>NW_026901402.1:0-1325292 GCF_033783945.1 Neopsephotus bourkii | reverse complement strand
TGCTCCGAGATAGAAGCTTTATTGCTCAATTATATTACAATTACATACATATTAATCAAGCTAATAAGAAACAGAGATCAGTTTGACTCCAAACATTCAAACAAAGTATTTCAGAGGAGAATGTGGGACAGGTTTTGACTTTCTGCAAGTGGTGTAACAGAATGGATGGATTTGAACTTATGCCTCTGAAAGACTTAGCCTGTTTATATCTGACAATAGTGAGGGAAAACAAAGTAGAAGCACACAAGTATCAGATATATTAGGTATTACTGGGTTCCAAGAACAACACAGTACTTTACTCCTAACATCAGGCCGAGCATCAACAAAGAAGTAAGATGGAAATTTGACATTAATTAAACTTGCTATGTTTCCACTGCATCCTGGATATGTCCCAAGTAAGTATAAACAAGTTTAAATATATTGGATAAACATCTGGACCATTAATATTGCCATATATAATCAAGTTAGAAAACAGTTGCTTAGACCCAGTCAACTTTCTGAGGTACTAGAAGCACAAGCAAAATGTCTTAATTGTGCAAGCCAACATATGTTAGACATTACCATATTACAGATTGCTCAACATAGCAATTAAAAATTCTCAGCAATAATTGCTTCTAAAAGAGAAGGCTTCAGTTTTTATAACTACCTCTGCTTCAGTACCCAGGTAATTTATTTTTTGAGATTTCATTAGCTTCCATATGCATCAGTAACCTTACTAGTTTGAAAGACTCACAGAGAATTAGGCCTTGAAGTTTCTGTTCAGTTAAATGTTCAGACAAAGCATTAAATGAAAAGTCCACTGGCTTCTGCTAGTATACTGAACCCTAATATCAACAGAATGCAGTCTTTTGTCACTTCCTCACACCTGAGAGTACTGAAAGTTGTTCTGTATGTCACTAGATTTTTCGCTCTTCTCTTCCCTCTCCCTTGTTCTCCCTTGCTCCAGGTCCACTACCATCTTCTCTCCCACAGTCAGCACAGGCCAGGTTGTAATTGTTAGCTTATGCTACGTGGTAACAAGGCTCTTGTTTTCTTGGGAACCGCAGTTCTAGGACATAAAAGGTCTGTAAAAAAAACGATTTCTATTGCTTCCTTCCACTCCTAGGCCTACATTTATAACATCCTTTTATCAAACACTATCTGTTAAATTACCATAGAAAGGAAACCAGAAACACAGTTTTCAGTCAAACTAACTGGTAATTTCTTCCCCTTAAATAGCTCTTAAAGATCTGCACTGACACAGTGAGATGACAATACAAGTCCAGGACTCATGTCTTATGAATAAATAAGGGGAGTAATTTAGTTTTAAATTGTTTGTTACCTTCATTTCTTTTGTGTAGATTTTAATTTTTCTCTGATTTCTCTAAATCTCAGAAAGTATACTTGGCAATATTTTTGTGGAGAGAAAACTTTTCTCTGACAGATCTCTCTTTCTGATTGAGTTCTGCTATAATAAGTGTAGAATTCAAGCAGCTAAACCTGTTTAAGGAAATGATGAAGGGTAACTATTCTTACTTTTATTAATCTTAATTTTGTATCCTATCAAATATTAAATATTAAATCTGTAGTTTTCTGGAGTCTACAACACCATTCTTTGTGCTTTACAGCAACCCACACACATGAGAAAAACTCATCTGATTTCAGTAGAATTACATTTTATCTTCATTGGTGCAAATAACTTTGCAATCCTGGGTAGGATTAGGAAGGTAAGCTGAATGTGCTTTCTGTCACTCTGGCATTATGTAATTCTAAATCTCTTACAAATCACTCTCAGTTAAATTGGGAGAAAAATATGCATCACTATATTTCTGTCCTGCTCAGACTGAGCAGCAGCTCAGTATTTTGGCTGTAGTTAAAATAAGAGAAACTAAGTGAATATTAATTACACGAAACATAAAAACCCCACAGCATTTAAGGAAGAATACAAACATAATTTAAAGAACATGAGGTCAAAGACAAGACCTGTAAATTCCTAACATGCTCTTATACATCTGAGAGACCACAGGGCCTTTGTTTTCCCTAGAAAATTTTAAAAGTTTTAACTTCCCTGCAGATACTGAACTGCAACCTTAACACCCAATCTGGCAAACATAAACTAAGGATGACTATCAAATGCACACACAGTCCGTCATATTTCCATGTTTGGAAGAGATAATAAAGCCAACTTGTGGTATCGGGGTTCTAAGGATTTGGGGTTCAGATTTTCCTCAGTGGGGTCTGCAAATTGCTGGGAGCCCACAAACATGATGAGAAAAAACCAAAAAAGACACATCTGTCTTGCTGAAACTAAGACTTCTGCACAGAAGGAGAGAAAATTTTTGACATGAGAGGTGAGTGGCAAGAAGAAATCTCTGCATGTGTGTGTGGCTCTCACTTGATAAAGGGTGCTTTGGGGCACTCCTCTGTGCAGAATTGTTCATGTCTTCTGTCACTTTAAAAGGAATTATATAAGATTTTGCTGAAATAAAATAATCTTATTAAACCATGTTTAATTTAAGTATGAGTGTGTGCATGTTGCTCCTCTACTTAAAGGTGGTAGAGTTGGGGCCTCTGCAAGGAAAAGCATTTCTCTGCCATGTACTGTGCAGAGTGAGCAGCTCCAGAGCAACAGCTCTTTCTTTGCTTCCAAAGAAGAGATATGATTTTACCAGGGAGACTGTGTTGTGTTTTCTCAGCTGTTTTGATTATTTCACACTTCTTTTTTATAGCTAATTCTGCCCAACTGAGGGAGCAGGCAGTCTGGGGAGCAGTCTTTCTCAGTGTGTTCCAGAAAATCAAATTGTTATGACCACTGCTGAAAAAAGAGGCCCTAGGTGGTTAAGAAACTGTGATGACAGAGAAGAAAATATAAGATTCATGTCTCTTTAATTTGGACTGGAAGTGACATTAGAGCTGTTCCCAGGGCTTCTGAAGAAAGCTGGTCATGTGGAAAGGTTTTGTTTATGTTTAATACAGTCAAAATCTTTAAAATAGTTAATTTTATACCTCCAGAGTTGTCTACATAGGAGCTGAATCTGTATTCTTTTAGCATGACTTACACTCAAAAAATATCTGTTGTGACATGCTTCTTCCCTTTTTTCATGACACGTGATAACATAATACAGTTGTTATTGCTGTATTATGATTCTGAGGCTGATACGACCTGAGGATCTCAGTGTAAGCATATATTTGCATTTTCAATGTAAATGTAGTCTTATCTGTTGTAATGGAAATTTTCCAATAAACTTGATTTGTTTTCTAACTCATGTTGTCATTCTCTGTCACCATTTCATATTTCCTCATTTGTAAGCAATTCACAGAAAATATTCCTCTGGTTCCTTTTTATATGTACCCAAATGATTAACTAGAAAGCTCACCCACTCTGTGGGAAGTTGAAAAGACACTCTCAGGGGCATCTGGTCCAAACGACAATCTTCATTCTTCTCTCTCCTAAGCTGGTTGCAAATGCCTTGCGCATGTTTGTCATAAAGTCGAAGTCACTGTTTGCCTGAGAAAGTAGAAGTTGGAGTTGGTGTTGGTTTGCACCTTTTGTTATTCTTGTCCAGTAAGAAAAACCATGTGTGAAATTCATTATTGTATTTGCTTAATTATTTGCAGAAGAATGGGAGTAACAACATGGTTTAAAAATGCCTGGGTTTTTTTGTCTCCTGAACAAGACTTCTGACATTATCCTAAATGTCTTACATCCTTTATGGACATAAATCTTTCAGAACATAAAAAGTTTATGAGCCACCAGAACCAGAGAGAGAGATTCCATGAATCCTGTGAAAGCAGAAAAACATAAAATGTAAAACACCAGGCTACAACAAGCACCGGAGGCTGCAGGCTGACTAACATAGATCACATACACATATGGTATGAAATAATACCAAGAGGAAACTGGATGGACTAATTAAATGAAGGTAATACTTGATGAATGTTCCTGATGGTATTGCCATAACGAGCAGAAAAGAAGCAGTGCACAACATGGATCTTGATTTTAGGAACACTTCCTATACTTTGCTTCCCTAACCCACCTGCAGGGAGTGGGCAAGCTGCTGTGTTGGTGCTTCAGTTGTCAGAGGGGGTTAAACTACGACAATATGAAATGTTCAGATAACTTCTTCATGTGATGCTCATGTATCTATTCTTTAGATTTTCAGTCTCGTAAGTAGAAGCATATTCTCCAATGCACTCTCTGACTGCTTACAGGTGTTTCTTACAGCATCAAGGAACCTTGAAAAGGATACTGAAGAGCATGAGAGGCCTTATGATCAAAGGTCGTGATTATGTGCAAGTTAAAAGAGCTAGGTCTCTGAATTTACTCATCAGGATGTGGGGTTGACTATCATGTCATATAAGGAATAGTTCTGGTGGCTTTCAGCAGAAATTATTTGGTTTGGTCACTTCTGTAGGAAGCTTTTTCTCACACGGCTTTTGAGTACGACCCCAGTACTATGCCATTAAATTTATTTTAGTCAAACTCATGTGCCAAGGGACGTACAGACACTGCAGCACAGTTTTAGATAACCCAACAGATGAATGGACTTAAAATAAAAGCTTTTCAGACTAAGCTAAATGTCTAGAGATGGATAAGGCTACCCAGATCTAGACCATGTTGAGCTTATAAAAACATTTCTGTTGGAACAGAAAAAAAACATTTCTGTTTTTCTTTTTTTTTCTGAAAAGTATCCAATTACTATAAAACTTTTTTGTCTAAATCAAACTGCTATAACAATAATTTGCAAGTCTGAAATGGTGGGAAATTTTGCCCCAGTTAAAGTAAGCCCCTGAGCCAACATCCAGGGAGTCATTTAGATAACTTATTTCTTAGTCTCCTGAATTTTAACTGATATAGAAGCGATGCATCTAAATCGTACTGATGATCCTATATACCTTTCTAGGTTATTACTTTTTTCCAACTAGAGTTATTAAAAAAAATATATATATATATGTAGCAGTCTGTTGTTGGCAGCTGCACACTATCAGCTCAGCCATAAGGTTATGGAATTTGATATGGTTTTACTTACAAGACTGAAAATCTAAAGAAAATGTACATGAACACCACATGAAGAAAATATCTGAACAGTTCATGTTGTTGCTGTTTAACCCCAGCTGGCAACTAAAGCACCAACACAGCACACCAACTCCTTGTGCACCCCCAGCTTCCTCACTGGTGGGGTGGGTTTAGGAGCAGAAAAGCCATTGACTCTGTATAAACACTGCTCAGCAAAAACTAAAACATCCCTGAATTTTCAACAGTTTCCAGCACAAATCCAAAGCATAGACACATACTACCTACTATAAAGGAAATTAACTCTATCCCAGACAAACCCAGCACATACCGATATGTGGCTTTGCCTCTTCTTATCTGCTACATTAGAAGCTGTTCTGCCTAGTGGAAGTGTAACAGGCAAAGGCTTGAGAGGCAAATGTGTGCTTTTCAGTTCCACCAGCTAACTAATTCACCCAGAAATGAGACAGCAGAGCTTGAGGCCTTTCTCCATTTGTGAGTCAGCTGTACTCTCCTCTGCCAGCAGGAAGCTGGGAACAGCAGATACTAGGTGATCAGCAACGCTGGAAGTAAACCTGCTGAAGGTGGGCAACTTCACATTAGCAAACCTAACGTGTTAAGGGAGAGAGTGACTCTTAACTCTGCAAAAGAATGAGAATTAAACTGTTCCTAGCATCTTCCTCTGGTAGGAACAACATTCGGGTTTTTGCATAAGGAATACTTGTGCAAAATGTAGTGGCATTCAGAACTACTTCCTAAGAATTTTTTTTTCAGAGGATTTTCTGGCTGCATTTATTGCAGAGATCATAGAATCATGGAATAGTTAGGGTTGGAAAGGACCTTAAGATCATCAAGTTCCAACCCCCCTGCCATGGACACGGAAACCTCACACTAAACCATCTCACCCAAGGCTTCATCCAACCTGGCCTTGAACAATGACAAGGATGGAACATTCACAACATTCCTGGGCAACCCATTCCAGTACCTCACCACCCTTACAGTAAAGAACCACTTCCTTATATCCAATCTAAACTTCCCCTGTTTAAGTTTTAACCCATTACCCCTTGTCCTATCACTACAGTCCCTAATGAAGAGTCCCTTCCCAACATCCCTATAGCCCCCCTTCAGATACTGGAAGGCTGCTATGAGGTCTCCACGCAGCCTTCTCTTCTCCAGGCTGAACAGTCCCAACTTTCTCATCCTATCTTCATACAGGAGGTGCTCCAGTCCCCTGATCATCCTCATGGCCCTCCTCTGGACTTGTTCCAACAGATCCATGTCCTTTTTATGTTGAGGACACCAGAACTGCACACAATACTCCAAGTGAGGTCTCCTGAGAGCAGAGTAGAGGAGCAGAATCACCTCCTTCGACCTGCTGGTCATACTCCTTTTGATTAAACCCAGGATACGGTTGGCTTTCTGGGCTGCAAGTGCACACTGAAGCCGGCTCATGTTCATTTTCTCAACGACCAGCACCCCCAAGTCCTTCTCTGCAGGGCTGCTCTGAATCTCTTCTCTGCCCAGCCTGTAGCTGTGCCTGGGATTGCTCTGACCCAGGTGTAGGACCTTACAATTGTCATGGTTAAACTTCATGAGGTTGGCATCGTGCCACCTCACAAGTGGGTCAAGGTCCCTCTGGATGGCATTCCTTCCCTCCAGCGTATCAACCAAACCACACAGCTTGGTGTTAGCAGAAGATTTGCTGAGGGCACACCCAATCCCACTGTCCATGTCAGCGACGAAGATGTTGAACATGACCGGACCCAACATCAGTCACTGAGGGACACCACTCGTTACTGGTCTCCAGCTGGATATTGAGCCATTGACCACAACTCTTTGCGTGCAGCCATCCAGCCAGTTCTTTATCCACGGAGTGGTCCATCCATCAAATTGACGTCTCTCCAATTTAGAGACAAGGATGTCGTGTGGGACAGTGTCGAACGCTTTGCACAAGTTCAGGCAGATGACTTCAACTGCTTCCATCGGTTCCATAGCCCCATCATAGAAGGCCACCAAATTGGTCAGGCAGGTTTTCCCCTTAGTGAATCCATGCTGGCTGTCACCAAGCACCTTGGTGATTTTCATGTGCCTTAGCATGCCTTCCAGGAGAATCTGCTCAAAGATTTTGCCAGGCACAGAGGTGAGACTGACTGGTCTGTAATTCTCCTGGTCATCAATTTTCCCCATCTTGAAAATGGGGGTTATATTTCCCTTTTTCCAGTCATTGGGAACTTCACATGACTGCCATGATTTTTCAAGTACAATGGCCAGTGGCTTAGCAACTTCATTTGCCAGCTCCTTCAGGACCCGCAGATGGATTTCATCAGGTCCCATGGACTTGTGCACGTTCAGGTTTTTAAGATGCTCTCAAACCAGTTCCTCTCCTACAGTGAACCCAAGGACATCATTCTCATAATCCCTGCGTCTGCCTTCCATGACTTGGGTGGTGTGGTCAGAGTATTTGCCAGTGAAGACTGAGGCAAAGAAGTCATTCAGAACCTCAGCCTTCTCCAAATCCTGTGTAGCCAGCTCTCCTGATAGCTTCTGGAGAGGGCCCACATTGTCCCTAGTCTGTTTTTCATTCGCTACATACCTACAGAATCCCTTCCTGTTACCTTTAATATCCCTAGCCATGTTTAATTCTAAGTGGGCCTTATCTTTCCTGACCTGGTCCCTAGCTTCCTGGGCAACATCCCTGTATTCTTCCCAGGTCACCTGTACTTGCTTCCACCTTTTATAAGCCTCTTTATTCATTTGAATTTTCCTCAGCAGCTCCTTATCCATCCACGGAGGTCTCCTGGCCCTCCTGCTGCACTTCCTTCTAGTTGGGATGCAACACTCCTGAGCTGGTAGCAGGTGATCCTTGAATATCAAGCAACAGTCTTGGGCCCCCCTGCTCTCTAGGGCTAAATCCCATAGAACCTTACTAAACAGGTTCCTGAAGAGGCCAAAGTCTGTCCTCTTGAAGTCCAGGGCAATGAGATTGCTGCACACGCTTCTCACTGTCATGAGGATCTCAAATTTGAACATCTCATGATCACTGCAACTAGGGCATCACATTTCCAACGAGACCTTCCCTGTTGGTGAGCACGAGGTCAAGCATGGCACCTCTCCTTGTCAGTTCCTCTATTACTTGCAGAAGCTAGTTGTCTTCCACACAATCGAGGAACCTCCTGGATTGCTTGTGCTGGACGGTACCATCATTCCCACAGATGTCAGGGTGGTTGAAGTCACCCATGAGAACAAGGGCCTGTGAGCGTGAGGCTGTTCCTATATGTCTGTAGAGTGCTTCATCTGCAGGTTCTCCTTGATCAGGTGGTCTATAACAGATCCCCACAGTAATGTCTCCCATCGCTGTTCTCCCTTTAACCTGGACCCATAAACTCTCTGTCGACTGCTCACCTGTCCCCAGACAGAGTTCCATACTCTCCAGGCTATCCCTAACATAAAGGGCAACTACCCCTCCCTGCCTGCCGGGCCTGTCTTTTCTAAAGAGTCTGTATCACAGTATCACAGTATGCTAGAGATTGGAAGGGACCTCAAAAGATCATCTAGTCCAATCCCCCTGCCGGAGCAGGAACACCTAGATAAGGTTACACAGGAACGTGTCCAGGCGGGTTTTGAATGTCTCCAGAGAAGGAGACTCCACAACCCCCCTGGGCAGCCTGTTCCAGTGTTCTGTCACCCTCACTGAGAAGAAGTTTCTTCTCAAGTTTAAGTGGAACCTCTTGTGTTCCAGTTTGTACCCATTACCCCTTGTCCTATCATTGTTTGCCACTGAGAAGAGCCTGGCTCCATCCTCGTGACACTCCCCCTTTATATATTTATATACACTAATAAGGTCACCCCTCAGTCTCCTCTTCTCCAAACTATAGAGACCCAGCTCCCTCAGTCTTTCCTCATAAGGGAGATGCTCCACTCCCTTAATCATCTTAGTTGCCCTGCGCTGGACTCTCTCCAGCAGGTCCCTGTCCTTCTTAAACTGAGGGGCCCAGAACTGGACACAATATTCCAGATGAGGTCTCACCAGGGCAGAGTAGAGGGGAAGGAGGACCTCTCTCGACCTACTAACCACCCCCCTTCTAATACACCCCAGGATGCCATTGGCCTTCTTGGCCACAAGGGCACAGTGTCGGCTCATGGTCACCCTGTCGTCCACCAGGACCCCCAGGTCCCTCTCCCCTACACTGCTCTCTAACAGGTCGTTCCCCAATCTATACTGGAACCTGGGGTTGTTCCTGCCCAGATGCAGGACTCTACACTTTCCCTTGTTATATTTCATCAAGTTATTCCCCGCCCAACTCTCCAGCCTGTCCAGGTCTCGCTGGATGGCAGCACAGCCTTCTGGCGTGTCGGCCACTCCTCCCAGCTTAGTGTCATCAGCAAACTTGCTGATAGTACACTCAATTCCCTCATCTAAATTGTTGATGAATATATTAAATAATACTGGTCCCAGTATCAAGCCTTGAGGCACTCCACTAGATACAGGCCTCCAACTAGACTCCGCCCCATAGACTACAACTCTCTGGCTTCTCTCCTTCAGCCAGTTCACAGTCCACCTCACTACCCAATCATCCAGACCACACTTCCTCAATTTAGCTGCAAGGATGCTGTGGGAGACCGTGTCAAACGCTTTGCTGAAGTCAAGGTAGACCACATCCACCGCTCTGCCATCATCCATCCACCGTGTTATTTCCTCATAAAAGGCTACGAGATTGGTCAAGCATGACTTCCCCTTGGTGAAGCCATGTTGACTGCTCCTCATAACCCTCTTATCCTTGATATGCCTTAAGATGGCACCAAGGATAAGGTGTTCCATTACTGTCCCAGGAATGGAGGTGAGGCTGACCGGTCTATAGTTACCTGTGTCCTCCTTCTTGCCCTTTTTGAAGACAGGAGTGACATTTGCTTTCCTCCATTCCAACACTCCAGTCATAGGAGCCATCCCACCATGTTTCTGTGATGTCCACATATCATACCCCCATAGACGTGCACATATCTCTAATTCCCCTTGTTTGTTCCCCATGCTACGGGCATTTGTATAGAGGTATCTGAACCGAGCTCCAAATGAAGCCGGCTCATTGGCTGGAGCAGCCAGAATATCTCTGCATTGCTCCGAGCATTTATTATAGGTGCTGGCAACTGACCGGGTGTGTTCGGGTGGAATGATGCCTCCCTCCCCCAACACATCTAGTTTAAAGCCTCCTTGAGCAGTTTGGCAAGCCTCCTACCAAAACTGCTCTCCCCCTTCTTAATCGGACCAGCTCCACCAGCCCCCGCTAGACCTGGCCTACAAACTTGGGTCCCATGTTCAAGACACCCATACCCCTGACTATGGCACCAGCCTTTTAACCATTTATTAACCTGGCCAGTACTCCTAGCTTTTTTGAGGTCCTACCCTGTATCCTGGAGAATTGACAAAAAGACTATCTGAGCTCCAGAGCCCCTAGCCACCCCTCCCAGGGCTCTGTAGTCCTTCTTTATGTTCCCCAGGCTACTACTGTCTATATCCCTAGCACCCACATTCATCACTAGATGTGGGTAATAGTCTGTGGGACTTACTAGAGCAAAATCTGTGTCAGCTTCAGCACAGAGAATAGGGAGAGTGCTCAAGCACTGCAGTCTGTCCTGTTAAACCAAGACATCATGGTCCCACATGGGTTTCAGCCCCAGAGGTTTGAACCAAAGGTAGCCTACAATCCAGATCTCCAAATTCCAAATAAAAGGAAGCACCTTTTCACCTTCACAGGTTGCTTGATAAACTGGTCATAACCATGGTTTTGGCATGCCCGTCATTCTGAAGTCGGTGTTATCAGTGTCTTCTAGGAGACTCTGAGCACATGCATCTCCTTCAGGGAGAGCCCTGGTGATAACTATTTTGTGAGTCCTAAACAGACCTGATCTTGTAGGACAAAATGGCAGTGCACAAAATTGTAGACACCAAAAGGTACTAGGGGATCTAGGCATGGAGGGTGCATTTTATTGCTTTGTTAAAATTCAGTATCTAAAATATGCCTAAAGTAGTCCTAAGGCATTTTTGTTCTTTTACTCTTGCTTCGAAATATAGTGAAAGTAATGAACAAAGAAATATATTGGGACTAAAAAGACATTCAGGGGGAAGTTAAACTGTGTTCTTGGTCAGAGGTTTCCTCATAGTCCCATATCTTCTATGTTTCTTTAATTTCTCCTTTCATTATATACATTAGCAGAACTATGTGGTGATTTTGTTCTGCTCCTTATTACTCCAATGCCAAAATCTACAAAGTGAGTTAAATAATTTAGCAATCTTGCCCTTTAAACTAAGAGATGTTAAAAGGTCCAATGCAGCCAGGAATTTCTTCAATTATTTAATTCAACCACCTTAAAATAGAATACAGTCAAGTAATAGGGCCACTGTTCAAACACTCGTCTAAATTATATCTTTTTATTTAAAATGTTTTGCCATCAGGCAGTATTAAAAGCAGTATGGACCTTATTAAAGCAACAACTTCTTTTCTGGCAATGTTCCTCCTCTGCTAACAGTCTTGAATTATTTACTGAAGGGTTTCCCTCATCAGCGAAAAAGTAATCCGAAGGTTACCTGTATTTCCTTTTCTCTTCCATAATTTCATCACCCATACTAGGCAATGCAATTCCTGCAAGCATCATAAATTCAAAGAACCAATGCTCTGCAGAGACTGCATTCCAGCCCCCAAAGCTGTCAAATTGCAAGTGGTCAGTTTCAGTATAGGAGAACTTCTGGCTGGTGCATAACTCTCCATTTTCTTGCTTTGTTCTTCATACTCTTACTCCCCTTCACCTAACAGTGGCTGGCACTGTAGACATGTCTTTGTTGCAAACTTAGTGGTTTTGTGGATGGTTTCGACAAGCACTGACAACTTAAGTACTCTTTATATGAGTTATAGCAATAAACAAAAAGCCTTAGGTTTGCCCTCTCTGGAGCTTATTATATACTCCTTTGGTACAGATAGGATTAATATTTATATTTGTACTGTCTTTGTAAGATGGTGCTGTGGTTGATTTAGGGAGGATTGGTTTATCTAAGTGAAATATCTACAGACATTCTATCATAGTGTCAGACCAGACGTCCCAGAAGTTGGTGCAGTTAATTTGTACATGCTCACCATTCATTCGCCAGACCTGAGTACAAGCCTGTGGTTTGGTACTCTCTGTGTAGAGTCTGCAGGGAGTTGGATCCTCTGAGGAGGGTAGCCTTTAGCCCCTGAAGGAGGGGAGACAGCTCACCTCCCACCTACAGCTGGCATTTGAGCACTCTGAGGGTCACAGAGGGCAGGTCTATCTGCCTTTGTGCCTCTTCTGCTGAAACTGGGCCACCCTGAAAAGAAAACCACAAGAGCCACAGAGGCAAAAGATCAAAGGAAAGGCAGCATGACACAATGGTCTGATGAAGAATACAGATGGCTGAAGTGTAAGGGCATGGGTACTGCTCCTTGAAACAAAAGTCTTTCAGATGATGAGTTTTTTTACTTGAAATACAAAAGCTGTCCTGGAACTAGGACCCAAAACCTGCCTGTTCCAGTGAAGTTTTCCAGCCACTAAACTACAAAATCCTTCTTGTTATGCTTGCTATTATTTGGTCTTTTGCCTTGAAGACACAGGAACAATGTCTTTACCATCTGAAAGCTAAAAGATTAAAGCTGTCCTGGCCTCTGGTGTTATTTGACTATTTATCTAATAGGAACTTGCCATCTGCCAGGCCCTTCTAATAGAAGTGAAAACAACTCCCAAGAGTGTTGAGGAATGCTGTGTTTGCCCAGCACCTGTGGGAATCAAAGGACTTAAAAAACAACAAAGGCAGAAAATTTTTATCATTTCAAAGCTACTTGAATTCATAATTCTATTTTTTAAAGAATCTTTACCATGCTTTTGTTGAATCCTTTGTTTTCCTTTAACAGCCATGGCTGTAATGCCATACATGTGTATGGCACCTGTAATGCTTCTGTAATGTCATACTGAATGCATGGGTATTTAAGTGTAGAAATTGAGCCCATGATAGCATGATCAGTAGCAATAAACAAACATGAGAAATCAGTAAGATTGTTTTGGCCTTCTATACCATGCTAATATAGATAATCCAAATAACTGATTACTTAAAATGACCAATCTGGCATTTAAAAAAGTGAATGTTTGTATGTGTGCAAAAGGGAAACTCAAGTACATTCTTCCTAATGTCTAGCTACTTTATCAGAATAGCACTTTACACCTTTTAAGAAGCTAGCAGGCTATTACATATGCCTAATATATCAAGTTTCAATGCAGCTTTTATTCAAAGTTTAATAGAGATAATAGTAACATAAAAGCTACCCTCTGGTTCTTATAATTAAAAGAACAAGAGCCTGAGAGTCATAAGAAGGGAACATAAAGTTAATTACTTGCTTATGTGCAGAATAAGAAGTCTAATCTTAAGTAGTAGCCAATTTATGTTTGAATTCCTGAACACTAATATATTAGGAGAATCCTTTCAAATCCTTCTGATAATTTCTTCACATAATTGTGATTAGACTCTTAGTTATAGTTTAATTTACTATGCCACTTCCCAACACGTCCCTTTCTCTATGGTTTTGTTTACCAGAGCAAAGATTTCAGGCACTAAGATTGTCTGAAAGCTTACAGTAAATCTAAACACTAACGATGTTTTACAGGCAGAGGTAGCAGAAAATAAAGAGATACTACTGAGATATTCGTTAGTAAATATAAAATTCACTGTGGGGAAAAATTATTCTGACATATTAGCTTTGCTCTCTTTAATCTATAGGTAAAATAACTTGAATTTAAAAATAAATACTTGTGTTTTCTATGGAAATAATTTTCAGCTAAGTTTTGGTGTCTATGGTAATTTTATAAGAATCTTTTTCATTATCTACTCTTCTGGGAGATTAAGAAAGTCAGGAGACATAATGTTGTAGATGCAGAACCAGCAAACTTTTCCAAATTATTCTTGAAGGTTTTCATTACCTTATTTCCTACTGTATATAATTCTCAACTCTTTTTCCTATTCCCTGTCCAGTTGAGGAAGGGGAGTGACAGAGCAGCTTTCTGGCACCTGATGCCCACTGTACAGCCAACCCACTACCGTGGTTGTGTAATACAATGAAATATAGTTGCTGTACATATTCAATAAATTGCTGTACTTTCTGGAAGCACTACTACATGATCTAGATCACACTTTCTTTGATTCTGAAACTGGATTTGTGTCATTGTCTGTATTACCAGGTCTGGATCTACATATGTATTAATGAGTGTGTAGTTCACTTGTATTGACCAGGGAAGCTGTGAATGCTCTATCCCTGGTGGTGTTCAAGGCCAGGTTGGACAGAGCCTTGGGTAACATGGTTTAGTGTGAGGTGCCCCTGCCCCTGGCAGGCGGGTTGGACCTGGGTGATCTTAAAGTCCTTTCTAACCCTAACTACTGTGTGATTCTTTGATTCTAGAAGTCCCTCAGAAGCAGACTAATTTTAGGACAGTGTCACTGTTCTCAGAATTAATTCAATTGAAACATTACTAATTAAACCCAATTCTCTAATCTATATGCAAAACACATATGTTGAAAAGGAGCACACGCATACCTGAGGGCATAAGTCACCCCAGGTAGTGTACATTATTAATGATGGAGGTCTACATCTCTTTTTAGTTAATTTCTCCTTCACCATTTAGGCCAAAGTACCGCTACTAAAGACAAGTGAAAATATTTACAGTAGAAGATCAGGAGAGGTTTTTTTTTTTAGGCACATGATAAAAAAATAATGCATAGTTTTATCATCTGGGAATTCATTTCCCATGTCCTGCAAAATACAGTACTGAGATGGGTTATAATGGATCTGGTTTATCTGGTGCAAATACCGTAAGATATGATTTCCTCTTCAGCTAACAAGAATTTGCTAATTATTAGCATGGAAGATTAAGTGTTTTGAAAGGACAGTGAGAAGGAAATTGCAGTGAAAAAAAATCATATTAAAAACTTGCAGCAACACTTATTATTCCCATTAAATATGAATCATTTATTAAGAAAAGTGACTGTAAGTGATACACGATACACAGATAACTCAGTATGAGGCTTATGAAATTAATGGGAAATAGAGCAATCTTTGTAATGTCTTGTTTAATGGCTAGATGGCTAGTCCCTGCTAATATAGCATGAAGCTCTTTGAAGGGTCGTGGCCTTATATCCTTGCCTCACTTCTGGTTATTGTACAGCAAACTTGGTACTGTGATTTGTGTAGAAGTACCCAGGATGTGTGTCTTTCTCTTGATTAGATACATCCTCTAGAAAAAGCACAGTCACATCTAGTTAAGAATGAAGGAAGTTGGAACAAGTAAAAATTAAATCAGTTACCCCTAGAAACAAACATAAATGCTAGTGACTAAGGTCCATATCTCAGCAAACATTTGTGTCACCTACCTTTTATTTAAAGAAACAGGCATAAGGAATTTGAGTCAAGAAAAGTGAATTAATTTATTCAAATAATTATTTTATTACTATTATTAAAAATGAAGATCATAGAATCATGAAATCATAGAAGGGTTTGGATTGGAAGTGACCCGTAAAGGACATCTTTATTGTGAGAGTGGTGAGGCACTGGAACATGCTGCCCAAGAAATCTGTGTCTGTGTCATCCCTGGCACTGTTCAAGGCCAGGTTGGACGGGGCTTTGAACAACCTGGTCTAGTGGAAGGTGTCCCTGGCAGGGGGATTGCAACTGAATGAGCTTCAAGGTCCTTTACAACACAAACCTTTTTATGACTCTATGATTCTATGATTCTATTTAGTTTCAACCCCCCTGCCATGGACGGGGACATCTTCCACTAGACCACATTGTTCAGAGCCACATCCAGCCTTCCCTTGTATATTTTCCAAGGATGGGGCAGGTACCAAACTCATACAATGGAGCTGGAAAATATAGAGATTTTGAAAGGATGCAGTGTCAAACTACGCTCTCTGCTTCTAGTAGGACATGGTCATATAACTCTGATACTGAAGTTGCAAGAGTTTAAAAGGATTATGCACCTGTTAGATGAAATTATAAGGGAAATGTTTTGCCTAAGTTTTTAACCACCACACTGAGGGCTTTCTACTCAAAGAAGGCAGGTGAACATCAAAACATTTCCTGGGAGGAAAATTTTTATGTGTTGAAACCACTCAACTATTTCCTTGCCTTGAATCCCCTGTTCTCTGTACAATTCCTGAGTAGATTCAGTAACATACCTACAGGTGGCCTCATCTTTTCATGAAATATTTATAGTTTCTTATGCAGAAAAAACTATGAAAGATAAAACATAAAGTGTGGAATAAAATGGTAGCAAGACAATCTGACCTGAGCTCATTGCAGTGTTTGTTACAGAAGTTGCAGGTAGCTTGTCGAGTATGTATGTATGTATCTGTATTGGGTGTCTGTCTGGACACTGGCCATGGGGGGCTGCAGGGGCCACTGTGAGGAGAGGCTGGGGCTGCCCCATGACGGACACAGCTGGTTTCAGCTGGATCCAACCCACCCATTGCCCCCCATTGCCCCCCATTGCTCATCAACCCTGTACCTCTCAGGGTGGTAAAGGAGTCGAGAGAGGGGGCAGGAAATGTGTTGGGTTTTCAGTACCTGAATGTGTTTTAATTGGCAACAAATTAAATTATTTCCCCCCAAGCCAAGTCTGTTTTGCCTGTAATGGTCACTGGTAAGTGATCTCCCTGAATTTATCTCAGCCCACAAACTCTCTCATCCTATTTTCTTCCCCCATCCCACTGAGAATGGGAAGTGAGTGAGCAGCTGAATGGGAGTTTGGCTGCTAGCCAGGGCTAACTCACCATTATATATGAGTCTTATTCATTTTAAGACTTAGCTGACAGATGAGCAATCATCTAATAAAAAATATTTCCACAAAGATTTCTCTGTGATAGCCTCATTAGAACATAAATACTTTTTCTTGTGACAGTATAAAAGGTAGATATTTTATATCCAATTCAGATCCCCTTCTACAATCCACTTAATTTTAGATTTCATTAGAGCTTCCTGAAAGGCTCTAGTTTAAGAAATAATAGTGTTGAGGATATGGTGCATAAAAAAAAAACATCTCTAGCACAGGCATTTTGTTACTAGTAAAGCTTATCTTTGACTTAATTTGTAAGTCCAGTCTAAGCCTGACTTTTTCTTTCCCTTTCATTTATAATATCCATATTCTTTCTTAATAAAGCAGGATTCATAAATGCTATATTTTATATTTATTAGTCTATATTTTGTATCTGACTTCCTTCTTCTTAACAGTCTCTTTGTACTGGTTTCTCTCTTATTGTTACAGATTACTCTCCAATTTATCAAAACTGTTATGAGCCCTCCGAGGTGCTTTTTATTCCTCCAAGAGCCTTGTCATCAAATTTTATTGAATACTTCCATCTTTAATTCACTAAGCACAGAGTTTCTACCTAAAAAAAAGAAAAAAGCGTAAACACAGAGCTTACAGCTGGGAATTCTTCTGTGATACTGTATGGAAGAGGCTTCTGTTTCCAGTAAAACCACTTACTTTTACATTTAATTAGAGGTAAAATTTGAACAAAAGTGTAATGTAATTTGTTAGAGCTATAAATATAAGTGGAAAATTGGTGAGGTATGTCCAATTTTCCAATTTTTGAAAGTCACTTGAAATGAAAGAATTATGCCATCCCAGATAAGTGGCCTTGCATATTTCATCACCTGGTTCATCATTAGTGCTTCAAGACTGCATTGTATCCTTTAATAGACTAATGACAAAACAAACGTAAAACAAAATAAGCAAAAAAAAAACCCAACTTTGTTATAAATTGTGGTTCTTCAGCAATTGAGAAATGTCTTGAATTCCTTCACTGGGAATTTGGGCAACAAGATACCTTTCATGTCTATTTTAATCAAGCAGTGCCTCCTGATTCATAAGCTGAATCTTGAAACCCTAAAGTGGAAAAAGATGGGGATGGAATAAACTCAGGAAACCCATCAATGAGTAAATTGGCATGTCCGTTGTTAGGGAAGCTGCCCACTCTAAGAAGTCCCAAGGCATGGTTAAATGCAATTTCCGACAGCAGTAGGGCTAGCATGTGCAGATGGCATACTCCTCTTCTTCCTCTCTTACCAGCTGTTTCTTCCTACCCCTGTGCACAGGTCTCACAACTAGATCGCACAGCTGTTTGTGAGGATTCATGATGTATCAGTTAAAAAATGGACCTGATGAAAAATAACCCTTTAAAGATAACTAATTCAGGTAACAATTGCTTCTAGCATTATCTTCTGTTTCTATTTCATTCTCTCTATTCAGAGTTTGGATTTGCAGAATGCTCACCACAAATCAGTTCATCAAAATATCTAAAGAAAAGCCATCCCAGCTGAAGAAATTATAGTTGCATATGCGGCAACTAGGGAAGTCTTCTTCAGGGACATTAAAACCAGGTTTCATTTCTCAGCAATAAATCTTGCCTTTGTGTGATCCACTACTGCAGAATTCCAGATATTCACCCACCAAAACCTGAGATACTCAGTATTCAATGAAATTAAATTTTACCATTACATGGATGTCAAATCCCTATGTCTTTTCACCTGCAGGCAATTCAGCTCCATTAGAACAGACAATCAAGAGCATATATATATAGTGCATATGTAGTATATATAGCATATATATACATATGTATATGTATATATAACATATATAAATAGTGAAGAAGACTGATGAGAATATGGTTGGTTCCAACTGATCTGATGAGATCATGGTTGGTTCCAACTATAGAAGTTAGATAAAGAAGTTTGAGTAATGTAGGAAAACTAGACAGGGAAATAGAAATAGAGGAGACTGGTATCATCATCAGGATAAATGAAATTCAAAGACCTTGACAAAAACTCAGTCGAAATTGGCAGCAATGCACTTGTGGAGGACTCCTGGTCTCATCTTGCTTACAAATTACTTTAATGGACTTTTAAGAAATATCTTGGGAAGTATTTTTGTATGCTTCTTAGACGTGTGATTATAGCCACAGATATGACGTGTGATACACAGTATTTATAAAAAAAAATCCAAACAGTATACTCCAATGTAGTTAAAGATCAAGTATAATACAAGAGCCTAAGGAAGTGGAGATAGCAAGTTGAGTCAGCCTTATTAGAGATACTTTCAGTTACTCATCTTATAGCAGAGATTTCAATGGAATACAGCACTTAAATAAGTATGCAATTATTTTTTTGTTTCAGAATTAGCAGTCTATATCTTCTAATGTGCCTTATTTTCATTTATACTATGATCTAGTTTTCCACACGTATCCTTATTGGTCTTTACTTTTATCTATATTTATGCCTTTTTTTTTTCTATATGGGCATTTTAAACCACCATAAAAAGCATACAAAAATAAATTAATGTAAAGGAAATTGTACTCAGAGCTTTCCCTCTGAAATTCCAATTCTTAACTGTGCCTTCAGTTGAATGACAGTTTTTCTTTCATCATTCAGTAATCAATACTATAATCAATAATATTAGGCACTATAAATATTAATGATATAGTTATTAATGCTTTCTTTGCTTTCATATTGCCCTATTTCCATGGATTTTTTTAGGAAGAGAGTTATTGCCTGTTATTTTCTTGAATATGGCGTATTTATTTCCATAGCCTCTTCCTTATCTCCCAGTATTGCATTTTATTCCTCTGCCTCTGATACTACACCCATTCTCCACCTCATTGTACATCCAAGAGAGCATCTTTTTTCTGTTGAATCCACAAATAACCTTATTAAAAAACATACTTCTCTCTTATGAGGAGAAATTGCAGGAGCTGGGCCTGTTCAGTCTAGAGAAAAGAAGACTGAGAGAGGATCTCATTAATGCATATAAATATCTCAAGGGCAGGTGCCAGGAGGATGGTGCCAGACTCCTTTTGGTAGTGCCCAGTGACCGGATGAGGAGCAACGACCATAAACTAAGACACAGAAATTTTCACCTCAACATGGGGAAGAACTTCTTTATGTTGAGGGTGGCAGAGCACTGGAGCAGGCTGCACAGGGAGGTTGTGGAGTCCTCCTCTCTGGAGAAATTAAAAACCCACCTGGATGTTTTCCTGTGTAACTTGTTCTAAGTGGCCCTGCCTTGGCAGCGGGGTTGGGCTGAATAATCTCCAGGATATTCCAACCCTAATGATTCTGTGTTTCTCTGTGAAATGAAATGACTGAAGCTTCCTCTCTTAATAAAGCAAAGCTTCCAGTCTAATTTTTATTGTCGCTCTGGATGCAGGAAGATGGCTGCACTTGCAGGATAATTACTTGCTTCTACTTTCTTTTAGATAAAAGCAGTACTGTTTTTCTTTAAGTTTATGAAAAATCTATATTATGAGTCACTCTCCATAAGGTCACTGTAGGTGCATTACATCACAGGGAGAGGCACAACTCAGCATTGCATTTCTGTATTATATCACTGGAACAATTCTGCCAAGTTTTGTCAGCAGCAGGAAGGGTCAGGTCCAAAATCTATGAGTTCTTTGTAAAATTACAAAACAAAACCAGATGAGTATTCATTCAAGCACCTGGGAAAATGAAACCTTTCCTCCAAAGGCCAAAGGTAGTCTATACTTTTGTATTCTAAAGGAGTATGTAATTTTGTGCATACAGTAGAACAAATAAAAGCAACCCCAAAATATTAATATTAAGGTGTGAGAGAGCAAAGCAACAATGAATTACCAAAATGTAAATAATGTATAAAGCACATAGCCCAAACTTAATTCTGACAATAAACTTTCTCCTTTGTTTTCTTATGTGCTTATGCAAGTACTCATTGGATAAATGTACCTTTGACACGTGTATTTCTTGGTTTTAGTTTCTAGTGACCTGCAATTGTTTTCTCTTAGTTAGTGAAGGTTCAGACGCAGGAATCCACCTGGATGGGTCCATCTGAAGCCTCTCAATAGACGTACTCTGTGGATTCTTTGGACATGCATACACAGACTAGAGCTCTTTTGATCTCACTAGATTAGTATTGAAGTACCTAGTTTGCTGTCAGGTCAGAACCATCCTGCTCAGACAACAGATCATAAATCTTTCTAAACCCACCCCATAATGGAGTACTCCCATTAAATGACCTCCTGAAAGCACCTTCACTCAGTTTTGCAACAGTCTGGTGAACCTTGAGCCTTTCAGATTTGTAAATGTGCAGAAAAGCCTTTATATTTTTTCCCAGGTCAGCTGCTGTAGACAACAATTTGTAACAATCTGCAGCAGAGATGTTCTGCCATATTTTTAACTGCCATATTTTTAATGCTCATTACATCTGTAGCATTCTACAAAGCCATGTTGATTCTAGCTCTATGGCTGTTTGAGAAAAGATGGCTATTGTAAGATGTAATTCAGCTCTTGATGTAGGCTACAGCTTCATCACAAAGTTCACATCACACTTCAGGAAGACCTTGGACTACACAATTGACCTTTGCACTGCATTATGGATATGATTAAATTGAACATGGGTGCTCTGAATTGATCCTGTGCCTTGAAGTACATGCACTTTTCAGTATGGGCCAGACAAAGATAGGCTGGCAAAGGCTGGAGCAAGGGAAACCACATCTTGCTCAATATACCCTCACAAATCTTTAGTGGGTCTGTTGTTATATAGAGGCACGTTTTGTGCCTTCTGCATTTGGTGCATACTACAGAGTTCCCTTTAGTATCATACAACACGTATAGGAGGAACAAAGTATTCCTGCACCTGAAACTTAGTAGAATTTTAATCTGTATGTAAACAAAATGTTGGGATTTCTAGTGAAGAGGCTGTGCATTGCGAAATGTGTCTTCCGTGTAATTTCTTCTCCTGGTTCAGCGGCAAATTGCAGAGTACTCATTCACTTTTGACCCATGGAAATGGATGAAGCAATATGATCCTTAAATACCGTACATTTGTTCTTTCCCATTTCTTCCAGCTGTGTCTTGAAGCCAAAGGATGGTGAACCTAGTTCCTTTGTTTCATGTTGAAGAATGTCTATTGAAAGCTGAAAGAGGACCAGACTTTCCGTCCTATAAATTGGAAACGTATCTACATCTGTTGGTTCATATCCCAGTTGAGGATCTGGACCATAGTCTCTAAATTAAACAAAGGTAATGCTATCATCTGAAATATCATTAGTTCAAATTTCCATTGAGTCATAACTCATATAACCTCTGACACTAGAGAGGCACACGACAGCTTTCCATCAAAGAAGCTAGTTTGTCCAAGTTGAAACCAAAGTTCCAGTTGGTTTCAGTGGTAGAAGACCAAATCATAGATGTTTAAATCTGAAAAGTAATGTTCTTCTGTTTCTGCTTGGCCTCCCAGGTGACCTGAGTTTACAGATGATTTGAAACAGATGATGCAGAAAGAAAAACAACTATACCACCAACAGTTAAAGTTTGAGAATGAATTGATATTTTTGTTCATATGCTCTTCAGGAGGTAAAGGCAAGATTCTTGGACTAATTGACATACTTGTTCTGCTGGGTGGACGGTTTAATTCTTCATCCACCTCTTGGCTTCATTTGGCGTCTAGTGTGAAAATTCTCATTCAGTTTGTGAATAAAATGAAATAGGATGAGGTAAAAGAAAATAAGGGAATTTTAAGACAATTATTTCCTTAAAAGTTCACAATTTATACTTTTGTCATTTTGTAACATTTGAATTCTATGCATATTGTCCCCATGACACCTCATGGAGTTGTATATAGAAATGAGAAATAAGTTACTTACTTTCAAATCTTGAGAAAAAATCCACTCCTGAAAAATAATGTGTCTCTGCCTGAAAGCAGGAGCAAGAAAATCAAGACTAACATAAATGAAACATTATGCATGATTTTTGGTTAAAGAATGTTAACAAAATATTGATTTAAAATCAGAACATTCAGGAAATGGTAAA
Source organism: Neopsephotus bourkii (assembly GCF_033783945.1). NCBI lineage: Eukaryota > Metazoa > Chordata > Aves > Psittaciformes > Psittacidae > Neopsephotus > Neopsephotus bourkii. The sequence continues at coordinate 1,302,414 of NW_026901402.1, read as the reverse complement.
GGTGTTCATAAAGTTTAGATAAGTTTCAAAAAGTCAAACAAGATGTTTATAGAAAAATATGCATTTTGCTTGAAAGCTGTCCAACATAATTCTGTATCCATTCTGGATAAAAATTGACAATACAGAAGGGCAAGGTCCATAGGGAGAATGCCAATGGCCTGTCAATGCCATCCAAGACAAGATCTGAATATTCTGCTTTGAATTAATAAAAAGCAGGTTTCTGCTAGAGAGCAAATTATCTATTCCTTCATTGCTGGTAATCCTAAAAAGCCTTCCTGACATGCTTTGCTATTTTTCTGCTGGGTACTGATGCGCCACATTTCATAGTATTTTATCTATTTCCCTCTTTACTAAAGAAGCATAAAGATCTGTCAGGAAGATTAATGGTGAGAATGGGCATATTTAGCAAAGAGACAAAGCATACTTAATACTGTATCTCTTCTATCAGTCATATCTGGAACTTCTGAGTGACTCAATGTGGATGAGACTGGAAATTTATGAAACTTGTCTAACAAGGGGTCACATACAAAACATTAGAAAGCTGAAAGAATTGACAAAAGCAATTGCTCTTGTCACACAAACTGTTTTGCATGTAATTCTGTGAGTATCTTCAAGTCTTCTTGGGATGTGTTACACCAGCTTTTCAGCTCCCGGTAAATGGTGGTTTACCAACTATTCTGCATATTTGTAGTCACTGTATCAGGATTAACAAACCTCCAGAAAAAATTAGTGTCACTAAACTCCTGTCTCTTCCCAAATAAAAACCCACCCTGAATAGAACTATTCTATTGTTCTGCTGCCTTGACATTGTCTTCATGCACAACAGAAGGCTAAGTTGTTTGGGGATTTTGTTTTGTTTTGTTTTTAAGTGCATGTAGCCTGGAGCAAGATTTTAAGAAAACCCAAACACCTAAAAATTCTGAAATAACTGTTGAATTATGTACAGCATTTCAACTCGTAATTTTGACTTTGAAGATTGCTTCATTTACTACATGAGTTAGACCTGCATATTGATTTTTATATGTACCTTTATCTCTGTTTTCAGATAACTAAAGAGATCTGCAAATCTTGCTGTTGATGATTCCCATTCTTGGTTATTCAACTGATCACACACTCCTCAAGCTCTCACCTGTCTTTACCAACAACAAGTTACAAAATGTCCTGGGTTCAGCAGTAGCAGTCATTTTTTCTCCTTCTTAGTAGCTGGTGCAGTGCTGTGGTTTTGGCTTTCAGCCTGGGAACAGCGCTGATAACACTGATGTTTTTAGTTACTGCTCAGATGTTTAGTCTGACCAAGAACTTTCTGAGCCTCATGCTCTGCCAGGGAGAAGGGGAAGCCGGAGGGAAGCAGAGACAAGACACCTGACCCAAACTAGACAAAGAGGTATTCCATACCACAGCACATCATGCTCAGGATGTAAACTGAGAGTTACCCGGAAGGGCTAGTTCACTGCTCAGTCAGGCTGGGTATTGGCAGCTGGTATTGTATTCTCTTCCCTTGTTATTTCTCCTATCATTATTGGTATTGGTGGCAGCAGCAGTGGTTTGTGTTATACCTCAGTTACTGGACAGTTCTTATCTCAACCCATGGGAGTTACATTCTTTTCAATTCTCCTCCCCGTCCCTCCGGGAGCAGGGCCAGGGAAGAGGGGAGGAAGGGGAAGAGTGAGCGAGCAGGCTGCGTGGGTCTGAGTTAATGACTGCACTTAAACCACGACACAGAATTAAAAATGTGAAAGTCTGGTCTAAATTTTCAAGAGCATGTAGTGATTTAGGATTGTTGAAACAGCTGGAGATCAAGCATATGAAATTTATAGATGCAAGAGCTAGCTTTCAACCAGTGAATTGCTGAATGCCTTCTGGAAAATAAGCTTAAAAACAACACAAGAACTGAATCATTCAAATGATGCACTAGCAAATTCTGAAATGCAATTGAGCTAATCTTTTCTGTTCTTTATTCTTCTTATGAATTGCTGTGAAGTTAAAATTTACCATATTGACAGTAGTGGCAATATCAGGATACAGGCAGAACAACAATAGGCCTCATCTTTGTGTTGAAAGAGCCAATAGTAAAATCTAGAGATCAGCATAGTTAGAAGGTTCAGTATGATTCCTGCAGAGATTCACTTCCTTAAGGACAAAATTTTGTAAAGACAGGAAACCAAAACGGAGGAAGGACCAGTTAAACCAGGTGAATAATTTTTTAAAAAATATTTTTTCATAATAAATTGTGTGTGGTCAAAGCAAAAAAATGTTCACAAGGAAGGCAATTATAATCATTTTCTTCTTTGGATTTATTTTTTTTCTATACCTTTGAAATTGCCATGAATAAAGATGTATCTTCTCTGTTTCATGTCGCTTCTGGATTTTAAATGTAAGCAAATTAGAGCAGTGGTCTTTTTAAAGCACAAACCAAAATTATGTGTTTAAAGATTACAGGAAAAAAAGAAAAAGACATTTTAACTGACAGGATACGGATTTTCACTGGATAAATATTAAAAGAAAATTAGAAGATTTGGTTGTCATTCATGAGCAATTTTTTTTTTAGTTTATATTTTCAGCAAGAAAAAATATTTCCTGCCTATCTTCAGCAACAGGAAAGACTGTGTCATTTTTCTTAGTGTAGAAAATAGAGACAGAGTTGACCTACATCAGGCCTTGGGAGAAAGCACTCTACTTCTAGACACTGGAAAGAATGTAAACTGATTTGCCTTTTTTAAGGATTCCCTTGCTCTTTTCTTGCATCAGTTTGCCAGGAGAAATGTCAGGGGCTGTGACTTCCTTCTCTAGACTCACTGAGACTGGCATCCCAAAGATGGATACAGGTAAAAATCCACACCAATTGCATTAGTTTCTGACCCTTCACTAGTAGAATTTGAGGAACAAATTTAGTTCCAGTGAAAATTCAGCTCCACAGCTAAGCCAGATTTGGGAACACATTACATTCTTCAGATTTAGATACTCAGCTAAGATAGCAAAGTTATGTAATCAACCAGGACTTTCACCCTCAATGATGAAAAGAAATAGGTGTCTTCAGTAATTCAATCTATCTGAGAGCACAGATCTGAGTGAATTACCTTCTGAAAATGCCTGTCATTTCCTCTCTTCATTGAACTGCAGAGCTCCTCAGTTAAACAGCTAAAATTAGGAGACATAAATCTGTGCCTATTAGTCCCAGTAGCACTACACCTTAAAAAGTTCTAAGAGTCTGCTTGAAAGTCCTGTTGGAAAGATGTATATTGCATTGCTGAAGGAGTACTACAGTTTTGCTATTCTGTTTGTACATGTTTATATTGCTTCTCTTAATGCTTCTTTTTATGGTCAATAAAATTATAATTTAAAATTTTATTCACTCTTCATGTTTGTTAAGTTTATGTTTTATATTGGATACTACCCACCTGTGTTACTTGGAAATCTGAGCAAGTTTGCCAATGACACCAAGCTGTCTGGTTCAGTTGATACGCTGGAGGGAAGGAATGCCATCCAGAGGGACCTTGACATGCTTGTGAGGTGGGCTGATGCCAACCTCATGAAGATTAACCATGCCAAGTGCAAGGTCCTACACTTGGGTCGGAGCAATCCCAGACACAGCTACAGGCTGGGCAGAGAAGAGATTCAGAGCAGCCCTGTGGGGAAGGACTTGGGGGTGCTGGTCGATGAGAAAATGAACATGAGCCGGCAGTGTGCTCTTGCAGCCCAGAAAGCCAACCGTATCCTGGGCTGCATCAAAAGGATTGTGACCAGCAGGTTGAAGGAGGTGATCCTGCCCCTCTACTCTGCTCTTGTGAGACCTCACCTGGAGTACTGTGTGCAGTTCAGGTGTCCTCAACATAAAAAGGACATGGATCTGTTGGAACAAGTCCAGAGGAGGGCCATGAGAATGATCAGGGGACTGGAGCACCTCCCATATGAAGATCGGCTGAGAAAGTTGGGGCTGTTCAGCCTGGAGAAGAGAAGGCTGCGTGGAGACCTCATAGCAGCCTTCCAGTATCTGAAGGGGGCCTATAGGGATGCTGGGGAGGGACTCTTCATTAGGGACTGTAGTGGTAGGACAAGAGGTAATGGGTTAAAACTTCAACAGGGGAAGTTTAGACTGGATATAAGGAGGAAATTCTTTCCTGTGAGGGTGGTGAGGCACTGGAATAGGTTGCCCAGGGAGGTTGTGAATGCTCCATCCCTGGTAGTGTTCAAGGCCAGGTTGGATGAGGCCTTGGGTAACATGGTTTAGAACGAGGTGTCCCTGCCCATGGCAGGGGGGTTGGAACTTGACGATCTTAAGGTCTTTTCCAACCCTAACTATTCTATGAGTCTATGGAATTTCATACAATCAGTATCTGGGAGAGGAAATATGTGTGTATATAAATATATAAAGAGGGAGTGTCACGAGGATGGAGACAGGCTCTTCTCAGTGGCAAACAATGATAGGACAAGGGGAAATGGGTACAAACTGGAACACAAGAGGTTCCACTTAAACTTGAGAAGAAACTTCTTCTCAGTGAGGGTGACAGAACACTGGAACAGGCTGCCCAGGGAGGTTGTGGAGTCTCCTTCTCTGGAGATATTCAAAACCCGCCTGGACACGTTCCTGTGTAACCTTATCTAGGTGTTCCTGCTCCGGCAGGGGGATTGGACTAGATGATCTTTTGAGGTCCCTTCCAATCTCTAACATACTGTGATACTGTGATACTGTGAAATCCAGTGCTGTGAAGATGTAACAGTAACACTTAGGGTAGGATTTTCATTTTGTTGGACAAAGTGCTGAATAATAGCAACCCATTTTGCTAGCTGAGATAACCATTAAATAATCATAACAGCTCTGGCTATGATTATTAAAAGACATAATTCTTTGACAGTTATGTCTAACATTCACATCAAATTGTAGGGGACCGTTTCCTGAAAATAAAACACTAATGAAACAAGGTAGCTGGTTGAAAAATTCATAACTCAAATTCAGTTGTCAAGGTTTCTCCTTATAATTTCAAAACTCAATCCAAAGGGTTGTCTACATGTTGAAGAACAAAAGCTCCCTGTGTTGGAGCAAGCCTAACAAAATACAATAACTACAAGACTTTTCACATTAATCTTTCCTGACTTGCCACATCCATTTTTCCATAACAGCTTATGGGTGATGATAATCAATTGCGCAAGAGGTAAGAATAAACATTTAGGCCTTTCCAATTCACAGCAACATTGTTGATAAAGACCCTCACCAAATAATTTTAGTTATTATTACATGGGAGCAAGTGACATATTTTCAGTTCTTTAATCAGGCTGCATCAAATTATTCAAAGTTGAAACAACTAAGTATTTTTTATTAATATATTCTGTAGTCTACTACAAATAGTAGTCAAAAAAAATACTTAGAGTACTCAAAGAACTTTGTGAATTACATACATGTATGTTTACTTGTTTTTACAATTTTACCCTGGAAAAAAAGAGAGACACCACTGAAATAATACCCCCCTTTAATTTGCCAATTTCCAAAACTGTGATCATAGAGTCACAAAATTACAAAAGTATTAAGTTTGAATCTACCTCTGGAGATGGCCTGGGAAGAATACAGGAACATTGCTATCTGGGAAGCTAAGGACCAGGTTAGGAAAGATAAAGCCCACTTAGAATTAAACTTGGCTAGGGATATTAAAGATAACAGGAAGGGATTCTATAGGTATGTAGCGAATAAAAAACAGACTAGGGACAATGCGGGCCTTCTCCAGAAGCTCTCAGGTGATCTAGCTACACAGGATTTGGAGAAGGCTGAGCTTCTGAATGACTTCTTTGCCTCAGTCTTCACTGGCAAAGGTTCTGACCGCACCACCCAAGTCTTGGAAGGCAGACGCAGGGACTGTGAGAATGAAGTCCTTGGGCCCACTGTAGGAGAGGAACTGGTTCAAGACCACCTTAAAAACCTGAACGTGCACAAGTCCATGGGACCTAATGAAATCCATCTGCAGGTCCTGAAGGGCCTGGTAAGTGAAGTTACTAAGCCACTGGGCATCATATTTGAAAAATCATAGCAGGCAGGCACTCAGGCAGTCCGATGACTGGAAAAAGGGAAATATAACCCCCATTTTCAAGAACAGGAAAATGGATGACCCAGGGAATGAATGGAGTCCCTCAGGGATCGGTGTTGGGACCGGTCTTGTTCAACATCTTTTTTTGGTGACATGGGCAGTGGGATTGAGTGCGCCCTCAGCAAGTTTGCCAATGACACCAAGCTGTGTGGTTCGGTTGATATGCTGGAGGGAAGGAATGCCATCCAGAGGGACCTTGACACGCCTGTGAGGTGGGCTGATGCCAACTTCATGAAGTTTAACCATGCCAAGTGCAAGGTCCTACACCTGGGTCGAAGCAATCCCAGGCACAGCTACAGGTTGGGCAGAAAAGAGATTCAGAGCAGCCCTGCGGAGAAGGACTTGGGGGTATTGGTTGATGAGAAAATGAACATGAGCCAGCTTCAGTGTGCACTTGCAGCCCAGAAAGGCAACCGTATCCTGGGCTGTATCAAAAGGAGCGTGACCAGCAGGTCGAAGGAGGTGATCCTGCCCCTCTCCTCTGCTTTCGGGAGACCTCATTTGGAGTATTGTGTGCAGTTCTGGTGTCCTCAACATAAAAAGGACATGGATCTGTTGGAACAAGTCCAGAGGAGAGCCACAAGAATGATCAGGGGACTGGAGCACCTCCTGTATGAAGACAGGCTGAGAATGTTGGGGCTGTTCAGCCTGGAGAAGAGAAGGCTGCGTGGATACCCCATAGCAGCCTTCCAGTATCTGAAGGGAGCCTATAGGGATGTTGGGGAGGGATTCTTCATTAGGGACTGTAGTGATAGGAGAAGGGGTAATGGGTTAAAACTTAAACAGGGGAAGTTTAGATTGGATATAAGGAAGAAGTTCCTTACTGTAAGGGTGGTGAGGCACTGGAATGTGTTGCCCAGGGAGGTTGTGAACATTCCACCCCTGGCAGTGTTCAAGGCCAAGTTGGACAAAGCCTTGGCTGACATGTTTTAGTGTGAGGTATCTCTGCCCATGGCAGGGGATCCTTGCTGATCTTAAGGTCCTTTCTAACCCTAACTATTCTATGATTCTATGATTCTTTAGGCTAGTCAAACCTCCTGCTCAGAGTAGGGTCATCTAAAGACAGCTGATGACATTTACCTGGACTTCTATAAGGCCCTTGGCATGGTTCCACACAAAAACTTGTCTCTAATAGGAGAGATGGATTTGATGGGTGAACTACTTCATGGATAAGGAATTGGCCACATATGAAGACTTGCAGACAGAGATTCAATGTCCAAATGGAAAACAGTATGATGTGTTCCATATTGGGACCAGTACTGTTCAGTTTATTAATAATATAGACAAGGATAAATAAAACCTCATTAATAAGAAACCTGATGAATAGTACCTGTTTTCATTTCTTTCTTTTTTTTTTTCAGAAATATCTGGAGAATGAAATTGTAACAACAATATTTTGCTTGCACTGCAAATACTGAAGAAAAAAAGAGTGCTAAGTTAGCCTACTTATGTTCTTGACTGGAACTAGATTTCTGACCCTTACTAATCATTTGCTTTCAGAAAACATCACTGAGACTTGCTAACAAAGCACATGCTTCATGTGCTAGCCTTCATAAAGTAGTCTGTTATTGCCTAGTGTTAATGAAGACTTATTATTTTAGCTTTGCATAGCTTCCAAACATAGTCTTACTCCTAATATCAAAGGATTGATTTTGTGATTCATGTTATCTCTTTTTCCTACTTAAAGTGGCAGAAGTTTGGAAAATAATCTGTGTTCAAACGCAGTTGATAAAAACATATGGTTGTCCATATAATATCATAAAAGTAGTTTTTATTCAAGACAAGTTTGACAAGGTCCATTCACATGTGCTAACAAATTATTGCTTAGTGCTTTCTCTCAATAAATCTGCTGGGTAAATAAGACTTTTGTGGGTTTTGTGGTCACTTCTCAATTGTCTTTTATGGTAGCTGTATTAGTACAATTCTCTGACGTGCAATCTCTATTTGTAGTGTCCAAAACCATCTTTACCTGAAAAGTATATATCAAAAAAATATTACCAACAGTTAGGTCTAGTATGTATTGACCTAACTAAGTAGACATTATGAAGCAAATGAAGAATTACACATCTTTATGCATCTTTATGGAATTTTTCAGACAAAGCATGTTCCAGTTAAACCGCGAACATAATAGCAAAAAATTTAAAGCTGAAATTCCAGAAAGTTTCCCACAAAATCATTCCTACTAATGAAGTCTTTCTATCAGCCTAGCAGTGTCACTTGCTACAGAAAAGCCACATGGACTCGCGAGGCCATAGAAGCCACAGGGCCTCTTCTAGCTGCACCAGGGATGGCGTGCATGCCCATGTAAAAAGCTAAAGGTTTTTAACACTCAGGCTCTGAAGGGGCTTCATTTTGTTCTAGTTATTGTCAAGACTTAATATAAGAATAAAAGGCAGGAGACAGAAGCAGGGAAAACTAAAATGGAGGAAACTTCTCCTGCTAGCAAGCAAACAAGGAAGGAATCCGCTAACAGGAAGGAACCTACGTTAAACTACCATGAGCTGTTTCAGACATCAAGTGTACCAGAATCTAACAATCATTTAAAATTCTGGCTCATTCAGCTTTGAACAAGAGTTGCTTTTCATCAACAAGAAACTTAAGGAGACAACATCACCATTTTAATATACCACAGTAGCAAGTATAACAATTATACTCTCCAGAGAGGTTTGAAGAAATACTAAGATATAGTTTTCTTTTAGATTCCTAACTCTTGTCATTGGGAATAAATCTTTGATCACGAGCAAGTGAGTACCACAGAGAAAAAGCAATGTCTGCTACCAGGATCAGCAATGGCCCTGTTTAATTCTTTTTCTATTTCAGTAATCATGAAATTTCTGGCTGTGGAGAGTCCAAGACTGAGAAGGCCACTGCGGTTCTCTGAGCTGATCTCTTGCATATCAGTGACCACCAGGTTTTCTTGAACTTTCATGTTTTCTTTACCTGAAGTTTTTTAGTACATAATTTACTCATGCTTTAAATCATAATCCAAATTTTACTTACATCAGCTTTTAATCTTTAGATTTTTTTTATAACTTTGCTTGCTAGATATGTAGAGCTTTTTATTAGCAGATTCCCGTTCCTTATGTAGATACCTACAAAAATCAAGTCTTCCTTTTGCCTTTCCTTGGGTAACTCATTGCAGCATAGGTCAGAAACAGTGTGAAGGCTTTATATTTGAGTTTGAGCTAATTCTTCCACAGTCTGCTGTGGAATCATGACCTGATATTCCTATACAGACTTCCATTGTCAGAGTGTAGGTATGCAATGTCCATATTTTTTTCAGAATCTGTTGTTGACATCACAGTATCAAACATGGAGGCAGTAAGATTCTAGAAGAAACAAAAATCCTCTGCTAGAATTACAAAATTTCGGAGTAAAAATCCAAACAATTTCTGTACAAATAGATGTTATTTTCAGTGTTTCCTTTTCATTTTTTCATTTACAAAATAATTTTCCTTTCTCAGAATTTATCCTGGCTTGGGTTTTTTCCCCCTGAGTTTTAAGTCTAGGATTGATTCAGCAATTCAAAATAGTTGAAAAATGAAGCTCATCTTGGGAGGTTTTTAGACTGAAAATAGAAGTCAATTTAAACTATGATGCTAAGTTACAGTGTTAGTTGTGAATACAGAAAAGATTCACTTCACCTAACAACCATGTCTAAAAAGTTAGATGTCTAAGTCTCAGTCACTCCCTTTACATGCAATGGAGTATAAGAGGCATCTTCATCCAATGATTCATGGCATCATAAAATAAGTGTCCATGATGAGTTAGTTACCTGAGTCACTCTTTGCAAGCATATTTTTCTTTCCGGTAACTATAAAAATGATAATTATACTAGATTTAGAAGGATAGCTTTCAGGTATTTCAGGAATGATTCAGGTGTCTATAGAGAGCTGCTGAAGATTATCTGAGGCATCCTCATGGAGCCAACAGAGATGACACAGAAGTTAAGAGACCCACATCTACCTGCAGCAGCAGCTGGAAACCAAACAGAATGCTCCAAGTATCTAGTATAGCAGCAAATGCTTACGCAACTGAATTTCAGCCCTACATTCAGGTAAGATACAATTTCCATGATTACTTTATTAAATACGAAAATCATTGTAGGTGTTTACACAGCTTTTTAAATATTCCACAAAAATAATTCTAAATGATGCATCAACTTATTTGCTATTGTGCCTTGAAACATCAATACTATCAAAGATGCTGCTTCTACCAACAAATGCAGAGTTACATGACTGAATACATAGTTAAATAAATTATTTACTCACACTTTTTCTCTCTAATGTTAAAAATATTTGTAAAAAAATTCCTAAGCTGTATAGCCTCACTAAAGTACCAATGAATCAAACTTTTACTTGCCTGTTAGAAGGTCAGTGAAGTTTTCTGCACAAAGGGACTAAATTTTGAAAGCTGTTTATTGATAAAAGTTGAAATTACTTGATGGCTTGGATTTTGCGCTATGTTGTATCCAGACTCCTGAGCAACAATAAAGATCTTCACAAAGAGGATAAATGGTGAACACTCCATCCCTGGCACTGTTCAAGGCCAGGTTGGATAGAACCTTGAGTGACATGGTCTAGGGGATCATGCCTGACCATGGCAAAGGGATTGAAACTAGATGACCTCAAGGTCTTTTCCAACCTTAACCATTCTATGATTCTGTGATACAGATACTGAAGGAGAGACAATCCAGCTATGTATGAGGTTAACAAGGCTAGTACTGGGTCCTGCACTTGGGTCACAACCACCCCAGTCAATGCTACAGGGTTGGGGAAGAGTGGCTGCAAAGGAGCCTAAAGGAAAAGGACCTGGAAGGGCTGATTGACAGACATTGAGAATGAGCAGGCAGTGTGCCCAGGCAGCCAAAAAGGCCAGTGGCATTGAACCTAACATAGCACTGGAGGGAGACCAGAGGTGGTAATAAAGACAGCTTGGTTATCTGTATAATCTGTATGAAAAACCAAGAGATGCTTTCTTGAAGGGATGCTTTCTTGTCAGGATGAAATTAATTTCTTGTCTTACTGATACAATGGATTAGTTCTTTTTAATTGTTCCCATACATTTGGGTTTTGGTACCCATGTATTCATAGTACCCATACATTCAGACAGCATGTTACATCTGAGCCTACGAAACATTTCTTTTTTGATAAGTAATAATTTAACCCAAAATTTGTGATTTTTAGTTAAAAAGGTATTGGAATTGAAAGCTAGAAAGAAGATACAGTTCTTCATTTCCATCTATGTAATGAGAGTCAAGCTCAATGAATCTAATTCTCTTTTAAAGTATATGGATTCTTCGCATCTTTTTAACATGCATACAGATCCTGGTAAATTCAAGTTTTCTGTATGTTCAGATGATTTTTTAGGATAAACAAAATAAATATTTGTCTAACGTTATTTATAAATTAATCTTGAGCTGCATTAAAAAAAAAAATAGAGTATGGTAGACATTTGCACTTTAGAAAGTTCTCTAGCAATGCATGCACAAAGTACATGAACTTTTCTCAATTATTGATTCTTACACATTCAGGTCTCTTTCCGAACTTGGGAAAATGAATTTTCCAAAAACAGAGCAGGAACAGATCATGCAATGCAAGCACCATTTTTGTTTATCTGCTGTTATAAATCCAGTCCACAGAGTTATAACTCTATTCTTGAGTAAAAACCACCAGTATCCCCAAGTCCTTCTTCATTGGGCTGTTCTCTATCCACTCACCATGCAGTCTCTACTGATACCAGTGATTGCCCCAGACAAGGTGCAGGATCTTGCCCTTGGCCTTCTTGAACTTCATGAGGTCAACATGCACCCACTTCTCAAGCCTGTCAACATCCCTCTGGATGGCATGATGTTACTGATGTTGACATTAAATGTATTAATTTAACATCTACAATTGCATTTCATTCTCTATTTTTTGCATTTATATAATCTAAACGTTTCTATAATTGAAAATGGGATATATATACCTATATATTAAATATCTATAATCTATTTAACAATTGCCATTTTGATATGCATAGGATATATTTCAAGACGGCTATTCTGATGCTTCTGGAAGAAGTATTGGGTTATTTTCCTCCATGCTATGTTTTGAAATTTCAGCCTTTTCTTAAAACTTTATTTCCAGTGAGTTTGATATGCTGTTCTCTCCTTCTTTGATATTCAAAGCTTATCAAAGTTAACAGAAAAAAAGCCTATCTGAGCAGTGATACTATCCTGTGCTGTACTCTGCAGATTTACCAGTCTTTAAGACTACGCACTGCATAATAGTTCAAATTTAGGCACATATATTGAAATATTAGAATCTCAAAAGCTCTGTCTTATTTAGTTGATTAAACTATTTGGGCACCTACATTTCTTTTATTCAATGTTTCTTTAAATAAATCACCAGAACAGTGAAACAAGGACAAAAATAAATTCTCTCATAGTTAAGATAAATTGTCTAATCACTGGGATAATGAATCAGTTTTCCCTTTTCCTCCTTCCTTTATGCTCAGTAAATAGCAATTATATAATGCAAAGTAGAAGAGCTTTGCACTTCCTTCTGGCAACAAGGAGAATGAACTTAAATGGACATATTTCTCTCTCTTCCCACTCAGGGAGGACTTGTTCTGGTTTAGGCACTTGAATCAGGGGACTGATGGGTAAAAAAACAGCACTAACTCAGTGTTATTGCTTAAAGCCAGTTTGAATTAACATGGCTTGATAGATTGGAGTAAATCTATTGAACTGAGGTACCCAACCCTGTGTGTAGTCACTAGCCCGTCTCAAACATGTTTAAAGTGCATTAGACTAAACTTTTGCTGAAACTTAAGCTAACACCATTTTCTCACATTTACAATGAATTGAGTGTGTAGATGGCAGCACACAACAGATCTGTTGACAATGGAAGTCTCTGCAGTGATTCTCTCTACCTGCTACCCAACCTTAACGAATTAAATTCAGAATTCAAGACACCCAAGCAGGTGTTTACACATAGATGTCTGCAGGTACGCTGTTTGCTAAACTTTCATTATCGTCAATGGACATTTAACAGAATCAGTAGAAATTAAAGGAGTGATAAAGGTCATTATAAAATAGATATCTGGTGGTGTCATCTGGAGTGGAAATGTTGATCACTAATTATCACTAATTATCAACAGTTTAACACCACCACCCCCCACCCCCCCTACACACACACACACACCACCCTGAGGTGATTGCTTGTGTCTTCTGATTACAGATTAGCTCAGAAGCCTAGTTCTTACATGTCCAGAATCAGATGAGATCAATCTCACTGGTTTTACTGCAAGCTTTTATCTCTGCCTCCCTCTCATATTCATCCTTTGGCCATTATTTCTGCAAATTTCTCTGCTACATTGTGGATTCTCTGATAACATTGTTAGCAGTGATTGAAAAAAAAAAGAAAAAGTGGGGACATATCCTGATTGTCTGTAATTTTTCTGAAATTTCTGTAGACCTTTTTCAAAAGAAAATAGGTAAACAGGCCTTGATTTCTCAATGGAGCAATAATCTGATAAAATACTGTTCTCCTAAAGCACGTATTTTTGGTTGCTCAGGACAGTAAGACTAGGAAAAAAAAAAATCTTTGAAAGCAAAATGACTTGCAATGATGAATCACAGCTGAAAAGGGGAATATACCAACTCATCCTCTTAACTGTATTGATTTCAGTGTACAGACAGTTCAAACTCTGATGTAACAGGAAGCACTGTCCATGGCATTTCCCCAAGGACTAAGAGGTTTTATATTATTACATGAGTGTCTCCTAAATGAGGATGAGGATTAATTTTCAGAACTCTGAAACAGAAACTTAAAATAAGTTTTGTTCTCTCACACTCAGTTGGATTTATTGCATAGTAACTCCCACCACTTTATTTTTCAAATTGCATCCAATTGGCCCTGACTTTTTTAGCCTTATCTCATGCAATCTCCAGAACAACTCCTATTTTATTTCCTATTGTTTTCTAATAAATTAAAACAGCAAATTATACAATTAAATTCCCTTCAAAGTGTTCTGTTAAAATATGTACTCAGATATAGTGAGTTGGGAAAAAATATGAACTCTTGATCCTTTTCTCAAAATCATAGAGATAGAGACTTGAAGTCAACAAATTTTATTTTCAAGTGATATAAGCTCATGTCTTTACTGTTGGAAAGTGATTGATTAAATTATATAAAGTGCAACCTGAGATCTAGCCAAATAAGAACAAACACAAATCTTTTCCACAAAGAAATTCCAAGAGTTCACAATATCCTTAACAAGCTTAGTGTTCAAATATATACATACCATATATAGCACCTTCATGCTGACAGTCACAATCTCCATTTCCTGTCCTTGTCTTCTTAATTTTCATAGAGTTCAGGGGTGTGATATGACATGATACACTGAGAGCACTCAAATGCTTCAAGCAATATAATTTTTAATTGGCTTAGCAGTACTGAAATATAACTTAGATACCCATACAAACATAGGCTGTTTAATTATAGGTTCACATTTAATATCATTAATGAAAATAGTTTTTATACATGACATGCACAGAAGGAACTCTAAAACCCAAAACAAAACAAAAGCCATATGCAAAGGAGGGGGTACTAGAGTAAGGATTTACCGGAGTGAAAATCATTCTATTATCCTGAAACTTGATCATGTTTCTTTTGACTAAAACATGGAATTTTTGCTCCTTGTTGTATGTTTTTAGTAGTTGTCTTCTTAGGTAGACTTGCAAAGCAGTTTCACACACAGTAAATTAAAAATGCAGAGTAATTGGATTTTAGTAGACACAAATGTTGATAAAATCAGATACCAACTAAGCTGTATTACTCTGATTCTCTCATGAATAGTGTGTGAGTTCTCTTTCGGTATCACAGAAAATACAGCTCAAATTCATTCATCAAGCAACGAGAACCTGATGTTTTTATCACCTCACAGGAATCATGATGAAGTTTAAGAATTGCATATAGCCTTATATATTTATCTTATTAAATCATTCCTTTAACATAAAAGTTTAATCTTCATAAGCATCTTCCTGTTTAAGCAGGCTGACAAATTAAAATGAATGTTTTTTGGAGAACAGATCAAGAATACACTAGGAAATCCCAGATCATGCATGAGATGCTGCATGACTGACATGCTTGTTCTTCCTTCATGTATGATGCATATAAAAGATCATGTTGGGCAACATAAAGTGGTAGAAAAAATTCACTTGGTACTTAAGAGATACGTATCTGTATGAGTTTCTGTATTTAAGGCACTGTAATGAGACCAGGTTTCGTGTGCATATGGAATTTATATTCTCATTAAAAACCTACCATATTAAAAATATACAACTAGGAAAATATATCTTATTAATGTTATGGACTGGTCAACATTTGACAGTTACCATTTGAACCTTAAACTAGTGCCTGCACTGCCCTTTTTACATATCATACAGGATAGAGAGAAAGAAACGTTCCTTTCTGACTATTGTTTAAAAAATCATCTAAGACAAACCATTTTGAACTACAGCATGGTAGGGCACACATATTTACAGAACCATCAGACCTTTTCTCCACACACTGTCTGCTATGCACTTGTACTCTAAGAGAGTCAAAAGTGCTTGCAAAGAAGCTCCCCCTTACATAAATTTTCTTAAAGATAGCTACAGAAAAGGAAGGGATTCTACAGTGATCAGTTTACATTAATTTCACCTTCCTTTGAATGCCACAGGAATCCAATATTGTTAGATTGATTAGTTTCTTAGGAACTTTCTCTTCTGTAACATCAGAAAGACTCAGACTAAGAGAAGTTTGGGAGAAAAGACTCAGCTATTTTTATCCTACTACTATTGATCATGCCACTACAATATTTTGGCCTTGCCTACTCACTTACTTAGCCCCTTCAATATTTAACTACTATCTTGTTTACAACTCAGATCTATAAAAACTTTATTTCCAGTCCTTGGTGTACAAAGAAGGTAATAATTGCAAAAGTTTCTTTAAATCTCTTAAATATTCAGGTTTTGCATCTCAGAAAATCTCAAATCAGAAAGGGATAAACCAATGGTTTAAATTTTCCAAGAAATAACTTCCATATGGGCTGTGTTGAGATTTTATTTGACATTTCTTCCAGCTACTGCACAATATTATGTCACTGATAATATAAAAATAATAATTATGAAATTGAAATATTTCAGCTTCCAGAACTTGCTTGACCTGGCCATAGGACTTATGAGAGGTTGAGCTAAGGCTGTAGGAGAAAAAGGAAGAAAGAACAAACATGACCAGGGTTTTCTTGAGAACCCCGGATCTGCATATCACACCATTGGACAGGTAGAAGCTAGAACTGACAAATTACAAATACACACAAAATATCAGATAGAGGTGAGAAGACAGCAGTAACAGTACAGATGGTCATCAGAGTGGCACAGATACAAAAAGAGAGCAAGACCTGGAATGGGGACAGGATGGACGAGGCCAAGGTGGGCAAGTCCAGGTCAGGAGAGGATGGAGAAAAGTAGGTAAGGCATGGTATTATGTTTCTTGTCAATGCACGATGTCCTTGCACACATATTTGAGAGCTGACTGAACAGGATAGGCTATGACTATTACATCACCAAATTTCAGAACTTTTCTAGATGTCTTGGACTCACCAAAAAGGCTCAAATTCCCAGCTTGTTTCATAAAAGGTGTATCTCAGCACCACTGTGAATATCTTAACTGGTTCTACTAGTGCATCCCCAGACTGCCTCCTGACATAACGGCTGCAAAAAGCAACTCTACACATAGGTTCAAGGTGAAGACATCCTGACATTATGTACTTTGTTATGTAGTCCAACTCCTCATTGCTGATAATGATCTGCCTTATTGGGGAGCATACCTAACAGCCTGTCCCCCAAACAATGTATGTCTTTCGCTTTATACAGACTTCAGGACTGTCTTTAATTCTCAGAAGAAATACTAGCTTCTAATAAGGAGCCAACAAAGGTCTTGCTGCTTAATATCTTGCTGTCTGAATATCACGCATCAGAAACATTCTCTGGAATATGGTGCCAAATTAAAGATATAGGGAAAGAGCTGTCCTAAATTATAGCACTATGAAGAAATGCCCATAATATAGCCCGAATGTGTGACCACCTATCTAAGGAGATGTTCATTTGTAATTAATGTAAAGGTTTTCAGAAGACCATGAAATAAACATCTAAATATCTTAAATTAGGGACTACCTACTTGTGAAAAAAAATGAAAAAATTGTACGAAATGGCTTTATTATAGAAAGAAGACAATGAAAAAAGGATATGTTCAAAGTTTTCCCACAAGTTATCTGAGATAAATAAATGAAATGATATCTACTCTTTAATAAAGCTAAACATCCTCAATAAAGCTAGGTGCACTGCTAAAAGAGATTGTATACACCTACGACACATCTGCACCAGTTTCTCCACATGAAAATAGAATCATGTGGGCAGCAATACGTAATTAATACGTAGCTGCTTCTCAAATTTCAGTAGTAATCTACAAAGATCTACTGAGAGTAGCAGACTTTCTTATATGTTAATACATATAATAACATTCTGTATTTTATATGACCTTTTATCCAAGCCTCATAAACCTATAAAATCCTTAAGCATGCCATTAGTTTGATAGACTGAGGAGAGTATAGAGGATCATTGTTTCCAGATAATTGTTGTTTCAAGAATAATGGTATTCTTTCAATCAACAGGGTATACCGTTTACTTTTAACACTTTAATTTTGTTTTTTAATCGTATGCCAAAGAGAATAAAAATACGCAGGGCAGAATTGGAATCACTGAATTACAGAATGGATGACACTGGAAGGGACCTGTGGAGACTGTCTAGTTCAACAAGCAGCTCAAAGTAGTATCAACAAGAGCAGGTAACTCAGGACTATGTCCATTTTTTCTTATGTTTGAACAGCTGTATCTGTGTTTCAGTTTGTGCTCACTACCTCTTGTGCTGTCAGCAGGTACCAGTGAGAACAGTCTACCTCCCTGTCGTGGTTTAACTCCAGCCAGACAGCTTTTCACTCACTCCCCCCCCCTTCTTTCCCTCCCCCTACTCCTGGAAGGACGGAGAGGAGAATCAGAAAGAATCCAAATCCCACGGGTTGAGATAAGAACAGTTTAGTAACTAAGGTATAGCACAAATCACTACGGCTACCACCAATAATAGTAACGATAAAGGAAATAACAAGGGAAGAGAATACAACACCTCATCACCAGGTGACTGATAACTTGTTCCCCCAGCCCGATCAAGCACCGACCGATACCTCCTCCAACCCTGCCATCCACCTAGCCCTTCCGAGTAACTCCCAGTTACATCCTGGGCATGACGTGCTGTGGTATGGAATACCTCTTTGGTCAGTTTGAGTCTGGTGTCCTGTCTCTGCTTCCTCCCAGCTTCCCTCCTCCCTGGCAGAGCATGAGGCTCACAAAGTCCTTGGCCAAACCAAAACATCATTATTATCAGCTCTGTTCCCAGCTCTAAAGTCAAAACACAGCACTGCACCAGCTACCAAGAAAGAGAAAAATGACTGCTACTGCTAAACCCAGGACACTCCCTCTTCTTCATTCCTTCCCTTTGATAAGATCCCCCAACATAGATTTTTAATTTTAATTGTGATTTTGAGGGGTTTTGTTCTGTTTTGGGGGTTGGGTTGGTTTGTTGTTTTTTCTTTTGTAACAGGAAAACACACACTGAAAACCAGAAACTAATGGTTAACTTCTGCAAAGAATGAAAAGTCAAGATTTTGATAAGTAACTAAGACTGAGTTCTTTGAAAATATACTAGGTGTTTATTTTCGTTGAAATATTCTGATCACCTGGTCTTCGCAGCACAATTTTTAATTGCTTAAGTTTTTACATCATAAAGGAATCCAATGGTTAGATGAAAAATGCTCTGTAGTTGAAAAAAAAACCAAGTGTTTGAAACTGCATGTTGAAACTGAAGCTGGTACAAACAAGATATTTAATTACTTCAGGAATTCTCAAAAAAAAAAAAAAAAAAAGGTCCAGGAAATACATTTTACTTCACAAAATGGGATCGATAGAACTAGGTTAAACAATTAAAAACTAAAATAGTCTTGTTCAGTATTTCTGCATTACAAATTGAGATCCACAGGCTTTGCTTCCCATCAGGTTTACTCTGCCATTTTGATCGCTAGGCTATCACTGCCTGGCTACACAAGGGTTCTGCTACTCACATTTTCATACTTACCAGCACTGATGAAATGTCATAATCCATGAAATGTCATAATCCATGAAAGAATGACATAGATTTCAAATTCCAAATACCTTCACAACTGCAACTGATAAAGGCAGTTGCATTGTTATAAGAGCAGAAATGCTTATAGAAAGAGCGAATTTTCCAATTAATGCTTTAATGAAAAGAATTATTTTAGTTTTCCAATGCTCAAGTATTTTTGAATGCTTTTCAGGTTTTTTTCATACTCAGGTTATAGGAATAACACTTGCCATTATTCCTTTACTTTGAAGTTTCATACTAAGGTTTTAAAAATTATAGATAACATTATAAAATAAACAACAAAAAAATAATTTTACCATTGCAAGTCCATTAGTTAGTTCTATGATGAATTAGTTGTTCATGTCTTAAGAGCAGCATGATTTCAAAATTGAAAGGCAGACATGTAAGAAAACTCACTGTATAACAAAAATTCCCTTCTCAAAGCGCTCATTTCTCATTTTCCCCCTAACTACCTGTTAAGTAGATAAAAATCACTCTGGATCAAGCATGAATCACATACCTGCTATCAAAGACAGTGAAATTGGTAACATCTTTCTTCTTCCTGAAATCGACTTTACCTTTCCTTCTCTCAAACCAAGTTGATGTCTTCTCTTTCTCCTACAACTGTTCAAAATAACTTTTCTCAGTTTTATTCCCTGCCCTTTATCTACTGCCTAGCACACTGCCCTTTGTGTTAATGCAATGATGCATGTTGTCCTCTGATCATTTGGAGGTAGAATTTCTAGAGATTTCTTCCCCCAGAAGCACCCTGGAGAAACTTGATAAAGTAAACAACACCCTCTGATTACTCAGTAATGGACAATATTTCCCCACTTGCAAAATAACAACAACTAAACAAACAAACCCCACCAGAAAAAAAAAAAAAAAGCCACCAAAAAAAAAAAAAACAAAAACAAAAAAAAAACCACACCTAAAAACCCAACCTATAAAGCTTTTTTAAGTTTAAATGGGCAAAAAAGCTAATCACATGGAAGGGTTTATCTCTTGCCCCAGTCATGATGTTACCATCTTCACCGCCTGTCTTTCTGCTACACTTATGACCCTTCTCCTCTGCCCACCTTTTCCAGCAATCCCAGCAAGGTTTCACCTCTTGCAGAAGCATCTGGAGGTCCTGACTAAATTCTTAACATGTTAAAGAAAAAAAATTGGTGTCTCCTTCACATTTTCTTAGTTCTACTCATTTTAAACTTGATCCCGTCACAGGCTGCAGCATAGTTATGTGGTCACCCAGGTACGTTGAACTGATATCACACAACACAGCTCTTCAATTCCAAATAAAATCTCAAGCATCAAAATGCATTGGAATGCTATCAATGCCTCAAATCCTTACATAACTTCATTTCAAATGAGGATTAGCTTACTCTGGCAGCTATCTTTACTTGACAGCAGATGCTGGCAGAACACTTTTTCCCTGGGGAGGTTTCTCTCCATTTGCAGTTTTAAATAGCTTTGGACACCTCTTTTGATCTGTTTCTCAACAAAGGTCAAAAGCAGTTTTTTTGTTTAAGGTTTCAAACTAGAGTCCTAGTAGGCAAAACAGGAAGTTATCAAGACTTCCTTCTCCAAGCAGAGAGACCTTATATTCGGGCAGTAGATATGTGGTTTACATATCTTTACTGTCTCTCACATTACAGATGCTTGCTTTTTTTGTACAACCAGTGGCCCAACTTCTTCAGCAAGTATGGTCATGGTTCTATTTTCACATCTTCTAAGCCTTACCTATGGCCTAAGAATGAGGATATTCTACCACAAAATTGAAGTAGGATATTCAAAATGCTGGGAAAGACACAGAATCAGTTATTCATATTGTAAAGGTGCACACATACCTCTAAACCTAGTTGTAACATTTAGCCAGACACTTTTGTGCCAGGCTTCTATATAATACATTAATAGATCTTTTCCCCTCCTCATTTAGCAACTTTCTGAAGGTCAAACACCAGCACTGTGAGCTCTGTGTTGGCCTCTGTGCTGGGGTTACATGCTAAATATGGTCTTCTCCTATTGTGGAGCTAAAGACACCCAACCCTAGCAGACGGTTCATTTGAGTCAAGATAGGACAAGTAAGAAAATTACTATGAAACTATTCTTCCTTATACCTTTTACCTCCTTACTACTTCCTCATTCAGAGGCATTATGAATTTCAGGGTGAGCTGTTTCTTCTTATTCCAGATAAACATCAAGGTAAATTTATGGCTTTGGCAACAGCTACAGCATTAACATGTATATACTACAATATCAGCTGTGTTGTGACTATGATCACTGATTCTGTGTTTATAGTATTCTATCTGAGAGCTAATACAATTTAACAGCTTGGAAAGATATTGCACCCTTAACAGTCTGGCCTCTGCAATCAAATGATGCATTAGATAAGCTACACACTCTGTTTTGCACTGATGTCTCAGCAGTTTTATATTTTCAGTATTGTTAGCTAAGCAGCCTTTCCAGTATGTCATTATTTATACTCACACAATATTTTCAAAGGTAGCATTGAAGAGCAGATGTCAAACATTCTAGCCTGGTAACAAAAGCCTCTAGCACATGATAAACATATAAAAGGAAATGTTCTTAAGGAGGCTGTCAGGTCTTTGCCCTTATGAAGCTTGAGAGCCGTTGCACCCAGTGGAGTCAATGGAAATCTTTTCATTAACTTCAGTGAGATTTGTATTAGTATTTCAAGTTTCTTGTAGTAGTCCTGATCAGCTACTGCACAAATGCTAATGAGTTGAACAATGCCTTTAGACGCTAGAAAGACTAAGATATCATTTCATCCATGCATTTCTGACAAGGGTGAAGGGGTGCAATGGAGGAATGTAAAGAGATACCACACAGTGTCTCAAGATGGGAAATGAAAATGCTCATTATACAATTTAAAAGTCCAAAGGGATTTAGATGGGTGAGTTTCTATTGGCTCTCTAATAATTCCTCTTAAGGATAAATCCATAAGAGGAATTAGAAGCGAGATAATGACTGAGGTTAATAGACATTTGCTGAAACTTCTTTCCTGTCTGTCAGGACCATGCCTATGGGCTTTTAAGCATTTTAGAGCCACTCCTTAAGTGGAAAACCACCAATGAATACTTAAAAGTAGCTGAAGTGATCACAGATGATCCCTTTGAAGTCTTAAAAAAAAATATTTTCTCACAATGTTAACTCAGTGCCACAGAAATTCTGGAAAATAAAGATATAAAAACAGGTTCAAAAGTAATTACCTGTAATTTTGGAAGAAACGTTCATCTAACTATTAAAATGATGATGTAGATATACCTTAGTCTTATGAAGTTTCTATAAAAAATGCTTGTGGGAGGACATACTTAGGAATACTATTTCCTATGCACCAACTCTTGGACTCTATCACAGGTAGTGGCTTGAGCTAGATGTCTTGGTTTTCAGTGTGAATCTGAAGCTGTCTGCTACTAGGCCAAACAGCACATTTTAAAGGTTGTGCTTGTGAGGTAGGAGACAGAAAATAAGGAAGATGGATAGAACAAAGACATATAAAGACAGAAAAAGACCAGTTATGCATTACAAGGAGGTTTCTCAGATATACATAGGTCATATTACTCATTTGCAAACAAAAAAACACTATGAAATGATAGCAAAAATCCCCAGCCTACTGAAAGTAATAAAACTTAACTAGAATTAACATTAGGCCTAAGGTAAATAGTCCCATATATCTAGATTTCGTAAAGCTTTGTACATTATGTTGCCTTTTACCAAGATCACATGCCTGGAATATATCTATTATATATATGTTGGAAAACTTACAAACTGCCATGCCCCTCCTTCCAGCAGGAAAGCCTGGATGGAAGTAGTTTCTCAGTGTTTCCATGTTAAAACTTTCTGTGTAAAAACAGAAAAATGCCATGGCTCCTATTAACTATGTGAACCCTCAGATAATTTCCTAACATAAAAAGAAAGGACACTTGAGAAAATACAAAAACCTTCAGACTATTATAACATAAAGCATTACTGATAACAAAATCTTTCATGTCTGTTTATCTGTATGCTCTCAAACAGAATTTTCTCCAATGCATCGTGTATTTTACAATATATTATACAAATAAGCAATTGGACCAATCTCTGTCAAAATTTTAAGAAAGTAAAAGAATACATTGCATTTTTGAGCAAGATATGATCAAGAAATCTGATTTAACACAAGAATGGATGAAATTCTGATTTTATTACACTTAATATCAGACTGGATAAATTCTATAATTTTTGCTATAAAATGTATTAACTGATTAAATTGCATACTTCAGGTTTAGTTGGAATATGATGACTTCACACATGAAAATTAATTTGGAAATTTAAACATATGGAGTCTAGCATATCCTACTGAAAAGCAGTAAAGCTAAGTGAGAAACTTATGTGCACTATTTTAGTTCCAATTACAGCTATTATAGTTCCTTGACAAATATCAAGAAATGAAATTCCCACTAAAGGGGAAACTATTGCTTACTGCAGTGTAGCCAGACTCACATTGGATCTGCTGCATTTAGTTGTGCAATTGTATGTGTATTTCCCTGTTTATAAAATAGTCATATTTCTACTATTTTTCCCCTGATCCTTCTAATATTTTCCATAACAAAATCAGGTGCATCTTTTTAGGACAATTCTCTCATTGCAGGCTCGTTAAGTAAAATATTTTCACAATCTGCTGCTTAGTACTGAAATACCCATTTTTCAAAGACATCTAAATAAGGAACACATAATATTTTTCTCTGGAATAATTTGTTGTCATGAATTCTTCCAATCAATATAACTGTAGCATAAATATGCTTTTCTTCTCATCTTGCACAATTAGATATTTGGGAATTTTATAGAAAGTATAAGGAATAAGCAATTTTGCCTACAAGCTTCTCCCTGCTGTGACTGCTCTGTGGGCATCTTCATTTCCATCTGCATCTTTCAGGAAAACAAAGGACTGTGGTGGGTTTGACTTTGGCCATCAAACAGACCCCCATGCAGCCATTCTCATGCTCCCTCAACAGGATGGAGGGAGAAAATAAGATGGAAAGCTCATGGGTTAAAATAAAGACAGGAAGATCACTTACTAAGTACGACCACGGGCAAAATAGATTCAGCATGAAAAAAATGAATTTTACTTATTGTCAATTAAAAATATAGTAGGATGGTGAGAAACAAAAACAACTAAGACACCTTACCTCTCTCCACTTTCCTTCGATTCAATTTTACTCCTTCATTCCCAACTCTTCTACGCCCTTCTCTCAACCCCAGGTTGTACAGGCAGATGGGGAGTGGGGGACATGGTCAGCCCATAACAGCTCCTTTCTGTTGTTTCTTCCTTCTCATACTTTTCCCCTTTCCCAGTCTTTCAGGGTAAACCTGCTCCAGCACGATATCTCCACAGGCTGCAGTTCCTTCAGGGCACATCCACCTGCTCTGCTGTGGTGCTGTCCATGGATAACATGGTCTCCATGCTCTACCATGGGCTGCAGGGGAAATGCCTGCATCATCATGGTCTCTCCCACGAGCTGCAGGGAAATCTTTGCGCTGGTGCCTGAAGCACCTCCTGCCCCTCCTTCTACGCTGAATTAGGTGTCTGCAGGGCTGTTTCTTGGCCTCCTTTTTCCCTCTTCCTCTGCCTGTGTGGTGCTTTGCTCTTTCATAAGTATGTCACCCCAGAGACCACCACCTCGTCTGTGGGGCTCAGCTGTGCTCTGTCATGCACTGGTTGAAGCCTCACAGAGGTTGCCCCTGTAGGCCCCACCACCAGCCCCTGTGTACCTGCATTCAATACAATTTCTCTGGGTAACTCTGTCTACAATCAGCAGCTGATAACACAGATACCCTCTTCAGATTGGCAAAAGCCACTTCCTTGGCTAGTAGAGCTTCTTTTAAGTATACCATTGAGATTTACATTTCTTTTAGAGATCTCAAAAATTTTCTGTCACTAGGGATACACTAAGTGTATGCCTACAACTTACAGGTGCCTAGAGAATTGGGGCTCTGCAATACAAACTAGAATTCCTTTCTAACTGCACTGCTTACTGTTTGATGGAGTGTTCAAGAAGGGCAATCAACAGAATTACAGGACAGCCTCACTTCACCACCTCATAAGGTGATGGAGATAACTGTTCTGGAAATCATTTCCCAATATACGAAGGACAGAAGGGCTATTGGGAGTATTCAACAAGGGGAAATCAGACATAACGAGCCTCATAGCCATCCACAATGAGATGACTGGCTCAGTAGGTAAGGGGACGTCAGTGACTATTTCTTATCTTGAGTTTAGTGATGCTTTTGGCAGTCTCCATCACATCTTCACAAACAATCTGGTGAATTGCAGAATCATAGAATAGCAGTTTGGAAGGGACCTCAAGGATCCAACCTTTCTAGGCAAAGAATCACCTAGACTAGGTGTCCCAGCACTCTGTCCAGCCAAATCTGAAAAGTCGAGTCCATCACTTCCCTGGGGAGATTATTACAATGCCTGCTTGTTCTCATTGTGAAAAATTTTTCCAAAGAAAATTCAGATTGATGCCCGTTGTCAGACTTCTATAATCCTTTTTTTTCTTTTTTTTTTCCTAATACCTACTTTTTTCTGTCCATGGTTAACTAATTTTACCATTAAATTTACAGCTCTGCTGTGATTTTCCATTAGCACATGCCTTCTAATTTTAACTGCATAGGTCCTTTGTATCCCAGGCATCTTGATCATTGGTACAGTTATTTAAGCATTGAAAATTCCTAACACTGAATTATGGTCTTAGACAAATCATGCACCATAAGAAAACTTCAGTTTCATAAGCTTTATCATTACTATAGCCCTATCATGTTCCTAAGAGTAGAAGCTATACATGAGCTTTCAACACCTTATTAATAAAGGAAATATGCAGAACAAGGTACTTTCCTCTTCTCTATCATGAGGAATTATGCTTCTACTTCCATTTGTTACAAGATTTTTTTGTATCACACTAATGAAAAATAATGACTAGTGTGATTCAAGTTTGCTATGAGCAAATCATGTCAATTACGGCTTGATTAATCTCTCCTAGGGTATCAAGGAAGCTGTAACAAATTTATAAATGCCAAATGTATGTGATCTTAACAAAGTGTTAACCCAGAGAAAGTATTGAAATCTTTTACTTGGAAGACAGAATTCAAGCAGCAGTCTTGAGAAAGGCAAAATAATGTACCTTAATTCTGATTAAATCTCATTACTTGCCTCTACCTACATAAGTCCAGCACTTCTTCAAGACCATTGTACCTTGGCCTCCCTGCCACCTATTAAAAGAAAACACTCATTCTGATGACTCAGATGTACTTTATAACTTTGCATTATCTGTGATGCTCTTGCTTTGAAGATACATCAAAGACGAAGCGGTGCTGAACTGAACAGTTGCAATTTCTTACACTGTGATCTAGCTTCTTTTGTTCTCTCATTTGCTGAATTACTTTTCTGTGGCTACTCCTAAGGATGAACTGTATGAGTGTTGTTAAGTCGGGTAGAAAAAAAGAGAGAATGGAAAAAAGGGATGTCCTTAGAGACAGCATCCTTTCAAAATTAAAAGGACTATAACTGACACAACTGAGAGAAGTTTGGTCACAAGAACCTTTCTTCAGATTTAAACTAGAATCCTTTAAACTAGAAATCTCGTTCAATTTACACTGTCAAATATATCTAAAAAGACACAAAGTTCGGTTTTAAAGAGAGATCACACCTATAAAAAAAAAAGGGTATACACAGATTAGCTCTAGATTTTGAGGCAGCACTTTTATAATGAGGTTCATTCTTTATCACTATATTTCGTCTGGCTGAGGTGGAGTTAATTTTCCTCGTAGCAGCCATAGTACTGCTGTGCTTTGCATTGGTATCTAGAAAGGTGTTAACACACCAGTGTTCTGGCTTCTGCTGAGCAGTGCTCACACAGCAACAAGGCTGTCTCTCCAACATTCCCCCCTCAGCAGCTGGCTAGGGTGGGCAAGATCTTGGGAGCAGAGACAGCCAGGACAGCTGATCCAAACCAACCAAAGGAATATTCCATACTATATGACACTTTAATCCAATATTGCGCACAAATGTAAGAATCCCAGAACCTCATTCGTGCATTCAGTTTCCAAAATATAGCCTGAAGGAAAATTCTGGAAAGTTAAAACAAGGCAGAGATTTTAAAAGCTGTCCGTTGCCTTTTGAAACGTTGCCTTGCAAATCTGCTATAAATACTTCTATGTATTTTATAACTGAAGTAAGTTACCTTTGACAACTGAGGTTTCTCATTGATTATTCTGAATATTTCATTTAATGATTAAAAACAATGAAAAATTTGAGCAAATAATAGCATATTCAAAAAGGAGATACGACAGTAATAGTCAGAGATCTTCATGTGTCATATAAGATAAGCGAAAATTAGATTACTATTCAATAAAGGCTCAAAGAATTATATAATGATATAAAATTGTGACAATAATTTCAAATCTTCTTAAAAGTAGACAGTTCCAAACCAGCACAGTGAAACCTCTTTCAACAATGCAAGAGGTCAAAACTTTGCTTTCATCTACATTTGCAGCTTGCCATATTGTGAAGCAGGGTAGGTCTACCTAGTCACCACAGAGCAGTCACTCCATTAACTGCAAGACAGAGACATTCACTGTAGCAGTCCTAATGAAACCACATCAAGTGCTCTCTGTAGATGGCTGTAGTACATCTCTCTCCCTTTTTAATCCATGATGAGCTTTCTGAGAGCAGTAATGTCACTAAACCAAATGCCAGAATCCCTTTTTAGGAGGGATTAGCTCGAGTCTGAGTACTTCGAATATGTTTGTCTTCTTAAACAATTATATTCTAAGTCAGGTAAGTACATATTTTTAGAAAGATAATTTGAGAAACTTCTATAAGGGCTAAGCTTGGTCAAATTATTTCTCATTATGTATAACAGAACAGGTTATTTACAAAGTCAGTATACTTCAGCTGCATGTCTCAGCACTTAATAACAGACTGAGGAACATTTTCTGAAGAAAACTAGTTTTAAGAGTGATTTTCCAGAACTATGTAGCTTCACCAGCTCACAAACTATGCAGAAGACACCTGTCCCCTGTGGTATGCAAATAAAATGCAGGAGACAGAGAACAAAAAGTGATATTAGAGAGTTCTCATCACTTCCACTTTGTCCCTGAGTTATGAGTTACAGTGCAAGACTTACCTTTTTACTTTTTTAGAATCAGAGAATCACAGAATAGTTAGGGTTGGAAAGGACCTTAAGATCATCTAGTTCCAACCCCCTGCCATGGACAGGGAAACCTCACACTAAACCATCTCACCCAAGGATTCATCCAGCCTGGCCTTGAACAATGACAGGGATGGAGCATTCACAACATTCCTGGGCAAACCATTCCAGTACCTCACCACCCTTACAGTAAAGAGCCTCTTCCTTATATCCAATCTAAACTTCCCCTGTTTAAGTTTTAACCCGTTACCCCTTGTCCTATCACTACAGCCCCTAATGAAGAGTCCCTCCCCAGCATCCCTATAGGCCCCCTTCAGATACTGGAAGACTGCTATGAGGTCTCCATGCAGCCTTCTGTTCTTAAGGCTGAACAGCCCCAACTTTCTCAGCCTATCTTCATACGGGAGGTGTTCCAGTCCCTTGAGCATCCTCGTGGCCCTCCTCTGGACTTGTTCCAATAGTTCCATGTGTTTTTATGTTGAGGACACCAGAACTGCACACAATACTCCAGGTGAGGTCTCACAAGAGCAGAATAGAGGGGCAGGATCACCTCCTGTGCCCTGCTGGTCACGCTCCTTTTGACTCATCCCAAGATACGGTTGCCTTTCTGGGCTGCGAGTGCACACTGAAGCTGGCTCATGTTCATTTTCTCATCAACCAGCACCCCCAAGTCCTTCTCCACAGGGCTGCTCTGAATCTCTTCTCTGCCCAACCTGTAGCTGTGCCTGGGTTTGCTCCAACCCAGGTGTAGGACCTTGCACTTGGCATGGTTAAACTTCATGAGGTTGGCATCATCCCACCTCACAAGTGTGTCAAGGTCCCTCTGGATGGCATTCCTTCCCTCCAGCGTATTAATCAAACCACACAGCTTGGTGTCATCAGGAAACATGCTGAGGGCATACTCAATCCCACTGCCCATGTCACCAAAAAAGATGTTGAACAAGACCAGTCCCAACACTGATCCCTGAGGGACACCACTCATTACAGGTATCAAGCTGGACATTGAGCCACTGACCACAACTCTTTGTGTGCGGCCATCCAGCCAGTTCTTTATCCACCAAGTGGTTCACTCATCAAATTGATGTGTCTCCAATTTAGAGACAAGAATGTCGTGTGGGACAGTGTTGAACGCTTTGCACAAATCCAGGTAGATGACATCAACCACTCTACCCCTGTCCATCGGTTCCGTAGCCCCATCATAGAAGGCCACCAAATTGGTCAGGCAGGATTTCCCCTTAGTGAAGCCACGCTGGCTGTCACCAAGCATCTTGTTGTTTTTCATGTGCCTTAACATATAATTCTCCGGGTCATTCATTTTCCTCTTCTTGAAAATGGGGGTTATATTTCCCCTTTTTCCAGTCATTGGGAACTTCACCTGACTGCCATGATTTTTCAAATATGATGGCCAGTGGCTTAGCAACCACATTTGCCAGCCCATTAAGGACTCACAGATGGATTTCAACAGGACCCATGGACTTGAACACATTCAGGTTTTTAAGATGCTCTCGAACCAGTTCCTCTCTTACAGTGTGCCCAAGGACTTCATTCTCACAGTCCCTGCATCTGTCTTCCAGGACTTGGTCAGAGCCTTTGCCAGTGAAGACTGAGGCAAAGAAGTCATTCAGAACCTCAGCCTTCTCCAAATCCTGTGTAGCCAGTTTTCCTGATAGCTTCTGGAGGAGGCCCACATTGTCCCTAGTCTGTTTTTTATTTGATACATACCTATAGAATCCCTTCCTGTTATCTTTAATATCCCTAGCCATGTTTAATTCTAACGAGGCCTTATCTTTCCTAACCTGGTCCCTAGCTTCCCAGATAACAATATCCCTGTACTCTTCCCTGGCCGCCTGTCCTTGCTTCCAATTTCTATAAGCCTCTTTTTTCATTTGAATTTTCCTCAGCAGCTCCTTATCCATCAAGTTGGTCTCTTGGCCCTCCTGCTGCACTTCCTTCTAGTTGGGATGCAACACTCCTGAGCTTGTAGCAGATGATCCTTGAATATCAACCAAGAGTCTTGGGCCCCCCTGCCCTCTTGTGTCTTCCACACAATCGAGGAACCTCCTGGATTGCTTGTTTCAGGCCGTACTGTCGCTCCAACAGATGTCAGGGTGGTTGAAGTCACACATGAGAACAAGGGCCTGTGAGCATGAGGCTTTTCCTATCTGTCTGTATAGTGCTTCATCTGCAGGTTCCCCTTGATTAGGCGGTCTTTAACAGGTCCCTACAGTAATGTCTCCCATTGCTGTTTTCCCTTTAACCTGGACCCACCAACTCTCTATCGACTGCTCACCTGTCCCCAGACAGAGTTCCATACTCTCCAGACTATTCCTAACATAAATAGCAACTCCCCCTCCCTGCCTGCCAGGCCTGTCTTTTCTAAAGAGCCTGTAACCTTCCATTCCCACACTCCAGTCATAGGAGCCATCCCACCATGTTTCTGTGATGTCCACATATCATACCCCCATAAACGTGCACATATCTCTAATTCCCCTTGTTTGTTCCCCATGCTACGGGCATTTGTATAGAGGCATCTGAACCGAGCTCCAAATGAAGCCGGCTCATTGGCTGGAGCAGCTGGAGTATCTACATTGCTCCGACGATTTATTATGGGTGCTGGAAACTGACTGGATGTGTTGGGATGGAACGATTCCTCCCTCCCTCAACACATCTAGTTTAAAGCCTCCTTGGCCAGTCTGGCAAGCCTCCTACCAAAGCTGCTCTTTAAACCAGCCCCACCAGACCTCACTAGACCTGGCCTACAAAACTGGGTCCCGTGTTCAAGACACCCAAACCCCTGACTATGACACCACCCTTTTAACCAGTTATTAACCTGGCCAATACTCCTAGCTTTTTTGACGTCCTCCCTGTATCCTGGAGAATTGACAAACAGACATCTGAGCTCCAGAGCCCCTAACCACCTCTCCCAGGGCTCTGTAGTCCTTCTTTATGTTCCCCAGGCTACTACTATCGATATCCCTAGCACCCACATTCATCACTAGATGTGGGTAATAGTCCGTGGGACTTACTAGAGCAGATAGTCTCTCTGCAACATCCCTGATCCGTGCCCCTGGTAGGCAACACAGCTGCCTTGAGACCGAGTCAGGCCGATAGATGACAGCTTCTGTCCCTTTCAAGGTGGAGTGCCCTACTACTATGACCCACCACTTTTTCCTCGCAGCACCTGTAGAGATCTTCTTTACCTGTGCATCAGCCAGCTGTTTCTGGTGTGAGTGCGTTTCCTCATCACCCCCCTGCAGGACAGCAAAGCAATCTTTGATGATTCTGGTTTAATTAATCCCTAGTTTATTCTGAATGTAATTAACTAAAACCGCAGAGGTGATTTTTCACCCTGAATGACACAAAATTATCTGAGAAGAAAGAAAGAAGACTTGCAAGAGACTAGTCACCTGCCAATTCATTGTTACCCTACTATTTCTACCATGTAACACAGAATAGCAGAGGTGATTGGAATATTTAGGGACCATAGATAACCAAATTGCAGGTAGAAAAATCTTTCAGTGTTAAGTATGGTTCTCACATCTGCATTTTTTCTCTTTTCTCCCATTACAAAGTTTAAAGCCAAATAAAACAGTTTATTTAAATAAAAGGCAGCTAAAACCTATTATTTCCCAAAGAAAATTAGATCACACACTGTGAGGGATTTGGAGAAAACACTCCAAATATATTCTTACTTTTTGAATTGCCAAGGGGATTCTGCCATTCTTTTTCATGCTAAATAAAGAAAAACTCCTGTTAGTTTTATGAAGTGCTGCTCCTGTAACACATTCAACAGATGTCTTCTATTAGGAAGAGAATGCCTGCAGGGTGTAAGTCCTGTCTAGTCAGACTTCTTTAAACATGGACATATAAGGGATGCATATACTTTGCCAGGATTATCTGTCCCTTTTTATATGATGGAACCTCAGTGAGAATTTACACAGGAATGAGGGAAACAAACCTCCAGGAAAAAAAAATCTTTCAGAAGGCATAAAATATTGAGGGAAGTAGATATATCAGTTAATAAAGTTCTCTTTGTGATACTGACAAGGTAGCTTGAAAAAAATATATGAATCTGAAAAAAATAACTTTTGGTAGATTATTTACATTTAGATAAGCAAAAGCACATTTTTCACAGTCAAGCTTCAGTTAAGAAATAATAAAGTTACATGTTGCTGCTAACATTTAGACCCCTGAAACTTGAACTCAGATCTAGTCTCTTGATAGTATTTGTGGATGCTGGTCACCTCAGAATAGGACACAAATCAAATAACATACAGGACACAAAGTCAAAGCATCTATTTGAAAAAATATGAGGAGGAAAATGTGTCCTTGAGCATCTCTATTGCCTAAATTGTCCCTGACATGCTTATTTCAGTGCTAAGAGCTAAGAGGGATTTAATGTTTTATTCCAGAAAAATATTAAGAATGTTATCCTTCCATATTTTATTGATAAGTGCACACATGTGCATGCACACTCAACCACTCCTTGTGGAGAGTGGGAAAGACTCCACTTTGTTCTTCAGTCTGAAGGGGCCTCACATGCACTTACACATACACACACCTTACAGTGACTCAGGTAGTTCTCAAAGAGTTGTTGCTTTCCAAGAAGAAAGGATGCTCTTCATATCTCCTATAGACATTTTCTACATTGAAGGATTTAAAAAATCATCCATGTTTTCAAATCTATGAAAAAAAAAAAAAAGACATAACACTGTTACCAGGTGGCTAGGGCAATCTACTGGGAAATAGAAGGGCTGTTTATCGAACTGGTAACAGTTTATTATAAAATGTAGCAAGTGAATGAGGAGGAGGATTAAAATAGAGCTTCCTTCTCAGCAGAGATGCCTGGGCACTAGGCTATGAAAGCACAGTCCATCCTCTAGGCTCTCTCTCTTTCTCTCTTACTCTCTTAATCTTGAACTCCTTCTAGAATGGCAATGCAACTTCTGAAGAGGTGCGAAATGCCTGGTCAACACCACCAAAGCAGCCTTCAAATACTCATGGAGATGTATTCTCCTGGACTGCATGGTCCCCCTTGGGCTGCATGTGGCATACAATTCAGGTTCTCTGCTTTCTTGATGAAAGCTATAACTACATGCTACTATACAGAGGGGAAGAAGGATTGGACTGAGCTCAGCTGAGCTTGGCACAAAATTGTGCTCATGTTTACAAAGGCTTCTATTTATACAGGGTGCCTTGTGCCAGCTCAGCACCAACCCTAGCCATATGGTGGAACAGAAGTAAAAGATTTCTGCTCAGAGTTCTCTACTCTTCACCTAAATGCTTTAAGCCTGTACAAAATGAGCAAAATGTAGGAAAAGGGAGGCTGCATGTGAATTTAGCATTTAGGCCACTAAACTCTGCCTTTCTTTCCTAAAGAAGTACAATAATGTGGGAAAAGCTTATATAAAAAAAAATCAGTTTTGGCACCATGCTACTGACTGCAAAACTGAAGGCAACTGTGAATTTAAATAAATTTAAATAAGGAAAAACTGATAGGTTCAATGTTGGGAGAAAAACTGGTTACACAGAGGTAGGGCAGGTGGTAGAGTTAAAGTAGTATTTTTACAAATGAGGACTAACTATGAGTGATAGTTATTATTTCTCAGTAAAGAGCTTTGCACATTTAGACTGTAATGATGTTAATCCCTTCATCTCATTTGAATACGACTGAAAAAGCACAAGTATTTCTTGAAATAAGTATGGGGTATGTATTAAAAAGATGTATTACTATGTTTTTATTTCTAAAGAAGAAGTCTCAAGTCCAAGGGGCTTTTGAAGGTTGGTAGAAATATTTTAATAGGCTTTGACAAGAAAAGGGTATATTTATGGAGCTTAAAAGGGCTATATGCTTTACTAAATGCTCTCAAGACCAGAGTTGTAGATAAGTGACAGTTAAAAAGCCCCCAACTATGACTGAACTTCATCATGCTAAGAGGCAAAAAGACATAAATAAGCACCTGCTGCTTCTTAGGAGGTCTAAGTTAAATGTAAAAACTGTCTTCATAGCTCCCCAAGATGAATCTGCCTGTTGTGAAAAAATTGGTTCTACTTAAAGATCCTAGGAGGAAGGGAGATCTAGTAAGCATGAATAATTCACTTTTAGGTACCTAAAAACAGCTATACAAAAATTACCTTATTTCTGTTCCAAAGTTATATAATAAAAATTTCCGAAATATCTACATTAAGGTTTCCTGTGTTATCTCAGTTTAACTTCTTTATGTTTATTAAATGATCATTTGTGTTTTTCCTAAATTTATTCAGCTTTGAGTAAATCATGCAATGATACATCCAATTATTATTAAGTACAGAATCAATGTATATTTGTAGTAACTTCGTTTTACTTCTTTATTGATGCTGAAATTGAGGGTAGAATACCAGTCTTAAGATAACTTTCTTTTCAGCACCTGTTAGCATGCTTCATCCATATTTTGGGCTGATTTTATGCATGAAATAAGTCATTCTTACAACTGTGTTCTGTTGTTTGGGATGATTTTTAGGGAAGGGAGGTAGAGAAACACTATAACTGAAGTAACTCTAAAACAAAAAAGGAGGAAAAAAAAGCTGATAAAGCTTTGTAATTTTTCATAAGATCTACAAGAAACCTTGTAGTTAGTTCAACCCACCAGTAAGTTATTATTTTAAATGTAACGTATATTGGTAACATAAATTTAAATCTCAGAACCTAAAGCTCTAGCTCTTAATTATTCAGAAATCAATGTGGTTTTTGAACAGTCAGATAATAAATCTAAATTGTCTTAATTACACAATTTAGGTAAATTAAGGAATAATTTTAAAACTTGGTATTTTATCATAGCACATAATGCATATTTGTGAATAATTTACAATAGAGAAGTGAAAGGCAGCACTTTATGTTGATATTTTATCCAGGAACAATTTCAACAGAGTTCCTATAGAAAAACAAACAAACAAACAAAAAAAAAAGAACAAAACTAAAAACAACCACATTTATTTTGTCCATGAGTTCTGACATTTTTGTAACTCTTTTTTTATGAGCAAGCAAAAGAATGTAAGTATTTTTAGTAAGCACAAATTCTGGATTAAATAGTCCTTTTGGGCATGTTATGTCATTTAAGAACTCCCTCATGAATAGAAAACACAAGGAAGCGTCTGTGAAAAGACAAACACTAAACTCTGATACAGAAAACATAACTCTATTTTAATTAGGTTTGGCAACAGAGTACTGACTTTTCATTTTGAAAGTGGGCAGCAACCTTATTTATATGGTAAACTGCGGGTTGAAAAGTCTGTTGTTTAATGCATGTGAGAAGTTCTCATAAAATTTCTTTCAGACCATATAATATTTTAAACTTATTCATATTATTAGAAAAAAGAGATTTGTGTATTTTGCAATGAAGCTATATATACATATACATGTATAATAAAGATGTATATAGAAGAAAACCACTGCTTCATACAGCTTTTTCTTAAATAGACCCTAGGTGGGAGGGAAGCTCATGATGCTCTTCAGAAGTAAACTTGCTACACGTTACATATTAGAGGCTTAAGGGGCTTATAAAAGGACAGGTGGCCTGGAAAGAATACAGGGTGGTTGTGCAGGAAGCTAGGGACCAGGTTAGGAAAGATAAGGCCTAGTTAGAATTAAACTTGGCTAGGGATGCTAAAGATAACAGGAAGGGATTCTATAGGTACATTGCAACTAAGAGACAGTCTAAGGACAATGTGGGCCCTCTCCAGAAGCTATCAGGAGAGCTGGCTACACAGGATTTGGAGAAGGCTGAGGTTCTGAATGACTTCTTTGCCTCAGTCTTCACTGGCAAAGGCTCTGACCACACCACCCAAGTCTTGGAAGACAGACGCAGGGACTGTGAGAATGAAGACCTTGGGTCCACTGTAAGAGAGGAAGTGGTTTGAGAGCATCTTAAAAACCTGAATGTGTTCAAGTCCATGGGTCCTGATGAAATCCATCTGTGGGTCCTGAAGGGGCTGGTGAATGAAGTTGCTAAGACACTGGTCATCGTTTTTGAAAAATCATGGCAGTCAGGTGAAGTTCCCGACAACTGGAAAAAGGGAAATATAACCCCCATTTTCAAGAAGGGGAAAATGGATGACCCAGGGAATTACAGAACAGTCAGTCTCACCTCTGTGCCTGGCAAAATCTTTGAGCAGATTCTCCTGGAAGGCATGCTAAGGCACATGAAAATCAACAAGATGCTTGGTGACAGCCAGCATGGCTTCACTAAGGGGAAATCCTGCCTGACCAATTTGGTGGCCTTTTATGATGGGGCTACGGAACTGATGGACAGGGGTAGAGCAGTTGATGTCATCTACCTGGATTTGTGCAAAGCGTTCGACACTGTCCCACACGACATTCTTGTCTCTAAATTGGAGAGACGTCAATTTGATGGATGGACCCCTCGGTGGATAAAGAACTGGCTGGATGGCCACACACAAAGAGTTGTGGACAATGGCTCAATGTCCAGCTGGAGACCAGTAACGAGTGGTATCCCTCAGGGATCAGTGTTGGGACTAGTCTTGCTCAACATCTTTTCTGGTGACATGGACAGTGATTTTGAGTGTGCCCTCAGCATGTTTGCTGATGACACCAAGCTGTGTGGTTTGGTTGATACGTTGGAGTGAAGGAATGCCATCCAGAGGGACCTTGACACACTTGTGAGGTGGGATGATGCCAACCTCATGAAGTTTAACCATGCCAAGCGCAAGGTCCTACACCTGGGTTGGAGCAATCCCAGGCACAGCTACAGGCTGGGCAGAAAAGAGATTCAGAGTAGCCCTGTGGAGAAGGACTTGGGAGTGTTGGTTGATGGGAAAATGAACATGAGCCGGCTTCAGTGTGTGCTTGCAGCCCAGAAAGGCAACCGTATCCTGGGCTGCATCAAAAGGAGCATGACCAGCAGGCCAAAGGAAGTGATCCTGCCCCTCTACTCTGCTCTCGGAAGACCTCACTTGGATTATTGTGTGCAGTTCTGGTGTCCTCAACGTAAAAAGGACATGGAACTGTTGGAACAAGTCCAGAGGAGGGTCATGAAGATGATCAAGGGACTGGAGCACCTCCCATATGAAGATAGGCTGAGAAAGTTGGGGCTGTTCAGCCTTAAGAACAGAAGGCTGCATGGAGACCTCCTAGCAATCTTCCAGTATCTGAAGGGGGCCTGTAGGGATGCTGGGGAGGGACTCTTCATTAGGGGCTGTAGTGATAGGACAAGGGGTAACGGGTTAAAACTTAAACAGGAGAAGTTTAAACTGGATATAAGGAAGAAGTTCTTTACTGTAAGGGTGGTGAGGCACTGGAATGGGTTGCCCAGGAATGTTGTGAATGCTCCATCCCTGTCATTGTTCAAGGTCAGGTTGGACAGAGCCTTGGGTGAGATGGTTTAGTGTGAGGTTTCCCTGTCCATGGCAGGGGGTTGAAACTTGATGATCTTAAAGTCCTTTCCAACCCTAACTATTCTATGATTCTGTGATCATAAAAAGAATTTTCCAGCATCTGAAGGGTTTACCAGCAATGGTAAAGTAATCCATGCATGTATGGATTAGAGTATACCTGAAGAAAGCTTTAACTTTCTGAATATGAAGAAGAGATTAACAAGGTTTTTTTTTACAGTTTCTGTAGTCCTGCAGTCTAGAATGCACAGTAGTAGAGCCTCGAAGTGTGTCTCATACATGGCATGCTGTAGTCCGCAACTGTAGGATACAAACAGAATTTCTGGTTTTGGTGACAATTTAACTTTGCAAAGCAGGAACGGAATTTTTCAGTTCTTTATGTGATTTGCAGGGTCAGAAAGGTCAGAATTAGATGGATCTGGCCAACAAATCTGGTGTTAAAGTTTGATTTATATTTCATTTCATTTTGAAGGTTAATTTTTAGAAGTACTGAAGTTGCAGGCTATAGATCGTAAGACTCACAGTCAGGAACAGAAAGTGTAAAATAGCTAAGACTATGGAAGCTGCAAGAAAGGCAGAAAACAAGATCTGGAAATCTTAGAAACAAATGTCTTACGTCTGATCTCCTGTCTTAAAACAAATAATAAAAAAACCCAAAACCCAAAACCAAAACCAAACCAACACAAACCTAACTGTAATATACAACCTCTTTTCACCAACAATTGATGATAGGCTTTCCAAGACCATCCCTTGTCTTGGCTCAGAAGGTCTTGAACTATATTGTAACCAGCTTAGCTCTAGAGGTCTCACTTTATAGCACCTAATCTTTAAAATAAACATAAATATACCTTTAAATAAGATATACAACCTGAATCTGTCTCAAATCTACGGAAAACCCTCTTGCCTCTATTGCTAAATTTTTATCACAGCTTTGTGAGACATTGTAGTTCCAGTTCCAGCATAAAAATAGATTTTAGGTATCTTCTGCACTAGTCATTAACCACGACATCAGCGTCTACTCTACTCTTAACCACAATTTTCCTTTAAATACCAGTCTTTGTTTTAGTCTACACAGGCTGCAACAGTTAACTTTTTTCGGTCTCTGATAAACTGTGATACTCCCTTACAATCATTACAGAACCTGTCCTAGATTTATGTGAAGCATATTCAAACCAGAAAAAAAACATTTATCCAGGCCAACTGTGGGATCATCCTAATTCTGCTGGCATTTGAAAACACAAAATTCTCAAAACTTTTCAGTACCTCTTGTACAGAACTCATATTTAACCCTCTCCTCAACTATAAGGACCTATAAACTCCTTAAAAGAACTTCTTGACCCTGTATACTCTGCTCAGTCTAGCAATAAACTTAATTTCTTCATCTGATTCTCTCACCTTATTTTGATTTGTAAACCTGATTAAAATAGTAAACCCAACAGAACCATCATACCCAAAAAATCAAGAGAAGTTATTTTTTCTAACATTTATCCTCATTCTGCCTCTGCAAAATACATCTGAAAAAACTTCATTACCTGCTATTCCTAGTACTACTCCATACCATAAAATCAGCCCCACACTTCATCTTTTTCACAGAAGTATGATCCCTTCCCTTGTAGAACTAAACTTTTAATTCAGACCAAAACCAGCTAGAATTCTGGTGCTACAGAACTTGCAGGAAAGACAAAGCATTATGACAACTCTGCAGGCACTGTTATGATAATCCTGTTTATTTTAAAACTTGTTCACAGTAGTCTGATCTGGAGGAAGAAGTCTCCAATGACTATTGTCTAGGAGGTAACCCTGTGGCTATTCCAGCCTGCTAGCGTGCAGTTAAGAAAGGAAAGGTTGCGGTTATGGCAAAATGAAGAGTTTACTGCATTATACTGTCAAGGCATGCTAGTTGGCAAACTGGGACTTGGTCTGGGCCTGGCAAGGTTACAGTTCAAGTCTTAACAGTTAATTCCTAGGTTTTTTTTTTAGGCTGAAAATAAGACTGAAAATAAGATTTGAGTTTGGTGTCAGTAGGAAAGGAGATTACAGAAATTGGGGGATATAGCCATATTATGAATAGTGCTTTTACATCCCCTCCTCTTTTGCATTCCCCTCAGCTCCCTGATTTTGAGATTAAATATAAGAATAGGAACAACTGGTTTAAGATTATTGCTGGACCTTGCTAAAAGTAAGAAATTGGATGACGGCTGGGTCTGGAATACCTATATCCTTTTTCTCCTTAACCTGATCTCGAAATGTACATCTACGTTTAACAAGAAACAAAAATAAAGTGTTTGCTTTTGTGATGTCAACACTCATCCTAGCTCTGCACGGCTTGCAAGATGCCTGCAAGATCAAGTTGTTCAGTACCTATCCTGCCAGCATTAACTGCAGCACTGCTCCTAATCTTTGCTCTCAATTTGCATTTGTTAGTCATAACTGCCACAGAATGAGTCATGAGACCCCCACTCCTATTGGTGCCAGCTTTCATTACAATAGCATGAGCCTTTATTCCAATACAGTATTATCAGCCGCTTGGTCTCACTTTATGACACTTTCTAATGATATGAAACTGGTTGGCACTTTTATCTTACCTGAGGATTTAGGGAGTAACGAAATCTCCTGGCCACAGCTGACTGACTAGGCTTTTGGAAAAGGTGTGAGGTTCTCGTATAAGATGCAGTAAAAACTTAATTTTTTAGAGTTCTCAAAGGACAGGAAAAGCAATGGTTGAACTTACAGAGGTGGATGGCTGCAGTGTAATTGCTACCCAGCTATAATTCCCATCTATTGAATTCTTAGGATCATTGATTTATTGAAAATTAAAAGTTTATCATTTTAGTAAAGATTCCACTTAGGAGCGTAACAAAGTCAAAATGAGATGGATGCTGGATGTGACATAGGTAAATGTTTTACAGCTGTTTCTCTAGCTATTACAGGTATCCTTTGGTATGGTGAAAGTGTATTTGGGGTGAATGTAAGGGTTCAGTACCTACCAAGGACAAGGACCTGAACTGAAATTCAGCTCCTAAGCCGGCTGAGGCCTCCAACACAGCTTCTCACATCTCTTTCGCAACTCCTTTTATAGCAGTCTGATCCCAGGTGATATGGCTGCATTATATCAGAGCTGGCCTTGACCACAGGTAGTCAAACTCCTCAGAGAGGGGAAAAGAATGCTGTTGTTGGTGCACCCATGGCCCTGACAGCAAGAGTAGGTGGGAAACTCCTACCATGAAAGCTGAATGCTTGTATGCTAACAGGGAATAGGCACATACAAAAGTAGATCAG
Source organism: Neopsephotus bourkii (assembly GCF_033783945.1). Taxonomy (NCBI): domain Eukaryota; kingdom Metazoa; phylum Chordata; class Aves; order Psittaciformes; family Psittacidae; genus Neopsephotus; species Neopsephotus bourkii. The sequence continues at coordinate 1,261,224 of NW_026901402.1, read as the reverse complement.
TCTCTCAGCTCTTTTCTCAGTTATACTTGCAGTATTATCCCCTGTCCACATTGTTGCAGCCCATGCAAGACAGAAAGGTTAGCTCACTGGTACTTCAGCTGAGATAAAGGCAACAAAACGTTCCAACACCCACAAAAGGTAAGTGTGGCACCAGATCTGTCATAGTCAATAGAGTCAGATCTGCCACACTTTGTAACTAATATGGTTGATCCATCCTATTCACTGCCTAACTCTTTAATGTTATTAACACCCATCTTCTGTTACACTTACTGTATGCTGCAGGCTTTCTATACTCAGAAGTTGTACAAGCTCCTCTATATAAGTGTCCAAATAAACGCATGTCCTTAAAATCAAAACAAACATCTCTGAAAACTTTCCAGGCAGCTGCTTATGTTCCCCTATTATCCTGAGGATAGAATCTCTTCGTCTCTGATTGTGCCTCAGTCCTGAAACTCAGGAGTCAGTAAGTAATCAAGGGCTTACTAAACATAAGACACCCAGGACTTGTATATTACAGTAATACGACACAACATGCCACAGAATCCCATGAAGATCAACAACTTGCTCTTTCTTACTGAAGTAAAATACAGTACTGGTTCATGGATACTCTAATAGATCCTGAGAATGCTTTTCATATCATATTAATATCGAGTAACCAGTAAGATCTAGCCCTTAGTTTTGGTCAATGCTAGACCACATTTTGACTTCTGATCTTCCATTCCTGCAAGAGTTCCTGCAGCAAGTCTGGGATTTTCTAAGCTGCCTTCCACAAATTGGATGGTTTGACAACCGAAGGTTGTCTGGATCTCAGTGAGCCACATCCATCCAAGGAGGACTGCTGGCGTCACTCCACTGAACAGCTCTTGATCATTACTTCAAAACAGTGCAAATGTAGCAATTTTACCCAGGGAACAAAACAAAGCCCTTCTTTCTCAAGTAAAGACATCTTTTCAGTTACTATGGAAGAATCAGGACATACATAATGGCATCCCTGCTCTTTTAAAATCTACAAATACTTGAAAAATTGATATGCAAGCTCTCCTACTCTTTCTAGCCTGGACCTTAATTCACTGAGGTAGGAATTAACCTCTGGGGCTTATCACAAGCACATCCGTATCATTTTATTACGGAACACAAACAGTCGATTTGCTAGATTCAGAAAAAGACACATGAACTCTATTTGAGGGAGCTAACAAAATTAGTCCTTATGAGTCATCACAGCATTGCTGGTAAAGTGAAAGTATTTGGAACAGGAAGGATAGATTGATTAGCTTTAAACTTGAACCATGCAAAGCTTGCAGGGTTAGGATAAAACCAGGAACCAGCAGGCATATAATGCTTTTCATTTCTAGAAAGTATGGATAAGGTGGTTTATGAGGGCAACAGGGCTGAAGAGGAAAGCATATGCATCTACAGGATTATAACGACAGTCAGATATCATACTGGTCATGGGTCGTTGGCTTTGGTCTACAGTAGAGTTAATTCTGGTTCCAATTAAGGTTTCTCAACAAAAGCTGCTATTTTGTTTGTTTATTATACAGATTTTATGAGATCTCCAGGAATAGCTGGAGGTTTGGAGCCATTAGTGATATTTAACTCTGAAGCAAGTATGGTCATAGCATCACATGAGAAAAATAGTTGGTTTTCAGCAACTCAAAATAGGTTATAGTGTATGATGGGATCATGGGCTACTGTTAAGCTAACAGTGTGGTTTGAAGATGGGATAGGGCTCAGCCCTGCAGATAACTGGGATGAGTGCTGTACAATTAAGATCTTTGGTTGAATAGGGTGAAGGAGTTAACAAAATGGTTTATGTTAACATTTTATGAATTTACTTCTAAATATAAAGTAACTTGTTGCTGTCATGAGTAGCAGCATAAATAACCTATGACTGCATTTCTCCACTTCCCCCCATAAATAAGTAGTTGCAGTTAAGTAGTTTAATACTCCAAAACACAGTAACAAAAGAATAAGATACGGAAAATCTGAGGAAGTGTCTTTGGGAAGAGAAATAAAAGAACATTACAGCCAGTGCAGAAGCAGCAACCACTGAAAATGGAGACATTACCAGCCTCAGTTTAAAAAAAAAAAAAAAAAAAAAAAAAAAGAAACAGAACAAGAAATACATGAATGCTTTGGACTGGTGAAATCTTTGAACTTAAAGGAACTGAATATGCGCAGACCTCTGAAGTATCTCTTCTTCAGTTATAAGAGGGTTTCCCAATACATCTGTCCCACAAATCACAAACAGGATGGAGGCTACCTAGCACTGCCTAGACTTTTGAAGTAAATTCAGACTCCTGTTAGAAGACAAACTATCCAGCTTCCCTTGCTGACTGCTCATATGTCCTCTATTCAGGTCTATCACTTTGGCAGATTGATTGCTTTGCAGGCTTATAACTAAGATTCAGGTGAGAGGTGGTATTGGGATTGCAGGCTATGGCAGCAGTAACGAGAAGCTAAACCCCAAAAGTCTACAAAGTGGGCTGGTTCCTGTATGAACAAAATGTTTATGACTGGAGGTTCCCATGCTGTTGTGTTATGGTTTGTTTGCTTGGGGTTGTGTCAGGGCCCCCCAAAACCTGTGTGGTTAAAATGAGGGCTGTATGCAATGTGGACAACTGTTTTATCAAAAACTATAAGGAAAAGCTGGTTCGCTGACTTTTGTTAAGTGCAACACTGGGCATGATATTCTGATTAAAGTCATCTTATAAATGATGACAGAAAGCATATTTATTATTAGATTCTATGAAATTTGCAGAGCAAGGATGTTGGACACCAGCAAGGGTGAATTGACTAAATTCTGCAGTTGATATAAACCAAACCAGTTAAAAACTATGGTTAGGCTGGAAATAAGGTTATAAAAATAAGGACTGAAATGATAAGTAATTGCTATTTTTTTATGGTGTCCTCAGAGCCTGGAGAAAAGTTAGAGCCAGGGACACAGTTTGCAGTTGATTCTGAGGTAACTGAAGGCAAACAGGCTCTGGATAGACTTAAAATGTAGCACCAAACTACAGTCACAACTGCCAATTTTAATTCTGACAGATCTGGACTGCAATGAATACATTATTTAAATATATTGAATTAAATTTCTTAATGGCCTACACTGAATATTCTCTAACCCATAACATTCCTGAAGAGTGGTCATGCCTGTGGAAACCAAGATTCCACACAGGCCAGCACCCAGACTTTGACAATAGGGCACATAGGAAATAGCATAGAAGTACATGCATTTAATGATAGATTTATCAGAAAAAAGTTACTCTTGGAATCCCCACGAGCTCATTCAGACTTCAGAGAAAAGAGGTGTCAGCTTTTTAAATTAGGTAGCCTTTTGTTTTATTCTTTTCCCACAGATTTTTCCAGTCACCTCTGAATATATTTAAACTTTACCATTTGGACCATCCTGTGTCAGGGTGTTTTGCAGATAAAGCAGATTTTTTTGTTAAGAACTGCTTCCTATCTTCTCTTTTGAATCTAAGGCCCCCAGACCTTGCAATGGAAAGCACAATCATTCCTATTCATTATTCCACCCATGGCACTCTTGATTTCACAGACTTCATCTATCATATACCCCTTATTCATATAATTTCCATATTGAAAGTCCTAATCCACTCAGTCGCCCCCTGTATAGAAGCTATTTTACAGGATTTTCTGGATAACTTAATATCCATAAACACCAGCACATTTTCCAAGGAATGCCTCATTTATGAATATGCTGGAAAATACCAATCTTGGCACAGATCCCTGAAGGGCTCTATTGACAAATAACCTTCTTGCACTATGAAAATATACTTCCGACTCCACTCTCCATTTTCTGTATTCTAGGTAACTATTTACTCATATAATGACTTTGGTTCTAATTCAGTGTATGGTTTATTGCGATCTGATTCCTTCAAAAAAGGCACAGTAGATTTTGAGGCATAATTTTCCCTTACAAAACTCATGTTAATAATACTGAAATGCAATGATAGCCAGCTAAAACCACCTGAACTATAGGAAAGCTAGCAATGGCAGAAAAAAAAATCCATTTGTAGCACAGCTAGCGTGAGGAATTCTAATGCACTGAAAAAGAAATGAATCATAGCAATGAAACGGGCCTTTTAACTAGACATGAATTGTTAAATTATTAATAGTGCAGAAAAGGAACAATTATCCAATTAATACTTTTGTTCTGTCTTTAGAAGAAAGCAGATAAGATACATGGATCACATAGGAATAAATGAAAGATTCTTAATTCACTACTAACTGAGAAAAGATATTAGGCAACATCAAAAACACAAAAGCATCTTACAGAAGGTAAGATGCTTCCAGTAACACTTAATTGTTTGCTGAGGAAATATCTGGCCTTCTGATTTTAATTTGATTTATTCATTACAGTGAGAACAAAACTATAGAAGATTGAAAACACTCATCACTTTTTTTGTCACCCTTCAGGATGAGGAAATGGAGTGGTATGGATGATAATTGATTAGTCTGATTCCGGTCAGAGGTAAAGGAATAGAAAATTATTTTTAAATTCATAAATAAAGAATTAAAATATGGGAATCTACTGAATCTCAGTCAACACAGACTTAAAAAAAAAAAATTTCAAAGTGTGATGGATATTTTTTTAGGTAGATTTTTGTTTCCAAAAGTAACTGCAAAGGTATATTGTTAAGGAATTAAGTTATGTGCTACAAATACAAAAACCCAATGCCATCCTGTAGGAAAATGACAGAATGAATTGTCACACAAGTTTACTAACAAATCATATACAGCTATAAATCCAGATACAGCAGTAATGAGACTGCTCAGCATGGAGGAGAAGGCTATGTGGAGACCTCCTAGCAGCCTTCCAGTATCTGAAGGGGGCCTACAGGGATGCTGGGGAGGAACACTTCATTAGGGACTGTAGTGATAGGACAAGGGGTAACGGGTTAAAACTTAAACAGGGGAAGTTTAGACTGGAGATAAGGAAGAAGTTCTTTCCTGTTAGGGTGGTGAGGCACTGGAATGGGTTGCCCAGGGAGGTTGTGAATGCTGCATTCCTGGCGGTGTTCAAGGCCAGGTTGGACAGAGCCTTGAGTGACATGGTTTAGTGTGAGGTGTTCCTGCCCATGGCAGGGGGCTGGAACTTGATGATCTTAAGGTCCTTTCCAACCATAACTGTTCTATGATTATATGATTCTATGCTATGAACCCTTTTGATATTTCCTTTTACAAAATGATGTGTGCTGGGGGGAAGTGGAAGTACCACAAAAAAAAAAAAAAAAAACCCACAAAAAAAAAAAACCATAAAAACAATTTAAGGACTGTAGGAAGTGAGGAAAGAAACGTAACAGAATCTGGAACAAGTCAGTTGTTCTTTCCTTGATTAACATAAACATCTGTTAAAATGGGCAAGTAAACACAGTAATTTATGTCTGTTTTCTTCCATTAGCTACGATTAATCTGTTGATGTCTGAAGAGTTAATTGGGGCTGGCTTCATGACGAACTTTTCTAGAGGCATAAAGTAGATGGATGTTTCATCAGCTGAGAGAACTAGGACCAAGGTTAATGTGGTTCTACTGAGTTAAATATCACCTGAATTTGATCTTCGGTAGGCATTCCTTTGGGTAAGATAAGAAAGAACAAAGCAATTTTCCTTTCCTAGCCACAAAAATGTACCTGCTTTCCACATTATCTGCAGCAACTGACCAGAGCATCTATTTACTCTGGACACATGTATGATCAATATTGAAATACTGTTTCTTTTCCAAAGTATGCTACAGAAAACTGCCAGATCCATTTGCCATTCTCCTGGAACACACTGCTGACAGATAACTGCCCTGCTGTCAGGGTCATCTCACCTTGAATGGAGATTACTATGAATAAGATGAAAATACCTATTTTTGCAATGCACATAAACCCCAGAAGTTTTTCTGTTGTTTTTCTATGCCTCACTGTTTGGCAGGTAACTGCTTGCCTACACAAGGACTTGGTTATTGAACATAGCGTCACCTTGTTGGGGGGGGGGGGGGGGGGAATGTGGGAATTAGTATTTGGCTACTAAGAAACACTCTAAATGGATCATGTTCCTTTAATTTCTACTCCTTTACCCCATATCTCAGACTGAGAACTTACTCTTCCTACTACATGAAAAAAGCTAGTATGATGTTTTCAAACAAGGCAATATTTCATCTGAGGAGTACTCCTTTGCTAAAAACAAAGTTCTGCTGGAATATTTTACTTTCTATCAACCACTGACAAACCACAACACAGCTCCCTAGTAAGCTGCACCAAACAGATTGCTCTACAGACAGGCAACTGGGGACTTAACAGTCTGAACAGCCAAATTCAAGATCAAGTTTCTTGGCACAGTCAGGAGTCACAGGACATCAAGGTGCCAAGAACATCGTAGCCTTGGGAAATCTAGTTATATTCAAGCCTTAAAGACCCTGGAAGGCCTTTCAATACTTGGTTTGTTAAGACATCCTGCTCCACATATTCCCCACGCTAGTCCCAATTCAGGGGAATTCCCAAGAGTGCTCCCACTTCTGTATTAGCTGGGTTCACCATTTAATTTTGGAAAAATCACAGGATATTCTGATTTTCTGAAATTCTTTTAGTATTTATTTTCCACTATCAATATTTTTGGAAGGGTTTTTATTTGACTTTCAGATTGTCTCAAATTGAAAGAAAGATATTTTGAAATATTAGTACTTTTTCAGAGAATGGAAGTTCCAGATTTCATCTAGCTCCTAATCACTATTACTTGTTCAAAACCCTTTTCCTTTGAGTATTGCCCTCTTGATCCTCTAACAAGTGGGGAACGAACAAAGAACAGGAGACAAATAGCTCTGTCTGAAAGAAGGGGTTTTTTTACTCTGAATCCTGTGTTTAAATAAAATAATTGCAGAGGTCACAGCTGCATTGGGCAGCATTGACTAGGGAACATTCTCCCTCCATGAGAGCCTCTAACAGAAACATCTGACTGCAATTCCTGACTTAACTGAATCTACCAAAGTGATATTTTTGCTAAATTAGCAGTGCAAAATAAGTAAGAAGATGGGCATAAATAGTCATATCTATGTGCAATACCTGATGACAGTTACAGCATTTCCTTAATTACAGAGACAAGTTCTTTGGCATATCAGAACAACATTTCACAAAATTTGCATAAAAGAGAAATAACCTCTTGGTTGAATATTTTAACTGGAAATTAACATTTTAAGACAGAAACCTTTCCCTTGTGGTATTTGTCGCTAAACCATTATAAAAATGCACGAAGACTTCCACAGATGACTGTGCCAACTGGAAAAGGTGAAAAACAATTGCACTGCTTCTGTTATTCAGGCTAAGCTCAATGTAAAATATAAATGAATTACATAAATACTGAATTGTCACTCAGATTTTTATCTTTAATGATAACAAATCGGTACTAATTCAACACAAGGTCTTCTCATAGCTATACCTGTTGTTGGTTCTTTTACATTTAGCTGTGTTTTCTTCAGAGGAGCAAGTTAGAGCAAAAATTGCAGAAAAGGCTACTACAATGTGATTTTTTTAATATAACACTTCAATATGAGCAATGGAAGAACCCATAAAAATTGAAGATTGGTCCCACTTTGTGATAAATGTCAAATCCAAGTCAATTTTCAGCTTCAGAACCATTTGGCATTAATGTTCTGTGAGACAAATTTGGAAAAACCTGGCATTTTAGCTTAGAATATGATTAAAAAGTGAAGAATAATAGTAACAACAATAATAACATTAATCAATCCCTCAAATGACTAAAACATTTTCATTGGTCTCAAAATGGCACTATTAAGTGTGAAAACTTATTAAAAAATAGATGTAATTTTGGGGGAAAATCAGGTCAGGAAAGAGGCTGAAGAGATCAATGTCAAGTAGCAAAATATTCAGTAAGTATGTTATAGCTTGTTAGAAATAATGTAATGTGAGGCAAAGTCATTTTCTGTCTTAGGAGAAAAAACAGCTTGTAAAGGTCATACAACATTTATTTTTAACCTTTTCTCTTCTTTCGAGCTAAAACTAAAGATATTGATAATTTTGGTCCATTGTCATACAAGGTCTAGAAGCTCTTGCATTTATACAGACAAAATCTTTTTATTCTGTTCTGTAACTAAGTTGATTTCACTGTGATTTGGCCCAATTTACGTTGATTGTTTGCTGCCTCCAGTGGAAGCCTTGTACAGCTGCCTAACCATAAAGACGCGGAACTCTTCTTTTTAAGCTGATTTCAAGTTTTGAAGCTGTTTTTAGAAGCTGCTGCGGTTCCCAGATTCTGATGCTTATTTTATTCCAATTTAGGCCATGATGCAAAAAACCCTCCTGTCAGTACTACCAAATGGTAAAAGTCTCAAAAGAGATGGCCTGTTTGCCGCCGCCGTTCCACCATAGGAAGGTTGTGACTATACCAGAAGATAAAACTGACAGGGAGGGCTCCTGGCACTGGAACCCAGCTATTGAAACTGGTAAATCCCTGCCATGTGGTTAGCCTGTGACAACTGTCTCGATCGATTCCAGGGTATTGTTGGGAAGCTACACAGTCCAGGAACTGTTCCTAATGAGTAGTTTGAGTAAGGCTGTCCTCTCACAGGCACTAAGAAGAATGGACAGAACGGATGTGGCCTATCCTGTGCCAGCTGGCTTAAGTGCCACAAACTATCAATGCTCTTGAGCACATTAGGTTTACTCCCGCAGATGAAGCTTCTATATGCCAGGTCCTGGACTTCCCACAGTCTTGCCGACTCAAGGATGTTTTTTCTCCCCCTGAAGGACAGCAGACTTCCACACAAGAAGACACCATTCACAAATCTGGGCTAATGGTTGTACAATACATTATATCAAAAATATATTCTGCATTTTGTATCTTTGTATCATTTCAAGTGCAAAATCAAGAAAGGCTAGGAGTTGACAAGTTTATAGACTGGTCTTTATAGTCATCTGCTGCTGTCAAGTAAACCTTCTAACTTTGCTCTGGAAGGTAGTTTATTTCATTACAGAGCTGGTCATAAGTCAGGACTGCAATGCTAGTTTCTGGAAGGAGAGAACCACTGGTGAACAGTGAACACACATATAGCAGGCTCACTGCTGCACAGTAGCTATAGAGCTGCTCATGGTTTCTTAGAACTGGATTAACCTCCCACCCTCCCTTAGCTTCTTTTGTAGGCACATGATCTTGCAAAGAGTATGCTTGCCTACAGTCACTAGATCATGATCATTCCAATAGGCCCACTCTATATCTGATCTATACAAAGCCATTCAGCTCTCCACCAAACAGTCATGGGGCTTGCTCACTTAATGGGCAGCATGCCTGCCTGCTGGTGACCCACAGAAGGAAAGATGTGCCCCTGCTCTTTAAAGTTCCCAGTGCCTTTGCTAATTACTCAGATTATGACAGTGAGTCAGATGGGATATCCTTATGTCGCCTGAAATGGCATTTGTTTTTCAGCGTAATTTTTTTAAGAAGTGGTGCAAACATACTGTGAGATAACATTCTCAAATTTAGGCTATACTATCAAAACATGTTATCATTTACCAGCAATGGTTCTAAAAGACACATGTGATCCACTTGTCTCCTCAAGCTGAGAACTGTGGCTGGGAATGAAAGAGGAAGCTACTCTGCCTCTGAAACTGTTGAGTTCTTATGCACAGTAAAGATATTCTCCTTCTGGCACAGAAAGATCAGAGTGAGCCAGAAAGTGTAATGCACTCATCAGCTAATGAGACATCAGCTAGGGCTTTTACTCATAATCTTATTTTGATGGGGAAAGGCAGTTTCTGCAGCTGCAGCTATACAACTCTTAAGAGAACAGATAGGATTCAACAGTGAACACATATATAGAAGGCTCAGTGCTGCACTGTAGCTGGAGAGATGCTTATGGATTGAAAGACAGTTTCTTAGAACATGATTAGTTTAATCTGCCATCCGTTAGCTGCTTCAGAGTTAGGGGTTACCTTAGTGTCCTCACATAGGCAACAGCCTACAGACAAGAAAGGTTTGACTTGCTTCACTGGGGCATTAATTTTATCGTGCAAAATGAAGTATCTCTGAAAACCTAAATATGGAATAATTCAGAGTGGTGGTCTCTGGAGATTTCAGGCAATACTTTGAACACCATGAGAGGCAATGAAAAAAAGCGAGACTATTCTGGTAAGACTTAAATGGTCTCCTGTGTGTTCAGTAGGATTTCCACACCAGCTTTACACTGCTGCAGCATTGCAAACTTGATGGAAGACAATTCTGAAACTGGCTCAGTAACTGATGCATTGGCAAACTCAGAGTTGTCTTCAGGTTTGAATTTACATGCAGAGAATAGTTACAGCCAGAAATCTGGTTTGGGGTTCCTGTGGTGGGTTTTTTTTGTTGGTTTTTTTTTTTTTAATTATTTTTTTGGTTGTTGTTTTGTTTTTTTTTTTTTTTTTACTTTTCACCAAACATCAAGCCATCAAACTGTCTCTGGTCATAATACTGATAAAACATTCGGGAACTGTATCAAGGTTCTTCAGGTTTGGTTGCAGCAATGATTGATGGGATTTTAATCCTGTTGGCATTTGCCTTGGGTAGGAAGTGGGGAAAGCCCTTAAAATGATCAATTGGCTTTAATATCCCTAACATCTGTTCAAGTTTTTGTTTGAGTTATGTATGTTCTCTGGCTGATACAGGAATTCTTAATGCCTCATCTTTACTCTCCCCAGCAGCTGTCATTGGGCATTGCCTCTGAGAGTTGGAGGCTGACAGAGACGACTGAGCCAGGTGCATAAATATTATTTTATACTTATGTATAATACATTATATTGAAAACATCTTCTGCATTTTCATAACTTGAAGCAGAAATTTTGGAAGGTATCATCTGTTGGATGCAACATATATATTTTTCTATATAGGTTTGAAAAGTAACTGTCACACATGTATCACACACAGCCATGTGTGTTGTCAGTATTTCAGAAGTCCAACTGCTATGTCAGCCCACTGATACCCACACAATTAACCCAACAGAATTACCAGCCCCATCTCATTCCATCACATTTATTTCTAACAGGCCTGATGTGTAACCTGAAGATTAAACACTGGTTTTCTTCTGTGAAAAGTGGAAAGTCTGGATTTTAAACCAAAAAGAGCAACTTGACTTTTTAAGACTTTTGTAAGCTAATGTGATGTTTAAGGAAAAAAAAAAAAACTTATTTAAAAATATAATTTTGATGTTCTGAATTCAGTAAAGAGCAACAGAAGCAGCATTTTTGTAGGCTAGCTATACGAATGCCCATTGGAATTTTATCCTAAGTGTACACTCAGTTCCTGTATTCATTATTGAGCCCGATTTAGACAATCAGCTCTACTCTGCAATCACTTCAGAAAACGTTGCACTTGCTTTTATTAAATATAGATAGGAACCCTTATGTCTGTTATAATCAGCTGAAACAAGAGCATGCTTGCAACTGTAGGGCTCTTAGCATGAAAATTTCACCAGTCTTAGAACCGAGGAGAACACATTTTCTTTTCATGTACACCATGTAAGTAAGAGAAGTCAAGACATCTTTCCTTTACTGTCTCACCATGGCGTAATAGAATGGAATTGGTGAAAACAGTGACTAATGTATGTTATTTAACAAAGCTAGAAATTCTGCCTGGCATTTGCTCCGAATACCAAACGTAGTGCCTCTGTTTCATAACCAGCAAGGGAACACAGGACAGTATACAAGTTAAAACTATCCACCAGATACTGCATTTGATCTTCTCATTCATGTATGTTTACTTCACAAGGCCATTATTCTGAGGATCATGAATTTTACTTTAAAGATGGGGCATTTTTAATTACAGTGTAAACTGATCTACTCACAAATTTTGATTGCAGAATTCACTAACTTGACATCCTGTAAAAACACGGCAAAAAGTCACACCAGGTGTTTTATAATGAAATCTACCCCTCCAGGGCAAGGCAAAATACTCATTGTATAACATTACCTCCAGTGATCTGCTCTCCCAGGTTCATGCTGCTTTTGGACACTAGGTTTCATATCTCCCCCTCCATCTTCTTTCAAGGAAAGCAAGCAGGGTTTTGTCCTGGCTGAGAAGGTGTGTTTATCTTTCATCTCTGCCTGAAGGGATTAAAACCTACATCTTGTAAACCCTGGAAGAATGTTTTCTTCACCATCCTGGCTGCTCGGTGTTGACAAGAGTCAGGTGCTTCCCAGTATCCAGGGAATAAGTCCAAGAATCTGTGAGCAGTCATGGCAGACAGTGCACCTACTCACTTTAGAAGCCACAAGAGTCAGGCAGAGGGTGGGTGGAAATCTCAGGGATCGCAGTTCTGGCAATATACATGCGGAGAAGGAGCTTGGTAACATTTAGGTAATTAGCACGTAGATGGTTAGCTCAGATGGAGCCCTAAGAAAACATCCTTAAGAAAAGGTAACCTGTTGGAACATCAAAGTACCATCCTAAATCTATCAGTGTGAATTTCAGTTAACATTGAAGTCATGAGAGCTATTTCATACCTTCATATAAACCAGAGTAAACAAATGAGAATAGACCCTTGCCTCAGTTTCTGCATGCATAAAAAGGCAACAAACTGTTTATCTATCTGCCTCCTATCCCAGTATTACTATTGTACTTTGAGTCTACGTGTCTATTGGTAAATGTAAAGGGAATATTCCTGAGCACTGGCATGAAATTTTCTATGACGTTAATTTGTCCTCAGTGCTTCTTGGGCTTGTGCCAGCTATCCCATTCCCAGACTCACAGTGGAGTTACCTCGTAAGAGGGATTAATGCAGTTTCTGATAATGCTCACTGTCGCCTCAAAAGGAAGGAAGCTACATAAGCCGTATTATTCACAAATCACAGGTCTTTCCATGCACATTTCCATGTGCCAAACATGACAGGCATGTCTAGGTACACCTAACTTACTTGGAAAGAAGCAGACTAATGATCTTAAGTCAAACTGGTGTGTATTCAAAACACAGGCTGTTCCTTCCTTATGGGGTGGTGACCAAAAATGACACAGAGATTGTAGCTGTAAGCTAGGTGAGAACCCATCCAGGCGTTCAGTTGACTTCCCAAACACCTCTTCCAGTTCTGCAGCTGTATCTACTTTTTTTTCCAAAGAGATTACTGTGGGTGAAGGATTACTTGAAATGTAATCACAGAAACAGAACAGCAGGCTGTATATTACCTGGCTCGTTTTGCACTTTCCCTATCTCCATTCGGTGACCCTAATGTGTCAATATTTGGTATGACTAACCTGTAAATACAGCCATACCAAGCTATTTCATGCAAAGGGCCTCTCTCTCCCATTTGTTGAACTGCTCATTCAATTTACGTGTTTCTTCACAAGCCTTAAGGTGACTGGAAACAAATCATGAAGCCAAAGAGAAGGAAGGATTCTGGACTCCTGACAGAGCCTTCTTGCTCAGTCTTGCCTCTGGGTGTCTTTCTTCATCCTGTGCTGTATTTGTCCCTTTTTCTTTAGTAACTTCATTGTGACAGCATGGGCAAAGATTTTTGTGAAAACACATATACATACCATTTATACGTTATTTTTAAAGGAAAGAGAAATTGAGTAATATAGGTAAGAATAATAAAGCGGTAGTCAGAGACTACAACTGCATAAAGTAAGAGGTTGAAGGGTCTAGAGCACAATTTTTAGGAGGCTCAGCTTAGGGGATTGGGGGTTGTTTAGTCTAGAGAAGGCTCATGGGGGACCTTAGCGCTCCCTACAACTGTGTGAAAGGAGGTTGTAGTGAGGAGGGTGCTGACTCTCCTCCCAGGTAACAAGTGATAGGACAAGAGGAAATGGTCTCAAGTTGTGCCAAGACAGGTTGAGATCAGATACTGAGAAAAATTTCTTCACCGAGAAGGTGATCAGGCATTGGAACAGGCTGCCCAGGGCAGTTACCGTCCCTGGAAGTGTTCAAACACTGTGGATGCCTGCAGTGGCATGGTTTAGTGGTGGACTTGGTAGCCCTGGGGTAATGGTTGGACTTGGTGATCTTACAGGTCTTTCCCAACCTGGTTGATTCTATGGAGGCGTGTAGTGCTGTGAAGCGCTATTCGCCGTTGCCCTGCAGTCCGCCCGGCCCGCTCCCTCCCTCCGCCCGCCCTGTGCCCGCCGGGAGACGGCGGCTGCTCCGGGGAGTGGAGGGGTGGTGGCCGTTAACGGCCGCACAACGGGCCCTCGCGCGCGGGTGTAGGGCCCCTCGCGGTGGCCTCTCCCCTCAGCGCCGCCGGGCGGCGGTGCCGTGCCGAGACCGGGCACCGGCCGCTGGGGGCCGCTGTTGCCTCTGCCTGAGAAGGGGCCGGCGGCGCGCGCTACCTGTCCGCGGTGCCCGGCAGAGCCGCGGTCCCACCGCCGTTGCCTTCTGAGGGGGCGGGCTCCGGGCACCGCCCGCTCGCAGCCCGCCGGCTTGCGGGGCTTGGGAAGCGCGCCCGCGGCGCGGTCCAACTCCGTGTTTGCCCGTTTCGGCTGCCAAGGGAGAGGTTTATCCACACAGTCAAAGTAAACAGGAAAGTTCAGGCGGATCGTGTTTCAGCCCCTCCGCTTCGAGGGGCTCTGCGGGGAGGGCGGCAGGGGGTCGGGCCGCTGGTGTTCGCTGAGGGAGCTCTCGCTCTCACAGGGAACCGCTGCGTTCCCGGGGGCCTCTCACCCACCACGGCCACCACCTCCCCTTCCCTTGGGCTGTCACGGCTTCCGAGGGAGCCGGCGGCAGAGGGGCCGGCGGGGCTCTCCTGCCGCTGACGCTGCCTTTCCCTCCTCCCCACCGCACCCGGCCCCGATGGGAGCTCTTCCAGGCAGCGCAGCGCCACAAGCCCAGGAAGCCTCCTGGCCACTTGGGACCGCCCGTGCCAAGAATCGGCGAGGAGGGCGACGCGCCCGCTTCTCCCTCCCGCCCGCCCAGACCCCGCTCCAGCCACCTCTCCGCGTGCTTCCCGGCCGGTGGGAGCAGAAAATAGCCTTTCTCTTCCCCGGCAGCGCGCCCGCTCCCCAACACCTCCCCTTCCCCGCCGCGGCCAGGCGCGGAGTTCCCGGTACACAGGCGTCTTCCCCGCCAGCCCCCGCCACCGGTCCCCCTCGGGGGAACGGCGGGAGCGGGGCTGGGGACCAGCCGGACGGGGAGCCGCGCCAGGCGCATCAATATTTCAGAGGCTCCTCAACGCGGTTCTAATTAAAGGCTCGGGCGAGGCGCACTCCCCCCCCCCCCCCCCCATCTTCCCGCCGCCGCCCCCTCCCACTCCACACACACACGCTCGGGACCGTCTCTTTACGTCGGAGAGAGGCGAAGGAGTGACTGAGCCCTACCCGGGAGAGCCGAGCGAGGGGGAGGGACGGGGGGGCCAGGGAGGGAGGGAAGGGAGGGCGGGAAGGGGGGGCTTGTGCAAGCAGCGACGCTCCCGGGGTTGCCAAGTGGACTTTTATTGTTTTCCACCCACTTCCAAGTCGATACTATCTGCCGTCTCATGTCCATCCTATAGCCTATATAAGCAGCTGCGCTGGGGCTGCCGGCGATGGAGTAGTTTGTGGATACGACGGAGCGCAGG
Source organism: Neopsephotus bourkii (assembly GCF_033783945.1). Classification (NCBI taxonomy): domain Eukaryota; kingdom Metazoa; phylum Chordata; class Aves; order Psittaciformes; family Psittacidae; genus Neopsephotus; species Neopsephotus bourkii. Next base: position 1,245,695 of record NW_026901402.1, on the reverse strand, counting down.
GACGTGAGGGGGGCGGGAGGGCCAGCCGCAGAAAACTTGGGACTCCGCGCTGTTCGCGAGCTGCTGCCGTCCGGGGAGCGGCTCCCGGGGGAACAAGGCCTTGGCTCCGGGGAACCGAGAGACAGGTAATGCAGCCGGGAAGGGCCAGCAGCCCTCCTTCCTCCCTGTCTCTGTGTCCACCCCTCCCGTCCAGCAGGGCAGGCGGCCCGGCGGGGCAGCGCCAGTGACAGCCCGTGGGCCGGACGCCCGCCGGAGTTAGCAGCGGCGAACAGCCGTACGGAGCGCGGGGCAGCCGGTGCATGGGGCTGGCGAGGGAGCAGCTGTTCGAAGGCGAGCGGCCCCCGGGATGAGGTCGCTCCTCCGCGGCTGGCTGCCGCTCCCTGTGGAGGTGGCCGGGACCGTCCGCGCCCCTTGAGAAAGGACAGGCGAAGGGAAGGCCGGCATTGCCGCTCCCTGCCCCGGGACGGCTGTCCTCCAGCAGTGCACCGCCCGTCCCGCCGCTCCTGCCCGCAGCCCCAGCGTGGCGCGCCGCAGGGCGGGGGACTCTCTCGGTGCATGGCTGCCGCCGCTCTCCAGCAAGAAACTTCGTGGAAAGTTGTCGCCCCTCGCCCCGCTCCTCAACTCCACTCCGAGGCGGGGCGGGACGCACCGCTACGCCGCCGCAACCGGGGAGTTGCTCCGGCAGCGCGCCGAGCAAGGAGCTCCCGCCGAGGCTGCCCGCTCTGCGGCCCTCTGCTCAGCTGCGCAGCCCGCCCTCCCGCGGGGCCGCTGCTCTGCCCGCGGCTCTCCCCGCTTCGTAAGCTGCGAAGCGACCTCCGCGCTTTCCTCCTGTAACGTTTCCGATTTCACCGCCATGAATCTCCCCACCCCCGTTTTTCTCTTCCAGTGAAAGAGGCGGCCTCCCGCGGCAGCGGATCCTTCCTTCTCGTCTGCTCCTGAACCCTTCGGGTCAGACCGCAATGAGTGGACTGAGGTCTCCTGGGCTGCTGGGGCTGGTGCTCTTAATGCTCTCAGCAGGGTACTGCAAAGAGAAAACTGACTCCTCAGATTTGAAGGACAGGCAGAGTCTCCTAAATCTGATCATGGAGATAATTCAGGAACTGAAGAGGTACCACCTGGAGAAGGACAGTGGGATGCAGTACTTCTCCAAGCACGACTATAACTTAGATAGAAGGGAAGTGGCCGACTACGGAGGATATCAGGACGAGCAGAGAGTTGGTAAGTCACAGTCTATGACTTGGGAGATCTTTTTTCCCTAGGGTGCCTTGGTGAATGAGACGTCACATTAGGTTACTAATTTTATATCAAGAATTCGCTGCTCAAAATACCTGCAGATTTCCTTTGGTACCAGAAAGAGTCACAGATGGCAATTTGGGATAGAAAAGCTCCATTCACATCTCAGAGTCTTAGTCTCTGGATAATGTGCTGAACTGAAAGTCCAACTTCCTGTGTGCTGGCTTCAAACAAAACCTATTAGTAAGTGAAAAAAATCGAAATGGTCTGAGATCAAAGAAGTAAGGGATGAAACCACTCTTTTTCCTGAAACTTTACCACTTTTTAAAATGTGCTTTGTTTAAGTGTTTCTTGGAAACAACCCTAGTAAGAATTTCCCCTGCAGGACTATAGTATGTCCTCATAGATCTCACAGCTAGAAGGCTTTCCTGCAGCTCAGCTTCATTAAAACTTTTTGCCCTTTTGTACTACGAAGAGCACCTTTGAAATACTAGGAAGGGAAACAGAATACTCCTCTGTCACAGTGCAAGCTATCACCACTTTGGGACCGTCCTCAGTCATCTTCCTTCTCGTTGGAATGGCTCTTCTGTAACCTTCAGTGGAAGCCTCAGTTTGTTTGTAAGACCTTGTTCACGGTTGTACAGAGAAGTCCAGAAACAGCCATACTGAGCCACACAGTGATGGATCGTAACCACTCAGTTTTGAGATGTGCTTCTGTGCATCTAGATGAAAGTTGATGTGGCTTCTCTTACTGCCATCTCTAACGTACCATTTGCTGTCACTCTCAAACCCCTACAGCATTACTGCTGCTCATCTTACCACTCCTACTGAAAGGAGTAGTTGCTAATAGTTAGGAATATTTGCTAGCAGATGTCTACTCACCTTTTCCCAAACTGGCTTTCATTTGTTAGTGTGCTGTTTATTTTGCCTTTATTGATCTCAGGAAGCTTCATTGTACCTCTTCTTCATTCTCATTCATATTCAAATATCTTCATGACTTGCATTTGTTGGTGGTTGTCATGAAAATGTTACTTCTCCATCAGGTTGATTAATGAATATACAAAAGAAGAATTTTGTTCAAGATCAGCAGAGTGAGAATATCTTGTTTTATAAATGTTGAAAAGTTAAGCAGGTCCAACTAAGCAGGCAACCCTGATCTGCAGGACTCTCAACCTGGAACTTGGCCATAGTTTTTGGTCACTCTGCATCAGCATATTGGTGTGAAACATCTGGTTTGTGCTAAGTTACCTATGTAAATAATAAACCTACTTGAGAGCAGATTATTTAGTAGTGGTGTTACTCCTAAGCAGTATTTTTCATTCTGTTATTATAATGGAGTTATTCCCAGCAACTCTGAAAAGGAACTACTGCTTGGAGTCTTTCATTTCAGTTTTGGCATCACTTTCCCAGTAAGCCTGTCCCATGGGAAATTTCTGAGTAAAGCATGTGTGTTTTTAATGCTCTTCACGACATAATTAGGTCAAATATGATAAGGTCAATTTTACTTACACTGACTAAAGTTAGAAATAAATGAAGAATGACTTTCGAGAAGTGTCTAACCTCACAAGTGATTCAGATATGGATGGAAATGCTCTCTGCCTTATACCTGACAAGAGGTGCCAGGGGAATGAAAAAGGCTGCTCAGGCATTTTTGGTCAAATAAATAAAGTACCGTGTAGTGTATCATACACAATCAGCACCATGCTATCAGCATACACTTGGTAATGGAAAGCAGTCAAGAGAGCTGTAAATCAGGAGGACACAAGCAAGGGTTAGAGCTAAAATGGATTTCAGTAAACCAGTTTCATTTTGCCATCTGCCGAACGCAAAATGCATGGCGGTAAACCACAAACGTAGGGAGCCAGAAGAGAGCAATTTGCTTGGGATCATTTCCTGTGAATTTTATTTACTGCTAAAGGAGGAGGGGGGAGATTCCTGTAAGTAGATCAACCAGCTTCATGACTGCAGGAGGACAGCACTTGTACAAACATACCTGTGACAAGAGTGAATATATTTGAATATACCTTTGAGTCTTCATTACTAGCAGTATATGCAAACATGAACTAAAATTTGTGGAAGAATTTAAATCTAGGTAGTCTTGATAATGTAATTCATAGAGCTAAAATCTGACAGTTATCATCATTAATGAGTGCACACCTAACAGACATAACTTCTTTCATCATCGCAGTGTATTTCACATTGCATTTTACTGTGGCTTCTTATGTAAAACATGTTTGCAATCTGGCCTACTGTATGCAAAGGACTTTTGACCTCTGTGTGTCTGTCAAGATGGAGTGGATGTTTGCTGGACAGTTTATTCCCTGTCCTCATCCTGTGCTTGGCAAGCACAGTTCCAGTGCAGCAGAGTGACTGTTCTATTTTTTTTTTTTTTTGTCTTTGACAGAAATAGTTCCCAGAGATCTGAGAATGAAAGACAAGTTCTTAAAGCATTTAACAGGTATGTTTTAGTTTTGCATTTATAACCATAATTTCATGTACATACCATAAGCTGCACTAATCTTCCTGTGAGTTCTGCTAATTCGTAACGTACTTTTTCTATTTCAGGTCCACTCTACTTTAGCCCAAAATGTAGTAAACACTTTCATCGGCTTTACCACAATACAAGGGACTGCACCATCCCAGCATGTAAGTCCCAAAGCCAGAGGCCTTCATAAAAACCCTAGAAACTAAAACTTAACAGCTCTACAAGGTACCAGTAGTGATACAATGTTACATTACATTCTGTGCAATGAAGAATTTGGAGTGCTCTAAAATGTACCAGGTATGCTTTACAGTGGTGCCAAAACAGCATCAGCATTACAGTGAGGAAAATGGAAACACAGCTTTTTCACTGCAGATACACGGCTTAGAATCACTGTAAACACAGTACTGATGTACATGACTCTGGTTCAAAAGGCGTTTACTTTTTGTAGGAACACATAACTCCTCTCGCAAACCTCTCTCAAAAACCTTTAATTTCTAGTGCTGCAAGTTCAAGGTAGGATAAGAAATCCAAGTGGGGCTATTTCCTTTTCAGTGATCATTTAAGTTGAATATGTTTTATAGACATTTTATTCTTTGGTCAGCTACCAATCTACCAGTGATGTTGCCAGTGAATCTTTGCAACCCTTAGTGCATTCGAGAAGTGTCACTTGCTAAGGCTTAGCTGATGGACACAGATAAGCAAAGGCAACTTACAAGATCTCATCAGTGCTAACAGCACAAGAGAATTAAAAAAAAATAAAATCAAACATTGACAATTATCAGTCAGTAGATGTGACTCCAGACTCATACTGAGGTGGACCTGTTGAGTAAGCAGATGCTATTTTAGTACAGCCTTTTCAGAATGGAAGCACACTTTATTTTACTTGTCTGAGGTCAACCAGTTGGGTCAGTAGCAGAGCTGGGAATAGAAACAAGCGTTAAGAGATTCCAAGTTTTAAGTATTAATAAATATTTCAGCCCAATATATTTTAAAGGCATATTTGGTAAGAATTGCAGACTTCTTCCCTATTTGTAAGGCTTCACATGAGGAGTACCTTGGAAAGATAAGGATTTACACATAACGGCTGACCAGATCACATTCAGTTTACATGGATGGAGACGGAAGTTGTTCATAACTAGTCTGCTTTGAACCATCAAATGGTCACACTACCCGTTTCTTAAGGACCACAACACAAACATCATTTGACTCAGCACTAATGAGTACTCAAAGCTAAAATCTAGTTGGTCTTACAGTCTGAATTTGCCTTTTCCTCCTGGCAGGTGACATACGCACCATCATGTCTGGAGAATAATTTATATGAACGGCAATTATAGTATACCCATGCTGTGAGTTAGGGATTGTTAACACTGCATCTCTAGGAAACATTAGCTGTAGATACTCATTAATGAAATAATGCCTAATGAAAATCAACATTAGTCACCAGACTGTATGACTAGCATCCCCTGAAAGTAATTTTTCCTAGGAAAATGAGGTAAGAAACCTGCTTGAATTCTGCATTCATATTGCATCGTACCCAGTATGATGTTACTTTTTGAAAATACTACGATTTCAGGTAATTCTGTTCATTCTGTGTAGAAATTCAAAGGCCAAAGAAATTAAAAGTGTCTGTAGTACTGGAACATGGTGGTAGCCAGTACAAAAGCATACCTTCTAAGACTTTGTACAGCATAGCAGCATTGGCACCTAAAAAGTATTTACTCTGCTATCTGTCCATAACTAAATTTCACAGTATTTGCTTTCAGTTTGCCATGTTGAAAAAAAAAACACAACATAACAAACCTATCTTAATATTTTGGTTTTACATTGTTTCTGCCCCTTATGATGATGCATCAAAAAGCAGAAGGTACCCAAAATAAGGACTACTAACAACAGGAAAAAAATAATTTTATTAGTTTTAAGATGAAGCTCCATACAGTTATGAATTAATTTGTATGATGTGGTCACCTACTCAGGCTGGAATTAACTAGGAGATGTTATTTGTCTAATTTAACAGTTTTTCCATGAAGAAAATTTATTGGAGTTGCATTACTTAATATTAAGTTGATAGACTTGCTCCCTGAGGGCTAGATTTTAAAGATGGATGCACACTACTTATTCTTCCTCTAGCACGGAAATATTGCAGTCACATGTTCACATCCCACATTTAAGCACAGACAAGGATATATAAATTTTCATAGGTACATACATTTGGAGATCCTCCAAGCACATTCATGCTATTTGTTTGTAGACAGTACATGTGCAGAAGTCAGTTGCATAGTTATATGTGCCACTGGCTTTCAGTAATGCAATTTTTACACACTGTATTTCTAAGTCTAAGGATCTGATTTCTATACTAAGGTGTTCATTTACAAGAACAACAATTTGAACAGTTACAAATTTTTATTTTTAGAGGCAAAACTGGTTACTTTAGTAATTTTATTTATGCTCTCTTTTCATGATAGACTATAAAAGATGTGCCAGGCTTCTTACTCGGTTGGCAGTAAGCCCAATGTGCATGGAAGGATAAAGGTAAGCTTTCTCATAGCAGTAATGACACTCTACTGCATAGCAAAGCACTGAAAATTTACACATACAGGAAAATTTATGGGAGTGTAATAACACTTGTCCTTTGGCTAAGGTATTCCCTTTCAGAGTACTTGAAGTAACTTGTCTCAATCTGGCAAATACCGGCAGTAAATAAAGGGTACCCCCTACTGGAAGTCTTTATAAAGAAGCCCATGTGCCTCAGCTGGGAATTACTCATAGCAGTATACAGTTATCAGAGTGAATGCGTTGTTACAGAACAAAACACAACAGCTGTAGCTTATTTTTCAAGAGTTGACTCAGTACACAATTGCAGCAGCCTTTTTATGTGTGCAGCTGTTGATTTATGGTGTGCATTTTAGGAGGAGTTAATATATACATAGATACACACATGAAAGCTTATAAATGCAGATAGGTTGCAGGTGCTTTCAAGCAATTCCATTAAAATGTATTATTAGTAGCATTGATAAACTAACTTGAAGCTACTCAGACTTTCTGGCATTTTCGTTGTGTTTACCTCTCGTATCTATGGGTTTATGTATTCCCTTTTTGCCTAGATGTACCCCTATCTACTACAAATACTTGGGGAATTTCACCATGCACCAAAACAAAACCAAAAGCCAACCAACAAAAAACAAACAAAAAACAACAAAACCACACCAAAAAAAACCCCTTTCACACTATCTGTATTTCTAGAAAACCAACATGTAAGAATACAAAAGGACTAATTTACATTCTGTCCTCAACCCTTACCTGAGACAAAAATGTGAGCTGACAAAGGGATAAATAATAACCCCTGTGGATTTGTCAGTAACAAATGCTATCAAATCAAGATACTTTGTCGCAAAATACACATCTTGTAGGGAGTCTGTGAGAAAAAGTAGTAAATGTTAAGCATCTTAGTTTATTTTTTTAAAACACTGACACTATTCAGACTGAGTAGTCTAAAACAGTAAAATTTAAAGAGCAGAATTATGAAGTCATGCAGTAGTAATCAACTGCAGAAATACATGGGATGTTGTGCATAGGCAGACACAGTTCTGTAGAAAATGTAGGGGTTGTAGTAAATCACATACTAAGTGTGACAAACCATTTCACACCTGAAAAAAGACAACATACTAGAATTCATGAATAGAATCATTGTTTATAAACCACCTGAAGTAATCAGTGTTGCTGCAATACTGCATTTAAGGACACTACACTTGAAGACCTATGGGTGCTTCTTGTGAGAGTCTAAAGAAGTGCAATACAGATGATCAAAGACCTAGAAAACTCAATTTACAAGAACAGCTAAAATGCTTTGGGATTATTTAATCTAAAAACAACATGATTGCAAGAAAACATGATGGAGCTATTCAGTTTAATAAAAAGTAGCTACAAGCCATTCTTTCTATCCAGTGTTGATAAAAATGATGTACTTTTTTTAAAATTTTCCAACAAGAGAGGATTCCAGCTAGATATAAGAAAAGACTTTTCTAGTGGCAAGGGCAGAGGTAATACATTAGATATAATTCAGCATCCTGAATTTACACTAAACTCCTCAACATTTCCTTAAGTGTTTTCTGCCCGACTCCCTAAAATAAACCTAAACTAGCCCAGCTTCAATGTGGAATGTTTCTAATGTTCAGAAACTATTACACTATTTGTCTTAATTTGAAGCCTGCAGCCATGGAGAGGAATCTTACTCAAAGAATCACAACATGGTTTGTGTTGGAAGGGACCTTTCAAGATCATACAGCTCAGCCCCCTGCGATGGGCAGGGGCACCTCCCACTCAGGTTTCTCAAGCTCTATCTAGCCTGGCCTTGAACACTTCTAGGGATGTGAATATATCATACATCATTATGTTCAGGAATGGAATTTGGAAACAACTGCATACAGTATTTGGACAAATAAAAGTTAGCAATAGGTAATTCCTAATATCTAACTGGAGAAAGGCTAGTGATTCAGCCTTTCAGTTGTAAAATCCAGAAAGGAAGGAACAAATAAGTCATTATATAATGATACTCACCTGTGAAAGATAAGTGACTAATGTTATTGTCAATACTAATAAGCAGATACATCAGACTAGGGAATTCTTTTCTCCCTTTCCTTAGAAAGTTTTAGCTGTACCTTTTACATCTTGTCATGTAAACACAAACTCATAATATGAAGGAACAGTAACTGAAGTAGTTCACAGCTCAAGCTGGGAGTCTATTTTAAAAAAAGTCCACATCATTTTGCCAAACAATGCCTTGGCTCACCTAGCAGGCATGTTTCAGCATGAATAGCAAGCCTCACTTCTGTTATTCTCCACACAGGCACAAATCATTAATACTATCAGCACTCATAAGTAACCTCCATTGGCAAAGAGGAAGGCTATTATCTACCACACGTCTTGAGAACTGCAGGTGTCTTCATAAAATTAAGCCCCATTCCTCCTCACATCTTCTCCACTGCATCAGTTCGATTTATGTGCGTAAGACATCTCCTCTCATGCAGACATATAATGCAGGCCTTATTTGTTTTTCTCATGTCATGGACTGAATTGTAGAAAAATGGGTTCTTCAGCATTTTTCCATTTGCCTTTCTCACCATGAAGCATGTAGTTATCATTAGTCCAAAATATTTTCAAGAAGTTGCAATGTTTTGAACATTGTACCACTTGTATGTAGCAAGAAGAGATTTCAAAGTCACTTCATACTTAAGATGGCTTTCTGGTATATGAAGTTTATTTGTAGTAAGGCAATAAGTAAACACTTCTGGTTTCTGCTATAAGGCTACTACTTAGTATCAGTTCTAAAGCTCAGATTAATGCTTGAATATTAGTTAACAAAAGATTTCTTATGTGATACTGCTCCACAAAGGTCTAAATTAGATTTCCTGTTTTGCTTAGTATGTGATTTTCATTTCATTGGATGCTTACACGTGGGCTGGGCTACAGATGAATTATTGCTCTCTGATACTTAAGCAAAGATGACACATTTTTCAGATACAGAAATCTGTCCATTGGTTTGGGGGGACGAAAAGCTAAAGAAAGGATGGATTTGATTTTTATTTGTACTTTAATTGTATTTTGGACTATCATAGCTTTAAAGCACTGAAGACATTGAAGCTAACTGTTAAGATCAAATAGGAAGAAGTGAAAACAGGAATTAGGTATCTGTTACTGTCACAGTACATACCTAAAGGTATGTGTGATACAATGTGCATTACGGAGCCTTCACTTTTCCTCATTTATCCTACACATATGTAACTGGGCTCCCTCTTCTCTTTAAGAGTACATGTTCACATTTTGCCTGTACCACAGCTGTAAGCAATGCAGGGACTCAGTAACAGTGAAAACACTCTGATAACTGAAATTGTCTTTGGAACTCAATCTTTGTAAACCCCTCAGGATGTATTGACCATACTAGTAATGTATGCTAAAAAAGCTGAAAATACAAGATAAACTTAGAAACTTTAAATGCCTACAGGTAAAACTGAACTACCACAATAAATATCCCATTCCTGTACACCACTTAATATAGCCATTAATTCAAACTATTCTTAAACCAAAATAATATTTCGGCTCTCATGTTTTGCTTCAGGTGTTTTGTAACAATGGAACCAACAGCCCTTAATTGCTTTCTCTCTTATACAGCTTCTAATTCAAACTAGTATCAAGTGCCCTCAAGAAATGTCAGATGCTTTCATTTCACAAAAGAAGCGAAGGTAGAATTAAGATGTAGGGTTTGCATACTATTCAGTGAAGGCAGACCCTTTTCTAGATCCATCACATATTACGTCCCATGACATGTTCTGTCACTTCTGCTTGGTGACAGGAAGCAGTGCCTACAGTAACAAATTTAAGCCTTTTATGAGAACTACTGCTTTGAACTAAAGAGGCAGACAGTGTACATGGTTACTAGTGTGGTACAGTACAACTTTTAATTTAAGTGGCAATTCTGCATTTTCCTTACTATGGGGTCTCTCTGTGGCTAGCACCAGATGTAAAATTGTGAGCTTTATCAGCTTCAATGCATGGATCTCTGCGATCTGTTGACATTAGAGCAGACTTCCAATGGATGTTCACCCAGGGAAGGAACTTTTTTCAGAGCACATGGAAGCTGAGCTATAAAATCCTGCTGGTACAGTATTTTAAAGCTTATATTAATATTTAAACCAGTAAATTCTTCTCTACTATAGATCAGCTTTATCTTACAGAGTTTAATTCTGTCATCATGAGCTGATGATAGAGGCTCCCAACAGAGACTTTAGTCAGCACTCAGGATCTTCACTAAGACTACCTGTCATTCTTCAGCTAAATTCCAGTCTAATTTTCCTAGACTGACATATATAATATCACTATGTGAAAAAAGTACAACAGATTGATCGATGCTAACAAATCCGGGGCCTTTTCAAGGGTTTCTGAAGTGCCAGGGATTTACAAAACTGCAATTTAGCTGAGAATCTAAGACCCACAACTTTTGATCCATACAAAGGCAGGTATGGATGAGATGACAAATGAGCATCCTATCTACTTCCAATTTTTCACTCTCAGTGAGCTGAAAGTTCCCATTAGTATTAGTAATGAAAAAAACCTATTAAATTCTCAGTGTTTTCCAGTTGTACCACACACTGATCAAATAAAAGCATGTTTAAATATCACCTTTAAGCATCACACCTTAACCAGGGTACAGTAGGAGCAGAAAGTAAGCTAGATGAAAAATGCAAGATGAAAAAAAAGATGAAATGAGCAGAAAATAAGCTAGATGAAAATGCAAGACAAGGAAAATTTACATCATTTTCCCCTCTAAGGAAGGATATTAAAAAAAAAGTATTTGTCCTATCTGCAAAGCCAGAAAAAAAACCCTAAACTACATTAAGCTTTTCAGTAATATTATTACATTTCTTAATAGCTTTTAAAAATGGCAAAACTAAATATGTTTAAATACTATTCTGTATGCACCAATGGATGGATTATGTCAAGTCCAACTGACTCTGCATTCAAATGATTCTGTTACAAATTATACTTCAGTAGTAGAAAATGCAGAGAAATCCAAATCAGAGAATTCCCACTGATCCTGGAAGAGATGGCTACATATAGTCAGATAGACAATATGAAAGCTTTTTCTGTGAAAAGTGACATCAGCAGAACTCTAACATTAGAGAACACCTCCGTTTTATCTCCTGCGTGGACTTTTGCGGTCCATGAAACACAAGCTTCAGCTGAAATCTCTTGGCATGCAAAAGCATGGAACCCATGCAGGTCCTGTTGACCAGTAAGACATAGTGAATTTTTTACTTTGAAATAATGGCATTAACAGGTTGTCTTAAGACCACATGACACTGTGTATACTTGCTGCAAGTCTCGAAGATGTGGTCAAACAAACTCAGAAATTACTAGAGGGAGGATGGATTTCTAGATAGGTATAAGCAGAGACAGTTACGCTACATTTTGTCAAAAGGCTTAAAGATGTGGGAGAAAAGGGTTGAAACCTGTAATTTTCTGTCAGTGATTTTGGTATCACTGTCACAAAAATGGTTTTGGTTTCATTCCAAGAAACTATTCTGGGTAAAGAGTTAACAGAACGGGCAGCAAATCCTGCAACTCCTACTCAGTTTGTGCTGCCTTACTGTTTGCACATCCCAGGGGCGCATTCAGATGATCAAATTGTAGAAAGTTCTGTTTGTTTCTTGTCTGCATGAGTCCAGGTTTCTTCACTAATGGGCCCAATTAAACATGAAATCATTTCTAGGTCCTTCCAGCCCTACCTTGACAAATTTATATTACCATCAGCTTCAAGACACCAAGACATTAAGATAGAAATTTGCAATCTGTTAATACTATCATTGAGGCTTTTTGACTTCACAGCTGCACTTTTAGAAAAGGCTAAACATAACCATAGCACATTTTCAATAGGTAGAACTGTATTTTCCAAATCTATTTACCTAAAATGAACCAGTGCAAAAAGGGACCCTTTCCAAAATTTCAGCCTTAACAAACAAAACAGTAATTTAGCACTCAGGCTGCTATGAACTAAATTAAGCTAAATCAGAACTGCACTACTGGATCTTTCCAAAGTTACTACTGAATTCTCCAGTTCTACTGATTCAGTATGATGAATACATTCTTAAAACACATGCATGCAAGTATAAAAATGATGAAAGGCAATTTTCTTCTTTCTTTTAATCCACCAGATGTTGTTACCATGAAAAGAAATACCAAGAACCAAGAGAAGTGCCTTGGAAACCAACAGGGAAACAGAACTTACTACCTTTATAATATATTCCATTGTGAACAAGAGATTTATTTTTGCAGACTGACAGACTACTTCCCATAATTCTTTTAACATGCGTTTTGTATGTCATCAACAGTTTGCAGTGACATTCTTTACAGTAGCGTAACTGCCAGTAGTACTTAATGCTCCATTCTTTACAGAACACACTTTACAACTGATGTGTAATGCTGCCAAAAATTATGTGAACACAAATATTTCACCAAGAAAATTGATGTTCTATTGCTTAATTCTACAATTTCAAGGAATGTTTGTTTGTATATCTAGAACTACTAAAGATCTGCTCCACAGTAGTTGTGGTCACTTGATATCCTTCATGCTTATGCAATTTTTTAAAAGTTTGGTTAAAACAGACTTGCATTGGGGTCACATTGTACCCTAGGAGTACAAATTGCATGACAAGCAGGAACGTGATTCCAAGCAGACGTATTTTTTGGGACAGTGGAGCATGGATTTTGTACACAAACACAAGCTGCCATTAATTTACTTTATATAATAAATGTATAAAACATTCCAGCAAACGTGCAATATGTAAATACTGTAAATAATAAGCGTAAGTAATAAAGTGTTTGGTATTAAGATGTTCTCAGTTTGCTTTCTGTTCACTGAATCCAGATAAACAAGCTATCTTCTGGTAGCTGCTATCATTTATCCACACTCAAACCTCTTTCTGTAAGAGATCCGAGTGTAGATAAGAGTTTCCCTAGAATGAGAAAGAAAGGTGTACCCACCTCAGAGGAGTCTGGTCATAGAATCATACAATAGTTAGGGTTGGAAAGGACTTTAAGATCATCAAGTTCCAACCCCCCTGCCATGGGCAGGGACACCTCGCTCTAAACCATATTACCCAAGGTCATGTGAACACTCGGTATGGATTTGTGAGGATGGACCAATCTCTGTGTTCAAGTCCAGACCACAAGGCTGCTTCAATTCTCTACAGCTTCATAATCTTTTTTATGACCAATGATTGTTTTGGGGTTTTGTTTGCATGTTAAAAAAAAAAAAAAATATCTGCAGTCTATTTATGCTATTGCCAGGCAATAAAAATCAGTAAACGTCCAATAAACCATTTCAGTGTCATAACATTTTTAAGGAATCAGTGAACTCAAGAAACCTTAATACACATTTCCCTTTATTCCTTAAATCAGGTATTAAATCCAGTTGTCATAATAAAATAGTTTAAACAGGAAGAAAAAATTTATCTGTGAACTGTAGATAAACCTCAGGTACTCTTAATACTGTCATTTAGCTTCCATTTTACCCTCAATTCAAACCACAAAATGTAAAAACAGAACCAAACACGCCCCTCTCCACCCTGAGAAACAGCTAGAAGATGGGATATTGGAAATGCACACTTCAGAGGCTTTAGCATCTAGCTCTTCAGAAGAAAGAAAAGGCAGAAGTACAAAATGCCAGCCTGGAACTTGGCTGTATTTAGTAAAGGAGAGGTACATATTTGTTACTTGGTTTCAGTGATCACTAAATGCTGAAGTTTCATTGCTCAATAGGAGTAACACATGGATACTGAAAAACTGGTAGTTAAAGGAATCTACTACTACAGGATTCATTTGGCTGCTCACCCACAGTAAACATATGGGCGAATGGAACTTTGCTTCTCCGTGGTTCCATGGGCTGAGATCAGATCACAGCATATGACAGAACATGAGTTATAAATTAGTACAAAACTTTCTTTCTGTTGTAAAACACCTGAAATCCAGTTCAATAAAAATCTTCTAGAAAATCTTGCAAAAGGAAAAAAATTATTTAATGATTTAATAGATGAATATAAATAAATCAATCCCATGGAAGTCTTAAATGGATTTAACAGAGGTCTGTGTGCTTTGAGAGAAGATATAACTATACTATAGCATAATTTTTTGTATTCAGTCTTGGATATAACCTTACTACCTGACGTAAAACAAGCCGTGGGGGAGAAGAGAGGGAAGGAGGAGTCCGCTCTGTAGTTTTTCATTCAACATTACATTTTTTCATGAGGGGTATTTTAAACCTGTAAGAGCTTAGACATCTGGATGATAACTTGTGTATTCATCCAATGTCCACTTCTTCTCTTGGAACCCAAATAACGGTACTGCACAACTGTCCCTCCTGAAGGTTATCCCTGCTCTGTATTCTTGAGTTCTACAAGTGAGATAAAATACCATGGTGCTCTCCTTCCCCTTCTCCAAAAGGAACCCACTAAGGGTAAAATCAATCCATCAGCTTCTTCCTCCTAGTAGAGCTGGTGAATGACTTAGCCAATAGATTACTTGCTGAAAATATACCTTAAGGCTGAAACTTTAAAAATCTTAACTGAATTTAACACAAACAGTTTTGACTTCATGTTACTTTGCAGGAGATTCCTTAGCCTAGTGAAGTTAAACAACTGTACCTTTTTCTTTCCCTTCTGTTACCCCAGCAGCTCAAAGATTTAAGACTTTTAAATCTTAAGTTTAATATGAAGGAAACTATAGGGTCAATTCCATCATGGTCCTACTCAGCCATGAATGGCAAAGCACAAACCATCATGTTCTCAATCTTCTGAATTATTTTATTTTCACTGGAGTATTTTAAGTGGTCAGAGAATAACATCAGATTACACCTAAATACTTCCACTTCTGAAGTCAGTGCATAAAACCAGATTTAAGATGGTTTGTACCAGCTGCTCATGGTTCTCCCTCATTTACTTTGTCAAAACACCCATAAAAGAAATGGAAAATAATTTATTCCAGAGTTGGTGCTTGATCTCACCTGAAATATTATATATATCACTCTTTGTCCTGAAGTGAAACATCTATTAACTTGCAAATGCCCAGCTTGTTATTTTAAAGTCAAAGATACGAGTAATGCAAAAAAGCACAAAGATCCAGATTTCTGTATTAAGGTGTTCCACCTACCCCTTGCCTTTCTGTAAGCAGGTTCTTAAGTTTTATGTCTGATGGAAATTTTAGCACAAAACAGAAACCTCACTAACACAAACAGCTGTTCTACAGCAAGAGTCCCAGGATGCATCATCCCCATTGTGCAGGCTGCTGCACAGGCAGAGTGACAACGGGATTCCATCCTCCTCAGGAAAAACAGGGACCTCTACCAAAACAAACCCCTCTCTCAGAGGAGAAAGTCAGTGACAAATACAGAGGCTACTCTAGTAGCTAGGAAGGAAAAACAGAGGGAAAAACACAGCTCCATAAGAAAGCAAGTTTTATAGATCCAGTTTTACAATGTGGTAATGTGAGTTCATACCAATGTCATTACTGAAAATAGGACAATTCTGGTATCAGTTACATTACTGATCTTACTGATTGCAGTACACTTGTGTTTCTAGGCAGAAAATTGTGTTTCTATTCAGACAAAAAATATGGATTTTAACAAAGCATTCAATTTTTGTCCAAAAGCGGAACTTTCTACTTACTGGCCTTCTGTTAACTTTGCATTACATTACAGATGGACTGTCTTTGGGCTGAGCTATGCTCTCAGAGAACACTTCTGACAGACTATCAATTCTCCTGAGTAAATCTGAAAATACTGTCTGACACCCACATAGGAACTAGGATTACAGCAAAACTCAGTGAATGTATTGCATGGATTTGAGTATTTTACTACTGTGAGATACAAACTGTATGTTTCACATTTAGCCTTTTACACTGACTTGTTCTGTCCTTAAATACGATATTACACGTGCTTGTATCAGTGCATTAGGAATTGACCAAACGACCAAAGGAAGACTAGCTGGAAAAGTCCTATTAACATCAATCACTATTTCTGAACTGTGTTCTTCTTAATTAGTAGAAAATGTACTAGAACAAATATTACTTTTTCTTTAAATAACTGAGCACTTAAACTGACACAAAAAAAAAACATTTTCACAGGATCCTGTTGACACACAGGGGTTTTGGTCGCTTAAGCTTTGAAATAGTGCTAAGAGCAGCATCTGTTGGGGAGCAGGCAGTTCTTTTAGTCTACTAGGCTCAATATGGAACAGCATCAGTCCAAAGGCCATCTAACAACACTAGGATGACATGCCTACATTATCATACATGAACTATTATCTCACAGACTCCCACTGAAAGTCAGTTGTATTAACTCACTAATGGCACAATAAGAAGACCTCATTTTAGTTAGTATAGCAGATAAAGAAGCAAGATGTTACTTTTGCAGTGCTTGTGAGAAAGCACTGGAACAGTTTAGAGATAAATTTATTCTGAATTACATACTTTACTACAACATTGATGTGTGATAAAACGGTTGATCATCTAGTCCAATTAAAACTTTTCTATGCTTTTTAATTAATGACAGAAAACCTAAAATATAAAATGATACTGAAACAGTTTTGAACCCAGCGAGGCATAACTTTACAATTTAAATACATCAATCAAGTAAACCTTACATATTTCAGGAGAAGCTAATTATTTTCTTTCAGAAATAAAATGACGACGCGTTAATGAGACTTCTCCAAAAACACTTTACAGCATCTAACACACTGCTCGTAAACAGTTTCAAAGTCCTTTTCACTCCCCTAGAAAAGAACAGAGGAAAAGAAAACCCGTAAGAACAGCAGTAGTGGCTCAAACAAAAAGTTTTTGCAAACTGGTTTCTCCATGGTCAGCAATAGTAAATAACTGACATTAGGGGAGAATAAGACAGTATAAATACATAGTGATAGTTTATGCATATTTCTCCCTAATTTGAACTACCTGCAGCTCAGGAGTTTCCACAGCCAAACACTGTAACTTTGTACTCAGCTGTCCTGGATAAACTTTCTCAGATGAATTCTTCCATTCAGTTTCTGAGCCCTTATAAGCCTTTTCTTTTTTTCCTTTCACAGTAACCTGTCACTTTGAGATTCAGACTTTGATGAAATGCTTGGTGAAAAAAAACCACCAAAAAACAAAAAAAACAACCAAAAAAACCCCCACAAACCCCCACCCTCTTTCTGTTTTGAACCCACTTCCCACATGTGCCATTTGATATTCTGTTCTTCTTGGGTAATGAATAGCAAATCCTTACCTTTTCCCATGACATCAAGATTTTACAGAACACTCCTACACCTTCATCTACTTCACTTTTCTAAACTGAAGAATTTTAATCTAATTGGTTGCTCTTAGTTGATGTTTTTCGACTTCTTTGACCACCTCTGTCCATGTCTTTGTCTTGATTAGGTCCTCTTTGCAAGGAAGCTGACCAACTAGAGCGTCATCCATTATTGAAAACACAGATGCACTGCCTTATTTAAATTTAAGCAACTGTTATAAGCATAGACATGCTCTCCTTTCCTATCCCAATAATTCATATTGTTTTGTTAAGTCATTTAAAAAATACATCTACACTTGGTTTTGTGTGGTATCAGATCATATATCACATGTCAATATGTGGGATCTCAAAAGATCATATGCCATATACACATAATTTTTAATCAAGCCACCAGAAGAATTCTTTTATACATACATAGTATGGATCTTCAATGATAAGTTGTTTCTGTGGATCGTAAGTTCCAAGCAGCTCAATTTTGGCCTTGCAGTCTTTAACTTGGTTGCTTTTCCTTTTCAGATCTCTGTAAAAAAGAAAATAATATTTTTCTGTGAATTTTTCTTCAGAACTTTCTTGGCATCATCATGAGATGCTCAATGACCATTTCTAGAGAACACAGGAAAACAATATGCGTCTGGACTCTGTCAGTTCTGTGGACTTTCTACTCTGCTGTTTGTTTTCATTTGTTTCTTGTTGTGGGGTTTGGGGATTTTTTCTTTTAATTGAGTATGGAAAACATGTACATTAACTTAATTCAAAGCATAAACAAGCAGTCAGTCACTTAAGGCTTAACAGAACTTTGTAACAGTACATTTATCACCTTCTTCCTCAGATCAATTATTAGTACTTTCAATATCCACCTTTAGCTTCTACTGAACAAAAACAAAAAAAAAAGGAAATTGTCCAGATATTTTTCCAGAAGTACGAGTAAGCTTCTCCCATTTGTTCAAAACCAGTGTTTTAAATTGGCATGCTGCAAGTATTGCTCTCAATACTACCTCTGTCACTCCTGTCAGGTCCTATTGCATTTGGTTATCAGAAAATGGTAAACTGGTGACCTAGACTGATCTTCCCTCTGAGATACTGTAACATTCCATCAGTTGTCACATCCTGCTTCTTTTACATTGCCTCTCATTGATAAAAGATACTTGTTTTGAGATGGTATTTTCCCCACCTACTTACAAAAAGCGTCTATTAACCCAAATGTATTTATAATGTACCTCTCATCATCTTCAGGTTAAATGCAGCTCAATACTATGATTTTCACAATGCTAAACAGCCATTTCTTTTAAATTCTTTTAAGATTACACATCTCCATAGCAGCTCATTTTACTTACCCAACATTAAAAAGGTGAAAATCCCTGAGAATACTCAGTCATAAGCATAATCAGTTTTAAGAAATTAAATTCTAATTATTAATTCTGAGTAAGAAAATAATTTTAGAAAGTCTAGAATAGCAGTGAGACCAAAATACTACTTTTCCTTGAAAAATCAGAACTCCTCTATGAAGTTACTGCTTTAATTTACAGATTCTCATTAAATTCTCTAGTTTTTTATTATTAAAATAATGTCTAACCCTTTTCTTCAAGGCTTTTGGCATACTACTTAATGAACAGGAGAGGGGCAAGTAGCTATGGTACTAAGGAAAAGGGATATTCCAAATTTTTCTTTTCTGTCACTCCATCAACACCTGGAATCAGACTCTGAGTGCTACAAAAAGGCATATTTCCCAGGGAAAATGGCTGAAGTGGGTATAAGTTTAAGGTGAAACTTAAGTGTAGCAGTAGCAATATCCCTATTACAGTTACGACATTTCTTCTGCTCTACAGCTCGTATCATATAAATTGTTAATATAGAATAAGTTTCATTCAAGAATTCAAGTGAAAATAGAAGTAAGACTAGTCATGTCTTTGCCCAACACACTGCAATCAAGCAGTGTTTCAATCATACAGGCCGTGTAAAAGAGAGGTCATTCCACACATCTAGAAGATTCAACAAAATAATACTTAATTAAGTAGTGCTGCTTCTGAAAGTCTATGTGCTACTAACAGGGTTTTATTTGGGCCTTGGGTTTTTTTAAACTAATTTTACAAGTAACAGTCCTTACAAGCACTTTCATATTTGTACTTTATTAAAGCTCAGCTCCTTAATCCCAATAACCGATATGTACATAAAAATAATGATATCCAAATTCTCACACTAGGCAACTACTTCACCGAATCTTTCTAAAGAATTGTCTCAAAGACACAATTAGAACATAACTAACAGCAACAAACAAGATTTCCGCAGCTAACAACCTTACTTATCTCACAGCTTATTCTATTAAAAAATAAAAAATAAAAAAACCCACAACATATTTAATCCTTTCCAGATTTCCACAGTGTCTTTTAAATCTCATGCAACTAGAAAGCCAGATCACTGATCAAGACAGTATGTCCTCATTCTTAACTGTACAGGCATCAGCTGCATATGTATAGCACAAAGCGTGCTAAATTTTCATATCCTTACTTGGCATGGATCACACAAACTGAGTTCTAGGTCACTGCACTTATTAGAAGTGAAGAATCTATCTATTACGATATCATCCACACAAACATACAAAAACCCTAAACCAAACAAGGAAACAAACCATACCCCCCCCCCTCCAAAACACCCACAAGACAAGCTAAACAGTAAAATGTGCCATCTGCCTTCAAAGTGACTTACAAGGCATCACTAGGAGTAATCCACATGAATTAGTTTCATTTCTTCATACATTACCTTAGATTGCTCTCATCCATACAGAGTATATAATCAAAGGTCTGGAAATCATCTTTAGTAACCTAGAATTAAAATACGTGCTTTAGCCTATAAACTGTGTGTGATTTATAAAAAGGGGAAAGAAAGTACTTTCAAATTTTGTAGTTCTGATTTATTAAAACAAAAACAGATGGAAAGAATAAAACTGTGTACCTTCATTAACTTTTACAATAACTTAAGAGCTTTTAAGTGTACTCTGCTGTAATTACCCACTTCTGCAAGTTTTCCACAAAAAACCCGAGTTGACTATTTCACCAATACAACTGACATTTCTAATGCTTTCCAATTACTAAAGCTAAAGTAGGCTTCCAGTTACGGAAACCATGCAGTGAAAATGTAGACAAATTACTTTCTTGATAGGAAAACAAAAATGTAGGTGACCTGGAATCAGCTGCAGTAATTCTGATCTAGAAATTTGTCATTACACACACAGAAAAAGATACCAAATGAAATTCAAAGCTAAAGTAAGATGGTATGAGTTACAATCCCTTAAAAACAAATGTATTCACAGTATTTTAGGCCATATAAAGTTCACAAAATTTATAGTATGATGTAAAAAACCCTGGGATCTATTGTACATCTTCCTACCACCATACCATGTTCTTTCTCTTTCCTGTAGTAGGACTACTGACTCCTGAACATGAATATTAACTAAATTCTAAATTCAAGATCCAAGTTCAGAGTCAGGTAGGCAAACATTGCCGATAAACCACTAACTTCAGTACTAATGTTATCTGTATTGAATAAGGATGGCTGCAAATTTTTACCAGTGTAATTATATTTTATTTTACACTAAAGCCTTAGCATAGACCTTCTCAGACCATGTCTACAATGCACAGTATGCTAGTATAAGATATCTGAACAAAGTGTCCATAATGAGGATGCATAAATGGAATAAAATCTGTAATGAGTTCACATTAAGATTGCATTTCATGAACAGTCTGTGGAAGTTTGTTCAGTACAGGTTTTTCTGGCAGGCACCTCTGGGAAGGATGTGCAGACAAGTGAACAGACAAAAGGGCAAAACAATTTATTCTTTAAGTCAGAGTTTTAACTTGTAAAAGTCATTTACATATTTTAAGAAAAGTTTTAGATGGCAAAACACCCACTTGTTTTTTGTGCAAACAGCAGATAGATACTGATCAAGCCCCCATAATAGCAGTAAGAAAAGACACACAGAAATCACCACCAGACTAAAGCCATTAAATGAAATATTCCACACAAGGAGAATTGAACAAGTGAGGTGTGGGGGATGGAACATTTGAAAAGAAAGGGTTAATGGTGGAAACTAATGCAGACTTGTTTATTTTCACTGTAAAAATATTTGCTGTATTCATGCACTGCCTTTGACCTATGAAAATATTTTTGCAGTGGAAATAGCTCTGTTTTCCTGGCAACTCTAAGCAATACCTCTACAAGCTGCTTCTGATCACTCTACAGGGCTAAACACTAGCCCCTATGAAAAAATGCGTAGTGCAGACATACATAGGAATAAAATAAAAACCAGTGAAAGGGAAAAGTATACCTGCCACACTTCCCACACTCCCTGTGTACTTGACAACTTGACAGTTACTTCCCTGGGAACCAGCATTAGCACAGTGCTAAAACCAAGATTACTGGCTCACTTGTACTCATAAGCCTCACGGTAATGTCAGATACAAAAAGCTTAACTGAGCAAACTCCAGTGAACTGAAGATACTCCTCAAAACTATGAAAACTAGTACTCTGGGGGAAGAAACTGAGGACATAAAAATTTATGTACATTTTGAAGAGAGTAGTGGAGAGTTCAAGTAGTCAAGTTTGGATGGAACCACACACACAATAACTTTACATTAAAAAAAAAAAACAAACATATAACCATTATTAAAGACCATCAATGGAGAAACACATCATCATTCTGACTTATTTCTTAAAAATTTCCCTTTGTTTAGAGGAGGGAAATCTTTCCTCTGTCTAAAAAACAAAAAGAGGCAGCAGTCCTCAAATTTATCCAGTTGTGAAACAGAGTTAAATATCAAATGGAGATTAGAGGAAGGTTGTGTTAAAGGCAAATGCACAGTATGAGTCATATAGAAATCAATTTTGGTCTCAGCATGAACAAAAGTGAAACTAATTAATACCTACCTGTTTTGTGCATGAAGAATAATAGTTCAGAGAATTTCAACCAGTGCATAAACATAAAGTGACCTACCATCAACTAAAATGTTAAAATACCCTTTATTTTATATATGAATACATACATTTATTGTTATACTTCACTTTTCACTTAAAATTCACTTGATCACTGTAAATGATGGTAGGATGTAACCAATTTAACATTTTCTCTTACATAAATCGTTCTTGTAGCATTTATGCCAGTTTTGAATTAAAGATACAATCCATGATTATCATAATTATGCACAAAATTACATGAAAGAAAATGCCTTTCACTGGATGGGTAACAGTTTTCCACAGGAGTAAAGAGGATAATTGCAGGAGGTACTCATCTTATGACAGTATTTCAAAGGCAACAGAAGATAAATCCCTCCTCTCTACTCCTGCAGCTCCTGTATTAAATCTTAATCTATTCTGAAACAAGCCACATACAAAATTCTATCCTTGAGTTTGTCTCTAATGGTGAAACAAATACACTTCCATTTGTACTAACCTGACCACTTTGAAAACTCCTATTCTACACTGTTGAGTCTTCCCCCTTTCCAGAAGAACTACAAGACCATATCAGGTCCACAGTTTAGAGAATCAGCAGAGACCATCTGACAGAAGTTTGAAAACAATTATATGAGTTACACAGTTAACATCAGTGCAAAATTAACAGTTACCTCTAGTTCAGGGATGTGAAATTTTCTTCATAAAATAAATTGCTTGTACTGGAATGTTTTAGAAAAAAATTAATCCTCTTAGTCTTTCATTCTATTGTCTCATTCTTGTTAATTTCCTATCCCTTTATATGTAACGTTTTAGGCTCTTCTACCTTTAAGAATCCCTTAATTTGCCAAAATGTTTAAGCAAATGTCTTCATTACCGTGTTTTCATTCCCTCTCTGCCAAAGGAGATTACATGAATATGTTTCAAAGCAGAGGATCAACTAGTTTTGGGTGCTTTGCTTTAATTTAACTACTTATAAACTACCCTAGTAATACCCAAGAACAGTTCTCAAGTTTCCAAGGTTTGTCTTTTAAGAATGCGAACAAATTACACTGTTTTGACAAACACCAACTGATTAGTTTCAGTACCATTTAGCTTGTGTAATGATAAATAATACTATGTATTATTTATCATTACACAATCATGTAATAATAAATAAAGCACTGATAAATAGTAAATCCAGAACTTCTAAAAGGAAAAGATCAGAACAGACTTCCCTTATAGTTATTCCAATAGTAAAACACTGAACATCTGAAACAATGTTGTGCCTGATCCTGTTTCTTATTATATAACGGAGAGCAGCATAAAGAGGGGTCAGCAGAGGGCAATTGACTAATTGGGGGAATTTATTTTTGAAAGTTAAAAACCTAAACATGTAGTCTTTGAAAGTGAACAAAGTAAATATGACCTCACTGAGGTCTAGGAAATTCTGAAGGGAACAGAAATGGAAGGTAATTACAAGACTACTTGATCTTTTTGTCAATACAAAAACTAGTGGCATAAACTCAAGCTTACTAAAGGTCAAGCCCTAAAGGACTACCTTATATCCAGAGAATAGTTAAGCAAAGTAAGTTATGTGCATTTATTGGAGTGTCTGAATTATTTAAATAGATGCAAACACATTTATTTCCAGTCTCTCTGGAATGCAGCATGTAAATACACATTCTTTTGTGCATGAAAACTGAGACGATTTCATCAGAAGACAAACTGCATTTGAGCTAAGAATGCTTCAAGAGTCCATTCTCCTCTTAACACCAACCAAGCTATTAATCTGGGGTTTGAGTGCCTTCATTCTAACTTAGCTCCCCTTATTTTTATTTTTTTTTTGTTTTTGTAAATGGTCTTCATGCAAGTGCAGCAGCTTTTTGTTATGGGTGAACAGGTATTCTACTTCTTTTTGGACCTGCTGAATAAAAATACAATTCCTGTCTCCAAGCAGCATCATGGATTACTAGAGTAGGTCCATTTTAAAAAGTATTAAAAAAAATAGTTTCATAAAAATTCCCAAAATAGTACATACTTGAAGGCAGGATTTTCCCACGATTGCTCCTAGTTATACTTCCACTGAAGCTTAGTAAGAGGAAACTCACTAACCTCAACTTTAAGTGTTAGGCCACTTCAGAGTCCTTTGAAAAACTAAACATAGTATTTGTTACTTGGTCCTTAACCATGCATTGGTCAAATGACTTCTGTGATTGTAATGGTTAGGACTAAACAAAGCATCGGTATGAATAAGAAAGAAAATATACTCTCTTCTACCTGCCGTGCCTTATGTGCTGTCTCAATGCCATGATTTCTTAGACAGCTTAAAGCCCTTGTATCTGGGGAGCGCCCCACGTTCCAGTCTGAAACAGCAGCGCTGTCTGTCATCCACTGTAACAACAAAACAAATATACACATATATTTAAAGAAAATTAAAATACAGTACCTGCCTGGCAATATGATTCATGGTAATGCCATGCTTCTTCATGCAACTCTGTCCTCGATAGTCAGGAGGGCTTCCTATTTCATAGGCAGATGTTGCTGCACTGTCTATCCTCCACTACAGAGAAACAGATTTATATTTTTATGTTTCCTTTCTCACTGTTTGCATTTCTACTAAACTGGCTAGGAGACAGTTATTTCTCACGCAGGAACAGAAATAAATAGCTTACCTTATTTTCAACTTTTTCATCAGTTACAAGTTTTCTAAAAACTGCTTCAGCTATTGGAGAGCGACAAATGTTTCCTATAGAAACAGGAGATTAAAGTGAAATTTAAGACAATTAAAACCAAATAATCAACAATTGTGTGGATTTGTCAGTACAGATCAAAGATTTTTAGTTACTTAGGAAGAATGTGGATTGCTTACATTATTATAACCCAAGAGATTCTGTAAGGGTAGAAGCCCAGAGTACTGTACCTGGGTTCCAGCAATCGCCAGTATCAATAGATTGAGGGATGAAGGGATTGAGAGCAGCCCTGTGGAGGAGGACTTGGGGATACCTGTGAGTGAAAAACTGGCCATGAGCCAGCAGTGTGTGTTCACAGTCCAGAAAGCCAACTGTATCCTGGGCTGCAGCAAAAGGAGCATGACCAGCAGGTCAAAGGAGGTGATTCCCCCACTGTACTCCACCCTGATGAGACCACCAGCACAAAAAAGAACAATGAATGCAGTGAAATGGCTGAACAACCTGCAGTAGAAATGCTCTACTGCTGAAGGTGTAAGTAAGTTAACCACCTAAGGTAGGACTCTCAAAAATGCATGCAAAAATTCACAGTCTTTGACAAAGAATGAAGTATCTCAACAATAAAAAGTCTACTTAACTATTATTTTATCTCCTACATTTCCATACTTCAGAAACTGAGTAACTAGAAGACAATTCATAATATTTGGTATGCCACCCAGCTGCAAAATGAATCATGCAAACAAATCTCCACTTGCCATCAAAGAGTGTATGACTTTGCTCACCTCTTACTTTTGAACAGGTAAGTACAAAAGACCACAAATGGCAACACTCATTTCTATACTTTTAAATAAATTACTCTGCTACTACTGATAGAGGTCTTTTCAAATCTCAAACAGTTAAAAAAAAAAAAAAAATCAGATCAGGCACTTGGCCTTATTTTCATGCCTGTATTTTTCAATCTAAGTATCAAGGTAGATACTTTGGTGCTAAAGAGAAAGAAGCTGCTACAATCTGGGCATTTAATAACTAACATCAATCATACCACCTATAAAAAAGCCCAACATGGGAAGTGAGCCACCAATAGAAATTTGCTGTCAAAGTTTTAGAAAATATCAAATCACTAAATGGGCAAAAGAAACTGGCTAACCGCTGAGAAACAGATCTTGCTGAAACATTAAGGGAATTGTGATGGCAGCAAATCTTCTTCCAGGAGAAAGCATACTATTTCTTTTCTCTGAAGTAATTTATTCCAAGCAGAGATAAAAACATTAAAGAATGTGGTAATATATTAAAAAGTTAATCTCACTTTTTTAATTTAATAAGTGAGTTAAGCATTAACCAATATAATTTTAACAGGAAACAGAAGGAACATGTAACATACCTGAATACTCTCTTCCCATGGTAGCCTGAAACCTTCAAATTCCCACTTAGTATTTATTCTCGCAAGTCTATGCTCATCTGATCTTTGTTAACATCACTATCTATATTAAAAACCTTTCTTTCCTTTAACGGATACAGCATAGCTGTGCTAAACTAAATAAACCAAGATCTTGGTCTCCTCATGAAATTAACTGACTCCTTATCCAATCAGTCCAATTAAGCCAGCTCTGTGCTTGTTCTAGTTTGAATTTATTTTTCTTGAATACAGGCAAATATAGCCACAGACTATACTGCAAGCAAAGTTTTTTACCCATTTGTTTTATAAAAGAAAAAAATATTCTTAAATATTTACTTAGGTCTTTTGAAAACAACCTGAGATAACTTCTACAATTGCATTTGACTCCTTCGTGAGTATCAAGATTTGTGATCATAATCCCCTACTTCTAATCTGTCCATTCCCTCTTTCTCCTGTTGCGTCAAACAGGTGACATTTAAGTCTTCTTTCTAACCTATTAAATTCTGTTTCTGTTACATCAGCTGTTGAGGACATCCACTGTACAATATTTTTCCTCTGTATGAATGATCCCACACAACTTCTGCATGAACAGTAAGTTTTATTACTACACTCAAAATTTCGGTAATAAATAATGATTAATACTATTGGCCCTACTAATTAATTAACCAGCTGCCAAAATTAAAAAATGTTTCTCTTGGAATAAATCCTTCATTGCTTTTTCTATTTGTTTAACCTTCTGCTTTACCTGGATAGAATGATTTGTTCCAAATTTTCACCCTTCTACAACCTGCTCACTTATTAAAATAAATGCCACAAATATCATCGTTGATGATATCATATATAAAAAAAATCATCTTGAATGGCATCATGATCACTGACTGATTAAATATATTTACTACTACTTCTAGCAATAACTAGAAACTGTAGTTACATTATTTCTGAAACAAAACACGTAACCTAGTTTGTGACTTAAATGTATTCCATGATGACACATTCCAAATACTACCAGATCTTAATGCTATTATGGAACTGCAGCCATCATTCAAATCTACTCTTGGGGACTATGGCCCGAATCCTAAAGCTGACTTAATAGAACCTTCTTCTCCTCATGCTCTGCAGTATTATTTTCATCCTAACCAACTCTGCCTATTCATGCTACACCTTGTGACTGTTACTATTCAGCTCATCATTAATGCAAAGCCCTATCTTTTCTCACTGATTTATGCAAACCTCTATCTTTGTTTTCCAGTCACTGTTCCTTTCCAACTATAATCTCTATCCATTTTGGATTCCGCTTTACATCCCACATCTGTCTTTCCAGGCTTTGCCATGGTTCCTTACAGGTGCATAATATTTCCAAAGCTATGGATTGACAGCTGTAACTGGGGAATGAAGGGGGCAATCTCAGAAAAATATTCATAAGGGGATTACCTTCCTCCTTGGTATTGAGCTTTATTTCCTTTAAACATTATCTACACCCTATCTCTGCTCTCTGTCCTTGTCTGGTGTTCCTTTCTCCTTTGTCATATTTCTGACCAATGTGCTCATGCTCTTTTTATGTAGAAGATAACAGTATTAAGTTTTCTGAATCTCCATCTTCTCTGGCTTTTATATTTCAAACTCTTTAAGTTGCAGTGACATTTTCAATCACAGAAAGACAGTACCTAAGGTACCAGTCTGCCCACGGAAATAAATCCTACAAAATTCTCCAAATATGATGATTCAAAGAGATGAGACTTAAATTTCAATCACAGAATCAGTACTGGAACCATTTATGGATCACTTTTACAGACTCGTGATTTCTCACTCATTTGCTAGGAACAAGGACTCCACTGATGGCTATCCAAGCCAGTGCTTCATTTTCAGACTTCTTACTCCAGTCTCTGCTTTGACCCATTCCCATGCAGAAATCAAAGCACTGCTTCTACTGACAGGAAAGAACCTGAATCTATCTCATGCTCAGGTCCCTAACTCATCTCTAGGTACTGCTGATCTCTCAATCATTTTTGTATCTTCATTGTTCCTTATTCAGCTAACTTTTTCAGAGCTTCCCTAAAGCAAACAAAGGTTTTTCTCTTCTTCGTTTTTCTGTTGTGTTACAGAAGTTTTGTTAGCTTTCATCCTTTCACATTTAAAAACGTGCTTTTAACTCTACTTATTTTTCCATGCACAGTTCATCTGAGTGACTGTAATAATGCTTCCCAGTGCCATTTGCACGATACATCAGGTTTCCTTTGTAAGCAAGCATTTAAAACTTACTACTCATTCTGTTCAGTTCTGTACTCAGATTCCTGTCTGAAGCTCATCATGAGTCCTAGTTCCTTATGGTTAAGTCTATCACATCACACTCAACATTCAGTTTCCTTTGTAAGGAACCACTCAAGACTGATGTTAGCACAGATTCCCTGGCTTTTCCATACACAATTTCCTTGAATACTTACACTCTTTATCTAAAACACGTAAGTATATGGCTACCAAAACGACACCTGACTTTCATATATGCCCCCCACTATCTTCCCTTGTTTTTTGCCTTATCATTATTGGTGGTAGCAGCAGTGATTTGTGTTACACCTTAGTTACTGGGCTGCTCTTATCTCAACCAGTGGGAATTACATTCTTTCGATTCTCCTTCCCATCCCTCCAGAAGCTGGGGGGAGGGAGCGAGCAGCTGCATGGTTCTGATTTACCAGCTGGGCTTAAACCACGACAACTAGGAACTCAAATCTCTCTGTAATTGTGACCTAGGTTCCTTATAACCTATAACTGTCATTTTAGAAATTATTTGTGCAGTCTAGAATCACTGATAGCAATACTCATACTCAGTGGTTCACAACAAACATCAATTTTCAGAGGACCCAGCCAAACCCACTCTGCTTACTGTTCACCTGCCTAACAGCTGTTTCTCCACACCTGGAGGAGATAAGTACACCAGAGCCTGGTCCAAGATGCCCATGCAGTTTATTACATTAGAGCAGACAAGTCAACAGAGGGAAAGAGAGTGACTTATGTAACAGAGCACCATCTCAAGCTCATTTCTCGAACTCAACCATTAATTAAATAAGCTAGCAAGGTGGGTCCTGGTTCTCCTCCCAGGTAATAAGCAATAGGACAAGAGGAAATGGTCTCAAGCCTCCCTGTGCCAGGGAAGGTTTAGACTGGATATTGGGAAATACTTCCTTTACCAGAATTGTCAAGCATTTTGGTTCACCTCTAGTTTTAATTCTTTCTTTGCCTTACATGAAAAATATTATTTCCTGGTGCCTTCTCATATATTGTAATTACCTATGTTCATTTATCTCTCAGTGATGAGGAACCCTTATAATTAATGTAGTAATGTGCATTAACTAGACTGTATTTTATTATGTAATTAATATATACTTATCTCATTACAAACAATACAGTCAATAGATACCTCAGTAATAACTTTCTTCTAAAATAATGTAGGAATAAAACAATCTTTCATAAAGGCTTGCAGTTTTTGGGATCAGCTGTCACTGAATGTAGCAAACTTCAGAATTAATGTGCTTTATTAACCAGCACAGAATACTACAGACAAATGCAATTCCAGGAATCTGTTTAGTACTTGTTTCAGCAACAACCATAGGTACTCTTTCTAATTAAATTTAGGAGGAAAAAAGCTATTAGGGCATAAGTATCAGTCTTCAAAACTAACCAAAAAAAAGCAAACTTAAAGCAGGAAAAAGTTGCCTTCGAAACTTAACTGAAAAAAGTATGCATTTCACTGGAAAAAGAAGTGCTTATCATCATACACTGTCACGGTTATTTTAACACAGTAACATAAGAGTTTAAAAGGTATTTATAACAATTGTTAAAAAAAAAATCCACCCCAATTAACATTGGTCCTCACATTTTCACCCTTTTTTCAAGCTTAATAGTAATAATGTCACTCCCATACCTAGATTATTATATTATCTTCCATTAATAACAGTTTCTCAGAGACTCAACTAGATTAGGAATTTGTAACAGTGCAAATCACCATCATGGGTTTACAGACCCATGCATACGAACTGTTTCATAGAACCCTATAATCATTTAGGTTGGAAGACCATTAATATCATCACCT
Source organism: Neopsephotus bourkii (assembly GCF_033783945.1). NCBI lineage: Eukaryota > Metazoa > Chordata > Aves > Psittaciformes > Psittacidae > Neopsephotus > Neopsephotus bourkii. Next base: position 1,215,056 of record NW_026901402.1, on the reverse strand, counting down.
CCAACCATAAACGTAGCACTACCAAGTCCACTGCTAAACCATGTCCTCAAGTGCCACATCTATACATCCTTTAAATACCACCAGAGATGGTAACTCCACCGCTTCGTTGGGCAGCCTGCTCCAATGCTTGACAATCCTTCTGGTAAGGAAGTATTTCCCAATATCCAATCTAAACCTTCCCTGGCACAGGGAGGCTTGAAACCATTTCCTCTTGTCGTATTGCTTGTTACCTGGGAGGAGAACCAACACCCACCTTGCTCCATCCTTCTTTCAGGTAACTGTAGAGATCAATAAGGTCCCCCTTCATCCTCTCCTCCAAACAACCCCGGTTCCCTCAGCCATTCCTTACAAGAATTGTGATCCAGACCCTTCACCAGCTTTATTGCCCTTCTCTGGACAGGCTCCAGCATCTCAATGTCTCTCTTGTAGTGGGGGGCCCAGAACTGAACACAGTATTCAAGGTGTGGCTTCACCAGCGACAGTACATGGCAATGATCACTACCCTGGCCCTGCTGGCCATACTATTTCTGATATAGGTCAGGATGTCATTGGTATTTTTGGCAGCCTGGGCATACTTCATGCTCACATTCAGCCGTTTGTCCACCAACATCCTCAGGTGCTTTTCCACAGGCCACCATTCCAGCCACTCTTCCCCAAGCCTGCAGCATTGTATGAGGTTGTTGTGACCCAAGTGCAAGACCCAGCACTTTGCCTTGTTGAATCTCCTAACACTGGCCTTAGCCCATCAATCCAGCCTGTCCAGATCCCTCTGCAGAGCCTTCCTACCCTCAAGCAGATCTAAACTCCCACCCAACTTGGTGTCATTTTCAGACTTACTGAGGGTGCACTCGATCCCCTCATCCAAATCATTAACACAGGTATTAAACAGAACTGTCTCAAATGCTGAGCTCTGAGAAACCCCACTTGTGATCAGCTGAAAACTGGATTTAACTCCATTCACCATAACTCTACGCGCCCAGCCATTCAGCCAGTTTTTTACCCAGCAAAGAGTACATCTGTCCAAGCCATGAGCAGTCAATTTCTCCAAGAGAATGCTGTGGGAAACAGTGTCAAAGGCTTTACTGATGTTTAGGTAGACAACAGCTACAGCCTTTTCCTCGCCTACTAAGCAGGTCACCTTGTCACAGAAGGAGATCAAATGAGTCAAGCCTTTTACCAACACAGGCCAACTGGGCATGATCTCCTGTTTGTCCTGTATGTGTCACATGATGGAACTCAACATGATCTGCTCCACAGCCTTTTCTGGCACCAAGGTCAGACTGACAGGTCTGTAGTTACCTGGATCCTGCTTCCAGCCCTTCTATAGATGGGCATTATATCTGCTAACTTCCACTCAGCTGGGATCTCCCCAGTTAGCCAGGACTGCTAATGAATAATTGAAAGAGGCTTGGTGAGCACTTTTGCCAGCTCCCTCAGTACCCCTGGGTGGACCCTACCCAGCCCCACAGACTTGTGTGTGTTTAAGTGGTGTAGCAGGTTGCTGACCATTTCCCCTTGAATTAGGAGGGCTTCATTCTGCTCCCCTTCCCTGTCCGCAAGCTGAAGGGGCTGGGTACCCTAAGAACAACTAGTAATACTATTAAAGAACAAGGCAAAGAAGGCATTAAGTCCATCAGCCTTCTTACTCACCCTTTGTTACTACGTTTCCTGCCATGTCTAGTAAAGGATGGACAGTTTCCTTAGCTCTCCTTTTGGTGCTAATGTATTTATAGGAACATTTTAATTGTCTTTCATGGCAGCAGCCAGATTCTATGATTCTATGATTAAGTTCTAGCTGGGCTTTGGCCCTTCTACTTTTCTTCCTGCAGAACCTTATGATATCCTTGTAGCCACCCTGAGTTGCCCGCCCCTTCTTCCAATGGTCATAAACTCTTTTTTTTTTCCTGATGTCCTGGGTTCAGTCTTTTGAGAGATATTAATTATTTACCTTAAATAAGTAAGTTTTAAATAGTTTGAGTCAGTGTTATTATATTGTGTGGTTTAGAATGCCGTTTGCTTAGCTTTACTTGCTTACCATGAGCAGCTATATTTGCTGAAGCCTTAGGCCATAAGCTGTGGACTTTCACCTAGATATGCTTTCAGCTGGAATAGAGTTAGCTTTCTTAGTAATTTCTCCTAGAAGATGGTACAGTGCTGTGGTTTGTCTTTAGTGTAAGAAGAATCTTGTTAATATCGATGTTTTAGCTATTGCTAAGTAACATTTATCCCAGGCCTGGGACTTTTTCAGTGTCCTGTGCTCTGACAACAAGCAGGTGCACAAGAAGCACAAATCAGAAAGATGCTGCCACTGTCAGCAGAAGCAGCAACTGAACAAAGTAAGAACAGTTAACGACCTATCTGTATGAAGACAACAGTAACATAAGACGCTAGACCAAAATATAACCATAGGATAAAAAAACAGGCACATGAGGAACAGGTGCATAAATCTCAACAGTACAATTGCCAGTGATGTCTTTGTTCAGAGTCCATCTCTGGAGGTACCCAGCTTTGTTTTGTTGGGTTTGTGTTCTTTTTTGGGGGGGAGGGGGGTGTTGGTGGTGGTGGTTTTGTTTGTTTTTTGTTTGTTTTCTGTACCACTCAATTATTAAATTATTTTTTCCTGGAATCAAATGAGTGAGACTCTGGTGCAGAAAATCTAGGATCAAGCACAGAGGAAGAGGAATCACGCCCAAAAGTGAGTATGTATGTGAATGAGGAGTGGAAAGGGGCACTCCTCAGTTCACTGGAGCTGCCTGCTGTGAAGGAGCTCTGGTCTTAGCAGTTAAAGTCCCAGGTATTGTGAGAACAACTCCTTGAATGGTGTGTGAATGCTTGGGCAGCAGCCTCTCCCTAACACAGCCAAAGCTGTGTGAGCCAAAGCTCTGCTCAGCCAGGCTTCTTCCTTGCCAGCTCATCTTTCAGCACAAGTGGATGGTGATTACTGCCTTTGAACACAGTGTTTGGAAAGAAGGATGCATATTAATTACATATTTTTCTGCAAATAACGTTTATCTAGGCCACTGGCTCCCAAAGATAAAGCAACTGACAATCCCTTACTAAAGAATGTTTTCCCTTAATTATTATTAAGGGCTGATTTTTCTCTAAGGTAAACATTAGAACATATTTCACAAAACTAAATTCTTGTTTTGCTGTTTAATTAATCTGCACTTCTCCTATTACAACAGAAACGCAGGTACTAAAATAAAACAAAACATATTAACCAATGGTGTTGTACCAAAAATGTCAAAATGCCAGGGATTCATAGGGATCAACTCTCAGCACATAGGTAAGATTATAAGGACTACAAAGCAGATAATGTTAAAATCCCTCCTAGATCACTGTAAAGAGCTGTCTGGCTTGTTATCCCCAGGAGGGAGCCAAAGCAGATGTTTAGAGAAAGCATGCACAAAATGGGGCATGGCTCTGTAATCCAGGTAGTCAGGTTTGCAATCTGTTGATTTTGAAGATGAAGATAACCTTGCTTATAAGCAACCAATTTTCTTAACCCTCAGGAAAGCATCCAAAACATTTCTGATCCCATTTGTACTTCTCTGGTTCATGACCTCTTATGACATGACAGTCACAACTTAAAACACACAGAACATCTTAAAAAAAGTAAATAAAAAAATCCTAGTTCTTCATTTACATAGCCCTTCAAAACAAGTCCTTTTTTTTTTTTTTTTCATGATGGCCAGAATTCCATAGCTCAAAATGACTTCCACCTCCACCAAGTTCCTTTTCTTATAGAAATCCTACCATATGTACCCTCTTTTTACAGAGCCTGCTCCACTAACTTTGGTCATTCTTGTCACTGTTTTAGCTCCCTTTTTAGTGCCAGATGCTCAGAACCATACGTCCATGCGGCACAGCTGCAGGATTCCCTCCCTGCAGCCTACTTCAGAAAGCTGCTCCCCACCACACTCCGTACAGCAGTATTTAACTCAGAGCTCAAGTTGATTTTCCCCACACATAACCTTCGCTTTTATTAATGCTGAATTCCACGTTATTTCCTACTGATTGCTGCTTTAATACCACAAAGACGCGCGGGAAAACGACGGATACTGCTCTGTGCCCCCCTCCTCGGCTATCGCTCCGACCCTCCCCAAGAAAGCAGACACCCGCAGAGCCACCCTCGTCCTGCACGCCTGGGCTGCGGGCCGGGCCTACCCGCAGTCCGCCGATCCTCGTCTCACCGCGCTCCCTACACCCCCACCCGGGACCCCTGACCGAAGAACGGCGGAAGGAGGCCAAGAGAAGCGCGGCGGAGCTCAGACCCGACTCTCCTGTCCCCTCGCCCAGCTCACCCAGGCACACAAAAAGCACCGACTTCACCTCCCCCGCCGCCATCTTCGTTCAGCCACCCGCAAAGGGGACCTTTCCGACTGTCGTGCATCCAGCGCTACACTTTACGGCACTGGCCGTTACAGCCGTCTACGCTTTTTGCCTGATTTGAGTCAAAATTAAAAGGGGTGAACTGTGGCACTCTACCGAGCACTCGCGCATGCACGGGTGGGGTTGGGACCGGGACGGGGGGAAGGGGGCGGGACGGAGGGGACAGGACAGGACGGGAGAGGACAGGACGGGAGGGGACGGGACGGAGCGGCGGGCAGGCAGGCAGGCAGGCGGTTGGCGGCCTGCTCGGCCCCGCCCGACCCCGCCCGGCCCCGCCCGCCTCACCTGCGGCAGGTGCGCGGCTTGGTGGGACCGCCTTGGCGCAGTCCAGTGCTGCGGCCGTGAGGAGGAGCGAGGTGAAGGGAAGTGAGGGTGTTCCGGCCCAGGCAGGAGTGAGTATCGTTGTGGGGGGCAGGTGGGCTCCTCAGCGGGGGAACCGTGGTGGGGGGCTCCCGCCCTCCTTGGCTGCTGCTCGGGCTTTCCCAGCTGAGGCGGCGGCTCCCGCGCTCTCCTGCCGGGTAGCCGGATGGGCTGATTGTCTGTCCGGCGGGCCAGGCTTGGTGTACTGCTGCGGGGGGGCACGCAGAAGGGCTGACAATAGGCTACAGGGCCAGTCAGCCCCTGGCAGGCAGCTTGGGTGGCTGCCCCCGGTCAGGCTCTTGCCGCAGATCAAGCAAACAGGCGAGCAACAAGTAATTCTCTCATTAATTTGCCATCTCGCCCAACGTCGTGGCATGTAGTGTATCCTCCAAGAAGGAACTTCAGAAGTGTCAAATCTGGTGTTGGCCTCAGCAAGCTGCTGGTGAAGTTAAGAACACACAAATGCTTTGTTTTCCAGAAAAGGTCGAGCGTTGGGGATTTTTTGTACGTGGTTTCTCCTGTAGTGTTATCCGTGTACCTGGCTGTGTTCTGCAACGCTGGCTTTGCAGTGGTAAGGTGTGGCCAGGACTGGATTCCTCTGCTGCTTTTATGCCACAGTGCCTTCAAAATGAAGCTCTTTGGAGGTTAAACAAAAATACCAGGTTCTGAAAATTGTGCCAAATCTTTCATGCTTACACATTAAAGCAATGATTAAGTAACCTTATAACCTGAAAAGCTTATATAACATATTTTCAGTTGAGTGGAACAGATAGCACATTTCCTTTTATGCAGCTTCATATGCTGACCTTCATATGTCACCTTTTGTTTGTTTGTTTATTTGTAAATGCAGTTGTACAGCTGCATTTTTTAAATACTTATTTTGCTTTGAAGTGCAGTTACTGGAAATCAGAAACATTGACTCTATCCATCGCTTCCCTCCCTGTGCACTGCAGCATTCTGTTGTCTCACAGGTCTGCTTGCTGGTGTGAGGAGTGCGAGGTGGTGGACCCCAGAGGGGGCCGTGGCACTGCTCAGTTGTCAGATGTGGCCTCAGCAAAGGAGGGAAGGGTGAGATGAGTTAGTTGTGTAATTCTCGCACGTAGCTTTGCCATGTTACACAACCACAGCAGCGTAGAGTGTCTTTACCCCTGCTTTTTATCAGATGGAGTGCCTCAAGGTGTCAACAGAGGAAGCAGATTCGCCACCAACTTTCTATGCATGTGTGGGTTGGGGAGAATGAAGCTGATGCTTTGAAAGACCATTCTAGAGGTTTTCTAAACCCCAGTATCTGTGTGTGTATGTAATGTGTAGGTATATGCCTAGCTCTAACTTTGAGATGAAGTATTTTGTTTTTTGCTGTCCTGTCAAGGATTGTTATCTTAAGCATTCTCCTGCATTCTCAGCCCTCAGCAGGGGAAGAGAGTCACAGTCTGTACCTTCTTCAGTTAACGTCAAATTCATGCCTTTGGAGTGAACTGTAACAGAATTCACTATTGTTCTTTGTTTTATATCATGGTTTCTCACCACTATGAATTCATATTTCTGATGTTGTAAGCTCTCTGTATTTCGGCTGGGTTTTTTTAGACATCCATTACATTGTTATAAACAAGCCGGTAATGCAAGGCTACTATGAAGAACAGGCAGTATGACTTTGTGGGAGAGGAGTGCTATTGTGAGCAAGACAATCTAAAAGCTTAGGTAAAATGAGGATTCTTCAAACCCTTGAATAACAAATATCAAGCACTTACATTTCTTTAATGTTTATTCCTTTTAGTTAGAAGAAATTTCCTGTCTGATTAATTGTAGAAATTAATTCATTGTGGGAATTGGTAATTTCTTAGATTTGATGTGTGCTCATAGAGAACTGGGACATCTATGAAGTGGGGGCATGAGAAGGTCAGGATGGTAGTGATGGTTTTATGGGTACAAGTGTTGAATATTTTATGCAGTAAGTAACTGGAGTCTATATTTTCTTAATGTAGCTAATTTTTTTCATGTAGGTTATTATTTTAACACACAGGACTATCATGTAGTACACATTGGGGTTCTCGTAAGTTACATTTTTTGTGCTCTCTATGCTTCTGTCCCTGGTGAGGATATAAATGATGTTTTTTAGGATTTTTTTTTCTGAAAAGCAAGGCTTTGTTTTTGAGCTTTCTTGTGCAGAGGTTAATGTACCTGTTTACAGGCTTGGATTGCCCTGAAGTGTATTCTTCATGATTAAAATGAAGTTAGCAAGCATATGTTGGGATTCCCTTTGGTGTTTCTTATATAAATTTCATATATCATGCCAACTCTTGCATTGACACAAGGAGAGACAGGCAGAACTGAATTCCTATCTCTGACTTAGATTTGGCTATGCTATGTATCTTGCTTGGTGGGCAGCACCCAACCCCTTTGGTACCAACTGTTTACACATCAAACATGTTACAACAAGTGTGTATGGAAGACTTGCTAAAAGGGTTTCACGTAGACAGTTTCCCAGGGCCTGGGTGGCAGGGTGGACAGGTGTGGTGGCATGTTTTGAACAAAAGCTTGCAGTTCTTGTAGTGCAAACTATTGGAAGAGTTCACTTGTTAGTCTCAGACAGCCCCCAGGGTAACTTTGCCTTTGGTGCTTGTTGTAGAGCATACCACTGGCTGAAAATGCTGTTTTCTGACTGTCTTTATACAAACTGAGTGATTTCTTCTTCATTCCCCTTGTGTTTATCCTCTTTCCTAGAGCAAAGGCTACAATTCAGTTGGACTCTTCAAATTGCTAAGTTACAAGGATTTTTGAAGACTTTTAAATACAGGTGTTCACTACTCTGCCTCCCATGGAGTTGAACAGATGTCTGGTGTGTTTTTTGTAGCAAATCCTCTGAGTCAGCTGTACTTCCTGCAGTTAGCAACTATCTTCATATGCCACAGTGCCTTAAAAATTAGAAGCCATTACCTAGTTGAAATATCTTGCATATAGAAAGGGAATGCATTTTTCTTTACAGTGCATTGTTCAGCTATGCCAGTATCATTTTACCCTCATGTAATTTAGCTCTCATAAGAAAGTTCATCCTCCTAGGAGATCAAAGGAAATTCACCATCTCTAGAATTTCCTCCAAGATGACTTAAGTAACAGCTAGGAACCCAACTCATCAAATGCTTTTGATGATGTGGGTGGCTTTGTATGTTACAGGTTTTTGATTTGGAGGTTTTCTTTTTTCAATTCCAAATTTGGTAGATTTAGATTAGATATTAGCCAAAAATTCTTTCCTGTGAGAGGGGTGAGGTACTGGCACAGGTTGCCCAAAGAAGTTGTGGCTGCCCCATCCCTGGCAGTGTTCAAGGCCAGGTTGTATGGGGCTTGGAGCAACCAGGTCTAGTGGAAGGCGTCCCTGCGGGTGGTAGGGGGGTTGCAGCTACATGATCTTTAAGGTCCTTTCGAGCTCCAAACATTAATGATTCAGGATCGATACCCCGTTAAGATTTGTGTTTGTGTTTACACTTTATGTTTGGATAAGTCCTTTCCTCTTTATTGAAAAAAGATTAAGAATATGCACACAAAGAAACTGTGGGCATGGAAATTTTTGCCTGTTGTAGGGTTTCTTTAGCATTTAAAAAATGGATATTCTACATGAAAAATAATGAGCTTCCATGGTGTAGAAGTGCTTATATAATTGGTAGCAAAATGCAAAAAGGCAGCTTGTCTACACCAGCAGCTGACCAAAAATCTTGTATGCTTTTCGACACTATACATGACAATATTCACACTAATATAGCTAAGAAGCTTAAATACTTTTATCACGTTTCATACAATTTAATTTATTCAGATAGCCCGTGCAGAGGCTAAGTTTATTTTTGGATGTATTATTTTATGTAATTACTGTATTTCAAAAAAATCTTCTTCGCTTGCAGATATGTCATTGACTAGCATCTCAGCTTGTGTGTCTGTAAGCTTGAGTTTACAAAACCTCTGTGATGAGAGGACAACAGCCTAAAGACTTGACCAGGAAAGAGAAGTTTTCTCCATTAAAAAACTCATAGCAGAAAGCACAAAGTTATGTGCTTCTAAAAGCATCAAAGAGCAACTTGCCTCAGAATACCAGCTAATAGTAAAAGTAATACAGGTGCGGGCTGGAGGTGAGGCACTTTCCATCTCCAGGTTCAGAGTTACTACATTTAGAAACTTCCAATAATACTGGCTTCCTTCAAATTATCTTCAGAGGTATTTTGATTTCCATAACTCAAAGTAACATATTGCCAGAAAGCACCAAAACAACAAAAAAACCCAACAAAACAACAAAACCTTAACCCAAACAGAAAAATCAAACCCACAGGCTTACAGGGATGAGAACAAATGAAGAAATTTGCTTTTTATCTCCACTGCTTCATTTCTATCAGTGGAAAGGCTTCTGTGTTTCAAGTAGTTCCTTTTTAAATAAAGACTTGTGATTGTAGAAGGTTTTGATTTGACTTCATACTGTGTATTTGCACACCAAAATCCAGATGTAAATGGCTAGGTTTCTTGTCATTTTCTGAATTCTTAGCTGTCATGGATTAAGCACACAGATGCAATGCAAGATTCCATATAAGTTTTCAAAAGTACTAATCTTTAAAATGGTATTGGTCATTTCCCCCCCCACCCCCAAATTACTGTAAATACATAAGTATATACACAGAGGTAACTTTGGAAATACAAGCTTCATAAATTCAAGAATGATTTCTTTTTTATAGCCCTCTCCCCAATTCAATAAAAAGAATAAATCTTCAAAATATTGTAAATAGCTTTATGTAGTGATAGAAATGTCTGTGAGATGCTGGTTTTAAGAAATATAAATATGTCGGTCTGTTTTCGTTTTAGAGGAGGTGCTGACTTTTGGTGTGTGACATTCCTTTTTAATATTTGAGTTCTTGAAGGCTGAATTTAGTTGCAACTTCATTTTGCTCATAAGGTTTTGCCTGTGTGCAGGCTGTCATCAATGGCTAACTTTAGTAGGTTATTGCAGGTACACCAAGGAAAAACAGGCTAGATTTAACATGGATTGGGGTGGTGTGGTGTTAATTTCCAGGTCTAAGTACCATTTCACTTCCTTCCAATGTAGTGTTTGGGAATAAAACTATGATTTCTTATATTTCCATCTGTCTTATGTAAACCTTAAAATGCTTCCAACTCCTTGTTTTCTGTATGCTGAAGGCTGCAGATTCTGCAGAACTTTCAAATCTGTTCTCCCTCCCTTCCCCACCACCTTCCTGCCAGCACTGGCTTAATGTCATACCATCCACTAAACTTCTTGTTATCCAGGGTGGGGAAGGGGGGAAAAAGTAGTTACGGTAATCAACGATGCGAAGACTTCTAGGGTTATGAAGCAAGTGCAGCTCAGCTGTCACTCTGCAAGGCCATGTAGCTCCTGCTATAGTACTTTTACCATGCCATAACTCTGTCTCTGACACAGCACTGACTACGCACTCCAAGCCCGTTGAAGAAAGTACTGCATGAAAGCTGGTAAAATTTCAGGCATCTGAGTGAGGAGAGGAATATGGTAGAAATACATGACATTAGCGTAAGGCTTCCTTGTATGGAGAGACCCCGTTTTCGCCTTTTCAACTTTGCTTTCCTTGCTTACACTCATCCATTTCCTGTTGTCTTCTGCCTCACTCGCTGTTCTCCAGGTGCCTATGGCAGAATTGTACAACATAGACAATTGGCATGAACCTTTGTGTCAGCAATTATTACTCTCTCACTCTCTGCTACTGCTTTCCTAGACTCCTTTTAGCCATACAATTAGTGTTTTCCAGCAGGATGATCAAAGTGTGCGTTCTGAGGCTTTCCTCTTTCATGCTCCTTGGAGTCTTGGGGAAGAAGTACCTGCTTGTTGCTGTTGGCTTCAAACCAGGAGAAAGGTGCTCAGGCTCTGACAACAGAAGTCTGCTGGCTTTCGTCTAAAGGGAGTGGTTATTGTTTTTATTTTATTCCATCCTTTTCCCCCAAATTTCTTTTCAAGTTCTGCCACTATTTCCTTGGACTCCACAGACTTTTCTTACCATTTCATTGACCTTGCTTCTTTGCTGCCTACCACTGGCTTCAAGGGTTGGAAGTAGTAAATGGAGGGAGACTGATGGAGACATGTTTAACATAGTCTGCTCCTTGTTATCCACTTCTCTATTTCACCTCACTTTTCTTGGGTTAGGCAAAATGCTTATGATCCACATCTTGCACACTTTCCTAGGAATTCCAAGTACAAGGTGAATCCCAAGCCTGAAGCTGGCTGCCACAATGTTATACATTTGTGAAACCAAAATTATATTAATCTCTTTAATTGTAATGCTGAATTGAAATATCTTGTTTAGGCTCTTTTCTATCACTGCACTGTCTTGCTTTTCAGGTTCTTCTTTCCCATTAGGTCCTGTAACCTTTCTTGACTATGGTAGTTCTCATGTTTATGAATGTTCATAATTACAGATTTGAATTGTCTCTGTTCATACAACCTTTTTAGCATTGATGTTGCTGCTGTAACCACGGGTATTAGCAAACCAGCTATGCTTTAATGTATTATTGTGCTTTTACTAAACTTTTTAGTGAAGTGAAAACTGAAGTACTGTCTGAGGCTTATAGAGAAAACAGCAAATACCACCTTATTTTGTAGCTAAAAAAAAACCAAAAACAAAAACAAAGCCATGACCCACCCACCAAATACTTGAAAGCTCATATATAGATGAGCAACATATGTATGAAATCTGCATGTGAGACATTGTCTCCACTTTATCATCAGTCTTCTTTGAAACTGTATTTTTTGATGTTCAGGTTCTCATAACATCACCATGCTTTATTTCATCTGTTTGTATTCAGCAGAATTTTGATTATATCAGAATAAGTTATAGCTTTAAAGTAAAAAGTTTTTATTTATTCTTTATTACACCTTGCTCAGATAATTTCACCAAATGTTCAGCCAACACATTATTACTGTTAGTCAGAATGTAAATTAGACGCTGACGCACTCGCCTCATCAGTTTACAAATTAAGCAGTTAATCAATTTTGGTGTGATATTCCCCCATGGGGTTTGTGTTGCTGACTCACATATGCTCAATCTCTTCTCCTTTCAACAACAAGCAGGAGTGCAAATGAAGCTTACTCCCACCTGAACATTCACTGGTCATGGCATTCCAAATCCATCAGTCAGTATATCCTCCTGATAGATATTATTGTCGTATTGCTCCTGGTTACCTCTTTCCTGAGCATTACTTGCATACAAAACAGACAATTATATATGCATATTTAAAAGCTGATAGCGAAGACAATGCTACACGATTATTCCTTATGTTATTGAAGCGTAAATTAAACATGGAACTAATGCTTATGTCTAAATATTTCATACAGTTTTTTATTAAAGAGCAGATACTTCTATAACATCTGTTGAATAGACTTGCAATATTAAATCCATTTTTAAGAAAAGATTTTCATGGTTTAAATTTTAAGGTAAACTTGAGGGGAGGAGGACAGTTTAATAGGTGAACAGAAGCTTAATCCATTTTTCGTGTCACAGAAATCCCACTTACAGTGTTGTCTGTTTATACAGTGATTAAAATAAGTACAAACGAGATTCTGTTCCTAACCTTCGCTATAATCTTTAGTAACTTTATTTCTCTTGTATTTTGGGACAGACAGCACAATTTCAGAGTGCAAACCGCCACACACTTTGTTTTTTGTTTGGTTGTTTTTTTCAATTGAATAAGTAGTTTTGAAGCCTTTGACATATTTGTGTGATTTTCCACTTTTTCTTTTTACTGAAAAAGCATAATATTCTTTGGTTTTGAACAAAAATTTATGAAACTGATCTAAATAATACATGTGGGCCCTCATCCATGCTTTATAGCTAACGATTAACCTTTATGTTTTAAGTGTTAATTGTTGTCTGCGTCCTTAATTAATGTCTAATTCTGTCAACAAAATACTGAGTGTGACATAGTCCAAGAGGGAGAGCCAAGCCTCCCCTTTTCTTCAGTGATAAAAATAGTTTTCTTTTGCTGTGGCTTTAGCATTTGTAGCAAAAATGGGAGTCCAGCCAGGCTTTATCAAACATCATATTGTTAATTAAGGTCAGGGTGTTGGCTTGTTGTTTGTGGAGTTTTTTAGACAATTTATCAGTTCCTCAAGAGCCCTGTAGGCATCCTGCCAATTCCTTAGTATCTGTGTAACATTATGGAAATAAATAAAGGAACTCAAAAACAAGCCACTATGAAAATAATCATATGGTAGCCACTTGGAGTAACTATTGGTTTTCAGCAATGAAAGTGTTTAATCAGTTGGCTCACTGATCCTGTCAATTGTTGTTTAAACCTTTCTGTGCCATGCTTGTTTACCAATTAAAGTCGCTTTAATTTTTATACATTCTGTTGTCCAAATTAACATTGGGGCGTAAGTCACCGTTCTTGTAATCCTTCTCTACGAGGTGTAGCTTTGAGCTCTTCCATTGGCAGGCGTTCAGCCTCCTCCTTTTTTCCTTCCCTCTCCCCCGCCTCTGTGCTTTAGGACGATCGCCTGTTTCTTAGACCACTTATGAAAGTACACAGATCTGGCTCCATGCGAAGTAACTGGCTGAATGTTGTTGTCAAATCTGCTTGCTGTTTTAGTCCAGAAAAATAATCCTGCATTACTTCAGTCTGTGACAGGAAGTGAAGAAGCAAGGGACAATAGAAGTGTGAATTCCTGTGATTACACAGGGATGCAGAAGCAATATTGATATTGGAAACAAATAATACAGGGAGAAAGTGAAGTTTCTGCTATTATTGTGAGGATGGGAAGTTAGGCTATTATGCTTACTGTTATATTGCACAGGTAGATGAGGCATCTCTCTCCATCTCTCCTATTTCCTTGTAATAAAGGAACTCCACATCTTGTGGCACAAAAAAAGATATTGGAGTTGAAAATATGTAATTTGCAGTTTGCTTGAGTAATGCTATTTTTATATGCAATGTTTTCATTTGGGAGTACAATGTTTGGAATCATAGTGCAGATAAATCATAGAATAGTTTGGGTTGAAAGGGACCTTTAAAGGTCATCTAGTCCAACGTGCCTGCAATGAGCAGGGACATCTTCAACTAGGTCAGGTTGCTCAGAGCCCCATCCAACCCAATCTTGAATGTTTGCAGGGATGGGGCATCTACCACCTTGCTGGGCAACTTGTTTGTAAAAACACCATCCTCATAGTAAAAAAATTCTTCCTAAATAGCAACATCAGAATAAAAAATAAGCCAGGTAGGAAAATCATGGAGTCATCCTAGGTATCTTGTGAAACTCTGAAAATACACTGAGAAGGGTTATTGTGACATCCTCCCTCCTGCCCCAAGGTGTGACCAAAACCTGGTTTTGAAACCACTTCTGTGTTGAGAATTGAAGAAACGGTGAGATGGTAACAATATTACTTTTGATGGCTCATGAAGTTCAACCTTGAATGGTCTTCAATTAAATACTAAGGCCTACATGCACATAAACACACAGCCACGGTTTTCTGGTAAGCATCAAATTTTTCTGAAGCAATTCTAAATTCTAAATATTTTGTTTTACTCTTTCAGACTTTTAGGTCTGAAAACATTTCATGGTTTCTTCATAGACTTCGCTAAGGAATTTCTCTTCTAATCCTTTCGAAATATGAGCTTTTTCTTCCTTTTTTAGTAGTAAGAAAAATGAACTGGAGATATTCCTCTAAGTTCTGAGATTGGGCAAGACAAGCAAAGGGAAAGAAAGAATGCATGTGAACATAAGGAAGAGGAGAGTGAGAATAGCACAGTGTTTCTCCGTAATTTAGAAGCTGGATAGTGTTTGCTTTTGCTCCACAGAATGTTTTTTATCTTAGCCATGATTTGGTGGTTGTTTTTTTTTTTTTTTCTTTTGTTTCTATCTCCAGTGTATACATGTTTTATTTTCATTGTCTTGATAACTCTGCTAGGAATCATGCATTGTCAGGCATGTAGCTGTCCATTCTACAACAGTAAAAGTAAACCATATCTTCCACATTAACCTTACTGGACTGTAAAAATAATAAATTCTATGAGATGTACTTAATTACATTAAGTACCATAAAATGTGTATTCCAGACATCTATAACCTCTAAAATATCTTCAGTGAAAACCTACATACAAAAGTGTGCATCTGACTATGCAAGTGGACTTCCACTGTGTGTTACAATATTATAAGTTATAACAGAATCATAGAATTGTTGGGGTTGAAAGGACCTTAAGATCATCAAGTTCCAACCCCCCTGCCATGGGCAGGGACACCTCACACTAAACCATGTTGCCCAAGGTTCTGTTCAACCCAGCCTTGAACACTGCCAGGGATGGAGCATTCACAACATCCCTGGGCTACCCATTCCAGTGCCTCACAACCCTTACAGTAAAGAACTTCCTCCTTATATCCAATCTAAACTTCTGCTGTTTAAGCTCGGACTTGCCCTATCACTACAGTCCCTAATGAAGAGTCCCTCCTGAGCATCCTTATAAGCCCCCTTGAGATACTGGAAGGCTGCTGTGAGGTCTCCACTCAGCCTTCTGTTCTCCAGGCTGAACAGCCCCAACTTTCTCAGCCTATCTTCATATGGGAGGTGCTCCAGTCCCCTGATCATCCTCATGGCCCTCCTCTGGACTTGTTCCAACAGATCCATGTCCTTCTTATGCTGAGGACACCAGAACTGCACACAGCTCTCCAGGTGAGGTCTCACAAGAGCAGAGGGGCAGGATCACCTCCTTTGCCCTGCTGGTCACACTCCTTTTTGATGCAGTCCAGGATATGGTTGGCTTTCTGTGCTGCAAGCGAACACTGCCAGCTCATGTTAAGTTTCTCATTGACCAGCACCCCCAAGTCCTTCTCCACAGGGCTGCTCTGAATCTCTTCTCTGCCCAAACACCTGGTATTGCTCTGACCCAGGTGTAGGTCCCAGTGCTGATCCCTGAGGGACACCAACTCATTCCTGGTCTCCAGGTGGACACTGAGCCATTGATCACAACTCTTTGGGTGCAGCCATCCAGCCAGTTCTTTATCCACCCAGTAATCCATCTATCAAACTGATGTTTCTCCAATTTAGAGACAAGGATGTAATGCGGGACAGTGTTGAATGCTTGCACAAGTCCAGGTAGATGACGTCAACTGCTTTACCCATGTCCATCAGTTCTGTAGCCCCATCATAGAAGATCACCAAATAGTATACTAAATAATATACTAAAAGTGTAGCTTTTATATGTTCCTGAGAGGAATGGCATTGCAATATGCTTTTTGACTGCCTTGGTGTATGCCTGTACAAAAGCAAAAATCTTATTTTTTCTCTTATGACATGTTGGTAATGTTTTCTCTCTGACCTTGAAAATCCAATGTCAAGTACAAAAAGTAAAAGTAATGGAGACCTTTTCTCCAGCCCGGTTTGTTGAGCAAAAAAGTCAAATGCAATTGTTCATGTTTTGTTTGGGCTACACTGGCCTCTCTCCTTCCTGTGTCTCTGTAGCCAGGATCCAGCCTGGAGAAGGCTTACTACCAAAGAGGAAACACATGTTCAAAACCCCTCCAAGCTGACTTACAATTCTAGTGCCATAACAGCTAAGAGAAAATTGCATATGCCAATGGGTTTTTCTGAAGGTCTCAGAAGCTTAAGTGTTTAATGCTTTGTCTTCCCCTATCCTTTCACCATGGAGATTAGGCTATAATCTTAACTTCCTGGAAACAGAAAGGATTATTAGGAGATAGAATTAGTATGTCTTCTCTCTGTTACTGCAATGCAGTTTAGAGCCTGTGGCGTGCTGTGCACTTACTTCCTTCCTTTCCCAAAGGCTGATATTTCTGCACAGCCTTGTGATGTCTCCTGTCACTTCCCACTCTCCAATGTTATACCTGCTGCATTTTCACCAAAGCCAAATGTGTTGCTTCAAGCTTTTGCAGGGGAAGCTAGTTCAGAGATTCAGCTGTCAAAACATTTCTTGTTCTGGCAGTATTTCTTCTTGCTTGGAGAACATACTGAGGAATATAGCTAATTTAAAAAAATAGAGGTGTAATTCCTATTCTAGGCAATGGAACCTGGCCAGAAACTTGGCTGACTTGCCAGGTGTTTCACTTAGTCTGAGCTGAATTGCTGCTCTCCAAGCTTCATTGATTTAATCTCAAAATGTGTTTAGGCCTCACCTTCATGGTTTTGGGTGGGAGTGTTGCCTAGAGTGAAGAGCTGAATTAATGTTCACGGAGCACCAATTAAAAAAACTAGGCCACTTTTGACTGAAAGTATGCAGTCTTTTCTGTGCTTTTGTGAGTTTAAGAACAGTGGAATTTAATGGAAATACTGTTGATAGCTGTTTTTAGGGTCAAGGCATGAGACTAGATGCATCTTTGGTCTGACAATATATTAATGTATTACTGGGATAATTTCTTGCTGGTAAACTTCGAAGTTGTGGGTGTTGATACGTCCAGACAGGACAAGAAGAATAATTTAAGTGGTAGGTTGGATGGGTTTTAGTAGGTAGAAGAACCAAGACTAACTCATATCTTTTTATCTGCACTGAGGCCTCTTTTTGGCAATCTACAGGTGAAATGTTACTGTTCATACATCAAGTGGTATTTATACTATAGCAGAGTATTACTATTTTATCATAATTGATTCTATTCACTACTTGATTAATGACAGGTGATCTGGTAGATCTAAATGGATTCAACACTTTTCTGTAGAATTTATAATCTCATGGATTTTGGAGGTAAATTTCAAGATCTTTTGTGTTTGCTGCTGTAGTCTCTAGCTTTATAAAGCAAACAATCTATCTCAGATCCCTGCTTTTTCCTAAGCTGGAATCTACAGAGGTGCTTATGTTGGGTCACACTGGAGAGAAAATACTGATAAGCCCTTCAAGAGCATGTAAATTTCTAAAGATGTCTAGATCTGAAACAGAATTTTGTTCATTTTAAGAACATACTACAAGAGAAGTTCCCTGAAGCGATGATAACCTTTTGGTGGTCATTGGTCAACAGTTGCCAGTTTGAAGGACAGCAGAGTTGATGGTGATACAGAGAAGAGCAGTTATATTGATCAGAGTGATAGAGCAACTGTGTTGAGGAGAGACTATGAAGGCTGGGCTGAAGAAATGGAGAAGGCTGCGGGGCTGTAGCTTTCTATAAAAGCATGAAGATAGTGAATTTGTTGAATAAGGTGGTTGTTAACCAGAATTAGTGAGATTTGAACTAGCAGGCATTCACTGTAACTAGTAGATTATTTTAAATCAAATATTTAAGTATACTTATACAAGTATAAGGTAGTGAACTGTTGCTGCAGGCGTTCTGGAGGCGAAGAGTATCAGCAGGTTTGAAAGGTATTGGACAAATTCATATGCAACAAGCACATCAATAGTCACGAGAAAAACAGGATGTATCTTCTACATCCTTTGCTGTTACCAGCATGGACTCTGGGGAATTACAAGGGCACAGATAGTGCAAAAGAACTGGGCTTGTGTGTTCTTTCTAAGTGGCGTCTTCTGTTACAGCCATTAGAGGCAAAATGTAGGCCTGATGCAGAAGATCATTTCTTGTATTTGCTGTTTCCCGTTTGTTTGGTTTACCCTTTATTTGGGAAGAATCACTTTTCTCATATAAGTTACACTTTGATCTTTATATGAGCTACACTGAACTGACCATAGGTATAATTTCTTTTTTTCATGTTTTACAGTGAATAACCCTATACCTTCCAACCTGAAGTCAGAAGCTAAAAAGGCAGCTAAAATATTGCGAGAGTTTACTGAAATAACTTCTAGAAATGGACCTGATAAAATCATACCTCGTGAGTAAAGAAAATGTTCTGATTCAGCTAAAACCTCCAGCACTCCTCTGTGTTGCACTCATGATCTTTTTACCAATTCCTTCTGTTTTCACTGACCATAACTTAGAGAAGAATGAAGATCTGGGGTGCCATATCTCTTATGAAAGCATTTTGGAAGTGAACAGTTTCATTTTGCTTTATTTAGTCAGACACTACTTGCTGGGAAAGATCTTTTGTATGCTTACAACCACAGGGTATCTGAACAGGACAGCTTCCCTCTCGGGTGGACAGACTGTCTCTCATGCTTACCCTATGAATATGTTTTTAAGGGAGAACCTGGAAGACTAGCTCTAGTTCTTGAGAATATCTGTCTTTGTTAGAATTAGCAAGATGAAAATAAGTTGAAGGAGAGAGATCAGGGTATCTTTCTCCTTTGATACTCTTTCTGCTGTCCTCTTTATTTCTGCAGTTGTTATTCTGTTTTTCTACTAGTGTCCTCCGTCATCTGGTATTGCTGGTTGTGGCTTTGAATTAATAACTATTATGTTCCAGAAGGTCTGTAATAAGACTTGCAAGATGATGACACTTTATTTGCCACAATATGTCTAGCGATAATAAGCTCATTAGGCTGCTGTATGTCATTGTGATTTAAATTCAGACTTCTTTCCTCCAAAATCTGTGAAAACATAGATGTCAACTATTTTGCTAAAGGTACTCACAGTGTTCATGGTAGTATGCAAACTAATTCTGTATGAGCTAACCAGGATAGATGAAGCAGTTGTGACAGTTTAGGGGTCAGTACGCAGGCCACCATGACCTGTGACAAGTTTTGTGGTTGACTGCGGAGATGTGGGTTTAGCCCCAGCCAGATCCCTCCCAGTGGGATGGGGGAGAGAATTGGAAAAGTGAGAAAATTCATGGGTTGAGATGAAGACAGTTTTATAGGTAAAGCAAAAGCTGCCCACACAAGCAAAGCAAAACAAGGAATTCGTTCGCTGCATTCACTTCCCATTGGCAGGCAAGTGTTCAGCCATGTCCAGGAGAGCAGAGCTCCATTACATGTCACAATTGCTTGGGAAGACAAATGCTTTAATTCTAAATGTTCCTCCCTTTCTTTTTCCTCCCTCAGCTTTTATTGTTGAGCATGACTCTGTATGGTCTGGAATTATGGGCTGAGAAGTTGGGGCTGAGAAGAGGCAGCTGTGTGGAGACATCACAGCTGCCTTCCAGTATCAGAAGGGGGCCTATAAGGATGCTGGGGAGGGACTCTTCATTAGGGACTGTAGTGATACGACAAGGGGTAATGGGTTAAAGCTTAAACAGAGGAAGTTTAGACTGGATATAAGGAAGAAGTTCTTTACTGTAAGGGTGATGAGGCACTGGAATGGGTTGCCCAGAGAAGCTGTGAATGCTCACCCCTGGTAGTGTTCAAGGCCGGATTGGACAGAGCCGTGGGTGACATGGATTATTGTGAAGTGTCCCTGCCCATGGCAGGGGTTTGGAACTTGATGATCTTAAGGTTCTTTCCAACCCTAACTATTTTATGATTCTATGAATATCCCTTGGGTCAGTTGGGGTCAGCTGTTCTGGCTGTGTCCCTTCACAATTCCTTGTGTACCTCCAGCCTACTTACTGGTGGGGTGAGGTGAGGAGCAGCAAAGGCCTTGAATGTGTGTAAGCTCTGCTCAGCAGTAACTAAAACATCCCTGTATTACCAACACTGTTTCAGCATAAATCCAAAACAGTTTCATACTAGCCACTATAAAGAAAATTATCCCATTCAAATTTAGCACCAGGCATCATTATCAGTTCAGTTCTTTTTGCAGTTTTCTTTAAGCTTTTGCTTTGATTATTTGACTCATCTGTCTTCAGAATCGTTAAATGTAAAGTTTTATTTTCCCCTTTTTTTACAAATTTTCTTGCAAGATCTTGAACAAATTATTTTGCTGTTTCAGCTCATGTAATAGCTAAGGCCAAAGGCCTTGCAGTTTTGTCTGTTATCAAAGCTGGATTTTTGGTGACTGCTCGAGGTGGAAGTGGAATTGTATTAGCTCGTCTTCCTAATGGAAGTAAGTGGATGTTTTCCTTTTGTACTTCATGGGAGAATTAAAAGTGGATAATAACAGTAAAAAAAATCTTCAGTATTTTTTTTCATAGCATAAAACAAAAGCTGTGTGAGGATTCAAGCCAGTAGGTGACAATGTTTGGTTTGAAAGCTATTTTCAAAATATTGTACGTATTTTTTACCAGATGTAAATGCTTTCAGTATCTTTGTAGAAAAGGGTGAAATATAAAAGCATATAGATTAAAATTCGTAAGAAGAATGAATTATATCCAATTATGGACAACTCTATGATAAATAATTTGTAATAAAGGTTTGTTAGGTCACAAGGGTTTGTATTTCTTGAATTCATTCATGTGGAATAAACCGGTATAGTTATGTGATTCCATTATAGTGGGTTTGAACATAGTTTTAAAGAGAGAATTTGTTAGTCGTTTTTAACTGTAATAGTAAAATAAGTATTCCTTGTAACATGTGGTAAAAATTCTGTAAATTTGTCTTGTTTTGCTTGACAGCCTGGTCTGCTCCTTCTGCAATAGGAATTGCTGGCCTGGGTGGTGGATTTGAAATTGGAATTGAGGTATAATTTTTCATTTGAAATACTTGTTGGTAACTTTTTTTGCAAGAAATAAAAATATATTGACAAAGATCTAAATGTTAGTGAGATAGTAGAATCTATTTTTCTATGTTAAAAATCTATTACAGAATACATATATATATGTAAGACAAACAAAATAGGGATTTTGATCCTATCAGTCTAATTGCTTGAAGTGATTTAAATGAAAACAAGTGACATAACAGCTATTTACTTGATTTCTCACTTCTAAAAGACTGAATTTTTCCCTTATGGAAAGCTGCCTTTAAGTATTCACATATAAGCCAATTGGAATTAATTAAAAGTATCCTAGACTTAATACAGTATCAAATGCTTTATGAAAGAGTGCAAGGACTCCATCTGGCAAAAAACAGTGAAAGGAATTGAAGGCTAAGTAAAATGGAGCCTAGCTAACGTTACTGTTCTTCATGCATTTCCCACTCAAACTTGTGATTACTGACTTTGGGAAAACCAAAACTGATTGTGCCTCCTGTCTAGGAATGATGCAGAAAACAAGCCAGTTTGCAGCCAGCAGAAATGGTCAAGTAAGGGATTCTCAGTATGTTCAGAGAAATCCTGTTCATCTGAACCCTGTCAGCACTTTGCCTCTGCTTCCTGTCTCTTCCTTCTCACAGCTCTCACCTGTGCTTGTTTCCATCTTTCCTCTTCTTTTCCACCCTAGCCTCCAGTCCTGCCGTCTTTTATTTCTGTTTAGCTTCTTTTCTGCCATTCTCGTAGAAAATCAAAGTAATGGTATGCTGCCAGCAAGATCTCTTGCTATAGGTATTCTGCTCTTCAGAAGAATCCATGCATACCTGACATGCATGGTCCACACGGGCTCCCAGTGTGTCTCTTACAGCTAAACAGCTCTTGACAGTCAGTCAGCCAGCACTCACACAATGAGCAAAGAATCAATATTTTGTTGTATCCTCCTTGTTTGCTGTGTGATCTCGGGCATTATTGCTGTGCACTTTTTAAAGGATGGTGTGAATATGAAATTATTGATATTTTTTTGTAGGGATTTTTCTTCGGTATTCATGACTACAGGTTCTGAACGCATTACAAAACATTGAGTTTGAGCCACAGCATCCAGGGGTTTAAGGGGGCTGGGGGGGAGGGATTGTTGGTTGGTTGTTGTTTTTTTTTTTGGGGGGGGGGGGGTTAGTTTTGCTTTTATGACGATGAAACAGATTTTTCACATGCTTTGATTAATTTATGAAACTTTTCCTTTAATCGTCTTCATCTGATATTTTAGATAATGTAACCATTATTGATACTTACTCAAATAATTTCAACACAGAAGCTACTTCTGAGATGGTGTGTTTTTTCTGAGCAATATTGTGCCCTTGATTTGAGAGTTTTAGTCAGCTTATAAAATCCTGTTTCCTTATTGGCATTATAATAACACAATCTTATTTATTTCTTCTGGAGAAAAGATGCTATTCAGAAATATTTAAGTGGCTTAGGAGCCCAGAGTCCAATATCAGCATCCAGTATCAGTCATATATAAAATTAAACCTTGTAGAAATAAGTTGAATTTTATTCCTGTAGGAGAGATTATAATTGGTATAGTTGTAGTGGTAATTATGGGTGGTTTTAAACAACAAGGAAATCGCAGATTTCAGAAGTCACTGTAAGCAACCTGGTACCTCAAATTAAAGACCAATTTTTAAACTCATCTAGATGCTTTCCTTGAGGGTTTTCTCACTATAGATTAATTTAGCTTTAGCTGTGGATTCAGCCTCTTAATGGGTTAGAGGAGGTAGCAGCATCATGAATGACATTCTCTTTCCATCCTTGGATGATTCAGAAAGTACTCATGTCAGCCATCTTTTCCGTGGGATGGGTGGAGCTTACCAGGGGGCTAATAACAAAGGCCTGTCTTACACTGTGTGATATTTCTGGACCAGCTTTGTTCTGCAAATAATTTGGTATTTCCTCTTGTATTCCCTGCTGTCACTGTTTGGAATGTGGGGTAAGTCAAAAGTTTTTTCTGAACCTGGCATTCAGTAAAGTCCATCAGATTAAAGATCAAGCCCGGCAGTTCTTGGATAATCAAGCTATCTTTTGAAAAGATAATCCAACACAATAAGCTGCAATAGTGTAATATACTTTGTTGATCAGGCTGGTATATTTTTTAATACATGTAATGTGTTTACTGAGCTCTCAGATAAGATACTGAGCTTTGTAGGGTCATGCTTGTGTTTGAAAGGCTTTTTCTCTCTTTAAAACGCTTCCTAGTTTGAGATGATAGGAGACTTTTATTGGAATTTGTTAAATCATAGAATTGTAGGATCACAGAATAGTTAGGGTTGGAAAGCACCTTAAGATCATCTAGTTCCAACCCCTCTGCCATGGGCAAGGATGCCTCACCCTAGACCATGGCACCCAAGGCTCTGTAATCAAAGACAGTTATAGTTTTACAGTGCTGATGGTCATTGGCATAAACTTAAATACTAGTGGAAGTTCTTTGATGTAATTTTCTGTCACACTCCAGGCAAATAAAGTCTTCGAGAAATAGTGATTTTTCTTTTTCTTTTTTTTTCCATTTTGCATTTGAACCTTTCAAAAATACTCTGTTAGCTTTTCAGTTATTTAGTTAGATTTCTTCAAGAAACTGGCTACATCTCATGTATTCAAGTCTTAAAAAACTAAATATACATTTATGGATATATATACACATATATTAAACAGCTAATTTTCTCAAGAAAATAAAGTTTTGTCAATAATGGGATAACCTGTATCCTTTTTGCTCTTTATTCTTTGAACAGTAATTTTGTTTACTAAAATCCTAGAATCATAGAATCATAGAATAGTTAGGGTTGGAAAGAACCTTAAGATCATCAAGTTCCAACCCCCCTGCCATGGGCAGGTACACCTCGCTCTAAACCATATCACCCAAGGCTTCGTCCAACCTGGCCTTGGAACACTGCCAGGGATGGAGCATTCACAGCTTCCTTGGGCAACCTATTCCAGTGCCTCGCCACCCTAACAGGAAAGAATTTCCTCCTTATATCCAATCTAAACTTCCCCTGTTTAAGTTTTAACCCATTACCCCTTGTCCTATCACTACAGTCCCTAATGAAGAGTCCCTCTCCAGTATCCCTGTAGGCCCCTTTCAGATACTGGAAGGCTGCTATGGGGTATCCACACAGCCTTCTCTTCTCCACGCTGAACAGTCCCAACTTTTTCAGCCTATCTTCATATGGGAGGTGCTCCAGTCCCCTGATCATCCTCATGCCCCTCCTCTGGACTTGTTCCAACAGATCCATGTCCTTTTTATGTTGAGGACACCAGAATTGCACACAATACTCCAAGTGAGGTCTCCTGAGAGCAGAATAAAGGGGCAGGATCACCTCCTTTGACCTGCTGGTCACACTCCTTTTGATGCAGCCCAGGATACGGTTGGCTTTCTGGGCTGCAAGCGCACACTGCTGGCTCATGTTCATTTTCTCATCGACCACCACCCCCAAGTCCTTCTCCACAGGGCTGCTCTGAATCTCTTCGCTGACCAATCTGCAGCTGTGCCTGGGATTGCTCCGACCCAGGTGTAGGACCTTTCACTTGTCATGGTTAAACTTCATGAGGTTGGCATCAGCCCACCTCACAAGTGTGTCAAGGTCCCTCTGGATGGCATTCCTTCCCTCCAACGTATCAACCGAACCACACAGCTTGGTGTCATCGGCAAACTTGCTGAGGGCGCACTAAACCCCACTGTCCATGTCAGTGACAAAGATGTTAAACAAGACCGGTCCCAACACCCATCCCTGAGGGACACCACCCATTACAGGTCTCCAGCCGGACACTGAGCCATTGACCACAACTCTTTGTGTGCGGCCCTCCAGCCAGTTCTTTATCCACCGAGTGGTCCATTCATCAAATTGATGTCTCTCCAATTTAGAGACAAAAATGTTGTGTGGGCCAGTGTTGAACACTTTACACAAATCTAGGTAGATGACATCAACTGCTCTACCGCTGTCCATTAGTTCTGTAGCCCCATCATAGAAGGCCACCAAATTGGTCAGGCAGGATTTCCCCTTAGTGAAGCCATGCTGGCTGTCACCAAGCACCTTGTTATTTTTCATGTGCCTTAGCATGCCTTCCAGGAGAATCTGCTCCAAGATTTTGCCAGGCACAGAGGTGAGACTGACTGGTCTGTAATTCCCCAGGTCATACATTTTCCCCTTCTTGAAAATGGGGGTTATATTTCCCTTTTTCCAGTCGTCGGGAACTTCACCTGACTGCCATGATTTTTCAAATATGATGGCCAGCAGCTTAGCAACTTCATTTGCCAGCTCCTTCAGGACCCATGGATGGATTTCATCAGGACCCATGGACTTGTGCACGTTCAGATTTTTAAGATGGTCTCGAACCAATTCCTCTCCTACAGTGGGCCCAAGGACTTCATTCTCACAGTCCCTGCGTCTGCCTTCCAAGACTTGGGTGGTGTGGTCGGAGCCTTTGCTAGAGAAGACTGAGGCAAAGAAGTCATTCAGAACCTCAGCCTTCTCCAAATCCTGTGTAGCCAGTTCTCCTGAGAGCTTTCGGGGGGGGCCTACGTTCTCCCTAATCTGTTTTTTTATTTCGTATGTACCTGTAGAATCCCTTCCTGTTATCGTTAATATCCATAGCCAATTTTAATTCTAAGTGGGCTTTAGCTTTCCTAACCTGGTCCCTAGCTTCCCGGACAACATCCCTGTACTCTTCCCAGGCCACCTGTCCTTGCTTCCACCTTCTATAAAACTCTTTTTTCATTTGAATTTTCCTCAGGAGCTCCTTATCCATCCAAGGAGGTGTCCTGGCCCTCCTGCTGCACTTCCTTCTGGTTGGGATGCAGCACTCCTGAGCTTGTAGCAGGTGATCCTTGAAGACCAAGCAAGAGTCTTGAGCCCCCCTGCCCTCTAGGGCTATATCCCATGGAACCTTACTAAGCAGGTTCCTGAAGAGGCCAAAGTCTGCTCTTTTGAAGTCTAGGCCAGTGAGCTTGCTGCATGCTCTTCTCACTGTCCTGAGGATCTCAAATTCAACCATCTCATGGTCGCTGCATCCAAGGCTGCCCTGCAGTGCTACATTTCCAATGAGCCCTTCCCTATTGGTGAGCACAAGGTCAGGCATGGCACCTCTTCCTGTCGGTTCCTCTATTACTTGCAGGAGGAAGTTGTCTTCCATACAATCGAGGAACCTCCTGGATTGCTTGTGCCGGGCCATACCATCATTCCAACAGATGTCAGGGTGGGTGAAGTCACCCATGAGAACGAGGGCCTGTGAGCGTGAACTTTTCCTATCTGTCTATAGAGTGCTTCATCCGCAGGTTCTCCTTGATCAGGTGGTCTGTTACAGATCCCCACAGTAATGTCTCCCATCGCTGTTCTCCCTTTAACCCTGACCCATAAACTCTCTGTCGACTGGTCACCTGTCCCCAGACAGAGTTCCATACTCTCCAGGCTATCCCTAACATAAAAGCCAGCACCCCATCCGCGCCTGCCAGGCCTGTCTTTTCTAAAGAGTCTGTAACCTTCCCTTCCGACACTCCAGTCATAGGAGCCATCCCAACATGTTTCTGTGATTCCTATAATATCATACCCCTGTAGACGAGCACACATCTCTAATTCCTCTTGTTTGTTACCCATGCTACGGGCATTTGTATAGAGGCATCTGAGCCGAGCTCCAAATGAAGCCGGCTCATTGGCTGGAGCAGCCAGAATATCTCTGCATTGCTCCGAGCATTTATTACAGGTGCTGCCAACTGACTGGGTGTGTTGGGATGGAATGATGCCCCCCTCCCCCAACACATCTAGTTTAAAGCCTCCCTGACCAGTCTGGCAAACCTCCTACCAAAACTGCTCTTCCCCTTCTTTATCAGACCAGCTCCACCAAAATATGTCTTGCTATTATTGATTCCATTATTGAAGGATCAAAATTATTTTCTTAACTTAATCTCCCTTCTCATCTGAAAATGCCTTCATAACTGCTTGCAAAAGCTATAGAAAATAAAAATTTGTTAATTGGGAAATTTTGAATTAAAACAGTGTTTCTTTTGCAGCTATTGCTTATCACATACTGACCATATCAACGCTTGGGGAAAAAATCAGTCAAATTTGATTTTTATTTTAAAAATACCTTGCAGAAAAAGAATCAACTTTATTATGGAAAATGTTTCAAATGAATCCTTTACAAGTAAAGAAGTAATTCTCTTGAGAGAATGAGTGACTCTTGCTTGAATTAATACCTTAAAAAAGCTGGTGTTAGTTTTCATTTGTGTCTTCCACCTGCTTTCCTACAGACCTGAAGATACTCCTCCCATGATGTTCTAATTTTCGTCTTAAAAAGCATACTACTTTTATTTGATATTTTGTAGGTTTCAGATTTAGTAATAATACTGAATCATGAAAGAGCAGTAGAAGCTTTTGCCAAAGGAGGTAACCTTACACTTGGAGGAAATCTTACTGTGGCAATTGGACCTCTGGGGAGGTGAGTGAAATACTTTCCTAATAGGTTTGAGTATAGGGTAGAGTTAAGTAAGGAAGGTAGTTTTTAAATCTGTATATAGACATTAATGTGGCTTTTTCTGATATGTTGCAAAACAACCTGGGCAACCTGTATGTTGACTGGATCATACTGTTCATGTAGTGTTACACCTTTTAAGTCACTTGTTGCCCTCTTTTATTTGTGGGGGTTTTGTTTCTTTGGTTTGGTTTCTTTTTTTGATAAAGGCACTTACTGGTAGAAGGAAAGCGTTCCAAGGTTTATTCTCTTTTTACAGGAGACTGCTTGAATAGGCTCAGTAAAGAGCACAGGCGTTATTGTGCCTAACTGAGCTACCATTTTGTTAACTACGGGTCTGTGCTTTCTGTCACCACAGATCTGCCTGACGGTAAATAAAAATACACCAAATAATTACTTTTAAACCTTAAAGCAGGTTAAGCCAGCTCACTTTGAAAGTTAAGATGATGTAATCACAGGATAATTTAACTTGGAAAGGGATCTTACGAGAGCTCTACTCCAACCTTCTGCTCAAAGCAGGGTGTTTTGACTTCAGATCAGGTTGCTCAGGCCTTTATTCTAGCTGCATCTTGGAAGCTTCCAAAGGTGGAGACTACTTAGGCTCTCTGGGCAACCTGCTCGACTGTTCAGCTGTCCTCATGGTTAAATTTTTTCCTTATATCCAGTCAAAACATTTCTTGCTTCAATTTATGTCCATACATTTTATCCTTCCACCATATACTGCTGG
Organism: Neopsephotus bourkii; assembly: GCF_033783945.1. NCBI lineage: Eukaryota > Metazoa > Chordata > Aves > Psittaciformes > Psittacidae > Neopsephotus > Neopsephotus bourkii. The sequence continues at coordinate 1,186,662 of NW_026901402.1, read as the reverse complement.
TGACTTCATATTCTGGATTGCCTATTCACAGATACTTAAAGGCTGCTAAGTTCACCCTAAGTTATCTCATCTCCAGATTTACCTAGCCCATTTGCCTCAGACTATTCTCATAGGACATGTGCCTCCATATGCCTTTTTTAATGATGGGTTTTTTTACTGACTTTTTTTTTTTTTTTCTTCTCTGACAAAATAAAATGATGATTCCTGTTCCACAGATGAGAGAGATCTTTGGATCAGGGGTGAGCAGTGAATATCATCTGCCTTTCAAAGGCATTCAGTGTAGCATTCTGCAACATCTCTGTGTCCAAGCAGGGCCATTGTGGCCTAGGTGTCAGGGTGGGACAGACTAGAAATAGGTGAAAAAACAGATAAGCAGGCTTAAGAACAGTGGTGAATGGTTCATGTTGTACTCAGAAGCCAGGTTTCTGTGGAATTCCTCAGAAGACTCTTATGAGACCACTCCTGCTTGATATTTTCAGTTACATGAGGAGCAGATGCAAAAAGTTCTCTTCAAGTTTGTGGATGACACCAAATCAGGGGGTGCACTTCAGGCTAGGACCACCATTTTGAGTGATGGACCTGGAAGATCCAACGGGAAACTTCCTGAAGTTAAACAAGGACAGATGCAAAGTTCTGCGCCCCTGGTTGGATGAACCCTCTGCAGTTATGTAGGCAAGCCTGCCAGGCTGGACAGCTGCCCTATTGGGAAGATGCCAGCATACTGGTGGACAGTAAGTTGAATATGAAAGCGTACTGAATAGAAAACAGCATCCTGAACAGTGTAAAGCTCTATCCAGTGGATAAGGGACATGACTGTTCCCCTTTACTTGGCATTTCATAGACAGCCTAGAATATTTCGTCCATTTTCAGCCCTACAGTACAATAAAGGTGTTTATAAATTTGATTCTGTGAAGTGAGTGGCTACCAAGATGGCCAGGGACATGGATTACATGTATAATGAGGACAGGAGAACTCAGCTTGTTTAACCTGGAGAAGACCTTGAAGTCTTCCCCAAAATGGAATCACCAAGAAGATGGAGCCCAATTCTTTACAGAGGTGCATGTCAAGGCAGTGAGAGATGATTGTCATTAATTGATACAAGGAAGGTTCTGACTGGATATGAGAAAAAAAAAAAAAATCAACATGATTATGAAAAAAAAAATTGGAGCAAAATTATTGCATTATGGGCAAAATCTTGGAGCAGATTATTCTGGAAGGCATGCTAAGGCACATGAAAAATAACAAGGTGCTTGGTGACAGCCAGCATGGCTTCACTAAGGGGAAATCCTGCCTGACCAATTTTGTGGCCTTCTATGATGGGGCTACAGAACTGATGGACAGGGGTCGAGCAGTTGATGTCATCTACCTGCACTTGTGCAAAGCGTTCAACACTGTCCCACACAACATCCTTGTCTCTAAATTGGAGAGACACCAGTTTGATAGGTGGACCACTAGGAGGATAAAGAACTGGCTGGATGGCCGCATGCAAAGAGTTGTGGTCAATGGCTCAGTGTCCGGCTGGAGACCAGTAACGAGTGGCATCCCTCAGGGATCAGTGTTGGGACCGGTCTTGTTCAACATCTTTGTCACTGACATGGACAGTGGGATTGAGTACGCCCTCAGCAAGTTTGCCGATGACACCAAGCTGTGTGGTTCGGTTGATACGCTGGAGGGCAGGAATGCCATCCAGAGGGACCTTGACACACTTGTGAGGTGGGCTGATGCCAACCTCATGAAGTTTAACCATGACAAGTGAAAGGTCCTACACCTGGGTTGGAGCAATCCCAGGCACAGCTGCAGATTGGTCAGCGAAGAGATTCAGAGCAGCCCTGTGGAGAAGGACTTGGGGGTGTTGGTCGATGAGAAAATGAACATGAGCCAGCAGTGTGCGCTTGCAGCCCAGAAAGCCAACCGTATCCTGGGCTGCATCAAAAGGATCATGACCAACAGGTTGAAGGAGGTGATCCTGCTCTCAGGAGACCTCACTTGGAGTATTGTGTGCAGTTCTGATGTCTTCAGCATAAAAAGGACATGGATCTGTTGGAACAAGTCCAGAGGAGGGGCATGAGGATGATCAGGGGACTGGAGCACCTCCCATATGAAGATAGGCTGAGAAAGTTGGGACTGTTCAGCCTTGAGAAGGGAAAGCTGAGTGGAGACCTCATGGCAGCCTTCCAGTATCTAAAGGGGGGCTTTACAGGGATGCTGGGATGCTGGGGATGGTCTCTTCATTAGGGACTGTAGTGATAGGACAAGGGCTAACAGGTTAAAACTTAAACAGGGGAAGTTTAGATTGGATATAAGGAAGAAGTTCTTTACTGTGAGGGTGGTGAGGCACTGGAATGGGTTGCCCAGGGAAGTTGTGAATGCTCCATCCCTGGCAGTGTTCAAGGCTGGATTGGACAGAGCCTTGGGTGACACGGTTTAGTGTGAGGAGTCCCTGCCCATGGCAGTTGGGTTGGAACTTGATGATCTTAAGGTCCTTTCCAACCCTAACTATTCTACGATTCTATGATTATAACTGAGCAACGATCCAGGTTGCTCAGAGTGTCTGTGGAATCTGTATCCTTGAAAGTCTTCAAAACAAAGCCCAGAGCAGCCTGCTCTCAATTTTATCTTGTATCTGTTTTGGACTGGCTGACTGCCTGAAGTATCTTTATGCCTAGAATATTATGTGGTCTTGTGTAGGACAAAAATTGTAATCTTCCCATTCTGTTGAGGTTTGATAAGGTCTGACTTGGAATATTTTGTGCTGTTTTGGGCACCATAAAATCAGGGAGGATTTGTATATATTGGATAGGGTCCCAAGTCACCACAAACATAATCAGATAATTTTGAAACATGATTAAAACGTGGGTTAATATTTCAGACTTCTGAATGCAAGAGGAGGTCTAATGTGGAACATTCACGCGAGACAGCATTGTTCTCTGCTTCAGAGGAACCAACTTAAATTACGTTGTACTGGGTTTTGTCTAAAATAAGAACTGAAAATGGATTTCAAGTCTGACCCACTTTAATATATTCAATAGAGTTTATAAGAACAGAGGGAAGTGAAATTTTGCAGTCTTTTTGTAAGATTAAAAAAAAAAGACAATTGCTCTTCTTGTTGAAAAGCCATATTGAAGAATGTCAATCAAAATTTTTTTCCTCCTAGAAACTTAGAAGGGGATGTTGCCCTGAGAAGTTCTGCGGCTGTCTATACGTACTGCAAATCCCGAGGTCTGTTTGCAGGTGTATCCCTGGAAGGAACATGTTTAATTGAAAGGAAAGAAACAAATCGCAAGTAAGTTCTCTTTAAAAGATTCAGTGAATGCATAGTGATAAAATTAACTAGGACACATTCAATCTGGAAAAATCTTTGTTGTAAGAACATACTGTGCTGAGTTTAGAGTTTCTTGAGGCAGAAGGGTTTCTTCAATTTGGACATCTTGCAATGGGTGTTGAGATGATGCTGACTGTTCAGAGATTTTATATATATATTAGGTGTTTCTAGCAGCTTCTCAGAGTAGCCACCCTTGCAGCCCTGCCTCTTACCAAAACTTTGCCATCTAAATCCAGCACCATGTTGTAGAAGATAGGTATTGAGGTATTTACTGCATAATAATATTCTTTTAGGCAACTTGAAACAAACAAAAAAAGTATCTGGTTTAGACCATCAGTGAAATAGGAAAAATGCCCAGCTTATGAAATAGTGCTTCCTTTTGCATCCTGTTAAGTTTAAAATCCAGAGAACCTCTTGAGTGTCTTGCACTTCTATGCTCTGTGTTTCTGAAAACTTTGATTCTGGTAACATCAGCAAAGACTTAACACTAATTTTAATCACAGCATGTCAGTAATTTTTAGCTATCTTCATAAAATTCCATTCAGGAATTCTTTTCATTAAAGAATCTATTAAAGTGTTTTGGAAAAGTGGTGTGGTGTTTATTGGTGAAGCACTGGAGTGGGATGCCCAAGGAAGTTGTGAATGCTCCATCCCTGGCGGTGTTCAAGGCCGGATTGGACAGCGCCTTGGGTGGCATGGTTTAATGTGAGATGTCCCTGCCCATGGCAGGGGGGTTGGAACTAGATGATCTTAAGGTCCTTTCCAACCCTAACTGTTCTATGTTTCTATTCAGTTTGCTGTGTGATTGGATTTCAGAAGGTCTAGTTGATTTATACTGTGTGACCAGGAACAAAATATTACTCACAAAGAATAGATAGAAATAAGATGGTAGGTAGGCATTGAGGTTTGCTGCAATTACTTATTATTCCAGATTTACATAATTGAATTAATTCTGTCGCTTCTCACTATATGATCAGTAGGAGAAATGCAGGGACAGGGAGGGGGGCAACATTTGTACAGATTAATTTATCTAGACATTGAAATGTAATGATGATCACATACCTGGCATCTTTTCTTCTGCATCAGGTTTTATGGCCAGGATATTCGTGCTAGTGCCATCTTGCTTGGTGATGTGCCTTTTCCTGCACAAGCAGAAGATCTTTATGAAACTCTAGCATCCTTCACTGAAGTATATGAAAATGAAGAGCAAAAAAATAATCCAGGAAAAGCTGTAAGGGAACAAAGAAGGGTTTGTGCACCTCTTTTTCACATAGGCTTTCTCTGCTCCTGAGCTGTTCCTAGTCAGTGGTAATGTTGATGTTCATGTGACATTGTTCATTATTGGAAGCTTAAGCACATTGTAGATACTTCATATAAGTAATACATTCATTCAAGTATTGCCCTGGTAGGCTCTTGTGGACAAAAATGTTGTTGATTTTGCTTTGCATCCTCCAGGATAATAAAGTACATCTTTGTTTTTACAATAGTGCGTAATCAAATCTGAGGTGATGATTAGAAAAGTTTGTTCAATTATTCCTAATCAAGTTAATCTGCAAATAACATGTGGGTTTAATAATAATGAAGTTAATACCAGTCTTGATGTTGATACTTTTTTCTGTTTTTCTTCCCTTCAAACAATCACATTTACAAGGTCATACTAAGACTGTAGATGTTTTCTTGTAGATGTTGATGTTACAGATAAACAGTAATTTACTTCCATCTTTGTTAAACCATGGTAAGTTACATTACAGTTACGTATGTTACTAGTTCCTCAGTGTGCTTCTGGAGTTCACACAGTTTCAGTGGAGAAAGAGTGATCTTTATTTTTTTTTTTCCAGTGTAACTTGTTCTGCCTCTAGGCTCTGAATTTACAATCTACTTCCAGGTGTGATACAAATTTTGTATTAAAATTTGTATGTTTTAGGTAAATGACCCACCTGCTAGACCATCGTTGAGACCTGAACCACCTAAACCCACTGTTAGACCAGCACCACCAGGTTAAAAACATTTTGATAATCATTAATTTATTCTCTAAATAAAATTAGACACTGAAGCTAATGAATATTATGCAATTATTATAGTAGTAGCTGTTTCTATAAAAACTTGGGCAAACATTGTAAGCGTGTTGGGATAGTGCCATGAGCACTAAAAGGTAAATGTTTTGTTTGGTTTGCTATATATAGTGTTTGTGTAGTTATTTAAGCAGGTAACTGTTCAAAGGGAACCATTCATGATTATTGCATGCTTAGAAGCCCCATGGTACAATGAAGCTTTTTAGTAAAAACAACAGTCCTACTAGAAACTGCTAGTCCTACTCCTAGAAATTCTGGTTTCTAGAAAACTTAGTTTCTCTTTTAGGTTGTCATTATCTATTAATAGGTAGATGTCTCACAGCAGAGCAGAGTAGGCAGAATTTTGGCTCTGTAACAGTTTGACTACCAAAGTGCTATCATTGAATGTGAGGCTTTAATATGTAGCTCCTATTGTTGACTTGATTTATTTCTCCAGACAAGGATAGAAGGCAAAGTCCTTATTTCTTTCTTGGGTACTGCTCCTTAGGTAACTGCAATCATTTTATAACTATTGAACATGTATTACAAAAGCAGTATATGAAATATAATAATATGTGATGTATATTATATAACTTGTTACTTTTTCTCTTTCAGCTAAAAAGAATACAAACAAACTTTATCCTGAGCTTCCAAATGATTATGCCTCTGCGGGTAAGTACTAAGATTACACGTATTTTACTAATGCAATGTGCAATCTGAGAAATCCTAAAAGTACTTTGAAAGACATCTAACAGTATCTGGCCATACATATTTTTCTTCATTGTCCATATGTTAAGAGATTCAGATCTTTTATGCTTTCTGAAAATATTTCACAAATGTGAATCTTATTCCCTGGCCTTATATTCCAATATCAGTGTTCTTTCTCTGAACAGCATAAGTTCTTTTGCTTTATTCAGTCAGCTTGAAAAACTAATTGAAAGCAGTAAAACTGTTTTATATTACCACCTAATTGAAATGAAAAAGAAAACTGATATAACAAGCTTGTGCCCAACTCCTTATGCAAGGTACTGTAACTGCTGTTTTAATTAAAAAATGTTTCTGCAGGTCATATCTGATTATGCTGGCATAAACACAGATTTTCTTGCAGTTATACTTCTTCAGGTTTATGCACTGAGTTCAGGACTTTTTTTTTAATTATTATTATTTTTTAAATTCTGATTCTCTTAATTTTAAAGCACTTTTGGCTCTAATGGAAGAATTTTACTGTGTAGTACTTGCGCAGTACTCTTGAACTGCATGGAGACTATTGTCTGGAAATTTGTGATTTGCTAGGAAAAAAAATAATAATAAAAAGTGCCTATGTTCACATGCCTGCTGTAGTGTTCTCTCCCACCAGGTTCTCATCTTTCACAGGTAAAAGGCTGTTAGCTGTTTAAAGTCAGTGAAATAAATTATTTCTACCATGAAATATATTGTCCATTTGATAAACAAATATTTTCATGGTCTCTGCTATGATCAAAACCAAGACCAAGGCATTATATATTACATACATATATGTTTATATATATATATGAATGTGTCCACACAGTTGCATATATTGAGTGCACCACTTGAAAGTAAAATCAAACTTTTGAAAATGGAGCTAAAGTCAAGCTTGATAATAGATCACAGTGAAAAGTTTATTTTAGGTAGAGTACTGTGATTTAACACACTATTTAAATAGTTGTCTGAAGGTGAAATCTTCATTGTGTTTTTCATTTCTTGGTTAATGTAATTAGAGATTTTTCACTAAAAAGTAAGATAAATTATCTGTGTCATTGTCTTTACATTCTCTTTCATACCTTTTCTGTATACATGCTGTTGATGTGTGTATCTCTTGAGGGGACCAACATAGTAGGATCTTAAACTCAGCTGTTGATGTGACTTCTGCAGATTAGAGATTTTCTGAGAATCAAAATTTGCTGTTGTGCTCTATGATTTTTACCAGGAAAAGAACGATGATCCTAGTGATCTGTACTCAGCAGCTGTCATCCAAAACAAAAAAAAAATTAGTCTCCTGGCCACTCAAATTAAAGTTTCTCACTTTTCTTGGACAAATTGAGAAGAGATTGCTAAAGCAGTAGGAAAATCTTTCACACACATTTGCTCTATTAAAGGAAGAGTTCTTTCTCAGGTGCAAGAGACAAGGTAGAAATCTTCAAGAACTATCTCTGATTCAGGATTCTTTGAAATAAATATGTAGACTTGATCAGTCTACGACTGATGATTCCTAACAGTTTCTAGAAATACACCAGCTTATTTTTGAGGAGCGCAAGGGGCAGCAGCATCTGTATAAATGTTACTCCCTGCAAGAAATGATGTCTCACGGTAAATCTGTTTACTTTACAAGCTTGGCATGGTGTATTTTGCTTGCTGTTGCAGACTGCATTTCCATAGGAAATAGTTTGAATGCCAACTGAATCCTCAGAAGTACTGTGTGTTTCTAAAGGCTAGAGAATGTTCTTACCCCAGGGAAAAATCAAGGGTAAAGTCCTTTACCCTGAGTGTTTCAATACCATAGCGTACGTGCATGCTGATGGTGGGCTGGAACAGAGTTGAAGCTCCTTTTACAGCAGTTAACATCAGAGTGTATTAATGCTGGATGGTGGAATAGAAGGAGGCTTAAGGCCATACCACCTGTCAATAATCTCTTTCTGCATGTTTATAGTCCAGATGATTTCAATAGAGCTGCCTAGCAGCTATAGTTCATACTAGCCAATTTTGATTGCAGGATTACTTGCTGCAACTGGTGTTCTTCGGTCATCTGAAGAAAATGTCTTCAGCATTTTTTTTGCATCTTCCTAGTTAAAATACATATATATATTAGTTAATTAATAGAAGAGTGTATGAAACTAACCCTTAGGAAGCTACATTTTAGGTGTAAGGGCTGATGCAGGGGTAGGTTTTGATGCTCAGCAATAAGCTGGTCTGGATTGCCAACAGTAAGGACTTGCTTTTGGGTGGGAAGGGAGGAGGATGGGTTTGTGTTATGAAGCTTTGGTTTTGCAACAGTTACAAAAGTACTAGAGAGGTTAAAACATTAATTTTTCTCATTAGGCAGAAGAAGAGCTAGACTTCTGGATGAAACATTTTTAATTATTTTATGTGGGCTGTGTTATCTAGATAGGTAATATAACCTATTTCAAATGCAAGAAGAATGTTAAATGAAAAACATGTTTTTCTTAACTGACAGTGTGATACCTGAACTCAGATGCAAGTAGATTGTTTTCATGTAACTGAATAGTACTTAAGGTAATGCATTTAGTTGTAAGATTAGGTTCAGTAATGCTTTAAAATGTTTCCAGAAACTTGAAAATACCACAATTTATTATTTTAATTAACAATCTGCAGAAGCCTTTTACAATCCTGAGGAAAAAGAAACAAACCAACCAACCAAAACCCAATAACTGATATGGTTATTGAGATTCACTGAAGTATGAAGTTGCTACAGTAGCAGAGATTTTTCTGGTGACTGTTCAGATAAAGAAATTGGATTTGCTTATGAGTATGGTAGTTCATACTTCCTCCATTACTAAAATTAGGGATTTGCAGCTTCATTTTACTACTTTTTCCCCTCTATGCTGTACAATTTAACAAAAGGGTCAACAAGGCATTACAAGCTTTATTACCATGATCTAGCTTTTACTTTATCTGGGTGGAAGGTTTCTGTACTACATCTGTAATATAATGACCCATGGTTCTTCAGTGGACTAATTCGGCATTGTAGATGCAGGAGAAGTTTATTTTATTAGAACTTTTTTTTTAGATACATTAGTTTGATAGCTTGTCATGCTGGAATATCTATTCATACATGGTAGTTTTGCATTAGTGTTATGATTTCTAATTATTTCTGCTTGGGGTACTGCCACGGAGCAGCAAGTAACCAAAAATGTAGATAAATGGTTACTTGACTTAGTTTTCTATCCTCCTTATAGTTTGCTGAATACTGTAGGATTCTGAAAACAGTGCCATGATTTCCCAGCTGAACTGGTAGTAACAGGGGCAGCAGTCTTCTAGTAAAAGTAGAAGCTAGGTTAAAGTGAATGTTGGTGAGAAGCAAATCAAAAACAGGTAAATTGCTCAGAATCGAAAGTCAGGTATTTTTTCACTTCAGCTCAGCTAATCAAGGAAGGACTGGTTCACATGTTTGGAAAAAAAATCCCTTCAAGTTGCCAAGATGCAGAAACAATCAGGAAACAGACATGAGGCAGGAAAGGGGATGAAAATGCAAAAAAAGGTTTTCCATCCACTGTTCTTTCACTACTCATTCACAGTTATCAAAAATCATTATGAGCTTGAGTTCTCTGGCCTCACAAATGCGTACGTGCTTAGTGCTTCATTCTGATTTCGCTCTGTAGTGTGTTTCCTTTAAAAAATGTTTATAACAAGGCCTGTGTCTACAAAACTGTAAGTCCAAATGCTAATCATAAACACAAAAGCAGTTCTTTTTATAACAGTATAAGTAATAATTTTGTCATAATTTGGCAAAAGTAATGATGCTGTTTGCATCTTTTAAGCAGTCGTGATTTGTTTAAGAAACTCATGAGAACTTGTTCCCCAAAGGTTTTCTTCAGATTTCTCTCAAACTCTCTCAGAAGGCTTTCTTACCATCCAGAGTTAATTGAGCTAAATAGTTTTAAAATTCATTTTATCTTGGGGAGAATGTGTGCCCTCTGATTTTGATTTTTGAACTGAATAAATTATTTATCTGCAGACACTGAACTCTTAAGATTATTATTGTGCGTAAAGTCATCACACCCAAGCATGATTACAGTAAAACTTTAACAAAAAAAGACCTAATTTTTTAGCAGAAATATTCTACTTTGAAAAAAACATGAAAATATTAACAGATGTTACCGCCTCATTAGGCATATACTTGTATTCTTATATGCTGAAAGAGGTGCTATATCAAGCCTACTGATGAAGACACAGAGGCAAATGAGAAATGTTACTGGTTTCCCTCCTTCCTTCAGTGATAGTTTGAGTGATTTGCCAACCTTATTATTGAAAATTCATGCCTTCCCATATTAATTTGTCTGCATCTTTTAGACAATGCTGTTTGTTGTGGCTTTCTTCACTATATTATAGAGTACTTTCCTGCCCAGGGTTTTCTTTGTTCCCCTCTTGTTCCCTTTGAGACACTTGTGCTGTAATCAAGTCACCTTTTGATCTTCCTTGATCTTTCTTTTGATTGCTAAACAGACTGATGAGCTCTTTGTCATAAGTAATTTTCCTCTCCAGTTTTAAATAGTGCTACAAATAGCAAATTCTGAGATGTAAGCTCAGTAAGATTTGGGCTCCTAAAAGCCATAATGAATATGGACAAAGCTCCAGTCCTTACCTTTTTTTTTTTTTTTTTTTTTTAACCTTCTTACATACTACTACTTTATGTTAAAATGGTTGAGACAATGTCAGGGTTTCATAGAAGAGTTTGTGTTGGAAGGGACTTTAAGATCATGCAGTTCCAACCTGCCTGCCATGGGCAGGGTCACCTTCCACTAGACCAGGTTGCTCAAAACCCCATCCAACCTGACCTTGAACAGTGCCAGGGATGGGGCAGCCACAACTTCTCTGGGCAACCTGTTACAGTGCCTCTCCACTCTCCACTCCCATAGTGAAGAAACCCCTTTTGATTAGGCGGTATTATGAAGCTGCAGTAAACTCATTTTTTGTTAACTAAAACCCTCTCAGAGATGCTGCTTTTGATGCCTGTTGTTCTGTTTTGCAGCTCTCTGAGGGCAAAAGCATAATTTTTACTTGTAACTGCATCTCCCGTTTCTTATTTTACGTGCATGCTTGTTCTGCAGTTCAGTTTCCATCTGACTTACGATCTTGTTATTCTTAGAACTGTTATCCTGTAGAATAATATTGATCAAATTCAGGGAAAAGACAAAATATAACCTGGAATGTTGACAGCATTCTAGCTGTCTCTTCATTAATCAGTACCTCTAATCATGTGTACTGCTGAGCTTATTTAAAAACAGTGTAGTGAAAAGATGTGATTTTTAGTTCGAGCTGTTGGAAGAGAGCATCACTCTAAGCAAAGCAAGCCTGTTTTAAAGTTGCAAGCACATAATGTGTGTTGAAGCAATCCCTTTGTTTTTCGGATATGCAGCTCAAATTAGTTTTAACAAAACTAGTACTATTTTAGACCAATGCAAACTTAACTGGAAGTCTGATATGCAGCTATTTATATCAGCTGTGCAGTTCCATATTTAGAAATACCCACTGACAAAAAAATTCTGACAACTAAACTATAAGAGAAACATAAGTGTTCCTAAATCTCCGCTTGATTGAGTGACTTTTGAGTTACACATTTTTATGGTAATTCAAACTAAACACTGCAACAGTGAAGTAAAAGTATCTCATCAGTTTGCAAGCCAGTAGTTTAACCTGAACCTGAAGTTTTGCTTTTCCTTTGTTGTAATACCTGAAGTTTTGCTTTTCCTTTGTTGTAATACCTGAAGTTTTGCTTTTCCTTTGTTGTCAGAAAACATACTGAAAGCCTGTCTTTCTAGAATATTGACAATATTGTAGGTCTTGCTTCTTTCTGTATATTCTGAATCAAGATGATTTAAAATAGCATCATCATTCTGGAGATTCATTTGCCAACTTGAAGGTAAAATGAATCAAAGCTTTTAACTTCTACTTAAGTGAGATTAAAAAATGGTTTTTGTACCATGCTATCTGCATAGACATGGAAGGGAGAAGGAATCCAAAATCTGTTGGTTTTAAGGATGAAGGAAGGCTCCATGGTTCACAATAAGGGAAAAAATGCATTTTGTTTTTGAACTGGAAATGAAGTCATCCATGGAAATATGATTTATTTCTGTCACTGGCTGATATTTCAGAAATGTTGGCCTTGAGTCATTTTCATAGGCATTAGACTGTACACTTTAAAAGTCTATTCAGTAATGGATATATGATAACTTGGAGATAAATAGAAACATCTGCTTCTCCTGTTGGAGCATTGATAAAGGAAGCCTTTCAGTTGAATTTTCCATATTTTTGTGTCATATTTCTGAGCTCTTACTCCTTGTAGATAAGGAAGTTCTCCCATTGTGTGTATTCCTGGAGTCGGGTAGACATTTTTTATGGTGAATAAAAGATAATTATTTCAGCAATTAACTGAAAAGTGAATAAAATAATAAAATCAAATAGGTGCGTATTCCTTTAGATGTTGTGTATGTGGAACTGATAAAAAGCCACTCTTCATTATTCAGTTCATGAACTTTTCCTTTTCCAGGAAAGGCAGAGATTTGCTGTAGGATCAAGTTGAGCCATTTCACATTGTAAGCAAGAACCCTCATCAAGCTGTGCAGAAATCTGTTCCTTCTGTACTATAATTTGAGGAGGAAGTCTAGGAGATTATAAACTGTAAAATCAGTTAAGACATCTCAATGTGACTAATAGATATTTGCTGTAGAAAATTTTTACGAAGTAAGATATATGATGTATCTGTCATAATCTTTCATGACACTGTCTAGTAATTTAGTAAACATGAAGAAGTTAATTCCCAGAAAAGTAAAAAAAAAATACCTTTTATTTTTTTTCTTTGTGGGATTTTGTTTGGGGTTTTTTTGGTTTGTTTGTTTGAAGAGTTTTAGCTAAGCTTGGGTCTGTATTTGTTTTTCATGGCAAGGCTTGTGATGTGTTTATATTTAGAAAAATAAAACATCCATCTGGAGGTCCCCCACAGTATTAATTTTCTTGCTATTATGAGCTCTTTCTTAATACTAACCGAACCCAGGAAATCCCAGGAAATTATTTTTGAGACTATTTTTATCCCTGATTCATTTTTACTAGGTTCATACTATTACTATCGTGAATGTAATAAGTCAGATAATCAAGCTGCTTGTGGCTTATGTTGTGGCAAGCTGAGAGGAAAATACGTAGCATGCAGGACTTCACTGGTCATACTGAAACAAATAAATTACTGTATTTAATCAACTAACTCAAAATACAACAAGACAGAGAGATTGAGGTCAGACATGCTAGGGTGAAATTGTTGTCTTTCTGGTGTGAGCATGCAGGGGCAGAGAGCTGTTGTGCTAAATATGAACCAGATATATTGGCACAGGGAACAGTATTTTTTTCTTGGCATTTTGGAATAAAAATTAGGTAACTGGAGCTAAATCACAGGAAAATCTCAGTGCAATCTGTACTTATTTTTTAAGTGTGGTTCACAGCAGTTAAAATATGAAAAGGTTCATGTGAACACATAAATGTTAAATGGTATGGGTTAAAGTCTTTTCTTTGAAGCCCTTGTCAATCAGGCAGCTTAATGTTTTGGCATATTTATGAAATAGATGCTTAAAAAGTTGTTTCAGTGTTGTGTCCTGCATTAGATAGTATTTTCTTTATTATTCAAGTAGTAGGACAAAGGCAAGTTTAAATTGCTTTCCTATCTATTTATCTGGAAGAGTCTTTGGGAGTATGAGAGCTTCTGCTTCATTAATACTTGTAGAAGCCAAACAGGATTTTCAGGTACCTCAAGGAAGTGATAGATATACAGGATTTCTATCCAGACTCTGGCAAAATGCCCTGTGCTTGATTGACTTGAGATGAAAACTAACACTGATTTAAGAAACAGAGATAATTTTGCAGTAATGGTAAGGTGATACCTACAGATCCATCACGATAGTAGGGACAAGAAGTTTCGCTGCATCTGAAAACTGCATGTTTGAGAACATCTTGATTTCCACATAGTCCCCTTATCTCTGCTAAAAGGCAGGAAGGAGATGGAAGGAAATGCTGTGTATAAGTTCCTGGAAGGATACTGAACATCTACTTTATACTAAGTGCTAAGGGAAAACTCTTATATTACCTTCCTTTCATTGGGAGTTCATTAGTTTTTGCCCTGATTGAAAAAACACTTTAAAAATATTTTTCCATGACCAGTGAAATTAAGTGCCATGATTCCCAAAAAAGTGATGAGTTCTCTGTCATGGAGGGACCGGAGGTCCTGCCTCTACTTTGTCTGTGCTAGTTCAATGTTAGATTGTGCAGATCAGCCAGCTGGATATTGCTGATTGCACCAAGAAGGTCATTCACATATTGTAGAAAAATAATGTAGGTTTCTGAATAAGAAAATAAATAAAAATTGCAAAAACAAATCAATAAGGCAAACACTAATACAAACTTAAATTAGTGTGACAAATAACTGTTGTAGAACTGGTGTAATAATGCTTCTCACTTTTACAAAAAGTTACAGTTTAAAGAGTTTCTTACCTGATCATGGGGAGATCTGGCAAGGATTTAATTGAGGCTTCTGTGGTTATATTCCGTTGAGTTTCACTTTCTCATTAACAATTTTATCACCATCTTAGGCAACCTTCAAATAGTCGTTTTCCAGTTGCTTGTTTCGTTGAGAAACCCAACTGGAAGTGACCTCTAATGGAAAGGAAGTGTGAGGCATTTTAATTTGTTCATACACTGGGAGGCTTGAAACAGTCTTCCCTCTTAACTCTCAGTGGTTCGTATTTGTGTTCTCAGCAGACCCTTTGCTATTAGCAAGGAAGATGTCAAAGGAAAAAAAAATAAATAAGAAAATAGACTCTTCTGTAAAGAAAAATAGAAGGGAAAAACTTGCTGTGGTACACAATTTCATGTACTGGTCGCTTGACATAAAGTTCAGACCATCTCTTCCTTAGTCCTTCCACCAGTTCTGTTATTTGTCAGGTACAATAGAAGGATGAGGAAGAATTTGGGATTAGTGGTACAGCTGGGTGTGGGGCAGCAGAGGAAGTTTGGAGGTAGAGTTGGGGCAAAATCTGCCTTCATGTTTGTTGCACATTGGATTAATTTGAGTTAGTGGCTGAATCCCACCTGCAAGTTAGAATTTCCTCATATTTGAACTAAGGGATGGTTTTTGGTTTTGGTTTGGATTTTTTTTGTTTGGTTGGCTTGTTTGTTTTGTGTTTGGGTTTTGTTGTCTTGTATGGGTTGTTTTGGGGGGGTTTGGTTTGGTTTTTTCCCCCACAAATGTAGTTACTATAAGCTTTTGCTTTTGAAGGAGCATCTAGGCATCCAATATTTCACATGACCTAAAGCATATGTAGCATTGCATCATGTTCACAAAAGTATGAAGAATACTGTTGTCAGAACCATGCAGCTGCTCACCCACTCTCCTCCCTCCCCCCACTCCCAGAGGTCTGGGAAGGAGAATTGAAAGAATATAACTCCCACGGGTTGAGATAAGAACAGCCCAGTAACTAAGGTATAACACAAACCACTGCTGCTACTACCAACAGTAATAATGACAAGGGAAATAACAAGGGAAGAGAATACAACTGCTCACCACCTGCCAACTGATACCCAGCCCGACCCGAGCAATGATCTAGCCCTTCCAGTTAACCGCCCCCAGTTTATATACCAGGCATGATGTGCTGTGGTATGGAATACCTCTTTGGCTAGTTTGGGTCAGGTGTCCTGGGTCTGCTTCCTCCCAGCTTCCCCTCCCCCAGGCAGAGCATGAGACTCACGAAGTCCTTGGTCAGAGTAGACATCACTGAGCAACAACTAAAAACACTGGTGTTACCAGCGCTTTTCACAGACTGACAGTCAAAACCACAGCACTGCACCAGCTACTAAGAAGGAGAAAAGTGACTGCTGCAGCTGAACCCAGGACAACTGCCGATACCATTTTTAATTTTAACTGAAAGCTTCAGAACTGTTTGCTGTTTCATTTCATGAACTTTGTCATAGCTGTGTACTTTTTTGGCCAGACTGATGCAGTGAGTATTCAGCGAAGGCTGGCAGGGCTAGCCTGGCAATCATAGTGTGAACACGTTAGGTGATGGTGGCAGTCCGAGATGCTTCATCCTCATGAGGGTGAATGCTTTAAGTTGCAACATTTGCAGTAATCAGTTTAGGCATCAATTCATGGATATGTGCTGTTTCTAGCCTCAGTTTACAGAAATTATTCTGTGATGAAGTAGGGGTGTCTGCCTTTCTCCTACAAGTTTACACTGTAGTCAGATGATACAGGATTGTGCCATGGGATACTGTAAGTGGAAGTACAATTGCTTGTGTCACCATTTGGTAGAGGAAGGAAACATCTGTTGAATACCTTTTGAATTTAGAAGCTGATGGAGACTATGGTATAGGTAGAGTTAATGATAGCTGTACCTACAGTAGAGTAATGTAACAGCAATGAGAATAAGTAATTGTGGCAAGAGTAAATTCTAGCATAGCTTTCAACAGCCCCTGAGCCCTTTAAGCCAACTAACATTAACAGAATTTTTCTATATATTGCAGGTGTTCATTCACATAAATTAACTTAGAATAGGGATGAGATTCCAGCTTTTCTTTTTCTTTGCTTTTTTTTTTTTGTTCACAGAAAGCAGTTTCTGAATCTTTAATTTTGAATGACTTGACATGATCTTAAGGTCCTTTCCAACCCTAACTATTCTATGATTCTATGTCTTTATGCTTTTCATTTAAATTTATTCTTAGCAAGATTAAATCTTTTTTGTTTCATGCTCTTTCGCTAAAATACTTTTCTGTCTTGTTTCTTTAGCTGGTAGTAGTAGCCTCTTTCGTCTGAGTTTTATTCTGTGAGGCTCATTTTCATTTCCCCTTGAAAACAGGTTTTCTGTTCCTGGTCATCCTGTTCCCTGTCCAGTTTTAGACATTGGTAATGGGGGTTGTCAACAGCGCTTCAAATGAGGCCTTGTACAATGATATTATTTTTTATATTTCTATATGAAATGCCTCTTTGTCTCATACAACTTTGCTATTTTAAACTATTTTTTCTAACCAATGCAAAGAAGTTTTTTTCCATGCAAGGCTGAAAACAATTTTAGATTGGTATTACCCTAAGAAACTGGCAGAAACTATATAGAATTAATTTGAGTTTACTCCTTTTGGTTTGGGACTTCTTTAGGCTTTTGGAGAGTTCTTTAGTTATGAGGTTTTTTGGGTTTGGCTTCTTTTTTCTTTCCCAGACAGGTAAAAGCTAAGACTTACATCAAGAATCATGTGCAAGTAACTAATTATCAGAATTTTGAATCTAATAGTACAGAGATTTGAGAAGCTAAATACAGAGACAGTGTATTCAAGTTGTGATGTTAACTCAGTATATGTAGAGGAAACATGGAGAAACTTGTCAATGTAATTAAAGATCCACAAATCATTCCTATATTGTCAGTTTGACCTGAATAAAAACAGTGCTTACTTCATTTCAAAATATGAAGGTTATACTTAGCATTGCATTTCAGCTTTTGCAATATGATTTCAACACAGGCATTATTTGCATTAATGTAATCTTGAATATCATAAAGCCCTTGATATTGATATAGTTTATTTGACCATTTCAGTTTGAATGAAAATTTAAATGCTTTTTGAAAAGGCAGAAAAATCCAAAAAGTAGTCAGCAGAAATACTATTATGGAATTGACTCTTGCAAGCTGGAGGGGGGGGGTGGGGGGGTGTTATACCCTGAATATCAAACACATCCACAGATGCTTAACAGAAAAGGCACTTCTTTAATGCAAAAGCTGACTGTGCTGCAACAAAGATAGAAAGCATTCCATCAGCAGATGAAGATGATGAGCCAGCATGTTCCCTACTAGGCCAGAAACTCAAAAACAGTGAAATATGTTTCATACTGAATGAGCTTAATTTGCACAGTAACTTAAACGTTAAATATAGTAAAGTCCGTTTCAACCACCAATGAAACCACAGGTTTCATTGAGACTGTTCAGTTAGTGACACAAATTGATGACCTGGAAGCTGCTTTTAAATTGCCCATTTCTAGCTCATGTGAAAGAAATAAAAAATACTTGATCCTTTTTGTCATTTTTGTGAGTCTTTTGTAGAAATGTGTATAATAGAATCATAGAACGGTTAGGGTTGGAAAGGACCTTAAGATCATCAAGTTCCAACCCCCCTGCCATGGGCAGGGACACCTCGCTCTAAACCATATCGCCCAAGGCCTCGTCCAACCTGGACTTGAACACTGCCAGGGATGGAGCATTCACAACCTCCTTGGGCAACCTATTCCAGTGCCTCACCACCCTAACAGGAAAGAATTTCCTCCTTATATCCAATCTAAACTTCCCCTGTTTAAGTTTTAACCCATTACCCCTTGTCCTATCACTACAGTCCCTAATGAAGAGTCCATCCCCAGCATCCCTATATGCCCCCTTCAGATACTGGAAGGCTGCTATGAGGTCTCCACGCAGCCTTCTCTTTTCCAGGCTGAACAGTCCCAACATATCTTCATATGGGAGGTGCTCCGGTCCCCTGATCATTCTCATGGCCCTCCTCTGGACTTGTTCCAACAGATCCATGTCCCTTTTATGTTGAGGACACCAGAACTGCGCACAATACTACAAGTGAGGTCTCACGAGAGCAGAATAAAAGGGCAGGATCACCTCCTTTGCCCTGCTGGTCACACTCCTTTTGATGCAGCCCAGGATACGGTTGGCTTTCTGGGCTGCAAGCGCACACTGCTGGCTCATGTTCATTTTCTCATCGACCAGCACCCCCAAGTCCTTCTCCACAGGGCTGCTCTGAATCTCTTCTCTGCCCAGCCTGTAGCTGTGTCTGGGATTGCCCCGACCCAGGTGTAGGACCTGTTCTGTTCTGTGCGTAACAGATTTGCAGCTAATGATGAATCTGTTGAGGCTCTGGAGCAAAATTAAGGGTGACATTCCTTGCATGGAACAGCTATGGCTAACTTTGCTTTGTACTGGCTTTAACAGTTTTTTCCAGATGCCATTTCTTTGTTAATGTAGAACGTAATTTTTCCAGAATCATTTTGGAATTTCAGTGTTAACTTTAAATACTTTGAGAATCTTAAGGAGTTGGTTTTGTTGAGCGTTTTGTTTGGGTTTTTTTCACAAAGTAGAGAAAGACAAGAGGTTTTGTTTACTTACCCAAAGCAAGCTATACTTAGTGGCAGAGCAACAGCTAAGGCAAGAAATTATTTGTTCTGATCATGATTTGCTGAGTATCATGTCTCCTGACCTTTGATCAGATGAGCATTACTGGAGATTAATTGAATCAGTGGTGGCATATGACATGCTTCAGGTACCTGTACAGAAAGATTTATGTTTATATCTGATTATAGCAGATTAGTACCTGTAGCTATAAAATGTCAAATCTACTGTGGATATTTAGGCCTTTCCAAACATCTGTTCAGTGAGATCTGATGTTGTTGTGTATGCTGAGGGTTATTTGAAGTGAATCTACATATAACAAACAAAGTAAAAGCCATTACGGAAATTAGTAGTTTAATGTGGATAGGACATTTGAGATTTCATTTTTAAGGTTGAACAAACACTTTTTAATTTGTCCAGAAACAATTAAAATGAAATTTCTAAGTAGGTATATGTCTGTTCTGCTCTAAAAGCTAGGATAAAACCCTTTCTTTTTAGATTAAAGGCTCAAGGTGTTATCCAAGAATATGGAAAATAAAGTACATTAGGTTGAAAAAGAACTTATCTGTATACTGGTATTACTCAGGAACTGAAATTATTTTAATGACTTCTAGTATTTAAGATACAGTTGGGCTACTATTTTTCTTTCTGAATGGGAGCTGCCTGTAGACTTTCTTTCTTGGTATTTTAGCACAGGTAATATTTGGTTGTTATGCAGGTCTTGAAAAGGTAATTTCTTCAGAGAGTCCCATTCTGTAGCATGCTACAGTATACTGCTGCTTTAGTTTTCTCCACTCCCCTGGCTGATGTTTCATCTTCTCTCGAGAAGAAACCTATGACATCTTCTAGTTTGCAGCCCAATTTTTCTGTTATAGCACTTCCTCATTGTCGTGGTTTAAGCCCAGCCGGCAACCCAGAACCACACAGCCGCTAACTCACTCCTCCCCTGCCCTTTCTTCCCCCGCTCCCGGAGGGATGGGGAGGAGAATCGAAAGAATGTAACTCCAACTGGTTGAGATAAGAACAGCCCAGTAACTAAGGTATAACATAAATCACTGCTGCTACCACCAGTAATAATAATCGTAAGGGAAATAACAAGGGAAGAGAATACAACCGCTCACCATCTGCCAACCGATACCCAGCCTGACCCAAGCAGTGATCTAACCCTTCCGGGTAACTGCCCCCAGTTTGTATACTGGCCATGACGTGCTGTGGTATGGAATACCTCTTTGGCTAGTTTGGGTCAGGTGTCTGCTTCCTCCCGGCTTCCCCTCCTCCCTGGCAGAGCATGAGGCTCAGAAAGTCCTTGGTCAGAGTAAACATTACCTAGCAACAACTAAAAACACTGGTGTTATCAGCGCTTTTTGCAGGCTGAAAGTCAAAACCACAGCACTGCACCAGCTACTAAGAAGGAGAAAAATGACTGCTACTGCTGAACCCAGGGCACTCATATAGCACTTCCTTTCATTCTTTCTCTGAATTACCTTACTTCACTTCCATCTTAAGTCTTTAAACACGGACCACTTGTCACTTTCCAGAAATGCTGCTGGTTTAGGCCTATCGATAGGAATGGTGAATGATAAAGCCTGGGAACTGGTATCGCCTAATAAGAGAATCTAACCTTATCAGGTATTATTTTTTTCTGCTTATCATGACATTGTAACCTAGGTAATTCAGTAATCTGACTTAACTTCTGTGCAACCTAGTTGTGAACAGGAAGTCAGCATCACCTTTGTGGGTCTGAGCCCCAGTTTTGAGCCAAATTTCACATTACCTAAACAATATTTGTTAGAAAATACTTAAGAATAGTAAAGCGTTGGAATTCAGGTATCATCAAAGCATGGATTATTAGTTGCATTAAATTTCTCCCATCCATAAAACATTATGAAGATCCACTGAACTATGCCTGTTGAAATCTTAATCTCCAAGGTGGCTATTTTCCAAAAGTCACATGAAATAAGATGTTGTATCTGTTGTGTTTTTATTAGTGCATGTGGTCATAAAGTGGATATTTTAAGGCAGGGTTTTTTTTCAATATTTTAGAACATCACTGATACAATTCTTTTATAATTATATAAAACTTAAAATATTTTTTTTCTTGGTTTACATTCTAGCAGGTAAATGAACCAGTCCTTTTTAAGGAGCTACATATCCAAGAGGTTTTTAAATTTGAGGAAATATTCAAACTGGTAGTCCATACATTGCAAGCCATATATTTTCTATTTCAATAACAGAATCCTGTTTTCTGATGTAGTTTTAATGATCTGGATTGCTTTCTAAAATCTGAGATAAAAAAGTAATATTTTTTTTTCTTGGATGTGTGCATGTAGTTAGTAATAAACATAAAATTATGTACTTTTGTACCTTTATTTCTTTACATCCTAGAGTATCTTTTTTTGTCTTTTCATAACTGTCCTTTGTTCCAAGTCATTTGAGTGTGATTCATAAGAACTATTATGATGAAAACCACTGTTAATTCACATACCTGGAATTTAAAACTAGTGTTCATTCTTGTTTAAAACTCTTAGTTAAAAGCAATTACAAAATGTAATAGTGATACAAGGCATGAGATCCATAAAGTTAAACAATTGAACATCTTGCAGGAAATTAGCATGTAGTAATAATTAGAGATTTCCTCGAAAATCCAGGTCTAAGCTGTAGGTTAAAAAAATAAAATGGGGTTTGACTATGAAAAAAATAAGAAAGGTAACTGTCAAGAAAGCAAGTTTTCAGCCAAAGGCCAATGTCAACAAACAACAAAACAGATGTAAACTGGTAGTGCATTACTTGAAGCTGGACATAAAGAAAGCAGTTTTGCCAACAGGGGGAATACAGCTCTGAAATAGCCTCTCTGAATGAATAGAGGGGTCAAAAAGAGGACAGGCCAAAAAGGTGGTTTAATGTGTGGCAACACACCAGACTCCAACCTGTATCTCAGAGAATGTGCTTTATTTAGTTACATGCTCCCAGTCTCACCGCATGGAGGTCTTACGTTACTATACCATTCTTTAGATCCTAGCCAGTTCCTGTCCTTTCTTAGCAGTACATACCGGGTATCTTTCAGGAGTATGCTAATACAGATATGATGGTTCTACTCATCTTCAACTCATATCTTCTATAAACTTTTGAGTTTTCACAGATTCAGGAGATTCTCATTGTTTTATCACCTCTCTGTTACAGGTTTCCATCATACCTTGTTGCTCCTTTCAACTTTTGAGCTTTCAATCTCATGTAGTGATATCTCTTTCCAGTGTTAGCATCTCATCCTCTTTCATCTTATAAAGCGCGTAGTTGATCACAATCCTGTTAACCTAACCTTCTTTTATGTTGTTGTTTTGGAGTTTCTCAGTACTATGCTGGACCCTCTTTAAAATAGTTTCTCTTGCATGTGGTTCAAGACATCAGGTCTGCCTATGCTGATAAATTAAACATTGCCAGGGAATGTGCTTTGGCACTGAAACGTTATCATTTATTCCGTTAAATTGCTAGCAAGTTCCCAGTGTGATTTTGATCCAGGAAATGTAGTGGGCTGTTCTTAGTATTTTGGAAGTTTGATGTGCCAGAGACTGTCCCCAGTAGTCAATGTGAACGAAACTACTCTGATTTGGAGACATGGAATGTAATAGCATGGACAGGGCCAGACTGGCAGTTGGCCTTGGTTCTGCTCCATTCACTGATGTAAATGTTACTTCCAAATCTTTGGTGACTTCTTTATAACCACATATTAGAAATCACATTCCATCCTCCCTTTCCCTAATAGATAGATTATCACCTCTGGTTTTTTTTCAGTAATACTTGTGCTCCCTGAATTCCATTGCTGGCCTATGTCTATAATTGCCTTTATATATATGTATATTTCCAGTGTCTCAATGAGAAGAAATTCTTATCAGCCCTCTATTTTTATGTTAAGATTTCCCAGCTAGCTGTCCTTTGTCCATTTTTATTTGCTAAATAACATTTTCTGCAGGCAATTCATAACTGTCTTTGTTCCAGATCTATCTCTTCCTCCCTTACTCTAGTACTCTTTTGTTAATTAATTATGAATTCAAGCTAAAAATGATCAATTAGAATCTCAAACTGCCTGTTCCTGATCACTGCAGAGCACATGTGATCAAGTTGGAATTTCACTTTCTGAGCAATAAGTCATATAGATTGTTCTGTACCATTTCAATACCATTTGAAAGATGCTGCCTTTTCTTTGTCTCCACTTTTGTCCAGGGTTTTGTCTTGTTATGATTCAATTGTTACAACATCCTTCTATCTGACCTTTGCAAATTCAATATTCCTTTATTTTCATTTAGATTCAGTTGTTGCTTCAAAGCTAATTTCCTGCTCTATCACTTTGCCCATCCTTTACATTCCTCCACTGACTCTCGCTTAATGCAGCTCAGGATACTGTTCATCTTCTTTGCTGCAACGACGTGTTGCTGGTTCATTTAAAGGTGTTGAATCAAGCTGATATTTGTCTTCCACTTTAACATGCCCATTTGGGGCCTGATAATAGTCTTCTTTTTTAATATGATAATTTGGGACAAATATCCTTCAGGCAGTTTAGTATAATCAATGTATGTATTTGATAGAATCATAGGATGGTTTGGGTTGGAAAAGATGTTAAAATAATCTAGTTCCAAACCCCCCGCCAAAGGCAAGGACGCCTCACCCTAGACCATGTCATCCAAGTATTTATATTCACAATAGTATCTTAGCAGGTGGTGTTGTACAGACCATTTGCTAAGGATAATAATTAAAATCTCCTATAAATTCTTCATTGTTGCTTGCACCAACTATCATTTTTTTCTTGGAGATTTGCAGGATACTGTAATTAACTTAGTTCATTAGCCTGCCTTGAATCCTTTCCCGAACTCTAATTATAAACCCAGTATTAATTCTTTCCAAATAAATACCCAGTGTCCCATCACAGGTAAAAAACTAAGATTTCTGCCTGTTCCCTGCTAGTTACAGCTCTCATCCTAAACCTACAAGCAATACTGAGGCTTTCATTGTCTCTGAACAGTGTATTAGTGATAGTAAACCTTTTTGATACTTGATAATTTTGTTTTTAAAAGCATAGATGTTTGTGTCTGCCTAGATTCATTAGTTGTTTTCTGTGGTTTGGTCTGTTTGTCAGTTTTCTCTTACTTCTGCTGCACAAACAGGATTCATGTGGTTGTTTGATTTTCTATGTCTCCATTTAACCAATGAGAATTCTATTGCAGCTTTTCTGTAAGCTGACACTTTTGGAGCTTTTATGGCAGCAGTGTACAACTTCTGTCATCTCTGATGCTGGAGACTCATCTGACTTTTAACATTTTTGTATTGCAGTTCCAGTCACTTCCATTTCTTTACAATATGCCGAGAAAGTACAATTTAGTATTTAGAATGTGTTACTCATCCACACTGTTTTTTAAATACCAAAAACTACTAGCCATGCATTCTAAAGGTTGCACAAAAAAATGGGTATGATAGACTATTCAGTTCCAAGGAAAAATATATCTATCTAGACAGTCACATTTCCATATGGTATGTTGCATCCCAATAGAAGCAATGTTATGACCTTTCAACTTCAAAAGAAACCAGTCCCATTTGCCAAAAGAGAGATTTAGCAGAAAGTATGTAATATATGGACAGTCAACAACAGAATTACCCTGCCACTCATCAGTCACCTTGATCAGATGGCTTGTTGGCAGTGGCAGTTGAGTCCCAGGACTCCTTTTGTGCAAGCTGTTTAATATGGTTTAGATTAATGCAAAGCCAAAAGTACTAGTTTGAGTTAGTACAGTTATCATTTCTATCATATGGATTGTGCTGGTTTCAGCTGGGATAGAGTTTTTTCCTAGTAGCTGTACAGTACTGTGTTTTGGATTTAGAATGAGAATAATGCTGAGAAGACAACAGTGTTTTAGTTGTTGCTGAGCAGTGCTTACATTAAGTCAAGGTCTTTACAGCTTCTCATGCTCTGCCAGTGAGCAGGTTGGGGCTGCACAAGAAGCTGGGAGGGGACACAGCCAGAACAGTTGACCCTAACTAGCCAAAGGGATATTCCATACCATGTGGCATCATGCCCAACATATAAACTAGGTGGAAAGTTGGCCAGGGGGCTGCTGCTTGGGAGCAGGCTGAGCATCAGTCAGTTGGCAGTGAGCAATTCTTTCATTCACATTACTTGTTTTTTCTTGGGGCTCGTTTCTCTCTCTTCTTATTTTCTTTTTCATTACAATTATTATCATTATATCATTATTTCTACTAGTAAACTGTTCTTCTCTTGGCCCATGAGTTTTCTTACTTTTACCCTTCTTTCTTCCCTGTCTCATCAGGGGGGAGTGAGTGAGAAGCTGTGTGGTGCTTAGTTGCCAGCTGTGGTTGAACCATGACATAGGTGCACACATGACCCACAAAATAATGCTAACTCTCTCATTGCTGATAATTAGGAAATTTTCCAAAGTGGATGTTTAGCATTCTCACCATTAATCTCAAGCACGTGAAATTTGTTTCAGTTTGCTGTGCCAGTGACTAAAAGCAGCACTTTACAGTTTTTGTATAATTCTTCTGCAAGCTCTTTAAGTTCAGACATTCATTGGCTAGGGTATATGTACATTTATGCCAGTAAAATTAAATTTGGGACCCACAGCTTAACTATACTATTCTGTCTTCCAACTCAGATTTAGTTTTTGGAATCATAATAAGCTGAACCTAAAATGGTGTAAAATGACTGTTCTTCTCTAGAAAACAGTCTTAGAAAGACCCTATGGTTTTATTAATATTTTGTAGGTTTACATTAGAATGTGAAACTAATGGCTACATCTACTACTAAATTAAAGAGTGTGAAGGCACAGGCCTGTGAACTGTTACCTGTGTGGTTGTGGTGTTAGAAAATTATTTGGCATTATTCTCACCTTGCACTTTTCCAGATAATTCACAGATGTAATTTAGGAGTTACTCCAGTGTAGAAACAGTAGGTAGTCTGGCTCTCCCGCCTGTATGGTGAATGTGTACTGGTAGGTATGCGGCCAGTCTGTGCCAATTGGTCTAAGTCAAAAAAAGGCTCCTGGCACTCTTCAACCAATTATTAGAAATGCAGCCCATGTATCTGTTCTATAGCAATTTTCTAGAGAATGTTTTTGTTCTGTGTTAAATGTGCTCTAATTAAAGGTAATTTTATCACTCTTTCAGTCATTCTGGGACTGATACTGCAGCACAGCCAAGAGGCTGTAAATTCTATCTAGTTTATACCCCATTAAGTCTATAGCAGTAGTCCTTAGCAAAAGGTTCAAATCATTATGGTATGTAAAGATGAATAAAAATGAAAGGATATTGTGGTCAGGGCAGTTTGTTATCAAGCATACACCGTACACATGTATGCTAGAGCACTGAGTATGTATACTGGCTGCTGCACTAATTGATCTTCAGCCAAAATTTCTGTATTTCTGTTTTGACCACTGTTTGTAGAAGTGAGCTCTGTTTATTCAGATACCATTAATTAATGATTTTCCACAATGTAATTTGTTTTCATTTCAGTGTGCATACTCATAAATCTCAATGATTTCAGTATCTTATCCTGTGTATAGCACTGTAGCACCATCTTGTGTGAGCTTCAAATGTGGTTTCAGTATATGCATTCAGCAATCTTCATGTTGACTGTAACAATTTTATTTAAAACCCTTTCATGTAAAACTAAAATTGGGGAAACAGGAGCATGAAATAATTTCCCCTTATAATATATGGGGTAGATTTTATAACAGTGCAGTCATTTAAGATACCTATACGCCAGGATGATCCACATAAATATGAGGCATGGGATACTGCAATCAGAAGGCAATAAATATGTATTTTATCTGGTTTTATGCTACAAAAACACAGAAGTAAAGCACAGAGATTAGAATCTCTGTGAGAAATAAAATGAACTATGGGATGGGAAAGAGATACGAGGGAAAATTAAATAGGAATTGTTATGAAATAGCTGACAGGAATAAAATTGGAAAATGCTTTTAAATGGTAGCAAAGTAGCAAATGGTGCAAGGACACAGAACTCAATGTTTATAATTAGCTGTAGTGCTTTGAAGTTTCTGTATGTTTACACAGAGGCAGAAAGTGGGAAGGGAAATGCATAAACCAATCTTTTTAGTGCAAATAATAATTGGAGGTAATATTGTGGTGCATTGAATGCACTCCGACACTTTAATCTGTCGCATGCACTTTTCTGTTCTGCATTTTCATGCTTTAACTTATGTCTAGTTTCCCTTCATTTTTCTCTTTACTTTTACCAAGCCAATGTGAGTTTACTTAGTAGCTTGTGTGAGAGGAGGTATAGTCTTGCTATTAAAGCAAGTTCAGGCATGGATGAGGAGACTACTACTTTCTGCCATTGCCAAAAGTCCAGCATATTAACATGGTGGTGACTGCTGTATTGAATGTAATGAAATGAAGCTCTCACCAGCACTTTCAGCACTTTCAGTCTCTTGTGCTGACAATTATCTAATTTTTCCAAGAATGTTAATATATTTTGGGCAGTTATAAATATATAATAACTCTAATTCTTAGGTGATTATCTATTTGAGTGCTTAGGTGATGGAAACATATGATTAAGAACTCAAAAGTATAAGAACTTGGAGCCTTAATTGTAACTTACCGAATGCAGTTTTACCCATGTGTGCTGCCTGAATATGGCACAGGGATAAAACACACCCCCTCTTCTTTTTTTATATGGAACTAAGTCATAGTGGTTTTCATGCCTTAAGACTAGGAGTAAAAAGTCAAAATGTGTTTTACATTCCTGGTTTTTGTTGTGATTTTTTCAATCAGAATACCTAGCCTCAAACTGTACTTTGCATGAAGCTACAGTACATCATTCTGACTGCATCAAGTGCTTGAATTCTTGGAGGAAGATCATGAAATTGCTAAATACTCAGCCCGTCAGTGTTTCAAGTGTGAAAGTAAAGAAGATATTTAGAAAAGCTGTATTGCTGCCTTTTTGTTGTTGTTGTTGTTGTTGTTGTTCTTTTGGTTGGAGTAACTGCTGAAGATAAGGACCTGATAAACATTCATATTCTCATCTGGTTTTGTTTTCACATTAAAAGGAATACTGGTGTCTGACTTTAGATCATGAAGATAGATACCAGGAGGGAGAGACTGGAATCAAGGAAAACAGGATTTGGCTTCTCTGCAACCAGCACTCTCCCAGCACACAACCATATAATTTTGCATAAATCTTTGATTGCTACAAATGCAGATTATGAAGGCAAAGAACTGGCCTATGGAATTAATATATAAATTGACAGATGCTGGAGGGGGGGAATCTATGGTGTTCATGCATGTATTTATAGTCCATTATTCTTCTCTGCCTGTCCTGTTTTGGCTACAGTTTATATTTGTGAGGCCTGGGGGAAAGGACTTTTCCTCTTTCTTTCGAAGTGCTAAAAGCAACTAGAAGAAAAGTTCTGTGGGTATCAGTTGTTGACAACAGACTTCGAAACAAAATAGAAGTTGTATCAGTGCTTCTCTCACCATCCTTTCTAGCTCTGTACTTGCATCATAAAGACTAAAAAAGAGCCTGGGTTTCCTCTCTTGCAGCACAGTTTTGGCAGCAAGCAGGTGCAAGTCATGCTAGAAGCCTTTAATCTTCAGCGTTTGTGCAGCCATCATGTCCATATGATCCATACATCGGGAATCTCTCCACTTGACTGTCTGAACGTCTTTATTATTTCCTCTTAACTACACTTCCATTGCACCTTCCATTTCTCACTTTTAGATGCATTCATACAAGAGATGTAACTGCTTTCTGCACCAACATTAAACAGACACAGCTACCTCTTATAATTCAGACAGTTGAAGGATTTGATAGCAAAAACAATTATTAGCAAATTAAAGATATTCAGTTAGATTAAAAGTTCAATAGTGATAAACATTGAGATACTGGCTAAAATGTGTCAGCAGGAATAGAGGCTGGATGATGGTATCCAAGAATTTAGATCCCTTTAAAGCTAGATTAGAAAACTCATGGCATGATTCCAACCTCAGCTCCAAACTCCAACCAGGACTGGAAGAGTTATGTAAGAGACTGGTCAGAAGAGAATAAAAGCCACATGTATACATGGTCTAAAACACCACAGTGCAAGCCAAGTCACTTCCCGTGCATCAAACCATACTCAGTTCTTTCTGCTAGCATCTTTTGTGTGTTTTGTTTAACATTCAAGGTATACCAGAATCTAGATGCTGCAAACCCCTGGAAAGAGAAGGGAAGTGCTATGGATGTTGTATTTTGCCATCTTCTATCCTGAGTATTGATTAAAAAAACAAATCCCTGTTTTAAGTTTTGCAGATTCTGTGGAGAAAATGTCACAGAGAACACATACCAGAACTAAAATCCAAAACTGTTTCTTTTCAGCAGTCTTTCAGAAAGTACTCGTGCTTTCTTCAACCAACTGCTTCTGTTCCCACTGTCTCTGACATATGAGGATATAGAAAAAATTGCTGGTCTTTATTTTGCATAGAATACTACATTATTAAATAGACTGTGAGTCCAGAGGAGGGCCATGAGAATGATCAGGGGACTGGAGCACCTCCCATATGAAGATAGGCTGAGAAAGTTGGGGCTGTTCAGCCTGGAGAAGAGAAGGCTGCGTGGAGACCTCATAGCAGCATTCCAGTATCTGAAGGGGGCCTATAGGGATGCTGGGGATGGACTCTTCATTAGGGACTGTAGTGATAGGACAAGGGGTAATGGGTTAAAACTTAAACAGGGGAAGTTTAGATTGGATATAAGGAGGAAATTCTTTCCTGTGAGGGTAGTGAGGCACTGGAATAGGTTGCCCAGGGAGGTTGTGAATGCTCCATCCCTGTCAATGTTCAAGGCCAGGCTGGACGAGGCCTTGGGTGATATGGTTTAGAGCAAGGTGTCCCTGCCCATGGCAGGGGGTTTGGAACTTGATGATCTTAAGGTCCTTTCCAACCGTAACTATTTTGTGATTCTATGATAGGATGGAATCCATATTCCATTCATTTGTAGTGGAAATGGAGGGGTTTTTTCACCAGTGGTTTATATGCTCAGAGAAATTATTTTGGTGTCTTTGTCACAGCTTTCTACTGTCATTTAAGAATATTGTATTTAAGGACTTACTGTATGTTTAGTTTAGTAATTTTATTTCATTTCTGTCATTTCAGGTAACTCTTGGAGTAAGCCAGTAGAAGTGACAGCACTTTATTCATTCGAAGGACAACAGCCAGGTGACTTAACTTTCAAAGCTGGAGACAAAATCATGGTCACAACCAAAACAGATTCCCAGTTTGATTGGTGGGAAGGTAGAGTAGGAGGACAAACTGGCATCTTTCCAGCCAATTATGTTGCCATAAGTAACAACTAAGTTCATATAGAAGAAAATGTTGAAGCAGTAGTATATTTACACTGAAAAATATATTTTAACTTTTCAGATCTTGTTAAAATAAGATTCTTGATCAAGACTGTTCTAACATAAAATTAAAATGCATCAAATGACCTTAACATTCCCCTAATTTTATTTCTTAAATAAACAGTAGTTGATAATCCATTTATGAGAAAGGTTTAGTTTTTAGCAAGTTGCTGTATAAATCTATTCCAATTTGTGTCTTGTTTCAATTCTGCCTTGCTATATGGATTTTTTTTCACATGAGGGAAAAATTATGAACAATTTCAAGCTAAACGTAAATACTAATATATTAAATTATAATTTATGATCTCTAATAAATGGTCTCAATTTTGCTTCAAAGCATCTCTGAGTTGGAGTTTGTTACTTTTAGTAAACACAGATCTTTTATTCACAGGTATAGTGGAAGAAATTACCGTTGTACTTGTTTTTAAAAAATCACTTTAAGCATTGCAGTATTTCTTAGTAACTACTGTGCGTCCTGTTCCCAGTATTTGTCCTTGTTAGGCATACAAAGACCTTTTTTTAGACAACTCTGTAAGAGTTAAGCAGTTCAGCTTCTCTGATAGCTTGTTTATGTTGCCCTCATCTTTGAAGAGTTGAAGCACTTCTGCAAGTTTGCTTAACAAAATGCATGAATAGTCCCTCCCAGAAAATTATACTTGCTCTAGCCTCGTAGAGAGGAAGGCATCATTAGGAAATCATTTCATTACACTCACTGGCAAAAGTTCCTGGATTTTTTTCAGACTGGGCCACAGGTTTTTGAGAAACTCAACAATGAGACAGAAGAGACTGAAGGAATAGTGAAATGTATTTACTAGCTTTCAATGAAAATCCTTCATATTCTTTTCCTCACAGACAGGACAGATGTATGTGGTCTGTCTTCAGACAGATGCCACCATCAAACAGATCCATACTGTTGCAGGTATTTTTTTCAGAAGTTATTTTCCAACCAGCTGAAAAAAGTTATATAGGCTTACATAGCTGCAGTGGAAGTGTTAATATATGCCTTTAGTAGGACTGTTGTAGCATCTGCCAATTTGAGGTGAGGAAGCAAATTCTGTGTTTACCTATCATAGGCTGCATCTATTGCTTATTAAGCAAGAAAACAGTAAATTGTCCAATATGAAGACTCAGCAAACAGAATTAATATCATAGTCCCAGACGCTGTATATGCCTCATAGTCATGAAGAATCACTCCTGCATTTATCATACCATGTTCCTGCACTTTAGTTGCAGTAAAAGCTGAAGCATCCAGTAGCTGAATTGTGCCGTAGTACCTCATTACTCATTTCCAGAATGCTGCCTGCTTTTTCAGCCAGTGTACTTGCCTTTGTGTAGGGCTGTTAAAGCTTCCTAATTCATCTCAAGTGTCTTCTTCCATGAAACTGTCAGTATTTGTGAACTTGCACAGTAAAATCTTTTTATTGTTTATATAAATTCAGTTTCTTGGATTGCCTTAGCTGAGTTTGGGGGAAAATGAGGATTGGCTAATCTAAGTACTCATGATAGTCTATAGATTTTGCACGATAGTGTTGATTAATTACTAAATCCAAACTGCATTTTTAGGAGGAAATACTGAATTGGAAGTGTATCTCATACCTGGAACATTCCTTTCTTCATTTAAATATAATGTAGGAAAGAGAGGATTCAGTGGATTAGCCTAATGCAAGAAAAAGCTATTGGTTGTCAAAACCAAACCTTCCTAAACCAATACAGAACTCTACTGTCTGATCCTACATGACTATGACACAGGCTGGATTGACCCACATCAGTGGGCTCAGGCTAATTCCAAAAGGCAGTCTGCACAACTCAGTAAATTTAAGAGATGTGTAAGATACCAGTAGGTTACTTAGGAAGGTTCCCTAAAGCAGGTGTAGAAACAAAAACCTAGAGATAAAGAGTCACCCAAGAGACACTTGTGTTCTGATAAGAGAGGGTTTTCCATGAAAAAAGTCTATGTATGTGTTCCTTTGCTGTAGGTTGCCTGCTCAGATCCAGAAGAAAGAGAAGATACTGAAGAAGGTGGTGCCTCTAGCACAAAGCATTATATGTGTTTGTAGACCAGCTATGGCCTGGCATCTGGGTTTTGGTGGGGAGTTGGGAGGATAGATATCTGTAGAACCAAATCAGTGGGTATCTGTACTAGAAGAGAAAAAATGAGTTACAGAGCCATGGGCTTCCCTGAAGGAAATACTTTAATGAAAGCAACAGAGATTACAGGCAAAGTACTGCTGTGGCATTGAGCAGGTACATTCGTCATCATACTCTTAGAAGCAGTTACCTTCAGCATATAAACCAACTGGTTTTATTGCTGAAGTGCAGTAAATCAGACAGTAGTAATTTATATATAATACAAGTACTTTACATATTTATTTTGGGACTATATATATGGCATCCCAATTTCCTGTCAGTCTTCACAGGCTTTATTTTTTTTATATTACCAAAGGGTCATAGTTAGGACTGTATGCTCTGTGTTCAACATCAGCAGGTAACTTAATCATAATTCATCTTAACCTTAAATGTTTCACCACCCTAAGTAGTCAAAGTGGAATTCTTTCTTGGAGGAAATCTTACCATATTGTAAAATTCAAATTTTGAATTTCGTGATGCCTGTAAATATTTTTTCCTTTGTATGTCTAAGTATTTTGCATATAAGCATTTTCCTCAGCATACAATTACTGATGGCTCACTGGATGGGCAGGCCAGTATTGTTACAGATGTGTTACCAAGACTCTTCTGCTGGTGTATATTCACTAACACATGTATACATATTGATGGCAAGTTTACAAGTTTTAACCAACTTTTATAAATATCAAATTATTTGTCTGCTTCAAGCATTTGAATGCATCTTCCCTGCTCTCTGTTCATCCTTTCAGAAACCCAGATGCTTGATTAAATGTCACAGTTGAAGGACACAACGAATGAAAATGTTCTCACCCTCAGCATGAGTTTGTGTCTTGCTTGGTTTCTAGTGGGCTCAAAGTATTCCTCATAATAGCTTAGAGGACTAAGGGGTTTTTTGAGGTAAATACAAGATGATTAAAGCCTTACCATCTCTATCCATTTACTATAGCTTTCATTGCTTAAATTTTAAAAAGATAAAGGGAAGAAGATAGTGTTTTCCTCTTCCGTAGTCTCCCTGAGCTGTTTTCCCCCACCCATATTTTCAAACCAGAGTTTGAATTCATTCCTAAGCAACCTCTATCACCTATAGGAAGGCAATCCTAGAGCCTCAGACATGTTAAGATGACATATCTTCTCCACTGATCTGAGTTTTTTCAGTGCATGCAAGTTTTTCCTTGTGAGGCTGTTCACTGTTCATCACGTAAATTCTCTTTTTCCACAGTAAAAGAGAATTACTACCAGAGAATATATATTGATGGTAATTATATCTAGCAAGTCTACCCAGCAAGAGTTCAACTCACAGGAAGATCCTAATGCATATACTTTCCAGCTTTTGGATCCAGACTCGCTCTCCTACTTCTGTATTTCATGTTGTTTCAAGTCATATGACAACTTAGTTTCTTCAAGTCTGTCCTTTCCAGGGAATAAAACTTCAAATGACATTATATCTGGTTTATATTGGGATGTAGCAACATTTACATTAGCTGACTACGGGTTCTGTCAGTTTTGCAAGAAGAACCCATTGACAGAAATCAGAAGAAAAAAAAGCAAAACACACAAAACCAAAGCCAAACGATCATAATCACTAAATATACCAACTTTGTATTGGTGAAACAATAGTACCTGACAGTTCAATGCTTCCAAAATTTTGAATATTCAGAGTATTTAAGGAACCATCTGTCAACAAATTATGTAAATAAGAAAAGCGTTCAGCTTTTGGTAATAGGGCAGGATGGTACATTTTGAAGTTTATCTTTAAACCGTTAGGATTAGCTTAAAACCCAAAGCACTCATTTTACCCTGATACCAGCCAAAGATACAAAATGCAGGGGGAAAACTGAAAAAGATGGTTTTTTCTTTCTTACAGGCATTTTGTCAGCTAGTTGTTAGGGCAGAAACAGTGTGCAACTGTTATCAACAGGTCTTTGTTCTATATCCATTTTAATTAATGCACACACTTTAATTAACTATTTAAAATGGTATCTATGCTTTCTGAAATTTTAAAAAGTTAACTTTATTCAGTTTATTCCTAACATCTATTTGACAGCTTCATGATTTTGTCCATTTATGTTCATTTTGGTAAGTATATCACCATAACCATAATTACAGTGTGCTCAGATTCTGCTTTTTGTAACACCTGTTTTGCAAAAATCTGTTAATTTACTAGTAATTTAATTTTAAATCATAATTTTAAAAATATCTTTGGGAAATAGTATAACAGAAAATCTTTTGTACTAACAGATTCTTCCATTCTTTTTTTCCTTGCAGACCATTGCTGCTGAAAAAGTATTTCTCTTAGTTGTAGGTGTAAATTTCCATTGTGGCTAATAGCTCCAGTTCTTCAGCAACAAGTAAACATGTAATCCCTTTCTTCCTTCTCGTAACAGGCCAAACATTCCTTTTTATCAACCCTTTCACAAAAACATCTCAGCACAGTCTTTCTTGATTAGCTGTTCTGTTTCATTATATATGTACATGCATGCACACATGCACTGGGTGCTATTTTGGACCCATGTTTGGATAAGGACCAGCTCAGCCTGACTAAAGGTCTTTCTCAGTGATGTTCTATTCTGTTTACCTTAGTAAATTGGGAGTAGGATGGCAGAAGGAAATTCCTCAAGTTTGAGTACTGGTATCTCCTTGAAAAATTATCTTCTTCTTTAAAACCTCAACAAATTTCTACAGCAGCTCTAATCATGCTTGCACAAATTTCTAAACCAGATTTTTACCAATTGTGTCAACCTTTACAGTCTTAAATGAGTATCACATACATTTCTATGAATTCTATATATAACTTATGCCAATAGGATCATAAGGAAGACAAAAATAGTTGTTTACTAGCTTTTACGGTAAATCTTTTAAAGAATTGTCTGATCTAGAGTGAGCTGAACTGCAGGTGTTTATGTTGGTTTATTGTGGATATGTAGATCCACAGAACTTTTGAAATGTAGACCTTTTGTCCGTATTACCTAAATTTAGACACAGCATCTTACCTATAGGCATCTGTTTCTAAGAAACTTAACCAGAACATTTTGAAATCAAATTAGGTTGTATTGAGAGTCTAAATTTATCCAAATCTTCAGTCTGAACATTCATGGGAAAATATTTGTGAGTTTTCGATTGGTTCTTGCTCTTAATTGAATTAGAAATACTGCAGAAAAAAATCTTTTGGGCTTTTCCCATGCCATAACTAATGTAAGAAAAATAAATAAAAAGAAATAGCAAGCTTCATTCTTTGGAAAAGGTTTTAGCTAATTTCATCTAAAATTAAATGCAGATAGTTCCTGAAATGTCAGGAGTGTATGAACTAATGCATGCTAACTCTAACACTAGGTTGATATCCATGTGTTCTTCTATATCTTTGATCCATCCTGTAATTCTTTACCTACATCTGTTTTTTAGCAGTAGAAATAAAAATGCTGGTAACTATAGACTGCAGAGGAATTCTGCCATCTACATCATTAAGATGAGTTTTTGCATTTGCCTTTATAAAGCTTGTAGGTAGTATCAGCTTTGGAGTTCTCTTCAGTGGTTCCTGAACCTTTTACCTGGCAAAGTTCACATTCCGTTTAATGTTACGGAAAAGGCAAATACTCCTAGCACACTTATGCATACTTTGTCTTCTGGCTGGAGAATTTGTTTCATACAAGGATCTGTATGAGAAGCAGAGAAGGCAAGCCAGGCAGTGCATAGAGTAGCAGAGTATAGCTGTCTACCACATGGAAGATCTGCCTAGCTAAAGGACCAGGAGCTGCTTGCTTCTTGAATCTGAGGATGTTGTCTGTTGTGGTAATATGAGCCTGAAGGTCTTTTTAAATATATGAAGTGTATCCATAAACTACTGCAATACAATTAATTCAATTCATAAAAACAATAATGATGGTTAAATTTTATTGGTTAAGAAGTTTTGAAGCAAATTTTCCCTCCTCTCTTCTTTTCCACCTGTGTATCCTCCTCCAGTCTTGTACTACTCCTGTTCTATGCATGGCCTTTAGGTATCTGACTTGCTGAATGCTTCAGGACTGTTTGACAGTATCCAGGGCAATTAAACCTGACCTTTCTGTGGCCTCCCTGGATATATCTGAGTAACACTAGCTACTGTATCAAATAGGTGGGGCAAGGGGGAGAAGCGGCTACTTAACTAGCTCTGGCAGCCTAAATTCTCACGTAATTCCTGTAAATGAAAGTTGTTCTGTCAAAGGAGATATATAGTCTCACAACAAGCATCATTAGAATTCTGAGTTTCTGAACATCCTGTTTTCACAATATTTGCAGAGCCTTTTATGCTTTTAGCCATTTTAATTTTATTTTCCAAATGCAAATGTCCTGGGTTCAGCAGTGGCAGTCATTTTTGTCTTTCTTGGTAGCTGGTGCAGTGCTGTGTTTTGACTTTCAGCTGGGAACAGAGCTGAAAACAATGATGTTTTGGTTTGGCCAAGGACTTTGTGGGCCTCATGCTCTGCCAGGGAGGAGGGAAGCTGGGAGGAAGCAGAGACAGGACACCTGACCCAAACTGACAAAACACCCACCACCCAACACACCAAACCTGGGGGCAGTTATCGGTCCTGGTGATGGGTGTGTATTCTCTTCCCTTGTTATTTCTTTATCATTACTATATTGTGAGCATAGTGATTGTTTTACCTAGTACTAAACTGTTCTTACTCAACCGTGGGAGTTGCATTCTTTTGATTCTCCTCTCCGTTCCCCCAGGAGTAGGGGGAGGGCAAGAAGGGGGGGGAGTGGGTAACAAGCTGTCTGGATGTGGGTTAAACCACGACAAAGTACTAGTCAAATCCTTGTCTCCAAGGGTTTTAAATCATTTTAGACTCTAATTTTCATGCAATTAAATGTGAGTTACGCCTCATAATAAATTGAGATAATGCTGTTGAAATAAAGCACCTGGATGCAAAAGTATTGTCACAT
The DNA here is from genome assembly GCF_033783945.1 of Neopsephotus bourkii. Lineage (NCBI taxonomy): Eukaryota > Metazoa > Chordata > Aves > Psittaciformes > Psittacidae > Neopsephotus > Neopsephotus bourkii. Next base: position 1,148,957 of record NW_026901402.1, on the reverse strand, counting down.
ATGACGGTTCCAGCTGCTTGGGAGACATTTTTGATTACTAAAGTATTAAGTCACTTAAATAGGTGCCATTCTGTAAGGTTTTATCACCTGCAGACATTCGGGGCAGAATGAACTTTTCTTAGGCAAAGGTGATCTGTTAAAATATTGGTTTTGATTTGAATTATACATTCTGTGGTGGTCATTTTTAATGGAAACTAGTTCTGCCTATTACCTTTTAAAACCTGTCTCAGGCTGTTACTTGCTTTCAGCCTGGTATTCAGTGTGTCTTGTATTTTAATGTTCCAAATTTCCTTCTGTCATATTTGATGTCAAAATTAAAGCCACAGTTAAGCCAGAAATTCAAAACATCAGTCACTTACACTAATTGGTTTCTTGTCAGCCATCAGATTCTTACAAATGTGAACCAGGACAAGCTGCTTTAAGATTTTGCAGCCAAAGATTGTATTTGATGTGCTTTGGATCACTTCTTCTGCATATCTGATTTCATGCTTTTCAGACTAACCCCTTGTTTCCTTCCGGCAGTGCTGAAAATACTTGGGCCTGTTCCATCTGATTTTACATCAATAGGATTCTTTTGGTAGCTTTGAGGTAGACTTTAAACACTACATGGTGTTACATTAGCTTGAAACCTATGTTACTCTTCTGACTACAGCCTAGGCTGCTGCTTAAACTGTGTATAAAACAGATATTGATAAACGCCTCTGAAAACAATACCATAAATATTTTCTGCATGGCCATCGCACTCTGAAGCAATAAATACTCTTAATGTAACTTTTCAGTAGCTCACTTTTATAGCAGAAACAATGGGAATTGCTTGAAAGAGTCCAGTGCAGAGCCACAAAGATGATTAAGGGAGTGGAACATCTCCCTTATGAGGAGAGGCTGAGGGAGCTGGGTCTCTTCAGCTTGGAGGAGACTGAGGGGTGACCTCATCAGTGTTTACAAATATGTAAAGGGTGAGTGTCAGGATGATGGAGCTAGGTTTTTTTCAGTGATGTCCAGTGATAGGACAAGGGGCAATGGGTGTAAACTGGAGCATAGGAGGTTCCATGTGAACATCAGGAAGAACTTCTTTACTGTGAGAGTGACAGAGCACTGGAACAGGTTGCCCAGGGGGGTTGTGGAGTCTCCTACATTGGAGATATTCAAGGCCTGCCTTGACAAGTTCCTGTGTGATGTATTCTAGGTTACCCTGCTCTTGCAGGGGGGTTGGACTAGATGATCTCTTGAGGTCCCTTCCAACCCTTGGGATTCTGTGATTCTGTGACTTTGAGTCAGTCCATGCTAAGTATGGGGTTTCTTCCTGTATTGCCATCTATGTGTTCTTCTGGTCAGTTACTTCTCTCATTGACAAGGCCACCCCATACATCTCACATGTTTAAAGCCAGTTAGAACTGAAGCTCTGAAGCAGCCCTGGTGGCCTTTGCAGATTCCTGTGCAGGCTGCCATCATCTTTTCCTATAGATCCCTTGGAGTCTGGTCATGAACATGGCAACCAAAGGAAACAGACTTTCTTTGTGAGGATTCTAAATCACAACTGCTCTTTGGATAGCATATTAAAAAATAAATAAATGCTATATTAAAAGTAAAAGCCCATAGCTATTTCCTTGTTTTGCCTTTTCAAGGTTTCGAACATTACCTCAGCTTAAGTCAGTGTTTCATGTTGTCAAGAATTTTCCTTTTGCGGCAAGGCTTTTTCTTCTGATACATAGAGGTCCCCCTCTGTGGAGTAGCACTCATTGCCACACTACTGATAAATGTTAAAAAACAAAATGCAGGGTAAGGTTATTCAGCACCAACTAACACATCATCCAAAGAGCATCTTTGAAAATATATCTATATTTGTGCCATCTGCTTTTGAGAACATGTTCAGGTAGGTTTAGGAGTACTGTCAAGTTAGGTATCTGTTTTTCCAAAGCAGTCAGTCAAGAGAGGTAGGTTGCATGAAATGTCTTCTAGAATATGTACTAGAGAAGATTAACTTGTTCCTTGAAACTGTCTTTCTAATGTCATTTTGTTGGCAGTCCTTCAGGGTGATCTCTGTATATAAATACTTTATTCTTTCATTTCATAAATAAGGATGATTTTTTTCTCTATGACCTACTGAATTAATCAAGGAAACACAATTTCAAATCCTGTTAACAGAAAGTTTCCATGAACTGAAACTGTGGATCACTGCCACTGTGAATGAAGAATAGAAAAATCTAAGAAAGGGAAAGATATAGTTAACAGCAATTTAAGTTTATATCTACTTAGGTAGTAGGAATATGGGGTATTAATCTTAGTTGCTAGTTTTGACACACCCAAGCTGTCTGCTTATTTCATCATTCCCTTTTTTGGTACTAAGACAAATGCTGGATAAAAATACATGTCAATCTAACTTCATATTCAGAGAATTGTTCTAGATCAATAGAATAGCCTTTAAATTATTCTTCTTTTGATCAGTTTAGAAATAGACTTGGCAAAACAAAAAATGGAAAATAATGATCTGAAAAGAGAACTCCCTGCACTGAAGAAAATACAGATCTCATGAAAAGTTATTTCTTAAATCTGTTCAAATCATACATTGCTAAATGGATTTCATCTTCATCTAGGGCTCTTAATTTACCAGTATTAATTGTTGATCATACCTAACAACCGTGTACATACTAAGGAACTCAGGTAGCCTGGAGTATCTTTCTTTTACATGCTACTATGTTAAAAAATTATTCTCCTGGGGGTAGTGTCAGAATAAAAAGCCTAAATGTTATTCACTTGCATTTTAAAAATGCCAGTTTTCTTAAACATGAAGAGTTCTCTGTTAACAACTGGGCTCCAAAATCCAAATGAACAAAATATTTAACATGAAACTCAGCAGTTTCACATTAATAGATCCTGGTTGACAGTATGCGACTTGGACATTATTGATTACAGCTCCAATGAGATGTACTAGCTTTCATACAGTGTACAAGCAACATGTGCAGGCAAGCCAGATGCAAAATTGAAACATTATCTAAACAGAGTTGATTTCAAATGTTTCAAATGTAAATAACCCACTGGGTGGTCCTTGAGACTGTCAGCAGTCATTATTTTCTGTAGTGTAAACAGGGCTGTCAGCTGGGATTTGTGTCACAGAGATAAAAAGACATTCTTCCTTAGCAAAGCCTAAGCTGTTGGTTTTAAAGAAAGTTGCGCACCTCCATGATAGATGGAGAGTACCCTTCTGGATTTTAATGAAAGTGTTTTATAAGCTGTCATGGAAACCAGAATAGGTGTCTGAACAATGTAGACTAGGAGGTAAGTAAAGGTTAATGGAATTACCAGAGTAATAAGCCTTAAAATTCTGACAGATCTAAATAAATGCATCATTTCCATAGATGTACTCTGTTGATTCTTCGAAGTTTTCTGCAGGTTGCAAAAGCTAAACCAAGAAAATAGATAGCAATAGGCAGCAAAAATATAACTTTGGATGAAAAAATCATTGTATGTTTGAGACTATTGCTTGAATTAAAAATATGAATGTGATCGGTTTAAGTGATCTGAAGTATTAGTTGTTCATAAGGATTCATACAATGGCATTAATGCTTAAATTCTCTGATTCAGCTATTACAGAAGAGTATTATTCCGCTCCCTGTCTCTACTTAGTTCAATGGCAACTGAGCAGTTAAAGCACCTTAACAAGTCCGATCTGACATCTCCTAAGAACAAAACTAATTATGTGTCACTGTCTTCTGTATCAGCAGTAACCTCTTCATTTTATAGCCACTGAAATCTTCAGGAACATTGCCATTGGCTTCAGTAGATTTGGAGCAGTGGAACACATAAGTGTTTATTTCAAAAATAGGTAAAGATTTTTCCAACTGATTTCCTGGAAGAAAACAAGATTTTCAGGTTTTCCTCAAGACCTTTTTTGTACTTTCTCCTGGAATTGCATCATCAGGGATCTACATTTCTGTAATTGTCTTGTTCATTTCTGAAAAACTAGAGGACTCCGCATTCTACTGAACCACAAAGATGTCTTCTTCCTATGCAGATATTTTCTTGGTGTCTGAGGAACTGAATATAGATTCTAACTTGCATGACAGAATTATCCTTTGTAATCTGTATTTTTACTTGTTTACATGGTTCAGTAAAAAGTAAGCAGTCAATTGAAAGCACTAACAATGTGGTTAATCCCTCCTGGTGCCTTGGGTCCTGAATAGGTATTACATCCCTTAGTAATTTTTTGAATAAGGAAGGAAAATGGAAACATTCCTCTGCAGTGTGACCTGAAAGTCTAGGGAAACAATGTACATTTTAATGTGATGAATGAAAATTGTGGAAGGCCTTTGAAGATCGTCGGGGCTGCACAGAAGTCTACACTCTAATCCTTTTGTAACAGGAATATCATCACTGTTACTTTAAACTTAAACTGAATCCCATGGTTACACTTCTTTGCTCCCAAGTGGCAAGATAAACTGGTGCGTTTGACACTGCAAAAAATGTGTCTTCATCTAAGAACCTGTGGCCAGTGATGTGGAATTGGCTTTCTTCAAACAGTCTCTTATGCAGAGATGCATGCAGGAAATGGTTTAAAATTCAATCTTTATTCCTCTCTCTTACTTAAATCTTTATCCTTTGCTTGTATGTTCTGTACAGTCTGTGTAGTGTTGCCTTCATGCTTGTCAGATTGCCTGCCTGCAGTTTTTCCTTTCTCCCTCATTCAGTGGGCTCCTCATTTCCTCTCAGGGAGTGGACACATATTCACCTTTCTTTCACAAGGGGATTTTGTATGGTCCTTTCAACCCTTGCATTCTTTTCTTGGACAACATAAAACCTCGTCATAGCTGGCATCCTGAAACAGCATCTTCCTTTTTAAATCCAGTGCTTGTACTTAATTCTGAAGTTGTCTATAGTTACCTTTTTCTCACTACAAAACCTTTCAATTTGCATACCTGTGTAAAATAATATCATGGGCATTCCACTACTTTCTACTGCTAGAAGGAATTTGAGTAATACTGCATGGTTTTGTTTTGTGTCAGAATTAACTTTAATCTAAATGACAATATATTTTAAACAGATCCGTAGTTCAACAGATGAGGTTAGCAGATATTCTGAGTGCAAGAAAGTTAGAAATGTCTTTGTCCCATATGTGCTTCAGGAGGTACAAAACAATGAGCCTTTACTGAAAGTATATGAAACTTACCCAAGTTCCACTCAAACAATGGCCAAATGTAAGTAAAAAGATTGTGAAGAATCTATTACAGGACTTAGTACTGAAACAAGGTAACCTTAAGTGAAGTACTGCACACACAGGGATGTCAATAGTATCTGTGCTTTGTGAAACAAGTCAGTGTGTGTTAGTATGAATTTCTGCTATTTATGTGGGAAAGGTTGTTGTGGTTTAACCAATGCCAGACAGCTTTTTACCCACTCCCCCCCTTTCTTGCCCTCCCCTTACTCCTGGAGGGACGGAGAGGAGAATCAGAAAGAATGCAACTCCCACGGGTTGAGATAAGAACAGTTTTAGTAACTAAGGTATAACACAAATCACTAATGCTAACACCAATAATAGTAATGATAAATGAAATAACAAGGGAAGAGAATACAACACCCCATCACCAGCCAACCGATAACTTGCCCCGCAGTCCGATCAAGCACCGACCGATACCTCCTCCAGCCCTGCAGTCCACCTGCCCTTCCGGGTAACTCCCAGTTACATCCTGGGCATGACGTGCTGTGGTATGGAATACCTCTTTGGTCAGTTTGGGTCAGGTGTCCTGTCTCTGCTTCCTCCCAGCTCCCCTCCTCCCTGGCAGAGCATGAGGCTCACAAAGTCCTTGGCCAAACCAAAACATCATTTTTATCAGCTTTGTTCCCAGCCCGAAAGTCAAAACACAGCACTGCACCAGCTACCAAGAAAGAGAAAAAATGACTGCTGCTGCTAAACCCAGGACAAAGGTGAATGTGTTAATTAGTATTTATTCAAATCTATTTTTCCCAGCTCATGAATTTTAGCTTCATCAGAATAACGGCTGTACAATTATAAGCTGAGCACGCTGTAAGCACTTAGGCCAACCATCCACAGATCTTTTGCCCCTTTTACCTAAGCACCACCCCACGCATACAGCTATCTGCATACCATGTGCAGACCCAGTTAACTGAAATGATGACACAAGGGACAATCCTTGCATAAGGATTGAGAACTGTGGAAGCAAATGTCCCAATTTCTGGGTGCTGAAAGGGGAATGTGTTCTTCTTGGTATGTGGTCTTATCTGATTCTTTGAATCACAGCTGTGTTTTTTGGTTTTGCCGAAAGTGAGTTTTTCAGCAGAATGGAATTTTCCACAAAATACACCCTTTCGCAAGAATTGTCTGATTTTTTAACTCTTTCACAAAGGAAGTGGTTAGATTTACTTCCCACACCCCCCTCCCAAAAAAAAAAAAAAAAAAGTTGAAGGATAATTTCAATAAAAATCAGGCAAATTTAATTTTTCTTCAAATATGTTTTACGTGTTCCAGCCCCTTGAGACTTTTCCTCTACAGTTCCCAGTAGTTTTGTCATCCTACAGTATTTCTGTAATTTTCATACATATTTCTCTTAGCTTTGTGTATATGCATTTCATGGCTGTTCAAGAAAAGAAACTTTACTGAAATAAAAAGGGATTGAAATCCCTGTAGTACAATGTGTGCATCAGAGATACAGAAAGCTGTAAATGTGCACTTTGTGGTGACATTACTTTTCTTACACTAAGAGTACAACAGTCTAGTAATTGTCTGTGTAAGGAAAATGCAAACTATCCCTGTGCACTGACGTGTCAGATTTAAATGTTAGAGGAAGACACACTGAAGCCAGCTGAAAATGTTGTTGCAGAGAAAGAATATTCTTCTGAGTCCTGATATTGGGTATCCTTTCTATAAGTATTTATTTCAGTTATTAAATGAATGCCAAAAAGCTTTACGGCATCAGTACATAATAAAGTGGAGGAACTGGGTAAAATAAGTTTTTATGTGTGTCTCCGCATGTGTATGTATCTAGAAGTAGTATTTGGTGAAGAAGTATTTGGACTGAACCTTGTTGATTGGATTATATTGCATCTTGCCCTTTCCATCATTATTATATTATTAGCTGATATTTATTTTCATAACCATTCTTTTACTACATCTGTAAAAAAATAAAAGCCTGCTTTGAAGTTCAGGGTTATATTGTGCTGGGATTATTAGAAATTGGCTAAAACACAGCCATGGAGGGAGGGGGCTGATCATGGGAATTTTAAGGCTGAGTGGAGCAAAAGCTAGAGATATTCTGAAGCCCCTGGTCCTGTGACCTTTAATAACATAGCTTAGTTTGTCTTCCACTCCACAAACAGAACCACTGATTTGCTTGCATGTATAAGGTTTAAAGGATCAAAACCCTAACTTGACACTGGTGGACATACTGGCATCATTTGATTTAATCTACTGAAAGATCTATTTTTACTCTGATTCAGAAGAGAAAAATGAAAAGAGCAAAATCCCTACATAGTCACTGGAGAGAGGTAAGTGCTTCCAGGGAGCCACTTAGGCAGTGTCAGTAAAATGGCTAAAATAGACAGCATAGATAATGTGGTTCTGAAATATAACCGTACTGTGTGGTTCTCAGAAAGCTAGACAGAGACTTGGGTGCATGTTAAGATTAGTCAAAGAAAGATAAACTTATGGTGGAGTTCTTGCTACTTTCTTTTGGAATGTTAATAGCCCAAATTAAACAGTGGAGAGTACTCCAAATACCAGAGCAATGAAAAAGTTTACAGCAGCGATATCAGCATTTGGAGTATCCATATTTTTTCTCAAGGTCTGCTCACTTCCCATGACTTTCAAATTACTTGTATATAGCCAAATATAGCTCAGGGTGCAGATATGATGTAGGACTGATTTTGAGTGCCTGGGTATAATTCCTTCACTGATGTCACCCCGTGAATCCAAAACAGAAAGGAACCAAATAATACTGCTTTCTATTATAAGAAGTATATTTTGTCCCCATAGATGACAGGTTAGTGTACTCAGCAAGGAGGTCAGGTGAACTTGCACAGAAAAATTCCTCCTTTAAGTAAGAATAATGTGAATTCCTAAAGTCAGCATAGAAATTTAAGTAACCTCTATTATTAAAATTATGTCATCTCTGGGTAAAAATGGTAAATTTGTTCTCAAAGTCTGACAACCTTGTCTTTTACAGTCCTGAACTGAGGTGTTATATGCAGCTTTCACTTCAGAGCGGGCATGAGATGAAGCACCATCTCCTTAAGCCAGAAACTGAAGTTTTGGTCACACATTTTTTACAAACAGAAGTGATCAAGGACCAAGCTGCCAGGCTGGGAAAATGGCAAAGCATCAAGCTGAGAGAAAAAAGCTGGGCATTTGTGCCCATCCAGCTCACCAGTCTGCCCCTTGCTGGGTGCAATCTATTGGTTGAGCCAGCCTTGCTGCTTATTGTTCCCCCTGTGCAATGTGAAGAATATCTTGTGTTTAGAACACTTCATACATGGAAGGAACTAAACACAGGCACGTTTGAAAACATGGAAGTGTATTTCTAAACCACTTCTGTTAGATTCTCCATGTTAGTAACTTGGCAGCAAGGTTCAACTTACTGTTTGTGTGGAGTTGTTTTGGACTAGCCACTTATTTTAGGGGACAGCACACTAATATGCTGAGCTTCCTTTGGTCTCTATGGTGTTAAAGAAACCAAAAGCAAATTAGCTGTAATGCTGCTATGTGTCTGCAAAGTAATCAAAGCTGTATCCTGGAGAAGACTTGCCATCTTTGGTAAACCCCAGCTGTCCTGGGCAGTCATCACTCCAAAAGCAAACCTTTGACCCCTTTATATTTTCATAATTATATGTATGTTATCAAAAAGAAGCAAGAATATGGGAAAGAAAAAAAGTTTAAAATAAGCATCTATACTGTGGGAATATGGTGGGGTAAAAGTGGTGAGGGCAGCAGCTCTCCTTCACAGCAGAGTGCAAGTCTGTGCAAGGTTCTGTTGCATACATGTCCATATCATTTAGAAAGACACTGTTGCCTGAGCATCTGCCTGGCTTACCCTAAAGCAACCTGAGAGCAAATAGGCCATAAAAATCGCCTTAGTTTGTGCTTTCTAGGTCCAGAGCCAGTGGGAGACCAGGCCAAGCAAATGCACATTCTAGTTTGGCAAGTTTGGGTGCTGCCTGCTGGTAAGAGTATACAGATGCTACATATCCTATCTAACTTGAAACTTCTGAGGAAAGTAGAAGTAACACATGAACGATGAATATCAGATAGGAGTTTCTCATGCAGAAATAAAAAAGAAAAGAGAAAGAAAAGGGTATTTTTTTGCTGCTTTTCCACTGTGCTCCTACAAGTCTTCTAGTAAATGCCGGAATGTAAAAAATATAAACTTAACCAACCAAAAAAAAAAACCAAACAAACACCCCCCCTAAAAAAAAAAAACACACAAAAGAAAAAAAACAGCCTCAGAAACTAGATTAAAACAGTCTATAGGCTAACAAGGTTTGATCCAATTGTTCTTGAAGTCATAAGGAATTAACTTTAGAGAGTTTCATACTGAATGCCTAAGGACATTCTTATAATAAATGAGTTGCCTCACTGAACAGACTTGAAGAGGTTGGGGTAAAGTGAAAAGCATTCATTTACAGAGCTGTGGGCTAATATATCAGCATTCATAGAATTACAGTGGTCACAGCCCCAGGCAAATCACAGATTAAATATAACATCAATGTCAGCAAGAACAGCAGTGGGCTCTACATTAGCTCGAGTAACTATGTTTACTATCTTCTTACCTCTTGTGTTTTCTTTCTAATATTTTAAATGTTCTAAATCAAATTAATTTCATTGGGATGGCATGAGAAGCTGATCAAGGCTTCTTGATAAGCGTTTATGTGACGTAGAAGACACTACTGCCCAGATGCCAATTCCATCATTCATATGGAGCAAGAGGAGTCAATGCCCAACTTGCTGAGGGACAAAGGGAAAGGAGAAAGGGACATGTCACTCCTGGAAGAAGATCCTGTGATCCCAAATAAATAGAGAGGATAAATAAGTATCCCTCCAGCTGAGATGGTCTTACCAGTCTGCTTCAGTAAAGAGTAGCTGCAGCAGCACTGCCAGAGAACACTGGAATTTGTGAGAAAATGAGAGGTTGGGAAAGATAGGAAGAGAAAGCTTGGGAAGAAGCTATAGAACAGAGAGACTGAAAAAGGATTGTATCAGAAGACTTGCATCACCAATCAACCACAAATATTTTGTGGTTGGTGTGTCAACCTCATTTTATTTTGGGAGCTGTCTTTTAGGAGGAAGAACAGTCCATGTGCTCTCATAAACTAAGGATAAATGGAAGAGATGTCTGTTGTTCTGTTGAGTGACCACTGATGTTAAACATCCTTTTGTTTCTCCTTATCCTCTTCCCATAAAGCCAAAAGCATAAAATTAGCACAACACAAACATTAGCAAGGCCCCCACACAGGGATTACACAGAAATCTGCCAAGTGTTCTACTAAGCCAGAAACATGTTCAAAACTTGGAAGCCCTGTCAAGAAAAGTGATGTTGCAAGCAAGGATGTTTGTAATATTAGATAGCAAAACTTTCCCTCCTGTGTATTATTAATAGTGGCTCTGAGTGCTGGCCAAGGTGAGCGTGCCACAATAATGGTATGAGCAGTAAGTAGAAAGTGTTCAGCAGTGAGCAAATATGTAAGCAATAGACCATAGTAATCCCAAAGAAGCAGTTCTCCTTTCAGCCTTTCTGCATCTATCCTTAATGTGTGTGATTTCCAAAACCTATGAGAACTAAGTAGAAAGTCTTAGACTGATGTCTTCGCATTCCCTGTCCTGGAATTCCTCACACACACACTCTTCTCTGGTATTATCAGTTCAGTTCCTTTCAAAGAAAATTACACTTTAAAGCTCAGTACAAAATTTAGGACACAGACAAGAGGGGGGGAAAAGGCAATTATTGTTACTTCTCTTCTTAGATACTTGTGTGTCACATCACTACTATTATTGCAGGGGCCACACCTAGATGCCCAGACATTTTCTTGGGAAGAGAAGCACAAAGATTATCTTGACATCTCAGATGGTTCTGTAACTACAGAGAATTAACACAATTTATTTGCTTACATGATCTGATAGTCCTTTCTGCAAATTTATGTGATATTAAAATGCTAACATTGGTACGAGCTCCATAGATTTTCATTTGCTTTTGAATTTTTATGTTTACCTAGCCATTAACTGCATATCTGTACTTCACATTAGGGAATAAAATTTGCCAATGAAATAATATACAAAAGAGATAAAGTCTTACGAAGGAAGCAAATATTGAGTATAGTTTGGCTGCCATTCAAAATTGCCTAATTCTGATGCCTCAGTTCATTTCAGTGGGAGCCTTGCTCTCAATCGGTCTAAGCTGTTGTCAGTGGTAGCCAGCAGAGTAATAGCTAACTTGGCTTTTGACAGATAGAGCTTCTTGCTAGCCAGCTGTGTTACTAAATAGTTGAAAGCATTTTTTGTCTACTGTTACATTGACAAAAACTTGCAATCATTGAAATTGAAAGTCTGAATTAGAAAGGAATCTTGCATCCTCCTGTCTGTATTGTCAATATATAAATACGTTGCATTTAAAATAGCATTTTTTGTTTGGATTCCTTTTATTTTCTTTGAACAAACACTTGTATATTTGCTTTGTTTTGAGCATACCATGTGTAAATGCCATTTTTTAGCATGGTTAAGTAATTGTTGAGGTTTTGCTCTTTGTCACAAACACAAATATCTATCTGTGAGAAAGGTTTAAATGACCTCCCTTGAAGTTCGGATTTTGTCCTGAGTTCTAACAACTAAAATCTGACAAAGAAAAGTAACTAAAGAAATGTATCTTGTTCCCACTGGGATCAAAAGAACCAAGCAAATAGTAGGAGAACCTAGACTGAAGGTTCTGGATAGTGGCAGTAGCAATCTAAAATGCTGTGTAGGTGCAAGATGTATAGATATATTCCATTTCTTTTGAGAAATACATTTAATGTACTTAAGTTACACTAGACTTTAATGAATGCTTACATTTAACAGAGAATTAAGTTTTTTTTTGCTGAATGAAAGCCTAAATGAAATAGTTTTTAAAAATAAAAAAATAAGAGTTTTCTAGTCTTGTAAATTTTTCATCTCTAATTAAGATATTGGGGAAATTGTAATTTTTACTTTATTTTTTTTTTAAGGAGAAATAGACAAAATTCAGAACAAGAAATTGTTACTTATTTCCAATTTCTCCTTCTAGGTTTTTAAAAAGTAAGCCCCACAGACTTTGAAAACAGAAAGGATAAAAACAATCCAGAAGAGTGCATAAGGAGTACAAGCAAAGAAATTACTAGAAACAACTGACCTTAAACCAGTCTTTCAGAATGGCAGGCTGCTAAAGTTAAAGGAACAGATGGACAAGAAAAGAATATCAAAGAAAGGACAGAAAAAGTACTCAGCCTTTGTTTTAAGTACTTTTAGACATTTCTCCTGCTGTTATGTTATTGACTTAAAGAATCTAATGACTTCCTTCGCTTCCTAATTTCTATAAATTATGGGGTTTTTACAGGTAGGCCAATGTCAGCTTCACTATGCACAGTGTTTACAGTTGAGAATGTCTGCAAGGAGAAAAGATAACTTTACCAGATTACTTTTCACAGCGTTTTTTCTGCAGATCTCCTAGGCACTACAAGGTTCACTGTTGAAAGATTTGGGGTGAAATCATGGCCAATGGGAATTCTGCCATCAACTTCAAAAGAGTAAGATTTCATCCTTGATCTTATTTGTTTAGCAAGAAAGTGCTTATTTTTTTATTTTTTTTTTTTTGTGCACAAACTGCCAGCATAGCATGAAACAAACTATCCTGATTTCTAGAGGGCCTTTCAAAGGCCGGGTGACTGCCAAAATTGCAAATCCAATTTGTTCACAGATTGACCAGTGTGTGATCATTCCAATTATATTTGGCACATGTCAAGTGGAAGAATCAAACCTCCCTCTTTTTGGATCACTTATACACACTTCAAAAAATAAACTACCAATATAATTAGCTGCTGAAATGCTTGCTAGGTTGCCCTGAAAAAATCCTCACCAGAAGAAAACACACTCCCTGTATTCTCCCAGACCTTGTTCTTCAATAAGCTACTCAGATCTTGTCCCCTGCACCTGCACTGATTAGTGTAATCCTCCTGACTGCCTGTGGGTACCCCAAGAAACTAGTTTTCCCACAAGTGAGGTCCAGGAACTGTGTTCCATGAGAGCTGGACAGTGTGGCAAGATCATTCCCCCCTCCCTCAGTCTTGCTCTGCACAAGCTGCTGGTTAGGCCCATCTGCACATCAAATGTGCTCATTGGCACCCTTATTTAATAACTGTGTTAAGGATCCATGTTGAGGTTTTCTTTTCATGCATCAGTGAAAATGCGTGACCCCATCGAGCTGCCTGAAACCCTGCATAGGAGCTGCTTTTTCCAGCAAACATCTGCCTGACCTCTTAAAAAAGGTCCTTCTCTTCTGCCTTTTGCCTAATCCTCCCAAAAGCAAATTCACTGAGCATGTTACTTATTTTGTTGCTAGCTTGAAAGGCAAAAGCTCTTCCTTTTGTTTCTTTATGGTTTCCATTTTCCTTCCCAGTAATTGTCATGAGAATAGCTTCAAAACACTCAGAAGCTGAGAATCAGAAAAATACACTGCTGAAGAAGGAAAGCCAAATAGCAGGCAAATGTATCATGAAGCACAAGCTTATTCAGCAAAACTACATTTTTGAGAAGAGTTTGGCAAGAAAGAAAATACACCTTTGGGCTTTTAAAGTCAGTTCATACTTTGTCATCAGAACACTGCGGACAGTCCACTGCTTAATCTTTAAAAGACATTACTTCTGAAGCTGATTCACAGTTCCCTGGTGCTCTAAGTTCCACTTTGTGCTGTTAACTCTCACCCTATTTCTACAACCCCAAGTCTCAAGATTATCCAGCTCCTGACCCCCCTCTATGCTTGAATGCTTCTTAGTGTTCTGCTTTTTTAGCAAATTTTGTAAGGACCTGTTTTCTGGGAAGACCATCAATTAAACTATTAAATCAGCAACATCTCATGACCAATCTCTGTCAAAAAATGCCCTTTTTAGCTCAAAGCAACACCTCGCTTTCTCCCTAGTAAGTATTTTTGTTCTGATGATCACTTTCAATTTTATACATCTTGTCCATCTCAGTTCAGTTCTCATGTAGAACATAATCAAAGGTTACTGCAAGTGTTCTAGACAAGTCTGGACAGTTTGTCTCTGGTTCACCACCCTTACCCAGGAACACGTTATCACAAAAGCTGCCAGATAAGTCTTGCGTTATCCATATTTGGTAAGTATTGTTGCACTTCTTCCATGTCTTTACTTCTGTTTTTCTTCAAAATTGTTCTGAATTCATGAATACTGACAAATAGATCTGTAGATGCCTGGTTTGTGTTTTTCTTTCATTAAATATAGCTAGTAAGTTTATTATTCTCTAGTCAAAAGCTACCACAGTCAGTGTGATGGGTGTATTTATAACAGTTTCTACCAGACTTACAGCTCCATGTGCCAATTCTCTCAGTGTCCTGGGATCATTTGATCCCTCTGACTGAACCGTGGTGAGCTATTGAAGACTGTCTGCCTTATAGTATACAGTAATGTTCATATCCATAATTCAGCTCTCCCCATTTTCTGTCAAATATTCCCATTGAAAAGTGATGAACCACTTCATTTTAGAAGTTTCTCAGCATGGGAAAATTCAGTTCTGAATTTATGTTCACATACACCATCTCATGAAATTGTGTGATATTGCTACCCAAAGAATGCATTTTGGGGAGAAAAAGTTACACTTGTAAGGATATGCAAACCCTAACAAAAATCTTATCAAAGTAGTTTTTAGGCGGGAAAGCTTGATAGCAAGTAAAGTAATGGATCTCCCTAACTCCTTTTCATTTACAAACTACTTCAAACTGAACAGATTAAGAACTTATTATAAACATCTTCTAGAGGACTTTGTGTGTTGTGTTTCTGCTTTTTAAGGCAATGTAACAATCCTCACTTGTATGTATGGCATTGGGACACTCTGCTCTTCTTTCTAAACCTGTATTTCTGGATGTGTGCAAATCAGCCCTTCAGGATCGTTCCAGACAGAAACTTGGCTTCCAGACTCTTGGTGCAGAGGAGAAAGGTTTTTTTTCTTCTTGCTTTTGACAAAAGTAGATTTGGTAATGTGTAAGCCACACCACTGGAATGCAGTAAATAAACAAACATTTAAAAGACCTATTAACAGCCTCAGCCAGTTTGTTTGCCTAGCTCTAACTCAAATGACCTCAGTTTAAATCGCAGTTCAGGCATTCAGCTGTGCCCTCAGCTTCTGCATCCTGCCCCCTCACAGGGACAAAGGAACTGAACAAGGAGCATCCCAACATTTGGGAGTATGCAGGAACAACAGACACAGGGGAGCACCAAAGCCTCAGGACCACATTTGAGGACAGAGGGCACTGTAGGCGCTGCTTACACTGTACTCAGAATGTGAGATTCTGGGCAAGGAGACACAAATCTTCCCATTCCAGAAGTCAAGCTATTGTAATGCTCTACTGCTACTCTACTCTCTTCTCATTTTTATAAGTAGAAGGAAATGCAGGCCACAGAGAATGAAGGTAATGGACCCACTATTACAGAAATTCCCCATTGTTCTCTCCTTTCAAAGCAATAAGGCACCAACATTACATTTCGTGCTATGAAATTGTATTGCTGTTCCTCAGCTGCTGGGGAGTATTTTCTCCTCCAAACCCCTCCTGGGGTCAGTGCTATGAATATCCCCTCCAGCACAGCAAGCTGAGGCAGGCAGCAGCCAGGGATGGCATTTGGCTTGGAGAATGTTTAGTTATGTGAACATCAGCTTTTGCAATCTGATTCATAGCCTGAATGAAGGTTGCGAGTTTGCAGGCTGGTATGTACACACATTCAATGCTAGATTGTAGCTTTACCAGCTCTTTGCTTAACTTGAAGAGGGTCAAGTTACAGTGAGCATAAAAGACTTTAGAATCCCCTGTGCCTTTAAATTTCTCCCTTTCCTCCCCATTCCAAGTTCCATTCCATCAGGAATCCATCAGAAGTCCCTGTTTTAGAAAGGTAATGACGGGAAACAGTTATGCATACATTGCTCCTCCATGGTCACATGAAATCTGTTACTTTAATTGTATAAAGAAGGAAAATACTGCCTGCTTTCAACTGCAGAGTTAATCAAGGGTCTTAAAAGTTTTGTGTAGAAGAGAGGAAAAACCCAACCCCTGTCCCTTCTTCCTCTGTAACTTCAGCACTAAACCAGAGTCATCCAGCTTTGCTTGGCATCCAGGAGCACTCCATGGCTTCATAAGGAAACAGGCATGACTGTAGGACAGTTACAGTGGCCTCACAGTGTCTTCATTCAGTTCATTGCCTAAAATTAAGGAGAAGTAACTGAGACCACAGTTTAATGGAAGTAGAGGTATGAAAAAGACTGAAAAGATGCCTGGTGCAGACATATGTAAATAAAAGGCTTCAAGTACTTAATAATCATAGTGTTTGCATCACAGGGAGGCTTTTCTGGTAATATTTACAAGCAAATGGACAGTGTTTGTGTCAGAAGTGCACAGCCTAACCTGAAACAATGCTACTTGTGTTTGGCTGGGTTTTTTTTCGCTCTGAGAAACTCTTCTTCTTCAAATATAAGGCTGTAATTGTCTTATACATCATGGTTTCCATTTATAGCAAAGTCAGCATAGATCATTAGTGCTGTTTAGTGGAAAAAAGAGAAAGATTTGGTTATTTAAACAGGAACCCAGTCTCTATGGGATGTGTAAATTGTGTGGAGTTTCATAAGTAGGCATGCAGCTTTTATAGCTAAAACTGTTGATGAAAAGGGTTACAAACAAACAATTAGACCATGTATGGGGTTGTCTTAGATTAAGAACTGCTTTTTCATTAATTGTTGTCTTCTCCAAGAACAAACTGAATGTGTAAGAGCAGATCCTGGCTCCTCCCTTATCCTCTTTGCAATGCCTTGATACAAGGTGAGATGCTGACCTGAAAATATTTGGATTTGCTTTGAGATAAAACACTAAATATCTTATTCTCATTTTGATTGTTACAGTCCTAACAGATATGCCAAATGATGCCTTTTAAGTGTTAAAACCAGTCAACACCACGCTGCAGCCATCACAGTAATTGTCCCTTGCCAACAGAGCCAAAGAAATGTATAGACAGTTCACTGGTCCTTTTCTGAATGTGAAATGCTTCATCCGGTATCAAGCAGAGAATGGTGGGTGCTGTGAGGACAAAACTAACCAAGCTGCATATACCAAGGTGAACACAACTTCACTAATGTACGTAAACATCAGGTTAGCATTGGGAGAATATATTTCATAAAGCAGACACTTTGAGCTATCAGCCCTGTTCCCCTTGAAAGGCTGAACTTGAAAACTAAAATTAATAATTCCACTTGTTTTATAAACAATAGAAATACTTCTTCCTATCAAGCTTTCTCTCCCACAAATCTTTTTGTTCTACCGAAACTAATGACCTTATCATCTGTGCTCTTCTAAAATCCTCTATCACTCCTTTTTTTTTTCAAAATTGTCTGATTCCTTAAAATAAATAAAATATACCAGAGCAGTTGTTCTGTTCTCAGCCTTTTTCAATCCGTTCTTGACCTTTTTTCAATTCAGATTTTCTTCTACCTCAGACCCAAAGAAAAACTATTTATCCCAGATGCTGCTTGTTTGTTTCATCTGTGTAGAAGTTTGCAGAATGACACACAACCAGGATGTTTATATTTTTTGAGGAATCTCATTATTTAATGGTACATGTAAACTGGATTTCTTAAAGTATAAGAAAAAAATGAACAAACAATGTTTTCGTAGCATCACAGAATCACAGAACAGCCCAGGTTGGAAAGGAATTTTAAAAACTATCTGGTCCAATATTTCGTGAGGAGTCTAGATGAGCCTAGATGTTAGTTCCTATAATACCTAAGGATTATAAAAAGTGGAAATAATGGGAATAATCTTGTAAACAGAGCTACCATTGAGTAGGTAATGTGATGTTTGATGTTTGCTGTTCAGACTGTCCTTTATAGGCAATGAAAACTTTTGTACCTTCTGTCACTGATGATCAAAGATATGGTTGTGTAGTGTATTAAAGGAACCATCAGTTATAGTTTCTTTTCAAAGGAGCATTAGTCTTGTGTTTCTAACTGTTAGTTTCATGCAGTACAAAAGCCTTTGGAGAAGTGATTATCCTGGGACCTGATGTTCCATACTTGGTGATGCATGTGCTTCTCTGCGTGTTCTGTTGGAAATCTGTAATGTCACTTTTCCTGTTGTTGATCATCAGCATTTTTTAAGAGGACAGGAAATTGAAGTATATGTGTTCAAGGCCTTATTAGCACAAGAATATTTCATGCCTGTTAGCTGTTAATATAGATATTCTTCTGAATTTGTATCCTTCTGACTTAAGGACTTGTTACTTTTCGCTATGTTTTTCTGTGATAATCACCAGGTTAAGACATTTGTCTCTTCAGATTTAGGATTTTTCTAAGAATTTCCTAATCAACCTCTCTTTATTTGGCTTCTTTTTGTGAATTATAAATACTTTGTCATTATTTTAGAAACTAAGGATTATGTTTAAGTGCTTAATTAATAACTTGGTTTAATGGCTGACCTCTAAAATGCAGGCTGATAAAAGTTTATGGCAGAACTAACGCAATTACTATTTTGAAGGTGGAAATATTGTTATATGTTTAAAAAAACACTTTCACTCAAACTAGGCATTAATCCAACACAAAGCCATTTAATTTGATTCAAACTGTCCAGGTTTTATGGCAGTGGCATTTTCCAATTGTAATCAGATTTAATTCATCAAAATGCACCCACCTGGTATTCTAGATGACATTTACTGGAGCAACAGTGTAATGGTAAGATGTGTTTTCCTGAGGATGCAGACTTGTGCTCTCGTCAGAGATGAGAACACCACCTTTAGCTGAGCAGGCAGCCAGGGGCAAGACTGACAGCCAGAGGCAGGACTGAAAGTCAACTTGTCCTCGTCTTGCACTGGGGAAACAGAAACATCTTCTTCTACCACAACGTGTTTTCTATCTGATTAAAAGTTGAAATCTTTGCCTAGGACTCAGGTGGGCTGAATAAAGTTTATAAGGAATTAGGTCACTCACTACCATGCTCTGGGAATCACCTCAGTGATTAGGGGTCTATTATAAGACCTAGGATGAAATTAAGAATTTGCTCAAGAGAGACTAAAACTCAAATGTTTTTCAGAGCAAATGGCAGTGGTGTTATAGTTTCGTGCTGTCTGGGCTGAACAGAGCTTCATGGTGTAATCAGGCTTCCCTGTATTTTAGCTGTTCCCCCTATTCTGGCGGCAAACATTTTTCTCTGAAAACCAAGTAGAAAAGACTGCCTTGTGACTGGTAACTTATTCTAAACAGGAATTGCAAGCAGGTTTTCAAAAACATTGTCTGTCAGTTCAGTGTACCTGTGACTCTGGAAATCAAAAACATTTCCCTCCCTGCCCTCCAATGACTTCCATGAAGCTGTTTAAAAATCCCTGACTCTTTTCAGGTCACTGGCACTATTCCATGGATCTGAAGTTAAGCTCACATTGTCTTACCAAACCAAGAACATTCGAGTGTTTTTTGAATCAATAGTTTTCCCATCCTTTCTACATGCAAAGTGGTTCTTTTTTCTCTTTAGTTTCTCCATAAATCTTAAAATACTGTCAAAATGCAACATAATTTATATTCATTGTGCTTCGCGTATGTTTCCCAAAGGTGCCAAAACAATAAACCTTGGATAACAGATAAGTTATTACTGATAACTCAACCAAGAGATATATGACAACTGTGATAGCATGGTTTGTTCTTAGCAATTACTTGTATTCTCTGAGAGATGGAAACTACTGCAGAGCCTGGGAACACAAAGCCTCTAATCCAGCCGTTAGGAAGAGACTATAGATTCACTAAACTGCCAGGCCATAGAGATTGCTTATCTCTTTGTCATTATACTGGGGCAAAGGCAATTATTTCTGTCAAGCCTGGGCGTTTCTCTCTGACAGAACCTCAGATGGAGAGCACTTGATTTCTCCAGGGAGAAATATAATTGATCCTATTCATAAGCAAACAAGTAAATTAGTAATTAACATGAGAAAAGCCTGTATGAAGCAGATGGCAGAAGGGAGAAGAACTGGAACCTCAAGTGACCACTGAATAGCAGGGCAAAAGCATGTGGAGTTGTGGAGACAGCCTCATGCCCTCTCCACTTCCATCCAAGGTCAACCAGGCACAAGCTGCTTTGCTCAGCAAGGTACAGAAGCCACATCCTTGTGTAGGACTGTCAGTGGAGCAGCAGGAGAATAAACTGGGTGCACAATTGCCCGGACCTATGGTGCTTAGCTGAGCAGTCCAGGAGCAGGCAGTATTGCCATGGTCTGCTGGTGCGCACTGAAAGCCAGGGTATCCCTGTGAAGATGTGCAATACGAAATTCAAAACAGAGCAGGGTTATTTAGTCAGCAATATGCTTGCAATAGCACGAATGGCTCCCTGGTCATAAGCATGTGTAGTAAATGCTTCCCAGAGACCAGCAGAGTAACTACAGATTCGAAAACCTCCAGGAATGAAATTCACTGGGATCCCTCCCAGCCGTGTAGTGTTACAGGCAACACTCAAAAAACACATCCAAGTTTAAAAATAAAGCAAATAAACAAGCAAGCATGTCACCCACCACCACTCCTTGGTATGTAACCTCTTACAGAGAAATGAACTGTCAGCAGAGTTGGTTATTGAGATTGCCACACCAGCAATGTAGGTTGAAATTCACACCACATGTTTGGAGATTGAGGTACCAGAGTTACATACCATCTCAGCTGAGCTCCTCTGATAGCCAGAGAAAATGCTGCCCAGCACATACCCAAATCATGTACCGGAGGAGACTCTTCCACGGCTAAGATAGCTGAGAACCACTCAGATGCTCTGACATCCCTCACTAAGTTTGAGAAGGGGGATAGAGATGGGATCTAGTGTCCATATATAAAGCCTAATCTGGAACTTTAGAATACAAGGGCCTTTTGTGCCTCTTCTCGCCCTTCTTTCTATTTAACTAGCAGACTTCCGCTCAGGAAGAGCCTCTGGTACAGTTACCAGAAATCACAGGTGCTGGTAACACAATTATTGTGACAGTGCAAGTTCCCACAATGTCACAATGGCTTATCCCATGGTTCAGCCCACCAAGCGTGGACTCGTTTGCTTTTACAGCACATCTGGTTCTGTGATCCCAAATTTGAAAGAATACTGTTGTGAGATCTAAATCTCCAGAGTATTTTGTTTGTGCAGAATGGCATGAACAAAGGTCTCTGGCTTTTGCATTAATTTCTCTAATCCCAAATTGGTATGAGTGGGAGAAAAGGAGGAATCTTTAGCAGACATGTCTCAGTTTAGGCTGTATCTTGCCCTATTCACATTGGCTCCCACAGCAGTGTGTTTAAGGAAGGGACTGATGGCCCCAACTCCTGTGCTGCCCATGACCTGCTGCTGCTGCACTCCCATGACAAACACAGCTGGCACCCCCAGGAGCCCCCACTCCTCAGAACAAACAGCTTGGTGCTAGCCCTTCCCTCTTGTCCTGAAATACCCAACATAGCTCCTCCCATGCCAACAGGAATAGCCGGTGGTGCAGTACAAGGCTGTAGTGATGGTCAGACCTGGTCCTCCAGCTCAGCAGTTGCCTCCTCAGGGGCTGATGCCTTGCAATACCAATGGCAGGTCAAAGGGTAAACTGAATTAAAACCAGCTTCCCCAACTCGCCAAAGTGGGATTGAAAGAGGAGAGATGCTGGTTAAGAAGAAAATGATGTTTGTGACTTATACTTGTTGAATACATGCAAATAAGAAGTGCATCAACAAGAATATTGTTTCTTAATAATGCTTTAAGTTATTTCATAACTTAGATACTCTAAAATGTGATCTAGCACACTCTGCCTGCACCAGCCCTTATTTGTATTTAGTAAATAAGTCTCTCCCTGACCATAGTGCCTTGTGGAGGGGTGAGCATAGCCCAAGGCAAACCCAGCAGAGGCTGGGCCACCGCTTGCATCCAGGATGGTATACTGCTCATGGGGGATGCCTGGCCATCTACAGACACCAAGGGACAGATGCCATCACCAACACTGCCCTGGGACACACTGCCTCAGCCTGCAGAAGTGCAGGGTTTGAGCAGATAGCTGCCCTGCTCTTCTCTGAGCTGCATTGCATGGCTCGTGTGTCTTGACACCAGTGTTTATGGGAGCAGAATGAGAAAAAGAGGTTAAACATCCTTGCAGGCATATAACAAAAACCCCAGTAGCACTGGGGTTAAATTTTAAGGGGTCCTGGTCTTTATTTTGCCCACAGAAACACACCACCACTCTTTCTTAGAAATACTCTGAATTTTTAAACTGTTGTGTAGTTTTAATGCTGATTAGTCCATACAATCTTGCACCAGCAGTGTACAACATAGCAACAGTTTCCAAGTTAATAACATCTAGTTCATATAACAAAATAAACAATGATTATTATTTACTGCAGGAATAAATGTAAACATAATGTCTCATGACCATTTTATTTCATAGTCTTCATTTCTGAACTGAAGGGGAAGGCAATAGTGACTTTTCATAGAGATGCACAGTAAGCAAATATTTGAATATGAATTTTTAGCCCAGCAGCATGCCCCTGCAGGTCCAGATTCTGGTAGCAGGTTTAACTTCAGAAAATAATAACTCATCAGCCACAGAGTTTTAGCTTTTTGTGAGAAGTGATTTATTTTTATGTTCATCTCAGTGAAAAAGTTGCCAGCGCAGCCTTCATCAGAGTGCCACCATGGCACTGTTTGGAAAATACAAGTGATGAATGGCATGTAATTTCATAGGAGGAAAAGGGTGTAAGCAGAGTTATGACAAAAGTTTTCGAGTCTGGTGAAAATTTGCAGTATCTAAGTAACTCAGAATCATGTTCCATTGGAAACAAAGTAGTGCATCGGGATTTATCTGTTTCCACAGATAGCGACCTATTGCATTGCCCAGTCACTTAGGTGTCCTTCCGCAGAGTTCAGCATTTACCACCACGGCTGGAAGTAATGGCTTAGAGTTCGAACCTCTCGTTGCTGTTTGGAGAGACAGCGAGATACACGGTTTCCAGAAAATGCAATACTCGAAGATAGTCCCTAGATGTCACTAAATACCACGGCTGGTTTAAACATAAACCAAGGCGGTTTGCAACAGATGAGCAATTTTAGCTCTGGAGACACGATGTATTCCCACCAGCTGGAAAATTACAGCTTTCAATTTCTTAACTTTCTTTCTCATTTCGTCCTTCCATTTCACCAGTGAAATCATCACATGTTGAAAATTAGGAAAGCTAGAGCACGCTGGGCTGCTTGAGCACCAATGCTAGCGGATGGCTGGGTTTGCTCCTGCGCTCTGTCAGACTTGCCAGGTGGCTTGTGTCTACAGGAGGCGACTTGAGGCCCGTCCCAGCAGCTTCTCAACCAAGAGGGAAAACTCCTGTTCCTTCAGTGCTTCTGGAAATCCATTCTTTCATCTATCTTGTATGAAATTACTTTCCCACTGCAGCTCGCCCACACTTTGTGCTCTTTTTTATCTCAGAGGTGCCTGGTCCTGTAAGAGCCACCAGGGCTGGGAGCAGTGGAGATCAGTAGCCTGATGGTGTTATATGATAGTGCTTTCTGCCCTGTCCCAACACAAAGATGCTGGGACCACACTCCAGCACTGAAGCCAACTGATACAGAGCGACCTGTGCTCATACTGTCTGCTCTCTCCAAAACACTGTGAGCACATGCATTCGACGTGGGAGTCACGGACAACGCAGAGACGATCAATGTGATCAGCGATTGCCAATTTATTACAAAGCTTTAACTCCTTATATACCATTTCTTACAGGCACTTACAGTGATTTGGCATATTATGATTGGATACATGTCTTGAAGACCCTTAGCGACTAACACATAATTGGTTAAGCACAGATGTGAGAACTTGACCTCGAAAGCTTGCCAACAGCCCACAAGTTCTCGTAACTCAGTGAATTAGAGCTTCTTCTTATCTTGCTTGCTTAAGCTTCCTCGGGCCTCTCACGGCCTTGCTGTATCTTTCAGGATTATTCAGAGTTTATGTACCAATTACCCATTCTCCCGTGAGAACACTGCCTCCACACATGCAAGCTGCTGTCTGGTAGCATCCCCCCAGCCTGTGATAGCACCCCTGAAAATAATTTAGAAGATTTCTGGTTCATCCAGACCAAAATTATGTCAGAGACTGTTCTCTCAAATCTGCAGTGTGGGTAACGGCGCTGCTGCTGTTCATGAGACTGTGACTTGGCGCTGCTACTCCATAGCTGCAGAGATACTGTATCCTTGTGCTCTACAAACAAGGAATACAGAAAATAGAGGAGTGCCTGAATTACTAAAAATGTTGATTAAACTTTTAAACCTTTTCATTGCTCAGAAGTGTAAGGGCTATGCGTAGCTGTGCATGTTTGTTATTAGCTGCTTTTTCAAGTGTGTTTTCAAACCTTCTTTTATCCAGCAGCTAATCCTTGGTCTTTCCTGGTAACATTTCTTTTTTAAAAAGCTTGTTATGCTTTCCTGGTTTAATTACATTCCCTGTGGAATTACATCTGTATATTTTCTGTATATTTTCTGCAGACAACTCCCCTCTGTATCAAGAATTTGACTTAAAAGGCTCCTTTGATGAACTGTAGGCCTATGGAGAGGATTTTCAAAGGTAGATATGACAGATGATATTTTTGATCATCATTGCCTTTACATTGCAGTATTATAAACTATGCAATACTCTGGTATGATCTACACTTGCTGACATCTAGCATTTCCTTGGACTCCCAAAGCAGCCCAAAAGGAGTGACTTGGCATAAAATGTGTTAGTTAGCCAAGTGGCCTTTTCCTTATAAAAATGAAAAATACTTGCAAACATTAAAATTCTCCCAAGTAGAGAAAAGATTCTGTTTAAAATGAAGAGTGAGAAGAGAATTTAAAGTAAGAAGGAAATGAAACCCAAAAACTCTCACAGGGCTTGTGCTTACTAAAGAGGCTCTAAACCAGAAACATGATTTACCACTAAATCCAGGTGGGTGTTGCTGTTGCTGCTGCAGTCCCCTTCTTACCCAAACAACATTGGCTTCTCTGCCAGAAAACACCAGAGTCTGAGGGTGTATTCTCAAGGTCAGGTCATCCGGTAACATTCTGCAGGGTACATTAAATCATACCTGAACCTAAACTGTCTTGACAATTTCAGTGCTCTGTTCAGCACACTGGGATGACACAAGTTCAGCTCTCTTTAAACTTTTCTTCCTTATCCCTCACCAGTAATACAACTATCTCTGGTTGTGTTTATTTGGCACCGCTGGAGCAATGACCACCTAGACCCAGACTTTCTGACAAGTCTGGTCTAGGTGGGCAAAATTAGAGCAGTATAATATAATTCTTGTATTATTTCTGAATCAAATGGAAATAAAACAGCACAACGAATAACTGGGAAGAAGCAGGCATGGAGTGAATCATTGGAAATCAAAGCTCATCACATACATAGGTGTGGATTTACTGTAAACATCATCACTGCAAGAGTATACACAAAGCATGACTGCTTACTGCTGCCATGCCATCATTCCCTTGGGACACTGTAATTATTAATAGTAGCTATTTTTTTGTACTATAGCAATGCCTAAGAGTCCAGACACAAGGCTGGACTCAGCTGCTCTATGTGCTCTACAAACAGGACAGGAAGCCAGCTTGTCCCAATAAGTTCTGAGGCCTTAAAGCAC
The DNA here is from genome assembly GCF_033783945.1 of Neopsephotus bourkii. Taxonomy (NCBI): domain Eukaryota; kingdom Metazoa; phylum Chordata; class Aves; order Psittaciformes; family Psittacidae; genus Neopsephotus; species Neopsephotus bourkii. The sequence goes on along the minus strand of NW_026901402.1, from coordinate 1,123,090 downwards.
TACAGCTGCAGATACTCTGCTGCTGTTAATCCTGGCTCACCTGTTTGTGCCTGGGGCAGCACTCATGATGCATCTTATGAGCAACAGGGCAAGTCTGATGGTGTTTCTAGGGCATCTTGGTAAGGTGAGATGGAGGCATCACAGGACAAAGTAAGTTAGTGATTGCTTTAGAAAACATAAAATGCAGCTAATAGAGACTTTCATTTCTGGCCGAGTGAGGAAGGCTATAGAAGAGCAAATATGTCACTAATGTATTAGATACTATAATGTTGTGATAATTGAGATATAGTAGGAACCTGAACAAAAATCTTACCTGGTTGGATGGACAGAAAAGATCTATCTTACAGATGCAGACAGTCACAAAAATTCAGGGACAAGCTCAGTATAAACATATGGATACAAAGTCATGGAAGAAAACCAGTGCTACAGGTCTGAGTAATAGGGAAGATGAGTTCCCAATGACTAAGGGTGAAGATGGAGGAAGACATGAGCAGGGGAGTGTGTGTGATGGGCTGTACTGATTTTGACATCTATATATTTCCAGGAGATGTGAAAAGCTTTGAGTTTAGGCAGGTAAGAAAAGCTCCAGAGCAGAGAAGAGAATCCTCAAGTCTCCAGCAATACAGCTGTGTTCAGGAAGGAGATTACCTAAAATTATTTGTGTCTACATGTTTGAAAAATGACAGTATGTGAGAAACCTGAGATGCACTTGTGGGCTGGTGAACGCTGCCAGCTCCTGCAGAGTGGTTTGAAAAGATCACCAGATATTGGTAATTGTCACTCTGGCACGTTTACATCCTGTTCTCTGACAACAGCCAGTCACAGACGCTTGAATATGGGTTGAGACTTTCTACATTTCCCCAGGACTCCTCAGCCTTCTACTTACTAAAAAAAAAATTGTATTTATCTTGTAGCACTGCACAAGTTCAGACTCTGTTCTTTCATTCCAGCTCATTTTGTTCATCTGACCATAATTCAGGATGTAAAAGGTTCAAGAAATCTGTCCCGAAAGCTTTCCTGGTAGCACATAAAATAAATAATATTTCATATTTTGAATATGTAGTACAATGAAAATATAAAGAACAATGCAATGTAGTTAGCATACAAAATGCACATAATAGAATGATAAAACATATATGCAGTCGATTATATTTAATGAAAGCAATCATAAAAGTAAGAAGAAAAATACCCTCACAAAATTAATGGTTACTTTAATAGGGTGCTATTATGGCAGTACATCTTACCTCACTTAAGTAACTTTATAGTTTTGTAGTATCTACAGATACGAGCAACCACATGAACACACCTGAAAAATCAGCACTGGACCTCTTTTTCATTATCTTAAGGAGTAATATAAAATTATCTTAGTCTATATGATATATATAGTGGATATGATGATTTTAAATCAATGCAAAGAAGGGAAAATTATATCTCTTGGCTATATAGTAACCAACCTGGTTTTCTGATGTTTTACTCACAGAAAGCTCTAAGTCATTCCCATCTCCTACAGAATAATCAATTTCCCATTAACCAAATACAATGGTTACTTATAGAGGCCTACAAACTACTGCTCATGTTACCTTATTTTAGCACTAATATTGTTTCCTATGTTACCATATAGTAAACCCTCGCCTCAAGTAAGATAAAATACAATGCCTTGTGCTGAAGTATGTGTGAAAGATCACAAGGAGGTACTGTTAGAACTAAGTAATATTTCAGGAAGGATTTGAAGTTTCAGCTGAATAGAGGCAAAAGCACAAGTATGTGTTGTTTCACAATTTTGTCTTTGCCACCTTCCTGCCCCTCTCCAACATTTTTGATGAGCGTGTTTCAAAAAGTGTTTTCCAAACCCCCGTGGCTTTGGGAATCATGCTACCTGTGAACTGAGCATCTGACATCAGGGAACAGTAACGGATTCTGGGAAGTGTTTTTATAAAACCTGAAGACAAATTTCAGGTCCTGAACTGAGTCAAAAGTAACCAGCTCCAGAAATACAGGTAAGGCAACACGTTGCTATGTAACAGTACTGCAACACCTGAACAGAGGCTTCAGCAGCTCACGGGCTGAGACATTGGTATTGCAGGAGAAGCAAGCTCTTACCTGAACAGGAGTTTGGCCTCCATAAGATTCAATGTATGTCAAGGTCCCATCCTTGTGTTTAAATTTTGACTGCTGTGCCTGGACATATGCCCTCCTTAGAGATGGTCCAGAGAAAGGCAGTGAGAATAATGAAATTCTGGAAACCTCTATCTGAAATTAAAATATGGATTATTTGGAATAAGATACAAGAGACTTGCAAAGAAGGGAAGAATCTGTTCTCTGTGCTCACAATAAGCTGGGCATGCAAGTGTCCTGAACTGCACCAAAAGGAACATGACCAGAAGGTAGAGGAAGACAGGTTGTTCAGCCAGGAGAAAAGGAGGCTCCAGGGAGACCTCAGAGCAGCCTTCCAGTACCTAAAGGGTCACAAGAAATCCAGAGAGGGACTTTTTACTAGGACAGGTAGTTACAGGATACCTGGGAATGGCTGTAAACTGAAAGAGGGTAGATTTGGATTAGATATAAGGAAGAAATTCTTCACTATGAGGGTGGTGAGACACTGAAACAGGCTGTCCAGAGAAGCTGTTGCTGTCCCATCCCTGGAATGTTCAAGGCCAGGTTGGATGGGGCTTTGAGCAACCTGGTCTAGTGGAAGGTGTCCCTGCTCATGGCAGGGTGGTTGGAACTAGATGAGCTTTTATGTCACTTCCAATTCTAACTGTTCTATGAGTCTGTATTATGTGATTCTATACTGTGTTGAAGTTGCAGGAAAAAAAGGCAAGTTTACCATTAGGAATTTTTTTTCTACTCATCACAGTTGTGAAGCACTGACTAGGTGGAGGTTCATGGAGCCTGCATGGCTAGAGATGGCTTGACAGAGATGTCTCTGAGGAGAGTGGGATAGATTAGATTACCTCCTCCAGCCCCTTTCAAGCCAGGGAATAATGATTCTATGATTTAATGAATGATGTCAAATAATTGCAAATTTAAACTGTTTCCACATTCCACTGGAAATACTATAACAACTTGACACTACCTGTGTGTTTAAAGAGAAAACCCTAATTCAATCCAAAGAAAATCAGTTTTAACTACAGTTTGCTTCTATCTATAGTGGCTGCTTTTCTTTCCAAATTGACATCCATATTACTAAAGCCTTATTAACCACTGTAAAATATGGTGAAGAAACTAGAATTTTACATAGTTCTCTCATTAAAAAAAATGATCGAACCCCACTAATCCTTCCCCCTTATCCTTTACAACTGTTACCTTTCTTCTTTTTCAACAGCCACACGCTGTGAGTGCTGTAATTTGTATGTGTGGCACTGCGTTTAATGCTGGACTCCAAGTCCTTGAACCATAATCTTTCTATAGGCAAGACCAGCCATGCCACTTTGAGACTTCTGAAAATCTGGGATCAAAGGCACAGCAATGTACTGCCTTTACACTTGATTGCTACACTGACAAATCAGATTTGTTTTTCAGTCCCAAATTTACCATGTGAAGTGTACCAACATAATACAAATTTAGTTAAGCAGCTTTATTTTTTCCATATAACCAACTTCAAAGGAAAAAGAGAATTTGGAAGAACAAGTGTACGATAGAAGAAGAAAAGATACTCCAAATGAAAGGATACTATGGAGAACTGGGACATTCCTTTGCAGAAGTATTAGATGCTTCAGGCTGAAAATTGATCTGTAGAACCGAAACTATGCCCAGCATTATTTAACCAAGATAACTATTTTCCAAATATCATTTATCAGCACTAATCTGTAATAACCTTACAAACAGTAACTAATTGCAGAGTTTGGCCTTAAATATTTCTGTTGCAGCAATATCTTTTGCTTTTTATGGAGAGACTGTTTCTCCTTTTGTAATATTAATATCGACAGGAACCAACAATGAGACTGAAGAATGGCACAGATTAATTGAAAGGAGACCATCTTGGAGCATTGCCAAAAGTGACCGGCTTTCTCCTGTTTTGATCTGGGGAGTTGATAACACCCTTTAGTTTCCCATTAACACCATGCACAGGGTGAGGCATCCTAAGAACTGTTCAGCCCCCATCAAACCCACTGCAGGAAAACAGCTCAAGTCTCCATAACCTTATAGACAGAACATCCACACTGATACGTGCAATCCCATTAAGTCAGGTAACAGAAGACTGATTGCATCAAATTAGATAAAAGCAAATATAAAAATTTCTCACAACTCAAAATCCTTTTTTTAGTCCATAGTGTGTTGCATCTGTCTTGACGAGTAACATGCAAAATAAATCCCAACTTATAAACTTTGAGTTAAAGTGGTGTTTTGGGGGAGATGTATTTCTTTGCACTGAAAGCAAATGTAATGGTTTGTTCTTCACTGTAATTTCTTGTGTCTTTGTTCCATACTATTTCATGCCCATTGAATAAAATAAAGTCTGCCTGGCAGACAATAAAAAGAAGAAAACCAAACTAAGACCAAAAAAAAACAACCAAACCAAAAACAAGGTTAAAATTAAAACAAATACAGGCAATGTTTTCCCAAATGTCATCTTAAAATGAGTATTAACTAGTGAATATAGGGCCATATAGTAACCTAAATCCTGTCTTTCTGGTCAGGTCTGGCTTCTAGGAACAAACTAGCTTCCATTTAGCCTTTTCATATCTTTGTAGTTGCAAATAAGACGTATCAATATGGAAACAAAACCTCACTTACATTTACACACTGGAACCTTATTGCTTATATCTACAGCAAATCCAGAGAGTAGACATCTAAGGTTCATAGCCATTGAACTTACATCTAAAATGACATTTAGACTTCTGATTTCCATCTGCTAAAATATGTGCTTGATACAAAATCCCAACTAAATTTGAAGGATATCAAGGGTGGAAAATCCTGTGGCCTAGGGGCTCAAATTTAATCCATGACTTCATTTTGCCAGGCATGTGAGTACGTGCTTTATTTCATGTTATATTGGATAAACAATTGTAGTTAATGTTTGGCCTAAAAATGTTTTTGAAAAGCCTAGTCAGCATTTGGCAAGGATTAGTTTCCCCACCTTGAATATATCCTATATAACCTGTTTTTGGTATTCATAAATAAAAAATCAGAAAATACACCAAAAATTGTAAAAGGGAGCTTGTGTGTCACCCAGAGAGTATCCATAATATATCTGGTCACAAGATACAAAAGAAAAGGTGAAAGAGTCGTATCTGGTTGCAGAGCTTTTTGGGATATTATATGTACTGCACTGGCCAGTACAAGAGATCTCTACAGTGAAATCACCATGCCTTCTTTGCATTTAGGGTTGACACTCTGGAGAGCAATTTTCTTTTACACAGATCAAACAGAAGGCATATAATATAGCCTGGGTGTATTAATTATAATTTATGTCATTTAGTGTTCCTGGAGAAGCAAATCACCTCTATTGTAATAATACAGGTTTCCAAGAATTTTGACCAAAGGTGAATGGTGTTCATTGAAATTATTTTAAACATTGCAAACAGTAGGTTATGCATGCTACTACTATGGAGGAATTTCCTGTAATTCAGCCATGATCTGGCGATACTTAAATTACTTTTGGCCTAACTGTCATTAGAAAACCTGATCTTCAGTGAGTAGCTTTTCCTGAACATTGTTCGGACATGTGCAATGCATTTTCTGCCATGCAATTCATGCATCCGATACAAGATAAGGAATCAGTTTTATGCAAGCTGGTTCTGGTCTGTTGGGATTTTCTACTACTCAGTCAGGTAAGCTTGATTTTTGTTTAAAAAGCTAACCTTTTGGACTTTTGTCTGCCCCCCAAAGTTTCAAGGGTCAAGCCGCCTCCCAAGAAAACAGTATGATTGATTTAACCATGAGGCTTTTACTATACAGGAGGTTGTGTCAATCTGTTTGTTCTCTTTCTGCTATTTTTAAGAGTGCATTTTGGTCATACTTTCTGGCTTTTCTCTTAAGGTATAAGTCTTAGACATTTTTGGTTTTTAATGAGTGCTGGGTTTTTTTTTCATAATCCAATGACTTCCATATTTGAGGTTTAAGAAAGCTATCAGATATCAGGAAACCTAAGATAAAATTGTAAGAGTTGTTACCACTTCAACTACATGCAAAAACAGGGAGATAAGCTTACTATGGATGACTGACTTTCCAGTCTTTCTAAAATCATATTCCAGCTTGACACCAAACCCTTACCATTCAACCTTATCACCAAAGGAATTACTTAGCATGGTCATCACCTGTAAGAGCAGTATTTATTATGGAGGTAATTCGTAGCCTATCCTTGTTTTCCTGAGATTGGCTGGAAGAGAGAATAATTCAGCATTTTTACTTTACTTTTATCTTATTTTACCCACAAAATACACAGTCTTACATTTTTATATGGTCTTCTGGGTTTGGGTTACCCGGCACAAACATGCCTGTCCGTATTTTTCATTTTAGTCAGTCCTGTTCTCCCTGCACCGTTCTTGCTGACTGTGAAATTCTGAACCTTAAAAATACTTCACACTTTCTGGTTTTACTTTCTGAAGTTTTTAAAAAGTACTTTTTTACTTTTACTGATGCTTTTCTCTATAGGCAGAAATTTACTTATAAGTGCCTGCTAAAATTGAGGAAGCAGAAAAGATAAAATATGCTGTGCCTTTCATGAGATTTTTCTGCCATTACAGATGCTCTTACTCTAATGATTTCCTCTAGAGCAACCCCTGGACCCAAAAAAATTGTTCTGCTGCCTGGGTTTGATGAAGTTTATGGGGCAGTGGTGTTTACCATATATTTCCTTACTCTGAATCTTACATTCAGAGGAAGGAAAAAAAATATTCTGAGTCTGGGGAGAGGTCACTGGTGGTGTGAGAAGAGATCCTTCTTCCCTGAGGGGATGGTGGCCACTGAGATCACAGGGTTCTGAAACAAGGAATTCAGATGCTGCCATTATGGTGACCAACTTCAAATCACCTGCCAGCTTCAGAATAAGAGGTTTGCGGTTGCAAGGCAGTTAAACTATCTCATTGCTAGGTTAAACTATCTCATTGCTAAAACTATGATGTCCCCAAAGGTGGCAAAGATATCACCTTTGGCCAGAGCAAAAAGTACTTTGAGAAAAAAATGACTTCACGGTCATTGCTCCTTGCTCCAACCAGCATAGCTACCAGTACAAATGGCATTGCTTAGATGTAGAACAAACAAACTAGAGGTATTAAACAACAATGGTATCCCTGGTACCACACTAAATCACTGACGAAATCTGTTCTTGCTGTTAACAGAACTTCCCAAACTCTGGGTGGACTTTCCGCCTCAAGCTTTATTTAATTTAGATTGTGAGTTTGCCTTAATGTGAACAAGCCTTAGCCTTTCAGCTAAGAGGCAAGGTGGGATGGCTTCCTCTCCTCCACCAGAGACAGTGATGGAGGAGTTAATTTCTTTCTTCACAAGGGAAGCAGTAGCCTCCCAGGTATTTAGACATTTGTTATGTTCAGAATAAATGAATGAAAAAGGTCCTCTAGCACACAGATGAGACTAGTTCTGCCATATTGTTCCTGAGATGGAATGACAAGAAATTCATAAAGAATTCAAATGAGAAGAGCCATGATTAGGTTCTCTGTTTCATTTTTTTCTAATAGTGCCTAATTTGCGATCTAATAGTGCCTTCCTTTGATATCAAAGCTAAGCACTGGGCTGATGTCTTAGGAGAACTAGCCATGACAGCTCCAAAACTTCAGTTTTCTGTGCAGTCTTAGAATCCAACCACTATGCATGAATAGTTACTGATATTTTTCCCCATGTGAATTCCTTTGCATTTAAGGACATCACATTTCATCTATCATTTTCCATTTAGCATTGTGGAATTCTTCTTCTATAGCATTCTGTATTCACCTTTAATTTTGAAATCCACTGAATAATCTCTTAACCATTGCAGACCTGCACCTCACTTATAATGCCTTTATTCCAGGTTAATTCTGAAGATGATGAACAGTAGAAAATACAATGCTGATCTTCAGAGGTTTCTCTTGACAGTTGTGATCTAAGCATTTGTTCTTATCCTTAGTTTGTCCAGAACCAGATCTTCCCTCTAAGCCAAGAAGGAGCTATTATGTCTAAGAGTCAATGGAGAGAGATATCACCAAAAAAGTTTTGAAAATTAAGGGACACTGTAAGGATCAGTTCATCCCTTATGACAAATTTAAGCTTTTGAAAACATGACTTTCATATGCCAGACACCAACAAAGGGCATTGTAAGGAATATAAATGTTTTACTGATAAATCCCTTTGCTTACCATTGGTATTCCTTGTTAAGGGTACCTCATCTCATGGTGGCTTAAACCCCTTTATCACACAGCTTCCTTTGTTCCTCCACTACTATGATAGAAACTTGTAACTTCATCACAAATCCCAGATTCCTAGCACAAGAGTGCCCAGCTCCTGAATCCTCTTAAGCCAGTGCTTTCCAGGTCCCTGTTTACACCTCTGCTTCCCAGGCCCATGACTCCCACCCACCCTAGATGTCTTACCTGGCAGGATTTATCCTTGCTTTGCTCACCAAAACTCTCTCACTGGAGAACTTCTCCTTTCACTTTAAAGGGAGGCAGGTAACTGGATAGAAGATGGTTAAGATCTCTTTATGCTGAAGATTAAAGCCCCACAGCCCTTTACCACCAGGAGCCTCTCCAGGCATAGTCAGCACCAGTTGGCAGCCTTCAGTGCAGATGGGCCTCAGTGAGATCTGGATTATTTTCGGTGTATCCCCTAGTATCTAAACACTAGCTTAGAAAATACTTACTCTTAGTGCTGCTGGAGCAGTGGCTACAGTGTACATGTCTTGAGACACCTAGGTGTTATGTCCAAGAAAGATTCAATAAGAAGCTGGGGAAACTGATGGAGCCAGCAGCCACTTTTTCATTTACAGCAAGATGTGCCTTTAATAAAGTCTAAATTTACTAGTATATATAACAAGGCAACTGTTTTGCTTCATAAACATGTAGCTTCAATGGCTATAATTACAAACCTCAATATAACTCTTATAAAACCATGATTTTTCTTCTGGGACAAGAAAACAGTTTTTAGGGCCTACTTTCTGATGAAGTGCTATTAGCAGTAATTGGCCTAGTTCAGCAATTTGGAACTTTGTAAAATTAAGGGTTTAGTCTTCTTCTCTTTTCTCACTGCAGACTGACGCAGAGTTTTCTGCTAATCTTTCCCTGAGCTCTGTTTGACTCTACTTTTCTCAGACTTTAAGGCCAAAAAGGAAACATTAAGGTTCTTCTGCATACCATTGACCAGTTTTTCCAGAGCTAATAGTTTTGGACAGCCTACAGCAACATTTCTCTCCTGGTGTAATGTGATGCAAAATCATAGAATCATAGAATAGTTAGGGTTGAAAAGGACCTTAAGATCATCAAGTTCCAACCCCCTTGCCATGGGCAGGGACACCTCACACTAAACCATATCATCCAAGGCTTCCTCCAACCTGGTCTTGAACACTGCCAGGGATGAAGCATTCACAACCTCCTTGGGCAACCTATTCCAATGCCTCACCACCCTAACAGGAAAGAATTTCCTCCTTATATCCAATCTAAACTTCCCGTGTTTAAAATGGTCTCCCTAAGACAAGTGAGGGGTTGTCTAAAGGATTTCAAATTGTGTTATGAATTGAATACTGTTAATGAGCCAAAGACAGTATTTTGATGTAGGATTCACACTATTTTTCACAAAAATCTCACCCAGGCTACATGTAAACTTTATAGGTTTGTGATTATCATCACTGATAGAGGTTTTTAATTTCTGTAATGGGTATAAGACTAGGTCTCTTTTAAGAATTAATAGACAGACAGTAAAAACCCTACAAGCACTCTAAACCTTACTCTGAAAAGGCTGAGAAATGCTTATGTAGAAGCATGTGTTTTAGCAAGACTTTCAAAGCTTCAAGTTCTGACCACCAAATTTAAGCTTTTAGAATGTGTGGATTTCACTTTCATTACAGAGTTTGAAAATAAAGAAGGACTAAAGGTGATTTTAAAGACCTTTTAAGTGAAAAGATACATTTAGATGCTCTCAATCAGCTCAATAGTATACGGCACTGAGTAGGAATGAAGACTTTAAACCATTCCTGCTGGTTCCCATTTTAGGTACTTACAGATGTCTCTCTTAGTAGTCATCTTCTGCATTACTGCAGAACAGACTCTTTTGCGACACTACTTCTGAAACTCCTCCTGGTTTAATTTCATCCCTTCTCAGGTCAAAAAACTGGTGTTAAGAAAAACCAGTTGCCCTCTGATTCAGAAGCTGAGTATCGAGTCTGAACCCATGCCTTATTGTTGTAACTACTCTTTTAAAAATGATGTTAATATGTTCATAATGCTACTGCTGATAGAACTTTCATGTTGCAGTGGTAGAAATGGCTGTTATGGGATAATACGTATAAAATATTCTTCAGATAAATAAAATATTAACTTCTCTATGTGAGACTCTGTAGAATACAGATAAATGAAGTAATAACAATGAACTGAATCAGAAACACATTTTCATTCTTCCAATCTTGCCTGGTAGAAGGAAAATAATGAAAATCAAAAGAAGGTGGAATCAATAAGATTAGTTTCAGAACACTTCAGTGTGTTTCTGATAATCCCCTCAAATAAATTGATACTTTTCCAGCCCCCTTTAACTAAACTTTGCTTCCCATTTGGAGCCATTAGCCATGCTGATCCAATGCTGCTTGCCTTAGTTGCAGAAGTACTCTCGACAGCCCTTTTAAATGATGCCCCAATGGATTATCTGAATTTCCCAATGAAGACAGTGAGTAACCACTGAGTGCTGAGGTAATATAATTTCAATAAATCAGTTCCATCTTAAATGTCAGATAATGGCCAAACCGGATAATGGAAATGGAATACAGCCATATCCCTTTGCAAAATGCCAGTTTAATGTGAAATAAAAGCCATTCATCCTTCCCACTCTCTAAATCACATCAGTTGAAACAAAGCAGAATTTGTTGATGTTGAAACTGGGATGAAGGCGTAGATTCAGGGAAGCAGGTAGGTAACAGCAAGTTGGGTGGTATGATATCTTGTCCCTGAAGGCAATATGGATTGCCTCTCTCCTCGAGAACATGCCTCTCTCCTCATGTACAGCATGGGGACTGTTCAGCACTCTGAAAGGTATTGGCCCCCATATTTACATACAGGTTGAATGGCTTAAACAATGACCAGTGAATGAAAGATTTAGTCTCTCCTCTTTTAACTGGGCATGGAGGTAAAATAATCAGGGTCAAACCAACTTCTCTGATCTCCAAAGGGAGTTCCCTAAGTATCTGGTTATGATGTAGGTAACAGGGTTGAAGATGCTTTCTCCTCTTCCTGGTGAAAACTGTCATCAGTCCCCAGTGAACAGCACAAACTGCACAGGGCAGAGGAGCGAGCTAGCAGAGGACTTGTTAACCTAGGGCTGTGGTTAGGACACATCTCTGGAAGTATTAGGTACTAATGTGAGCCATCTCAGGTCTTGGAAAACATGAGCCATCCCCTCTCTAAGGCAAGCAGCTGGGTCATAAACTGCAACTGGAAGTGACGCGGCAGAAAAGTTAGGGGGCCACTTAATGGTACGAAGAAGAGGACACAGCCACTGTCCCCTTCATCCAAATATTTGCCATGGGCCCCCAAATTTGTCAGTGTGGGGACTCCCAGAAAAATTGCATAGGAGAATATCTGCACTAGGGGATGTTCCAAAGATGGCATGGAGCTGCTGAGATGGCACAGTTCTGGGACATCTTGCAAAACTGGAGTAATGAGTCCTCCGGGTGCTGCATGGTCATCTTATTTGTCTTCAGGAGTAGGGGCTTTCAAAAAGAGGGGAAGATGGGGGAGGAAAGGAGATTTGTGGTTCACAGCTTGCAGTTTAGGTATCTGAAAGCTGCCTAAGTGCTGGTTTGGCTCTCAACCCAAGCTGTGCTGTGAATAGCAATCACATCTGAAAGCTTAACACTGTGCAGCAAGACCTGAGATGACACGAAATGAGCTCTGTGAAGGCTGGAAGCCATAGCAACATTTCAAGGCAGAAGACAGTGTTAGAGGTGCAGAGCATAAAGACTTTGATGGTACTCAGATGAGTAATCATGAAGTATAAGGAAGAGGCTACAGTGTTCAAGCTAAGAATTCATTTTGGCAGTAAAGATAAATAGGAAGAAACACATTTTTCAAGATGAGATTGGAAAAATAGGAACGATACTGGGCAAAGCTTTTGCTTTGGTAAGGAAAAGGAGACAGAAATGTCTTGTAATGTTATATTGGTAACATTATTGTTGCCTAGTAAAATCTGTGCACTGGTAACCAGATGTTTGGAGAACAGACAGTAAATCCAGGCATTGTTTCCTAAGAGCCATCAAAAACCTACTCAAGTAAAAGAAGTGAAAATTAATTTGATTAGATAAAATAAGCAAGATGATTCCTTGTGTTAAAATGAATATGCATTCAGACATCTCTCCAGGTGTATAATGCAAGGAAAGGTTTACCCTTGCCTTGAAAACAACATGATGACTCAGATACTGCCTTGGCTGAGAAGACAAAGTGGTCAAGGGAGCAGTGGGGGTCTCTGTGATTAGGATAAACTCAAACACTAACATTCTGCTCTCATCATACTTTTAAGCACAAAAGCCCTGTTTTGACAGCACAGTGCATGGTTACAGACTTTTCACCATCACACAGCCCGCTGGATGAGCTGGGATCATCCGTGCACTAGTGCAGCATTAGCTGCTGAAGCCCAGGGGGTTCATTCGGTGCCATTTGTAGTGTCTTGAGGACCCTCTGGTAGATCATTTCATGTGGCACATGTAAATGGCACAGGAGAGATTAATTTAATCTGTCAATAATCGCTCTTTTAAATAGAATTGCGCTATGTACACATACATGGGTTAGCATAGAAAAGAAAGCCAGGCATTTCAGCATGCACCAAATGAAACTGCTGCCCCTGAAATAGCTCCCTGTGGAAGGCCTCAGCAGGATAAGGGAGATTTCTGCTGCAGGAGGCACTGGTGGGTGGAAGGTTCCTACAAAGCATGCAAAAAAACCCACTCATCCACTTTTTCTTCAAAGAACAGTGGTGTAGAGGCTAATGCTGCATCAGATCCTCCAGCTTCAGTGAAACACGTGCATGACTGGAGTCAGAGACTTGAAATCAGGATAAAATAGACTGTAGAGTGAAATAAATGAAAGCAGAATTTGACTATACATCAGAGTTTTATGCACTTTGCTCTCTAACACTTGCATATTCTTAGCAAACTAATTGTCATTACCTGAGAAAGCAGGAAGTTCAGAAAATGAGAAACACTAATCACAACAAATTGATTTTAATGCATCTAAAAATAAAAGGCGCAGTACTTGTCTCAGATATAGCTGCAGAGAAACTGATTCATTGCACTTAATATAAAATTGAAACTCTGGATTATTTCTAGAGGGAAAAGGAGCTAAAGCAGGATCACCACAGCTCTGCCCTTCAGTGTGCCAGGGTTAACTGTATTCCTGTAGCACTGAAGTTCTGCAACAAGCTGTGCTGTTCTGCTGCTGTATTTGGTTGAAGTTTCTACCACATATGTGTTCCTCCAGAAGCCAATTAAGCTGCCCTCAGTTTATTCCACTTTTCCTTTCTGACAAAGAGAGGTGGTAAGTCCATTGCATTCCTAACTGTCAAGTGTCATGACATTCAATTACTTACTAATTTTGGCCATAATATTCTTAGAAACCTTTTCAGCTCCAGCAATCAATGAAACAATGAAAGGTGTTGTTAATGCTGGGGTTGTCTGATCATCTTCTCCCACTTAAAATCTTCCATAGCAGCACATTAATTGTCATTAGTCAGTCAGAACAGAAATACCCTGTGAAAAAAAAAAAAAACAAAAAAAACCCCAAACCTGAAAATGCCTAAGATGCCAATTAATCACTCAAAAATGAGCAGGTTCCCGATTTAAGATCATCTGAGTAACTTCATGCGGTATGACACAGCCTTTAGATATACTACTTCCTTCTCCCCCACACTTTCCCATGGGAAATCACCTACATTTGGGATATACAACAGATTTACTTGAAAATTTAGGATGGAATGCACCTCTGGAGGTCATCTGGTCCTATTCACTGCTCAAGGTAGGGCTAAATTCAGGGTTAAATCAGGTTGCTCAGGACATTGTCCAGTTGAGTTTCAGAAGGTTGTAGAAATCAGTAGATCCCTTTTCTTCTCCCAGCATATTCAGGACTGAAAGGGATCTCTTAAACACTGAAGTCCAATTTGAGAAAATTTGGAAAACTAGGGACATTCCAAAATAACAACAAACTGCCACTAGAGATCAAAACATGGAATTAGTTACTTAGGGCTCTATCAGCAAATAATTAAACCTGAAAATATCATCCAGGACAGCCTGCATGGCTTTACAGAAGGCATTCAGTGAAATGATACTATCTTTTTTGGAGCAGCAGGTAGTTAAAGAGAAGACAACTAATTTTTACAATATAATTTTACTACTACAGCATTGTATTTTAAGGCAACTATTTTTTACAGTTTTATTATTGCAGCATAATACTTTAACAAAAATGTGTGCATTATATGTGGAATTAAGAGGATGCATATCAAATAAACAAAAAGCATGCTCAGTGACAGCTCTTGGAAAATAAATTGTTGATGGAGAGGTATCTGTTAGCTAGACAGTTGCTAAAGGGATATCAGTTCTTGATCTAAAGGTTTTAATATGACTGGGATGATACAAAATCATTGCTAGTGTGTTTGCAAATGACACAAAATTGTCAAGGTAGTAAATAATAAGAATAAATTTCTATAGGAGTTAAAACTAGAGAGAAATATTTCAATTTTCACAAAATGCATTTCAATTCAGTTGTATGCAAGGTAATATCAGGAATATCTACAGTCTGGAAGACAGTTTTAGAAAGTATTGTTTCAGAGGATGACTGGATGTCATCTCAGACATGAGATGATCAAGGCAAGAATCAATCTTGCCTCACACACAATAAAGCTATTTCTAGAATATTTCTACCTGGCTTATTTTCAATATGGAAATAATGGAAAGAGCTCAAATGAAACTTTTAAAATTATTCAGAGGCTGAAAAAAAATGGTGTGGAAGAAAACATACTGCCTTTTTCAGGAAGAAAAACTGAAATGTTACTTAGTAGGCAGAGGCATAGGAAAAAAAAATCTGATTCTGGGGAAATGAACCTTTTGATCTGACAAGCAAAGTCATGGCAAAATTATTTTTTGTCAGCTGAAGTTAATTCATTCCTGGTGTTCCTAGCCGAGAAGGTCATTAAAGACTGAAGCTCTTTGGATGGAGGGATGGTAAGTCTCGGAGCTGTTGCAGAGGACCACAAGCCATCTCCCTTCCCACGGATGAGTGACAGCCAAGAAGGCTCAGCTTTGTCCTTGCCACATTAACAAGACATGAAGCCTGTATTAAGATAATGTGTCCCCCTGAGCTTCCGTGGTAGAAAGAGCAGCTTGGATTCAAATGCCCACATCCAGCTGATTACCGGTGTCCGATCTCCAGTAGGAATTTCTGACAGATTGGACTGGAGGCACCTAGAACATTGTTTATTCTTTTTCCTCCGCGGCTTGTTTCAGAGATCCACAAGCTGCTCTGGTATTCTCAACATCTGAATATTTTGATCAGCTCCCTGACAGTACAGGAGTTGCAAATACCAATGGGAGCTACCTTCCTCTTTCCTATTTTTTTTCTTATTTAATTTCTTATTTCTGGGAGGCTATGAGAATGGAAATACATTTGCTTATGCAGTCATAAAGTTCAATGTGTTTGCATGCAATCCAATGAGTCATAAGAAATAAATGCTCACACTGAACAATACAATAGTGTATTGTGGATTTAAACTGCATTAAAAATGATGTTACCTTAAACATATTATTTCCCTGTCCCTGGAGGAAAAGGGACATCTCCCAGCATCGCAGTTTTGGAGCCAGCACAATCTGTGGCCCTGTGCTGAGTATTCCCATTGTGTGCATCAGGGCAAGCACCTTAGGATTTGGTACCCTCTACCATCACACAGCAGTGGCTTGTTTCTCCACATTCCACTGCCAAATGTGATCAACATTTGACATTTTAGAAAAAGTTTCAAAAAACCCCAAACACAACAGCTAGTGATGTTAGCAGCCGCCAAAAACCCCTGTGCTTGCCAAACACCAAAGTGTCTCCCTCTGACTTCTCCATAAGAGACAACCAGGGTGTTGAAATCACAGTGCTCCTCACAACCCTTCCCTCTCCCCTAGCCCTCTCAAATCACTTTCTGCATTTTAGGCAATCCTGGTGTTAAGGCAGGGCCCTTTTTCACTCACTGGCCACCCTGCATAAAGGTAAAACCCTGGTGTAGCAAAACAAAGAGAATTAGGGTCTGAAAGGGAGATTTGATCGTCATTCAGCCAAAACAGCCCCCATTTAGTTTCTCAGTAAGCGTTCATCCTTTTTGATCCCAGACGGTGGAAAGGAAATGTTCAGTTTTAATTATTATTTGCCTTCAAGAGTTAGATTTCAAAAATGTATTAACCCAAAGCCAGGGACAAATCAGACATTTAAGCCTGAGAGTCAAAGGAAAACTGCGAGTTTGCAAATGAAAACAGAACAAGCAACACCAAAGTCTTCAAAACAGCTCTGAACCTACACTGAGGCTCTGCTCATCCCTAAATCCTGGTATACGCTGGAGTTATATTCATCCCTTGTGTCCTGTCTGTGACAGCCTCATAAAACTAAACAGGAATTTATGCCAGATTAAAAACAAAATCCCTTCTCTGCCTTACTGAATATTAAATTTTGCAGAAGACAATACCTATTGCTAAAGAAACACAGAAGTTATATGAGAGGCTGTAATTCAGCAGGATTATATTTAGAGAAAGAGTTTAGATGTCTTAGGATTTCTCTTCTGAATGCAGTGAAATGCAATTTTCATGTCCCAAAAGAGAATAAAATAATAAAAAAAAGTCCCTCTTTCCTAGTAATTACTTCTGCTCAAGCATTATCCATTACCAAGGTGAAAGAAACTCTGAAAGAAGTAGAATAGAAACCTTCTGAGTACAGTCTTGGTGAACTAAAGCCAACACTGACAATTTTGTAGCATTTTCCAAACTGTTCCAGTTAAGCACCAAATCCTGTGCTTTCAAGTGTGTGATAATTACGGATGCCCAAATGGAAACATCCGGTTTTGCTGGTTTTAAGTCTTACTTTGTCCTTACAAAACAAATGGAATAAGTAAAATAACTGAAAATTTGAATACTGTTGGGTGGGTAACGCAAAATGGAAATGACAAAGATTAGTGAGATGGTGAAGATCAATGAATTCCATAAAATTTGTGATCTAAAGACCTGATTTTATAAAGTGCTTCAAATCACACGGACAGAAAAGCCTGTGTATTTTTACATATATCTCTGGTAACATGGAACTTCAGGGTCCTGCTCCAAGTTTCTCCTATTTTAAACCCCAAATCACATGACCGTGATGCACAAAGACAAAAGTTCCTGCAGATGAAGTGCTGGTATCAATGAAGTCCCAATTGCTTCAGAAACCTTGAGAAAAGCAGATCAAAGTTCAACATAAAAACTCAAACCTTTATGTTATTCTGATTGCTGCATATTGTTATTTGTGGAACGTATAAAGTGCCATAAGCTATTTCCCTGTTTAGACAAGATAGTTCTTTAACATCTAAAAAAAAGTAAATTATAGTAAATTATGATCTGAGCTGAGTTATAGTAACCAGAGTTTCATGGGGTTTTATGTTAAAAGCTTCTCTTTCCCCTTGGCTTTACCCTGCTCCCTGTTGTTACAAGAGGAATATCAGATTTTCTGAAAACATGTTTAAATGGGATTTGCATAATTCATCTCCTAAAGTTTGGCTGTGCTATGCTGATGATTATTTCATACTTTGACCCCATCATCCAGAGCAATTATTCATATTTAGGTAAACATTTCAAGCCAAGCAGCTGTTTGAGTTTACTATGTAGAAAAAGGGAAACCTTCTCTTTCTTTAACCTTTCCTACTGGTTAATATTTTGCTAGGGAGAGTAGTCTGAGAAAACACAGAGGTTTTTTTTTAACTGCAATTTTATACAAAACAAGTTTAATGTACTATCCACAAATCAGTTTCGATTTATTCTAAGCATCTGTAGAATGAGATGAATGTCTTCCACCTCAGTACCACAAGTTTAAATAAGTCATAAATCACTTTTTGTTGGGGTTTGGATACACAATAGGTCAAACTGTCTTAATGTTTGTGTCAGTCTGTCATGAAAGCACTTACAAAAATCTGAACCTTTATACCTCCTCCCCCCATCCAAAAATCTATATTTACTCAATAACCTTTTTTTTCTTTTATTTGTTGCTTGCCCTTGTGAGACAAAACATACGCAACATCTATTTTTAGCTTTGCCTTTGACAGATCATACTTTAAATCTGAAACATTTAAATGAAGTTATGATGTCCATAGAAAGTCTTAAATACAACAGTGAATCTAATGGACTTTTGAAACAAAACAGTGAAAAAATAATTTGAACTTTTCTGGTATCTGGCAGTGTAAAGTCATTTTGATGGCTTTGTCCATTAAAATACAAATTGACTCTTTCCAGAATTTTGTTGCCTTATAATTTTTAGGAGATTTGCTGAGTTAAGTAGCTATGCAATAAAAATAAATGTCTGAGGTTGTATTGCAAATTTTGTTGTAAAACTGCTCTAACTGTATACAAACTTTACTTTCAAAATAGCCCTGATTAACTGTTGGAGTTTGTGAGTTAATATTTTTTTTTACAAATTATTTTCTTTCACACATTGTTAGTGTAATTAACGTAAATATTAACTGCTTTGTTGCAGGGTTGCAGCATATACCCTAAGCCACAAAAGCTTTTTAACCTCAACCACATTTCTATTAGATGAATTGTGAACTTGGCCCTTCGGGCAGGTTTTCAGGATCGGGTGGTCACCAGATAGCACAGTAACTTCTGTCAATGTATCTGGTTTGAGTTTTTAAAAGTCATAATTGTTATGGTAAGAAAAAAATATCTGCATTTTATTTTATAAACAGGGTACTGTAGACCAGCTCCCAGCACACTTTAGGAATTCTGGTTGGGAAATTTCTGCCAGCCTACCACACAGAGAGACAGAAAGAGGAAACCAAGTTGTTGATAGGTAATAATTTTCCTCTTATTTTTTTCTAGAAAAAAGCTATGGTCGAGTATCCCATAACTGTGGATGTCCTAAACAACTAGAAAATTAGCCTTGAGGTATCTGCGCCTCAGGAGTTGGTGATTTTTATGTGTTTTCTTTTTTCTTTCTTGCTCTGATTGGTATTAGTAACAAGTAATGTGGATAAAAGGACTAACTGTCCCTCTTGCCACTGAAACATGAATAATGGATCAGACCTTATCAATAGATCTTCTCAATCATTGTGTAAAGAGAATGAAATTCATGAGATCCTCCTAAACCTTCTCTTCTCTAGGCTAAACAGTCCCACTTCTGTCAGCCTTTCCTTATAGGAGGTATGCTCTCTTAATCATCCTTGTGGCCCTTCATTGGACAGTGTCTCTCTTGTACTGGAGAGCCCAGAACTGGATACAACACACTGAGCAGAGGGGAAGGACCACTTTCTTTGTCCTGCTGTCAATACCTTGTATAATGCAGCTCCCTTCTTCAGGTCCAAACCTTGGTTGGCCTCTGGGAATTCACCCAGGCTGTTCTTCCCACTCAGTTTTAAGAGGAGAAAAAATTATTTCCTTCTGGAAGCGGTGTTGTCCAGCCATGTTTTGTGTAATGCCTCCAGTGAGCTGATGATATCAGGAACACATATGGCACATGGGGAATCAACCTCAATCTGACCAGGGCTCGACAGCAGCAGGAGACATGAGTGAGGCAGAAAAGAGCCCCAGTGCTAAACACCTTCAGGCACCCCAGTTCTTTGTGGAGACACCTTCATTAGACCAGCAGCAGCTGAACAATGAACAATGATCAGTTTCTTAATGGGACTTTTTTAAAGCAAAATGCTTGATACAGTGGTTAAGCCAATTAAGTCTGATCCTTGATAATATAGAAGCAGATTTTCTGGCATTAATCCAGTCTTATTGTTTTCCAACAAATTAAAATAAGTAGAATTTGATATTAATATATTCATAATTTAAGAACAACCAAATAAAGATTGTGAATATTATTTTAATATTTAATAAAGAAGTGGTAGAATACATTATTTTTTTTTTTACTTTCTCTGTCAAAATAGAATATATGACATTTTTCCACATTAAATCTGATACCACAGTCTGTTTTAAAGTTGTACTTCTGTTTCTTGCTGAAGTGATGACAGGCTGTCATGCACATAGAGCTTAGCCAGGATACAGTCTATCTTCAGTATGAAGACTTCTCCAACATACAGTCTTAGAACTAAAAACTATGAAAATAAATTACACAGGTAACACAGGTATAAAAAAGAACAGATTAGGTTTTATTGAATAAATTAAATTAAATTATTTGCTTGTATCTGTCATAGAATCATAGAATAGTTCTGTCATTTACTAATATATAAGATAAAGTAAATAGTAGCAAAATCACTTACTCTGTCATTTCATTACATGTCATTATAAAATGTCCTGTATTAGGTTTTGAATGACTAATGTTTTGTAACACCTTAATTACTTTTCAGATAACATGGTATATTTCAGTTCAATAAAAACAATCATATTCATCCCATGCAAGGTCACAAAAGATATAAAAAAATTGATTTCAGGATAACTCAGACACATTTTATTGAATCTAGCCCTCAGTTATATATCTATCATTGCTAAGGCAATAGCAGGATCATGGTGTTGCCTTTGTAAGATACATGCATAAAAAGAGCCCTTAACAGTGACGGATTCTTCTCAGAGGTACAGCTAATATTGATCTGCTCCTGGTGGCACCCCAAATGCACTAGATACTTTCCAAAAAAAAGAAAGGCATAACTTCTGTTGCTGGACAGCTTATTACTGAAGTTCACTGACCCAGGCAGGGTTAGGTGAAGGAGGGGGAAGGAAAGAAACTCTACCTGAGAAACAGTTGAGTGGACCTTGTGTCTTAGGTTGATCCAGCTGGCTCCCAGGAAGAAAAAGTATATTCACATCTGACATAGGATACAGCACAGTAAGAAATAACCCCATCAAGGCACAAAGATGCTTGTGTGAGAGTCAAGGGCACACGTTAACATGTGGATGGTTATCAGCAGGCAGCAAATCTGGGAAACTTGTTGAAATCTCTAGTACAATCCCCATTCTTGGAAATATGCAAAACTTGATGGCATGTGATCTTGAGTGACATAATCTAATGTTGAAGTTGGATCTGACTTTGAGTCCTGCAAGAGTTAGATCAGATGAGTTGCATCTTAAATGGTTGTGTGATTCTGTGAGAAAGGTAAGATAGCTTTATTTATTCAGCCAAATCTCAAACAAGATCACTAGGCACCCATTCTGTGCTCTGGACACCTCCATCACATATTGAAAACCATGATGCCCACAGCAGCAGAGATGGGCTCACTCAGCTCACTCTCTTGCATGGCAGTGTTAACACAGGATGCAAACATGACAGGAGCAATATCGCTTGTGGGGTTTGCTAGTGTGTAAGGGGTGGTACATGAGAGGAGGGGGGAGCAGCTGAGAAGATGGGGACTCTTTAGAGGGATCACCCTAGAGGCAGCTTTCCTTTTGTTTTGTATAGACAAAGCAACATGCTGAACGGTTCTGCTGATCTCTGCTAAGACAACCCAGCAGCTGGGTCAGGGACTAGATCAGGAACTGGGTAGGACTTCAGAGCTTTAAGCTAACGCCCTGCATTCCACCAAAAAGCTTATCAGAGACTCCAGCCAGTGTCAGCACACAGGTCTCTATGTGCTGCTGGGATGCAGCTCCACTTTATAAGCACCCACAGCCTTTTGTAACAGCACAAGCTTGCAGATCGTTGCAAGGTGCAGCACATATCAGCAACCTAAGCTTCAGTGTGATAAAAGAAAGATAACTGAGACCACATGGGCAAGGAAAGGGGAATGACCTCAGCAGGGGATGATGGAAAAATCTTGCACCTGCTGGATCCTGACCTGTCTGCACTGAGAGTCAGCCTGGCTCTGAGTTTTGGTGGGCAAAGCTGTTGTCCTGCTGCCTCTGCTCAGCCTGCCGGCCCTACATCTAGACAGCAGCCTGAGGCAGAGGTACCTGTCATACTCGCACAGGTTGCAGCTGCCTTTAAATGAGCAAGTTGTCACACCAGCAGTGGTGTGGAGGGTGGCTCTAAAGCAGAGGAAACTGAGGCAGGCTACTGATAACACTGATGGAAAAAAAATTAATGGCTGAACCTGGTCTGTTGCCAGGCAAACCCCAGCATATGTACAGATACACATAATAAAATAATTGAAAAAAATAACAAAAAGAGAGGAATTACAGCAGAAATACTTAAATTGTTTTTATTTCCAGTACAATAAACAAATATATTCATTTTGCAAAACATGTTGGACTTCACAGTAATTGATACATCCAGAAAACCTGCCCATTACTGATCCTGTAAGATACAGACTGAGTTCATCTTTGAATGAGTGCCCAACCCCATGCATGAATTTGAAGTATAACGGAAAAAAAAGATGAATCATTTGTTTTCAAACCAGTTTCCTCACTGGGAAAATATTCCTGTAGGTCACACAGTACTTATTTACTCAGTAAATACTATGACAGTGAGATTTACAACCACGACATCAATAACACTGATTGACAAAGAACTTCCCCAAAGCTCTTTCATCTTCAGACAAACATGATACATGCACAAAAGGATGCAGTTAGACATTTACAGCTGAGCACGTCTGTTTGGAGCAGGGGTAGGTAGGGAAAGGGGGAGGAGTGCATGAAAAACAACACTTGATCTCTTTTTCCCCGTATGATCAGTGTTTGGAGCTCACTCATACTTGTTTTGAATAATCACTTACTTGTTTCACTGGTTGCTGAGGGCTCTTTTGATCTTTTAGAGAATGAACTGAAAAGGGATTCCTCTTTTAGAAAACTTGGGCAATTGTTTCCACTCAAATCTTCACATGCTCAGTTCATTATTTTGTCTGTACTGAATGAGCTAGGTGATAGTTCTCACTGGATCTGGTTAAGGACCATCTTGATAATTTTCCCTGTTGTCTGAATTCACCCACGCCACATCCACCCTGCAGGAATAACAAGGGGAAAAAGGAGAGCTTGGTGGAGATAAATGCAGCTGCTTAGATGCTCCTTTTTATGGAAGCTATTCTGTATTCCATGAGTATCTTTTGTTTGTGTCTCGTAATGGCCCTAGGATTTTATATTTATTGGTACCAATTACACTTGATCTTCTTTTCAATAAAACAATTTTACATTGTAAAATGACCTTGTGCCCAAGGAGAAAGTTTTGTGGGTCCCAATTACCTTGGAGAAATTTTTCTCATGGAAAAGAAGGCCTAACAATGCCATTTCTTCTTTCTTTTAAAATACTGGCTTTTTATTATTTTGGGTGCATAATTTAGATTTAATTTTTAATTTTGTATCATATTCAGGTATCTTTTACATTATATTTCATGTCATACAATTCTGATGTCACCAAAATATCAACTGAACATTCAAAAGCACATCTTACTTAGACTCTAGAGAAACAGGGAATGTCAGTTATGTTTTCTGGCCATCTTTAATACTAGACTTTTTGCCATTATCTGCAGCTGCTGAATCTACTGGTCTCTTTTACTCTGAAGGTTTATGCTGAATCTTTGAGCATTTCCTAAATAGCCCAGTTCTGGCAGATTAATATTACAAAAAAAACACATTTCCTCTAAAGGCTGGATTTTCTATGCAGTCAGTGCAGAGAAGGAGCTACTCACACCTGCACAGGGAGATTCTGTGTGCCTTTCTTTCGTGCCTAGCCTGAAGAAATGCAAGATTTGTGGAGAGGGGTTATATCTTTTATGGGACTAACTCCATGTAATGAGGATTTCAGAAGATGCAGCAGATTTCTTGACCACCTATATAGAGAATTTGGGGTTTATCCTTAGAGGAGAATTGCCTCATTAGGCATGGACAGTTTAAGTGCAAACTGAATTAAGCAGCCAAGTCCCGGCCGGTAGACACAAAAAAATCCTTGGAAACCTCTGAACGTGCACAGGAACTAAGGAGAAAGGCATAAATGGCTTTACAAGTAAACACCGGGTTGTGCCAGCTTCATGATTTCCAGGGTCTGGCTCCTGCTGTTCGAACGTGTGGATTTGACAATGATACAAAAATTGCTCAGCCAAGCGTTTGCATCTTGCTGCCTGTCTGGCATTCCTTCAGCTTTGCTTCTAGTAAAGCCTGTTCCCCATCACTAAAAAAGCTCTCGAGAAAGAGGGGCTTTTTAACACACTGCAGAGCTTGTGCCACCATCCAAAAAGGCAAAGATGTCTACTGCAGCTCTGGCAAGCAGATGGGGTGTGCTGACAGACATCTCAGACAGAGCATTTACAGTGCTCTGGGGGCTGCAGTTTATTCCCAGCTCTTGTTTTGCAGTGATAGTAGCTGGGAGATGAGCTGCTCTGGGGTTGCAGCATCTGACCTCACTGTCAGTATTGCAGGCCATGGATGTGGGTCCTCTCCTGAGTCACAGAGGGAGAAGGAGTGAAGCCAACTGCATGCGTCTGGCTGCTATGGAAAGCAGGAGGCTGAAGCAGGGAACACAGGCAACCAGGGAGTGGCTACACAAGAAGAAAGTCATTGTAATGCAGTGGTGGAGACATCCTTAGTTGGGGTAAGGGAGTTTGTGCCCCCTCCCATAGATGCAAGATTCAGTCAATGGCACCCTTAGCTATGTAGTGCACTTGCCTCTAGGAACAATTACCAAATTGCATCCATGTTTGAGGCCCTGAAAGTGTCCAATGTGATGCAAGTGTACAGAAACAAGCAACACCAGCCCCAAAGAACCATGGAATAAGTAGTTAGACTACAGCAGGGCAGGGTGGAAAAGAGAGGTCAGAAGGGAAGTAAGAAATGTTCAGTGATGCATCTAGAGGCAGAGTAGAGATGGGGTGTGGGGCCCAGATCTTCCAATTGTGTTTAGTGATAACGTTCTGTGAAAAATAAAATCAAAGAATTAAGCCAGACTGCACTGTATCTGCCTCCTTCTGTCTTCTTTCCCTTTCAGATATATTTGCTGTACACATATAAGGGCACTGAGAATACTAACAACACTGCAGAGGTGACGCCGAGTTAATGACTGTATCAGTACTGATGCATGTAAGAAAACCAGATGTAAGTCACCAGTGTAACAGCACAGACATACAGAGACATCCACACCTATTTGTGTTAGGGCTTGTACACGTGAAGAGCTGCAGACTCATCAGACTTGGGTGATGACCGGTGTGCAGGGGGAAAGCTGGTGCAGCCCAGATTTCTCCCCAGCTGGCACACCCGGGCATCCTGCTTTCCCAGGCAGCCGCTCTGGAGCCAGTGGCAATGCTGTGAGAAAACCACTAGATGTAGATGCAGTGTTAGACTGTCACTGGTCCAGCAAAATGTGGTATCTGTCTTCAAGGGAAAATTACCTTCCATGAGAGGGGGCAGGTGCTTCTAAACAGAAATTAAATACCTTTTAAACATTATAGTGATCTTAGGATTCATAACAATGACAACAAGTGCATTGATTGAGGGTCTTCTAATAATGTCTTACTTGTTCAATGTTTTTTAGAAAAGCTTCCTTATGTCTGTTGCATTATGGCTAAGTGCCATGCTATAACACATTATTCTCCTTAAGTTATCCCCCATTCTCCCTCCAAAGCCCCCATCCCTCCTTGCAGCATGGTCACTGAGATTGCTTTGTCAGCTCACTAGGGCAGCACTCAGGGCTGTTCCTGCTGCAGGTACCACTACTGTGCTCTTCGGTGAGAGCAAAATACTGAAAAATAAATAGTAGGTAAATAATGGTCCTGTCCTAAGGTAATGAGGCTCTTTTCCTGAATGTGGATGAGGAATTCATCAAAAGGAGAAGGCTAATGTAAACTCCTTCATGCTTAAATCATCTAAATGGTGCATGAGAAACACTGCCTGGTTATACTCTGCCTCGGGCAATAGGGGGGAGCATCAGCTAATATAAATCCATCAGATCTAGAGCAACATACAGCAGCGCTGGGCTGAGCCAGCAGGTCTGTTTGCGTGAGGCTGTCATGGTCAAGGAAAATGCCCTGTTAAAAGAGCCCCCTGGTTGCAGTGGGCCAGGTAAAAGGCACAAAAGTCTATTGCCGAGTGCTCGTTAAAGCCAGGTCCATTCACTTTCTTTCTATTAAGAAGGCACTTCTTAATTCATATTTTCCATTTATTTTCTAATAGGATATAAAGTCAGGGTAGTGGATTTACCCTGCAGCACGTTCCTAGTGTCTGAAGAGTAGCAGAAAAAAAACATCTAGAGGGGAACAAAAAATACAATCGTTGGCCAACTGGTAATTTTCTTAAGAGAGTGAGCAAAGAGGAGAGGCAGCCTGCAGGCCCAGGGTGCTTGCACGAAATGGAGCATTCAGGGAGGCTCAGAATGAATAAAAATTGGCAGTTTTCAAAGACAAGCATCAGATCCGATTTATAACAATGAAGCATCAAACAAAAATACAATTTAAATAAAACCCAATATATAGCTATTGAAAGACATTTTGCAGTTTTCTTACTCCTGTCAACTCCTGGTATCACTGGCATTCTCATTCCTGGGCAAACGCATCACAGCATCCACATCACCAGCTCAAACAGGGCCAGGAGGCAGGTTTGAGCACTGGCCCACCAATTATGCAGCCTGTTTAACTGTTAACACGCTTCCAGGCAGGGTTTGGTTTACGCCAGATAAAATTTTCCCAAATCCTGCTTGAGCAAGGTTTGGGAAAGGCCATGTCCTAGGGTCGGTTCCCAGCAGACGGCATGGGTGTGACTGCATCAGGCAGGCTTCCTCTGCTTAGTCCTCCAACCTACACCCAGGCTTTGCACCCACACATTCCTCCACATGCTGGCACTCTACACTGCAGGTTTTACAAACCTAACAGCCACCCTCCTGGCACAAGAAAACAGGAAAGAATTAAAAAGTAGCAGACAAAACCCTCACATTTTCCAGGCATTTTTAGCTGGAAAAAAATCCTTCCAGATATAATAATGATGGCACAGAGGCACAAGCTGGGGTGTTGAGAAAATGCAGGTCGAGCCCTGTTTAAAGTATCCGAGCTGCCTCTCAACCTCCAGGCCAAGGACCAGTTTCCAAACCTGTTTTGATGTGCAGGATGGGTGAAGCCTTAAATCCCAGTGAAGAAATGTATGGTTGCTCTGTAAATGCTGTGGTGGAAATGAAACGATGTACATGAATAAAACAGCTCAATCTCATAAAACTGGGAGTCAGGAAAGTTCTCCCTGCCTTGGGCTGGGTGGACCTGCCTCACTGACACTGAACCATGTTCAAGAAGCTGCTGGGCAGCAACTGAAATCATGCTGTGGAAACTGACCCTCAAGCCTAGGGTAGCACTTTGCATTGCAGAGATTGGAGGGCACCATCTTTCTGAGATGAATGAGCCACAAAAGCCAGTTGGCCTTTTCGCAATGAATGATTTTGGCAAGAATGAGTTTTTCTCCAAACAGAACTCTTTGCAGCATAATAAGATTTTTTTTTTATTTTGTGAAAGTGTTGAGCGACTTAATTGTTTTTCTTCCTGTACCTTGACATAGCATTAGCAAATAGCTACTAAACTCTTTACATGCTCAAATCTCCGTCTCTAATAAATCAGTGGGAAAGACATTAAGAAACATTGTGACATCTTCATGAGAAAAATAACCATGATTAATGACAATTTCAGAGACATTAAAGAACATGGTTTGTGTTGAAATATTTAGGATTTTAACACTTAGCTCCTAGCGACAAAGTTGGTTTGTGATCAGCTTGTCTCAGACCTCCTTTCAGGAGTCATCCACATGCTCAGTGTTTGCTGTTACCTTCAAAGATTATAATCTTAGTCAAGCAGAGACTCATCTTCTCGCATGTTTGCAAAGCACTTGCACAACTTTGAATGTTGCTGAAGTTAGAAGCAACAGACCCATCAGCACAAAGATCATGTAAAAGATAAAAAGAAAAAAATATCAGTCTTTAAACTGCATGTGAGTGAAAATATGTTTCCAGAAAGGAAAGAGAAAAATGCATAATATAACCCAAGATCCACATAATGACACAATTTAGCATCTCAGCAAGCTCCCGGCCAGCTGTGTAGAGAAGTACACAAGCACATTATGCCTACATCTATATCTGTGTGGCAGCAATATGTGTGTACAGCCCTGAGCTAGCCTTGCTCTGCCTAGTGTGGGCAGACAACAGCAAGGAAATGGCTGGGATGGTTGTGCAGGCTCACCATGGGGTCCTCAAATGACTAGCATTACCTAGAACCCCTGCGCTCTGTTTTCCTTGCTCTTGCTGTCTGGGCTAGGTCATTTACAGCCACAACACTGCTTGTGGTTTGCTCAATGCAAAAAAAAAAGAAAGACATTCCCCATTCTGATGTACTTACTGCAGGAGGGTTTGACCTGTTTGTGAACTGTAGGGGGTGGCTATGGAAAGGACATTCACATACACAAAAACTGCATCTAGGACATTTGTGAAGCTTTCTGTGCCTTTCCTGAAAAGTTTCAGGGGTCCAAAAGTGAAAAAGGTATGTGCTGGTTTCAGCTGGGATAGAGTTGATTTTCTTCCTAGTACCTGATGCAGTGCTGCGATTTGGCTTTAGTCTGAGAATAATGAGATTTACCCTCTTATTAGTGTTAAGGGGATACAATTATACAGCTCAGTTCTGTGTCATGCAAAGGTATCAAAGAACTAGCCAAGAAGCTCTAAGCCATATAGACATCATATTTCGGTTGGTCTAATACACCTAATGTCTCATAGAGGTTGGAAGGCAGTTCAGATACCTTGGTGTATTGCTGTAGTCTGATGGGTAGACATATGCTACTACTGAAATGGGGAAGGGCTGGCGGAAGGAAGGTGTGTGAATTACTCAAGATCAGAAAAATACCTGTGGTGGATCCAGTGACCCAAATAGCACCCATGCACTCACACACCCCACCCTCCCTTTGCATCTGTGCAGAGGGAAGAGGAGAGGGGTCAGCAAAGCACCCAGTGAAGGTGAATAATACATTGATATCTGCTGGAAAACCATGCTTACAATTTGGTGACAGTCACCTCCTCAGTGTGCTAAACCTACTCACAGACATCATGCCTAGCCTGACCTTTTAAACCTGATGGTAAAAGGTAGGACAGCTCAGTTCATTACTGCAGGTCGCTAATGAGATCCAGCACTTAGAGACCCCTCAGACATGCTGGGGAAAAGGTCCTACCCTTCCTGATCGTTTGTCAGATATGCTGAGTCTTACCCGATATTCACAGCAGGAAGCAACCAAATGTCATTAAAGCCTGTCCTTACTGTCCAGAGACAACTGTTTAATGGAGCAGGTCACAGGTCCTGAAAGAGCTTTTAGACATTGCCGGGTGAACAACTGAAACAGCACCAGCTGGCAGGAGACAAATTTCAACCTGTGGCATAATATGCACAGAATGGGAGGTATTTACTGGGTTTACTGAATCAAAGAGGAAAGATACAAATGGTAAAACTAATGGCTTCAGCAGAAAATACAGACCAAAAGACCAGAGGTCCCTTAGTTGGGGTTACCAGGGCAGGGGTCCTTGCAGCTGATGGGTGCAGTGTTCCCCAACCCCTGACTCAGGGCAAGGACTCAGGGCTTAAACAAGTTTATTGAGGTGAGGGTATGGATTAAACCTCCTTCCATACTCACACAGCTGGCTTGCTACATTTTAAATGCAGAGACATTTTATTAGTGTAGTGGGTGTCAGAGCCACCACCCTCGGTACCACCACTGCCTCGATAGTGTTCACTATCATGGTAGCCTGTGCTTGACCAGTTTCATCATACCCCACGTCACTCTCTGATGCACAGTGTGGTCCCCACTGGAACCTGGTGGGCACAGAAGAGTCATGGCACTGGGAGAAAGGGGGAAGAGCTGCTGCCTTTCACTGTGCTGGGCACAAACATGGTGTGTGTGTTGAGCTGCAGCAAAACCACCACACTGCTGGCAGCCACTTCAATGCCTCGAAGCCCCTCCTCATCCTGTGGACATCCCAGGACACTCACCTGTACTTTGTCGCTGACTTACATTTCAGAGAAGCAATTTCTAGCTTGGTTTCTCCTCTGCCACACCACAGCCTTCTCACCAGTTTACCTGCAATGCCATTTGAACATGTGTTCATACTGCAAGCCCAGTAGGTAGACAACCTGCCTTTGTGCTGAGGTGGGGTTTAATTTTAATACTTTGAAATTCCACAGTGTTCTTCCGAGTGTGGCTGCCTTTCAAAATGACAAAGCCTTGAGTGCAAAGGGCTGGATTATATCTGCTGCAATCTGCCATTGCTAAGTGCAGCTGACCTCTTCCACTCAATCCAGTTCCAAAACACACGTCTGGTCACTCAGCATTAACATTTCTTTTGGCACACAGTGTTTAACAGATGTGCTATATAGATTTTCTAAAAAAATACACACATTCAGCTTTTCCTGCAGAGTTCTCACATGTGATGAGTCTGTTACATGTCTGTTATTTAAAACAAACCAACAAACAAGTGCCAAGGTGGGAGAAAAATGACTTGATGTGGGACCTCACCAATTCATGACTGAAACTTGTAGTTCTTGCAGAAGTTTTAGCCCTGGTATGGATGAGATGCTGTTTCAGCCTGCTTCCCGTGTGTCCATGCACAGACATTCAGAGCCCCACAACTATCCTGTGAACACCAGGACCTTCCCACACCATGTTCACTGCTGCCTCAGGTTTTTCTCTGACGCAGACCCTCCCGCTCTCCTTCAAGCTGCCATTATTTTTTGCCTTTCCCTGCCTGACCTCTGCCTCCATGCTGTGCTCTCCTGCTTGGTACCTGCTTCCCTCATCCCTGCTACATTCAGCATGCAGAAGAACGATGGATGGGAAGTCTACAAGCATACAGGAGAGCCTGTGGACCAGCTGCTACAAGAGCTGGCAGGAGCCATCAGGTCTCCCAAACTACATCTGCTGGTTTTAACTTTGGATCAAATACAGACAGGACTTCCTAGGCTTACCTGTTTGCATGTGAGACTCCTCGTTAAAGATGCTGTTTAGTTGAGCTGTACAGTATCCTGAGTGATGTTAACAGATTGGTTGCAGGGAGAGGGGACCGGGGTCCTGGAGGCTGACACTGCTCACCACTAGTCACCAAAGCAGTGGGAACCACCAGGAGCTGCAACCACTGTAAAAAACATCACAAGAACAAACAATTCCCACAAAACTGTATCTTACTTTGCTTGGAAGAATTGAAACACAGCGGTGGACTTAAAGATAAAATAAATAGCATATTAAATTGGAGTCACCATTCTTCTGCCAAAAACTCTGCCTGACATGTACTGCTTAACATGTGTTTATTTTCCTTTGGATGAACATGGCTTCATGTTCCTTAAAATGCTCCCGCATAAAATGAAAGCATAATATGCAAGACAAACTCTTGAAGATGTATTGAAGATACTTATGACATTCTTCTGTAGACAGTGTTTGTTTAACCATCTTTATTCACAATAATTGACCGTTGCTATCGCTATTCTTTTTAGCACCAATTAAAAGTTGTTCTGTACTTCTTTACCAATATATTTTTAAGCCACCCGATGTTTAATACAAGTTTGTAACCTGCAGGCTCAAGTCTCATGGAGACTCGTGCACATGAATAATTCATAAACTAAAGAACAGTGGCTATTAACATAAGTAAAACTACTTGAAAGAGAAAAGTAACTCATGCTTGAATTCCTAGCAGGAATTGACCTTAATTTGCTCTTCAGATCTAGGCTGCCCTATTAGGAAGCTTTCTTGTCTGTGTTTTTATTTAGTTTATATAGGTAGGAAACATAGATAAAAGAAGGTCTCCAAACTCTATAAACCTTCTAAGCTAGAGTGAGCTTTCATGAAGGCTGTAACTCTGTGGACAACACCATAAACCAAAGTGTTTCTCTACCTCCCTCACAGCCTCAATGTTCAATCATTCCTGTATGACTGTGAGGAGGCAGAAGAGATGACTCAAATGCCACTAGTGTTTACAAGATGGTTCTGTAAAGCCTTAAAAGCAGGCACTGATGTCAGTGAGGCTCAGCTGACACCGTGCATTTGCATTCATAGTGTAAGAAGCAAATCCCTGATAAGTAATTATTTATTTCCTCGATTTTCTTTAAACAGAAAGAAAGCAAAGAAAATTGTAAAGAGCAATGAAACTGAACTCAGCTGTTGCATTCACAGAGTTCCATACATTCATCTTGCTCTTAAAAGCTGTAGGGAAAAATCTGATAAGAGTACAGCTCTCCCTCCTTTCAAAGTAAACAGTGAAATATAAACTGGATTACTTTTCATATCAGGAACATGTCAGTGGTGTTTTCAGGTGTTCAGCTTGATTACGAGTTTTGGCCATTTTATTCCAGAAAACCTCCACTGTTTCGCTGGATTCAAATTGTAATAGAAGTAAATGCTGAGGTGATGTAGCCTAAGGTCCCTTTTACTTGCTGTGTGGTAGAGAAACATAATAAAAGACTGTCTGCTGCCTTCAAAAGTTAAAAAATTGCCAGTTGTAAATGTGACTTGAACACTTTTAAGAAAAATCAGATTTTTTTTTTGAGTCATTTACCATATTCTTACCATGTGAGGTGCCTGTAGCACCAGAGAAGGAGACTCACTGCAGCTACTGACTGCAGCATGAGCACTCTCTCCCTTCTCTTGGAACTGGCAGCTCATTAGCAGCCAGTTTATCAACTCTGCCTTTCCACAGGCTTGTGAGCCCTCTGAATTCCCCATGGTCTTCCTGCCTTAAGATAACAAATCCATAATTTTTTCTACACAACAACAGGACATGAGATTCAAGGGATGAAAAGTGAATTTTGGACTTTGATCAATGTCTTGGATGAAGTTTAATAAACTTCATGGATTGAGATGCGTTCCTGCACTTCCACCCCAAAACTCCCTCAGTTTCTGACAGGAAAAAGTATTCTTCACTATATTCTCCAGGTTGCCCCTCAGTTGAGGACATTTTCAATACAGAAGGTGCAGAGTGGCCCAACGTTCCTTAGCTTCATGCTTGTATAATTTTGTGTCTTCACCCAGGTTGCATGGACGAGGCTGTGTCTGTGCCACCTCCTTCAAGTTAACAAACTCAAGTTATTTTTCTTCTCTGTTGTCACAGAAAACATTTGTAAACATTGCAGAGCACAGGAATGCAGCCTGGCTTTCATCCGTACCTTATCAAGGTGTCCTGGCCACTAAACTCTGGCAGTGGTTCCCATGTCACTGTCTACCTTACATCTCTTGCTGTGCAGTCCTGCCCAGCAGGATGGGCAGAGGGGAGCAGATCTCCCCCTGCATGCCCTGCTTCATGTCAACATCTTCACTTTGCATGCAGCATTTCCTCCACAAGGCTTAGCAGGCCCTGCCCACCGCTAATACCCAGTGAACTCTGCGAAATTAATCCTTTTTTAATTGTTCTTATGAAGATTTGAGTAAGGGTCTAGGAAAAGAGGTTTCAAAAGACATTTAAAAGAAAACCTAAACAATTTGCACAGAGCAAGACTTTTAATATATTCCAAGTTATCTTAGTCCAACAGCTGCTCCTCAGATGCTGATGGGTCTGGATGAGGAAGCAGTGCTACCAGTCCACCTGTGGGGAAACCCTGATTCAGGCACCTGATCACTTACAGTACCCCTACCTCATAAGAAGTGGTCCTAGGTGGCCATGTACTTTCCACATAGGCTCAAAGGCATTTTATCGTGTTCTATAAATGCATCCCCAACACCCAGTTTAGCAAGTTGGAAACACTGCTGGAGCCGGATAGGTCTTATGGTTAAGGATGAGCAGAGTTTGCAGACCCTGACTTATAGGTCCCTGGGACCTTGCTATCAGCTTGCTCTGGGTTTTTCTAGTACAAAGTTGAGCTTTTGAAGCTTCCCTCTCCCTCTGTGCTATGCTCCCTTGTACTTCAGTCAGCACAGCTGCACGACAAGGAACAAGCAGAGCAGCCTTGTAAAGCATGAACCATCAGAGCATAAGTACCTTGAATAAACAAACTGTGAGGAGAGAAAAGAATCCTGACTGACTTCTTGCATCTCTTGATGAAAGCAGCATGTCCTGGCAGCCTGCATGTCTCAGCTCCAGAGGGATTAGCGTGGTGTTTACCTGCTCTTTCCCAGGCTGGGAAAACGCTTGATCTTGCTAATGTGTACACGAGTTTTTGACAGTTGCCATGGCACAACAGGAACTTTGCCTTCAGTCTTTTTGTTTGTAACCTTTGAGGACTAACCAGCCAAGCTTCCTGACAGCATCGAAATACAGCTTATTTTAAATTAACTTCCAGGGCAAAAAGGGCTGCTTTCAAACGATCAGACACTGAGTCAGATATTCCTCTGTCAGCAAGCTTCAGCTTTCTTTCAAGGAGAGGAAAGGGGTTTTCTGTTCCCAGAGAGCAGGGAACTGGGTGGCTTTTGGGGATCTCCATGGAAGGAGCCAGAGCAGGAGGGTGGTGCTCCTGTGCCTGCACCTGAGCTGGAGGAACAGGGAAACATGTTCCCCTCCTGTGGGAGTCTGTCTGGGTACTAGTTCACTTTACTTTGTGCATGGTATTTAATACTTGTCTTCTGGTAGTAACTAATGCTCCATTGTGTCCCTGGGCACTTTGTGTAAAGCCCTATTTAATCACAATAAAGGCAAGATGCTGCCAAGAACATGCAGTGGGGGGGTTGCAGAACAAAATTAGGAACATTTCCTCGTGTTTCACAGCTAGAATAAGAGTGCACCTACAGCATCAAGTATGTCACAGTTAGGGCCCATAGTACCGGTGCCTGTGTAGTCTTTTCTTCATTTTACCTTCACTATGCCCATCTTCCTTCATATACTTGAACACCAACATATTAAATAGGATTTATATTGGTTAGGTAGCAGAACTAATACCAGCTGATGTGGTGGTTCAGCAGTGAGTTGTGTACTATGGTTGAATGCCTTCCCCTAGCCCACACCACCAACAGTGTCCTAGCGTATGGGCAGCATATTTGCTATATAAAAGCAGGTAGAAGCTGGAAGAGACCTCCAGGATTGTGTGGTGATGCCTTCCCTTGCTGTGGGATGAGAACAGTCTTGTGCACACAGGTGTCAACATACCCGCTATCACACAATTAAAACTCAGGATTGAAATAAGCCTTTGCTTCAATTTTCAGTTTGTGAAATGCTGATCATAAAGAATGAATAATGCAAAAAATAAAAAGTAAATAATTAATAAAAACCTCTGTTTGCTATTTCCAATAAATGGTGCTGTTGTCTAAATAAAGGCAATGCTGAAAGAAGAAACAATATTGCCAGTGGTAATACCCCCTGTTTTTACTGGCTCCACTTATCTGGATCTTATTTGGCTTGGAACTACTGGAGTAACTAGTTCTCAAACATTAGCATCAGCACTTAAATTTATCAAGCTCTGAGGACTATCTGTTGAGATAAACTCATTCTATCCAAAGTGGCAACATTAACAGCACTGATGGAGCCTCAAATAGAATTGGCAACTCCTTTGCAGTGTTAAATAAAGTAACAACAGAAAATTCACACCGTGGCTGGTCACTCCCCATGCAAACAAGCAAAATTCCCACGGGGGGGGGCTTTTCACCTCCGAAATGGCTTGGTGAATGGGAAACAGCAAGATATGCCCCTTTTCTGTCAGAGCTAAAAGTCACGTCCTGGTTTAACTCCTTGCTTCCCCTTCATCCCCATTAAAAATTCTGGCATTAGTTTTCTAAATTTGGGAGGAGAAAAAAAGGAGGGGGTCAGATACCAAAACTGCTCCCATTCCCAGTCTTTAATCTATCTCTTTCATCACTGCTGTTTCTTCCCTGAGTTTGCACAATGGGGTTAAAGCCCAAATGTGTAAGAAGCCGGATACTGGTTATTCTATAACTTATCCAGAGGGACAAGTTGAGATGAATAGACCTTTCTTAGTATTGTTCAGTACTGGTGGTGATTTGGAGGGTAAAACCTCTACCTTTCTTCAAGGAATTGACTGTCTTAGCCTATGTTAACTGTAGTATGCACGGCAAAATGCAGTCTGCCTCACCTGGAATAACCAGAGGTATCCTACAAACACTTTACCATGCACCAAGCACACAAACTACCCAAGCACCTTTTTACAAGCTGTCTTTTTACTGCCTGGAGCCCTGATACCTAAAGAAATGAACTATTAATTATTTAAATGGCACAATAATTTTGCAAAAGATGGCTAGCAAGTTAAATGTGGATTCAAGCAATATAAATGTGGGTTCATATTCTTATAGCTGGTTCAATAATACTGCTCAAGCTTAATCTGGAACCGATCATACTATTTATTTTCTATAGCGCGTGATTAAATTAGGGGTTTTTTTTCTTGTTTGTGAGACATTCACAATGGACTCCTGTTTCCTCTCAGTCTGACTTCTGACTAAGTGCCAGATAACTTACACAAACTAACCTGTTCGTGAACTGCTGATTTCGACTGGCTAACTAAGATGCATGGCCTGGCTCCAAATTGCTGATTGGAAGCTTCTCATACAAGTCTCTTGTGACAATTAACAAATAGCACGCTGAGGTTCATATGCCTACTTACAGGCAATCACCAATATCTCGTTTCAGGACTGCAGTGAGCTTGCCACTTGGCCCTTCTAGTACTTTGTAGGCTGTGCCAGGGTGGCCATTGTGAAAGTACAGCTTGTACTTTCCAATAGAAGTTTTGCAGCTAACTTCTACAGCTCACTCTAAAATAAATACATATACAACTTGTCTGCCTTTTCCAACTTTGCCTTTAGCCAGCATAATTTTTTTTTAACTGAAGAATCATATCCTGTCAGAGACAATAGTGAAGCAACATTTCTACCATAGACAGGGTTAGAAAACTCATTTACTAACAGACATTTGTTCCTTGTGTGATCTTAATGAAGTAACATGTCTAAACAATAAATATGAAAAGCTAGCACAAGGATTGATGGTATAAGAAAGTTTTTTCATTAGAAAGCACCAAAAAGCACTTACAGAGAAAGGACTCCTCTTGAACTCTATCAAGTCTGTGTGTGAGGGCTGTGCGTGACTAGGAATTTTAATTAATTAACCAAAGGGAGAAGATTGGTAGAGGCTTTTGTAGACCCTTGTTATTGATCAGAAAGAAGACAAAAAATGAAGGAAGGAAGGAAAGTAATGGGTAATTGTCCTGGGTTCAGCAGTAGCTGTCATTTTTCTCCTTCTTGGTAGCTGGTGCAGTGCTGTATTTTGACTTTCGGCCTGGGAACAGAGCGGATAATAATGATGTTTTGGTCTGGCCAAGGACTTTGTGAGCCTCATGCTCTGCCAGGGAGGAGGGGAAGCCAGGAAGAAGCAGAGACAGAACACTTGACCCAAACTGACCAAAGAGGTATTCCATACCACAGCACGTCATGCCCAGGATGTTACCTGGGAGGGCAGAGGACTGGAGGGTTGGAGAAGGTATCAGTCGGTGCTTGGTCAGGCTGGGGGGGCGCAAGTTATCGGTCGGCTGGTGGTGAGATGTTGTATTCTTTTCCTTTGTTATTTCCTTTATTGTTATTATTATTGGTGGTAGCAGTAGTGATTTGTGCTATACCTTAGTTACTAAACTGTTCTTATTTCAGCCCGTGGGAGTTGCATTTTTTCTGATTCTCCTCTCTGTCCCTCTGGGAGTAGGGGGAGAACAAGAGTGGGGGTAGAGTGAGTGAACAAGCTGTCTGGCTGGGGTTAAACCACGACAGTAATGAAACAGCAGAAATAGAACTTGGAGAAAGAATGATTCTTGTAAAAGTCATCAGATAGAAGGTACAGTTAATGACTTTCCATGTAGGACACTAGAAGGCACCAGTGAGAAACAACTGAGAAACTGATGCACAAGAAGTTCAAGGAGTCCAGACAAGAAAATCTGTGAACTGGAAGTAGTTTGCAGAATGTAAAAGTAAATACTGTAGGGAAAAACAAAATACAGTTGAGTAGCAATCAAAATCGATCTCTGGTACTAAAGCATTTATGCCAACGAGAAAAGAGAAATAAATACCAGACTGCTGAAACCTCTTTGGTACTGATGATGGTATAGAAAAATATTACTTAAGAAAGACTGCTAGAAAAGATATTAACAATACAGGACGACAAATATTATACACAATACCATATCATTAGTAGTGTGTATAATACACAAAAAAAGCACAACATCATTAAGGATGGTTTTCAGTTCCCAGATATCAGTTAGAGAGGCAAATAAGATATCTGGTTTGATAGCCAAGAAATTTCCTCATCAGTGTACAACTGAGAGACAAATTCCAGAGCAAAGAAGGGATTTGCATCTGGTCCTGTTAGAACATAGAATCATTGAATCATAGAAGAGTTAGGGTTGGAAAGGACAACATGAGGCTACTGTAAAAGTTCTGGCCACAGATCAACAAGGATCAACAAAAAAAGCCCTTATTAAATGTTTTCCAGCTTCAAAAGGGGAATATGTAGGATACAGGAAGAGCTAATGAGTGAATTCTTTGTCACTAAAGAGTTCATAAAATTGAATGAGACTTGAAAGATAGAGAAAAAAGGTGTTAGTTAGAGCTTCATACCAAGAAAAGGAGAAAAATGTAAAGAAGGGTCCTAAACTTGTTTAGGTAAATAGCCACATAAAAATTTTGTTGGAAGTAGGTAAAAAAGGAAAGGAAAGGAAAGGGAAGGGAAGGGAAGGGAAGGGAAGGGAAGGGAAGGGAAGGGAAGGGAAGGGAAGGGAAGGGAAGGGAAGGGAAGGGAAGGGAAGGGAAGGGAAGGGAAGGGAAGGGAAGGGAAGGGAAGGGAAGGGAAGGGGAAGGGGAAGGGAAAGGGAAGGGAAAAGGAAAGGGAAGGGAAAAGGAAAGGGAAGGGAAAAGGAAAGGGGAAAGGAAAGGGGAAAGGAAAGGGGAAAGGAAAGGGGAAGGGAAAGGGGAAGGGAAAGGGAAAGGAAAAGGGGAAAGGAAAGGGGAAAGGAAAGGGAAAGGAAAGGGAAAGGAAAGGGGAAAGGAAAGGGGAAAGGAAAGGGGAAAGGAAAGGGGAAAGGAAAGGGAAAGGAAGGGAAAGGAAAAGGGGAAAGGAAAGGGGAAAGGAAAGGGGAAAGGAAAGGGGAAAGGAAAGGGGAAAGGAAAGGGGAAAGGAAAGGGGAAAGGAAAGGGGAAAGGAAAGGAAAGGAAAGGAAAGGAAAGGAAAGGAAAGGAAAGGAAAGGAAAGGAAAGGAAAGGAAAGGAAAGGAAAGGAAAGGAAAGGAAAGGAAAGAAAAGAAAAGAAAAGAAAAGGAAAGGAAAGGAAAGGAAAGGAAAGAAAAGAAAAGAACAGAACAGAAAAGAAAAGAAAAGAAAAGAAAAGAAAAGAAAAGAAAAGAAAAGAAAAGAAAAGAAAAGAAAAGAAAAGAAAAGAAAAGAAAAGAAAAGAAAAGAAAAGAAAAGAAAAGGAGAGGAGAGGAGAGGAGAGGAGAGGAGAGGAGAGGAGAGGAGAGGAGAGGAGAGGAGAGGAGAGGAGAGGAGAGGAGAGGAGAGGAGAGGAGAGGAGAGGAGAGGAGAGGAGAGGAGAGGAGAGGAGAGGAAAGAAAAGAACAGAAAAGATAAAGGAAAAGAAAAGAAAAAAGAAAATAAAAAAGATAGGAAAAGAAAAGAAAATAAAAGAGAAAAGAAAAGAAAAGAAAAGAAAAGAAAAGAAAAGAAAAGAAAAGAAAAGAAAAGAAAAGAGAATGAGTTTTTCCAAAATTCAAGGTAACTCGGAGATCAAATCTTAAAGCTGAATCTATAGCTCTATGCAGCTATTCTGTAGTGCCCATCCCTGTGGTACTTGAAGTCTACAGGTACCTTTGAAATTCACTGTGATCTTTATTTAATGGATATTCTGTTATTCTATTTTCCTGGATGACAGGATATTTTTCTGGGTGATTAAATACATTTTAGACTCCTTTTCATCTTACAGCACTTACTCAAAGTGTTTGAGATGTTTCTGTAGCTTCATTGATCCTCTTTCATCCCATAGATCTTGGACAGAGGTCACATCCACTGCCAGAGATGGTGCTAGAGCATACTTCCTTTTATAGCTTATCCCAGATATCTGTAACAAATTTTGGTGGCCTTCTCCATCAACCAAATAGGGAGAGGGCAATCAGTTGAAAAGGTGTAGAACCTAACCCAGCCACAAGCTCAGGTGGGACTAACTGGAAGGCTGCACATTCCCCTTAAGTCTTCTCTTGCCTTTGATCTGCTG
Organism: Neopsephotus bourkii; assembly: GCF_033783945.1. Classification (NCBI taxonomy): domain Eukaryota; kingdom Metazoa; phylum Chordata; class Aves; order Psittaciformes; family Psittacidae; genus Neopsephotus; species Neopsephotus bourkii. The sequence continues at coordinate 1,082,720 of NW_026901402.1, read as the reverse complement.
CTGCCTTCTGGCTTTGCTATGTAATAAGAATCCTATTATCTTTAAATATTACAGGTTTCTGCTGCTCTTTCAGCACTGCCCTGAAATTACTGAACAGAAGGATCACGGTAGCAATTTACACAAATGGTGGAAGTACAAGCTACAGTCCCCGTTTTCTTTCATTTTCACCCATTGTTCAATAATTCATGTATACTCAAGATTTCAAGTCACTTTCAAGTTCTATGACTAATAGGGTGTGGAGCTATAATTTACTTACATGAATTTTTCATTACCTCCTTTCCAGTGAATTTCGAGAAGGTATCTCAAAACTTCAATTCCTTAGCATTTCGACAAGGATCCAGTGACTGAGCTGAAATTTTACTTGAATTTAGCATGAAAATTCTGTTCATCTTCAACAGCAAAAGATATTGTATTGCCATTTCACTTATTACCTTCCACTTACAAGGAGTGCTTCAGATGCATTTGGCTAGTCTCCCAGTGCAAAGAAGGGCAAAATATAGCATCCATTTTTGAAATACAATATTTATTACAACAGATGTAGTCCCTAGGAATGGCTAATGTGGTCAGAAATACATGTTGGTCTTGATTTACAGATATTAACTCATTTACTGGTATTTAGATGGAAAAAGTACTAGGTAGACAAGGATTGGTATTAAAAAAGCACCCACCAAGGCTCAATGAAAAAAAATGTGTTTTATCAATATTTTATTTTCTGCCATTAGGGATGCAAGATTGAAAATCTAACACTCAGGTTTTATCAAAAAGCCCTACTGCTTTTTTATTGTACCATCTTAAAAATGTATATACTTCCCAAAGTTTCATTTCCCTCCTATTCTCTGCTCACTCCTAACTCCATTATCCTCCTGCTTCAAAGCTAATGTGGCTCTCCCTCTCTCGGAGACCCTCCTCTGAAACGCTTCCTCTGTGCTAACACTTTGCTGACTTATCCATACCCACAGCAACATCAGCGCTGCTCTCCAGCTAGGTCAGGCACCCTATAATTTACTAAGGGGCTATGGTTGCCATAGTTTAAGTTAGGTAGGTCTGCAAACCTCTACATGCAGACACACAACCTTCACCAGCTAGTGCAAAACCTGCCTCGTTACTCTAGTCTCTTGACAGCTCTTGCCCTTACCCACTAAGACAAACACCCTGAAAGGCAGCAGGCCATGTAATGTCTTATCTTGTGGAGTTTTATGACAACTAGCTACAAGGCAGCACATGTGAATGATATTCCCCAGAACTGCTGCAATGGAAGGCAAATCTGGAGACTGCAGTCCAGTTCCCAGAAGAGATTGCCTAAGAAAGGGAGGGAATCAGCAGTGACATTTTTTTAAGAACAGGTTAGACAAATAACTAACAGGAGTGGCAGAGGCAGAGATAAATAAACCTGCCTTTGGGCAGGGGGAGGGATTTGAAGACATAGTACACTCTCTTTCTCCTCTGCTTTCTATAATTTGTCTAGATACACCTATTTTTGGCTCCTTTCCTAAGCCTCCCCTCCATGCCCACACTAATTTGGATGACAAACCAGCAGAGAAGTGCTGGAAGTGGAATCAGGACAGGCAGGGCATGTTTTCTTTTTCAGTATTGCCTTATTGTTTGACTTTGAGCTTCTCATGTCCCACTGTTATAGCCAAGACCATGCACCTGCAAACAGAACTCACAGTAATTAATCTACTTCATAGTGTTAAGATTTTGGATGACATTTAATATGCAAAATCCCCCTTAAAAAAAAAAAAAAAGGAAAAATATTAACTGCATGAAAAATAATAAAATAAATGCTAACTTATGAGAAGAATTACTGCAATGCAATGTGAAAACCAGTCTCAGAAATGTATGTATACACTGCACAAATTCAAACTAGGCTTTGCAGTGCAGTGCTTTTCATATTTTCCAATGGGCACAGCAATATCTCATCCCATACACTTCACTTGTGTTGAAGCAACTTGCAAAAAAACCCTCTGAAATTGTAGGGAGACTCACAAGCAGTAATGAACAACTGCCATTTCGATTAAGTTCACCCCAAGCTCAAATTGCAGCTAGCATCTCTGAAAAGCAGTATCAAAAAGTCTGGGTTGGGAATGAGTTAGTTAGAACAAGGTGATTTCTGATTAGGGTCCTTGCCCCCCTCTCTTTTCCCAAGTGAGCCCTCAGCAAATCCAATGCTTCTTTGTCAGCCCACTCATTTAGTCTGAATCCCCCAGTATCCAGAATATTCAGGGCAAGAAGCCTTGATAGTGCAGTAGCATTTTAAAGGGATTGACTTTCTGGATACTTCCCATGATAGAGACTGAAATATCTTTGAAAGTAATACAATTTTTAATGGAGAGAAAACAGTTACGTTTCTTCACAAGGGAAAATTTCTGAATAACTTGGAGAAGTAAAAAGAAAAAACCCTGCATGTACAAATCACTTTCAGATGAAAACGCAGCTATTGGCAGCCTTGGTAAAAAGCAGGGCTAGCAGTCAGTAAGCAGAAATGTAAATTCAATAAACATGTCTGTGGGTACAAACTGATAAAGAAGAACTGCTGTAACCTGCCTGTAAATAACAAGATTGTGCTTCAGGCTGAGTTAAGGGAAGAAGCAACTTATTTGCATTACTTTCTTACTATACAACCAAACATAACCCTTCCACGTTTGCAAAATTTCAGAGTGACAGGCAGAAACAAATGTAGCAGTCCCACAGACTGCACAAGGAGAAAACATGGTTGTACATGCTGTAGAAAACTGGATTTTGTATTTGCCTTCATGAATCCTCCCCTCATCCATCCCAAGACCCTGCCCAGCACACTGCTGCCTGCTAGACCACCGCTGGCCTCCAACCCCTTGGTCCCCTCTCCCTACTCTATGCTACAAAGGACCTCACTTGAATGATTCAGAAATAACAAAATAAGGGTGTTCCTGAACAGAACATGAAAAACCACATGAACATCTACTGTGAAAGGAGGTCTTAAGTCCTCCTGAGGTCTTCACCCATTTCCATCCATTCATGTTAGCTGTGGATCCATCTCAGGCTATCCGTTAGCAAATTCCTACCAAAGTAGGATTAAAAAGTATATTTATATTGTAGTGTCATGTTATAAAGTTGAAACTTCGCTTGATTACTTTTGCAGAGCCAAATTATTACGTGTGTAAGTACTCTAGACTTAACATCCTCTCCCAGCAGGGTTGGACAGAGGGCACTGCCTTTTACAGTGTCACTTTTCACTTTCCAAAGAGATATTAAGTGGCAATGAAAATCAGAAAAAAGCAGCATGAACACTATTCACCTCAAAGTCCATTATTTAACATAAGTACCTTTTGCTGTTGATCAGTAACTCCAGCACCCACTGTGAGCACAGCTGAAAGTCAGAGTTTATGTTTTATCAGTTTCATTTGGTTGCTCCAACCATTCGTACTATAAAAAGTTATGCAATAAAAGCAAAGGGTGATCATGGAACAGAGATATAACAGAGGTCTCCTGCATTTTCAAATGATATGGAAATCTAAAATCACTAAAATGTTGGTTTTCATCAACATTTTAGTAACATTAAACTGTTTATCTTTCAGTTTGCCTCTGCAGAAGGCAAACATGACTACAGATCCCATTTCTTTTTGTGCCTCCTTTATTCTGGTAAAATTAAATGACTCTTTGGTTTGACAAAAGAAACTGTCTTCCTTTAATGTGCACTGTCATTTGTGCTTTTCTGAAAGGGCAGACGCCAAGCTCTGGCAGACCCATAATCAGAGCTGATAAAGAAGGTGCTAAAGCCCCATTCACAATATAATTAAAGCTTTGTCTGTCATGCTTTTTGTTGCATATTAATCTTCACCCATGGTATTGTCCTGGATTCATCCTTTATAGTTGAAGGATGTAGTCTGTGAGAAAGCTTGACAATGGAAAAGTTACCAGTTGTGTCATGAGTCCTCCCGGGGAATAATGCTCACAAAAAGGAAATACAGAGTTTCTACAGTTGCACTGAATTGTCTGTTTCTCCTTGGTTAAAGGAAGGAATAACAAGCAAAGCTAGGGAGTAATGATCATTAAATAATCACTTTCCTCCTCACCTTTAGTCAGGTTATGAATTTCAGAAACCAGCCATTTTCAGTTCAAATTTCTTTGCACACATCTTCTGAAATGCAAAGGCAATGCAAATGCAATTCCAGATTTTTAATTTTGCATCATGTTAAATATTTGGATCACTCTTTCAAGCCTTATTTTTGTCTGTATGTCCTGTTGATCATTCTAGCATAATCACTGAACCTCAGTTTCATTTTGGTGTTTATAACTGTCTAGGTATCTGCAAATGGAAGCCCTCCCTGGTTCCTTTTGCCTTTGGTTCCTCTTTCCTTTTGTCCCTCATTCCAAGAACTGAAGCATGGAAAATCTTCCTTCGGAAATAGGAAAAAAGCCAGTAATTTAATTGAATACCAAAACTATGGAGCAGAAATATATGCCAGACAGTGTGTGATTTTCAGGTACTTTCTCTTCCCTTCAATGCTTCTGCCTCATTTAAAGCATTAATTTAAAGGAAAAGCCTGAGGGCCCAGCCCGTCCTGTACACAGTATACTGGGCTGAAAGCAAAACTTAACAAACAACAAACCCTTGCTGCCAGAAAGCAATATGTTGATGCCTGCATGTTTTGTGGCCTTACTCCAGCAACACATTGTACTGCAGGCAGATACTTCTATTTAAATGAGGCAACTCAGAAGGGAATGAATTATTATTAAATATACATAGAAACAAAGAAACATCCTGCCTGGTTCTTTACAAGCACTTGTGTATAGGTATAATCCTATGATTGATGTTTCTATACCTATGCACTAATAGCCAAAGAGATTTTCACATTTGCAACGGCTATTGGAGAACATCCAATTCACCTAGATCTCACAAAAGCAGTATAGTGATGGCTGATCCTGGGTTAGCTCTTAGGCTAAAGCAAGCTTGCTTATCCTTCATAACGATGTTCTCAGGAATTGCAGGAGGAGTTCTATTAAAAAATATTCGGCCAAATAGACCAGATTTTCAGCCAGGTATAAATATAGGTTAAAGTCCTCTTTTAGAGCATCATAGACCTACTTCCTCCAGCTGAAACATGTATTTGCTTTGCATTCACAAAATGTTGGTTTCTCTGTGTTCTCTCATCTTACTGCATTTTGACTCAGCTGAAGAGTTTTCAGTGTTTCCCTCTGGAAGCAGACTCCCTAGCCAGACTTGAGCCCACTTACGAGACTATTCATAACCAAGACTTTTCAATCCACGCATCCTGTTCTTTTCTTCAGGTTTCAAAGAGCAAAGCCTTTTTGATAGCAGTTTTCTGGGAAAGTAGGTAAGATTCACAGTGACTGACAGTGTGAATGTACCTGTAGATAATCACATGAAAGTGAAGAGACACTCTCATACCCACCACTGCTCTCCTTGATGTGGTCCTGATGTGCACAGTCACAGCCCACACTCTGACCCCTTTCTTTCAGATCACAATGAATTTTGTGATTCTGCATCTGGAGGAGCTGCCAGGATGCCTTGATCTGCCCCAGTGGCAGCTGTGGGAGGTAGGTGTGAAGGAAACAGCCTCAGGCATGGATCTGCAATTACTGCTGGCTACAAAATCCTCCAGTTTACAGAACTGTGGGAAAGATCCCCTGCTGCCTGGGTGCAGATATGGGCAGTGCATCTCAAAGGATGGATAAAATAAACCCTGTTTGATGGACAGTTTTATTCAACTTTCTTCATCAAAGACTAAAGATATAACATGAATACATACGAAAGTTATATCAAGGTAACAAGCTGAAAATAAACTTGCTTTAATGAGATGGATGTAGTTGTTTGATTATGCTCAGTCATCATTTTCAAACCTTGATCTTAATTTCCCTTCACATCTCAGGCTCTCACTATATACGGTCAAATTTACGTTCCTATGCTCCCCACTGCTCTCAGCTTTCCAGATTGCTTTGTAATTTACTTTTATCCTCCTGTGGGTTAATCACGCTTTTGCTGGTATCTTCTGCCAGAAATTATTTTTGGGTCCCGTTGCAATTTATTGAACTGTGTTCTTCCAGAGAGTGACTAATGACTCCAGTAAAATTTAGAAGTGGTTTATAACCTGTAGAAAGTTTTCTGTGACAGAGAAATAACTTTAAGAACCACAACAGCTTTAGAGAGCTCTACCAAACACAGCTTAAGGATGAAACAGCTTGAGAAAAAAGAATGTTACACAAATATTGGGTCACTTCAGTGTCACTTATATTCACAGAGTGTTTCTGGAAATGATGTCAGACAAGGGCGGCAAAGACACCTATGACAGCTGAGAGCAGAGTGCCAGCTAGGGCTGGCTCAAGTGCTATAGCTTCTTCCAGATGCCCTGGGAAAAAAGTCTGTGTGGTATCAGTCCAAACCAGAAGACTGGGTGTAGGACTGACACTGTTGAAGAAAATTGTTGGAGACACAGGTAACAATGATTTTCTAGTTTCGGGGTGTTTGCAAAAAAAATCTTCTCTTCTGATGACCACTTCAGTGCACTATTCTCACAGGCAAGGAGATCACAAGGCAGAGGCACAGATCCCGTTTGGGCTTTGATCAAGACCAGTTCTTATTCCCACAGCAAGACTGCTCCAGCCAGAACAACCCATTCTGACTGTCCAATCCTTGTCCATGAACTGATTCACAACTCGTTGTTCAGTGACAGAAAACTGTGTGAAGATCACTACTCAATAAATGCAGTGCAGTCTGTCCACTGGAGAAAAGCCCTCAACCTAGGATGGGTCTAGCAATGAAAAGTTTTAACTGAGCAGTGGGTCTGACTTCCGATGGCGAAAGATGCTAAGGCACAGTGCAATGCTTTAGATGCAAGGATGTGGCCATACCAGCTGCAAGAGTTATGAGAGAAACTCGCTCCTAAGCTCTCTGTGGTCAATGGTCCAGGAGAGTAGGTTTTCTCTGTAGAGTTAAAATTGTTGGATACTGCACAAAACTGCAGTTAATCTACAAAGCCCAGGATCTGTGGATTCATGCAGCCCACTTCTCTATTAATTCTATTGCAATATTGTGAAATAGTCCTGCGGCAATGAAAGGCATGAAAAGTCTGGCTATAAGCAAGAGAATTATCCTTAGGCATGAGGCATCACATCAGGAAAGCTCTTACTTTTCTCTTTTCTCTAAAGCTAAGTTTCTTTTATGGTGTTATTTTGCATTTGAGTGAGATACGGATGAAATGTCTAAAGCATTATCCACTGCCACTGCCACTGTCAGTTTAACGTGACTGCAGTTACAAATACAGGTCAATTGACGTGGCAAAAAGCCAAGCCCATGGCTCATGTGTATCGATCCTCCAGCTTTCAAACCAGCAGTTAACAGTCACCTCAGATGCACCCGGAGAAGGAGCTGCATTTGAAAGTCTTCTTTAAACAATAGTAAATTATTTCATGGTATTGTGCTTTATGGTCTAAAGAGCTTTTATTTCTTAAATGTCAAAATATAAAGAATAATCAAATATTCTCCATATAGAGGCGTGGGTTATAAATAGAGCCATGCCAAAGTGTTGACTCATAAGCTTTTAAATGGCTTTTATTTACAGTCAGAACAATCTATAGAATAGACTTTACTGTAGAATAGACTTTACTGTGACAGGACTTTCTACTACATTGTAACCAGCAAGATCATTTAAAGGATGGCGTGCTTGGATCTCTATCAGCACAGGATGATCTTGTCCTTGCTTCAGGAGCTTAGAGAGAGGAAAAACAACAGGGTAAAGCTTTTTGGAAGCATTGGCGTATCAGTAGGGTGCAGTTACTATGATATACAATGCACAGTGTGCTACAATGAACAAGCTGTCTTACTGTTTATCTCACTTATAGCCTCTCTACCATAAATGTTTCTTGGTAAATTACATTTTCATAATCTTTATGCTATCTGTTATTTCATAAAGAATTTTCCTCTCTTAGCTGTTCTGGGCAATTCTCCTTTAGGCGTATGCATTCAATGTCATACAAAAGAACTCTGCAAGAAGTTTTTGTAGCTGAAAATCATTGTATTGTACTTCCTCCTGGAGATGACCAGATGTGGAGCTGCTTCCATCTCTAACAATGACACATTCCACAATCAAACCTTCCTTTTTCTTTTCTAATAATGATTTATCTTGACTTTTTAGGCACTGCATCCGCTTTTTGAGTTCTGCCCTAGATAAGCATGGCTTTCCAACCATGCTGGGACAAAGCAGCAGTCCTTTCTTATTCTGTTTCACTGCTTCTTCTTCTGTTGCTTTCCTTACTAAGTAAACAAAGTACTTTCAAAAGATGATGTTAGGAACTGAAATCTGTAAACTATGAGTCAACAGAGATGTTTCTAATGGCACACTATGATATCTCCCCCACACACACCTTAACCTTCCCTTCATCCTTAAGCAATACATTACCTGTTGGTTTTTTGTTCTTTCAGTAAATGAAAGGTAATCATCTTCTTATCTATCATCCCTCATGCTATTCCTGAGGTTCAAACTGCCCAGGCACTCTCAGTTGTCTTAAATGATTTACATATCTAATTAAATACAGAACAGCTAGGATTTAGCTCTGAAGTTTGCTGTTTCTGGTTTATATCCAAAGAAAGACTTGTGTGCCTGAAACCTTATCTACTTCTTTCAAATACAGAAGTTGTTCTTATAAAAGATTATCCCCCAGCCTTGTCATTTTATATGCTTACAGTGGTAACAGGATGTGGAGGACAGAGATGGGATCCAGAAGGAAGGTTCAGAGAAAGGAATATGTGAATGAGATCTCTCAGAAGATGGAGTCCCACAGTGGCAATGTTTTTACTCACACTTTGCTTGATTATCTGGTTAGAATTAGCACTGATAAAATTACTCATTGAGTCTGTGTGGGGTAATAAAATGTCAAAAGTGAAGAATAATAAACAAGCATCTTGGGCCAGGAGTTTTCTTTTCACGGGTTTTTATCTGATGTTAGCCAAGCTTTAGAGAGTTCCAAGCTTATGAACTTTCCCCAGCAGAAAAATGTGTATTTTTATAATACTGACATCAGAATTCCTTCTGTAAGTGACTTAACTCCCCTGTCTGAAGTTTCAGTGAGATAAAGAAAACGACCCTATGTCAATGGCTATTTGGCATGATTAAAGTGTGTGGGGGTGTTTCTCCCTTTGGTTAGAAAATGTTCAGAGCAGGAAAAGACAACTTTGAAGATTATTTATGAATAGGTGCAAAACAATGACAGCAGACCACGACCCTTCAAATTAAGAAAGAAAGAAAAAAGTTTTCAGCCAACATGTTCATTGACAAAAATTGTACAATTTCCTTTTTAAAGGCTAAATGTTTGTTGAGTTCTTCACTTTGATTTGGGTGTGCAGCAACAACAAGAATGAAGTTTACATTTGCTGCATAAAATGATGGACTAAATGACCACAGAGAATTTTACCTAAAAAGAAAAAAGCAAAACCACAAAAAGCCCCAAAAACAAACCCAACAAACAAACTTTAAAAAGTTCATTCTGACAAATTAGCTACAAAACCAGTTATCTCAAAAATCACTATTTTTGTATTTTTAAAATCACTGCATAGGAATACAGTCTCTAGATGGGAGAAAATGGGGTGGAAAGTACAGGAAAGTTTAATGATATAATCAGCAATACTTTGTCTATTAAAAATACGAACTCTAAGGTCCAACAAAGTTTCAACATCATCTGAAAGTGACCATAGGCAAGGGGGCAGCAAGGCAGCAAAAAATGCTTGCAACCCTGCAAATAAAAACCAGGGCACATCTCCAGTTAAGAACAGAGGAATTGTTCATTTTAGGGAAGGACTTTCAGACAGTGGATGCATCAGAGAAAGTGATCAGATAAGTGATCCTCAGAGCTAATGGAAAAACTGGTATCAGCAAATAAATAATAAGGTGTTTCTCGAAACAGAGCAAATCAGCTCAGTGCTAGTTCTTCTATTAAGCCTCCACCCCACTTTGTATTCAGCAGGAACTCCATGATGGCTAAGCAAAGCAGAACAGGGTAATTAAATTGCTCTTTTCTCTGCCAGAAAAGAAAGAAGTTATTGTTCCAGTTTAAAGCTTCCTATTGCCTCTTTCCAGAGGCTGTGTTATCTTCTGAGACATCCTGATTCAGGCAAAATTAAAGCCCTGGAGATTAGAAGCATCTTTAGTTCTGTATTTATCGTCAGTGTTTAATTCACTGTGTCCTGGAGCTGGTTAGTCAGCTGTCCACAGAAGAGGTTCTGGGTGTCTACTCCTCTGCTTCCTCCTTTAGAAGCATCTATTTCCTCTTATATCTTTATATCTACCTGGTAATTATATCATAACTACTTCAGAAGTCTTGTTCCTGGCTTTCAAGGTCAGTAGCTGGTTAGGGTTCAAATATACTAAGACAAATAGTTTTGCCAGTGTGATTTCCCAGAACTTTGTTTCCTACTGCTTCATGTGGCCCCAACTGCAGGGTCTTTCACTTCCCTGCCCTCCACCATAATCCCATCCAGGCAGACATTCTTCATGTCTCTCTGTCTCAGGGTCTCACAACCCATCCTCCATCCCCAGCAACATCTTCAGCTCCCCAGACATCAGCATGGCAAAGGACAGTTCATGCAATTCCCATGTCTGAGTTTGATGTGTGCCAGTCACCTGACCAGTTAGTACATGGTGATGGCCAGCCAGGTGGACAAACCCCTGCCCTGCCTCCTGCACTGGGTCCTCCCCAGCAACACACCCCAGCTCTCCTCCACGTTCCAGCCAGATGTGTAGGCACACGGGATCATGATACTTCTTTCCCTCTGTCAACCACATGGCCAGAGAGCAGTGGAATTTTCGTCTGTTTCTTTCTCCCTTAGTAACCAACCTAGAAGTGGGTTCTGATTTGAACAGCCTCTAATAGGAATGTGGAAAAATTACCTGCACAGAAAAAGTTCACAATATTGAGATTAAGGTATCTACCATTAGTTTCTGGGGTTAACAACCCACTGCAAAGAAGAGGGGAGGTACCAGCTTGCAAAGTGACTGTAGATACTTGCTTGGTATTTTCAAAAGAAAAGCTGGTTTGACCTGTTTTTGAAAACCTAAGTATATTATCATGCTGTCAAACAGGAAAAATGAACAGAATATATAGTAAAAAAGAATAGAATGTATTTTATGTAGAATATACATAAAAAAATACCTGTAAAAAAACTGAGAAATGCTATGAAATAGAAACAAGGTAGTTTTACCACAGTTACATAAATTACTTAGTGGGCAAGTCTTACTTTGTGATCTGTTGTTGAGCAAGTGAACAATTCAACTCAGACTGTTGAATCATTCTCCAGTCTTCAGATGTCCTGCTGGCTGTCACATATTTGTCACACAGGACATGTTGGTCACTGTAAAAACAGACAGGTGGGAGGCGTTTTTTCTGGATTATGGATTCTTCACAGATGTGTTTATGGACACTTCACAGGCTCCAGTCCAAGCAGGGTTTGGACATTGAACTTCAAGTTTTGGGAAAGCAAAATTAGCAAACTGGTGACTGTTATTTTGTCTCTTGGTAAAAAACACTTTCACAGAAAAATAATTATTGTATGCTTACATTTAGATGTAAATGTATTTCTGATGTTATGTTTCTATTACATTAGAAATAATTCATAAGAAAAAAAGAATCATAGAATCATAGAACCATAGAATAGTTAGGGTTGAAAGGACCTTAAGATCATCTAGTTCCAAACCCCCTGCCATGGACAGGGGCACCTCACACTAAACCATCTCACCCAAGGCTCTGTCCAGCCCTGCTTTGAACACTGCCAGGGATGGAGCATTCACAGCTTCCCTGGGCAACCCATTCCAGTGCCTCACCACCCTTACAGTAAATAACTTATTTCTTATATCCAGTCCAAACCTCCCCTGTTTAAGTTTTAACCTGTTACCCCTTGTCCTATCACTACAGTCCCTAATGAAGAGTCCCTTCCCAGCATCCCTATAGGCCCCCTTCAGATACTGGAAGGCCGCTGTGAGGTCTCCACGCAGCCTTCTCCAGGCTGAACAGCCCCAGCTATCTCAGCCTGTCTTCATATGGGAGGTGCTCCAGTCCCCTGATCATCCTTGTGGCCTCCTCTGGACTTGTTCCAACAGTCCCATGTCCTTTTTATGTTGAGGACACCAGAACTGCACACAATACTCCAAGTGAGGTCTCCCAAGAGCAGAGTAGAGGGGCAGGATCACCCCCTTCGACCTGCTGGTCATGCTCTGTGAAGGCAGTGTTCTCACATGAGAATGGATAATTGGTACATAAACTCTGAATAATCCTGAAAGATACAGCAAGGCCGTGAGAGGCCCGAGGAAGCTTAAGCAAGCAATATAAGAAGAAGCTCTAATTCACTGAGTTATGAGAACCTTTGGGCTGTTGGCAAGCTTTCGAGGTCAACTTCTCACATCTGTGCTTAACCAATTATGTGTTAGTTGCTAAGGGTCTTCAAGACATGTATCCAATCATAATATGCCAAATCACTGTGCCTGTAAGAAATGGTATATAAGGAGTTAAAGCTTTGTAATAAATTGGCAATCGCTGATCACATTGATCGTTCCTGCATTGTCCGTGACTCCCTTGTCGACAATGCTCCTTTTGATGCAGCCCAGGATACAGTTGGCTTTCTGGGCTGTGAGTGCACACTGCTGGCTCATGTTCATTTTCTCATCGACCAACACCCCCAAGTCCTTCTCCACAGGGCTGCTCTGAATCTCTTCTCTGCCCAGCCTGTAGCTGTGCCTGGGATTGCTCCGACCCAGGTGTAGGACCTTGCACTTGGCATGGGTGAACTTCATGAGGTTGGCACCAGCCCACCTCACAAGCGTGTCAAGATCCCCCTGGACCTTGACATCTGGGACATCTGGGTTTAGAGGTGTATGTACACCTTTAAAAGCTTTTAAGGCTACTTGAGCCAAAGTTCTTTCAGAGATTTTTTAGATGAAAGCAGTTCATTTCAGAAAATTCAAAAAATTTTCAGAATTTTCAGAAAATTTAGAAGAATTTCAGAATTTTCAGAAAAGTCAAAGATTTTTTAGATGAAAGCAGTCTTTAAAGGATCTGTTAAGGCCTTTTGTATCTTTCTATATATTTTGACATACACTCCAGTTTTCTATTATTCTTACTTCTTTTTCCTGAGTCTCTGAAGTTCTGTATGTGAGCCACGCAAATTAAACCTTAGTCCGATTAATTAAAAAAAATCGTTTTTTGCAATATTACTGTATTCAAAAACACCTCCAAAGATATAACTGTGACACCTGTTGGCAAGCATCTTTTTAAATACCTGAAGCGAAAGGTAAACATGCTTTCAGCCATTTTAATTATTTTGGAATATGAAAATCAGGCAGAATTGCATTGTATTGTATGCTCATTTCTGTGTGATTCATGTCTTCAAATTAAGCATTTGAAAACCTTGCTCATTTTCAGGTTCCCCTTGCCTAAGTACTATGCAATGCAGTTTCTAGCTGGCAAAATTCAAAGAGAAGAAGACTGACGATGTAAGATGGTGAGAGTGCATAATCCTGTGAATGTCTCTTTCATTTCCAGAATGAAATGTCAGGCTTCATACATCAGTAAATTGTTACTAGGTTTTAACCCATCAGAGCAACGTGAGTTTGAAAGCTGTAGCAGCCCAGGGTGGTTGCAGGGGTTGGGCTGTTGCAGGGTAGGAGGCACAGCAGTGCCTCACTCGGGAGCTGGCAAAGTAATTAGAGCAAGATGAACTTGGGGGTATCTGGGGGCTCCTGCTTGCAGGTGCCTGGTGGAGGCAGAGGACAAGTCTCTGTGCAGACTGCTTTTCATAATTCCCTGCATTTCTGCCTTGCCAGCCCAGATGTGAGTGGTGGGCTATGAACCCCAGAGTGGATGTAGACCTCTGCTATCAGTATCTGGCAGAAAATTGAAAGGCAGAGAAGGACAGCCTCTCATATCAGCTGACACTTGTGTGTGTGATGCTGAAAAGGCAGTGCGACATACAGAGAATTGGTGCTGCATGACACTTGATGGCCCTGGGATCTTTCTTCTAGGTCTGCCTGGATCTGTTGTATCACTTGGAATGAAATTCTTCCTTTTTCCCATTATTTATCTCATCCTTCAAACTATCAGTTCCTCAGTGCACTTACTGTCTGTCATCAGGTATCTGTGCATAGCCTCCTCCTCAGCTCCTAACATCCTCCTGTCCCATCTGAGCCGCCACCACCCTGGCCTGCAGACCAGAGGGACTGGGTAGCCACCTTATAGCTCTACTGCTTTTATTTCTTCTCCCACCACATCACAGAGAAAATAGATCTGTGACCTGCTGAGGCAGTAAAGGATTCCTATATGGAAGAAGTTTAATAGGTGGAAAACCACACAAATGCAAAGCTCACAGAAAATAAACTGCACAAACACAGGTTAATTTTGCATCCCAGGATACTATCTTGATAGCAGCTATGGCAGCAAGTGCTTCTGCAACCTTTTCTGAAGTGGCTCCTTCAACTGTCCCTGCTGCATACAAGTACTTATTAACATTTGGTGAAAGTCTGTAGGGAAATGTGAAATTAAAAGTCACTCTGGCTGGTATGCACTGATGAGAAAACATGGTTTTGAATTTCAAATAAAGCTTGTAGGACTAGGGAAGACTCATATAAGCAATTCCCATATTAGAGGATGTATTCCAGGAAAGCAATTAACATTCCAACACCTGTATCCCCACCACTGGAGAATTCAGATGCTGACAACCATTGTCATCTCTTTACTTACTCCATTTCCCTCTTGCACATCAAGCTTTCAAACATGACTGCTGTTTTCTCAACACTAGCCTTTTATTAGTGATAATAACAATGCTTTGTTGAGAGCAATTACAAAGCAGCCTCTTGAGACAGCTGGCAGTCATTTCCCTTGCACTAAATGTGTCAAGATGTGTGGCACCTACAATTTGACCAGAAAACAGTTCAAAAAACTTGCCCACAGCACTATGTAGTTCTGTATCTATAAATTAGCAAATACCAGGGCAGTGATGGGGAGCCTGCACACAGGTTCTGCAGGGCAGACACACACCAAATGCAGCACAGGCTGGCATCAGCATCAGACAGAGGCTTTGACAGTGAATCCTGGCAGGACAAGGACTATGCCTGTGTGTTGCGGGTGAAAAGGTAGAGACATTTTTCATAGCTACTTTCCATACAGCACATTTCTCATGATGGTGCCCCAGATTTAACTTGCTCACAGCCCAGAAAGGCAACCTTATCCTGGGCTGCATCAAAAGGAGTGTGACCAGCAGGTCGAAGGAGGTGATCCTGCCCTTTTATTCTGCTCTCGTGAGACCTCACTTGGAGTATTGTGCGCAGTTCTGGTGTCCTCAACATAAAAAGGACATGGAACTGTTGGAACAAGTACAGAGGAGGGCTATGAGGATGACCAGGGGACTGGAGCACCTCCCATATGAAGACAGGCTGAGAAAGTTGGGGCTGTTCAGCCTGGAGAAGGGAAGGCTGCATGGAGACCTCACAGCGGCCTTCCAGTATCTGAAGGGGGCCTACAGGGATGCTGGGGATGGACTCTTCATTAGGGACTGTAGTGATAGGACAAGGGGTAACGGGCTAAAACTTAAACAGGGGAAGTTTAGATTGGATATAAGGAAGAAGTTCTTTACTGTAAGGGTGGTGAGGCACTGGAATGGGCTGCCTGAAGTGGTAAATGCTTAAGTGTTCAAGGCCAGCTTCACAGAGCCTTGGGTGAGATGGTTTAGTGTGAGATGCCCCTGCCCATGGCATGGGGGTTGAAACTTGTTGATCTTAAGGTCCTTTCCAACCCTAACTATTCTATGATTCTGTTTTTTTTCAAATCATTTCTGAACAAAGTGCAAGGTCTGGTTCTGAATAACAATTTTGTGGTGTCAGAAAGATCTTTCTAAATAAATAAGCTAAATCAGTGATGAAAAATACAATTTTATTTTGCTGAATAAAATCATACATGCCAGTTATGTTTTTCCTGTAGATTCTTAAAAGGAGCTCTGCAAATATTGTCTAAAAAATTTATTTCAGGAAGAGAAAGGATGTAGTTCTCAAATCCTAGGCTATATTACAGATTTATGGAGATACTTCACCAGGACGCAGTTATTATTTTGAAAGTAAAATTCATCTTCTCCAGTACTTACCCTTCTTGCACCAACAGAATCTTTCCTTGCCCTTCTCTTCTTTCCCTACACACACCACCAATCATTTTAATCAAGCTGC
Source organism: Neopsephotus bourkii (assembly GCF_033783945.1). Taxonomy (NCBI): domain Eukaryota; kingdom Metazoa; phylum Chordata; class Aves; order Psittaciformes; family Psittacidae; genus Neopsephotus; species Neopsephotus bourkii. Next base: position 1,066,527 of record NW_026901402.1, on the reverse strand, counting down.
CAAGGTTTTTCCTCTTCATTTCTTTGAACTCTGCTATGTGTGTGAGGTCACACAGGATTAGATTAAGCACCAGAATATGTTTTAGTAAACAGAATTTATTGTCAGCCTTCATCTCCCCATCCACCAATCCTTCATTCCCTTAAGGCATCACCTGAGGAAGAAGTCTCTGTATAAAAGACTTTCAACTCATGTAGTTTCCAAGGAATAAACTGTCAAAATAATGCATTGAAGGGGGGTACATCCCATAATGCTTGTGTCTATTCACATCACAACAAGGTTTATACTCTATGAACTGCTTAAAAGCTAATTCTGAATCTTTTTTTCCCTCTTTCAAAAAGTAGAATTTAAGTATTTTAGTTCATTACTCAGTAACGTTTTAGCTACTCAGAAAATGCAGTGGTAGAGGCACCCATAAATTTGAATAAGAGGCTCACAGACATATGGGACACCTTTTGTCATCCTCAGCAGGTCAAGCAGCTCCCACTGAACTGTTTCATTTTCATCTTAAAGATCAAAAGGTCTATTTGGCCTGTGTTAGCAAGAGTTTGGCCTTGTTCCTTCCCCTCCACAAAACTTTGCACTGTCTTGTATGTGCTATCACAACTAGGACAAATTGTCAAACAAACTAACCCAGAAGACTTAATGACATTTTTGTGAGCTACAGTAGCATCATTTTGCCTTGATTTTATAGAATCACAGAATGATTTAGGTCGGAAAAGAGTCTTAAGATCATTAGGTCAACCTTAAACCAAACACTACCAAGTCCACTTATGTCCCTAAGCACCACATCTACATGTCCTTTAGATACCTCCAGGGGTGGTGACTCAGCGACTTCCCTGTGCAGCCTGTCCCAATGCTTGACAACCATTTGAGAGAAGAAATATTTCCTAATATTCAGTCTAGATCTTTTCTGGTGCAGTTTAAGTCCGTTACCTCCTCTCCTATAGCCCACCCACCTCACTACAGCCTCCCTTCTGATAGTTGAGGTTTTCTTTACATGTTTATCAGTGGGTTTCCTACAAGACAGAAGGCCAAGTTAGCCTTTGCTTCATAAACTTCTGAAAACACAGCAGAAACAGAAAAACTCATCAGAAAATCTGGCAAGTGAATCTATTAGCATCATACATAGATCTAAGTGCCTTAGCATTCACCCTCCTTGGAGCCTTTCCCCATTATACATTGTGATTATCTCTGTAACAGCATATTAGACGGTCCCAGGCTTTGCAACTTATTTGCCTGCACTGTTTGAACAGCCCCTGGCATGTGGGTCCCAGTCTACTAGCAATCCCCAAACTGTCTTAGGGCATGGTCTGACAGCTGGCTCGCCCCACAGCAGGTTGCATGCAGCCTCGGAGGGTGGGAGGATGGGCAAGTTCAGTGTGCATAGGCATAGCCATGTGCATAGGCTGCCTTAGCTGGTCAGCCCCAGTGCTGGGCAACTCCAGCACATTTAATTTACTTGAGTAGACTAAGCCTGTGGGTTCAAAACTTTTCTCTCTGCTTTTATAGCTGTATATTTTGACATAGGACGTTATGTTACAACATAGAGAATGTTCAGATCCTTCCAGCCCTCTGGAGCAATATCAGTGTCCCTCTTCCAGGCAGGAATTAGAACTGGTACCCTGGAAGTTGTATGACAAAACCATGTTAGCCTCAGCTTCCAAAATATTCTGTTCCTATTCTACTTTACCTTGTACATTAGTCAGCCCCCAGCATCGGTGTCTATAAAAACAGCTTCATAGCATCACTCTGATGAACCAAATTAATTGCCAACAGACTGTGATTTTGGCCTAAATTTGAATTAATCCATTATCAATTAATACAAAGGTAATTGCAAAGACAGAGGACTGCTCTTCAATCTTTCTAACAACTCAGTACATTGAGGAATGTGCAATCCAGAGCAGAGAAGCCATTAAAGGAAAGGATGCTTCATGTCGTAAGTCAGAAGGAAGCTAAACCCCAGGTTTATGAAACCTCTAGTCGAAAAAAAAGGTGCCAGTGAAGCAGCAGGACTTCCACCACAGGACAGCTACAGCCCCAGCTCTCTCTGGTTATCAGTGTGTTACCCAGCTCTGTGGGCTGCCTCTCCACACTGAGCACTGGACCTGGGAACACTGGCTGTGCTCACACAGGTCTGCAGAACCCTCTGAAACAGAACTGGACCCAGTAGCTCCCCTGTGCCAGTACCTCTAATCCTTGTGCCCCAATAACACCCCCAAGCATGCATGGCCTCTCCCTCCACACTCCAGCATCTGTCTCTGAAGTCGGTAAATCTGTTTCCTGCCATGTCGCTCTCCTTTCACAGCTCTTCAGAACATTTTTCAAGGCTGAAGGCTTTGTATATTTATTCGAAAGAAAACTGATCTCACCGAGCTATACTGTTCCTGGGGGTGTGTAATGACATCCTGATGACTGCAACCTGTGAAAGTGCTTATACTTGTTCCATTTTAACCACATGAACTGCCCTGCTGAAGTCAATGAGACGACACTCTGCGCATACTGAAATGCATCTGGTATTTCAGGGATTGCTACTACATCTGGAGCATGCACACTCACTCAGATGAGAGAATTTTGTGTGTGTGTGTGGTAGAGCAAAGTATCTGGTGCCCATTTGCAGTGAGTATTTCAAGTTGATCTGTAAAGCTGATTGTTCAAAATGACAATAAAGCCCAAATTGGGTGGCAGCAAGTTATACCACACTAAGGAAAGAACCAGAAGACAAGCATGGTCTTTCAGCCATGACTCACTTTGGAGTCACCATGACCCAGAGAGGTTTTACCTGGGGACATTTTCCATACCCAGATGAATGCAGAGATTGTAACTGCTCCTGTAGCCTCTAAAAATTCCCATGCAATTTAGAATAGATCAGTTCAATTCAGTAGATAAAAATAAGAACCCTGGGCTGCAAATCCTTCCAAATGTTCTAAACCAAATACCTTTTACTCCCTGTGTAATGGTGTCACACACAGAAGAGCAAAGAAGTGCTGCTGGTGACAAATGCAAGACAGCAGCATAGTCCTGCTCCTCAATTTCAACTTCATAATATTGGCACAATTTGAAACTCTATATAAGGTCTGAGAAACCCTGGAGCAAGCTGCAGTTGTATTTTTTGTTGTCATACAACTTTTCCCATATCTGCATGTCATGTAAATATAGTTTGAGTTATACAGGCCAGCTTTCCATCTAAATGGTGTAGAAATTGAGTATCATAGGCATTTTTTAAAATGGCAAGAGTAAAATGACTATCTGCTAGATACTGTTATTGCTCCATTTACCATCCAAAAAATGATTTCCAGTTTTATAGAATCATTCAACTTTAATGACACTGCTTTCACTGTAGAAGTTGCACACTGATATTTTCTATTATGCATTATTTCTAGCTGTATGAAATAAACATCGCTTAGGTGGTCCTTGTCCTGTGTTGCACCTTTCCTATGAATTGTTTTTAAACTTCTACAGCAACCCTCTTCCCAGTCAGGTATTCAGCCACATCCCAGAAAACATTGTTCGGTTACTTAAGGATATTAGGGAATCTGAAGTGTTATCAATAGACAACAGCCAGGAAACACAAGTGTCACTTTTGCTGCAGGAATTTGATGCTGTACTAATACAGTTCATTAAAGTCCAAGGCTAAGAGATCACACCTTAAGTGTCAGATTATGGTGGAATTCTATTTTAATGTCAAAACCCTGCCACCCTGTGCTCCACTGCATGAAGACCTTGCCTTCTGCAATCTTTATGGCCATTCTTTGAGACTTTCCTTAAAACCTGTCTTTGCTGAGCTTTTACATTTGTTTCTTATCTGTAGTTACAGTGGGATTTTCAATTTTATTTTATTTTATTTTATTACAGTTTTTATTTATTGTATTTTATTTTGCTTTGCTCACGAGTGTTGCTCAGGAGAATTTCTGAAAGTTTCATTAAAAAAAAATCTGCAAGTAGTGCAGAGAAAGCTGCATGGTCAGCACAGGATGAGCCAGTTAAGGAGAAGCACAATGCAGGCAATCTATAACTTGATGAAAGCAAGTGTGCTTACATCAGGGGGAGACAGACATGGCAGCATCACTGCCAGATTCCTGAGTGTGCTCTCTAAGCATCCATTACTGGCTCCTACCAGCAGCAGGATACTGGGCTACTTGGATCTTTGGTCTCACCAAGTATTGTCATTCATATATTCTTATTACATCCATTTTGCCTGGCTTATCTCCTATAACCCCTCCATCTCTTGTGTTTGTTAAACTACGTTTCCTACTTTCACAAAGCAGATCACTTATGTGAAACTTATACCACCATTACATATATAACCTATGAATTTAGCTGAGAAAACAACCTGGGTTTCATCCTACTCAATTATGGGCCATATTATACATAAATTTTTCAACATCTATGAGAAAACAGAAAATCTCTTTAAATATATGAGATCCTCATATGACTTGCATGTGTCTGCACCGCATTTAAAGGTGTACATTGCCAAAAAAGAACAAATGGAGTCTTGGTCATATCTTCTAGTTAGACTTCAGCTAAAGAAAAGTGAGCAAGTAACTATTTAAAGAATGTCATTAATAACTGTGGTCAAATAAACCATGATTAGCAAACTGACATCTCCTGGAATTTTTCTTTACTTTTTTGTAGTGTATACTCACTCAGAATGTTTTTAAAGGCATCAGTTACCTGAACCTTTCACCATCTGAAGATCCTCTGTTTCTGCAGGATTTTCTCACCTAGCAAACCTAAATTCAAAGAATTATGGAGAGATGAAAATGGAATGGTATGGGAAAACCCCCACACTATGCTGACATCACTTTAGGACCATTAGCAGATCATTTTGGAACCAAGCTAAACAAATAGCCAAACATAAAGCATCTGGGTTTTTTTTCTTTTTTTCTTTTTTTATTTTGTTACAAATTACAATTTCTCAGGATTAATAAAATACAAAGAAAGAAATTGTGAAGATGGAAACATTAATATTATTCAAGGAAGCAAGATGTAAAGCATTTTATATATTTTAGGAGACATTATAGCCTGTATAACGAGGACTTCTGAAAGAGTTTTGTCAGTGTAAGGAATCTAGGGCCACAGCAGCCTGGAAAGAAAAGGCTGAGCTTAAGGCCAAATGTAAAATAACCATTGACTGTTCATGCACTTAGTGTAATCAGGCAGCTATAATTTATCCTTGTATTTAAAACCCAAGCCCTATTAGATGTATAAGCTAACCCAAAAGGACAAAATATTGCTCACTGCATGAGCAGCCCTGTTGCATCCCAGGTGGCTCCCCCTCTTGAAGCCATCTCATGGTGAAAGTGAGTAAAGCCCTTTCAGCAAAGAAACAGAAATTTAAGACTTGACAAATGGCGACATAACAGGCAGAAGAGAGAGAGAAACCCACACTCACTGCCAGGGTAACATTACCTAAAAATACATATAACCAGAACAAACACCAAGATTCTGATTCTAAGCCTGCCACACGCCAAGGCACAGGAGCACAAACTGCTCTGCTAGATCTGCTGTCATGCCCTCATGAAAAAAAAGAAGAAATATCTCAAGTCCTTTTCATGTCTGCAGAACAGTTAGCCGTGGGCCAGTTGGTTGTAAAGAATGGTTATACAGGAGCTGCCCTCAACCCCCTTCATTTTTGTGACACAGCCACTGACCAAAGTGTCTTCTTGGTGTTCCTGGGAAAAGAGTGTGATCCTTTAAATTTCCAAACACAGCTGTTTTGTGGGGGTATTTGTTTGGGTTTTCTTCTTCTTTTCTTGTTTTCTGTGAGTAGTTCTGTATCTTGCTAACATCTATCAGAGTGGCAGGGTATCTGCCAGAAACACAAAGCCTGGAGATCTTCTCTTAGGACCTCTCTTTTGAAGGAGGTGGTCCAAAATGTCAAGTTATGATGATTCTCAGGTGGAAAATTTGTTAATAAAAACATCTCTGACTCATTTAGCTTTATGAATTTTGTAAATAAATGCAATTAATATGCACAAAGCTCACAGGGTATGTTAGCACAGACCAGCACCTTAGCTCATGCTCAGTGTCGCAATGATATGCTTACACCACTTTGGAGTAGAGCTAGTCCTTGTCTGCCCAAATCAATGGAAAAGGAGAACAAGGTGCCACTGACCCCAGCAGTTCAGACATGCCTAGGTTAGGCAACAAGATTTCAAATGGAGACACCTTTATTTTGCTATTTGCACTGCAAATTCACACCTTGGTTTTCTACAGAATACCTTTTCCATGCAGACACACCTTTAGACATAGAAAAGAACACTAAGGTGGACTTCCAAACTGGTCAGCCATGGCTGAATACCCAAGATAGAGAAGGGTGTAGGCAGTAGATTTGAAAGCCCTCAGCTAAACAGTATTATTATTATTTTAATACTGATACAGTCCACAGCCTGCAAGACTGTAAGAACTGAAAATGATCAGTTCTTCTGTTTTAAACTCAGGATAATCCAGGACAAAATAGCTCCCACAAAACCCAGCCAAATAAACAACCAACTGAAACCAACAATTGTTATATTGTTGCTATGGTTACTTGCTGAAACTCCTGTTCCTGTGTTATTTTCACAGAAATTCAGGGCAGGAGTGTGTCAGTGGTGCCTGTGCTGCACCCACACACCGGTGAACTTGGCAGCAGCACCAGCCAAGGGCATATTACATAATTACCAAAAGTCCTGACCAAAGGGTGAAGAGCAGCTACATGACAGGAGCAGTGGTGTGGGAGCAGGGTGTGACTGGAGAGCCTTCCCGGCACACCACGAGGGCTACACCCAGCACCATCCTCCAAAGGCTTCTCCACCCAGCTTCCTAAAGCAGGCATATTCCCAGAAAAAGCTGCAGATACTTGCCTAGAAGCCCATCACCTGGGCAATCCTGATGCTAGTGAAAGAGGCATTACAAGGCATAGTTCATATTGTAATAAAACAGATGCCACCAGCAAACAACAGGGGAGCAGAAGGGAATAACACAAGAAGAAGTCTACAGTGTTGATGTTACACTGGGACTGAGTTCCCTAAGCACAGCATCTGGTGCCATTTGAGTCACAACCGAATGTATAAAGCGGCCTCACATAGCCATCAAATATGGCACATATAGGGCACCAATGTCCTTTCAGATCAGCAGCTGGAGGTCCCACGGGATAACCCTGGAGCATCTCAAATGGGGCAGGAGGCCTGCATCTAAGCAGCTAAGCTCAGGTGGGCTTTGGGGTGGCCCATGCAATTCTCTAATGATTGTGTTGACTAGACCTCTACTGGCTATGGGTGCAGTTTACACTCACTGCACCTACACTGGGACAGTTAACATTTAGATTTATATTGAACCCCACTGGTACTGTTAGGTGTGATGAATCCAGACATGGAGTCAGCATATGTGCATACATAATAGACTATCAAAAATGTATTGATAATAGGATTTCAGACTCTTCTGGTCTGAAGGCTCACTGAGCACAATGAAGACATGGACAAAGACTAAGTGATGTGGACAAAGACCAAGTAATGTTTTTTTCCTTTCAGCTTACATGCCAAGTTTTGAAGATTTAAGATCAAACACACAGCCCCTGTTCAGAAACAGCTAGTTTACGTATCTGCCTTGACAACATAATATACCTTAAGTGGGCTTTGCACAAGCCCATCAGATATTATTTCTGCTGGTTGCATTCCAGCAGAGCACTGCATGGATAAATAGCTCAAAGGAAGCATTGTTCAAGAAGAGTGTTCAGCACCTTCTACTAACCTCAGCTACTTTGATACAGTTAAGTGATAAAATGATTAAAGCCAATTGCAGTATTTTAAGATTAAAAAAAAAAAAAAAATCCAAGTGACAACAGAATTTTCCCTCTTTTATCCTTTTTCTTTTCCAACCCACATGCCTGGGAGAACTCTTCATACTTGACAAAAATGCATTGTTTCTGCTGGCTCGTGAGAAAGCTGAGAGCAGCTCCTAATTAAGGTGGAGTTGTCAGGGAGCCTTTGTGTGTGTCCTCAGTGACCATAGACCAAATGGCCACAAGTTGCTCTACAGTGAGCTAAAGACTACCAACTTAGCATGCCTCTGCTTGCAAGCAAAACAAAACTTTGGTCATTTCTTACAACGGAGTTAGAATTTCCCATATCATGTTTTTAAACTAGGTCTGTTGCCAGGGAGGAATAATCTAACTGAAAGGAGTGAAGAAACCACCTGGAGGATGAACCAGATTGCAGCTGTACTGAGTGGGGAGTCCCTGGCAGCATCCTGCTTCCAGGAGCAGAGCGGGAAGGAAGCTGCTGCTGTCTTTGGAAAGGCTCTGAAGACACTCTGCCTGCAGCAAAGCGCACGTGCATATCCACACGTGTCCTCACCGTGCTTTTGGAGAAGGGGGACCAGATCTGCCAGGCAGTGTGAAATCAGAGGCTCTAGGTCAGTCTCTTGCTGCCACCGGGGGGGAAGCCAGGCCAGAACCTGCTGCTCTGGGGGACAGATGGGTAAGGTAATCAGATAGCGCAGCAGAAGTGGGGCACATTCACCCACCTACCTGTTAAGGAGCTGTATGGTACTCTGGTATACTTTTATCAAACAGGACCCAGTCCAGGAAATCTGAGATCACTAGGAAGTACAAATCAAAGTGCTGTGAAAGGGGATGATCAGGAGATTGGATTGAAAAACCATGCCTGAACTGAATTAAAATTGATGCTGACACAGCAATGGATTATGCCTATAACTGAGCTCTGTGTACATGAGGGCTCTTCTTAACCTTTGCCATCAGATATGGCTCTTTTCAGACTCCATGCTATACTTCAAAATGGAAAAGCAATTTTCACAGTGATCTCCTACTAACATGTGTGTGTTTTTCAATATACATGCTATCTGCTCTTCGAGAGGTCCTGTTTTAAACACGGAGGACTCAGCTGTTTATTTTTATTCTCAGAGAGAAACTGATGACTTCTGTTGCAGATGAGACTCTCCCTGCAGAGCAGGATCCCGGTGGAAGACTCCAAGTGTGCTGGGTAGGTGGCACGAAGCACACACTGGTCCATGACATTGCAGTGATAGCGGCCAGCTGTTCTCTGCAGGGGAGCAGGGAAGCATCTGCTCTCCTCCTGGAACAGCCAAGAGACACGGAAGGGGAAAGCGAGCCAGGACCCCAGCTGGGGAGCCATAAGCACAAAGGGGACAGCAAATGCCTCTCATCAGGGCCCAATTAGCACAAGCGTGATGAGGGAGGCCACTTCCCCTGCAGGCTGCCGAAGGCTTGGCCAAAGACAGCAGCAAGGGAGTGACAGGATGAAGGGGGGTGATAATAGAGGGTAAGAGCTGAAAGGGAGAAGGGAGGGGAAAAGATGGACAGCGGGGCTTATATGCTCTGAAACCGAACAAAATACCAACCACGTGTCCATAAATGCATTTCAGTCTTCCCCAGTGCAAAGCTTTAGTCCAATGACTCTGCCAATATTCTAATACTCCTTACCCCAAGCCATGCATTGCTAAACCAGGGATAAATAGATGTGTCTTACTGGCAAAGAAGCAAAACCTTGCTGCTGTTGTGCTGTCAAACACAGCTCCTATTTCCATGGGCAGTGCCCATTATTTGCTGTGTTGAACCACAAAGAACCTAGTGCTATGTAAACAGTGGTCACAGACCAAGCTTCTAACCTGCACAGTGTTACGCCACGGCTGTCCATGAGACCCTCAGTGACAGGCAGAATAGAAATATTTCATGTATAGGAGTAGTCCAGTTTCAAGTGGAAGGAAAATTCCTATTCACGTGGAAGAAAATGCATTCTTGACTGCAGAAGGTCAGCACGGGCTCCGAAGGACTGTTTGGAAGGTAAGAGGATACTGATGTGGATCACAGACTTTAAGTGGTGCCCTCACCAAGGGGTAAATTTTGGTAATGCTGTATTTATACTCACCAACTAGAAACTCGAGACCCACAGTAGGTAATGGCTCTGTTAGCAGAAGGATTTGGAAGTGTCACCACTTCAAATTACGTGTAAAATTGTTTAAGTGTTCATTAAAACATTGACTATTATCTGTCTTCTTTCTATGGAAATGGAAAGATTTTGAGTCTTTTTTAATTCCATGCTCTGTGCAGCAGTATGGAAATGAAAGTTGATTTTGCCAGCTGACATCTTTGCCAATCAGCCCTCTTCAATCTCAAAAATCCTTTAAAACATAAGTCAATTTTGTGACCAATGTATAATCTCAGTCTTTTCCAAAAAGAGTATTGACTCATAAAGGGCAGAGTGTTGACCTTAAAGCTCAGAGATGCAACCTAGCTCTTTGATATGTCATATCTAGTATTCAGTGCTAGAAATGCCTACATAATATTCAAAATAGATATATATATATAATCTTAAATAAAACAATAGTAATTCGTTGTGTGTGTGCTTTGACTACAGTACTTTCAAGCATCTAAAAAAGTTAAATAAAGATTATACTTTGACAATTTTGCTTAAATTATTAAGAAAATAATAATTCTAATTAGTTAAGTGATAAGTTAATCTCCTTACAGTATTCATCTCCTTCAGAAAGCTTTTGTAAAGGCTCAGTGAGTACTGACGTCTTTGGTTAGCTTGACAGGATTCCAGTTATTTTTATTTCTTGAGTGATTGTATCTCTGAGCAAACTAACTTGCCTGGTGCTGCGTGTCCTTATCTCTGAAGTCAGTGGGGACTGGAGCTGTTTATAACTTAACAACATTCAATGATACATCATACAGAAAGTCTTCATTTTTGCATGAAAAACTATGAGGAGGATATGCTGTTATTTTTCACGATTTGTAGCCTATCTCTTCACCCCTGCCATGCGCATACAATTTAAGTTGGCTGAAGCAGCAGGCTCAAGAGGGAAGGAAAGAAAGGAAAGCCGGGAACACTGTGGTCTGGCAGATGACTTTGGTGTTCTCAACAAGTCTGTGCACGCGTCAAGTGATTCACAAACGGCTCAGCAAACGTTGGCTCTGCTGAAAGCAGATCAAGGGCAGTTCCAAGCACCACAAGGAAGCACATGAAGCCAGAGCTGGTGCTGCATTTGCAGGTGCTCCTGGTCGGTACACACTCCTCAGAGTCATGCTTTCCCCCCCTCCCCCCGAAAGCTGCCCCCATTCAGCAAAATGCCCTCAAGGGGTGGACTTTGCTCTTCCAGCCTCAGAGGGGTTTAGCTCAGGAAAAGAGACAGTGCTAATCCAACCACTGCCCCACCTTTCCCAGCTGTGCATCAGGGCTGACCATGCCAGGTGCTGAGTGCCCACACTGCACACAGATACCGGGAGACTCAAAAGGAGACTCAAACTGTGCATGACCAGCTGTGCCAGTGCCTGTTTGCATGGCAACTTCCCCTCTGGGAAGGTGCTTTAGTTCAGTCTGGGTGGGATGCTTGCCCCTACAAAATTGGAAGGATCACATTTGCTCTGTAATTGGGGTCATTGGAGAGCCACACACAAACAGGGTGCACAAACCCCCGGATTCAAAAACTTCGTAATTATGGGATTTTGGAAACATTTTTTTCTGTTAATGCAGAATGCTAATAATGAAAACTATCTGTTCATGCATTACTGAGCAACAGTCCTAAACCAAAGGATTTAGGATTTCAGTTAATCTTTTTTCTACAACATACTGCATGACTTGAGTTTGTGTATTCTTACCACTTTCATAAGATGTTGGACACAGATCCTTAACAGGTCAATGAAATAATTAAAAATTTTCATGTGATGTGAAAATAAACCCCAAAACCAACCCCTAATATTTAATCCTTAAATTATTTATCATTTAATTATTTTAAAGGTGGTTCTGTGGGGGATGAAGTTTTTTTTTTGGGAGGATTAGCAAATGTAGTAATAGAGGCCATTCTCTAAGGAGGAACTTAATTTGTAATTACTCTCTGCAGTTACTCTTTAACTTTTCATAACAAGAAATTAGTTTTATTAGGTGTACATTACAGATCTCCTTCTCAGTTCAGCTGATACTAACATGAGAGACTTTCTATTCAAAGCCAAAGAGCAATAAACTGAGGTTATTTTTCCCTCCAGTGAAGGCTGACTTTCAGTGGGGATAAATAATTGCTTCAGACTGTAAACAAACAGCACATCACATTTCTTTGTTTGTCAGTTGATTTTAATATTGCTATAATTTTCTTATTTTATGCCTAAGGATGTTCTAGGTAATTTCCAGACCAAATCACTACATGAACCAGAAGCCTAAAATCTATATAGAAAAATTTTGCAAATGGATCACGGTAAAAAGTGAAATTAAATAGGTGTTCATGAATGTCAGATTATCAGATACTAATTTTATTTTTTTTCCTTGTTCCTCTTGTTCCATGAAATCTGTTGCGTCTTTATATAATCCATCCTCATAACACTAGTTTTACTTCTAGGCCATAACCTGCTCTGGTGTCACAGCTGACACGGCTTGGAGCAGGAGGTTGAACTAAAGACCTTCTCAGGTTGCACCCAACCTGGATTTTCGATGGTACGATCTATACCAACTCCATTTATCCCCCTTCTCTGAGCAAAGTATGCACATCTACACTGTTGGATCACTCAGGTCCTGGGGCTGACTCCAATGCCCAAGGTATAGAGGGGCACCAGCAAGTGAAAGCAGACCACTGCTACCTACACTACAACAACAGCAAATCTACACCCACGTCAAGCCCCTCTGTCCCTCTGCCCCAGACTTCTGTGTTACTCCTGGGGTAACTGACATGTCTGTGAGCAAGACAGGGATAATTTTGTCCAAAACATCTGATAAGCAAGGGTTGTACTTAGTCAGCCAGGGTAAACTACCAGTGCTGCACACATGTTGCCTGTCTGGGCGTGCAGGTGTAGAAGATGAGGGGCAGAAGGAGCCAGACCTGGGGCAGCCACATCCATGCAACCCTCTGGAGGGGCTCCAGAGGAGAAATCTCTCTGAGCAGCACCTGTGGAACTCGTGTGTCCCAGAGAAGGGCAGCTGAATATCCCCAAAGTGGAGCCAGTGTGGGAACAAAGGGACAAAGAGCTCGCCTTCCCTCCCTGGCCTACTCATACACACCAGGTCACAACCCGTCCCTTGGTTTAGCTCACCACCATGAAAGCCAGGTGCTAGTAAAAAACCAAAAGCCTTGGGTATCTACTTTAAAAAAACAGTAAGTTTTTCCTTTTTTATTTTTCTCTGTGAAAGATATCTTAGAAAGTCTTAAACATACTGTTTGGTTTATAGAGAGGATGCCATAAATAAGGCTCCTGTACCAGCTGTACTTGCAAAGACAGAAAATAACAAGAAATAGGTAGAAAAATGTTTTCTGACAGGTAAATTCCAGGCTGGACACTGAATATAGTCACATGGGATAAATGATTAAAATCTCCAGCAGTTCCAGCTCTTTTCCATTCATTGAGCCTTCTTTCTTGCCGAAAGAAACAGGAGTGGCATGGGAATCCTTGCAGTCCAGCAGCCGGAAGTGGACATCTCCCATCCTAAGCTGGGGTTGAACATCTTGCTAGCACCTGAGTTAATGTTTGCAGGGCAGGGGTGGAACTGTTTGTTGAAGAATCTGGACCCTGATTCCCAGAAAAGCCCTGCAGTGCGAATAGTGTGATCCTGTCCAGAGCTGCCGCAACACAAGCATGATAAGATCTCACTGAATCTGTAATTTTGTTTAATGTAGCTGTTGCAACATAAACCTAACGAGGCTTGAATACCAGGGCTTATGTTTATTTGTTTTGTATAGCTTTGGAATTGATATAATTATACAGAACAGCTAAACCATTTTACTCTCATTATCAAAGATGTTATTTAATCTTCAGAGTCAATTAGATGAGTAGAAGTCTGTTATCACTTTCAAGATAAATGCCTGTAAATCAAGAATATGTAGTCAGGTCATCCCACAAGTACTGGGAACACTCTTCTGTTGTTATGCAGAGCTTAGGTGATGTTGGGGTGCATTTAGAAGGCAAAGGGTATGGCATTCATGAGTTTTGTTGGACATGGCCTGACTTCACAATGTAAACAACTGTGTCAGAGAACCCACTTACAACACAAGTGTTCCCAAGCTCAGTTAAAACACAGCTCTGTAGTGTAAGAGAAACGTACTCATCTGCCTAAACCAAGCAGAAAATTATCAAATAGACTCAGCCAAACTCAGCGTTAGTTTACGTATAAAACTGTTGCATATTACAGTGAAAAGCTAGAGAAGGTCAAACACACAATGAATTAAATTTATAGAGGACTCAGCGTTGCATCGGTCGGCTCAGATTTACTCTCTGGCCTAGAGATTAAAACAGACGTGATTTCACCACATCTACACTATTTAACTCTCTTGTTAGCCAAATAAGATAGTTGGGAAGAGCCAATAGCCTGTGCTAAGTCCTAAAGCTAAGCAAAGGAGACATACGTACAGAGCAGATTGCAGGCTCCCTTTTAAGCTTGGAAGATATTTGCCTTTTACTTCTGATCTGAACAAAAGCCCTTTAGAAAGTGACAGGACAAACCACCATACCTCTGAGACAGAGTGACTGATGACTATTAAATGTAGAGGTTTGTCCTCAGCAGGGAAACTGTTTTGATAAATTAGTTCATTTTCCCATCTGAACTCCAAAAGGAGCTCTTGCATCACAGTACTGAAGGAGATCTGAAAATACTTAGAGGGTGAAGCAAACAAGCTGCAGTAATACATAGAAACACATTTATCAGTTTTCCCAGATTTGCATATTTCTTGTGCTTACAACAGTAAAAAGAAATCACCCTGGGGAACCCTTAGACCGCCTGTACTCCAGCAGTCTCCTTCAGCTATCACATGTTCATCAAGAGCTAAACTGTAGACCCACATGCTAAGGAATATGGGAAAGACTTTAAACTCCTCAGAATTACAGAAAACCACCAGGCATCTCAGCAGTGGCATGGAAAGGCAATGTGCAGACCTCACTCACCAGTAACTGCTACAGCGATCATACAAGATCTCTTCCATTAATATCCATTAATATATAGGAAGATAAAACGTTGTCTTCAGTCAGATCTTCAGAGATTACATAAAGAAAGAGGCTAAACTTTGCAACCACTGATAAGGAAAATTGAGCAATTGCTAGCTATATAGTTTCATAGACACAAGAAATCCTTAGAAAGGAAGCAATCATTATCTCATCCAACTTATTATTAAAATCTTAGACAGAAGATGACAGGCTTTGTATGCTGCATGTCCATATGTTACAAATTTTGGCACTGTGCTCTGCAGGTGATCTCTGCAGTGTTATGGTGTTTGACTGATAGATGCATCTCCTTAAGCGCTAGCAGCTGTGTCCATGATAGATAGAGTTGGACAGTTACATTTAAAAGGAGCTCTATGACGAGCAGTGATTTTTTTGTGTTTCCATCTTCCTTGCAGCCAAACAGATTTTGAGAAGCTGTCCAGCTCAAAACACTGCTAGAGCTTAGTAGATACTGAAAATGTAGAGCATGTCTGCTGCCATCTCTGAAAAATATATCAAAATTGGTTGCTGGATGGGATGGGGCTTGGAGCAACCTGGTCTAGCAGAAGGTTGCTAGGTCATGACAGGGGAGTGGAACTAAATGATCTTTAAGGTCCCTTCTAACACAAAGCATTCTATGATTCTATGATCTCCAGAGAACACCTTGACCATCATTGAAGGTGGGACATTTTCAACCTTCCCTATTTAAATCCTTTCAACTAAAAATTCACACGGTATCCCCCACTTCCTAGATACATGGACCCTAAATTACAGAATTACTATCTTCTGGGTACTATCTTCAGTAAATTTCTAATTAATTAAGCAAAATAAACCCATTATCATCAGCAGAATCCGAGTGACAATGAACTACAGCACCCACATTACAACTACTGTGCTGGGAAGCAAGAAATCTGATTTGAAACCTTTGTCCAAATAAAGGAAAGAAGGAAATGGCCTCACGCACTTGCCAGTTGAGTAGCCCAACTAGCAGGATATAAACTATATGTAACAGACAACAGGCAGTGCTCTGTCACAAGTCCAGTAATCAGTGACCTTTCATAGGCTTCCTAATCAGGCATGTGCACTCCGAGAGAGCCCATGTATCAGAATGAGCAGAAGAATTCATAGGACATAAGCAGTCACTAAGTCTCTCAGCTGCTAGACCACAATAGATCTATGATGGTGTTTGAACCCATGCGTAGACATGCTAAGCCTTGGCACCACAACAACAAAGACTTTACCCTGATTGATTTAGGCATCTACATGGCAGGGAGACAGCAGAGAGAGTTTTGAGGATGCCAGTGACACACAGATAGAATCACAGAAACATAGAATACTTAGGGTTGGAAAGGCCCTTAAGATCATATAGTTCCAACCCTCCTGCCATGAGCAGGGAAACCTCACACTAAACCATGCCATCCAAGGCTTTGTCCAACCTGTCCTTAGACATCACCACGGATGGAGCATTGCTGGGAGTTCCTTAAAATAACATGTATCTGTATGGCTTTAAATCCTTTTTGGGTTTTATCTTTAGATTAGGTGAAAGGGCTTTTCCATGACCAGAACTAGCTACATATGAGACTAGGCTAACAGTATTTTCCCAGAGGAAACTTCTGTGGATTAATATGCTTATGAGTGAGAGGGATTGCATTAATGCTGCCTGTAAATGGATAAAGTACTTAAAGAAGTGCCCTGACCTCTCCCTGTGTTGGGTGAAGTGGCTGGGTATGAGCTTGGTTGGTTTGTGAAGTGTTTTGCAACCACCAAGGG
This sequence comes from Neopsephotus bourkii, assembly GCF_033783945.1. Lineage (NCBI taxonomy): Eukaryota > Metazoa > Chordata > Aves > Psittaciformes > Psittacidae > Neopsephotus > Neopsephotus bourkii. Next base: position 1,049,843 of record NW_026901402.1, on the reverse strand, counting down.
ATGCAGTTTTACAACTGCAAGCTATGACTGCGGTTACAGGGGAAGACTGTGGGAACATTTATCCAATTTATATATGTCAGAAGCAACAGTAAGAACCTTTTACTGAATGCAGAGATTATTTTAGCACATGTAACATACGTTCATTCATAAAAGTCTTCAAAATTGAAAGGGTATTACTCTGGATCAAGCAGAGCTGTTCTAGGAGTTAACTCATTTCCTCTGCAATGTTGTGGCTGTATTTTACTGTGAAAACTCTGGTTCTTCCCCCTCCTTTTATATATTATTCAATTAATTTCATCCCTCAGACATGTTAAATAGATCAGTCTATCAGTCTTTTTTAATCACAATATTTTATCTCACCATTTTAATACACTATTACATATGTTAGGTACCAAATTTTGGTTGGATTTTTTTATTTTTACATGTGTTAGGCATGTCAGAGGTGTATTAAAAAGAAAAGGAGTTACTTAGTACACTTAGATGTACTTCAGGGACAAAAGGGCATAAGAAGCAAAGGAAGCATGACATTGCTTGTATCTTCGCTGTTGGCACTGCCTGGTGTAATGCATGTTGCATTTGTCCTCCCTTTAATCTCTTGCTCTCGCTGTGTTATTCCATCACTTTTCTTCTGCTCTTTATTATAATAAGGCTCTCCACATGTCAACTGGAATCTGAATTGTAAAATACACAGCCCTGGTTTGATCCATGATGGCTCTTCAACCTGGAAAGTGGTACGCATGGGATTTGAAAAATAATTCTACTAAAACATAAAGCCACCAATGACAATGATGACTGATTTATTTTAGGACGAAGATGTTTTCTGACTAAGCTGCTAAGCTGTTTAATGAAGCAAACAACCTGGAACTAAAGGGGTGGGAAAGAATGCTAAGCAATCTGGCAGTGGTGGAAGAGGCTAAAAGAGGACACAAAACTGATGGGAGCCTGCCACCACCAAACTTTGCCATATAACACTCGAGCCCTGAGTCTTCAAGTTTTACCTGAAGATGTGCAGGCATGCATGTATCTTCTACTGTATGAAACTGAGAGGGAATTGTGACCCTCACTGACTTAATCTCGAAGGCCTGAAATTTCCCTAATGGAGACAGCTGGTTTGAAACTGGTTATTTCCATTTAGTGGGTGCTTTACGTCACTCCAATGCAGCAAACAGGACACCCAGTGGCACTGCTCAGTATGTCACAGCAAGACCGAAGCGCTCTGATCTGGGTTGCTCCTGCTTTTCAGGCAACACCTGAGCCCAGGACTGAGAGCTGCTACAGGGGAGGGATCTCAGTCCTGAGACACAGGATGTGTTGGGAGCCTCCAAAATGATCTTCTAATTTCTGTTGGGGCTTGAGCTTCCCCTTCTCCTCCTCTCTTCTCCTTGCCTTTTACCTTCCACTGCCATTAACTCCACTTTTGCCCTTTGACCACTATAAATCAAAGGAGTGTCACTGACACGGGGAATGGGGTGGGAGCAGTAGACAGCAATGACCTAAGCTTTACTTTGCACGTTTATACTTTTTACCTGCAGTCACATTGCAGTAGCTCTCATTTACTGGCTTTCCAGTCTCCAGCAGCAAGAAAATGTGCCCCAGACACATCTCTTATTAATATAAACAGAGTGAGACAAAATTTGCCATACCCCACTTAATATTCAACTGTTCTCTATTTAGTGATAACTTTAAATACCAGCTGAATCAGATGTGTTTTGTAAAACACCCCTTCCATGGAAAAACTCATGGTGTCAGCTAAGGCTTAGTGTGTGCAAGATTTGCTTCTCTTACCTTATGCATTGATGCCAGAGAGAGACTGATGCCAACTGACAGGCTAAGCGACAGGTGTTGCTGTGCCTGATTTTATTCAGTTTTATTGCTCCAAGCCTGTGCTGGGCCAGGGGCAAAGCTGGTTTGCTTGGGGTTCTTGTAATATGCTACCTTTCACTCTGCTTTCCAGAAAAAAAAAATGCAATGGCTCTCTCTTCTTTGAACATTTTAAGAGTGTATCCATAAATATGAGCTAGCTCCAAGATACATAAATATTTCAAACAACATAAATATATTTTAACCTTAAGTGTATTTAATATGTGACCTACGTATGTTTGAAACTATCACATAACAGTGCAGCTGCTATGTTAATGTATCTTATCAAAGGGGAGACAAGGTTGAAAACTATTGTTGATCACAATGTTTTCTGACTCTGGGAAGACTCTTCTCCGACTTTAAATGTCATTGTCATCACCCAGGATTCACAAGAAGTATCTCACATATAAAGAATGGTGACTGAAAAGGGTTGCCGTGAGTTTTCATGAGAAATTTCTTGTGACATGCACTTTGTGGAAAATCAACTTTCACATTTTCTTTTGTCAGTGACAGGGTGAGAAAACTGGTTGAAAATGAAAGATGTTCTATCAAAAGTGTCCAGGTTTATCTTTCAGGCATGCCTCCAAAACCTAGGGAATTTTATGTGGAAGGAAAATATATCATTTATTTATTTGTTTGTTTGTTTGTTTGTTTAAATACATTATTTCCATACAAAAGAATCAATATTTTTCAATTGTTTTTGCATATCAACTCTAAACACAAAGCTATTGTCCAATGACAAAACTATGTATCTGCTCTTACTAGTGGCTTTTGCATGTGGCAAGGAATAAACAGCTTTGATAAAGAAACTAATTTGAGTTGCTTAACAAAACCACTCTTGTTGATATTCATGTGTATTCAGTCTTCTCATTATTTTAAATTAATGCAAACAAAACATGGCAGAGTTTTCTTGTTTCTTAAATAGATACAAGGTACAAGAAATTGGAACAAGCATGAATTAAAATGCACGGAGGCATGTGAATATATATTGTTACATTATACAGTGTCATAGAACTCCAAGGAAAAGCTTGAAGGAAAAAATTAGGACAAATTTGTCAATATGGGGATGGGAATGAAATTTCAATCTCATCACTAAATTCATCTATTGGCTTATTGCTAAGATTCATTGTCAGAAGGAATTAGCCTTCCATGAAGCACTTAAATACGTAACAATATCACATACACTCTTACATATCTGTGTATGAACTGCTTAACAGGGGAAGGGCTATCTGTTATTCAACTGTGCTTATACTTCTATCACTATCTCTCAGGTTTTGAGATTAATTTTTAGGTAACCTGTTATGTGCACCAGGTCTACTTCCATATCCATAGAAGGAGAAAGAATTTCATTCTAAGGAATCTCAAATGTCACAGCTTCAGTCCTGATTCAGGCAAGCATCCCGTCTGGGATCCTCGCAGCAATGAAACAGAAGGATGCATTAAGGGGTTTCATGTAGGTTGCGTGTAGGAGTTCAGACCTACATGCCTAGGAACATTTAAGGTGTACTTAAGGGGAACTAAGTAGAAAACCAGCAGTAGAACCTTTTGGCAAGAGAATCACTCTGTGCTCATTAACACTCAAAAATGAGCATATAGCACCCTGCAATGTATTTGAGAAGCTGGCCCATGTCTTGCATGGTCACTTGAGCAATAACCCAATGTTATTAAAACCCAGTGGTTTTAAACTAAAAGAGGGTTGATTCAAACTTGATATAAGGAAGAAGTTTTTTATGATGAGGTTTGCAAAACACTGGCACAGATTGTCCAGGAGGTGGTAGATGCCCCATCTCTGGAAACATTCAAGGCTGGGTTGGACAGGCCTTTGTGCACCTGGTCTAGGGGAAGGTGTCACCGCTCATTGCAGGGGGTTTGAACTGGGTAACCTTGAAAGTCCCTTTATACCCAAACCATTCTATGATTCTATGATTATATGAACCCTAGCATGGTCCTAATAGCACACAGAAATCAGGGAAATATCCCCACAAGAGGCAGGCATGTGCCAAGGGGAGTGCAGCTCTGCTGAAAACCCAGCTGCTCGGGTCACGCTTCAATACTTTGTACACTTGCATGCCTGAATGAGCATGATGTGGATGTCACTCATGCAGCTCAGCTCTGGTGATGACACAGCCCTGAGTGCAGCCATCATAGCAGAGTTCTGTCTGGGTAGTCCCACTCTTAGCAGGGAGTATAGGCACAAAAGCTGTTGCTTTCCCATCCAAAAGCAAAGCAGCTCCATGCACCAGAGGATCCCAGGGTTGCAGAGGGGAATGCGCACCCAACATTTTGACCTATACTTTCCTGACACTAATGATGCCTGGTAAGATTTTTCTCCCACCACACAGCTATAAGCAAATTGTCCCTCGTGGCAAAATGGTGTACCCCGAAACTTTGTAACAAGGACAGGGAAGCCCATAGTTCATTTTCCCCTTTGTAGACTTGTTTGCCACCATTTAGTGATTGTAGAGACCAAGTGTGAGTCAATCACCACAAAAGCATTCTGATATTATAATCCCACAGAAGTAATTCAAATGACCCACAACTATACATGAGAAACTTTGCAGATATAAACTGGCTTTTGATTTCTATATAAGTAGAAAAGTGATCTCTAAGTCAGTTATCAGTGACCCCAGAGGAGGTGCATCTCACAGGAGATCACGAGTCCAAGCTGGATGCCCAGGCTGCCCCAGGTGGTCACCTGTGACTTACATGTCTAATTTTTAGGTGTTTAAATTACACCCAGCTGCTTTGACCTGCCTGTTGGGAATCGCCAGCCCCAGACGCGAATTCTGCCCCTTTGGAAACATGCCCCGTATTTTCTTAAGTGCATTCCACACTCTGGAAGCCGCAGCGACTTCCTTCCCTAAAAAATCGCGACGGCAGGCGTACCTCTCAGCACAGTAAGCCTTACAGGCTGCTAAGGGAGAGGCGGAAGGCGCCGCCGGACCCCACCCAAGCACAGCCCCGCGATGTGCCTGTCGGAGGGAGGCTCCGGTGTGCCCGGTGCCGGCGCAGGGCGGCTCGGGGCCGCCCGCACGGCGCCGCCATTGGCTGTCCCCGGCCGGCGGGGCCGGCGCAGCCGCGGGCGGGTGCGCGGTGGGGCGGCGGGGCGGGAGCGAGCGGCAGCGCGCACACGCGGCGCCCCGACGGCAGCGGCGGGTGCGCGCGGGAGCTGGGCCCTCGGCGGGACGCTCCCGGTGTGTTCGAGCGTTTACCTTTTCCCCTTCTTTTAGTAGAGTTTTTCTACGGTGTTTTTCTTCTTTTTTCCCCCGTTCCCCGCCAGGACTGGGAGCAGGACCCGCGCCCCTGGAACTGCTATGCCAACTGAACTCCGCAGGGCCGTGAGAATGCACGCCATCTCCGACCTGCACTCCTCCCTCACCCTGCGGCTCCTTAACAAGGGGCCCGAGTACCTCCGCAGGCAGATGGAGGCCGGCAACCCCGGCAGGAGAAGTGCCGTGGAGAGGCTAGCAGCCGATAAGGCCAAGTACGTAAAAAGCCAGCGGGTAATCAGCACCACGCAGGAGCCCGTCATCGTGTTCAGCTCAGCCTCGGAGAGCAGCAGCGAGACCTGCTCGGTGGAGAGCAAGAAACCCAGCAGGGACTTTGGGAGAGGGAAGGGCGCGAAGCCGCTGGAGCTGGCGAAGGCGGTGTATTCCTGCCGGGCCCCCCTGCAGCACGGCCCCCCCATAGCCAGGCGCAGCACCCCCAGGAGGCAGATGCGGCCGGACTCCCTGGTGATTTACCGCCAGAAATGCGAGTTCGGGAGAGGTCAAAGCCAGGACAGCTCACGGGGGAGCTTGGTGAGGAGGATCTTCCAAGGGTCTGTAAAGGAGAAGCAGCTGGCTTCCTCTGAGATGCCCAGAGTCATGGAGGACACCGCAGCCACCGAGAGCAAAGAGCCTCTCTCAGAGAAAGACAGTGACCGTGAGCTGAGCAGCCATGGAGCGGAGCAAGCCATCACTATGAGCACTGAAGCACGAGGAGTATGTACAAAAGAGCATGAGGGACCCTCAAAACTTAGTATACCTCCTGAGGAGGCCAAGGAGGTGAAGAGGAGAGGTCTCCATCGCTCCCAGTCGGACATCAGCTCTCGCTACTCCAAGTCTTTCTCCGAGTTTGATACATTTTTTAAGTACTGTGGCCTGGATCAGGAGGTCATCGAGGATCTCGGGAGAGAGAACTTCTCCGTGGTGTCCGACAACATCTCCTTCAAGATCCGCAGCATCAGTGTGGCAACGTCCGAGAGCGACTTCACGAGGCACAGCGGGGACGAGGGGCTACTGGAGGATGAACTCACAGAGCAGGTCCCGAGCAGCACCTCTGTGATTGAGCGCAATGCTCGGATAATCAAATGGCTGTACACGTGTAAGAAAGCCAAGGAGGCTAACAAAATGATCCAGGAACTGGCATGATGGCTTCTTTCAGCGTGCATTGCAGCCTCAAGGTGTGTGCAAAGCCTCACCCTGTTGATTTATGTATTTCTCTTTCCTCTTTAGCAAGAGGTTGGCTTTTCTTAGTTTATTTTAGTCTTTTCATGAAGACTAAAGGGAACTATTTTGTACGCAAAGTGTTCCCATACAGGCTTTTTGCAAAGCAGAAATCTGTATTGTTACAAAATACAAACAAATACATGAGAGTCAGAGTCAGTGTTTATGAGGCATGTCTGGCTTTTGCAGATTCCTGCTTTGTAAATAGCTTGTTTTCTCCAATTTCTGCTATATTAAATGGTAGAATAAAAAGTTAGAAAAATGTTCAACCCTTAATTGCAGTTGCTTAGTAACAGACAGAACTGAAACTATTACTAATTAGGCGTACACTGTATTCATACTGCACTGCTACAGTTTTCCTCGCCTTACTGTCCCTCACTCTTTCCCTTCCCCCTTACACATAGGCACCCCCAAGTATCAGGAAGGAAGAGCAGAGTCGGTGCTCCTGCTAGCAATCCTATTTCCTCTTCACCTTTCTGTTGGGACCATAAAAGTTTGTTCCAGGTGAAATACTCCCTTGCATTCACAGGCTTTTATTTTCTGTCCTGTTTGACTGTAGTGTTTTTGGCTCCTCTGCAGTGGGTTTTGCTGTGTGGTTTGGCACTGGTAGCTGGAAATCCGTTGTGAGGTTTGCCTTGGTTAGAGGGGTACTTCACTGCTTTAAACTAGAGATAATTAATACAAATATGTGGTATCTAGACTTGGAAATCAATTACTTCACAGACAGAAGCAGAACAAATGTAGCCCTGATGAAAGTCGATATCCTGGTTATAAATAAAAGCGGTGTTTATTCTCCATCTGATTTCCTAAGAAAGAACTGTATTCATGGAGCTTTTGGTATTGATGATCTAGTAGATAACAGGTTTTTTCTCCTTCCAATATGTGAAGCCCTTAGGATAGGTACCACAACTTACAGTGTGGCATTTAAAAATTGGGTGAGTAGGTATTGATACGAAGGATTACATGCATATTTTCTGACAGTTTGTAATTGGTGCGTAAGAAGAACATTATTTAGCGTAGATACAGCTGTTGATACAGCTTGTGGGCCTTATGAAGATAGAGAAATAAGTAGTGCTTGAGCCTCTTTCCTGTGTGGATGTGGGACTGTCACTTCTGATTCCTTTAATCTATATACAGCAAAACTCCATGTACTTACTTTGAATTGGTTTTAATTATGTGAAAATTGGATCACATTTTAAAATTGATTTTTTCTCAAATGCCTGTTTTCTTCCTGCAAGTTGAGGGAGGAGGAAGGGGGGGCAGGGAGAGCCATTTTCACAAACATTTCAAGCCCTTGTAGATAAGAAGGGTTGTCAGGTATCCAGCTGACAGCTTAAAGAAGTGCTGTTATGTAACAGATCCTTTCCCAAATTACCTTAGAGGAAAGACAGGGCTCTCCTGAAGTTAGTAATTTCTCCTTTCTCATCCTTCTTTGATAAAAGTCCAGGGAGATGCACAAAACAAAACGATGCAGGTGGCAGTTTGTGAAGCTTGTTGCTCACTGCAGTTGCTGGCCTTGCTGAACGCACAGGATGGGAGGCAGATTTCACCACAAGCAGAAACCATGCAACAAAGCCAACCATATTTCCTTGAAGGAAACCAAAATAAAAGCCTGTTTGCTCCTAAATGTCCTTGCTGGGGGTAGGATCCAGGGCCAGAACCACGGTTATCACTGCAGACCCTGCTCAGGAGGGAGCAGTTGGCCCTTTCCCCATCCATTTGCACAGTGCTAAGCATTGCCAGTGCTGCAGCTAAGACAGGAGATGCTGGTGACCACCCCAGGAAGCATGCAGTCTGCAGAGGAGGTGGTTCACCAGGGCATTTGCTGGGCAGAATTTGAGAGTTGTTATCACCATGTGGTTGCAGGATAAGTCCTGTATTCTGATCAAAATGTTCATCTTTTCTTTCAGCCCTAGTTTCTCTGACAATGCAGCACCTAGTTAAACATCCGTGTGTTTTCACTTTATCCACATATTTGGCTCTGCTTAGTTTGCTTACTGTTTACTAATGGGCAGCAGACTTCTGTGCTGCATGAGGGAGCGATGTGCCTTGCTTTCCCAGGTACAGCCTTGAAAGTTCCTCATTTTACACAGAGGCTTGAAAATTGTTGTACCATCTGTGGAAAAAAGGCAGAAACCTGTTTTTTAAAATGCAGCCTTCATTATGTGTAAAACATCTTTCAAGAACTGTAGGGCTCTTTCAGGCCAGTGATCATTCCATTCATATTTTATGTTCTCCGTTTAATTTTTCATAAGCTCTCTGGGACCTGGTGGGGCACCATGTAAATCAAGCAGCTATTTGAAGGATCAGGTTCCCTAACACGTTTCATCAGAGTGATGATTGCAGAGTCTGAGCATGGGTGGAGAGCTTCAGAAAACCGAGGTCCTCAGTGAGATGGGCTTCTGCTTCTCAGTGGGATGTTGCCTGGATTAAAACTCTGCAGTCCAGCACCTCTGTCAGTCCCTCAAACTCTTAAGAAGGGGGCTCACTCTGTGTCCTTCTCGGGTTGAATCAAGATTATTCAGCCTTGAGTTTCAGTGCCATTCTTATATGGATGTTCATTATTCAAGCGGAAATCTCCTGGCAGGGGAATTTACTATGTTGGCAATTGCCATAAGCAGCTGAATAAAAGCTTTAGAGTATCACTTTATGCTTGTCTGATGTGATAAATAATAAATGACACTATTTTTTCTCTTTCTTCAGAATCCTTGACTTGAAAGTCGAACAAAACCAGACACAGGAAGAAACTCTTTCCTCATCTAGATCATGAATGCTTTGTCCAAGTTTAGTATTTTATTACTGCCTCCTACCTTTGCCCACCTTCCTCTTACCACAAACACGGGAGCTTCTAGGAGCACAGTGACAAGCGGAGATTGTGAACTGTGCTCCAGCAAGGCAGCAAGAAACGAAAGCTCCTGTAAAACCAAAGCGTGGCAGCAGCTGCCATCCATGGTTAACATTCAGAATCAGCTTACTGCCCCAGGCCCCAGGATGCTCTTCCAGGATGTGACAGAAGGTCTGTGTTGTGCATCCATCTCTTTCCAGCAACGAATTTGTCAACAGCGATGGGAGGAGAAAGTGGGTATGAAGTGGCAATGACCTCTAGGTCAGGCGTTTTCTCGCGGACAGACAGGCTCCACCTGGATGTTCAAAGGCTCTGTCTTGCCAGGGCTGTTTGACCAGGGCTCATCCTGACATCATTAGATGTTATTTGTTTGGCTGGTGAGGACTAACTGTGGCAGCTTTATCTGGGATACTTGGCAAACATGTTGTAAGCTAAATCCCTGCCAAGCCTCTCTTTCTCTGGGAGCATTCAAGCCAAACTGGAGTACCCTGTATTCATTTAGTTTGTCTCACAGCTTGCTCAAGCCAGGGCAAACCCTGCCCCAAATATTTTCAGGAGCATGTTTCCAAGAAACAGGTAGTTAAAAATAAGGGAGTGTTTTGCATTGTTACTGCCTTTGCCTTGCTGCAAAACAGCACAATTCACGTGTACATAGGCTCTTCCACTTTGTTTGCAATACGTCTCCAACTCTGACATTGCAAACATTGCATGGTTTGGCAGGTTGTAGTTTAGCACATTTCATTTTATGCACCATGAGTGAGCAGTGTGCTTAGGAAAATGTATCCCAGGCTATGCATGGCCACACTTCTCTAGCATGGGTCTGGAGTACGGGCTGTGCTTGGGATGTGTGGGACAGCATCCCTGCGGTGCAAGGCAAGAAGTCATGTCAGGGCACAGCAGTGGCAGCTAAATGTCCTGGTAGAGTGGAATGCCCAATATAAACAACACCTTGCTCACTATCATCAATAAAATGCTTCATTTGGACTGGCTAAGCTAAGTGTGTTTTAAAAGCTGATAAAAAGTACTTTAGATCACCAGTGTAGTGAATGAGGCCTCTACAATAACTCATGGAATTTGCTGGCTGTGCCTCAAACATTTACCTCAGTCTGTCATTGCTTGCTAAAAAATGTCTTGCACCAAAGCATTTATTTGTGGACACTGCAAACCACACAAAAATGCAACACCCCCACACCCCCTGCCAAAAAAAATCCCAACAGTCAAAGCCAAATCCTTTCAGTTGCACCAATGCCCCTCTATGATAGCTGCACAGCTGGCATAGCAGTGACTTGACCTGAGGGTGCTGCAGAAAAGTTTACTTTGTGTTACCATGGATGTGGGGTCCTAGTGTCTGTCTTAACCTGACTGTCAGATCGGCAGTGCAAGGAGTTCAGAAACACCAACTTTCATTCTCTGCATTCCTCCTGCTTGCAGCATGGCAGCTCCTACTGCTGCCTCTCCTGGCCCAAAACAGCTGCTAGCACAGCTGGGTGGATGCTGACCTCAACTGAGCACTCAAGCTGTGTTTCTGAAGTGTTTGCCACTCTCAGTAAATACATCTGGAGAAGCAGAAAGAGCAAGGGTGAGCATTAAAGATTCAACAAAACATTGGTGGTAGGAGGAACCTATGCCAGTGTTGTGCACTGGAAGAGTTTGACCTTCAGGTGCTCATCACACAGTGTAGTTGACATCAGTTGCATTCACAGCAAGATCATCTAGGTTCCATTTTAGTATCTGTTAAATGTACTTGGCAGTTCTCAGTTACAGACATGGTCTGGGAATGCAGAGCATTTGTCTTCGTTTTCTGTGTTGTGTACTAAGGTCTACATGTCTGCAGTTGTTGGGATGGATGGATAGCAATTCCAGATAAAATAATTGTTGAACCTGCTTTCCACTTGGGAGAAAATTAAATAGTTTGCTTGAGTGAGCTTCTGGAAACTTAAAGGGAAGGTAGTACATAGGGATTTGTTCATTAAATAATGAATTTTCTATGTCTATTTGTTACATTATTATTAAAGGATGATTCTTAGAAAACTCCAACCCAAGATGCTGCTAATGTGGTAAGATCTGTGCACCTAAGGTGCAGTTTTTTAAGGGATGAGGTCTAGGTTTATTAGTCAAGAATACAACTTGGCGTATCTGTTCTTTTCATGATCATTTTGCAATGTGCTGTACTATGTTAATGTTCATATGCATTTGTCAGAGCTAAGGACTGCTTTTCTTTGAAAATATGAATGACTGTAGACAGATCAGAGTGCAAGAAAAATGTTTTGTGTTACAAATCACTGCCCTGCCACTGAAGAGTGTTATTTTCTTTTGTTTTCAAGAAAAAGTTTTTCAGTTTCAAACTTCTGTTTGTTTTTGCTCTTATAGTTGAGCAGCTCCCAAAAGTTAAGATGAAAGATGTGTGGGTCATGAGTTTTCAATGTTAGAAAGAAATACGTTTAATTTGCTTGAAAGTACGGAGCATCAGCCTTTCTCAAAATTGATGGCGGTTTTATGGCAGAGGTCAGAAAAATCAGAACTGACCCCATAATGAATATTTTTTAACCCCTCTTTTTGTCTTTATGATTTTCCACACTGATGCATGGCAAAATTTCCCAGCTTTGTTCAAACTCCAGTGGGTACGCCAGTTTATCCCAGATATCATTTACTTCAGAGACCATGTGGTCCCATCTAAGATCTTCCCCTGACAAGCTGTAGATTCCCTTTGTTCAATAATAACCTCTGGGTAAGCCAGTAACCTACCTTTCCCAGTATGCCAGAACCAGCATAGACAGCATCAACCATAGATGACAATCCTTCTTTCTCTGTACATCTTGGGAATGGGTACTTCAGTGCTTTTTCCAAAGACTAGGAGCTCTGGGTTTCACTTGGCTCCTGTTGCTGTTACATGTGAAGTCTTTTCCTTCCAGTCTTTTGGGAAACCTAAAACTGGGGCTGAGGGGAAAGGCAAGTCATAAATTGAATTATTTTGTTTGATTAACATTATGTAAACTAAAACAGTCAAATGGAGTGCAAGCATGCAGTGCTAAGTGCTGTTTCTACCCAAGTGTTTCAGGGTGCTCCAGTGCTGTGAAGAGGGCAATGTCCGTGGCTGTACTGTAACAGGCAAAAGGTGCAAAGTATGGGTTTTATGGCCTGGAAACAAGTATTTGCAATAAAGGCATCAGAGAGACTGTAATCTTTGCAATATATTGTAAATATTACTGTACAGAAATCTATAAGCAAGAAATACAGATTGTTCTATAATACATATATTACTTTTCTAAGAGATCTGAGTCCTTGTATTTAGTAAAATGGGCCAAACATTACACTGATGGGGATTAAGCAGAAACTTTCTCCTGGGAGCAGGCTGTCCTGTAATTGCCTCCTGTGAAGTTTCTTACATCTGCTTTTGAATCCTTGGAAATAGAGTACTGGTCGGATCTGGTATGGATGTTTCTACGTTGCTATGTTTATATTCCTGTGAAAGAACCTGTGTGCTCCTGAATGCATACAAATAAAGTTTTCACTCTGAAAGTTCATGGATTTTTTTAAAGTATATTTTTATTTTGCTGTCTCTATTAGGGTACTATTATTTTAAAGTTAGAATCTCATTAGGAAATTAACTGTGTGTGCAGCTGATACTAGACTGCGAACATCTGGGCCATAGCCAGACCCATGACTGAGAGCTTAAGCAGGTAATCTTGTAAGGAGGTGGGATGATAACTGTTAGCTCGTGGTATCAGTAAATGTGAAATATGAAGCTAGGGCTGTTCCACAGTATTCTAATATTTTTCATCTCAGAATATGGCTGAAAAAATGGACAGTTTATTTCTGAAGGGTAGTGGGTTTTTTCCAGACTTCAGTATTATATTTGGTTTTACTCACTGTCAAAAGCTATAGTGTGCTGCAGGCAATACCCCATTCATCACAGCCAGTGTCCGAAGCAGCAGGGAGTTTGAAGATCTCCTTGGAAAAAACATTATCTCCAGAATCTTATTAAAAAGCTGATGTTTGGCTGGATTCTATTCCAGGAAGAATTCAATATATGATGCTAAATCCCTGTGAGAACTTTGTGAAGAAAGCAGCAGAAATAATGATTGTATAGGTTGCCCAGGGAGGTTGTGAATGCTCCATCCCTGGCAGTGTTCAAGGCCAGGTTGGATGAGGCCTTGGGTAATATGGTTTAGAGCGAGGTGTCCCTGCCCATGGCAGGGGGGTTGGAACTTGATGATCTTAAGGTCCTTTCCAACCCTAACTATTCTATGATATGGTGAGCTTTTACCACAGGCCAATGCACTCCAGTTGCATAACTATCATTTTGGTATGGTCTAACCTGCTCAGTCACTAGTGTTTCACTGGCCGGCATTTGAACACAACTGGAGGTAGAGCTAACCGGTGCTTGCTGTGCAGATTAGGCTCTTCCACAAAAAAATAAGAGCAACTTTATCATCACTGATGTGTAGCCTTCCCCACACAGCCCCTGATTGACTGGTATTAGTGCGAGATACAAAGCAAGTCTGGAAAAGGGTGACAATTTGTGGGTTGCCTCAGCAATTAATGAGATTAAAACTATCTCACAGTTTTGATTGGGTTTCACAGCTCACTTCAGTAATCAAGAGCACCAATTTTATGTTCTTTTTCATAGGCTGTAACAAGAACCAGAGGGTAGCAATCGTCAGCAGTTATCCATAAAGCCATGTGATTATTCATCAGGTGGTGATCAACTTGAGATAATGTATAACCAACCAGAGCCAAGATTTAGATGCACGCACAAAGAGGCAGGCATAGCTGAGCACTCTAAGGGGAATGCTGCTCTTACTCTTTCCTGTCAACCCAACCTCTTCTTACATCACTGTTTTTCTCACTGAGTAGGAAGTCTTAACCACTTCCACATTTATTCACCAGTTTGAATTGCTCATCTTACGCCCTCTCCAATAGTCCCTTTCTGTGTTTACATTTCCAGTGAACTCATTCATGTGCCAATCGTGTTACACAAGGCACTATTCCATCTATCCTCATCCTACAGTCTTTTTTTCTGAATGTTTCCATCCTTCTCAATCTTCTACCTTGCTCAATCTCTCACTACCCCAAGGAAACTAAAAACCAACTAAAACCAGTCAAAAAATGAATGATTTGCATAGTGAAGCAGAGGCTTACTGAATTAGAGACCAACTCTCCAGTCCTTTTTCATGTACATAGCTCTTCCTGCATAACTTAGCATATTATTTTTCATTGTTTTCCTCACTGATACCTGTTTGTAACATCATCCTTGGCTTGGTTTTAGGTCTTTTAGATGGTAAGTTTCTTACAGCTGTGGTGTGACACTTTTTGTCTGCAAAAAGCTTCTAAGCACAGCTACTGAAAAATCAAATGCCAAATCACAAATATTTTCACAGTGAAGTACAGCTTAAATATTCTGGGAACTTCAGTATGGGTGAATAAAAAGAACATCAGGTCAGTGAAAGCAACTTGGGCAAGTTTTGCCTGAAGTAGTTACTTCTGGGAGCCAACACAGAGAAGTATCTTTTAAACTTTTGGGAGAAATGCACCTCACTCCTTATTTCTTGAGGACCAGCCCTCACTCAACATTTATTTTATGAGGGAAAGTAAAATTAAGAAGTAGTTTATCACATAATAAAGTATACGAACATCAAGAAGTGATATAGTCTATCAGGTTCATCTACAAACACAAGTTGAGGTAACTCTCCAGGCATCCACTGGGTTTAAGAAGAGCTCCCTCCAAGCTGCCTCTGTCTGATGTGGCAGGAATGAGAATAGGTCTCCATTCTTTCTCCCTGCTATAGGAAAGGATTCAATTCCTTGATGTTAGTTCTAATGCAGAGGCTGAAAATAGTGCAGTTTTTGAGAATAAGCTTTAAATGTAACCGCCGAAAATGGGCTAGTAGTCTGGATGCTCCAATTTTCTTGAATTTTTATTTCTTCAGGTTATATAATTTTACTACCCTACAGTTGTTCGAAGAAAGACTGCCTCATTCCTCCAGAGCATGAAACCTTCATAGATCATCTTATATTGCTCTAAAACCATTGCAGAAGCAAAGTGAAGGGATGGTAAAAGGACTCCTTTTCTGCCTGCTGATACAAAGTCTCATTACATAATATTCAACAGGATGGTTTCCTTCAATGGACACTTTGTCTAAAATCCCTGTTTACAACTACCTGTATCTGAGTTAAACTATCACCAATAAATTCTCCTGATGTTCAGATATTTACAGAATAAATCAGTGTGTTTTGTGTTATGTTAGCATCTTGTCTTACCCAAGGACAATATTAGCCAATATTAGCAACAGTCCTGAAATGTAAAACTTATGTACAAATGCTGGAGTGCATGAACTTCTAACTCTGCTGATTAATCCACAGTAAGTAGGATAATGCGGCAGATTCCTTATGGAAAAAAATAATATGGTGCAATAAAAAATTCTGCCCCACAAAATTCAAGGAACCAAGGAAAAGAAGTTACGTAAGTTAATGCATTTCCTGTCTTTCTTTCATCATGTACATAATATGTAAATCCTACACTCTGAATACTTACCCAGAGTTTCAAATAAACCAAACGTGAAAAAGGGCTTCAAAGTTATCATCCCACTTTCCTCAGAGAACATTAAGAAATGCATTTACAGCATATCTAGTGGTTTAGCTGAGCTGGCAAGATGTGGGAAATTGCACTAAATAGCAAAAGGGATGATTCCTCCCAGAATAAAACTCAGATTCTGCCTGCAGTTGGGAGGCACAGGAAACTCTGGTTTTAATTGCAACTATGGATTTAAATCCATTTGTAATACTTTAATTGTAAAATAAAATTGATTAAAAAATGCTGCAAACCTCTGTGTGCACAATTGTATTTCAACAGTCCTCTCTGTCTTTAGTTCAGATCAACTTGCCACAGATTTCAGCTGGACAGAAAGGCAGCTGAAAAGATTTGAAGCTCTAAAACATTTATTTAGCTGAGATGGAGCCACAGAATGAAATCCCACTGTCAGATGCAATGTCCTTACAGTTGAGCTAGTTACCATCTGTTAGCTGCAGATCCAGCCTCTGAAGGGTGCTGAAGTGCAAAATAACACACCCTGGCCACTTCTAGTCCTGCTCTAGTGATTTAGCACTTCCCTGGGCATCTTTTCAGATTATTCTCCATGTGGCAGGAGGTGATGAAGGAGTGGAGACTGCTGTGAGGAGGCATGCTGAGAGGGTAGTTGACCTGGACTCTAAAATCACTCACTAGAAGTTACTGTCTCAAGGACATCTGTATCAGCTTCAAGGCCTATGCCTGCTGCATAGGTACAATGCATACCTACATACATAGACAACAGGGTTTCTTTTCATCTAACTCAATGTTTTACTGGTTCAAACAATCCTATATTTGTCCTAAATATATTGAAAATATATGTTTCCATCTTGAGTCCAGATTACTCATTTTGGTCAACAGTCTTCTACATATGTATCTTTTAGAGGTATATCAGGATATATTTCTTTTCAAAGAAAACTTTTTCATGGTTCTATAAACAAAGTTATATCCAGATTAAAAGCATCCAGACATCTAGGACTGTTCAGTTACTGAATCTGGACAACAAACAGAAGGACATCAGTTTTCCATTCTTGCATTTTGCTTCAAGCTTGGTCTTCATCCAAGTTCATGGTTCAGTGGAGGAGGCAGAAGTGCTGTGAGGAACTTACGGTGTGTGATGTGTCTGGCCATGGGTAAATGCTGTGTTTTGATATAGGTGTATAGTATGTAGCATGACAAGGTCCTGGCCATGACTGAAAACCATAAACATTGCCTGGTACAAATATTTCCATTATTAAGAACCATGCGATGTCAATTTTCTGCAGCCTTCACAGCCTTCCCTAACACTTTTGTTTGCTGTGACTAACCTCAAAGGCACAGCTGACGACATAACTGATGGTGTCTGCATAGTCAGGATTACACCTTTGTCACTGATCAAGGATGAAACATAAAGCAAAGATGACAAATTCCATCAGAGCAGGAAGTAAACATGGGTGACTCTGAATGAAATCAAATGGAAACAAATGATATTCAGACATAAATTGATGTATTCCATAGGAAAAAGTGTGTTGCATAGCAAAAAATCCATCAGAAGTAAGAGCAAAGCCGGCATAGCTAGACAAGGAGGTGAAAATGAAATCAGTTCAAAAAGGATTCTCAAAAAATTAAAAACACAAGGGATGAGGTGAACTGGAAAGCTCCCAGACTGTGGGAAGAAGATGTAGCTGTATGATAATGATGGGGTCTCAGTTGTGTGGAGGAAGCAAGAAAAATTCATCAAGAATAAAATGAAAGATTGCATATTTGGGTTCCTTGTAAATAGTTAGGTGGGTCCACTATTCTGTGTGAGTCTGATGAGCTTTTGGGGTAGAAGAAAGCTGATGTGAGAATCATTTTAATGAAGTCATAGGGAGTATATGCTGACTTTATATGATGTTGCTTTTCAGGCTCAAAGAATCACTCTGTTTAATGAATGAGTTAATTAATTACTGGTAGTAATTGCAGCTAGAAAAAGCCTTGTGATACTGTAATAAAGAAGAGGGGGTGCTAAGATACTTGGTAACATCTTGGGCTGTTTGACATGGTGTAACATTTCAGAAACACTCACAACCTTTCTGAGTCATAATTCTCTTTATCAGAAGTATCTTGGAGCCAGTTTTACAAACAGATGCTGGTGCTAAGGGTTCAGCCACATGATTCAGCTATGGCAGCTGAACCTGCCAGCACTTGTCCTATGAGCTGCCGTGATTGTCCAGGTGTGTGCTCTGACCCTGCTCCAAACAGGAGCTGATGCAGTCCAACCTGTAGGAAGTTTACAGCTAAGGTGTGTTGCTTCGTTAGGAGGGCAGGTTAATACAAACAGTATCCAGCAGCACAATACATCTCACCTAAATTTAACACCCTGAGAGCTCTGTCTGCAGTGAGTCATCCCATCTTTACATTTAATTGGCTGTGAGGAATGAATCACTTCTGCAGCTAGCTACTTATATTTCAATGCAGATTACAGAGGGGGACTAGATGAGTTTAAGATAAACTACTAAACTTTGACCAGCTAAACTTAGACAAGAGCAATGTCACCCTCAACTGATGTTCATAATTTACAACATTGTGAATGCAGCTCCTGCCTGGAGCCATAAAGCCTAATGGGATTTTTAGGGAGGGACTGTCATTTTCTTCAGTCCTTTATTGAGATAAAACCTTTTGGTCAGAGTGGCTACTGGTTCTGAAAATCCCTTCCCAGGTGCGGCTGGAACAAGCTTCTGTTTGGCAAACTTCAGATTTGTCCAAACTGAAGTTCCCTGGAAGAAATGCTGCAGAGCCAATGTGGTCATTGGCAGAAGACTCCAATTCGTCAAAGGACATCGAGTGCCTTCAGGCTAGATGGGGCTCAGGAAGTGGGTCACAACAGTGGTACCCTAACATCAAGAGGAAGTGTAAAATGTTTGCTTACTTCTCTAGGAATAGGCAAGTTAGTTAAAGCTTAACATTTGACATATTAATTTAGCTTCCATGAAGTGCAGCTGTCTGTAACAAGTTCTTCATTGCCTGCTCCCTTCAGTCTCTTCTCAAAGTTATTTTAAGCTCTTAACCTGCAGGTTGTGGTGGTGCTAACTAACTGAGCCGTGGTGACATTTGGTATATCACTTTGACAGAGAGCAACCGAAGACAAATCTGAAAAGCAAGACGTATGCTCCTATTTCAGAAAAGAGCTGTGTCTTAAGCAAAAAAAAAAATGATGCAATTGCTGGAATGGCAAGGGAAAGCAAGGCAAGGATTGATTACAACTGCCTTTGTATTTTTCTCAGAATGAAAGAGGAAAGAGCAGTTTGGGAAAACAATAGTAAGATGTTGAGAATCCATGGGGGAAGGACATGTGTATCATAAGTGTACACAAACCTATATCTAAATGGTAAGGCTGGTCAAAACATTTCCAACAAAAATATTTCATAATGAAACATGAGTTTTATTGAATTCATGTTTTTCACAAAAGCACTGAATAAATTCACCCCCACTTCCAAAAAAAGAAATTTTACTCTCCAACAACATTGCAAATCTGTGGAAATCAATATATTTTTGCCAGGAAGAACCATACGTCAAAGCAAAACATCACATACATAGAGAGGAAGCAGAATGCCCAGAGTGTCTGGGGTACATAGAAATAAGCTCGTTTTCAGGGTGGGGTTGGTTTGGAAGGGGGGGGGGTCACAGAAAAGTTTTATAGACTCAATTATTACTTGTTCAGGTGAACTGCAAGGAGGAAGAAACAGCTTGAGAGTGCATTTAGTGTGTAACAACTGGGGGGGGGCCCCCCCAGTTCTTACAGATAAGGACCAGAACTGCTTTGACAAGAGTTTTAGAGAGCTCTCATTATACCATTAATCCAAAACATTCTGTACTAGCACTACTGAGTGCTGGCACTGTACCCCCTTAATCTTAACATTTCAGTATATACATATACTTTCTGAAGTCTATTAATATTAAAGTTTAGTATTTGTTAGCATTCCAGTCAGCCAAATATGTTACAGGCCATTAGAGTGCTACATAAAGATTTATTACTTGTATATGCTTATTTCAGTGGTAATGCACTGAAAAGGAAGCTTTAATTTTAACTCTAAAATTGGATGATATCTTATTACGTGAACATACAGCTACTGCCACTGTTAATGTGTAACTAAATGAAAGATACTTTGGAACAAAAGTATCTGCATTTTTCACAGTTGTGCTACTGTCTAGAACTTGTGATTTATATGAGCTGTGATACAACATTTTGTATTTAACAGCTACAGTTTGCAGCAGAGGGGGAAGGCAATTTGAATTTTAGCTATATTTTTTTCTCCAGTGGTCTATTTCTCTCTCTAGGTATCACTACTTTTATGAAAGGTAAATCTGTCATGAAACACTCTTGAATCATCCAGGAACTCTTAATGACATCCTCTCGGGTTACTAAGCAGTGCTATCTTTGTTTCTAAGTGGAAAACTGAAGCAAAAAGTCATGAAAATTACATCAAAACTGAGAAATTACATGCTGATGTTCAAGGGAAAATTTGTTATCTCTGAAAAGGAACTGTAAAGGAAAAGAGGAAAAAAATATTTTTTTCTTTTTTAAAGGAAAAGGAGAAGGAAGGAATTGCTGACAGCATTAGGCAGGAATAAAAATTACTAGGAAATAGGAATCCACAAAATGCTTTAAAACAAAGCCTATGACCCATTGGTAGCTCAAGGGTGTCACATGCTGAGTTATCCTCCCTAAGAAATTAATAAATGATACTCTTAAACTCTTGCTTGTATGCTTTTCATAGAATGCTTATGAAGTAACTATTTTACAATTATCTCCTAAGTTTGTCCGTCCCCAGCCCTCTTTCCCCTCACATCTGACCCTTCGATTTGTCACTGTGCTTATAAATGAAAATAAGGCTGCTCACAAGGTTATGCAACACTCCCTGGGGCATACACTAGGCGTACCTGAAAGTCATGCCCTGTGTTTGCCTGAGGCATTAGCTGCTCCTCCCATAAAAGGGCAGCGATTGCATCTGTTTGCAGATGAAATCTGTATTATTGATTTCTGGCCATCAAGGTTCATGGAGATGCTGTTTGCTGAAACCCCAAGGCAAAGTACGAATTGCAGCACCAGGCAGACACCAGCCAATTTTTCTTGCTTCTGCCATTTCCTGGCACTAGCACATTAATCTTTTATTCTGACTTTCTGCTTTGGAGATATGTCTGTGTTGTATTTCATATAAATATGTTTTGAATCTTGAGATGTTCACTGCTCTTCTAAATACACTAGTCCCCTATACTCTAGCAGTCTGTCAAAGGTGATCAAAGAAGGAGCTGAGAGGAGATATTTTAAAAGGGAATTGCTGATCAAAGGAATGGAAAAAACACTGTGACCAGAGATATGTGATGTTTTGTAATGGGAGAATTGATAGAGAGGGAATAATTGTCTATTTTATCGTGAAAATAAAGATTTGTAATAACAGTAAGTTATTTAAAAATACCATAATATCTCTCATTGTATAATAAAAATTAACCATCAGCTATCTGATAGCTTTTCAGCTCTTTTCCTCAGCATTTCAGACCTAAGGGCTCTTTCCTCTTTATTGTACCTTTAATTCTTTCTCTGAAGTCTCTTGAACTGGTTAATTCTGAGGATCAGATACTGGACTAAATGGATCAGAATTTTTATTTTGTTTGCTTTAGAAAATCCACACACATTTTGAGGAAGAAAACTTGACTAAATTGACGAAGATTAAAAGTTGTGAAGGGCAAAACATGTAACTGGGACAACTTTCAGTATTTGTGTGAACCCACCAGGAAGCCACCTACTTTGCACTAGGGTTTGTGCTGTAGGAAGTACATCCACACAGCTCGGATCCCACCCAAAGCTGTAGGATGGTGCTCTCTGCACAACACAGGAGTGCCTTCAAACCCCCTAAGTGCCCACACTGCTTTACATGGCACAAACACAAACCAATAGTTTATTTGTGGCAAAAGCAGTTTACATTCTAAGAGATGTAAAGTAATGACAGACAGCTACAGTACAGATAATGAGCACAAGTTAAAACAAAGCAAATATTTTCCAAATACTGCTAGATACCTTAATTTATAGTTGGGCAACTTCATTACTCAACCACAGTCCTCATTAAAGGCATTAATGGTTGTGAAAGTTCTTTAATTCTGAAGAAAAAAATAAAAAAAGGAGAGGTCACATTTTGTTGCCTGAACACAAATGTAGAACCCAGCCTTTCAAAAGTGAGCTGGTTTTCTTAATATATATGATTCAGAAAGGCCAACTTCAGACAGGTTTGACAGTCCAGTGCTGAAACCAAGTAGGTCCAGATAGGAACACATCCCTTCTAGACCTGTCTCCTGTAGTTGGTAACTCAAAATTTTGAGAATTTTGGTTTGGATTCCTGATTATAAATATAATATTTTAAAATATAGGATCAACATGTACTCAATATTTAGGTTTCAGTGTAGGCTTTCACTGTTCTGTCAATGCTTCACTATTAGCAGTGCTGGAAAGAAAGTACATTATATCATCAAATGATTGTATGGATTTGAACCTAGCTTTAAAAAAGGTCAATAGGAGCACAATTCACAATGACAAATCTTTCTAATCTGTTTTTGATAAAGTTTCATTCTTCTGAAAGATACAAGCACACAACAGAATTATGAAATACATCTACATTTCTCCTTTCGTTCTTACATTGCCTTTTATTTTGTTCGTTGTTTTGGGGGGCTTTTTTGGCAGACCTGTTTGTAAACATGCATCCTTCATCCAATTTCTGACATATCAGTCAATAAAAAGTTCATAAAATCCAAAAACCCTAGCAACAACCTGAAACATAAAACAGAGCTGCATGTGGATTCTTTCCTTCTCCAGAGTTAAAAATGCCATTCACTTTTTGGAGAGCAATATGAAAGAATAGATGAATAGGCAGAAAAAGAGGCAGACACATAAATAATTTTAAAACATGACTAATGTTCTAAATCATTAAATGATGATTTTATCATGCCTTTATCATATCTCTTTCCATTCAGTTGCATGCTTTGACCATTAGGAGCAATTTCTTTTTAGAATTCCTCAGTGACTTTCCTAAGAGAGTTTCACCACTGAGAAAGAAGAGCTGACAGACCAATTACAATATCACGGATTTCCCCTAATTAACACTGTCTGGTTAGCAATTAAAATGAATATCACAACACAAACATTTCTGGAGTTTACAGACATTAATGATTTAATAATAGTTGTCATATGTATAGCAACTTCCATGTGTGTTTACATAACAGAAGCACCAGAGCCTGATGAAGTGGAAGATGATCTAAATCATGTTCCTAATTAGGCAGTAAGCCAAAGAGAAAGGGCAAACTGGTAAAGTCTTCACAGTATTCATATACTCTTTAATACTAACTAATCACAGGGTTATTGGTATGGAATATATCACACCGGCAAGACAATAAAAGCTGTTATCTCAAAACTATAAAAAAAATAAGATTTTCATCTTAGGAGAAGAAAATTTTATCAAGGAAATTCAGGTGATCCTGAATATGAATGAGTTTAATTTTAATTTTGTACGAGATCAAAATGCTGGAACCACTGAAACATTTGGTTTCAATGATTTTGAAAGGTTTAAGCGGACAATTTTAAGAGCTTTCTTCTGAAAAGTACCAGCACACTCTGTGGCCACTGAGGCTTCTAACCTCACTATCACTTCACTGAAGGGAGAACTAGGACTGCAATTTATTTTTTTCAAGAGAAATAGAAACAAATGTAAAACCTGTTGTAGAGCCTTTAGGGGACAATGATGACTAGGATTAGATGGCAGAATACTGGATTTGGCATTGTGGGGATTCCCTCTGTGTCCCATGAATCAAAATGAACTTTCCACACTCATCATTTGGGATTCTGGAAACATAATGTTGAATGCTCTTCTCTGGAGTCACATAAGCCATAAGCAATAGTGCTCTTCTGAGGACAACCGGTTTTGCTGCAACTGAGCTACCACGATTAACCCACAATGCAAATGGGTCTAAAAAGAAATATTTTTTTCTTTTATAGTTACTGTTAAATGTACCTTTTCAGTTTGCTCCTCCATTTGCTCCATGATTCCCCGTATAAAGAGTTTATCCAATTCTTAACCTTTCTGAGAACAGGAAATGTGAAATGGGGATATGGCCTTTCAACTCGTTACTTTTGACAACTTCATTGGGGTTTTTTTATTCCTTCCCTGTGAGAAACTGCAAATATAGAAGTTCACCACACCCCAAGAGAACTTAGAGCCTGTGTTATTTGGCTGGAGCCATTTATAGCTACACAAGAGAAAACATGATTTCATAATGCCATCACTTATTCACTCTCTCTTAGCAGACCCAGCTCATGAAGAAATTTAGGTCACCCAGGTAACTACACTCAACCTCTCTACCAGCAAAGCTGGCATTTAAGAAGAACTCACCATTAATCATGCTATATAATATTCAGGTATGTGTATGTTACAGTGCAGTGCACAAGCATGTACATACTAGCAATGGCTAATTAATAGGAGGCATGTCAAATAATTAAGCAATAAAATACAAGGCATTCCAAGGAGATCGGTGATTCTGGGGGGAGTTTTGCAAAATCTAGGAGCAATGACAGAGACTTGAACAACACATGGAATGCAAAACTGTTCACAAATTGCGTTGTTAATCACCCTTTGTATCTTAGGTAAAGATGGATAGATACATGTAAAATTATTACCATGGTTATACACCTGTACTAGTCTTTCACTTGTACTAAGCTCCCAGGAATGGTGCTGGAGTGTCCCACACAGGCACACCATACAGCTGGGCCACTATTGCACTTGGGTCCCCATGCAAGAAAACCACACCTGCCCCAGAGATACTGCTTCGAGTCTGCATAAGCCACATGTCACCCAGCTGCACAAGGAATAAAAGCTTTTTGTTCTGCACATAATTCAAATCCTGAGGACAGGAAAGACCATCTTCCGCTACCACCCCAGTGACACATCAGTCTGCAGAAAGTGTGTCACCTTGTTGTGACGACAGATGGAATCAAAGATGACTCCAGCAAGGGCACACAGGATATTCTCCATGGGGTAAGTGATTCAGCAGGGTAGGTGGACTTGTGTCTGACTGCCTCTATGAGAAGTGTGAAAAACTAGTGAGAACTAGTGCCCTTTTGAAATTCTCATTTCGGCAGAACTGCTTCACCAAGCATCATGTGCTTCTGTACAGATCAGGAACGTAGGTTAGGCAAACTGTATGCAATCAGAAATTGATTTCCACATAGGCAGGTGTTTTCAATGAGATGTAACATTATGCAAAGACTAAAAAGTATGCCCACTCTGCAGTGTGCTGTTATGGCATGAGATGAGGAAATCAAATACAAAGAGAGGATAGAAAAGAACTGTTTTATGGTGGGAAAGTGGCTAGGAAGAAGTGAGAAAAGCAACGAGTGAGTATCAAGGCCAGGCGGAAGTACTAGTGTTAACGGGTTTTAATATGGCATCTTCTTACTCAGTCTTGGTATATGAGGCAAGCATGGTGACTTTTGTGATATATATTGAGATAGTGTCCACCTATGGCAGCATTTAGTTTGGAAAGACTCTCTGATATTCTCAGAGTTATTCTCAATTGCAGAGCATGATGCATATACTCTATACTGGGCAGTGAGCCAGGTGTAAGTCTGTATCCTCTTCCTCAGCCAGTCCCAGCATCCAGCATGACTTTATTTGTGGAAAGTGGCCTTTTGCATCTTACAGTTTAGCAGCCCTCCACTTCTCCTTCAGCAGGTGCTCATCCAGAGCACACACAGATCTACATAAAATGATTGAACTGACCCCACAAGTGAAAGCCTCCAGAATTTCATTTGTGCTCTCCATGCATTCATTAGTACTGGCCACTGACATAAGCACTATAAACCTCTGGGGATATCAAGTTTTTCTGTTGCCTTACCTAAAGCTCCTCAAACCATTTGTGCTTTGTCTCACCTTTTCCCAGCCTTGCAAGTTCCTGTTACAAAGGACAGTTTGTGAAGCAAGCACCTGGGGCATGGGGCCAGTGCCAGAACAGCTTTGCTGTGGGTGCCTTTTGGGAAAAGGTTTCATGCTGTGCATTAGCGGCACAAATTATGCAAGATCATTTTGCACAGCTGTGCTGGATCTTTGAACCAAGAGCTCAGGCAAGGAATGAGGAATGTTCAGGAATCCACCTTGCCTCTGCCGTGCCTCCATGTGACCACTGCCTGTAAGGTTTGCTTCATTATCCGTTCCTGGGCTTTACCAGCAGAGACCTAGCTGCCCTCACCCACTGAGGACTGCGTAGTTCAGAAATAGCAATCAAGGAGGGAAGGTGCTCTGATGGAGCTCATGCTTACAAAAGAGGAGGAACTGCTCGGGAATGTGAAGGCCAGGAGCAGTCTTGGCTGCAGCAACCACAAGATGGTGGAGTTCAGGATTCTGAGAGGAAAGAGAAAGGCAAAAGAAGTATTACAGTCCTGGTCTTCAGGAGAGCAGAGTTTGGCCTGTTCAGAGAGCTGATTGGAAGAATTGTGTAGAGAGCAATCTTAGAAGGAAGGGAGGTCCAGAAGAACTGTTTGTTTTTTAAGATCATCTTCTCTGAGCTCAAGAATGGTTCATCCTGATGAGCAAAAAGCAAAGGTGCGCTCCAGCCACTCCTTACTGAACTCAATCATAAGAAGGAAACAAACAGGAGGTGGAAGCCAGGAGAAATACAGGGATGTCTGAACATGCAGGGATGAGGTTAGGAAAGGCGAAGCCCACTTAGAGTTAAATCTGTTGGGGGACATGCATTGCAACAAGCAGGTCTTCAAGGGTTATATCAGCAGCAAAAGGAAGACTGGGGAAAAAGCGGG
Organism: Neopsephotus bourkii; assembly: GCF_033783945.1. NCBI lineage: Eukaryota > Metazoa > Chordata > Aves > Psittaciformes > Psittacidae > Neopsephotus > Neopsephotus bourkii. The sequence goes on along the minus strand of NW_026901402.1, from coordinate 1,023,267 downwards.
CCTGCTGCTGAAAGAAGCAAGGGACCTGGTGACAAATAACTAGGTAGTTAATGTGCCTTCTTCACTTTGGTCTTTACTGGTATTGGCTTTCAGCAAGCCCATGGCCCTGAGACCAGTGGGAAAGACTGGAAAGAAAAAGGCTGCCTTGCTGGAGGATGATCATATGAACACACTGGACAGACCCAAGTCCATGGGAGCTGATGGGATGCACCCACAAGTGCTGAGGGAGCAAGCAGCAAGGCTAGTTTCCATTGTCTTTCAAAAGTCATGGCAATTGGAAAAGGTTCATGAGGACGGGCAGAGCAAATGTCACTATCACCAGGAAGGGTCAGAAAGAGGATATGGGGAACTACATCCCTGACAGCCCCACCTCAATCAATCACCTCAATGGAGCAAATAATCCTGGAAAACCCTTTCCAAACACATGAAGGGCAAGAAAGTAGCTGGGAATTTGCTACTTTTGAAGTAGCGAATTGCGAAGAGGAAATCATGCTTGACCTGATGGCTTTCTACAATAAACAGCTCAGCAAGTGAGGCAGTGAGGGGCAGTGGATGCTTACATTGACTTCAGCAGGGCTTTTGGCACTCTCTCATAACATCATTAATAACTTAGGTATTGGGACAGAGTGAAAGCTGAGCAAGACTGCAGGTAATACAAATTTGAGAGAAGTGGTTGATTACCAGGGATTTGTGCTGCCATTCCAAGGGACATGACCTGAACAGGCCAGAGAAATGGGCTGACAGGAATCTCACAAAGTTCAACAAGGGAAAGTGCAAAGTTCTGCACCTCAGGGAGTAAAAGCCCCATGCATCAGTAGACTCTGGGAACCAACCAACTGAAAAGCACATCTGCAGAAAAGGACAGTGGGGGATCCTGGTGGACAACAAACTGACCATAAGCCAGCAACATGCAATTGTAGCAACGAAGGTCAAGAACTCCCAGAGGTGCACTAAAAGAGGTGTTGACAGCAGGTCAGAGGAGTTGACCCTGCCTTCCACTCTGCAGTGGTGACACCACATCTGAACCCTGTGTCCATTTCTGGGCTCTCCAGTACAAGAGGGACATGGACATACTGGAAAGAGTCCAACAAAGAGCCATGAAGATGATGAAGGGACTGAAGCATGTGTCCTATAAGGAGAGGCTGAGAGAGATGGAAGTGTTCAGATGGGAGAATGAAAAGTCCAGGGGGATCTTATCATTGTGTAGGGTATAGAGAAGTGGGGGGGGTGTCAGGGTACAGACTTCCAGATGTCCCTTCCAACTTATCTGTTCTGTTATTCTGGGAAGACAGCAAGAGTAAGAAAGCACATTTTTTAGTCATCCACCCAGAGAAGAAGAAATGGGGGTTCCAGTTCACGTGGCAGCATCTACCCAATGAGCTTATCCATTGAGTTTAACATAAGCTCAGAAGAACATGCTTGGCCCATACTTCTCAGAAAAGTGATGACTACCACTAGTCATAGCTCTCTCAGGCTTCCCACTGCTGTAAGAGAAATGACACAGCTGAAGTGGATGTGACTATAATAGATGATGTGCTGCTTTGCATGGAAAAAAAGAAAGCAGTATTTTCAGAACTAACATCACTGTAAAGCTGTGGTGATAAGTTTGAAAATCCCTCTGGTAAGAAGCATATTTGAAAAGAATGCCAAAGCATGGCTAAAACTGCTTAATTAGATACATTTTGTCCCATTCTGTGGTATTAATTACCTTTGTCATCCAGTCTATTATTGTATGTTCTGAAGGTCAGACTTCAAAGTCTTGCTTTAGGTTCTTTCATTTGTTCAAAAGTGCCTGGTCTCTGCCAAATTCCTTTCTGCAGAGGTTTTATCAAGCATTTATGAAATTTATGTTTGGCCTGTGATTTTTCTTTTCTAAAGCTGGGGGACATATGAAATTCATCCAATTCTAATTAGTACTTTAAATGGGTCATTATCATATCTGAAATATCTGAATGAGGTTCTTGGAGCTGGCACATCTTCTCAGAGGGTGGCATACTCAGATGCTTTATGTAACATGGTTACAATGCAAAAGGGAGCTCTATAATTTTCCCCAAAAGTGGTGAAATGCAGAAGGATGCATGCTAGACAAGAACTCCCTGGGGAGACCCAGAGCAAGCAGGTGCCTATCATGTCCACACATTGCAAGGACATTTTTGTTTCTTCAATAAATATACATGGTGTCAACAAAAAAAGGCAGAGGTTTGGGCTCATGCCTTACAGCAGAGGCAAAGACAGAGCTTCTCTGTCCTCTGCAGTCACTGGGGAAGGAGTGGCAGCATCTCCACAGCCTGCTTGTGAGACACAGCCCAAATCCCAGCCACCTCATTGCAAAAGTGATTTCTTCTTGCCAGACAATAACAGCAGTGAAGAAACCCTGAAGGAAACAGCCCTGACAGTCTTTTCATGTTCCTCCTGCATATTTACATGTGGTTTTCCTACACTCCTTTTGTGTTTTTCATGGTGTTTGGTCTTTCTTACCTTCCTGCTCTGGATAGAGAAGTAATGTTCAGTGCCAGCCTCTGCTGATGATCAGATTCCTTTTCAAAGTCCTTCTAAATCACACCAGGCAATAAGCAAGCCACATCAACTATTATGCCGTACCACCATACCCTGGAATGTATTTTCGAGGGCCTGGATCCTGGGTCTCTTGTATTTTTACCCATGTTGGATTCCCAGCTATGCTGCCAAAAAGGGTTGAAAATGAACAGGGAGATGGTATCAGTGCAGACAGTCTTCCCCTACCTGGTTCCTGCCTGCTCATTTGGGTAAATGAGCAGTGTGTGATCCTCTAATGATTTTACTATATTCTGCAAAGAAGTAGTTTTTACCCACAACTACTTATATCACATTTAGTTACTGGGTGGCAATCTCCAATATTATATGCTATCCCTGATAATACAGTCCAGCAAGTCTGCATACAGAGCAGAGTAAATAGTCTACTCAGCACAGTCTCCTGCAGCCCTCTGATAAAAGGAAATGTGAGCAGAGGTGCACCTTGACCAGCTGGAGGTATGAAATGTGTTTGCAGGAGCTCAGGTTGCAGCCTGTGTAAGAGGTTTTCTTGTGTAGTGGTTAGATCAAGCGTCAGTGGCTGCTGTTCACTGGTGCATGTGGAATGAAAGCCAGTGACAGGTTAAAAAGGAAGAAGAAAACACATGGGACAAAGCAAGGAACTGGTTGATGTTATCACTCGGCTGCAAACAGCAGGGCAGGGGAGGGAGGGCTGCTTGTCCCAGTTAATCCAGCCTGTTGCAGATTCAAAGCGGCTCCACTTTCCTTTTAACTCCAGTTCCCAGAACAGTGAAACAAGGAAGAAAAACAAGTAGAAGAGATCTGGAGGTGGGCAAGGCAAATAAAATACAGTAATGGCAGAGTGTCCTAGAGAGAGCAAGGAGAGGAAACTGTAAAACATGTTCTTACTCAAAACAGATGGTTAGTTTTGCACCTTGAACAGCAATTACCTGTTTCTTCCAAAACAAGTTTAGTAGCATTCATGTTAGGGGTGGTATCACTTTCTGTTTTCTCCATACTTACCTGCATTAGAATACACAAAACTCATCAGAAGCTAATGTTTCAAACCTGAATCCAGCCAAACAAACACAGCCTTAAACTGAGGCACATCGTTAGTCCCACCAAAGTCAACAAGCTATTGATTTGATTAAAATTTAACATGTACATGAAAGCTTTGCTAGACTGTGATCTCCCAGTCGCTTTTACTTGCTAATTCCCTGAAGTGTTGAACAAATGGTGTACCCTATCCTCCTCCCGGGCTAAGTCTGCCTGCCAAGCTGTTGCCTTCAGCTTGGGAGACTCCAAGCACACCCATCCGTGCACACGTCATTGCTGAAACATGCCCTTGCCTGGGACCCTGTGTGGGTTACTGCCGTCTCACATCCTGCTTATCCCAGCTGAAATGAGCCAGGGTTCGGCCTCAAGTATATGTTGAACGCATATTTTGGTTCAAGTACTGTGGCTTCTTTTGAGTGATTGTGGACTCAAAGAATCATAGAATGGTTTGAGTTGGAAGGGACTTTAAAGATCATCTACTCCAACCCTGCTGGCACAGGCAGGGACAGCTTCTACTAGACCAAGTTGCTCAGATCCCCATCCAGCCTGGCCTTGCACACTTCCAAGGATGGGATTGTCACAACTTTTCTGGGCAAACTGTTCCAGTGCCTCACAGGAAGGAACTTCTTTAATTGAAATCTACCCCCCTCTTTCAGTTTAAAACCATCCCCCCTTGTCCTATCACTACATGCACTTGTAAAAAGTCCCTCTCAGCTTTCTTGTAGTCCCCCATTAGGTACTGGGGGAGAAGGCTGCTATGAAGTGTCCCTGGAGCCTTCTTTTCTCCAGGCTGAACAACTCCAACTCTTTCAGCCTGTCTTCATAGCAAAGGTGCTCCAGCCCTTTGATCATCTTTGTAGCCCTCCTCTGGACTTGCTCCAACAGGTCCATGTCCTTATGTTGGATGATGGAGGTCAAGGAGTCTCCACTGAGCCAAAGGTTTAGGAGAATGGTAACTTCTGTCTTGGCAATGATGCTGCAGATGGTAGCCTCTCCATCCTGCACACCTAAGACCCAGGGGAGGGGCACGTTAGCGGCCAGGCTGAAAACATCTTAGTAAAGCTGTAATATTATTTTCATCCTATAGTTAAGGGAATAATCCACAGACCATTCTTTTTCTTGGGCAGAGAATACACTCACTTGGCTTCATATTCACTTTGTGTCACAAATTGACAGTGACTCCTAAAACAGGAAGATTAGGTGTGGGCACCTCTTCTGCAGGTGTAAATGTAGGCAGAGTCTCTGTTGCCAGAAGCCTCCTCTCTGGAGCCGAGCCATGAAGTACAGTCATTATTTCTGTTCCTCCAAGATATTTAATGCTCACATGTACTTGAAGAAAGGAATATTTCCCAACCACAGGAAAATTACTGTAGGTGTGGACTGAAGCTGTAAGTTCCATTCATTCACAAGGCTGCCTGTACAAAACGAAGCATGTTGTACAGTTCCCTTAAGCTATATATGTCCTGGGCTTCAAAGCACATACAGGAAACACACCTACAAAAATACAAGGATTTCTGAAGCCTCAGGTTAAAAAGTGTATTGCATGGCTTATTGACTTGGTGTATTATGCTCAGTCTAGTAATTTTGTACCATACTATGCAATTAAAAATGGTGAGATACTAGGGGAAATTTAAACTGTCCTTCTCAAAGAAATACCCACATCATGACACAGAACTGGCTTTGGGCATAGGCAAAGTAGGGAAGAAGATTTCTGGGAAGGCAAGTTAGGTTAGCAGTGTATATTCCACAGTCTTGAAAAATCCTTTAACGTGGGCTGAATTCTGGATGCTTTTGTTAGGGTAAATTAATCCAGTCTTATGGTAGATGACTTATGTACTTGTCTCCGGTTACTGCACACAGAGCTGGGGCCTGGCAGTCTGGGCAAAATTCTCACCCCTCCACTGAACGTGGGCACTGTGGGTTGCTCTGCCTATGCACGTCTTGAAGTGGGTGTGGAAAAAGGCTCTTGTGGGTGTGAGGATGTGGTAAGCCTTTTTTTGCAACTTTTTCAAGTAAGCAATCAGAAAAAAAATCCTCTGTGCATTGTGGTTTATTCTGAAACTGCTGAGAAAATCTGGATTGTTTCTGTCTTTGGCTATTAAACTTTATTAATATAGCCAAGCAGAGGAAAATGCAGCAGTAAAGTGTTTTGAAAGTACTGTTCTCTTTCTCTCTGTTATTTTCCAAACTACTTTCTTCCTTTCTGACTGTACTACTCATTAGACTGTATTTCAAAGACCACTAATCAGGCTAAGTGCCCATGGCTTGCTGGGAGAGACGTGGTTTAGGAAGCACACAGTGCACAACCCCATTTTAGCAGTGAGATGAGGTAGGGCATTCCAGGGGTAAGCACTTCCAGGACTTCTAGTTAGAAAAAATACATGCATTTCTTGAAATACTGATTGCAGCACAGTTGCACAAGGCTTTCTGGAAGGCAAGAATGCAAGCCTGGAACTGCTATTCATCTTTCACAGCTGTTACTTCTCAAATCAAAAAAGAAAGAGCAATGGGGAGTACAGACCTAACTTTGGCCATCAACCCCCATATTCTCTGACCTCATTGCAGCTGACTGCTGCTGTACCGTCATTCATTCAGCCCCTTCAGTTCGCTGTACCAGCAGGTGCCAGTCCAAGATCAAAAGAAATCACAGCAAGTATACCTTTTCTGCTTTTCTGCACTTACTAGAAACATGGAGAGGTATCAGGTCTGTAAAAAAATGTGAATAAAGACAGCCTTTTTTTAGCTTTCTTCCTGCAACTTATATCATGATTCAAGGTACTTTAGGGAAGCACACACAGAGAAAAGGATGACCTTCAGCCAGACACCCCTCAATCCTTTGCTTGCAGAAGCAAACGGAACAAGGGGCTGTTTGTTGGTAGTTGTTTGCTTATTCAGTCACTGTCAAGACCTGTTTGGACTGCCCTGTCCTATTGAAGTAGCCGTGTGTTTGCAGGGCAAAATAGTATTAATCTTTATCACTTCTGAAGTGCTTAGCATTTACCAGGACTTCACAAATATGAACTTAACTACAGCCATAGCACTGATATGTGAAGTAGTGAGCTGACAGCAAGGTAAGATAGTAAACACTGCCTTCCCCCTCCTACAGACTGATCACACAGCCTCACTCAGACCGACTGTGTCAAAACAAGGTTCCATGATCGTAAATCTGGACAGTGGTCTGAATGTAGTGCAATGATTTTATTTATGTTTTGGAGTTTGGTTTGGTTTTGTTTTGTTTTGTTTTGTTTTAAAGTCCATTTAGAGAAACAGCAGAAACATCACTTTCTGTGGGCAAAATGACCTTGAAAAACAGAAGCCTGGCAGTGGCAGAGGAATATGCCCCTCAAAGAACTTGCAGGAACAAATCAGCCACAAATGAAATAGAACTGAAAAGCAGGGAGGATGATAAGGGTAGATTTATACCAAAAGGTACATAGACACAGTGACCTCCGTGTGCTGCAGATGGGGCTCTGCAAAGTTCTGCAGTTACCACATCCGTCATCACCCAGTTCTTCCAGGGTATTACCTGAGAGCCTGGCTGCTTGATGTGATTGTCTTAGGACAGGGGCAGTGGTAGCCCCAAAGACTGTGATGGGGTAGAGAAACTGTCCCCATGTATGACAGAGACTGAATCATCTGATGAAGTTAAATACCCTCTGGAGGGTGTTACTTGAGGCAGACAATGTAAGATAGATTCTTCAGCGCCCCCTCAGTCAAGTCACATCTGCAGAATAAGCAAGATGCTTATTCTACCCTGGTAATATGTTAAGAGCATTGAAAAGATGTCTCAGTATTAAGCTACATAGTTGTTTCCATAAAGTTGAAAACTGGCAGCTGTCTCAGGTGACATGTTTCTTTTTTCATGACCTAATTCATAGTAGTTATAAATTGAAAATATGTAAAAGGAGAGACAATTAGCTTAAATTCTGTGTCTTATTACTGATTACAATAACTATTTGATCATTGTCTTTAAATTGAATATTTATTAAAGGCTTCTTCTTTCCTTAATTTTAAGTGTCTTCTATTTTCAAAGCTTTGCTGTAAGACATTTTGACTAAGGTATCTCCAGTAGCTCTGAGGTAAGCACTTTGGATGCAGAACAAGGTTGATGCTAATATTACTGAAGTGCAGACTTAAAGTTGTTCTCCCCATTTCTATAATACTGAACTCTGCGGCAAGAAAAGCAAAACTTTTTATTTCTAAGCATAAGAAAAGATATGCTGTTCAGTAAAACAGGCTGCCTATCAATCACACAAACCAGAAGCAGAACATCTGCACTTTGCTAGGATGAAGGCTTAATTTGACTCCACTGAGAATGTCTAACTAAGCCTTCTTTAGCTTATTTGTTTGCACTGCAAATGGAATATTCCTGTGTCAACTCAATTAAGCTTTCTGTAAGTAAATACAGGATTCATCAAGTAGTCATCAGGATCTGGTAGACATTAAGTCCCATGCCAGGCTCCTTGTGAAATTAATTACCAGTTCCTTAGGACTTTCCAGACAGGAGTTTGCTTCTGTTTTCTCTCATAGCAGGGCTGGACTGACAGGAAGTGAACAAGCAATAGCTTTTTATCTAAATCTCTGAGCTGCTGCGCTGGCATGCAAGGGAATAGTCTTTGCTCAAATCAAACAAGCAGGCCAATTAAACTGGTAGATTTTCCTCTTTAGAAAAGATGTTCCCATACCTCTTTCTCTAAGTCACAAGGCTGTAATCTAAATGAGATAAGACCAGCTCCTCAGTGGGTTTGCCTTTCCTGTTGAGATATTGATATGTTGCTGCTGCAAAAGCATGGGAAACCAGGTCATTTTTTAGCTAATTTTTGTCTTTGGCAGTTAAGACCCTCTCATGTAAGGTCACTTCACTTGACTTGCTGGAGCATGCAATAGCTCCCTGGTAAGTTTTGTGAAGGAAATAAAGTTCCCTGATAACATGAGCTGTATCATAAGATTAAATGCTATGCTTAAAAACCTAATCCTCAAGTTAAGTGATTATGTGGAAATCTCAGCTCATTAAAATAATAATGGCATTGCTGTGGAGGAAGGATTGAAAATGAATACCCAAAACCTCACAAGCCATGAAATAAACACAAATAATTCAGACTATTTAATATATATATTTAAAAAAATATAAAATATCAGACCCAAATTTCCATAATAACAATGCATGCCCTATTTTATTTGTGTGTGCTTTCATTTTTAAAGAAACCTCTGGAAAGCCATTGATGCCTGTGCCTAAAAACATTAAACACTTTTCTGTTCATTGCAGACTAGTAGGAGTATCACACTCTTCCTTACATTGGTATTGGTAGTGTCTATAAAGGGGTGAAGAGTTTCACTTTGGAAAGACAAGCATGAACCAAAATAAAGTCCTATTTTCTTTTTTACTCTTATACTTAAGAAACTGGTTTAATTTCTGGATTCAGTTAGACTTTGTTCTCAAAACATTCATGGGCACTTTAATCTCTGCCCAAATCCCTTTCTTATCCTGCAAAGGCCTTTTGCAATTTAAGACTTTTTTCACTTTTGAAAAGCATTTATTCTTGTTCTGCATGGATACTTATTTTAGGTGGACACAGGAATGTCTTTCTAGCTCTGTGTCTTTTTACAGGGAAGCCTAGATGAGGGGAGAGCAACTGTAATAAGAGGCAGTATGGACACATCTGGGTTGAGTACAGCTTTTTTGGCAGCTGTTCACTCCTGCACCCTTTTGCCAGCTTACCTGGTGGAGATTCTGCCTTCAGTTTCAGATCCTTTATCTACATAGAGAAGTATGACTGCAGAAATTACCTACCTCTCACCAGAATTTATTATAAAGCTTTTCCACTACATTACAATTTTTTTCCAGTTCTTACGTGACTTGGCTCTGCAAATTTTAACATGTTTCCCCTTTGTTTCCTCCAGCCCTCTCCCCCAGCACTTTTCACACATTTAACATCACCCAGCAGTAGCTGTCATGACAGCTCAACGGGACCATTATGAGGCTTAATTTACGGTGGCCAAACTGGCTTCTCTTTGACTCACATTATAGCCTTAGGAGCTCACATTTTCTGGTACCTGGGATAAATGAGAAAGATGGGGAAAACTTTCAGTGGTGTCAAACTGCTGGGTAGTAACTTAGCAGGTTATTTGTGTTTAACAGGTCTGATATATGTATTGACAGATATCTTGAGCAACTTGTACCTTGAGAAAAATGCCCCTCAGGGCTGCTTTGAGAACCACCTATATATAGAAGGACTCCAAATGTAAGAGCAGTTATTAAATTCATTCTGCATGGGCATCATACCAAGAAGCTTTGTTTTACAGCCATGCTACCTCCAACAGTAGGTGACAACAGAAGACCATCAGGGATTGAAAGCCATAGCACAAGGCTCAGAATAAAACTAATGAAAAATGGCATATGGTTGTCTGTGGAGGACCTTTCACACTCTCCTAAAATTCTGTAAAATTTGAACATAAGTAATATGAAGTCAACATCATTGACTTTCTGAGACAGAAAGCCACACTATGATGCTAATCTACTCTAAGGATTTCCTGTTCTTTTCATTCCTTTCCCTTTGATCTTGCATAAAGACATCTATTCTAGGCAAGGCTCAACTACCTTTACTGGGTGTCTTAGGTGATACTAGTGGCAACCTTGGAGAAAGTACTTTGAGAATTCAAGAGAGCAGTCAGTTTTAGTAATGAACTGTAATATATTTAAAGATCAGTAAAATATCTGTGCTGAAAACCTGCTATGGTTTGTAGTGGAAATACAACAGAAATCCTGTTATCTCCTACTTAGTTGTGCATATGCTGTCCACACAACAGGCCAATGCACCTACTGAGCTCTTTGAAAGCGAAACATTGGACTTTTGCCTGGATTTTCCATCCCTGAAAAAAGCAGACTGTGTCAAGGTAAATTTGTCAGGACCAGCTTGAAATAACATCAGAAAAAGGTCTTTTCCACAGAATTTTTGCTCTTAAGGTCTGCAGGCAGCCTCTGATGGCATCCCTTTGGTCCCACCTACCTCTCTCCTCCAGCGATTCTTTCTAAGAAGGTCTCTTGCCACACCCCTCCAACTTAGAAGTGTTACCTGGGTGTAATATGAGGTTTTCCTCCTTTGTCCAATGGCTTCTGGCTTGCCCAACATCCAGAAACCATCGAGGAGGAAGGTTGCTCTTCAGCGCACATTCAAAAGTCTGATTCTTTGGGAGTATGGAGTGCTTGATTTTAGTCCACAGACTTCATAGATGATCTGTGTTTCTGCTATGCTTGACATGTTCAGAATGATGCCTCACTTATAATGCAGAATCAGCACATGCTCAGTAGGTTTGATACTTCCCAGATGGATTAAGCCCATTAGGTATATATTGCACTGAAGCCTGCAAAAAATATTTCTGTCAAGAAAATCCATCTACCACAGCAGGCCCTGAAATGACCTTCCCAAGAGTCAGTGTCTAAAAATGAATTAAATTTTCACTACCTTTCTAAAAGGCCATATGAAACCAGGAGACCAAACCCTGAAGAGAACTCAAACTCAGTCCCAAATGAGTCATCATTCTCCTTCTTCCAGTGGTTATCTGCTTATAGCAAGTAATGGTGGAGCAGTAGCTGTGATCTCTTCCCTGTCATACACCCAGCTCTGCCATAGAGTAATCATGTTGCCACGCTGGAAGAAAAGCTGGGGGGAGAGTGTGTCTTTTATTTTCTTTTTCAAGAACAGTCTTCTGGGATATAAAACGGTATTTCTTGCCTGTATTATCAAAAATGACACAGTTCACAAAAGTCACCAACCACATTTTTTGCCAGCAGCTTGCCAATTGTTTCTAATTTAGAGAGCAGCCATAAATGTTTCAACTACTGGACCTGTTTCAAAATTTTATGCTCCAACCCTGTCAATTTTATAGATTTTATGGGCAATGAAAATACCTGACAGGCTGGGGACTGAATACTGACTTTGCCATATCCCAGTTTATTCATATTGTGCCCTCACAAAGGGTGCCAAGGATTAGAATATCAAGAGCTGTATAGTTTTATTCCCTTCAACTCTCAATAGTCCTGTCAAACCCCATAAACTGACAGCTCACACCGTTCATTCCTCCACCATCATTTCACAGAGATGAGGCTAAAGCTCCCCTGGCACTGTGGCACCTCTCCTGCTCTGTGGTCCAATGTGCTCTACAGAGGTGGCCAGCCTGACCAGGATGCCAGCTGGAGAGGAACATCACAGGGATGCACTGGCACCAGGGGGGTACCACATTTGAGCTACTGCTGCCACTAACCATATTCCCAGCCTGGCCCTACAGTCCCTCTCTGCCATCCAACACCTCACAGGTCAGAAGCGAAGTTACCCAAGATAGCTGCCTCCACAGGGAGAGACCCACCAGGCTTCATCACCGATAGCCAACACAGTAGGTAATACTAGCCCCACACTGGGACATAAGCAGAAGCTCTCCAGAGACCACACCATGTTCTCTCAGTCTGATGAACCCAGGCTACTGGCTAAGCTAAAAAGAAGCTTTATGCAGATCCTGCCACACATACATAGGTTCATGAGGTGGGCTGCAACGTCATCTGCTGTTACTAAAACAAACCTGGTTAACCACAGTGAGGCATCCACAAAGCCAGAAAGCAGACGAACACCCTGGATTCTGGAGAGGCAATTAAATTGCATGCCCTGTAAGCTCTTGTTATCATAATCACTTTTGATATGCACTGTGAAACATTCACTTGGCTTTCATCCCTAACTCTGTCTGGTGTTTGAAGTTGAAGAACAAGTGATGTTTATTCTGGGCTAAAAGACAGCTTTGTTCCAGACCAGATGTCTCATTCCCTGCACATATGTCAGCCCTGCAGGTGATATCACAGACTCAAGAAACAGCAAGTTTTGGAGCAATTTTCAAATAACAATGCAGTGTCAAGGTATACTTAGACAAAATAATAAAGTGCCTTTTTCTGCCTCAGTCACAGCAAGTTTTGAGGGTTTTTATTCCCCAGACAGTGAGTTTTACTGTGCTTTGTCTTCCATCACTATAACTGAGAATAACTCCACTTACTTCAGAGGGAGGTTTCACATCTATATGCCTAAGAGTGAAATTTTAAACCAGCACATGGATATATTGCATGTTTGAAGGAGTTGGCTGGTTTAACACTTTAGTTCTTCAGGGACTGGCTTTAGATTTTCTTGTCTCTGATGCAGTGAAAGCAAATCCAGGCTTTCAATGAGTAATTTATGAATCTTGGATTTTGAGAGACAAGTTTTACTCCAGGGTTTCACACGAACATTGTATCAACCAGATGTAAACAGCAGAAAGTGTCCTTCTGTATTTAATCCAGCTGTTACATCACACAACACAACGACTGATTTTCCTTTTCATCCATCACAAACAGTAACATCCTCCTCCTTGATTTTTTTTAAATCTATTTTTGGTATCTGTTGGTTTTTTTACAGCAGCAGCTCACTGTCATTGCAAATATGGGTCCTCCTCAATTTGTGTTTCTTTGCAAGTGGGTTAAATTCAGATTTTAAATTATGAAGAGTGCCCCAGTGGCTCCTGCCCTGTTTTCAGCTGGGCCAGCAAAAATCAGCACACTCCAAATACTTGTAGGTAAAACTTTGCTTCATCTTAAGCTGTATGACTATCATAAACGGGTAAATTATTATGGTCTAGATCTACAAAAGTGCCTAAAGAAGAACCTACCAGGCTTTTCAACACCAGAGAGCCATACTCCAAAACACTGCCTTATCCTACATGGATAGGAAATGTTTTGGTGTGACATTAAGTTACATCTTTCATATATACAAAGTGCTTCATCTGTCTTGGAAGGAAATCATTGCTCTACATCCACGGGTGAACAAATCCACCAGCCAAGCTTCCCTCTGACAGATGGCAGCTCTGCACACTGTGCCACTATCACATCCAGCATGCTTCACTTGTAGGTACCTGGGGACACCTTGGGCCAATTTCTGCCACAGGTCCAGAAACAAACACATCACCTATACACAAGGCAACACTGGAGCTAGACCCATTAATAAACAAGGAGAAAAGCACACAGATTGCCACACAGCACTGTAAAAACCTTTGGTTATGGATCTAAGGCACAGTATAAATCACAGTGCCCTTTTATAGCTGGGTTGCTGGCCCCATGTTAGATGGAAATTAAGATCTCTTTTTAAAAAGTTGCAACTTCAGAAGAACCATAACAGAACAAGAGTCTAGAACAAATTCCCAATCTGTTCCACCCACCTCCAAAACTGTAAAAGGTCAGAATTTATTATTATCCTCTCTAAAGGGTCCTACTCCTGACACAGAGGAGCAAACTATTAATAGTAGGTAATAAATCCCAGCCACAAACAGGTTTGATTGCTTTTGCTTTGTTTTGTAATCTGCTTCCATAAGTGGAAGAAGCAGATAAAACACTTCTTTTTTTTTTTTAAAGAAACCACAAATATAATTCACCTTCTTTAAGCATTTAAGGAACCAGTCTGCTTCTCATTTTGCTTCTCTGCATGCTTGTTTTAATTTTTCTGAGTTCTCTTCACTTTGGCTTTGCTTACCAGTTTCAGGGAGCACATGGTATTTGACATGCTAAGCCAAGAAAAACTCACTCTGTAATGTCCAGCACACACATTCACAAATCGTGTCCACAGCCCAAGCTTAGGAAGAGTTTATTTTTTGCTTCATACAAAATGTTTAAAGAGTATTTTACTTCACACATTGAAATTGGTAGAAACGTTGAAGTTTGAGTACAAACATACAACCTACAAGTAGTTGACTTTTCTGAAATATGTGTGTGGAGCTGGGGTATGCTGACAGCCAGCACAGAGCAGATTCTACTGCCCCTATTTCTCTTCTATGGAAAATGATGACATGCTCAGCCAAGCAATTACGTCTATAACTTTAAGTTTTGACCTAAACTACATGAAAGAGAGGCAGCATAGCACAGTGAAGGGGAGACACACTAGTGCTGTCCTTAAGCTATATTACAGAGGATGACAGTGATACAACCATCAGAGGATCAAAATACACCATGTTCAAAGTCTATAGATGGCTTGCATTTTGTGTGCTGCCCCGTATCACATTTTCACAGGTATCCCCTCTTCTGCTAATAAAACAAGTCTCTGAGTAGATGAATTCTAATCCAGACCATTACCTTCATTCTGCTATGTAGTAACCATATGAGATTGCTCATATGTGCATGTGCAGAAGTCTGCTGAATTAATGCACCTGCATAAGCAACTTGCTGTGCACCCACTGGATCATCTAATTGTGTGTCTGTCTATTTTTGCTCTACATTGTGATCTTTGTTTGAAAATCTTGTATTTGAAATCACTGGGAAATTTTCTGCAGACAGCTACAATTTCCGAAATTCATAACTACTGCCTAAGAGAAACACAGCAAAAGATTTGAGTTACATTTAAGTACTGGAAAGAAAACTTTTTGTTCTCCACTGTGGATTAACATATTGCATAGTTCAAGAAACAAATGCATACAGTTCCAGAGCTTCTAGTCATTGCTCACAATGCAAGCAGTCTGCACACTCCGTCAACCAAGCTATTTCTTATTTCCAGGATTCCTTTTACAGTGATACTTGCTCAAAAATTGATGAAAGATTACTTATAAAGGATAAGAGCCTTTGGAGACAGAATGTTTTCTTGCTATTTTCTTCCCACTTTCAGGTACTTTATTTTCCTGTTCTTACAGCTAAAAATGCCATGAATGAATAAGAATACAACCTGATGCAAAAACATGAGGAGTGTTTCACAGAAAACATGGTACCCTATCAATCATCCAGTATACTCATCTCTTCCAGAAAACCTCATTCATTCATATCTTAATAAATAATCCTAAAATCAGCATTATATATCCAAAATCAGCACATGTTAAGATGAAACTATGTGCAATTACCCCATACTCAAGCTGTAGGTCTGTAGGTCACCTTTATCCTTTATAACTTGATATACATCTATAATCAGAGGAAGGTCAAGCAGATCTGTACAGATTAGAACTTGCCTGAACACAGCCTCAGGTATTGTAACACTTGTACAACAGTTATATGACTCGCCATGTGTAATTAACTATAGTGCTAGTGCTTCAAAATTAGAGCTGTACTCATATATCCTTCATAAACTCACAAAGCTGTATGTGTAAATGGCTGACAGGTACAATTGCCATGACACCAGCAGGTGGTTTTTCTGAACCTGGTAAAATCCTGGTCTTCAAGTGACTGGTAATTAACCAAACAAGTCTCCCAGATGAAAGGTGAAATCCTAGCTGTACTGCAGCAATGCCAAACTCACGTAAGGATGGCAAGGATTTCATTTGGAAAACTGGATTTACGTTCTTGAAAGAGAACATATTGAATTTCCTTCTTTAAAAAGATCATTTGCAGCACAAAAGTTATGTACCAGGTACTACCCCATCCACAGTAACCTTCTTGTGGTTACTTCCAGTAAATATTTTTCAGACAAAGGCAAAAAGCTTTGAAAACAAACCTTTGTTTGTGATGACTGTGCAATTAAAACAAGAATCAACAGAACACAGGGAAATCAAGGTAGGGAAATGCTGGAAGAAAACCAGACAAATATTGAGGTACCTGACTTCTCAGATGTGGTCTGTGCCACTGGAAGCCAGCCCAGCTTTCTTATTAAATCAGTCAGATAGAGGATATTGTCTCTCCCCGTGAACCTCAGCATGCTCATAACCTTAGACCATCAAGGCTGCTACTAAAGACCCATAATCCAAATACATTAACCTATTACTCAAAGGTTGACTTAGGGAAGATAAGAGAGTAAAATCAAAGAAAGAAAACATAAAACTTGTCACATAAAACCTACAGCCTTCATCAGATATATTTTACAAGGGTCCATTCACCGAGTGACTAAATTGTCTAGGACATTTGTGTTAAAAGTAAATTACAGATTGTCAAACTCTCTTAAATTTTCAGTAAATACACAGCATGATGTTTGTAGATGGGCATTTGAGTTACAGACCATAGAACATGTTTTTATCTCACTGTTACATGCTAGCTTCCCCTCCCCCCAAAAAGAAGTCATCAGCAATTTGGCACAAAAGATTTTTTCTTGCCACATGACGCATACCTAACTATGTCTATTGTTAAATTTTGGTGGTGTGTAAATGGACTTACAAATAAAATGAATATGAAATGTGAGATTTCCTCCTCATTTTTTGCATTTGGTATGCTTATTTTGGAAATTCCTGTGAGTTGGGTAAACAATTAAAATATAAAATGCCAACAGTCTGTAAACTGCATGAATCAAAGTTATCTTTATTGTCTTAAGAACAAGTGAAAGGTAAGAATGAGTATCATCCTTCGGTTAGTACCAAGTAGTGCAAGAATCCAATTCTTCTCCTTGTCAGTTTCGGAAGAAGAAACAGATACCACCGAATGGAAACCACAATTCTTTTTTCTCTTCCATTAGAAATCAAGCTTCATATTACTTTGTCTATCTCAGGTAAGCTCAGTAAAGAGCAAATATTTCTTTTCACTCAGTCTCTAGGTAACCATGAATAAAAGCTGTATAGTTCACAGGGGACCCAAGTTGTTCCAACTGCAAGGGAATATATTTTGTGCTATCTCAAACCTGTAGTATATTATGGGGGGAAAAGTGATTTGGAGGCCAAAAACATGGGATGATTTTCTGTAACAAGCCTCTACAAAAGTTGACTCGGGGCCCATTAATGAAGAAGCATGAACTTCAGTGCAGGTTACCACAGTTAGGGTATGGCTTTCTGTGCCTCCAAGAGGAAAGCAAAACCTTCCACGTAACAATCAGAGTTCAGATCCAGTATTGCTGAAACAGCTAAGAGGCAGAAGAAAACATTCAACAATACCTAAAGCAAACAAGAGGTCCTGGTTTGCTGTAAAAGGCACACATAGTCTATTACTTTCACAATGTTTTACTCAAGGCTGAAGCCTTGCGTAGGCAAGTATGGAATCACACATACTCTTTTCCATACCTCTTTCTAATATTTGTACCTTTTAATTCCAAACCTGGCATCAGTGCAGTGCTGGTCAGGCAGCAATTGAACTACAGTCTAAAGCTACCATGAGAAAGAAAAGAGATTAAGAGAAAACGCAGAGTGTAAAGAAAACTGCTTGCTCTTGGGAGATTAAGCTCGAGAAAGACAGATGTAAGAAAGCTTTAAAAGTATTTCAAATGTCGGAGAGCTTTAATAATGCCAAGATTTCTACAACTATGGTGTGGCATGGCACCCTTTCATTTGGGTGTAGTATAAACAGATAAAAGTGCTTATATGCTTGGAATGTAAATAAGATGTATGGTACTCTGTACATCGACACAATGCCACCAATGCCTGAATAGGATTTATTTCACCAGGTCTTTGTTATCCAATAATCATCTACCTTAGCCACTTGAGGTTCCTCTTCTAGTCACCAAGAGAAAGTCTTGCTGTAGTGGGAGGTGATAAGCATTCGTCCTCCACTTACATTAGACAAAATAAGTTCAGCTGTTTTCTGGAGGTCCTTATTCTTCCTTGCTGACTTTGAGGGATGCATGCTTTTCTAGAGTGTATGTTTCTCTCTGTTGACAGTAAAGGGAGCTCAAACAATGAGCTGAGCTGGGGCTGGCTGCATCATATGAAGGTTCATCTTTCCCTGTGAGCCCTGTCCCCTATGCCTCACAGCAGAGCTGTGTGACTGACCAGCAACAGCTGCCCAAGAATGTTCTAATGACATCCTTCCCCTAATGCACAAGCCATTTGCTGGAAAAGAGCTACAACATCATGGGAAATTTTACCAATACTTGCCCAAATAGTTCTTTTTGCTGTAATATTCAGTGCTGATTCCCAGGTAGCTTTTTTGCTGTAATATCTAGCTAGGAAAAAAGTTTCCTGTAGATTTCTCCTTGGTATCACATCCAGACATTTTAAGGCAGCTATTCTGCTCTTGCTAAAATTGCTGAAGGAGACAATTTTCCTGCTAGCAAGAGACTGAAAAATTTCAGAGAGGTGATCTAATAGTTTACAGTCAAATATTGGATTGTGTTTAAGTGCTGAAACTTAAGAAAATTGGTCTTATAATGATCTTCTGCTTTTCCAGATCCCAAATATTTTATAAATACATCTTTCTACAGGACTCTCAATAGGTCATACTAAACAGTTTCACACTCTCTACGCTCAACTTTGAGCAGGGAACATGAACATCTGTTCCTTTGTTTAGTAGTCATCAAACCTGGCTTTTTATCTTTAAGAGAAAGACAGATTGACTGCATCATAAACCAGAAAAGCAGTATTATTGTGATCACAAATTTCATTGCTTCAATCTGTGCATATATTGTTTCATTTACTTTCAAATTTCACTGACAAACAACTCATTACCACAAAAATCAAGCCATCTCTGAAACAATCTGCTCTATTCAGTTTCATTGTGCAGCAGCTGGGAATGAAGGCAATTTACATTGCTTAACAAATGGACAAATTTAATCAGTACAATAGCAGTAGAGCAATACTTCAAAAAACAACAATAACACAGCAGTTGTAACTCTTTCTATAGAGAAGGCATATTAAAAGAAGCCAGAGCCAGGACAACAATCTGCTCAGGAGTTTTGATTCCCTTCATGCAGAGCCCTTTTATAGTCTGTTCATTGCAAGAAGATATTGGCAGCTTATAAGTCTCAGCTTTCTGAAGTGCTGCCTATCCCTGGTTTTCAGTGAAATCCGGATAGAGCTCATGGAGCAGTGTGGCTTCAAGTTCCCACTAACTGCAAACAAATGGGAGGCAAACAAATAGAGGCACTTTGTCTGCTGAGGAGAAGAGCCAAAACATATTTCATTCTCCAGTAACCAGGAAGAATGGAAGAATATCTGCTGGATTGTGCAATTGCAGTCAAGGGGAGAAGCCACAGCAGGACAAATTGCAACCATTTCAGTTCAAAGACAGGACATGGCAATGGCAACATGTGGTAATGTAGCTGAAATCCAGCTGGGCCCATGTATAAAGCGGTGGCATCACAAATCAGCACCATTCAAATTGTAGTGACAGAAGTGATGTGACGAGAAGCAAATGGAAGTGTAAACATAACCATATTTTGCTCTTTTACTTAAAAGATCAAATGTAAAAGTCAGTTCCCTAATTTGTATACAGTGTAAAGTCAAGCTACAGGGTTTTGTCTTTTCAGCAGCTGCCTTCTGCTGATGTTCTTGATTATGGAAGGGATTCATGAGCAAGTTTTAGGTAAGTTTGGACTCCTTTTAAGTGGTTCATTAGCTGTGCTCATCCCTCACTATGAAATCCCAAAGGATGAAGAAAATGGCTCTGCTAAATTTCAAAGGCATTAAAGATAAACCAGCCAACCTAAGAGGCATTTTTCTTTCCAAAGAATAAAACTATGTTTTATCACTTTTGTTGCTATGTAATCTATGACAAAGCTGCAGACTGACTCTGATTGCAAGTATGGCTCTCAGGAGGTATACGTTTGCTTTACCAGGGGTATACTGAATCTGCATTACACAAAATATTACATGAAGTTCTATAAAAGGTGTAGACTTTCTGGAAGAAAGGTCATCATCCAGGATAGATGCACAGAACTGTATGTAGCCTAAGCATTTATTACAAAAGAAATCTCTAAATCTCACACTATGAAAGCTCCTGGGCAGCTTTGCCATTAAGAGTACCAAGGCTAAGGTATACTACAGATGCTCTTGTTTCTCAAACTCAGAAAAAAGGGATCAGATGTTTGGCATCTCCAGCTCTGTCTGTACCAGCCAGTAAAATTGGCCAGGGACCATGGGCCCTGAGGCTAACTGGCAGAGCACACCTTGCATCTGCATCAAGCTTCTTCCCTTGCTCATGCTGATGTTTTAGGAACAGTCCCTGACAGATTCTGTCATCCAGGATGTGCTTGGGCATTCCTCGTGGGAGAGGTAGTTGGTGCATGCCAAAACTCATACTGGGGATTAGGCTAACATCCAGTTTTGCCAGTTGTCTGTGAGTGCTGGATCTTGTGCCCTAGTCCTGATTTATTTACTATTATCACCTTAGCTTCTATTTCTTACTACCAGCCCAATGACTACAGATGCTGTTCTTTCCTCTAAATGGAATGGACCCTTTAGCAGCTGGAAGACAGAGATCACAGCAACCGTGCCAGTGCTATGACTAAATTAAACTAATATCAGATCATTCCAGGGGGAGCAGGCACAATCTCCAGAAGCAGGAGGAGGCATCTGTGGCCTCAGCTGTAACACAACCACCAAGGTGCACAGCTGAGTCATCTGGCTTCAAATCCTCCCGTTGGACAGGGACAACCACGAATATCTGGAAGTAATTTCCAAGCACCTTCTCCTTTGGATGTTTATTTTTTTCAGACCCTTATGCAAAGTGGTGACAGTGAAGGAGTCAGTACAGTGAGACTATCTGGGTCTTGCAGCTGTTACAGCAATGCTAACACATAGCAAGAATTCCTCTGCCACTGAATCATCACTATTTAAAATCAAATTTTCAAAGGAAAAACACACAAAACTTTCACTGAGAGCAGAATCCCACCCCTCAAGCAAGGAACAAGCCATTGTTTAGTAAATAAGCAATCTGTTAATTGTCAAATCAAACCATGGCTTAGCTGTATTTTTTGAGCACCCAAGACCATAAGCCAGAGCAAGTTAGAACCACTCACTAATTAAGGTTTAAGTATTTCAGACTGCGATTATTTAAATAGGGGGATCACACTTCTCTCCTCATAGTAGCTTGTCACAGCAATTAGTTTAGAACTGCAAAAATACAGACATTGTTCCTCCTTACGCCCTGGGGAGTTCCCAGCAGTTAATGTCTGCAGTTAGTACAGCACAACTGCTGGATGGAAGATAACTTGTACCAACAGCTAGAGATGAGCCTGAAGGGAGCAGAGCAGATAGGTCCCATCTGAAAAATCCTGAGCCCAGCAGCTGCCCCTTGCTCATGGGACTGGGCTAGTGCACACTGGGCAGGCTAAGTGCCACACAGCACTGATTCAATAGGTTTTATTTTCCTGCATTTTAATGCAACTACAATCCTGCACACAGCAGTTTGTGACCATATGATTTTACCCCATTCATTGAAAAAGAAGATATTTCATAGATCTTCAGAGCTGTGTGGGAAGCTGACTGAATATCTGTGAATGCTGCTGATCATCTCACTAGCTGCTCCGCACAAGATAGAGCCCATGGGCAGCAACTACACCAACTTCAGGGGCAGAGCTTAGGTATTCATCCCTGGGCAAGTGGCCTAGTGACAGAATCAGCAGCCTGTGGTGCAGAGGACAACAGATTTCACTTGCCAAACAGCTGAGCTGGCATCAGACTGCAAGCTACCAAAGCAGTAGTGAGAGAGAGCTACTTTTGAAAGGCAGAAGACCCCAGCCCCCTCAAGCATATTGCCTTTGAGTTGGAAAGAGACATGCTCTGTCATTTAAGGCCTGCCATTCTCTGGCTCAGCACAAGCCTACTGTTGCCTAACCCCCTACTCTTAGTCATACACACTTATCATCATCAACCTGCCTAAGCCAGCTCCCCACACTTCTCCTTCCAGGCTACGGGGTGGCCACAAGGGATTATCAAATCTTTAGTTGATCTTCTCAGCTGAAAATTACCTACTGTGTCAGCTGAACCCCTGAGTTTCTGAGTATGCAGCCACATGCACTGATACTGCTGCGTCAGTCCTATCCCATGCTGGAGTAATTTCAAAAAGGTCATTCTGTCCATTTGGCTAGTGAAGTATTCCCATCATATCTTTTCTGGCACAAGACAAGCATTTGGAGCATGCTCTAATAACCAGGCAGCAATCAATCTTTAGAAAATCCCATTGCTAACATTTCTGTATGCCTAAGTTGCTGTACCCATATATAGCCCGTAAAATGAAATGGCCTGATTTTCAGAGATGCTCAGCTACTCCACATAAGTGCCTTTGAAAGACAGATGATTTACAAGGCTGTGCTGTTAAGCTTGTTAGCTGCTGGCTCTAAAGTTTAGAAGGCTAATCTAAACTGACAGAAATAGGAATTTTGCAGAGGGACCATCTTAGAGGAGAAAGATTTTAAATAAATACACACAGAATCTATATAGATTGTTACTTGTCTGGACTATCAGCAGGGTTTGCAGTTCTATAGGCTGTTTCCACCAGAGAGAGAAACTGATAAAGAAATCAGGTATTTCTTATGAGTGGTTCCATTTATTCACAACAGCAATGACAAAAATGCAAATACTCATGTTCACTGATGCAGCAGGAAAACCACTAGACCTGTAGTCCTCTTTCCAGTAGCCCATCCAGTAAAATGTGACCTCTCTATAACTGGAGACGAGGAACTGCTCTTTCTCCTCCATCAAAATACCTCTACTTTGGAGCCCCGTGTGTGGAATTAGTGCAATAACATTTCTTTCTCCTTGGCAGAATGACCCTTTTCTGCCTGCCCAAAAGCTCCAAGACTTTCTTTTTTTAAATCTGTTTTCTTATTGATTGTCCTGCTTTGTTCTCACACAATCGAACATGCCTTAGCATGCGCCTTTTTTATGGAGGCTAATTGTTTCCACTGTTATCTCCCAAAAAGTATAGTTCCTTGTCATCTGAAAGAAGCAGTGGCTGTTCTGTCCCTGCTTGTGTGCCCACAGAAATCATAAAAAAGGATCTCACAGGCTTCTCTGTGCTCTGCATGAGGACCTCTAACCAGATTCTTCCTCTGTGTGAGATGTCCTCCCTCCCACAGATTTTACAGACAAAATTCAGACTATTCACTGACAGCTGCAAAACCAATTCAGGACCATGAAAAAAATACTTGTCTTGAAGCAAGAAATGAAAAAAAAAAAATTCTAAAATCCCAGTTTGGGCCCAGTCTCTAAATCAGAGGGAAAGGCAGCAAAAATTATGTCTTGAGTGGTGCATTTATTTCTTTTTAATGTCTAAGTGCAGAGACTGATGTTCTTTTTGTGATAAGGGAAGTTCGGCAAAATAGCAAACTGATGAGTAACTTCACTACTATGCCTACATGCTCCTCAAAATTTTAATTATTCCAGTGAGTAGACAGAATATAATTTATTCTTCCCATGAGACAGAAAGCAGAGAGCAAGCTCTGTTCTTTTAATTCATTAATCTAGTAATCTATATTCCACATTTTTGCAAATCAATTTTATCCTGCATAGAAAATGTAGCCTGGCAAGACTTCACTTCAGTGTATGTGATTTTACTAATCTCCTTTCAGAAATCCTTGACCGCTCCACTTTTCTTTAAACATCAAAGCAGAGATCATGGCAGATGCCTTTTTTCGTTTTATTAGTCTGGGACTGAAATACCGCGTGAGTACATGCCATGAAATAAAGACGTTGATTTGGTAGATTTTAAGATTTTGCAGATCTCCCAAACCTTGGGTTTGGGGTTATAATAATAGCAAATACTCCATATATATCTTTATTAATTTGGTATTTTTAATGTTTTTTTGCCTCCTTCAAGCCCCCTCTACAAACTGTTATCAATCTCTTTTACTTCTGCTACCAGACTTGCTACACTTCTGAATTTTCTCATTATACAAAAGTAAATGTACATGCATCCAATAACAGTTCTTCATTTCTGTCTGCTTATCCTGTTTGTGATACACATTAGGAAAAAAATACAGAATCATCTTGAGAAAAAAATACAGAATCATCCTGCAATGGTGGTTATAAGAAACTGCAGTAATTGCTTGTGAACCCCAGTCTTCTAATTTCATTTTATTAGCATCAGAGGCATTACGTTTGCCCACACCATTGTTAATCTACTTGTTCAGAAGCACAAACTGGCAAAAGAGCATCCCATCAATTCAAAGAATGACACAGCATCTCAGGGTTAGAATAGTTAGTCGGACACATAGCTCATACTGTAGAGATTTTGCGATTACTAAGGTCACCATAACTTCAACCATTTGAGCACAGCTTAAGATCATGCCAAATACACATTCACAGATGAAACAAAACTGAGCCTTACCAGGCCACATAGAAGCATCTATTTTCCGATTGAAGACTCTTTTCTGGGTATGCATTGAAAGCACTATGTATTCTCATACACTGTCATCTAGGCAAGATCTTTAGATAGCTAAATTGTTTTAATTATCATTCATGCTTAGGGAGTCTAGGAAATTATGATTCCTGGGCCTGTTTTCTGAACCAGGCAAAGACAAGAATTCTATGTTTCAACCGGGGTTTAAACCCCATGTTCTTCTCATTTCTAGAGCCCTCCATACATAATTGAAATTGGATTCTTGTCATCATGCAGGATGTGAGTAGTTACATACTCAGCATAGCTAACATATTATGGAAATTGTTTACAAGCGATATGGTCATGCTACAGTAATACAGTAAGTAAAAAAGGAAATTTCCATTGACCTGTGACTAACAGTATCTTCCGGCGTATCAACTTTGTACTAGATAATCTACTGATCTTCCTATATGAAACTTTGCATTACTTTTTTTTTTTCATTATCAGATATATGAAGAAGTCTTAATGGTATTTGTGTATTGTAACTACTGGTCCACATTGAGCTTCTTGTTATATGTGCTAATCATATGTAAGTTAAAAGGCTCATATGTACTGACATTTCTGCAGATGGTACAGTTGAGAGGCCAAGACAACAAATAGATGTAAGCATACAAAGAATAATTCATACCTTAGTTATTATGCTTTAAATAATTCATCAGCATTCAACCATGGTAGGGGACTTCTTGCCCATTAAAAAGACATTATGTTTACCATATGCCACACTGGGGCTCCACAAGCACCAGAATCTCCCTGTACATAAACTGTATAGAAAAGACTGGGCTAGATTAAATGTAAGAGATTAAAAAAGGATGTGAAGAAAGAGAGAAAAGATTAAACAAACAAAAAAGGAGACCATAGTAACTAGAGGAGGGCAGGTACCTGACGTGATGGTCAAAATAAGTCTCACTTTTGATATATTCTTCCCAATAATAATTTTAAGTGACCAGGACATTTCAAAACTTAAAGATGCACCTCTTAAAGGTCCTCCTATCTTTCCTGTTACTTTGTCTGGTTCTCCCCTCTTCCCACTGACATGCCTTTTCTCTCTTTTTCCTCATCATATTCAACTTGAAGCATAAGTCTCATTTCAACTTCTGCTCATCAAATACAGCAAATGCGCAAATATGCATTTTATTAGTATTATTTTATATGAGGATAGCTGCCTGATTTAGGATTGTGAATTCCTCATGGAAACAACTATACTGGTATACATCCACTTAAGAAAGAACTAGCATACAGATGTTGGTATAAGCAGTTTTAAATAAGCATGCCAGTCTTTACAAGGACAAAATTACCGCAAGGAGGCAAAACTAATGTGACAAAAACTATTGATTTCAATGGTATTGCTTACGTGAATGAGGCTCTAGATTGAGCAATCTGTTGTGCAAAATGGACCTGCTTCATCTTGATTAAAAAGAGAATGCTGACTGTGAGTTGCAGAGTTTTAAAATCTCACTGAACTGTCCTTGCAAATAATGCTGTTTTTAGAAGAAAATCCAGCAGTGATCCTTTGCAAAATACAAGAAGATAAACATCTGATTGTGTTCTCTTGGTGCACTCTTATCACTTCCAATTCTAAAATAATAGAGTTGCATTCTGTACAACAGCTACACGTTCTTGTGTTCCTAGCAGAAACCAACACTGTTAACTTAGGAACTATGTGATTAAAGTGAGTAAAACTAGTTACTTTGGAAAAGAAAAAAAAAAAATCACATTTATCTGGACTTCAGTTGTTGTAAGAAATGTTTCTATTTCCAGAAGTATTAGAAATGGTACTCAATACCACAGACAATGCCCCTGTATGTGAAATAAACCAAAATGGAGGAACTGGCAAATTCCATGACACTAAAGAAAACATTTCTATTATATCTCAAGTTATTCTTATTATATTTGGATACAAGAAATAGATTTCATTAATACAAAACTCTAATGTTACACAGAAGTACACCAAGTTTCAGAATGTAAAGCATGTTATATATGTACCCTGGACATTTAACTTACAGGTGTTCCATCTTGTTTTGATT
Organism: Neopsephotus bourkii; assembly: GCF_033783945.1. Taxonomy (NCBI): domain Eukaryota; kingdom Metazoa; phylum Chordata; class Aves; order Psittaciformes; family Psittacidae; genus Neopsephotus; species Neopsephotus bourkii. The sequence goes on along the minus strand of NW_026901402.1, from coordinate 996,681 downwards.
AGGTTTTTGGTGTTTTGATTTATCAGAGAAGATCATTCTAACAAGGATGTAAAATCTGCCTATCATTTGTTCACATGATATTTGTGCTTCTCATGTGCAAAACCTGGGATCATTATTTATAGGTAAAGGAACTCTGGATTATCCCACAAGAATGAAAGAGTTCTTCATCTGTTCATAATTTATTCTAGTCCTGCTGCTAGTTTTGGCAGTTCAGCCATTAAACACAGTCAGACAATAAAAGCTAACAGCATGGTGCCTATCTGTTGAGCTTAGCTCTTTTGCAATTGAGGCAGCAATATTCTTTTGTTAAGTAGGGGCAAAATTCTGTGCACCATGCAAACATGTTTTTAGGTCATCTATGTGTATTACCTGCTGTTGAAACAAATATAAGCTATATATAACCACTGACAGAATCTGGCATTTTATCTCCAACTAGTTTATGCGCACTGAGCTTCAGAACCATGTTTATATGAGATAATAAGCAAAATACAATCCGCTTTAAAAAGATTAAAGGTATTATAACCCTTACATATTTTAGCATTTTGTCCTTGTAATCACAATTATAGTCACAGGTCCAAATGAAAATTAACTGTGTTAACCGACATGCTGACTAGAAGCTGACAGAAGTTATCAGTTAGTTATCAGTCAGTCTGATCTGCACAGAGGTTAACACTGCACTATTGTGCTGTTGATTAGTTTGCTTTTCCAGTTCTTTTTTAATCAAAGAATTTATAGGGAAATGTTGACAGTTCAACCAACTCTACTAAACCAGGTAATGCCCATTTTCATCTCTAAAAGAGAATATCCCATGGTTTTGGTCTTGGTCCGTGGACAATTTTTAGGCAGCTTTCCCAGTTCCCTTGCTGACAATGCTGACACAACCCCTCTTGTCTTCCCTTTTGCAAAAGTTAAAAGTACTTCTAGTAGTACAAAGCCTGACAGGTACAAGACAAAGCCGGAATTCCTGATTCATCGCAGCAAACTGGGACATAAAATCATAGGATCATAGAATGGTTTGGGTTGGAAAGGACCTTCAGATCATCTAGTTTCAACCCCTATGCTGTGGGCAGGATGCCACACCTGAGACCACATCACCCCAGACTCCATCCATCCTGGCCTTGACCACTGCCAGGGATGGAGCATTCACAACTTCCTTGGGCAACCCATTCCAGTGCCTCACCACCCTCACAGTAAAGAACTCATTCTTTACATCTAACTGGAACTTCCCTAAGTTTGAACCCGTTACCCCTTGTCCCATTGCAACAGTCCCCGATGAAGAGCCCCTCTCCATCATCCTTGTAGGCCCCTTCAGATATTAGAAGGCTGCTATAAGGTCTCTCTGAAGCCTTCTCTTCTCCAGGCTGAACAACCCAAATTTGCTCATATTGTCTTCATACAGAAGGTGCTCCAGCTCCCCTGATCATCCTCATGGCCTCCTCTGGACTTGCTCCAACAGTTCCATGTCCTTCTTATGCTGAGGACATCAGAACTGTACAGAATACTCCAAGTGGAATCTCACAAGAGCAGAATAGAGGGGCAGGATCACCTCCTTCGACCTGCTGGTCATGCTCCTTTTGATGCAGCCCAGGATACCGTTGGCTTTCTGGGCTGTGAGCGCACACTGAAGCCAGCTCACATTCAGTTTCTTGTCAGCCAATACCCCCAAGTCCTTCTCCACAGCGCTGCTCTGAATCACTTGTCCACACAACCTGTGCCTGTGCCTGGGATGGTGATGCCCAACCTGATTACAAGCAGTGGGAACACAAGACCTTGCACTTGGATGCTTCTACCCATTTTTCTTAAAACATACAGATCCCTTTCAACACTAAATGCAGAAATGCAACTTCTCTTGACTTTTTACACATACTTTAAAGTGCTTTAGAAACGCAGAAGGTACAGGCTTGCAAAATGCATTAAACTCTCACACGCAATGTTTCCTGGGGAATAATGGCTTGCATTTTTGCTGGGACTTTTACTGAGCAAGGCTAACCCCACTGTGATAAACTTTCATGGCAGTAAGAAAGATTCAGGTTAGGCATTTGGGCAATTTTTTTAATGACAGGGATAGTGAAGCACTAGACAGATTGCCCAAGGACGTTGTTGAATATCCATCCCCGGAAATTTTTGAAAAACTACAGTTATACCTGATCCCATCTTGGAGCAGCCAGTTGAACTAGATCAACACTTGAGGACACCTCTGTCTTTATTCCCATCACTCTGTTCTGAAACTTACTATGATGGATATCAGAAGAGCAAACTCCCTCAGCATGACTGAAGCATGTCCATTGCATCTGACAAGGTGCTGTGGACAGTGGCATGGAATTCAGTGCAGCAGTGGTTGCGATCACATACAGACACCTCAAGCAGCCATGCAGGAGCTCGAAGCCACATCAGCCAGGGTGGATTGCCGCTATTGGTGAATCTTCACCCTGACAAGCATGAGACACAAGCCAAAGGGACAGACAAACTCAGTATCAAACAGGAGGAAGGATTGCCTGCAGATTTAGTAAGAAAGGCACTGACAAATTATTTGCAAACACACACTCATTCTGCACTTTCTGCACAGCTAGAGTGCAAGACAGATCTAGATTTTGGCTTTTTCTCATCAGCTTCTTGCAGGCTTCATTCCAACATGGATTATAGAATTGAAGAGGAACAGCAGGCTGGGAGACATCTATTAGGACTGAAGAGCAACAATCAGATTTTTCAGAGGAAGCATGAGAAATGCTTCATAGGATGCCAGTAATGAGCAGGAAGCCTGCACCATACTGCAAGTTCTTCAAAACAGTGTCCAGGAAGTGCTTATTGCATAACTTTTCTATTACAGTTAAATATAATCATGATGATGGCAAGACAGTGTTTAATTTTAGCACCACTAGATAAAATGCAGTTGACAAGTGGTCACTGTCATGTTGAGAATATTTAGTTTTCTTTATAAATTGAAACACTGTGTATAGTTCCTACTGATTATGCATTTATATCCTGAACAGATAGATTTCTTTATCATCCCAACTGGTCATCTCAGCAAGGACACTAAGATTTGAAGAACCCTAAATAACTAAATATTAGGACAAATGAGTATCACTTGGGGATGCTGTCATTTCCACTCAAAGTATAATATAATTTAAAAAAAAAAATCATGCTGGGGTATATTTCATACGGACTGAAAAAGAGAAGAAAGGAAATATTGCCTGATCCCCATGCTGCTGCAAAAGGGAGACAGATAAGAAATATCAGCAAATTTACACTGCCAAGGCAAACACTTTAACAAAGCCTATGATGCATGGTCAAAGATTATTTATTAAAACCAAAGATCCTCTATATGAATATGGTATCTAACATCTAAATATTAAAGACAGTCTGGTTTGAATACAGTATTTGATTTATGGCAGGCACCAAGGAGAGTTTTCTGTTTCTTTTCCAAGGCAGGATTTCTGACCTGTCCAATGACTGATCCTAAGATAAAAGACTGGATAGTCAAAAGAGGATTAGAGTTACATTTCATGAAAACAGAAGGAATTTCTCAACACTAGCAGAATGCATCTTGTATGACCAAGTACAGCAGTACAGTTCCGCCATGAAAGACTCATTAATCCACAGAATGTGGCTCTTTCTCTGACTCCTTGCTCTGATCTCTTTACTATTTGCACCAGCAATTAAACTTAAAAAAATGCATTTTAATAAAATGTCAGAAAATAAACATCTTTTAGTGTCCTGTATGCACTTTGTGAGGCCTGTAACCTTCCTGTTGTTAAGGTCAGCGGCCTCATTAGCGTTGCAGTGGCTGAGCTCTAGTGAATAAGCCAAGTTCACAAAGCCTTTTACAAATGCAGCTGGCTACAGCACTTCAACACTTAAAAAATAAAAAAGAGGTTGATCAATAATTACTGCTCCCTCAGTAAAGCAGCCATGAATTATTTTAAACAGGCTAGAGTGCACTCAACCTAAACATTTATTTTTGCTTCATTCCTTTTGAAGCCTCTAGAGGTTGTGCTGTTGAACAGTCGGTTTCTCTATTTTAGACTAAGAGAATAGCAAGGGTGGGGGGAAAATCAAGGAAACATATCATTTCTTGTAGACTAACTGCCTAAATTCCTTAGTTGGGCAAATAAGAAATAAAGTTATGTACTTTTGCTTTTGGAATTACAATATTCAGTATGAACATGTGTGACTGTGATATTGATATATTAAACTATATATGGACAATGAATAGAGATACATAACCTTCACTAGAAATTATGTAAATACAAGTAAGTGAGCAAAATCTGGAGACAGCTGATGCCATGAAAGTGCAGAGTTGCAAAAAAAGTATTTAAAAGATGGAAGGAGATGGATGTAGAGACCTGACCTGATGGAGCAAAGTCTGCTTTACATATTTGGCACTTGTTTTGTTATAATTTTGTACAGTAATCCTCATGGGTGCAAACTGCATAAATGTAGTGGAATATTGCAGGTAAACTTTACATCACAGTTTTCTGCTATCTTTTTCTTTTTCAAAAAGTTCAGTATTTAAAACCATAAACATTCCAACCTTGTTCTCCAAAAAATTGTCCACATTGGATCAAATTATTGGTGTGTTGTCGTATCCCCCCCAACAACAATCAAGCAAACTAAATTCATCTTTAGTGTACTCTAGCTATGCCTTCTCCTTTTTCTCCTTTACAGTGAAGTTTGCCTTAAAGCTTTCCATGTCTCTGGCTTGGGGCTGAGCCCATACTCCAGATCTATGGCAGAGTAAGTCAGGTGAGGTGATGCCTTTCTCTGAAGAAACTCTGCACTTGCCATTCTGATGACTCAGCAAGGCTGCAAGTCCCAAAAATTCAGTATTATGCAAGGGAGTATATCACATCACAGAAACATTTTAATAAGAGTTTTAGAAAAAGGCCACTAAACTAAGGCTCTAATAAAAACAAAATAGAGACAAGAAGACAAAGCTATGACATATAGAAGTTATGTTTAAATTTACTATTTCATCTTATGCTTAGACATTATTCTGCTGCAACAATATATTGAACCTTTCCTGTTATTAATTCATGTACTTTAACGACAGTGGTTATTTGCTATAATTATATATACACATACAAATGAACAGAGATAGGAATTTTCTCCTTTTTTTTCAGTTTGAAGTCTTAAAGCTTGTATAGCTTTCAATTTTCCAAAGACTGAGCTTTCAGCACTTTCTGCACTTTCTGCAGTAAGCATTCCTATCAGGAAAGGCTCATAAAATGAGGAACTGAGTTATCTTTTAATCTCAGACTGGCTTCTGTGGGCAAAACAGGTTAGTCTAGGGTCTAGGAAAGAATTATTGTGTAAATATCACAAAGAAGGAGTATGCAGATGCTCCAGCTCACACTGCCAAGTGCATATGCTTCACGAAGAAGAGGAAAAGGAATGATGTCCTATAAGACAAAGAACAATTGTACAGGACACATCTGAGTGTGCTTCACTAGAAGCTAGCTGCATGTTGTCCAGCCATACTTATGTGTCGGTCAGGAAGATATTTAATATCCTACATGATTTCAAAAGATCTTTTGCTGAATTTTGTATTGGATAAATTTCAGTCTTTTCTTAATTCTTGTGAGAGAAAACACAGTTATGTCCCTGAAATACAGGAATGGGAGTATAGACATCAGGAAATTCCTACTGGCTGTGCCTCAGTGGTTTTGTGAAAGAACAGCCATGCACATCACAGACGAAGCAAGAGCAGTTGTTCTTAAGGTATCAGATTCGTATGAGCTTCCACTACGGTAAAAGTTTTGCTTGTTTCCATCGTCACACAGCATATTATCTCAAAGGATGCATGGCACGGAATCCTGATAAAATCACATTGATTTGTTAGGTGTTAGGTATTAGGTTTGCCAAACACTAACCCACAAACTTGAGATAGAATTAATTTCTTCTGCCAAAGCACTTAATCTAAATGCTGCCACAATTTAATAAGGGAAATGTTGATTTGAAGGTTGCCCAGAAAAAGATAGACATAAATATTTATTCCATTAATCTAAAAGATATCAATATTACAAAGTTATTCCAATAAAATACTTGCCAACTGTGCAACCGTTTCCCCTTCTCTCCTCCCTCCCTCTCTCCCTCCCCCCAGTGAGGTGTCATGGAATCAGTAGAAAAAATCCTCCCAGCCCAGCATGGAACATCAAGTAAGAAAATATGAAATCTTTAACTACAAAATTCCTCCTTCAGTATTTTACTGAAATTATTAAGGGATTTCTGTGAATTGCAGCTGTTTTATTTGGCATGCAAGCTGAATCTGGAGCCTTTACACTCCTTGATAGAAGTGGCTGTTGAAAACAGGGCAGAAATAATGAGGACTAAAGCCCACGAGTTGTGGCAGGCCTTTCACTGAAAACTGAAATGGGGAGGAAGGGAACATCTTATGAGTAATGTGTTTCTCATGTTTTGGAGTAAAAGAAATAATAGAAAGATGCTTGGAAATGCCATGAAAGATCTCCTAAGAACTGTGAAAGCCACACAGCCCTCTATTTTGGGACACAAAAGCAAAAGATTAGTTGAAAATAAATAAAATTCTGCAAAACTCGGGTCCAATGTTGCAGTATCCAAGAGCACAATCCAGAATACATGTTTTTTAGTACTGCGTGGTTGCTAATTCCAGCAGACTGAGAGGCGCACACAACCCCTGTGACATATATGCACCAAGACAGCAGCAGGCAATGGTCCATGAACATGAGCAGAAGCTGGGAACCAAAAGTAGTTCTGCTCCTGCAGGGTCTCTATATGAGTCCAAATCACAAGGCTTCAGATTCTTGATTTATATTTGCTTCTGGCCATGCACTACCTTCATCCTATGAATGGAGGCTACTCTTCCTTTATCTCCTCTCCCACACACCTCCACCTCCCAGCATTATCTCCTCAAAACACCCTTAGGCTGAAATTTAGCATACTGTCTTGAGAAGAGGAACCACAGTTCAGAACCACCTGTACAGTTATTACCTCCCACCATTTTTGCCACCTTTAGCTGAAACCTAATGGAAATGCATTAAGCTACTGCTGTTCTGAGGATTGCCCATAGGCCTTCAACTGTGGTTTTTCAGACTTCTGGAGGATGAAGGTTTAGGAAGTTCTTTTTATTTTCTTTTATTTTTAAAAGGAAAATCTGTATTTTCATTATTTCCCTGCATCACAAAGAGCAGCATAACTGGAAAGCCTGTAGTGTGGTTGCTGAGAATTAAAATCAAACACATCAGAGAATAAGAAGAGATCTAATAATAATAAGATAGAGAAATGGAAGTGCTGGTAGGTGGGCAGAGAGTCAATTCCTAAATACTGATTACTGTTAGGTCAGCATCTTTCTTGAGGTCAGATGCCCCTGCTCCAAGCTAACAGCTCTCCTGCCTGCAAGCAGTGGATTGTGTCTGCGCTAAATGTTTTTGCTAGAAGATGGGACATCAGTGACACCAAGCCCAGTCACATGGGCTCAGTGATATCAAGCAGACAGGCAGAGAGCAGCTGCAGCCCTTTTAGAAACATGTGTCAGAAACAGCAGAAGACAGCACTTCATCTGCTTGGCTCTGTGAGCCCTATCTCCATGGAGAGGAAACCAGTCACTGTCTAAGATTAAAGCCACCCCTGCTTAGTATTCCCCGCACATGCTTTGAGGAATATACATACAAAATGGCAAATTCCACATGCAGAATTGACTTGTCCCTTTTCAAAAATAAGGATACCATGAACTGTGTGCATGCTGATAGTACTTGGGGAAAGCAGAGATATCACCCAAAGACCACTGGGATGTTCAGACATGAACCAAGCCACAGCCAGAGGAGAGTTTGGTGGCTTATACCTCCTGGGATGCTTTTCCTCCCAGGTTCAGGATGCACACATGTGGAAAGGTTACAGGTGCAGAGCAAAGCACCTGCAGGTCCTGGTACTCTGTAAGAACATCTAGCAATTTCAGTCTTCATTCTGCCCCCACACTTGCTGGGAGCAGAATCACTCCAAAACACAGTACTAGCAGTCTCCATCAAGACTAAGGACAACAGCAGGCGATGTGCTGCTCTGTGAAATTTCCACTGTTAACCAAACCAGCACAAAGCAGCACTGTCAAACTGGGGTTAAGCGTTTCTCCCCCTACCCTCCCAAAATGTCAGCTTATCCCGTAATTGCCATTTCTATGAAGCCTGCAACTTAAGAGTTCAGTGCTATCCATGGTACAGTAGAGGTCAAATCTCTCCCAGAACAATTTTCTTACTACTTGAACTAAACGACCACTCTCTGTTTCCCTTTACTGGCTGCCCTTTTATTGACGAGAAAGAAAACTCATTTTTAGAGTGACAAGAGAACTATTTTGTTCCCATTTATTGTAGTATCAACCTGAAGAAACTATTGACATCAGTAATGTTGAACATCATGAGAGAGAAAAATCAGGCCCCAGTGGTTCACAGAGGATTTAAAGGGATCAGTAGTTCAGAAAAGATATAATGCAATTTTTTATGACACCAACAATTGTACCTTTCCACCAGCAAGGCAAGCTTCTCTTTCAAGAATGGATTTCAAAATGTCTTTAAAAAGTCAGTATAGCTCAGCCATCTCCTGGTGAGCGCTAGTTAGCAGGTACTTTAGGCTAAGCAAATAAGCTAGAAGAAATTGGTTTGTCTTCTCATCTCCAATTTCAAGAAAGGCCATTTAATTGAAGTCCACCTTGTGAGGTGCTGGGCTGTCTGTGATGCTGAAATTTGTTTTTTGTACAAAAACCTGCTGATGGAGCTCATATGTTTAAGCAAAATCAGTTCACTGGAACATTTTTTAAACTACTGTTCATACACAGAAGTATTCCATGAGAAAAAAGTGATTTTTCTGGTTCACAGAGTACATTTGAACTCATTCCTGAACTGCAGAGTCTACAATAGATACTGCCCAGAAACGATGAAAAAATCCAAAGGATTCTAGCATGACATGCTGAAATAAACCCAGACCTTCAAGAGCTGACATTAGCTATGTGTATTGTGAACAGCTGTCACATAAATCATTCCCAATTTTTGGTCTTTAGTCCCACATTTTGTTCCTTTCTAGTTATTATTTTTGCTCGTTGCTCAAATTCCTCATAATAAAATCAAACAAACACATCTTTTTTCTTATCTAAGGCAATAAATTTCTTGGCCTCTTGCTATGCGTCTCAGCTGCCATGTCAACACTTCATTTAACTTCACTCAGCCATGTAAGAAATCCAAGACTGTTAAAGTCATCTTAAAATATTTATTGGATGTTATATATTTATTATTATATTATATAAGATAATGGTCTATATTATATATTACATATATTATACGGAGTATATGTATATTATATATAACATATGTATATGTATGTATATTATATAGCATATCTGATATAGACCATTATCTTATATGCTATATAATATACATACATATACATGTTATATATAATATACATATACTCCGTATAATATATGTAATATATGATATAGACCATTATTTTATATAACAATATAATTGTATGTGACATAATAATGCTTTATAATTAATGTATCATATAGTTATAATTAAAAATGCAATTATGTTTGTGTTAATCTCATTGATTTTTAGCAATCTGTTCATATCATATCATTTTCAAAAAATATTTCCCATCCACAGGGCATTTGCCTTAAAAAACAAACAAAAAAGAAATATTAAAAACCTTCTAATTTATTGGCACTTATTAGCAATGTACTTGAATATCTATTAAGTATTATTAATTTTTAAAATCATTTCCACAACTCCTATTGTAATATTACTTGGCTCAATGATTGTCAAACTGGAATTCCTTTTAAAATACTGACCATGCAGATCAGGGTGCTGACACTAAACCTTTTCAGTTGTGTCATATCTCTACAGATAAACAGGCCTATCTATATCAGAGGGAATCATGCTCTCGATCTTCACGGGAGTTTAGAATATAATTTCTTGACATATCTTTTGGGGGATATTTTTAAGCTTGGTCATAATCAATGCTACGTTTACAGCACAGAGCTGCAAAACAAAGTGCAAATCTGCAGCCATCTCCAGCACTCCAATTAGTGAGACTCATTATGTAAAAGTGGATATTCCAGCAGAATTTCTGTTTTATTTATGACGCCAAGCTCGACCCAAAGAAATTAGATCCCTTGGGTTTCTTCTTCTTTAACAACAGAATTTAGCTACTCATGCACAGAGAAAAAAATCAAAACGTTAATGAAACACCTTTTACCTTTCAGGACAATGTTTGCCCTGAAGTGTACAAAACCACTTGGAGCACTAGACCATTCACCAAAATTATTTCAATGAGTTTAGTTGTACAAAACCCACTGATCTTATTAGGTTTTCTGTTTTCTTTTCTTTCCATCCTGTGGAGCTTTTCATTAGTCAGTGTGTCGGGACAAAATATATCTCCATCTATCCACATATAAGCCTGCTTGATCCTGCCAAAGGGAGCATAAATATCCTATCACTCAAGAATGAGAACAAGTGGTAAAAATAATAAAAAGGAAAGCCTGCTCTAATAACAGAGGACAATGGACTAAACGTTTTCTTCCAGAGCTTTGAGCAAAAGTCATGAAACACTTCAATTTCATATTACCTCTCTGAAAAAGGAGCCTCTCCTTTTAAACCTGGTATTTCATAATGCCTCACCAAAGGGAAGCGCACACCAGTATGAGGTATTTCATAATGCCTCACCAAAGGGAAGTGCACACCCAGGCAAGCACCTGCTGCAGCAGTTCTCACATCCTTTCACCTCAGGATATGGCACAAGTCTGTCACACCCCCTCTGACAGCCTCTAGTTTAGCCACCCCTCCCCATACATACGTGCACATATACTCCTTCCTGCCCAGGTTACAGGTAGCATTCAGCAGTGGTACTAGATATTTAAGTTTAGGCAACTAAATTCTCCTTTAACTGGATTGAGTGTTGGGCAAGCTATCCTTTGGCTCTGCATTAACTGGATCCCCATTGATTATAGTGGAATCCTTACATATTCAGTGAGTTCGTACATACATACAAGTAGACACTTACATGTAAGTGACTTAACTTCTCAACTGAATCCCAGTATGCATTCTTAGGTGTAAAGCTTTGGACAAAGTAATCTCATCATTAATTCAACTTGTACCTTTGAGGTCCTAGACAAAAGCATGATTCAGCTTTAATTACACTATTTTTGTAATGTGTTTTGAAATAATTTGAAGGCAGCATACTTCTTGGTTTTAGCGTTAGGAAACAGGCTGCAAACTCAGAAAAGAAACGAAGATCCAAGCCAAAAGTGAAGGGTTCACCATTCCTTTGTGAGATGGATGTGTTAAGAAAATAATCAACAATATTTGATGGTAAAGAACAGCTAGCAGAAAATGGTCAGATTTCCCATCCTCTCTGGTACGAGTTGTAGGAGACCAGCTGTGAGCACCTGAACTCCTCTCCTGAAGGGTGCTGTTGATCCTTGTCCTTGCTGCAGCTCATCAAGGTACCTTCAGGAGGCTAAAATGCGAATGTGCTGTAACCTCCTCTGGCCCTCCCTTCAAAATGCCACCTGGTGTAGCACCAGCAAGTCAGACTACAACTTACATGCTGTCTGCTTTAGTTCTTTCCTGATGAAACCAATTTAAAGATCAAGCCCCAGCCTGTCAATGAAACCCAAAATAAAAGCTATAACTATCAGGCAGGAACAGCAGCTGCTGTGGATTAGCAAAGAGGGCTAGCCTTTGGCCCCGGTGCCATTTATGTTTGTGTGGAGTCCAGAGGGTGATGCCAGTGGAGCCAGTCCTTGCCTACCACAGACGCCTAGGGAAGCACAACCCAGACTTACGTGTTTAGATCTGACCAGTCTGGCAGAATGCTTCCCATGGCAGGACTGTACTCCTCTAGAAATTTACATCTCCTTTCCTTAAGTAAGTTGATTAAAGAAACTGTGATTCACTTGAGTTTTGTTCCACTGTAAATAAAACCAAAGCCTTAACCACAAACACTTTACATGTGCTATTTAGCAGTGTCTAAGCTGTATCTCCAGTCCCTTCTGGCTGTTTGCAACTAATCCAAGATTCATTTATTACCATTCCATGTGCCTAACACTATCCTGCTGATCTATAGAAAAAAAAAATACATAGTAAGCAACAACTGAATATTATAAAAGGCTCCCACTTTTGCTGTTTAATGCATTATCTGACTCATATATCTTTGGATTACCACAAGGTTTCTGGAAATTAAAGTGCAGGAACGTGACTTGCATGGTACACAAGATTTTCTGGTAGGCTTACAAGGTATCAAAGGATCGGCTCAAATTTGTGTAAGATGTAGGTCTAATAAGTGGGAAAATTGGTGTCTGGTTGTTTAACTGCTTACAGCTGGCACATGCATGCTCTCATTTCATGTACAAGCACTTTAGTACTGCTGTCACAGGTTGAGAGAGTTGGGGTTGTTCAGCCAGGAGAAAAGGCAGCTCTGAGACCTTAGAGCAGCTCCCAGTGCCTAAAGGGGGCCTACAAGAAAGCTGGAGAAGGACTTTATACAAGGGCATGTAGTGATCAGACAAGCGGGAATGGCTTTAAACCAAAAGAGGGTAGATTTAGATTAGATATTAGGATGAAGTTTTTTGCTGTGAGGGTGGTGAGGCACTGGCACAGGTTGCCCAGAGAAGCTGTGGCTGCCCCATGCCTGGCAGTGTTCAAGGCCAGGTTGGACAGGGCTTGGAGCAATCTGGTCTGGTGGAAGGTGTCCCTGCCCATGGCAGAGGGGGTGGAACTAAATGAGCTTTAAGGTCCCTTCCAAGGCAAACCATTCTATAATAAGAAAATATTTCTGTTTTTTTTATTCTTTAGGGGTAATGTTAAAGTCAAACAAACAAGACACAAAGAAAACTTTTAGCACTTCATCATTCCATAAATGAGACTGATTCATAAGCAGACCTTGAATCTCAGTTTCAGAAGCCAAAGTGTGAAGCAGAAAATTCCCAGGGCAAGAGGCTTCAGCCCCACAGCCTGCAGCCCTAGCACCCACTCCTGCCATCTCTGCACATCATGCAGCAGCATGTGTCAGATGCGCACGAGGGAGTTGCTCTAAGCCCTACAAAAACCCTTTAACTGAACAGATAAACTATGTTCAAGCACAAGTGAGGTACAGTTGATTTTGGAAGCAACTGTCAACCTAAAGACAGCTCTGTGGTCAAAGGTAAAGGATTCATTGCACTGCAATTTGAAATGTTTGTGGAATAACCTCAACAGAGGCATTGACTAATACAGTTTCCATCCTCCTTTTCATTTAGATTTTGTCACTAATTAATTAGAAATAAGCAACATCAGAATTACTCAATACACTCTTTTCTTAAAAAAGACATGATTAAATAAAGCATTTAGCATATCAACAAGAACATCACAGACATAACACATTGCATTTCAAGCAAATGCAGGACAAGGCAAAATTTTCAAAAGCATGAAAGTCTCACAGAGATATTATAGGGCCAGTTAGGAAATGTAACTGGAGTTCATAAAATTATGAGTGGCAATCTCCCATTTCCCAAGGGATTTCACAGCACATCAAATAACTTCATTAAAGACAAATAAAAAGGATAGAGAGATTGGAATTTGGCACTTTGGGAAACCACTCTGACAAGTGTGCAACTTATTGCTTCACTGTGGAAAATTATGAGCAAGGTTGACCTGGAAGTAATGTTTTGAAACAAAATCTTGGGTTATTTCAATGGCAGGCTTAATGGGCAGGTTTGGGGAGAAGCAGCTTGGTGTACATATGAGAAACTGAAGAACTTTCCCCTTTTAGTTACTAGGGCTACCTATGAGGGACAGACATTAAAATACATAAAATTCATAGCTCCTACCTAAAAATCTGGAAGACTTTTCAAAAGAAGTCATAATTCTTCTGATGTTATCTTTCGAGAAATACTAGAACTCTGGGCAAATTCCAGACAGGTGGATGTCAACAACAGTCAGGTACGAAAAAGGTCTGATGAAGAAAGATAACATGCAGGCTACTGCTTCAAAGAAACATAGATAATTGGCATGGTGTTTTTTAATCAACATTTAATGGAGTACATACTTGGAGATTTTCAGGTCAATTTGAACACTTCTAGAATTTGTGGATCCCCTTTTCCCATTCTGTCTAGTATATTGTTATCTTCAGATATGAAATAATTTATTTTTAAGTTACTAAAACAAACCTTATAAATACAAATTTGTTCTTGACAATTATGTTGACTACAGGACAATTTTAGCAGTAACCTGTGGCAGTGGTTACTTAATTCACTCTGACAAGGGGGGAAAAAATGATGCGTCTGAATTTCACCACACTTATATAAGGTTGCCATGGTGTCTACTCCCTGAAAGACAAATCTGGGGGAGGGCTCTCATCCCAAACATACCATCAGTCCAAACCTACTTGGCTGTCATCACTTTCAGTTTCTGTCAATAACTAGTAATAAGGTGCTTTCATAATCCTCCTTTCCATGTTTATATAAAACATATTTCTGATGTGTATGATATAAAGGTTTGTGCACTAAGGTTTATGCCACTCCTTAAAAGTCTGCAAAGAACACTTAACTCTCAACAGATAAATGTTCTATTTATTGTCAAGTATCAAGCTACTCATTCGACGTTGCCTCTAACAAGTGTTTTGTTTACTGTCTGGCCAAGTGCTGACTCTGTCAGATATGCCCTGGAGACATCAGCATTTCCAAATCCAGGTCTTTGGAATATGCCTTAAAACGCTTTTCCTATAGAAGACAACCAGGTGAATACATTTGATTTTGAATGGAATCCCAAGAGAAAAGGGCCAAAAAGTAAAGGCATGATCTCAGATGACATTCTGATGCTTCAAATGAAATTGTGAAGGTAGATGCTTTAAATCACAGAATCACAGAATCCCAAGGGTTGGAAGGGACCTCAAAAGATCATCTACTCCAACCCCCCTGCAAGAGCAGGGTAACCTAGAGTAGATCACACAGGAACTTGTCCAGGCAGGCCTTGAATATCTCCAACGTAGGAGACTCCACAACCCCCCTGGGCAGCCTGTTCCAGTGCTCTGTCACTCTCACAGTAAAGAAGTTTTTCCTGATGTTCACGTGGAACCTCCTATGCTCCAGTTTACACCCATTGCCCCTTGTCCTATCACTGGACATCACTGAAAAAAACCTAGCTCCATCATCCTGACACTCACCCTTTACATATTTGTAAACATTGATGAGGTCACCCCTCAGTCTCCTCTTCTCCGAGCTAAAGAGACCCAGCTCCTTCAGCCTCTCCTCATAAGGGAGGTGTTCCACTCCCTTAATCATCTTTGTGGCTCTGCGCTGGACTCTTTCAAGCAGTTCCCTGTCCTTCTTGAACTGAGGGGCCCAGAACTGGACACAATATTCCAAATGAGGTCTCACCAGGGCAGAGTAGAGGGGGAGGAGAACCTCTCTTGACCTACTAACCACACACTTTCTAATACACCTTAGGATGCCATTGGCCTTATTGGCCACAAAGGCACATGGTTGGCTCATGGTCATCCTCCTATCCACCAGGACCCCCAGGTCCCTTTCCCCTTCGCTACTTTCCAGCAGGTCAGTCCCCAACCTGTACTGGTACATGGGGTTGTTCTTCCCCAGATGCAAGACTCTACACTTGCCCTTGTTGAATTTCATCAAGTTTCTCCCACCCAACTCTCCAGCCTATCCACGTCTCACTGAATGGCAACACAGCCTTCTGGTGTGTCAGCCACTCCTCCCAGTTTAGTGTCATCAGCGAACTTGCTGAGAATACACTCGGTTTCCTCATCCAGGTTGTTGATGAAAATATTAAACAGCACTGGTCCCAGCACTGACCCCTGAGATACTCCACTAGTCACAGACCTCCAGCTAGATTCTGCCCCATTGACCACAACTCTCTGCCTTCTTCCTTTCAACCAGCTCTTGATCCACCTCACTACCTGATCATCAAGCCCACACTTCTTTAGCTTATCTATGAAGATGCTGTGGCTCCAGCTGGCAGAGCTGCGCGACTGTCAATAGGTCTTTGGCCAGTGGACCATAGGACACCTTGAAATTACTAAGCAAATTATCAGTAACTGGAAACATATGGGGATTTCTTCTGTATCCTTGTTCCAAACACACTATTTGTCAGATCTTACATTTTAGCATGATAATTGGTATATTTTGGTTTTACTTATAGTCTCCCCATTTTTCAAAGCATTATCAAAGCACCTGACAGGCCAGAGAGATTGTATTCATACACAGGGGGCAGCCCCAGACAGGGTGACTGGTTCACCTCTGCAGTGTGCAGGGTGCCAGGACAGGCTCAGGGTACTCTGGACAATGCAGAGACTTTTCAGAGCTAACAACAGAGACTGTCAGATGAGACACTCTTTCCTATATCTGTTTCCCATGAGCCATTTGCTGACCAGTGCACCCTTTACCGTAAGTATTCTAGAAAAAACCCTTATATTTCAACCTTGTATTAAAAAAAAACTTATAGTTCAAATTCCTTTACATTTTAACAGGTAACATCCTGGTTTAGGTTGTTTATCCCCAGCTACTCAAAATCATAAGAAGTAAGTTAAAGTGTTTGGGTGACTAGCTTAAAAGCATGATATTTTCAAAATAGTACTTTGTTTCCTGTCTTTTTTATATTTGTCATCTGAATTTTGAGACTTGTGACATAGAGTTGAAATTTTTTCCCTGCAAGAGCTTTCTTTAGTGTCATGTAATCATGTGGGTACAAGTTTTGAGTTGGTGCATTAAAGGTATGCCATTAAAACAGAAGTAGTGGGAAGGGGGGTTTTCTTTGTTTTGAAAGTTTTCAGCAGTGATAATTCTTCTCCCTGTTCCAAATCTTATTTCTGAATGAATGCCTGTCTAAAGTTAGTGTTGTTCAATGGTACCACAAAACATTGTGAGAGTCCTGTGGACTCCTAACCCTTCCTTTTGGTGGGAGTTCTTACATAGAGTTTAATCATAGGCAATACTAAATACATCTATGTTGCAACTTCCAAAGTGCTGTTTCTTTCTTTGTGCTAACTTTTGCTTTCTGCAATATGTTATAAAAGAAACAATCTTCCTATATATCTCACAGAATTTTGATTTTCTATTCTTTTTTGGTGCTTTTCTTAACTGAAATTAAAGCTATAGCCTGCAAAAGCATTATTTATTTCCTGTTCATGAAAATGTAATGCCTTTCTAGGCTATCTCAGTGGGGTGCACTGTGACTGCAATGCACCAAAAGCTCTCTGAAATTAAAAGCAAATAAACAAACTGGGTTTACATTGAAGAAAATAATGGAAAACTCCTATTAATATGAGAGAGCGAGCTTGCAGAAAAGATATGTTCCCTGTTCTTTGCCAAACTTCCCACTTTCTTTTCTGCTCAGCAAGAAAAATAGCACTGTGCTTTGTTTTCCTGATCAGTGACCATGTTATCATAATGATTCTTTCTTTTCTACCATCATAAAATGTTACAAACA
The DNA here is from genome assembly GCF_033783945.1 of Neopsephotus bourkii. Classification (NCBI taxonomy): domain Eukaryota; kingdom Metazoa; phylum Chordata; class Aves; order Psittaciformes; family Psittacidae; genus Neopsephotus; species Neopsephotus bourkii. The sequence continues at coordinate 979,237 of NW_026901402.1, read as the reverse complement.
AGTAACTTAGAAAATTGGTAATACTGCAGTTGCTCCTTGCAATTGCTCTCACATCAGAATGTTATCACTACCAGCCACATAACTAAGCCCCAATGTTATACTGGAAATAGCATTAGCCTGAAATTATTACAAAAGTTTTCAGGGTAAAAGGGACATTTTCATCTCCCACAGCTGGAATACGTGTGATCACTGACTGTGACCAATAAAATAATAATTTCAACTTCATCTGTAAGCCTTTGGTAACATAACAGGCAACTCTATTCTATTTGCCTTTAAAATGCCGGCACAGACATCAGTCATAAATCAGGGCGCTTTTTCTACAAATATAGAACAAAAATTATAATCCTTGCCTCTAAGTTCCCATGTTCTAAGTATAGGTATTACTTAGTGATGACAAATGTAAACTTGGCTTCCTATGTGCTTTGCATGACACTCTCTAAAATATATAACTATGGCAGTGATATCAAGCTACATCTGTCTGCAAAAGGAAGTTCCCAAGGTAGGAAATTAAACACCTCCAGATTTTCTCTAAACGCCTACCAGCCCACCTGTGATTATTTTTGCAAGTTGAAAAAGAACGAAGACAAAACATACCACTTCCATTTCATTAAATGAGGAAAATTACCCCAAAATAAGTTTAGATGACCAGAGGGGTTCAGAACATCCATGCCATTCCTTTAAGGGTTTGCTGGGTAAGCAAACCCCTCTTTTTTTGTTGTTATTGTTTTGGGGGTTTTGGAGTTTTTTACCAATGAACATGTATTACCTGAAGTGACCCATATGGAAATACTCTACTTTTATAGAATGGTCCAATGGCTTGGAAAAGTCCCCAGAAGCCTCAAATTTGGAACACAGTAGATCAGGCCAAATCCTGTCACATCTCTGAAGGATTTGCAATAGCAATGGTACAGGTAAGGAATTCAGCACGAGGGCAGAAATATTTTATGCAACTGTGCATATCAGCAGCAAGAGCTTTCTTCTACCTAACTGTTCTTGTGCAGCTAATCCAGTTCCTTAGAAAGCTTTAGTGTACTTGGATGTATAAAGGGAAGGTTTCTTATCTCTATAGTTTGCAATTAGCTCTCCCTTTTCTAAAGTCTTCTGCCTTAGTAAGTTTACACCCTCACAAAATCGAGTTTAAAATAGACATAAGATACAGAAACACTTGCTAAGATGCCAGGAATTAATCCATGCTCAGAGTGTTTCTCACGAGAGTTTATCTCTTTTATCCTCCCCCTGACACCTGATTGTCGCTAATACTTGAGCTACGGTGCGATACACAGAAGGAATGCAGGACCCAACATTCCCAAAGTTCCATAACAACAAAAATGCAGTCCACAAACACATTTTTGTTTAAATTGTTTGAATACAAACATATTGTGGAAGCTGCTTTGCCTACACGTAAGGACTGGAGAGAATGAGTTCCCAAAGATAAGCACCAGGAAAATTATAACTAAGTTCCTTCTGCAAGTCCTACTGTGTCTGTATGAGTTTCTTTTAGGAGTTACATCACCTCTGAGTGATGTTTTAACGCAGTACTTGTCTTACTAGAATAACTTCCATTTCTACAGGCAGAGAAGACACTTTTAATTAATCCCAGACATACAGATAAACCTGCTCAAAATGAAGTCATTCCCCAGGTTTGGCAGTACGTTTCCCTGAATAGTGATTGAGCTGCTCAGTGAAGGGCAGAAACCCACTGCATATTGGGGAAGTGGACCAAATATTGCATTACAATAATTAAACATGTTCAATGATCCCAGTATTCTAATTCAACAGAAAGTTTGATGCCAGTTTCTGTTGCAAGGTAGCTAAGAGCTTATGTTAGATACTTGAACATGAATTAGCATGCCTGAAACAACATCTGTACTAGTAAACAAAATGAGTCCAGAGACAAAACCATGCAGTGAGCTTCACACCCAAAGAGAGAAGCTTTCTTCCAGTCCAAAATAGGGTCTTAGTTGCTGGGATTTGATGGTGTGGCCTGTGATGTTCCCTGAACTATACCTCAGTGCCATTTGGAAGACTCAGATGTCTGACTGTGTCCAGTCCTTGGAGAGTTTACTAACATAGATGTAGCTTACGTTTCTAACTTCAGGAAGTATATTTTTAACTGAATCCATTTGTTGATAAGTGTTTCTACAGCACCACAGTACACGTTCAGGTCTTTGCTATTTTAAGGTGTCTTATGCCGAGAAGGATGTGCTGACTCTGAAATTGCCAACTACTACTTGGTCTGGATCAAATATTGCCAAGAAAACATTCCAAGAATTTAAGAATCAGAAGATCTAGTTGCTATAGCCAGGAATATACTCTGGTATGGCATAATTTATGAATGTAGATGTAGCCAGAGATGCTGCTTTTATCCAGACATATATGCCAATACTAGCTACAGGCAGTCAAACACTACACAAGGCAGGGCTTCGTTAAGTGATCTTGGTCCCTATGTTCAATTTCTACAGAAAAAATAAATTCAATGATGAATTATATATAAAAAAAAAAAACACTACAGAACATCATATTTTTCTGTACAGGGAACTTTCTCTAGCCAGGGATTTGCATTAGCAACAATAAAATGACATAATTGGTCTTTTTTAAAGCTAAATATTTGCTTGTACATTAAAAAATAGATGATGTACATAACATCTATCATAAGAAAATATTTTGAACACAATAACATATAAAAAGAACATCTTAAGATTTGGAGGTGTCAAATCAAAGTGTAATGAAATCTGTGGGAAAACTGATACATACTTCAGTAAATGCAGGCGCTAGCTTGCAGTTCCAGCAATTTTAAATATCCAGTAACTCTATTAGCTAAGTGGGAATTTCTCCAGACTTGAAGAAATGTGTTTGAGAGCCAAATTCAGTCCAAAGTATTTTTAAAACTGCTTTTATAGTCATGCCAAAATACCTGGTGTGAAAAGAATCAAGATATAGGAATTTCCTACCATTATTAATGACATTTGTTTAAAATACCATATACACTGAAGACAAAAGCAATATACATTTTCTCTGGTTTTGGCATATGCAGTTTTGTCTTGAGTTCTTACTAATTTTAATATAAAAAATACACAGTTTCTATGCCAAGCCTTTTTTATACACTGTATCATATCAAGCAACAGGAAAAAAAATAAAGATATAAGTTACAGATTTTGATTAGCATATTTTAAAATTTCTGTAATAAACACTGTGGACTGAGAAAGGGTCCTGAAAGAGTGACTGGATCATCTGACCCAGTAGAGTAGAACAGGTGAGAGCTTCCAAAATTAAGACATGAAATTGTAGTTCAGAACTGCAGCATTGTAAAGGTCACTACTATAATCTACCTTAAACCCTATTATAATATACTACAGGCTATCTTTTCAAACACTGTGTAACCACTGAGGGAGTACTAGTCAGCTGTCCACGTTCAAAATAAGATGATGTATTGAGTAAAACTTTGGAGTGGTTTTTCCTGGCTCTAGTTCTCTTCAAGGCATGAAATATGCTTCCTAGATGTGCAGATTTCATATAGCTTAAAAGTTTTATTGCAGGACAGAGCTATAATCCAAAAATGGGTTTGACAAATTGGAGAAGTGGTCTGAAAACACACGTACAAGTGCAGAATATTGCTTTCCTGAAGTAAAACTCATTTGCAAAAATACAGGTATGTAAGTAACCAAGTACATACTCTTTCAAAAAAGGGTTTAGCACTGAAACCAACATTACGATGAAAAATCAGAAGTGCCGTGCTAGTGGAGGAAAGCTGTAGTGGCATCTATAAACAGAAATATGCCTCTAAAGATGTAAGGAAGCAATATTTCTGTTCTACTCTGTTTTGGTAAGACCTCATTGGACAACTGTTCCTAATTTGGGTGCCAGCATTACAGCAAAACCATAACAACAAGCATGCAGTATAAAAGCTACCCACTACAGTTGCTCCACTGGGATGCCCTTTTGAGTGTGATATTTAACTATTTTTATGACCTTAATTTCATAGTGTTTGAATGGAAGCTGAAGAGGATGTGAATAACACTCACTGCATCAGCAACAATTTCTTGTGTCCACTGCTTTTTGTGAGTACAATAAATTGTATAAACATATAAACACTGCTCCCTGTCTTAAGTATTTCTCCAAACTTGAACTGAGTAGCAAATGTACTGCTTTCAGCAGGATAAGGCTAGAGCTAAAAATGAAGCAGACCCAAAAATGCTTTCATTAGCTCAGAAACCCCAAATCCTCAAATACTTTAGTTAGAAAATTCAGCATTAACTAGATTGCAAGTCCTTCTCCTCAGATTAACTCACTTCACTTTCATTTTTTCCACTGATATTTATATTAAAAATAGCAATAAAGAAATAATGCAGTTACTTTGAAACCTATTTCTGCCAAGAGAAAGATTTCTCATTCTGCTTGCCAAATGAGCAAGTTTCTGATGTGTTTTTTTCTTTGTTCAGGGCTCTGAAGGACTCTTGATCTGTGGGGCAGTGATAAGAGACTCCACATTCTTACTTTTTGTTGTGTAGACCTTTGACAGCTTGCAGAGAGAGCCAGTTACAATGAAAAGCACGGTAGCACACTGAGCATCTCTCTCCATTGTACTGTCTTCAACAAGCCATTTCAATTCTCCATGCTGCAGTGTACCAATTTGTACAAAGGACAGACCATACTGTGTTGTTATACAGGCACAAATGTTTCTGGCTTCAAACATTCAGTAATGTCATAAATTTCACTCAACAACTGCTAACTACTTCAATAAAGGCCAACTGAAGCACTGAAAAGGAAACAGATTCACTTTGTGTTTGAAATGTAAATACAGAGAAGTTCTCTTCAGATGAAGATTATTTCCCTCTGTCCCTCTTGGGAGTTTATAGATGTTTAGCATTTTCCAAGTTTTTGTCCAGTAATGGAGCAAAAACTGCAAATAGAGGGGAGTGAGCGAGCGGCAGCATGAGTCTGAATTGCCAACAGGCTTAAACCACGACAGTCTCTGACCATCATGTGGTCAATGCCCCTGCTCAAGCACACACAAGTTATATCATTTACCCCTGTTCCACACAGTCTCCAGGCTTGGTCAGAAAGGGGAAACACTAAGATGCTTTGAAGTGCCCTGAGCTTAACCGTGGACACAGTTCTTATATATAAATAAAGTGTATATAAACCAAATACAGCCATATACTGGACTGTACAAACAAAAGTATAGTCAGTAGGTCAAGGGTAAGTGGTTATTCTGCACTCAGCACTTCTGCAACTGCGTCTGAAATATCATGATTTCACTTTTGGCCCCCAGTACAACAGTGACAAGGACAAGTCAGAGAAAGCCCAGTGGAAGGTTACTTCATTGGTACTTCAATCCAAAGATCTGGAGCAACTGATGTACAAAGAAATGTTGAAGGAACTGCATTTGTTTAGCTTGGAGAAGAGAAGGCTGCAGGGGAAACTTAGTAAAAGCCTATTTCTGAAAGGAAATTTATAGAGCTACATTCTTTCTGGAGTTGCACATTGAATGAGCAAGAGAGGATGCAAGCTGAAATAAGGGAAATTCCTAACACATATGAGGAAAAAAAACAACTCTGCAGTGAGGGTAACTTGAACAGGCTGCCAAGAGAAACTGTGTAATCTCCATCCTTGAAGATACTTAGAACTCAGCTAAAAACAGCCCTGAACAGACCCCATCTACCTTCAAAGATAGCTCTGCTTTGAGCAGGAGTCTAAACTAGATAACCTTTGTCCCTTCCAAAGTGTGTTTTTCCATGAGGCTGATTTTAAATATTTACCGTGAAAATGGGCACACATGTCTAACAATCATTTGTCTATTTACCTGCCAAGCAACTACTATGGTACAGCATGAATGTCAATGCACAGGCACAAAGAACTTCAGAGGCAGGCTCCTGCCTATGGCTCACAAACAAAGTGTTAGGCCTTGATAATTACTAAAACTCTACGATTCCATCATAATTATAACCTACTGTTAACTGATACTACGCAAAATGTCTGACTAACAGCAGAAGTCCCTAAAATTAACTAGGACTGGACTAAAGACAAAATAAAAAAGCCTTGCAGGCTCAGGTTTTACAGGCAGTGAAATTTATGGCAGGGAACAGCAAGAGATGAGGCCATTCCCTAAGGAAAGATGAGCTAGGAGCCCAGGGAGATTGCACATCCAGCAGTTCCTCAGTTAACCAGGACACAGCCCCAGAGCATCACTGCAGCAGTGCTGGTAAAAGGGTACAAAGGCAGTCCCAGGCAGTGAGGACATGAATCAGGTCCATGGTCCCTCCAGGGACTGTCAGGAGATTAAGGACACTCTACTGGAGACAAGGCTGTAGCAAAGGTCCAAGGTCCACCCAGGAGGCAGGAGCAGAGACATGGCCTTTCCACGGAACAGCTGGGGCCAGGACTGGATGCCCAGACCTCAGCTGAAATGGAGCCCCCAGGCAATGGTTGGGATTAGGTTGAGCAGGGCCGATAATGCCTATTAGTGCTCTCAGAGCCCAGACAAACTCATGCTTTAAAGGTACATCTTGTCTAAAGCTATGTGGCTCCAGTCTGCAATTATCAAATCATGTTAAGTAAAAAAAAAAAAATGCTTGGTGGATCTGAAGGCCATTTTCCACAATGGTGAAATATATTTTTATCAACAGAAAAATAACAACAGAGCGTGATCCCATTAAATAAACTTTCCTACTGCTCAGTACTAAATTAATGCATTACATCTAATATTGACAAGATTCCTAAATTCCTATGTTTGTAGTGGTATCTCACAAGTCAGACCTATTCGCTATAATATTAGAAACTGATTGACATCTTGACTTTTTTCTCCATTGTAGCTTGTGCACTGTGGTCACACAAGAAATTGAAAATGCTGTCTGGGCCAGATTCATCTCAGTAGAGTACACATAGGATAAATTTGACCAGCTGTCATAAATTTCTCAACTTATTTTAGAGTAACTTCAACAATGTTACATAAGCTTCCCCAGAAATTGGACACACTCCATCAATTGCTATACTTAATTCCAACAGGTTAAATGTTGAGCACCAGCTCTGGCACTGGTTGGAATTGTGACTCTTACTGTATCCCCTACACATGTCAAAAGAACATTTCACATATCATAGCAGCATCATTCCTAGCAGTAGGAAGTTCCTCCTACCCTCCATACTATATATAGATTTCCATATTCATCTGGTACCTGAATCTGGTCTTCCTTGAAAGCACCTTCACTTTTTATTGACATCCCCGAAATCTCTGTGCTATGAATTTCCATCACACAGCCCCAAACCCCTATCTTCAGGTATGGTTCCTAGATGCTACAAGATCAGCGACAGAGTGCTCCCAAGGAATCCTGAAAAATGAAAATTTGAATGAAAATTTGTTAGTTTGAGTCTATGCAGAACTTTTGCAATGCTTCCCACCATGAGATAAAGTTATTGCCTGTAAGGGTGAGCATATGGGTAATGAGCTAAGAACTTCTTGAAGTTTCTTTTAGCAAAGATCACAAACTGAACCAAGTTTTCTATAGTTTAGCAAATAAGAAAACTAGTTTGTTGGTTCCTAGCTACTTAAAGCTCCTCTATGGCTTACTATTATTATTGTCATTACTGCCCCATGGACCTGTATAGCCTATCACTAATTTTCGTCTGGAAGGTAGGGAGAGAAGAAGTCTGTATTCACTGTGGCCACCAGCACTTCTGCTGAATTTCTTCAGGTACCAGAGAACACACTGGTTCTAGAGCCCCATCTGCCACACTGCACAAGACCATTCATCAGGTGTCTGAAGTATCTTGCCTCCATGTTCAGGCAGGAGCATGTTGATAATAAGCCCATGTGGCAGAGTTTCCAGCCCCACTATGGACCTCAGCACTGAGTTTAAAGCATGCCAGAAGCCCTTGCTCCTCTGGGAACATTGGTGCCACTGCTGCTTCTTTTCCTGCTGGGTTTCCAATACATAAACATGACATTCATTCATTGAAGAAAGTTTGCAGCAGTGGAATTGAAAGTTAGATTTTAACCATTTAATTGTTAAGTTTCTGGTCAACTGAAATCAGCATCCTTTTTACAAAATATTTTTTCACTCATGTTTCCTTCAGGACACTGGCTTTTCTCAGTGTGAGCATGTTATCATTCTGTGATACTGGTATGCTGGAATACTGATTTCTACGTTTATTTACAAGAGTGCTTGCAGTTTCCTGAGAACAGAACCCAAGGCACATGGCTGGAACACAGTTAATGATTTATCCTCCACTCTAACCTCCTTTCAACAAGTCCCTTTTCAGAGTGACACTTGCCATTCTCTGGTGGGACATCTGCCTTTCTTGGATCCAACCACCCTCCCCTGCAGCCAAAGTTGGAGTTAATTCTTTGACTTCCTTCCCTACAAAAGGAACAAAGATGTCTTAATGCCCATGTCACTCAGCCTCCCTAATTTCTTTCTTCATTCCTTAGCAACTACTCCATTAAATTTAAGTTTTTGCCAGTACTGTAAAAATCCCTTCTTACCTTTTGGTGAATTTTGTGCTCTTAGCATCAGGGACTGTCTGGAGAGCACAAGTAAAGTCTACAAAAATGAATCAAACATGTTATTATTCTTGTTAGTCTCATAGAATCACAGCAACTACAAAAGACCCTAAATTCTTCTATTCCACCATCATACACCAAAGAAGGATCACCTATTCCTGGATTATTCCTGGTAGACAACTCTCTAACCTATTCTTAAAGTTCTTCAGAGAAAGAGATGCCATGACCTTCCCTAGGCAGCTTTTCCATCCCTTTACTATTCATAATGTTATAAGCCTTCCGTGGTGTATCATCTGAATTTTCTGATGTAATTTAAGCCCTTACATCATGTTGCATACATGTATACACAGAGAACAAATAATTTATTTGACCTTTGCTGAAGACCTTTACTTATTTGAAGTTTGACACTCATTTCGCTTTTTCCCCTGACAATCCTCTCGTCTTTCATCTAAATAACTCATTTGTCTAGTATTTCCCTGTAGATTATATTTTCCAGGCCTCTGGTCCTTTTTTATGGATCTCCTCCTCAATTTCTTGTTTTCTTCTCCCACTAACTGGAAGCCTCTGCTTCTGCAGAAACCTCATTAACTGTGTAAAGACAAAGGATTACTTCCTATGTCTTGCAAGCTGTACTTCTCTTCATCTGGACATCTTCATCGAAATGGGGTGCATTAAGTATGTAACTATCACCTGTTTGTGCAAGGAAGTAGCAGGATAGCAGGTCACGTCCATTGGCTTTCTTTCATTAGCTCTTTCTTAGCCTGAGGTTTGTCTAGCATTCCATTATTTGAATTATGAAAGAAAATCACACAGTGAAGTGCTGGACAAATTGCAGTAAAGATGAGAAAAACTGTAGCACTCGATACTAATACAATTGTCAGAGGCTTTTTAAAGGCAATAATAAAAAGACACAGAGAGGTCTGAGTTACAATGACACATCCATAACTGCAGGTTTTGTTAAAAAACCCTGAACTTGAGATTTAAAGATGCCTGTTCCCTTCTGGGTTTGTAAGAACTACGTGCAAGGAGTTCTGCTGGGAAAGTACTAAATCATAGAATCATAGAATAGTTTTGGCTGGAAGGGACCCTCCAAGATCATCTAGCTCTAGCCCCGCTGCCATAGGCAGACACACCTTCCATTAGACCAAATCACTCAAAGCCCCATCCAGCCTGGCTTTAAACACCTCCAGGGATGAGGCAGCCACAGCTTCTCTGGGAAACCTGTGCCAGTGCCTCAGCATCCTCAGCATAAAAAAATTCTTCCTTATGTCTAACCTAAATATACCTTCCTTCAGTTTAAAAACATTATCCCTTGTCCCGTCACTACAGCCCTTTTAAGTATCGAAAGGCCACAGTGAGGTCCCCCCAAAGCCTTCTCTCCTCCAGGGTGAACAGCTACAACTTCCCAGTCTTTCTTCATAAGGAGAGGTGTTCTAGCCCTTTGGTCATCTTTGTGTCCCTCCTCTGGACCTGCTCTAACAGGTTCACATCTTTCTAATACTGGGGTCCCCAGAGCTTGACTGCAGTACTCTGGGGAGGTCTCTGGAGTGGAGTAGAGGGGGAGAATCAAACCTCTTGACCTGCTGGCTACAGTCACTACGGCTGCAAATGAAATTTAGTAGAATCCACACCTGGCTAAGGCCCTTTATTCTAATTTATAGTAAAGAGAATTACCTGAACACATCATTCCCATGTGACTAGAAAAATAAGCCCTTAGGATCTGGTAGACCAAAAGAAATATTGCTAATCAGACTAAATAACCAACAGAAATGACAGAAATCTTGGCAGCAGTTGAATACAATTTAAAAAATGAATGCTATGAAAAGACATGTCCTCTACTATTTTTGCCAAGTTTTTAATTAAAAAAGTGAGTCATACTTCATGTAAATGTGCTTCCTAATTTTACTGACTCACTGGATTTAGTGAGCAGGAAAAGAAACCTGTTATCTGAAAAAGTTCTCAGACTTTCATACTGGTTTAAGGCCCATGGGCTAGACCTGTTAAACAAGACTGGAACCTAAACATTTGACAGCAGTTTCTGAAAATAGGAACCTACATTTTAAATGCATAATCTCTATGCAGAGAGCTAAACTTTTATAAAGTGCATTTAAAATTAAATACAATTGCCTATAGCTTATCAGTAGGACTCCATCAGTGTAGATGTTCACGGAAGTCTCCCTTTTTCTGGATCTGGATCTTTGCTTTGGAGCCACAGGGATGTAGCACCAGAGACCCACACCTCAGCACCATCTCAAGCACATGCACAACGATTCTTCAAATACTAGGCAGGAGTCACTCTTTTCTTTCAAAAAAAGGCCAAATTAGGAAGGGCCCAGAAAGCAGGGAAGGAGGCTGCACTGCCTACTATTCCTTGCTTTATGGGAGTATTAATAAGGATATGCATGTTGGTGGAAAGGGCTATTATGGTAGTGAGTGATGTGGAAAATTCTTCAAGTAATTAAGAGTATTTGCATTTATTTTATTCCTTTCAGCTGAAGTTTTAATAGCTCAGTTGTCAGCTACAATATTTGTCAACAAGTGAGATAATAAACTAGGAACCAGAGATTTAGAGAAACAGTTTAACTTCCACATTCTGTGTCTGCATTTGCATGCTTAATATTTTCTAGTAGCTCAGCTAAGAAAAAGTGACAGATAGGAACGAAAGAAAAGTTGGTTTAGTGGAGTTCTTTTCCACTTCTGAAGAAAGCATTACCTCTTCTGAGCACTGCATTTTCAGGAAGGGCAGACCTGACACAGAATTTATTTGCTTGAGTTAACTTGACAGCTGGCAGGCAGCTAAGGCACATTTTGCTACCTACAGTGCCAGCGCATGTGAGTCAAGTGTAACCGAGCTCTACTTGTCAAAGGCTGTAATAGAATAAGTTGCAGTGCTGGAAGCAGACATATAAAGCCACCAACAAGAAGCTGAAACATGTAACCCCATAACCCCATTGCTGAGGGATACTTCTCAGCTGGAACTTGGTGACACCCTTTGGGAAGACAAAGTGAAGGTAAAGATGAAAGATGGTGTGAAGATGCTTTTATCCTTAGCTAGGTCTGAGCTGCTCTATAATGAATACAGTTCTTAGCATCGATCAGAGCATCCAAAAGATGCTGAAACTAATGATTTCCTTATTTCACAGCCTACAGTAGACAAGGCACCATGCAGCTATACACACTGTGAGACACGCCTTTTCTTCCTGAAATGTTCTCTTCCCGTCCCCTCTGCCCTAACCTGACTGCCAGCATTTGTAGAATGTTCTGCATTGAATATTACTTGCTTTTGTCCCTTTGTTTTTTTTATTTATTTATTTTTTAACTTTTGAAAAAATGTAGAAGGCATTGACCAGAACTGGGTGTTTGGAGTTCCTGCATTTTCATACAGGCACGTTCAGATGAGGTCCCTCTCTTGGACTTACCATTTCAGAAATTAAAAAGGTGATGTTTCATGGCTTAATGGGCAATGGTGAAAAGTTTGATTGATAACCTGCTTGACAACTATAGAACATTTCCACATGATGTGAATTTATCTCCCAAACTCACCAGAGACTTGGCTCCTGACATATTTCTTATTCTAAGAAATATGGCTTGGTTTTTGCTTTCCTCACTTTTATTCATAATGGTAGGAAGCCTTAAGCAAATAGGCAGGTCTTGCAGTCTGCTCAAAAGGAAATCTCTCCATGTCTGTATCTAAATTCTTTTGGCTTCTCTGTTTTAACTGAATCACAAGGAGACTTAGAAAAATGCTCTGATAATACTCTACTCATTTGACAGTTACAGTAAGCAACAGTTCATCAGTCCACACAGCATAAAAAAACCAACCTAGATTCTCGTACTCAATATGTACTCATATTATCAGATATTAGACTTACCTGAGGCTGAAAGAGCAAGGAATGGAGTAAAACAAGGAGACTTGGGATTTTTCATTAATGGAATAGCTTGGATGCATGAAGATGAAACCACAGATTTGGCATCAGAGCAATCCTGTTATCAGAGTGACAAAAATCCTGCAATAATCAAGTTACTTTAATGCTGGGACTCTCATGGAAAAGAGAGCTAATCACAACAAATGTTGCCTACAGTGAGAAAAGCAGTATCAACAGAGTACACAACATTGTATGGATAACATTATAGATCTCTCTTGTATGTCTGCTTTAGTACAATGCTTAATTACATACCACATACAGTTCTCAAGCTGTGCTCATGGTCAAATCAAGGCAGAATACTGAAGGAGGCTCTTATCTGTAGCAGCATCGTTTTTTGAGGGAGTAAGGTCTGTAGTGAATGAGGCAGGGTACTTCTGGAAGAAAAAAGCTGATCTCTAGCTTAAGGCGACTCTCTTTTGCTTATCCTTTTTGCTTTTAGGCTCCCAGCAATTGCTTTGTCTTTGTCTATTCCACAGAGTTCCTGTGTGATGCCAGGCTCCCTCTTAGCTAAGTATTTTACAAATTATCACTACGTTCTTGTTCTTTGTTTTTGTTATGAGGTAGAGGCTTGACAAAAGCACTAAACTCCCTTTTGTGCCTTCCCAAGCCAACCAATTTAGAAGACCTGCCTCAAAAGCTAAGAACCTTATACCTTCTCAGAAAAAAATGCTCTCAGTATGTTCTGCCTTGAGGGGACACTTGTATTTCTCCTTTGCACCATTCTTTGTAAAAAATGCCTTTGTTTTCATTGAAAATTTCCAAACAAAAATCAGGAGAAGGCTGACACTCAACATTTAGGCTATGACTATATTTGTAAATCAAACACTCCAGAGGCAGTTCTCTAGCATTGAGCAGCCAAGTACCACCATATGGTTTGCAGGCATACCAGTAAATTTTCTTATACACCAAAACAGAATGGCCACAGCCTGAATGTCTCTCTGGCATGGACTGACTGAACTGTGCCCTGACATCATCTGAGAGACTGCTGGTTGGCATGGAAAAATATTTTTTGCCAGGACCCAGGCTAACAATTAACAGTATAAGCAGCCAAGTGTCCTGGCTGTAAAGGTTTACAGCTTTCGGTGTAAATAAAGTCTGCAGGTTTCAGCTTGGGTGGGTACAAGTAGTGACACTACAGTCATCTGAGAATAGCATCTGATCATGGAAGTATGATACACAGAATCACAGAATCAGATGATGGTTTGGCTTGGAAGGCAGCTTAAAGATCATCTAGTTCCAAACCCCCCTTGCCAAGGGCACACATTCCACTTGAGCAGGCTGCTCAAAGCCTTGTCCAGCCTGGCCTTGAATACATCTGCAATATGTGTCACATATTACAAATGCAAGTACTGATCATCCTGCCCTAAGTTACTTCTTTGGGGGCCTTTTTCAAATGGCATTTTCATATTCTTTTCATGAAGTTGCCATCCAAGTTTTACAAATTTGAATTGAAGCACTTTAGGTCATTCACTAATTCTATTTCATTCAGTTGTTTGGTTTTGGTTTTTTTAAACACACGAATTCATAAAGTAGTAAACCAGTTTGAAGTCTGCCTTTCTGTGACAACATAATCTGAAGTGCTGTGGATAACTTACATTGATTCTGCATTTATATAGGGGTTCCATACCACTATAATTAGAAGGATTTATTCCATGAAATACAGTAAGCGATATCTGAATTAAGTACTTGATTAAATCTCTTCTGAAACATTTGGTGTTTAGACATGCTAATAATAGGATAGCAGATTTAACATTGTTTAAGCACTGCAATTCCCACACTGCTGTTCTTAATACACAAACTGCACAGACCTACCATAATAAAAATACCACACACCTAAACAGCACTTTTCTCTGTGAAGGATGCCTAAACATTTTACGAACTATCCATCATTCTTGACTACAGATATAAAGGTTTTCTGGAGTTGCCTTCAGCATTTGATTAATGGTAACAGCTCAAGTCAGTCTGAGTCCAGAAATAATATCATACTACCCAAAATGGGCAACAGTTTACACATCCAAGATAAAGTTATTTGAATTAGACTCCAAGGCAGTCAGTCTCTTGAATTTGTATTTCAGCACCTTCAGAAAATGGCATGGATTATTTCATAAGTAAAATTATTTAGGACTATGTTTTCTATCAGCCATTACTCTTTACTGGCACAATAGCCTTCCTCGCATTTTGGGATTCTCATTCATTGCTAATTCGTGGGCTGTATTATCACTTCTGGATTGGACAGTACTCACACCTAAAACCTGAATAAATGGCTACTGAAGCTGCACTGTTGGCTGATTCACTTGAATGAGCAGGATCAAACTTGCACAATCACCAGCGCTATCTACAATAGTCCAGTTTCTTCTTAACATGCTGGATGGCTGCAAACAACTTGGTTGCTGGGAGCTGTTAATAACACAGTCTGAAGTGATTTGTAGCAGCTACAAAACAAAACTTACTGAAAAAGATAGCTAATACTACTTCAGAGTTCTGGGTTTTGTGGTTCTTTTTGTATGTTTGTTTGTTTTTAATTTGAATGAAAAACTTTTAATGACAATTCCTAAAGAGTATAACATGCTTGACACTTACACGTCCTTATGCTAACACATTTCTTAATGCATATGGGAAGTGGCATTACTAAGAAAGCACATATGACAGTTATTCCAGAGGAAAGGCAGCTTCACCTATGCTAGATCAAGCCATGCGATGGTGGCCCATGGAGGATTAAATAACTTAACCATGGACAATCAGTAAGATAACAGCAAAATGAAGCAGAAAATGCAACACTGTATATATGATAAATGCAAACCAGCCTTCAAAGAGGTAACTAAATACAAATAATTGATTAAGAACAGATTATTACATATCTTTCTGTTGCAAAAGTAGACCTGGGATGCAACATTTAATTTTAATGAAAAAACTGGGACTGTATTTATGATTTTTTAAAAAATCACAGCTCATTAGAAGTTATTTTCTGAGGACATCAAGTTAATTAGCTATGGTATTTGTATGTAAACAAGCCAGTGCAGATTTTCTTGCTAAGTATCTGCATGAGCTCATGTCTGCAAGTCAAGTGAAAACCTAGCAACAGAAAACTTATTTTTGTTTCTAGATGACAGAACATGGTGGGATATTTGTCTGAAACATCAGACACCACAACAATTAACAGCATCATTTCAGGGCTCGCTGAATCTGGATGACATCTTACTGGATCCCTTTTATGCTTAATGCTTACTTGTGATTAAGGCTGTGTGCAACACGTTATATTGTTTCTCCCTTCAAATTACTTTAGTGCATTTCACTCTCAAGTATGCAAATGTTGTCCATAACCTATAAAGCTTCAGGACTGATTCTTCAAGGCCTTGTACCTTCATAGCAATAATTCTCATCAAATATAACAGAAAACACCACAGTCTTGAAGATATTTCTGTGCTAGTCCAGACACTGAAACCTCTCCAAACCCATCTCTTCTATCTAATCTTGACTCCTGGGAACTATGGATTACTTGAGAATTACCATCACATTCCATGCACACTGGAAATCTGCCTTCTAATCTAGAATTGCCAAGAAGCTTATCACGTTCAGGGGGAGACAGAAGACCAAGTTATTCAGTAGAATAAGAGACTGTATTTTCCAAAACTTTACTAAAACCGTCAACTCATCCAGGTGAGTCTGATTGCAAAGGGAACCTCCCCCGTGATATTTCTGGCCTGCTTCCTCCTCATACACCATTGTGGTACCATTAAGGGAGTTAGTACTGATTTACTACAGTAAGCAACCTAAAGAAGTGTGACTTTTGATTCCAAATTCATCTCGTTTAGAAGTTGTCAACCCAGGTCATCCAGCTGATCTTAAACAGCGAGAAAGTAACTGAAGCCCACAGCAGGGGGTTGGAACTTGATGATCTTCAAGTCCTTTCTAACTCTAACTATCCTATGATTCCACGATTCTATGAAGTCAAAGAAGTTCCATGGGCAGACTATTCAATCCTCACAAGCAATTACAGCACTAGTACTGTTAAGTGTAAGCAAAATAATCTCATTTCAACTATACCCTGGAAGTAGGTGCTCTTCAGCACTTCTTAACATTCAAGAGGCAATAGGAGCACAGCTTGGGAACAGACGTTGCTGTTTGTCCCCTCTATTCACACCTGCCCTCTAAACAGCAAACCCTCAGTTTTGAACTGAATATGTGCATAGAAAAGCCCTTTGAGGAACACTAGCAATGCTGCACAGCACAGATGATTTCTACTTCCTACCTCCTGAGTTTGGAGTTTAACTTCCAGATTGGTTCCTTAATTCACTGTAATATATTTGGTTCCATGATATATGTAATTAGACAATTTGACATTAAGAGAGCAGTTTAATCATCTTGTGCCTTAACATACTTCAACAGTTCAGGCATGAGGTGTTTGGGTTTACCTCTATTTTACTTTCAAATAATCATACTGTAAGCTTTAATCAGATGTGTAAAACAATACCTGTGATATTGCCAAAATATTTTCTTCATTTCACCATAAGTATTATAGTCTAAGTTCTTAGGTCCCCACATACAGCTTTGGGAAGCCAGCTATACCCTGCAAGATTTGGGCACTGGAATATTCTCTGTAAGTTGTAGAGGCAACAATAAAATGCCTCATACCATTATGCAAATGAAGGCTTCAAATAAGGCAAGTACATTTGTATATGCTAATATCCCACTTCTGAGGGATTTGCACATGATTTATGCCAAGCATGTTTTTTGTTGAATCATTGTCCTTGGAGATGTACTAGCCGAAGAGTTCTTGTACTTCCTACGCCTATGAAGAGGGTAGCTAGTGTAGATGGGTATTCAACAGGTCTGCTCTTGTTCAACCTGAACAATCCCCTTCTGCATAGACATAGAAAAATTTCTGGAGCATAGCTTTACATTGCCCAGGAGAATCTTCCTGCTATCCCCAGAAAACCTAGATTCTCTTCCTTCCCCTAGTGAAGGGATCATTTGAGCTTTACCATGAGTCTTCTGCTCTTGCTGGCTGTGTCAGGTGTCAAGGAACTGAGTGCGCAGAACCTGTCTCATATGCAGACACATTATTCACCAGACAAGAACAATAAAATTGTTCATATCTGAAAGAGGACAGAAAATAAGCAGGTATTATCATTAAGAATCAAATGGAGATATGTCCTGAAACACAAAGGCTCACATCAGGATTTTATTTTTCTCTCTCTGTGCACCACTGCCACCAAGAAGCTTATAAGTTATCTTATAAATACCTCCTAAGGACTGAAAAGAAAGGCATTGTCAGGAAACAGACATGACTGCAAGGTCATTTTGACAGGCTTTGGAAAATAGATTTTGAAAAATACTAATAACAATAGGTTTTTTTTAGATAAAAGCAAATCCAAGGACAGTCCTGGGAAGGCAGGGTTGACATACCACATGCTTTGCTGGATTGAGATTGTGAATGATTTAATTGTAAATAAATGCTTATAAGAGTTAAGAATTATTATTGCTGCGCATTGATAAAGAAGTCCTTTTCTTCTCAACAGTACTATTAGCATCTGCAGTGCTGAGACTCATAAAGCATTACTGTTGGCTTTTAGGATGATTCATAGGCCTGTTTTAACAGAGAGAGGTATCTTAGCATAGCACTGGGAGTCAGCAGTTCATCCCTTCTGATCAGGGCTCTGATAGGAAATTTTCTTTATAGCCTTGAGCAGTTCACTTCACCTTTCTGTCTCATACTCTGCACCCATGAAATATGAAGTTACCATATTCACCTAACAGTAAAGAAACATCATTGTTTCTCTCCTCCAAAAATATTTCCCTTAGGACATACCTCACCTCAAAGTCACATGGGAACCAAAAGTTATCTTGTGGATTTTGAACCTTTGAGACAGGGTTAAAAGTTTTTCTGTCCTGGATGCTACAGAATTTCTCCCCACACGACTACTTAGTGGCAAGATCAGAACCTGGATCCTCATAGCACAGATCTGAATGTAGATAATATGGATGCTTAGTGAGCTTCTGCTTGAAGGTAGAAGAAGAGTCCACTTAAAAGACAATACAGATGCAGCTCTTGCAGTTGGGAAGACTGCCTATGTTCCTATGTGCTTATGTTTCAAATCTCTATTGTATGACTTTATACCCAAAAAGCAGGTAATTCTCATTCTGCCCCCACAAAATATCTCTTTATATTCTTTTATTGTGAAGCCACAAATACTACTGTACTTTTAGTCCTGTAGAAAACTCTACAGTGTGTTAACTCAGTCAGTGCCCACTTTGTTTTACAGGAAACTCATCCATAGCCCAGAAGCATATTCTACAAAAGAAATTAGTATTCCTTTCTAAATCATAGCAATATTAATTGGACATATTTATGAATAGTTTAGGAATTTTCTCCATATTTTCTTAACCCTTAAATAGTCCATTCTTCTATTCTTTAGAGGTCCAACGTTTCCATTTACTGCAGAAATTGTATCATAGTAACACAGATCTAATGACTCACCAGCACTCAAGAGAGGTTGACAAGTTATGGGATGCTCCACAAATGACACCATTGGCAACCTGGCAAGTTCAAATGAGAATATACTGGCTCTTGCTGGGAGGGAGGTAGTTATCTAAAAACTAATCACAATAAGAAAGATATAGATTTTTTTTTTTTTCAGAAAAATTATCCTAAACCAATGAACAGTGAGGACAGGGGAAGTTCACCTGAGCAGCTGGAAAGTTCTATACAACTATATCTATGCTATATCCTTGACCTGGCATCTCAAGTATATCAGGAAAGAAAAGGGAAGGGCCAGCACCAAAAATTCACATCCTTCTGTTCCTCTGCAGTGGATAATGACACCAACCAAATGGTCTAAAAGGTTTAGACTGCTGTGAAAGGAGAAGTGCAGCTGCGATCTCTCCTCCCAAACTCACACTGCAAATTCATCTCTCTGCAGTCTTTCATTCTTTTTTGTTATTTTTAATTAAATGAGTCATACAGCATAATGTCCCTACTACTCTGCTTCAGAGCTGGAAATGAAAATTTGATTCATAAATTCTACAAATGTCTTTGATCATAAACCAAAACTGCTTTCAAGCCCCACACATGCAACAATTTGTTTAGGCAGCTGAAGAGCAAAGAAGTGGAACCTTTGACCTTCAGACCATCTGTAATGATTCAGTCAGGAAAAGCTACATTTAGCTTTTGTTTACCCTGATGAACCTTTAATACATATTTTTTCATGGGAGGGCAGATTCTACCTCAGAGTAATTATAAGCTTTTCCTATTAGATTTAGTTCCATTTCTCCAGGTTCTGTATCTTTATCACAGAAAAACATGGTACTCTAAAATGCTTCATTTTTTTTTCTAATTTCATACAAAATCTGTTCTAAAAATAATCTCTGTGATTCTCCTTCATTCAATAATTATTTTTACTGGTGGAGAATCCATTATTTCTAATGTATACTGTTGCCATCTAGTGCTAAAAAACAGTGGTGCATTTAAAGTTCTATTTTCCATTTTATGGGGATAAGCACATACGCGTATATCTCCACTGATCTTTAAATTAGTTTGATTCTCTCCATATCCATTTTTTTCACCTTATCAACCATTTGTGATAAAGGCCACCCAGCTCCTACCATGTCTACTGAACAACTTATCCAAGGTCAGATAGTGGGAATCAGAGCTTTGGCTTCAGTTCCACTGGGCTACCTCGGCATTGTAGCAGTTTGGAAACTCAGCGGGTACTGAAATTGTTCCCCAAAAGCTGGGAGGAATATGGGATGTCCTGTTGGAAAATGAAAGGTGATCACAGAGGAAATGAAGGTCACCTAACAAGAGGTAGCAAGCTTAGGTGGAGATATCTAAATTAGAGATGGCTAAAGCCAGATGACATGAAACCCTCCTCAACTCGCTCTCATGGGGTCTGGAAAGAATTTACTAACTGTTCAAATTTGGACTTGAGCCTGTCATTTAACAGCCCTGTTCTGAATATTCCTCATGAGTGGTAATGAGATTTCTGAGTTATGTATTCACTGAGGGCATCTAGTATCCCCTAAATCTTTCCTAATCATTTCAAGAGAACACTGGAGGAGGAAGGACAATTTGATTACATTATTGATTAAAGTGAAGATACAGCAAAGCTGCCAAGACAATCCCCTAGACCTGGAACCCCAAAGCACAATACAACCCATTGATTCATCATAATGGCAAGTAACTAAAGAACAGGGATCCAGTTGTGGCATTTAGAAATATTTAGAAAAAAGCACAAAAGGTTTTATTGGGGTTTTTTTGTTTTGTTTGGTTTGGGGGTTTTGTTAAGCCATCAGTTTTCATAGAATTGAATCTATATTAAAAGAGAAATTTTGGCTCACCCCAGCCCACTGGAGTCTTGCCACTGATTTCAGTGAGATGAAGACTGCATTCTCAGTGTTGCTGCTGCCTACCCTATAAAGTAGCTAAAACTTATGGAGCACATGAAGGAGCATACAAGGTGAAAGCTTAAGCCAGAAGAGAGAGTGTCTTGGAAAGAGTAAGATTCAAGAAATGTGCAACTTTTCCCTCTCTTTTACGTCAAATATTCCTGTCTGACTATTAAATGTACACTCCCAGGTCTCATAATTCCCATGACTCTCCCCATGTGTGTTTAAATTTCTGTTAACACAGTTAGTTCTGCTTCCATATGGCACAGCAGTGGCACTCAGTTGCTGTGATTAACTCTAGGCATTGGCTGAGAAGGTAAATGAAAAGGCATGCTTTCTGTTGAAGCAATTTGTCAGTGAAGTACTGCAAGCCATATGTTTCTCTATCTTCTTCCAAATATTTGTGCTGATGTTGCTAGAAGGCGACTTCATCCAAGGAAAGGGAAACACATGATAGATTGTCCTGTGATAGATTAGTGGAAGTATATAGCACTTGTCTAATGCATTTTCATCCTCTGAACTCAGAGCTTTACAGCCACTGAACTGCTGCTGCTACTAGAATTCATCAGGCTATTCTTCCCACCACCAGGACTGCCAGTTTGTGGGGCCCGTTACAATCCTGTAGTGCTGGAAGCTGTGGAGGTTTTACTAACATCTATCTCCTGATGGACTTTATGCTCAAAACATATATATACTACATTAAATTGTATAAAAAAAACCCCAACTTTAGGATGGATGGCCTCAAGTAAGTGTAAATAATTTCAAATTGGTTTAAATTAAGTACATTTTCTGATACAAAAATAAAACATATTCTCCACAGACTTACTTGAAAAATCCTGTCTTTGTCTCTTTATGTCTATAATTAATCTGCTGCCTCTCTTTCTACTGCACTTATATCAGCTAGGATACAATAAAAGATGAGGATAAGGAGGATGAACCATACAGAGCACTCTGTCATCTGTCTCATTCCTCCTTCTTCACCCATGGGAAGGTTCTGTCAACTTCTGGATTTGTGTTACAAGCAAATGCAGGTAGCTCTACATCCTTAACACTGAAGAAGGCTGCTAGCCCAGAACATTCCAAGCACAAAGTGACCCAGGTCTCAAGAAAATCATGCCACATTGCTAGCCATGATGACTAATCAGTTAGAGTATGATTACGGGTGGAAACTGCCTTCAGCATCCTCATGGGAAAGCACTGGATTCGCAACAGCATTGTCAGTACTAATTTACTTTCTGTAATCCCATGAAAAGTATTAAGAGCTGTTTGTTCCAGAAGTGCAGCTGCTGCAAGAACTGTAGGATGTGATTGAGGCTGCATTGAGAAACAGATAGAAGCTATTTCAGAAGCATATAACCTAAATCTTGCACCCATATCCACAATCACTGGGCTCCATAACCTGGGGGTTCTAACAATTCTGGGTACTCATATTTTGGCAAATAGCTTTTCCAGTATGACAGAGACATAGTGTTACAGAATAACATAGCCTGTATTCAAGAGATGATGCAGTTCCTACTTCTTACACAACAACAGCAATTTGGTGACAGTCTTCACACCGCTGTATTCTAACTGAAGTTACTGAGCCCAGTTCATCTCAGAGATGCAATCCCTGCAGCACCACTTTATTGAAGTTAATGTCATAGGATTAACACTCCCTAGAAAAAGTTGTTTCCATAAGAAGCATGGAAGGGACCACCAAAGGAATAAACATCCAAACTGGTAGTCATAGCCATATAATATATGAAAAGTCATCTGTCACTACAGGAACTCAAGACAGTCCAGCCTTAAGGATTTAAAAAACACTTTTCCCCTGACCCTCTTATCTCTGTTATGCCAAACACATTTTGGTCAAAGCCCAACTCTGGAGATGAAAGCTCTAGTATCTCAGTTATAAATGACTTCTTTCCTCATACTTTTTATTTAATTAAATGAATAAAATATAACTATGCTATAAAATAGTGCATGGCATGCATCTACATTTTAGAACTGTCAGCAAATTTAATCAGGAAATTATCTACTTAATATAAATGAATACAGGAAAACGATTAACTCTTTTTAATTTAGCAACAACAAATTGTAGTATCTTTCAGACAGGTAAATCAGAATTATGTGCTAACTTTAATGATCAGTAAGTAACTGATGCATCCTCCCAAAGCTGAATAATTAATGTAAGGGTAGAGGTTAACAGCAACAATTCATGATCACTGCAAGCATTAATATGTTCTTTCAAGCAAATTGATTTAAATGTGATGAAGATTCCACAGGACAGAATTCTATGGGGTACAATCCTGCTGCCACTACCTACACAAAATTCCTTGTATTTTCTGTTGTTTTCACAACTGCTGAAATCACAGAACTGGACCTTTATAACAATCACAGAATATAAAGGATCTGACTGGGCTGTATCTTTAAACAAATTGGCTACATCTTCACTGTATTTTATAGAGTGCTCCAAATTCCAGTTCATCCCAAAGACATAGTTAGACTACTAACCTCCCCCATTATATGAATTCTTCAACTTTGGGAAGGTGAAACAATTACATAACGATTACTAGAGACAGCCCATCTTTCTGACTTACATACTGCCTTCACATGCAGCCTGCCTTCTGGTTGTTTTCTATGAAGGATACTTACAAATTGTCCTTCAGGTTGCCTTTGTAAGTGCAGCTGGGCTATCCAAAGCCTGCATAATGTCAGATCCACATAGCAGGTGATGCCTGACATTTTAAGCACTCTACACACTCAGCTTCCTTTGGGGGATACTAGCGGCATACATCTGAGAAGCTTGTTACATTACACTAGATGTAAATGCATGCCACTTTATCCTAAAATTCATTTTCCAGCTGCTTAATATGATATTGTGAGTGCAGTGACTTGGTACTATTTTGTTTTCTCAAAGGGCCCACAGCATGATCTAGATGCTAAACACCATCTCTTCAAAAGAGCAGAGAATGACAACAGTCTGGGGAGACAATACTGTCCAGGGCAGCCTTTTTCTCAGATCAGAACTGGAAAGAACAAAAGCCTCCACAGAACCAAGAAACCAACTGAAAAGAGACAGACCACCGGCCCACAGCCATCTGCTGTGTGCATGTAAGTCCTTTGGGATTTTACTGAGGAGCAGGGTGGGATATACACTGTCTGAAATGAAGAAAGTCACAGTAGGAAGAAAGAGTCAGAAGGAAGGGAAGAAAAAAATGTGAATCAAGGAAATGTGGTTCCTGCTCCATCCTCAGAATTTTAAAGACATTTATTCATCCTTTGGGTACAAAGAGGTGATCACCACTGCAGTAAGTGTTATGTTCATGTAACTATGGTGTTTGCAGGAGAAAAATGTGTAAGTGATTCTTGCCTCTAGATGGTGGGATGACTGTACACATAGCTATGCAATGCCAATCTAAATAGCATTCCCAATGCTACCAGCAAGACTATTCACACTGTTTACTGGTATTTGCTAACATAAATTCCCAATTTGAAAGGCATATTGCTCACTTCCTGCTGTTTCTCTAGTCTAATATGGGTGTTAATGAGTCAGTTTTATCTTAACTTACCAGGTTTTTAAAATGATTCAATTCTTTGCATATTGCTTGTGTTCAAATAATGAATGAAATCTACATGTCTTCCAGCCCTATGTACTTCTGAAAATGACTATGTTTAGTTTAATTATAATCTTCCTTTTTTCTATCAAAATGTGTGAGGAAAAATAATTCTGTTACACACAAAGCCTTCAACTGTTTCCTAAAAAAACCTGACCATTTCTCTACATTTTATATTTAAGCTATTTATAAAATCAATTTCCATTAAACATGAAGAAATGCACTTTCAGATGTGACTCTGAATAAAATGCTGCTTTTGTTTCTTCCTTCTTACAATGCAAAAAAAGAAAAAATAAAACCAGCAAGAAAATAAATCTGAAATCTGCAGAGATCTTTCATTACTGTTTCTAGTACTAAACTGGCACTGAATTTAACTATGAAGTTTAGAATTGTAGTTGCAAATATGCAGTTGCTTTTCTTCTGTATAAACAAGCCTGATTCGTTTCCTTGAAACAAAGGTCAAAATCTTTCTTGATTCCCTTGGGGCTTGGATGGCATTCAAGGAAGGCTGTCATACAAAGTGGTGCTCATATTCATACAGTAATCAAAGAACAAATAACCAAATGCAGGAAGTTCAACCTATAAAGTAAACCTATTTTACTAGACAAACTCACAATAACAATAAAAAGCTACCATTCCATATTCTTCAGTGGGAAATGTGAATTTAGGGATTGCAATTGTGACCAATACTATGAATAACATTATCAAAGTATATTGTGCTCCTATTTCACAAAATATATTACTTTTTCAGACTTCCTCTGGTTAGTGCTTCCACAGGGAACTCTTTACAACTACAAATCACATAGGATTACTAATCATGAAGACTACTAATAATGAGGCACAGAATTGCTGATCATGTACTAATCTCAAGCAGATTTTTGAGTAAATTAGCTGCAAATATACTATATATACACCACATACTATAGAGAAACCTCCATAATAGTCAACTTTCACGTTTGGTTTCACTCGTTAGAATCACTTATCTTTGCATCTTTTCAAGAAAGGATAAAATTATTCCAAACTCCATCACTAATACCTTACCAAATAAAGGCTTTGACAGCTTGCTTGCTGTTTCATGTCTGGGTCAGACTGATAAACCATTGCTGCCATTCTCCTTCTGCAGCACTGCAAATTACTCTTTTAAAACCAAACAGCATTATGTTATTTATAACAACAATGTTTTTCTAAAAAAGCTTAATTTTCAAAAAAAAACCTTACATGTGCACAAAGACTAGAGAAAAACACTAACTTCCAGCCGCTGCAAGGAGGTGGTGCATTTTAAATATGACAGTGACTCCCTCTGGCCAAAGCCATGAACAGCCTTGAGATTAATAATGAACTCTCTCTCTTCGAAGAGAAAGCCATCACTCAGAACCTCCTGAGAAAGGAGAGAATGAAAATGTGAGGTTTCAAAGTCATTACAGGTCACCTGGAAAGGTTGAAAGCATAAACTGTATCTATCCATCTATCTTTCACTATTAATGGCATCCATAACATATCTCAAAGAAAGTAGCCATTAAAATCCAATCTGATACACAAATCTGGGTGATGGCTCAATGCCCGAAAGCTGTGAAAACACCACTTCATGTCAAAAAGTCATGCAATTTTGTTCTTGTTTTAAATCTTAGAATGAGGTAATAAACATAACCCATGCTACTAACTACATTTGTAATAAAAACGGAGCATCAGGGCAAAGGCTGCATCCCACGGAAGCAGACACACACACCAGTAGAATTTACAATGCTCCAGTGCTCATCATCTGATTATCCCCAAACCCTAATTCTGCTACCTACTTCTACAGAAATAACAGCTTTTATTTCAGCATCTCCCCTTCTTCTTTGTGCCTTTATCTCTCACCAGACTCTTCCCCTCTTTTACATTGTCAAAACTGCAAGAATATAAGACATGGAAACTGAAAATGACCAAAAGCTCAAGAAATTAAGATGCTTAGTTCAACATGCAAAATTTACCAGAGATACATTTCCAGTAAGAAAGGAAGACTTTCCAGTTCTTAAAAACAACACAGGTATTGTATCAAAGTAGTCAAGAAATTAACTTGTTTTAGAAATTACTCTGGAGTCTACTGTGTCAGTGGAAAGAAACACTAATTTTAAGGGTCTCCAATCAGGCTTTTTATTATATAAGACATTTTCTCTTTCCTTAGTGTGCATCTGCAGTACAGAAAGCAAACCTGAAACACAATGTTTAGGAAGCCAGAACCACATTTCTTTGACACCACTGAGCTGAAGTGCAGGAACTGAATGTATGTGTAAACCACAAACACATATATTTTTATCTTGAATTGCTGTAAGTTAGGATTCTACATCTCACATAGATGAAACATTTAGATAAAAATGTGATTGTTGGCTTCCATTACAATTATTGATTGATTTCCCACACTGATTCTTTTCTCACACCTTCATAAACAAGACAACATAAGTTAATGAATAGAATTGTTATTTAAGGGTGCTTTACCAGTATAAGCAAAAGCTAAGTTCAGTTTGGGTTGGGTTTTTTTCATCAAAATGTTTTAGTTTTTATTTCCTAAATGGTCAGGTTTATGCAAGTAGTGTTACTATTACATCAGATACAGCTTCTGCTGTTGAAATAAAGACATTATTGATAACATTAGTAATTGGTTTTACGCAATTCCATTAAGAAGTGGTTATATCACAGGCATAGCTAGATGGGATAGAAGCACACTATAGACAGATGTTGCAATTTCAAGTAGATATACAAAACAAGGTCTGCAGGGAATTTCATTCTGTTTGTCAGACCACTTCTGCAACGTAATCTTTAATTCTTAGCGTATCTTTCCACATTCCTAAAGATCCTGCTTGTTTTCTAACATCTACCAATTTACAATAGATACACTCTATTCACTAGAGAGATCATGTTAGTTCCAGACTTTTCCACCAGAAGTTAAAAGTTAAATTTACAAATTATAATTTCTTGTGTCTATTTTTCTTTTCTTTTTTCTTTTCTTTTTCTTAATAGACACTCTATTTGCATTTTCTCAGCTCTGCCACTTCCGCAATCCTCCACAGATTTTCTGCTAGTACCTTTAAGATAGCTTACTGTCTAAGTAACCTATTTATCAGGTCCAGACAAACTGATGAACATCTAATTTCTCTGTTCTCTAGTTATCTTTCTCTGGAAACCCCTATTTCTCTCCATCTCTGCCTGCCTCTGGAAACCTACCTTTGCAGCTAGCAGTTCTGTCAGGCGTCTCCTTTAGCTAAGCATTTTAGTAAACACCAAGCATATCACTCTGTTGAACAGTAGACTGATAGTTCAGTACTTTTCTAAGCCTTCCTAGTATCTCTAGTAGTTTTCATTCAGCTCCCTGCAGTGAGATTCAACTACACCATATAGCCCCCTTCATATACTGATTAAGCTTCTCTTTCAGATTAATTAGATTTCTTTGTTCCAACTCTTCCTATGGGAAAAGCTGAAAGGAAGAAAAGAGGAAAAGGAGAAACTTTCTCCTATTAATTCTATAGATTTATTTTATACCTATTTTAATTATAACAATATTGTCTACAGTTTTGATCCATTTTGTCCTTGGGCCGTATGTCTCTAGCTTTTGCTGCAGTAATCATTTTCTTTAAGGGACATATTTGAAACCACTGATCCAAAACAATTTATTGGTTGTATGGATGCATACAAATAAGGCAAAAAGCTGATAAGTTATGAATAAGGCAAGTCTGCTTCTAAAAACTGCTTTTTTTCTCATGTAAGGTTTCAAGTAGAAGGTTAGAAAATCTCTTGCCATCCTTCATTAGCATAAAAGCAATGAACCCCACTTTTATAAGTAATTTCTTACTGATTTCTACAGCATGAACTGCCATGAAATTCCACCTCATAAAGCAGATTCCTAAAGTAGTTTGCTTATTTTCTTAGCTATCTCTCATTTATATAGGCAGAGTTCATATTCTTTGAAACATGAAAATTTCTTTTCCACAACTTAGTTCTGACCTCACATTTCCCCCACTGCGAGTGAGTTAGTTGCAGTATCCAACCTGTCATTGATCAAGCAGTGTAATTTCTGCTGGTGTCCCAGTGCTTTCAATTAAAGATTTATCGCAAGATACAGTACATGCTGTTTTTCAGATTGTTTCTCTGGAGTTTAACTAAAATCATGTTTTTCACTGCAACACTGAAACTTCTCCTATTTTGCCCTTAATGTTATTTCCCAGTAAACTGTAACCTTTTTTTTTTCCTAGAATAATTACTAGCTTTCAGAATTCCTTGCCCTACACTATATAGTGTTTTTTCCACCCAAAATAAATATTTTTTTTTGCATTCACCAGCAAATTATTGTAATAAAATATATCATATTAAAATTCTACATCCAACATTGGTTTGTGAATCTGCTGGAAATAATTACATCTTTGAATGTAATTATTAATGACCTACTGTATAACTGTGAATTCAATTTTTCACAAAGCTCATGTAAGAGGCTTCTTTTCACAAAGGCCTTCCATTTCCCAGGGTCTTTGGAGAGCAATTTGTCTTATTACTTTTCATCTCTGTGGACCAGGAAGAGCCAAGAGGGATCCTGGGACTGGCGAGGCAGGGGACTCA
Source organism: Neopsephotus bourkii (assembly GCF_033783945.1). Classification (NCBI taxonomy): domain Eukaryota; kingdom Metazoa; phylum Chordata; class Aves; order Psittaciformes; family Psittacidae; genus Neopsephotus; species Neopsephotus bourkii. The sequence goes on along the minus strand of NW_026901402.1, from coordinate 950,246 downwards.
CCATCCAGGGCCTGTTGCATGGGGCAAGCAGACAAATGCCGGCTCACAGATGGTGGCCAGGTTCTGCCAAGGTCCAAGGTCAAGCTGTGAAGTCAGCATGCAGGTCTAGTGGGGGCCCAGCTCAGCAGGCTGCATGGCCAAGCCAGGCTGGGGAACTACTCTCCACTGTTCCAATGATGAAGTGGGTTGCCCTGGGCTGTACCACTTCTGAGCTGCTCCTGAGTCCCAACAGCCAAGCCTTCAGGAAGGGGGATGCTCTTATATGCACCTATAGTTATCCTAACACGCTTAAATACTTATCTTCTCACAATCTGGGAGAGTGATAAACCTAATGAAGGAAGAACAGCATCATTACCTTTTGTTTTGGCAGTACTAACGATAAAGAGATATTAAAAATAATGCCAACCACAAATGAAACTTCTGAAGAACTGTGTAATACACAGGAAATCACACATTGAGTAATATTTTGGCCAATGAGACTTTTGTTCAAGCTTTGCTCTTTTTTCACAGATTGGGAGCTCTCAGGAAAAATGGAACTATAAAGCAACTGGCTCCTTGGAAAAATGAAAACTACTTGGATTATGTGTTTTTTTTCCTTTTTTTTTTTTTTTTAACCTATAAAATATAACGACTTCTGTGATCATTGTAGTAATTAGCTCCTTTCTGCTGCCTAATGATTTTATTGCTGATGTATCACTTTCCCATTTCTTTTTGTTAGCATTAAATGTTGCTAAGTAACTGAATCAGGCTGTGGTATTATATGGCATAACTACTCCATTCTTTGAAATATGTATAGAGATTACTCAGCAAAATGAAAATTACTCTCCTGAGGGAGAGAAGGCCATTTACATTTATCACAATGTACATTTTAAGAAAAAGTGAAAGGGAATCCTATAAACATGATGCATATTTCCAAACCAGATATCTCAGGAAGTACTAATACTGATGAATATTGTTTCACCTTCTCCATGAGGTTATCCTAAGCCACACTAAGTAACACCATTTATTTTGCTTTTAATTATGTGTCTCAGCACTTACAAGCAAAGTAGCTTAAAAGCAAAATAGACTGAAATTCTATCAGTGCAAACTAATTTAGGGAATTTACCTTTGCTCTGACTTATTAAATAGAAATCATACTCTAAGTAATTTAATAGAGAAGATGGAATTTTCCATTTTATTTAGGTCTTTTAATTTCATGTCAATGCGGCAATGATCTGGCGTCTCACCTGTACTACTCACATGGACCTGCTATCAACAATAAGGGTAACCATTCCAGTTGCAGAACAGGAGACCATATGGGTTTAATGCAATATTGACTTCACATCCCTCCGAAATAATCAAAAGTAATTAGCAGACCCACTGCAGACCAGTTTGTTCAGTTTCAACTGCAAAGGCTTAAACTGCTTTAGCATTAAATAAAATGTAACAGAGAAGGTCCAGATGAGGACTGTGGCACCAGAATAGAAAAAAGCACATAGAATTTTATGAAGAATGTCTGAAACAGAATGCTGTCAATCGCTATTAAATTACTCAAGAATTGCTTGAGCTGCTTAGGTTGATTAGAATAGTGTTAAAAAGTTTCCTCGTTTCCTCTTCAAAGTTTCAAGTTTCTATTATGTTAATATTTCACATCAGCAGAAAATAACACATTCTCTTTTACACATTTTTAACATAGACACGTGCTACACATAAAAAAAAAAAAAAAGTTTAAAAAGAACTGTCAGTCTTCTTGGAACCTAAATACCCCAGATGATTTTTTTATAGGTAGGAGCTTGGACTCTCAAGATTGCAACTCTTCTTTCCATGGGAAATATGTCTAAATGTGGTCATTTGAAAATGTATCAGCTTTTGTTAAAAAAAAAAAAGAAACAAAACAAACAAATAAAAAAAACCCCTCACTAAATATAAAACAGCAAAAATACTGTTAAAGAATACAGAGATCTTAAATTACACTTGCCATAGAGAAGATGGCTTCACACTAACTATGGGCAACAATCACTTTACATCTGTTTGTTGATTAGCACAGGATTTCTAGAGGTTTGGATTGAAACCACATGCGCACAAAGTCTTATAATAAATGGTTGGGTACTAAAAAACAACACAAATAAAATCCTCCCTGTTGCAGATCCCTTTATGTATAACTGATATAAACATGATGAGAGGTAAAGTCCTGTAACAGCTGGGTATGAGCAGCAGTGAATATTCACGGAGGAGAGCTCTCAACTGTTAATGTACCTCAGTTATTGATGACTTTACTAATTTAGCGGCACAGGTCAAACAAGGGGCCACAGGGTCCACAAGCCCCGCTCGCCCCGCCCCACTCCGACCAAAACATTGACACGTGCGCCTCGCTCCCCCCGTCACGTGACGTGCCCGGCTGATGACGCCAGCGCGTCCCTTCCGCCAATGGCGTAGGGCGCTGCCGGGTAGCAACAAACGCGGCAGCCGACAGCCAATCAGCGTGGTGTGGGGCGGGCCGAGCGCAGCCCTATGTTACTTCCGTCAATAGCGGCAGTGCCGTGGGGAGGGGTAGTGCTGTTGTGTTAAGGTGAGGCCGGGCGGGGGCCGGTATGGCTGGGGCGGTGGGGTCAGCGGTGAGCGACACGGCGTGCGAGCGGGGCGGTGGCACCGTGTGTGTGAGGCCCGGGGGTTAGGGCTGAGCGTGGGCACGGCCTGACGGGTTTGGGACTCGGTCTGAGAGATGTGTGCAGCTGGAGTCGTGTGGGACAAGGTGTTAGGGTCAGGGCGGGCGAACGGGTTTTGGAAGGAGCTGGGGCTAGGAGTGAGGAGCAGTACGAGCGGATGGAGGTGTTTGGAGCCTGCCTGGAGGAGTAGAGTGGTGGCAGTATCTATAGGCTGCATGGGAACAGGAGCAAACATGGCTTCACTAAGGGCAAGTTGAACTTGTCAAATTTGGTGGCTTCCTACAGTGGTGTTACAGCATTGGTGGATAAGGGAAGAGCCACTGATGTAATCTACTTGGATTTTTGCAAGGTGTTTGATACTGTCCTGCACAACATCCTTGTCTCTAAACTGGGAGCCACGGATTTGACAGAGGGATGACTTGGTGGATAAGGAGCTGGCTGGATGGTTGCACTCAAAAGAACTGTGGTCAGCAGCTTGATGTCCAAGTGGAGACCAGTAACGACTGGTGTTCCCCAGGGATTGGTACTGGGACTGGTGCTGTTTAATGTCTTTGTCAGGGACTGTCCCGGATTCAGCTGCAACAGTTATTTTTCTCATTTTAGCAGCTGATGCAGTGCTGTGTTTTGGCTTTAGCCTGAGAACAATGCTGATAGCACACCAGTGTTTTAGTTGTTGCTGAGTAATGCGTACTCCAATCAATGACTTTTCAGTCTCATGCTCTGCCAGTGAGGAGGGGCGCAGGAAAACCAGGAGGAAGCAGAGACAGGATACCTGATCCAAACTGTCCAAAGGGGTATTTCATACCACAGCATGTTATGCCCAGTATATAAACTGGGGGGGAGTTACCTGGCAGGCCTAGATTGCTGCTTGGGTTGGGCTGGTATCAGTTGGCAAGTGACGAGCAATTGCATTGTGCATCACTTGTGTTTATTGTTGGGTTTTTTCCCTTTTTAGTTTTATATTATCTCCCTTTGTTATTTCCCTTATTATTATTATTGGTGGTAGCAGCAGTGATTTGTGTTATACCTTAGTTACTGGAGTGTTCTTATCTCAACCTGTGGGAGTTACATTCTTTCAGTTCTCCTCCACATCCTGCTGGGAACAGAGGGGAAAACGGAGGGAAGTGAGTGAGCAATTGTGTGGTTCTGAGTTACAAGCTGGGCTTAAACCATGACAGGGGCATGGACAATGGGATTGAGTGCACCCTCAGGAATTTTGCTGATGACACCAAGCTGCGTGGCTCGGTTGATACACTGGAGGGAATGAATGCTATCCAGGGGGACCTTGGCACACTTGTGAGGTGGGCTGATGCCAACCTCATGAGGTTCGACAAGGTCCTGCACCTCAGTTGTGGTAATCCCAGGCATAGCTACAGGTTGGGTGGAAAATGGGTTGAGAGCAGCCCTGAAGAGAAGGATTTGGGGGTATTGGTTGATGAAAAAATGAACGTGAGCTGGCTTCAGTGTGTGCTTGCAGCCCAGAAAGCCAACTGTATCCTGGGCTGCATCAAAAGGAGTGTGGCCAGCAGGTCAAAGGAGGTGATCCTGCCCCTCTACTCTGCTCTCTTGAGACCTCACTTGGAGTATTGTGTGTAATTCTGGGGAGAGGTGTTCCAGCGTTCTGATTGCCTCTGTGGCCTCTCCTGTGAAAAGAGACCCGGAGAGTTGGGGTTGTTCAGCCTGGAGAAGGCTCTGGGCACACCGTAGTACCTAAATGGGGCTTACAGGAAATCTGGAGAGGGACTTCTTACAAGAACATGTACTGACAAGACAAAAGGGAATGACAGAGGGTAGGTTTAGCTTGGATATTAGGAAGAAGCTCTTTCCTGTGAGGGTGGTGAGGTGATGAACAAGTTTCCCAGAGAAGCTGTGGTCTGGCCTGCCCTGCCCCTGGAAGTGTTCAAGGCCAGGTTTGATGGGGTTATGACCACTCTGGCCTAGTGGAAGGTGTCTCCACCCATGACAGCAGGGGGTGGGACTAGATGATCTTAAGGGCCCTCCCAAGCCAAACCATTTTATGATTGTACAGAGAACTTTCTTTCCTCAAGGTAATTTTTTTATATATGGTTAAAGAGAAAATTAAAACATCCACAGAAGTTTTACAGTTTCTGTATAATTGCATACACAATACAATACACAAATAATCTTGCTGTTTCTACAGAAACCATGCCATTTCTGGGGCAAGACTGGAGATCCCCTGGATGGAGATGGATTAAAACAGAAGACGGATGGAAACGATGTGAACCCTTCAGTCCTGCACTTGAGGATGGGAATAATCAGTTGAAGGATATCAGTCACACTGTGTAAGTTTGTGGGGGTTTTTTTCTTAAAAAAAATAATATTCTGCATGAGTTAATAGCAGGTGGGAAGACAAAGATTGACTTAATTTCAGGCTGCAAATGTTTGTGGTAGATGATATCATCTGCATATGCTAGACATATACAAATGCAGCCATGTGTTTTGTTTAGTTAGACAGACAGGAGGCCCCTATGGAGATTGTCTGCCTCTTGTAGCTGCTTTGTAAGTTGCTTATTTTAGGCAGATGGATCCTGTCTTATATTGTATGTCCTTAAAAAAAACAAACAAAAAAATAAAATAAACCCTGTCAAGTATTACTTAAAGCTAAGTGATACTTACAAATTGCAAGTGCAACAGGCATATTGAAATGCTACCTGGAAATGAATGAAGACTTTCTGTTGACTGGGTGTTGGATTAGGACTGTTTGTTTAAAGCAGTCCAAAATACACAGTAATCGTAATTTTAAGGTAATTCTCTTAACACAAGATATGACTGTGTATGCTGATGTAGAACAGGTGAGAAAGATACTACTTAAATAATGTAACACTTGTGGCAGATGCCCACAGAGTGGTGTGTTTTTGTGATTGTAAGTAGCTCTGTCCCAACAAACTTCTACTTGATTTCTCCATGAAGAAGTAACTCTCAAGGTAGCATTCTTGGTCTTAAACTCCAGTGTAATGTGCTCACAGTGAGGAGAGGGAACTTTCAGTGTTTTGTTAGTCCAGTAAATGATACAGTAACTGATCTGATTCATAGCAAGTTACTGGCAGACTAGGACTTGCTGTAGTTGTACACCTGTGTTCTAAATTTGTGTTATAAACTTCAAGAGGGTTATCAAGCAGTGAAGAATTATGAATCTTTTCTTGAGCTATTGTTAATGCTTTTTTTTTTCTTTGTCGATCTTACTTCGGCTTTTTCTATACAGTCTAGCCACTCTGGATACAAAAAACTATTGTCTAGATGAGTGTTTAGTAAGCCTCTGACACAAAAGTGGCCTTAAATACACCTGAAAAAAAAAACATTTTCTTTCCTCTTTCGTATATCTTTAATAATATAGTTGGCAAATGAACGGAAATCTAATTTAGCTTTCATAGCCATTTGCAGTTACTAAGTAAGTCTTGTAGGTTGCTTCAATTAATATTTGTTTTGCAATTTGATGTAAGTGATCAGTGTCTTTATGGGTAACATTAACACCTTTGCTCTTCTGATAATAAATAAATACATTTATATGTTTTCAGAGATCAAAATGAGGTATTTTTATTGCTTCTTCAAGCAAGAATTCTAGATTATCCCCCCCTAGACTTGAAAGAACTTGCTAGAAACAGTTTTAAATTAACTCCTTTTTGGGGGGGAGGGAAGATGAACATTAGAGTTCAGGACTGAAGTAGGTACATTAGTTTGAAGGGACTCGGGGGGTGGGGGTGGGGAAGCTTTCATGATTTGAGTTTCTTAGTCTAGTTTGCTAATTTGCCAGAATTTCAGACTCTGGGACCAACCTAGTGTGCAGCAGATGCCCTCATCTGTAGCAGTTCCTCATCTTCATCTTACCCACTGCTTACTTAGTGAAGCCAAACCACACCATTGTCTTTAGCCCTGTTTTAAATTTTATGCTGCTTATGTCTATTCAGTTAAAAATGTATATCATCCGAACTGAGACTACAGAATTTGAACTGGGAGTAATTTCGCTACCACTTGAACTTCGTATCTATGACTACAAGTTGAACTTCATATCTGTGACTTGAACTTTGGATCTATAAGTTAACCTTTGCTGCTAAACAGCAATTAATGTTTATTTGCACAATATTATAGAACCCTTTAGGGTGGAAAGGCCATCGGGCTATCATCTGGTCTAAGCACAAAGGCGCACCAGTTAAGGTTGGATTGTATAAGGCCTTTCCCTGTTGATCTTCATGCATTTCAAAAACTGGAAATCCCTCTGGATTCCTGTTCTAAGTTCCATTACCTTCACTGTGATTTTTTGTTTGTTTGTTTGTTATTGTGCTGTCCCCACGCCCCAATCTCAAAATAATTTCTTACCACGCACTGTGTCCATTACCACTTGGCTTATTACTGCCCACGTCCTCTAACCTTAATGTCTAGCCCTATCTTATTCATACCCTTATGTTAGATATTGACAGTGATCAGATTTCCTCTTCACCACCACCTCAACATTGAACAAGCTCTGTTCTTACCCTCGTGTGTCATGTGCTCCAGTACTCAATCACCTTGATAACTCCCCACTTGACTTATTCCAGTATGACAATGATTTATTGTATCCTTGAGCCACAAACTAGGCACAGTACTCCAGATGAAGTTTCTCATGTCAGATGAAGGAGGGTGATTCCTTCTTTCAGTCTGCAGGGTACACTTTTGTTAACTCGAGCTAGGGTGCAGTTGGCCTTTTACAACACAAGGGCACACTGCTGACTTGTGTTCAGCTTGTTATACACAAGACCCTTGGCTCCTTTTCTGCAAAACTGCTTCCTATCCAGTCTATAGCCAGCGTATATCTAGGCATGGGTTTCTTCTGTCCTATGTGTGGGGCTCTGTATTGAGTGTACTGTGTCTTGCTGGCTTGTTCTGTATACCATTTTAAGCTATTTGGAAACAGTTATCTGTGTATATTGGATAGACAGCTCAGTTTAGGGTATCTGTTAACATGATGTAGCACTGAGTAAGAATGAGGCTTGATAAAATTCTTCCTTCCTTGTGAAAGAAACATAATAAACAATACATAAATACTTACTTGTCTCTTCCTAAACAGCCCTGTGCAGAGGGATCATGGTGTAAGCTAGTCTGGCTGTCCTAACCAATTAATAAATAATATTTTTCATCAAAATATTCTGTAGGATCATTGCTAAAGGTAGTGCTTGTGTATTTCATTCTAGGAAGCAGTTATGGCTGTTTTCCTTTAAAAAGAAATAAACTCAAGATATGTTGTTGGCTGAAACACTCTTTACTTTTACTTCTGTTGTCTCTTGTGAGAGAAAATATAGCTAGTTAGTTACTTGCCAGACTTTCTTTTATCCATCACAAATACTTTCTCTTCAGAAATTAAGAAGGTTGTATCACCAACAGATTCACAGACTAACCTTCAAGATGTAAATAACTTGCTTGAAAAATGTTTCTTTTAAAATAGAAATTTTTACCCTGTTATCTTAGTTATCCAGTGATGTGATGAATCCATTTCATGAATTAATTAAAAAGGGCGTGGATCCAGTGATAACAATGCTTGAACAAACAATCACTTGTGCAGGGGCAATTCAAATAATTTGAAATAATGCTGCAATATTTGCACTTTAAATTAGTTCAATTTATGGAAATTGAGGTCGGAAAAAGGGGACCCTCAGTTCTGCAGTTCTTGTTTGGATAATTAATGGTATGTAACAAGTGGAGAGTGCCTTGCATTCAAGGTATGCAGGAGCTGAAAATGTGGTTGAGGCAGTGCTCACTTAAGTTCTATGGGTATGACTACCTGCAATTTGTACCTATAAATTCTAGCACACATATTTATTTCCAGTGCCATGGCACTGAGTCCTTTAAGCTTGGTGGGGGAGAGAGAACAGCACTGCTTTACAGAATTATATATAAATAGTTCTCAGTAGCCTGCAACTTAGGAGTAAAGCAGTGTTACACTTTCTTTTAAGGTAAAAGAAGGCAAGAACCATACTATTTTGGTTCTACAAAAATCTATGACTAGATTTTCATGATGGTGATAGTCCTCTTTTTGTGTGTTGGGCTCATATGAGCTACTTGGACTGGCAGGGTGGTAATTTAAGCCTGGTGTCTGTTGTCCAGTTCTGTGAGACACAGTGTTCACAAAAGCGGTTTTGGCACTGGAAATAAGTCCTTAAATTTGAATCCAGTTTTAGATAATTTTGGCATTTAACAAATATTTTGTAAGGTTACTTGGTGCAGCTCAGGATTTTCTATGGGTCAAGCTGTAAATGGCTTTCAGTCTCTTCTAAAACACTCAGTGTGCTCCTGTAGGTAATTGCATGACTTGAGAGCATTCCTTTGCTGAGAAAAGCAGCAATAACTCGTAACAATTGGAAGGTCAGATAGCCCTGTATAGTTTTCCAGCATTTTAAGTGTCATACCAAGAGGTTAAATACTGCTATGAAATTACTTTTTTGAAAAAGCCAGAGGTCTTGGATGCCTTATGTAGGCTACTGTAGTCCTAAGGACACCAGGGACTTTGCTTTTGTAAGCTTTAGAGTAATTTCTTAAGTGCATTTTCAAGACAAGAAAGTGAGAATAGCTGTGAATTGGCAGTATTAAAGATGTATAAAAATCTTTCCAGGTGCGCTCGGATGTCATGTGTGGTATTATGGTAAAAACATTAAATTAAGGCTTCTGTTATACCATATGGCAGGTGCAGCACTTGATTCGGTTTCTTGTAGCTTAGCTTGGTGTTAAGGGGTTGCTTTTGGAAGTGGTGGAGCAGCTATGTTACTTATCAAGCAGCTTTCAAGGTTTCTGAAAGGAAAGCTAACAGATTCTGGGGATGTATCTGTATTTCTGTCCCGTTCTTCTGATGCCTATGGCACCCTTCTTTTCATGGTAAGAGACTCAAAATTAGTTGAGAAGAATGATGATGGTTACAGATAAGTAGGGAAAGACTCTTCACGTAAGGTGGGACAGAACATGAAGGAAGGCCTTGTGTGAGCAGATCCTCAGAGGGAACAGTTAAATTCATCTTTAAAGTGACATGAAGAATTCCAGGAATGTCACAGGTGAATTTGAATGTCAGCAGAGGTGTTTAAAATAGCCCTCTTCATCCTTGAAATTCCTTCTATTAATTGACTGTCCTTAAACTGCCTTTTTTATTTGATGCTTGAGGAAGTGGATATTATTGGGGGTGGGGAGAGGAGCTTTAAGTCACTTCAGGAATGTTACTGGTCTGATTTGCTTTCTAGGGACACTTCCTTTCCTCTCTGGGAACAAAAGAAGGAATCCTGCCAGAGCAACCTTCCTCTTGTAATGCAGGCTTTCAGGAGTGCTGCCTCCCCCACTCTCCCCATTGCACTCTGTCAGTGTGCATGGGTGTTTCTGTTCTCCCTGAATTGTATTGCAGAAGATCAGGCCATAGCTCTCCACTCTTTTCTGTTGTTAGGATGATAAAACTATTTGGGCTTTGGGCTCTATTTCTGATTCTGCACAACTTCTCAGATTCGGCAGTAACTTATCACATAACATGGTGATTCAGTCAATATGCAAAAACATAATAAAATTAATCATTTTAGTGAGCTTTAAAAGAGAATTAATTTGTGATAGCTTTGGAAAAATCCTAATGAATTGGACTGTTGTGTAATCAAAGTAACTTGTCAGTGTTGATAGACAGCTTTTGTCAGTTGCCGGTTCCTTCAAACTTTTGCTGTTTGACCGGATACAATGTTTGTCAGTGTTGCATAGAATAATGAAGTCTTTGAGTCATTATCCTCTGCTTTAAAAATGGTAGGACATGAGCTAAGGCCCTCACTTTGTGTTGAGGTCTGTCTGGATGCAGAGGTATGTTAGCTTCTTTCCAAGGGTTTAAACTGAAGACAAAACCAATTTTCTATTTCTGAATCTTCTTAACTTGTGTATTTTTGAGTTGATAGCATTTACTGATTAGAGCAATGAAGAAAACCAAGGCTTTTTTACAGTGTTGTTTAGTCATCCTCTTTAGCAGATGGTTCAAGCCTTAAAATTTTAATTGTAAAGCTAGTAGCACAGGCTAATAGAATTTGATTTTTTTGCCACTTAATGCCCAAATACAAGTTATTTCAGAATGAACTGATGTCCTTCAGTTTTAGTGTTTAGCTGTGTGAAATTTGAAGTTCTAACTAACATTGATAAGTAGATTCATCTGACAAATTCAGGTTAAAAAAATAGTAATGAATGGGAGGAGTTTTGTATATAACCTTCTGATCAAGGAATAATAATGGCGAAATGCAATAGTCCTACAGTACCTCAAACTTCACTACTTCATATCCTTAGTTATATTGGTTATCTGTGCAAGAGGGACCTTCATAGGAAATATCTTTCTTCTCAGTGCTAGAAAAATGAGCACCCATTCTTATCTATATTGCTGGTCCTTCTAATTATCTGAAAAAATGGAAAGCAGAACTTTGTGAAACTGCAGACTTTATGTAGCACAGACAGCTTTTAAGTATATATGGATTTTGGAAAGGGTAGTTTATCCAGTGAAACCTTTTTAATAGTTTCTTTGTGTGTTTGTGTGTGTGTATATATACACTATCTATATAATTATTCAGTATAGTCCTCAGTGTTAGGTTTCATAGTTACCTGTCAGTGGCATGAGTAAGAGTCTGACATCTACATTACATACAGTGTTGTGATTTAGGCATTTGTTAAAAGAAAGACTTTCTTTGCCCCCAGGTTGACAGTAGTAAGAGAGATGTCTGTCTTTGCTGGCTTTCTGCCTGTGCAAGGATGTGCAATAATTCTGTGTTGACTTTTACCTGTGTGCACAGTTTTTCAAGGCTTGGTGCCTTTCACATAATGAATTTTTGTACACCAGACCTTCGCAGACAGGCAATTATCCACTTAGTACTGTCTCCTTAGCAGTCCTTCCTAAATGTCTGCAATGACTTGTTAAGGTACTCATTAGGAAGATACTGTTGTGTATTTAATAATTTTGACACAAAATTCAACCCCACTGGGAAGAAAAGAAGACAGCTTCTCTTAAGATATGTGTTCCTATAGACCACCAAGTAGGAAGACAGCTTCTCTTAAGATACGTGTTGCTATTGACCACCAAGTAGGACATCACCATTAAAAATATAACTTTTATTCCAGCTGGCAGACTTTAATGCAGAGAATTATGAGCCATTTGCATCTTAAATATGTAATCACTGCTGTTTTAATTAGATGTGTTTATTTCAGCATCGTAACTGATGATGAGGATGAAGCAATATACAGTACTGAAGATTGTGAGTTTGCAGCCAAGAAAAGGAAAAAAGATCATTGTACGAATAACACACAATGTAAGGCTGGTTTTTCATTTATTTTAGGAGACTTCTGTAGGTTCAGCAAAACTGTATAATAGCCATTAACTTATATTCATCTATAGAGTAGCCTTCTATGTTTACTTCTGTATTGGGAACAAGTTCGGGTGTCAGAAGTGGTAAGTTAATTGAACTATGGCATTGATCGTCTGTTGTGTGTGGGTTTTTTTTGTTTGTTTTTTTGTCTGTTTTTTTTCCCAAAGGTAATTCATTTAAGAATAGTAATTCCTGAATAATAAATGTCTTCTGATACTAACCACTGTTTTGTGGACTAGTTTTAGATTAAATTATTCTGGATGCTTTTGGGAGCTTCTTACAAAAGCAGCTTTATAATTAGTGATGCAACTTCAGAATCAGTTAATAAATAAATGCGTTTTGTAGTAATACCTACAGCTCTTGGTAAAGACTTCATCAGTATTGAATTTCTGGAAGAAAAATTATCTCCATTATTTGTATATTCCCAAATTGTAACAGAGATGGTCTTGCAGAAAGCTGCAAGCTTCCCCAGGATTGTCTGAGCTTAAGGTGTTTCAAAAGATTCAAGTGGCTTATATTTAAGAGCATGCTTTCATTTGGTGCCATGCTAGAGTTCTGCAAGGTGGAGGTCTGCCTAGTTGCCTTTATTAGTCTTGTATAATTGACTTCCCTGCAGTATTCTGCAACTAGTTCAACCAAGTGAGTACAGAGCAGGCACCTTTACAGAAGAAAACAGATCAGAAGGGTAGAGTAGTCAGGGACAAAAAAGTTGTCTATTTCTGTACTTTACTGTGTTAAGTGCTAAGGAGCCTGTTAGGTTAAAAAAGATGAGGCATTTTGTAGGAGAAATTGACTGTTGTTGGTACACAGTTGACAGAAGTTGTGTTACATCTGCCAATTCTGTGCCAACTCTGATTTATAAAATTACTTAATTCTTTGAAGTATGTAACTTCTGAAAATTTGTTGTCATTCTCTTCAGCCTTTATAAACTTCCTGCGTTAAAGCTGTTTTACCTTCACTCTTGTCTTATGAACCATTTTATTGAGCATGGTCTGTTTTGTTCAACTTCTTTCTAAAGATGAAGCCTAAAACTGCTTATATTTCTATTTTAGGTTTTTATCGTGAAAAGTGGATCTATGTTCATAAAGAAAGCACCAGGGAGGTAAGTCCTACATGCAGTGGGTCAATTCCGACAGTCTTTGTGCTTCTCAGTCAACAAAATAGGGATGGTTACAATTAATCATGAATCCCTTCCAAGTATTTGTATGAATCCAAGAGCTTAGAGTAAAAAGTTAGAAGTTAAGTATCAGAATGAAAGGTAGCAAGGAATGAGCATACTTGAACAAAAGAAATTCAAAGCAACAATTCAAGCTTATCTGAAACTAATTTAGAGGGACTGAAATTTTCCTTACAGGTTATAATCTTTCTTGACTTTGAAATGGCTGTTTCACAACTAGGAAAGTTGTTTTTCAAAATGGATACTGAATTTTAGGGCAAAATGACAAGAGTAAGAAGGTCTTGATAAGAAACGTGTGAAACATGCCATGCGAGAGCACTGAAAGTAAAGAAAATCAAAGGAAGCTTGGGTATACCCCTGAAATGAAATAGGAGATGCTCTTTGAGTCATTTTGTCATAAAGCTACGTTGAGAAAGGTAGAGCTAAAGTTTCATAGAAATCTGCTTCCTGCTGTTCAAGGAAATGTACTTCATGTTACCGTGTTTAAGCCAAACTGTTCAGCCAGAGAACAGGCACAGATATTTAAATTTCAACATTACTTTTGTTTTCTGTAAGTTCTAATTCCTGCTGCTAGCCAGCCAAGTTGTGCATGTTGTAAGTATGCAGCATGCTTTGGTCTTGGGTGTATCAACTTGGATCAGCAAGCAGTGCAATCATGAATTCAGTCATTAACCAATAGGCAGCAATTAGTACCACTCTGCAGTGGGTAGTTAACTGTCTCCTGTTGCTGGATTTCATTGGCTTAAGTTGTACTGCTATCTTTTCATCACATAATTTACCGAGGAAGTCTGTGTAGGAATAAAGTTCAAATAATTATTTATCCCTCTCCTCCCCTGTGCTGATGAGCCATACTAGCGCACTGCCCTGCAAGTATCTCTTATCAGCAATTGTAGTTTTTTTTCTAGCCTCTTTCTATTCACTTCAAGTCACCCATGTGGCTTTGTAGCTCTAACTATACTTGGCTTATGTGACCCCATGTCATTTTAGGCTGCTACTACCACCAAAGTAGTTCCTCAACTCAAGCCTCTAAAACTCCATTTTCACCTTAAGTCATCTGTGCAGAAGTATCAAAAGAAAATGCAATTGCTCTTGGTACCTAAGACAAATTGTGCCTAAAGTTTTAGCACACAGAAAATAAATTCTGGATGTTGAGACCAGTTTTTATTTTTTTTTACCAGCCCCAGAAGCAAGTAGCTGTGTTCTTACCCTCAAATATGAGCATAAACTCAGCCAGTTAATGCTTACAGTTCTAAGCTCAGGCTGTTGTACAAACAACTCTCCCTTGTGCTGAGGCAAATGGGGAATGTGATAGCTGTGAAGAGAGTGACAGTGTGTGCCCATGCAATAGTAGAGTTCCAGGGCACTCAAATAGCAGTGGTTAGAGATTGCATGATTAGTGTGAATTTAAAGGCCTTGCTGTTGAGTAATAATGCCTACATGCCTGTTAGTACCAAACAGCATATCTGGTTTCATTTGTTCTACAAGAAACTAAATAAATCTTTAGTCTAGATCCATTGTATTTCCAGGGAACATGGTATACATAAGCATTAGTTGCATAGAAGAGTGCTTTATACAGTATTTTCTTCAATTTTATCTTTCTCTCTGTTTAAAGTGTGTTTATTCTTCCTCTCAGAGACATGGCTACTGCACTTTGGGAGAAGCTTTTAATCGCTTAGACTTTTCAAGTGCAATTCAGGACATCAGGAGGTTCAATTATGTGGTCAAAGTAAGCTCTTTATTTTATATGCCTATTTTTAAAATGCTTTTGCTGATGTGCCTTTGTGTATAAAATAAATAATTTTGCCATGAACAGTGGATTATTTGTGACTGTAATACCGTATTCATATGTAATTTATACTGATGACACAACTTCAAACTGAGCAATTTTTCTTTGGTGAAAATTCATTATATTGTTCTGTGAAAGCCTATAGCTTGAAGAGGATGGTGATGGACAGCATGATGTGTATTTACAGGGAAACACTGGTGGTAGTTTCTCTTGTTCATCAGTCTGTGTGGTGAGCTCTCTTTAAAGGCAAAATAATTCCTATACAACCCAAAATAGTAAAGCATAATTCATCTTAAATATATTTTACTACATTTTAAATGTGTTTAAAATAGCAATTTCCAGAAGAATCTTTGATTTGTAAATATTCTGCAGTTTGTTTCTTCTGAAGCTTCTTAACAGTCCTGCGATTCATGGGACACTTAAGCTAGGATGAGATATAGAAGCCTTTACCTTTCTTAATATCCCTTAAAGTTGAACCTCCACCCTTAATTTCCTCAATGTCTAACCAGTGACTCCTTGGAAGTACCTGTTGTGGGAGATACTGATCTTTCTCTAGCCCAAGTTTTTTGTCTTTAACTTGAGGCAATAAAGTGCTTTTTTCCAACTCTTAGAGAAGCTCAAAATGTGAGAAGTGTCAGGACTACAGTTCAGTTCAGCGGTAAGGCTGTTCACAAATTATGTAGTGACTGGAATGCATCCAGAACTTAAAGAGACAAATTAAATAAACATACCAAGAGAACACCCTTACCACTAGGTCGTAGAGTATTTGGAGAGAAAACACATTCTACCTATCCTTGTAAAGCTGAGACAGTGTATTCTACTTTCACAAAAACAAGAGATGTGGGACCATAGGAAACAAAGCAAAAAGCATTTGCTTCCAGGCCAGTGGGTAGGGTGCTTGCTTGTTTTATTCCCTTTGCAGTTTTGTTGGTTTTTTTTTTTCTTTTTTATATATATGTAGCATTGTGGTTTAGAACATTGCTTTGTTTAATGCTGTTTTGGGAGCAGAAACAAGAATCTTGATCTTTCCCAAGATCTTTCAGCCTCAAACAGTAGTAATTAAAGAAGGCACCTAAAGAAGGTGATTTGCATTATAACTTCAGTACCAAGTGTCAACTTTAGTGCCTCACTTGAATGGTGAATATGTAGAATGAATCCAGAACTAGAATTTTACGTGGTTTTGAGATGTTGCAGTACCTGAGCTGGGTTGCTCAAAAGATTTGGTGGGAACAAAGTGCAAAGTCTAACGTTGACCAGCCTATTGACAGGTTTCTCCTCTGTTCATTAGCCAGGCTTCAGATTGTTGAGAAAGGTGCAGTACTTTAAAATTCAGAAGTTTGGCTTTGTGATCCAGACCGTTCCTACAGTAATGGCAGATGTGAAGAAATGAGGATGGATTTAAAATAGCAGGCATGCTCCCAAAATCCTTTAAACATTTTAGCATTTATTTGCAAATTCTTAATTTTTTTTTGTTTTACAGTTACAAAAACTTAATTGTCTTTGCCTTGGCTCCTCTGAGGTGATGCAGGCCACCTGACAACAGATGTACAGAAATGATACATCTAAAACCTTAGAAGTTACTGAGCTGCTAAGAAATATGATCAACATGAATGACAGCTGCTGCTCATTCTGTAGCCATAGAACTTGTTGTCTTGAGAAACATTTGTGGTGTTGCTGTAACAAATTACAGCATCTGTAATCCAGTCCAATCTGTAGATGTCAGTAATATGTGAAGTTGCAGCAGATTTATAAAATTGTTCCTTAATCTGCTCTATCAGGTTTTAAGCCAGTTTGCAACTGAGAAGTAGGTCATCCCATGCCTGTCTGCTGTACATAAGTTCTCATTTACTTCCCTGAAGATTTTAGTGGTGGTGATGTTTTCTGTAGATCTCATTTAATGCAGTGCAGCAGTTCCTGTAGCTTTTCCTCTGTTATTCTTAGCTATACATAAACACGATGATGATTACTTCTATGTGTGTTCTGCTTGTTTCATTTAAGATAGCAAGATATAAATAAATAATAAAAAAGAAGACTTCTTTTAATAAAATAATAATAAAAAAAATCTTCTTAAAAATAATAAAAAGAAGACTTCTTTTAAATACCAAGCCCTATTGGATAGCATTTCTTTGATCCCAGACCACAGAGATGATCCATTTTGATTCTCTAAGTATTATTAAATTATTAGTAAAAGTTAAATAGATGTCTGCCCAGTACCCTTTTAAGGTGGGATGTGGGGGAAGGAGGTGGGATCCGCTGTTTTCCTATACTTGTTTGTGCTGTAATACAGAATCATAGAATGGTTGGGGTTGGAATGGACACCACCTAGTTCCAACCACGCTGCTGTGGGCAGGGATGCCTCACACTAGATACAGTGATAATTTCTTACCTGTTAAATATCTGATACATTAAGTTTGATATGGATAGTCTTTTTAAAAGATGTTGCCATTTGAATAAACAGTTAATCCAATCAAAGTTAAACTCTCTAGTAGACAACATAAGCTGTGGCTATGCACTGTAAGACTGAACTCATGTCAGATGCTTGTACTCGTGCACCTGCTAAAATTGTCCGAATCCTGCCATATTAACATTCAGTGAAAAGGGACTCCTCATTAAAATGAGCCAGGTGAAATTTGTTTCTCTAATTTGAACTTCAGTCTGAGTCACATAACTGATTTTTTTAAATTAATCAAAAGAAATGTACGTACTTGCTTGAACTGGCAAACTGCCAGAGACCTTTATATGTGCTCCAAATTATTAATCAAACTAAAAGGCTTTGAAAATGCCAAGATAAAGGTCCCGATATCTAGTCTCAAAAACCATATAAATAGATTGCTTGTATTTATATACATCAGGAGAATTATTCCCTCATTTCATAGCACATAACGTTTTGTCAGGGAGCATGCAGAGAAGCCAGAAGGAATGTTATTAAATCAGGGAGAGAATGGGTGTATTCTCTCTCCTTCCAAAGGAAAATTAATGTTGAGTGTACTGTCAAAGCAGTGTTTTACAAATGAAGATACAAAATAATTTTTGGCAGGCTTTGTCCTTGTCTACCTCTGTGCCAGTAGTTGATGCTACAAAACACAGATCTGCAGGTTAGCATTTTGAGCACTCTGTAGGGGATGCTATTTTCTGCTCCCTGCTTTCCCTTTCTGATGTATTGAGAACACTTGTTCTGAACTCAGCATTATGAATAGCAATTGTAAAGCTCAGTGCCACACTTCTAAATAGTCCTTATCTGCTGCAAAACTGAATCTAAAATGTAAAAATCAAAGACATCTGAATGGAGCAAGGGCTGCCTCTAGTAGATAATAGCTTGAAAGTTGTGGTCGCTCCATCCCTGGCAGTGTTCAAGGCCAGTTTGGATGAAACTTTGAGCAACCTGGTCTAGTGGAAGGTGTCCCTGCCTATGGCAGGGGAGTTGAAACTAGATAATGTTTCCAACCCGAGCCAGCATTTAATTCTATGATTCACATGCAGCAAGAACTTAAGCTGTTCTGGTTACTTGCCCCTAGACCATTCCCACTGGTCTCACTGTTCTTCTGGTCACAGTGGTTTCAGAAAGAAATGTGTGGACAGCTGGGAGACCCTTATTATATAGTTAAGGGAACGTTATTAATACAGTATGTGTGCTGGTCGTTATTAGATTACTGTGGTTTCTTCTACCAGTGACCTGAATGTGTGAGTAATACAGAATTTTTTTCCCAGTTTAGATAAAATACATTTTGTATTTTACCTCTCCATTAGCAGAATGTAGTGGACTAAGTCCATCACACCTCAGTTTGACCAGTACAGTAGTTTTACCCTGAAGTTGAAGTCTGGTAGTTGGTATCTGTTCAGAGTGATGCTCCTAGCAACCGAGTCTGTCAGGGGGTTCAGGACCTACCCGCATCAAAGACCATATTTCCATTGTGAGCCTCTGTAACAAACTCCCTCCATTGTTTCATTATAGCTTATAAGGATCATACGTGTGGCACTGCATCACACATGTAAACAGTAGTATTTGTATTTGAACATTTTGAAAGTGTACATCTCTTCCCGAGTTGTTAATGGGCTGCCACTGGGAATGCCTAAAGCTTTCCATGTTTTTCTCTTTGTTTTCTGAACTCTGTAGTCATTTTTTCATAAAATAGGGTTACCATGCTCCAAGCTGTTGTAAGTGAATGTACATACTGAAAGTGTTTTGAAGACCTCCTTCTGTCATTCCTCTGACTCTTAATTCTTTGTCCTAGCTTCTGCAGTTAATTGCAAAATCCCAGTTAACTTCACTGAGTGGTGCAGCACAGAAGAACTACTTTAACATTTTGGACAAAATTGTGCGGAAGGGTAAGACCTAAAGTTTTGTTATCTGGTTGTTCCCATTTAATCACTGTGACTAAAGTATCACTTTGGCTTTTTGTTTGGTTTCTTCCCCCTCTCCCCTCTTACTTCATTCCTATTTTCACATTGTAAGGCAACGAAATAGCAATATTAACTTAGTGAAAGGTTTCAGACTCGCATCCCGCAGTTGCATTTTCTCCTGATTATTGAATCACATCTGTTAAAACAGATTGTTGCTGTTAAATGACAGTTAGATTCTATTCAGAAACTATTAGATGCAATTAAATTATACTCTTTATGAAATGTGAAAGTTTTTAGATTACTAACGTGGGGTTTCTTCAGTTTGCATTATGCACTGAGATTTAAAGTACATAACTGCTTTTCTTTATTGTTTGTTTAAAATAAACCAGCTATTGCATAATATTGAAACATTCCTGATAACCACACTAAATGGAGATGTGTTCAAAGTTGATAGTTATTACATGACATTAGATTTGTAAATACTTGTTCATCATTAAGTTTATTAAATGTATAGCATGAAATGTTAATTGTTGGAACAACATTAATAAATGTCATGGTTGGAGTTAGGGCAGCTGTTTGTACACAAACAGCTGAGTTGTAATGACTTCCTCTCAAAAAAAAAAAAAAAAGAAGTGTTGATTAACTAGAGCTAACTGTATTACCTGGGTTAACTCAGTTAACCAAAATTGTATTGTTTTGTTTCATTCTCCAGTCATGGAAGACCAATATAATCCACGATTAATCAAAGATCTTCTACAGGATCTGAGTTCTACTCTCTGTATACTGATTAGAGGAGTAGGAAAATCCGTATTGGTAGGGAACATCAATATTTGGATTTGCAGATTAGAAACTATCCTTCTATGGCAACAACAACTAAAAAACCTTCAGATGAACAAGGTATGTTATTAAATCATGCCAAAAAAGTAATTGGAGGGGGGGAATTATATTGAACATTGTTGACTCACAAATCATAAACCAAAGTTTCATTTGTTTTATTTGGCTTTACAGAAGTAATATGAACTTATTGAAATGTAATCAACTTCATTTTTTAATGTTTTAATAGCTCTTTTCTAATGAGAGCTGCTGCTGTAGTGCTGCTTTGTGGTATAGATGTCATTGGGGTTTTTTTTCACCCAAATGAATTTCAAAATGTTTGTCTATGGTTTACTACTTCTTAGTAGAGAAAACATAGAGAAAAAATACAGATTTTTAATTCCAAAGGAAATGTTCTACTATTTAAAAAAAAAAGAAAAGTAATAGAATCATAGAACAGTTAGGGTTGGAAAGGACCTTAAGATCATAAAGTTCCAAACCCCCTGCCACACCTCACACTAAACCATGTCACCCAAGGCTCTGTCCAGCCTGGCATTGAACACTGCCAGGGATGGAGCATTCATAACTTCCCTGGACAACCCATTCCAGTGCCTCACCACCCTTACAGTAAAGAACTTCCTCCTTATATCCAATCTAAACTTGTTTAAGTTTAACCCATTACCCCTTGTCCTGTCACTACAGTCCCTAATGAAGAGTCCCTCCCCAGCATCCCTATAGGCCCCCTTCAGATACTGGCAGGCTGCTAGGAGGTCTCCACGCAGCCTTCTCTTCTCCAGGCTGAACAGCCCGACTTTCTCAGTTATGTTCATATGGGAGGTGCTCCAGTCCCCTGATCATCCTTGTGGCCTCCTCTGGACTTGTTCCGACAGTTCCATGTCCTTTTTATGTTGAGGACACCAGAACTGCACACAATACTCCAGGTGAGGTCTCCTGAGAGCAGAGTAGAGGGCAGGATCACCTCCATCGACCTGCTGGTCACACTTCTTTTCATGCAGCCCAGGATACGGTTGGCTTTCTGGGCTGCACAGGCACACTGCAGCCGACTCATGTTCATTTTCTCATTGACCAAGACCCCCAAGTCCTTCTTTGCAGGGCTGCTTTGAATCTCTTCTCTGCCCAACCTGTAGCTGTGTCTGGGATTGCTCCAACCCAGGTGTAGGTCCTTGCACTTGGCATGGTTAAACTTCAGTGTTACAGGGGAATCAAGAAATCAAAAATAAAATATTCAAGGGGCAATTTAACAGCATTATTCATTAACACAATTGCTTTTTGTAAAAATGGAATAATGACTTCAGCATCTGGAGTCTAATCATGTAACTGTTCAAGGCATGTGGCATGCACTGTTCCCTCTTTTTATAGTGGAGACTTCTGATGATAAACAGGCATTCTTTTTAATCTGTCTGGGTTGCTCCTGGAGGAAGAAATGGTGCAAGGTACAGCTCACAGTAAAGTCATAAACCTTTTTAGTCTGTTTGTTTTCAGCTATGAAATTTTGAAATTGCCCTTGCTGTGCATGCCACGTGTCTGAATATGACAGCCGATTTTGGAATAACAAGGAGAAATGGGGAATCCAGTCTCAGCAGTTTTCATATGCCAAGCAATGACAGCATAGACAGTTTTGAGACACTGCAGTTGCTGTGTTTGTTTTTTTTTCAGCATGACACTTCCATCTGAGCTTTTTTACATTGGTTGGAATAACCAATGAGAAGTCTTGCATCTGTAATGCTTACATATTCCTGAACAGGACGATAGTCCGAGAGATGTATATAACAGATGAGTGACATAATGTAAAGTCTAGTCTATAAGTGAGATGAATAGTTGTGAAATAAACTGATGGAAGTGAGAGCCTGCTGGAGCACGGTTGCTGAGCTGCCAGTGCCTTATGATGGGACAGCTCTGCTGGGTGGGGCCCTGCTGGGCTTTGTGACTCCTGGCAGTGTAGGCTCCAGGTTCAGTCATGCAGGAGTTGTGCTGTAGGTTACATCCTTGAAGAGAAAGTTCAGCAGTTTCACTCCCAATGAAAACTTTTGCAGATCTCTGATCTATCACCCCCCCCACCTCCACCTCAGTTTTCCTCATTTATGTGTGCAGGAGCTATCTCCAGACTTCTCTGCATGTGACTTTCATAATGTTTTCATTCTGTGTTTCTGTTCTTCAGTCTTATATAGAATCCTAGAATGGCTTGGGTTTGAAAGGACCTTAAAGATCATCTAGTTCCAACCCCGTTGCCATGAGCAGGAACTTCTTCCAGTAGACCAGGGTGCTTTGTACTAATTTCTCTAGTTGTCTTAAGGCAAATTTGCATTTGCTCTGTTTCATAATAAAAATTGAGAAATTGTAGTTATTCTACAAATTATAAATGTTTGGTGCATACCTTTATTGGTTAGGGTTTTAGCATACTTCTCTAAAATCAAATTGAATATATCATAGTCTTCAAGACCTTATACTCTCGAATTCTTTTGAGAAATGTTTTAAAATTATTTGGAATGTAATAATTTAGTATATGTTTAACAGTAGAAAAGCTGTAAGATATAAAACTGCAGCGTGTAGCTCCTTCTGTGCCTTGAATCATACAAGTTTTCAGCAACAGCAGTTAGAGAAGAATGGTAGCCAAGTGATAAAGTATCACAGAATTAACCATAGATATCACTCGGTGATTTTGTACAAACTGAAGTAAGACCTAAGACACCTCCACAGGAAGGATCTTATTTGTACCTTACACTGAAGTTTTTTAATGAAAAGTCTTCCAATTTTACTTCCAGCAAGTCAACAATGGTCTTACGCTTATCGATCTCCCTCTTCATACACTGAGAAACATCTTACACAGGCTCTCTGATGGCTGGGATGTTATTACTCTGGGTCAAGTGACCCCAACTTTATACATGCTCAGTGAAGACAGACAGTTATGGAAAAAACTCTGCCAGTACCACTTTGCAGAAAAGCAGGTAATAAATTCTATCAAAATGCATTAATTTTGCAATATAGTATACTAATGAAGTGTGAACTTGCACTTTTTGAGATAAAAATGTAACGGTGTGCAGTAATGGTGAAAATGTTCTGTTTTGGGGGCTTGTTTCTTACTGAAAATGGTATTTAGCATGTCTGTGAGGTGAGGATAACTTTTGGGCTCTTTCTTTATTTAAAAGATTGTCTACTGTAAGATGTTTTGTTTTAAACCACACAGTCCCCAACAGGTGCAGTAGAGGATTATATCTAAGCTGTTTCTTCTTTTAGTACCTAAGGTACTTCTTTTACTAACCGAGGTAGGCAGAAAGATTCCTCAAACTTTTAGACTACACAACAGTCTGGTCAAGCCAATGTTGTATTTCTGCATAAAAGAATAGAAGAGACGCTTGAGATTTTGAAATTAAGAACAAAAAGGAAAATGGTACTTTTCTGTCACTTCTTTATAAAAAGCATTGAAGTAATCTAGGAATGCCTCCAAAACCATTTTCTGATGGTAATATATGCTGGGGCAAAATCAGACCACAACATATTTTTGAGACAACTGCAGTTGTTGTGTTTGTTCTTTCCACTGTAATATTTCTATCTGAGCTGTTTTACGTTGGTTGAGATAACTGACGAGTTAATCATCAGTTCTTCCTCATCAGAGCTGGAGGAAGAACTTCAAAAAACTAGGACATTCCAGACAGGAGGAAGTGAAGATAAACAGTCTTAAATCTGACAGGTTAAAATGGTACTATTTGGTCAGTGACTGCCAGATTAAGTATTACTGTAACAGGAAAGATGGAAGTGAGTATCAACTAACCTAATGTGCAGTTGACACAAATAAGAATTTGGTTAGATGACAGGCTTTGGAATGAACTTCATGGAAAATATAAACAGACAAAGGCAAACTGAAAAACCTTCCTTCAGAAGCAGCTCAGAAGAATGCAAGGTGAAGTTAAGAGGGTAAGAAGTTTAAGTTTAATGTAGCACTTGAGTAGATTTTTTGAGGCTAGATGAGGTAAGCTTATTGAACAGTGACAAAACTGGTGGAGAGGTAGCTGGTATACTCAGGTAATGCTGGGGGAAAGATTATTTAAGCATTTCAATAGAAGCAGCTAACCTTGTGCCTTATAAAGGGCACTTGTACATGGTGTTTTCAATGGATTTGTAAATATCCATATTCCATTTCTCATTAGGTTATTAATGATAGGCATCTAATGATTTTATTTATTTTCCAATACAAAATTCTTCTTTTTCTGTGTAAAAGTGTCCTACCTTAATAAGCTACAGAATCATGGTAGGTTGTTTTTCCTGTCCTCTGCAGTATATTGTTGAACTATTGTAACAACCGCAAAACTATACTTAATAGCTGAAGAGCACTTTTTTTTTTGGGGGGGGGGAAAGAGGACTCTACCCAGGGAAGCTATTATGAAACAAAGTGTATCTGAAATCAGAAGGGCAATACTGTTATGCCCATCTAGGCATTGTCTTCTGAAAAAAGAAAGCCTTTAATGTAGGAGTATTAATCCACTGCAAGAGGAACAGAAGCCTTTACAAATACATACTTAGTAAACTTTGGCTGTGCATTCAGCTAGGAGAAAATAGCTCAATTATGCATCTCTACATGTAGATTATATCCTTGAAGTACATGTATCACTATTATCCTCCTAAAAAGATCATAAGTATAAATATGAAAAATAATCATGTATACTTTAATATGAAAGAAAAAGCATTAAATTCGTAGTTATTGTCTTGACAGAAAACCACTGTTTGTAATGCACGATCATTTTTTTATACTCTCACTCCTGACTTTTTTTTTATATAAAATCAGTTACTTACCAGCTATAAATACGGTTTTGCTATTTGGTTCTTGACTATAATTAGAGTCATTTCAAGACAGTGGAGTTGATCAGTTGTGTATGGCCTACTTTTTTCTTGGCAAATATGCCGCCTCCTATTTTTAGTGCTTTCCCTTTTTTTTTGTGGCTAGGTGTCTTTCACTGCTTTGCATATATATGATGTCAGATCACTGACTTCAAAGAATTCTAGTTACAAAAATCCAGTTTAACCACCTTTTTCACAGACCTTCACCTGAGTTTACTATTTTTTTAATGTTTTTAAAAAATATATTAATTTTATGTCTAGTTTTGTAGGCATTTGATTCCATCAGAGGAAGGTCACATTGACTGGAAGCTGATGTACTTTGCACTACAGAAATATTACCCAATAAAGGAACAGTACGGGGACACCTTGCATTTCTGCCGCCACTGTAGTATTCTGTTTTGGAAGGTAAGAGCTGTGAAACAGATAGTCAGAAATAAGTTCAAACAGCTACTGGTAATCATCTGAAAGGAGAAGTAGTAAGATCATCTTGTCAGCTTTCTCATGTGAAATGTGATCAGACAACTAATATCTAACTTCTAAATAATATATAAAACTTCCATATAAAATCAGTATTAAATTCCAAAGTTGTTCTTTATCTACCATTCTTATCTCTTGCTATCTGATAACCTCAGTACTTAGAATTGCAAGGAAAAGTGACATGTGGAAAGAGTTGCGCTGCGTCTTCTTGTATCTGTTTAACCTCAGGCAAAACTGTTAAGAACTTGTATGAAGTTAGCAATTTTATGACATACCTTTTCTAATGATGGCATTGCAATCCATGTGTCTCTAATGAGAATTTATTACTATGCTACTTCTACCATATTGGTGTAAAACTATTTCTATAGTCTTGTTTCTGTCCCTTATGAAGCCTGGAGGAATGTTTGAAACTCCATTCAAAATACAGTGATTTTGATGTTCACCATGCAGCATGTACTGTCTTATGGGATGATTTTAATTTCTGTAGGGCATTTTCATGTTTAGCTGTGCGTGAACACATAGTCCTGCTTTTACTTTGTGTTACACCATAATATAGCCTTCTAGTTAATGAGACTTCCTTAATTTTACAGCTGAAAGGCCAGATCTCTTAGTACTAAGTGGACAGCAAAGAGAAAGAAATGTTTGAGAAACCTTCTATTTTAGTTGACAGAAGTGAGTCGTTCTTGTATTGTCTTTCTGTGATTTTTAGGAGGAGTTGCCACGTGAGCGTGGGGCTTTTTTTTTTAATTTTCCCATAGAAAAAAAATCACCCTAGGCTGTTTAACAGGATGAGCTGGCTTTCATACAAGCAGCGTGTTACTGAATGATGTTATCTTTAAATTGAGTGTTCTTGATATCATAGGAGTTCTTCCAGGTACTAATATGTTTTGCTAAATTAATAGTGGGAAGGTAGGTAGTCAGGATTCGCTTCTTCTGTGAAAGGCCTGGACATTTGCTGAAAAACCTGTGTCAATGATGACTAAGAACTATTGATGACAATGAAATAAGTCTTTAAAATGTTGCTTAGTATGTAAGTTTTCTCTTTCAAAATGGAAAGATTAGCACAGAGCATGGATGCAGGTGGAGATTTCTGGTATCAGATTTGTTTGGCTCATCTGGCTTTGCTGCATAAAGGGGTAACGCTTTCTAAAGTAAATTTCTCTTCTTCTTTTGGTATAATTAAAAGCATAGCACTTTAGTATTAAGAATGAATAAAATGTGTTTGACATAAAATGTGTTTGGCATTAAATGTTTAATTTTGGAGATAGCATGTGCCAGTAAGAGGCAATGAACCTGTACAGGCAGATGTCTCGTTACCTTGACTACTCCAATCTACTACTGGAATAATAGTAGTAATAGCATTCGTTTTGTGGTTTTATATTTTTAGTGAAACACAACACAGTAAGTTCTGAAGGTACTTTGTTTGGATTGGTGAGCAATACTTACTGGATCATTATTCCAGTGCTGACTGCCTCATCCTGGAGATTTGGACAGGTCTTAAAGTGATGGTGTGGTTATAGATTATGTGCTTCTGCATTAAAATTATATAGCAAGTTTTTAGGATTGGCTGTTTTAACAAGAACACAGTCAGCAGGTTGAGGAAAGTGATTATCCCTTTTCACTTGGCACTTTAAGTTAGGCTGCACCTGGGATACTGCATCCAACTAGGGGTTCCCAGTACGAAAAACATACTGATAAACTGGATAGTGTTCAGGTGAAGGCCAAGTAACCAGGGAGGCTTGAGGACTTGTGCTGTGAGCAGACTGGAGAAGACTACTTCAGAGGAACCCAAGAGCCTGCCATGAGAACAGCTGAGCAAAGGAATGGTTTGACTGTAGAGGTTGTGCAGTTTTAGTATCATACTTATTAAACACATATAAGTGGTTGACATATAATTGTATCTATAATGTCCAGATTGTTGTTCTCAACTGAAGATTTTACTCTGCTTAATTCCATTGGTGTGAAGCAAAAAAAAAAGGGAAAAACAAACTTTAAAAAAGAAATCAGTTACTTTACAGGGAAAAGTAGCAAGTGTTTGAATCTTTAAACAAATGGAAGCACTGGGTTCTTCGGGTAGTTTGTGATATGTAAAAAAAAAAAACCGTTTCTTCTTTAACAGCACACTTAAGAAACTCAGCAACTTTAGCTTTCAGGGGCATTTAGAAGAACTTCAGAGAGCTGACCACTTCTTGATATTGCATCTTCCCTCTTTGCTGCCCCCCCTGCCTTCAAGAACAAAGCAAAACATTGGAATAGCTGCAGAGGAAAAAGCACTTAAGGGATCAGGGCATGGAGAAGGCTAGCAGAGGTTAAAAGTAATTAGCTGTGTTAGTGCTAATAAGAAATGTGACTGCTCTCCATAAATTATTCTCAGAGATGGAGAAGGGATGATTAAACATGAGACTACTTAGAGAAATTATTTAAGCTAATGAGCTTCCTTGGTGCAAATAAGTTGTAGAAACTAGTAGGCAATCTTAGGATGAGGGTTAAGTTTCTAAGAAGTGGGATTCTGAATTAGCTGCAAAGCACAGGCCTAGCTGGTGATAAGAAGCATTCTCATAGGTTTATGAAACGGATAATATAATTGCTGGCAACATCAGAGGGCTACACACAGGAAATTCTTTCAGTCCTGCATTTCATGTCCATTTAAAGAAGGCCTTGAAAAAGAAAGGACTGATGGCTAAAAAGAAAGGAGCTGATTAGCACACAGCTGAAGTAGGGAAATGACTTTTCACATTACAGTTGGCTATAATAATGTTACTGTTACTTTTAACAAATCTGTAAGAGCTTTCCAGGAAGTGGCATTTGTATTCCTGTATTTGTATTCATGTATTTGTTTAAAACATGTGAACATAGTAATGTTAAATACAATAAGGAGACTCCTAAATTCACTGGGGAAAATAAAATGCTATAATAGAACATCTTCTCTTCCATGTTAAAGGAGGGAATGATTATAAAAACCTCTTTGTATTAAATTACTGTCTTTCAGATGTAATTTCTTGGATTTGTCTGTGATGAAATTGGGGAAAAATAAGTAATTTCAGTAGTGTGAAAGTAATGGCAGACTGATTATTGACTGATGCTTCTGTGAATGGTTTTTGTGTATAATATTTCTTCTGTTCCACTAGGCAGCAATTATGGGCAGTTCTTTTATTTTCTTAGCTCACTCAGTAGTCCACTTCAGTTATCCCAGAGGTGATCACAGACATGTGAAATACCTTTTCTTCATTCAGTATCCTGGGCTTTATGTGCAATAGTGGGATTGTTTTGTGTAAGTGGTAATGCTTCACACTTGGTTTTAGTCTTCCTGGGGCTTGGGCTGGTTTTGCTTCTCCAGCTGCTTGTGATTTGCCACAGGAATAGACCATTTCTAAATGGCATATGAACATTAGCTTCAGTAAACTTTAACTCTGCTTCTTTTACTTTATGGCTCTCCTTCCTGCTTCCTTGTTCACGATCTCAAAGGACTACCACCTTGCTTTGTTACTCAAGGTATTTCCTGTGTGTTTCATCTGTTTTCATTGCTGACTGTTCTGTCATGTCAAAGTGAATAATGTGTCCATTTCTAATTGTTTATACTGGTTTTGCTTTGATATTTTTTTTCCCCATGTCAGGTTAGCAGCAGGAATACTTTGTTTCTTGTTTCCCTATTAGATAAGTTAATGCTGGCTTCCCATCTCAGTTATTCATCAGATTTGTTTTTTTATTATTGCCATATTCACTGTTAATGCCATTTAAACTAGAACCAGAATTCAACTTCCAATTAATATATGTGCATAGCATCAGTGACATCAGCCAGATTTTGCTGAGAAATCAGTTTATCTGCACTCAGTGTTTAAAAGATCCCTAATGTATTTCATTCAGTATTTAAATCTCAAAAGAGTAACATGAACCTCAGATAACTTTCTTTAATGCAAAGGTACTAAAATTGATTTTATTCCATTTGGAATGCTGTAGTCCTACATACCTTTAGGAAAGCAAGTCCCCAGACAGACTGCATATGACTTGGGAGAGTGGGGAGAAGCAATTGTAATGTTGCTTTATGAATGAAGAAATGCTGGAAATGATTACACAGCAAAGGACTGTAGCTTCAGAGGTGTTATGGGAGCTTCTTAATGTCCAGTTATGATAACATTTGAGGAGGAAAACAAACTACATTTACCAGTAAACACTCCTGGTGCATTCTTTTGTTAATTTAGAAGAGTTCTGTTTTAGCTTTAAGTAGGTGCACTGAAAATCAATATTATTTGAACACTATTTATTAAATGTAGTTTCAAGGGAAATAATATCCTTCATAATTACAGGGAAGTTGTGCTCCTGCTTTTCAGTCCTTTTCACTTCCCCCCACACACTATAAAATTACTGCTGTTCTTGATAACTAAAGCCCCCCCAAGAACTGATCTTATTGAGATTTTTGTTGGGCCTCTAATTGCTGACTGAGCAGAGCTTTCGGAAGTGTTTTTATGATGATGTGCAGAGTGAAGCAGATAGCATATTGCAAATTCTGTCTAAAATATTTAGGAGTGTAAGCAAGCACTAAAAGCGGATAAATCCTAGCTTCTTTCCCAGAATCCCAATTCTAATGCTGGTTTTCCCTGGAAACTAGGAAAGTAATGACATTCACATGGCAACAGGTAGAGAAGATAGTAGTAGCAACCACCTTTGAGCATGTTTCCTGCTGTGGTGAATCTTCCTTGCAGATACCATCTCAAGATGAAGGTGTTAGGCTTCACACTTCTGGTCTTAGTCTTCTGTTCTTTCTGATCTGCAGCTTGCCCAGATAGGCAGCTCTACCTGGGATCTAACCTATTTGTCTGTTCTCGTTTCGTTGTTTGTTTTTCCCTCTGTTGTGAATTGAACGATTGGTTCTCAGGTGATGTTAAAGCAATTATGATAAAAAGTGGGAGGCTGAGGAGGTGATACCACATGATATTTTCATGTAGTATAGACTTAATGGCCAAATACAGATAATACATCTATTAAAAAGCTGAGTAGTATTTAGAGTTTATTTCACCTAGTGTACCTTGGTGTTGCAAAGACTTTGGATGGGAATGTGGCATCTTTGACAGCACTTTTTCTAAGTAGGTTTCCAAGTGAGAAAATGATTTTGCTTACAGGTTCTTTCCTTCTATTAACTGAAGTGCATGTAACTTCATTTCCTATGGAAATGAAAGAAGTGAAGACTGCAGTTGTCTGCGATCTACTCGCCATGTATTTACTCTAGGTTTTCTTGCCCCATGTGGTGAATTCATCAATACCGGTGGGAAAGTGAGAGAAACCCTTTACAGGGGGTTATTGTAAGGTTCAGGAGCTGTCCTAGGAAGAATTATTGTAAGGAACTGTAAGGACAGTTCCTGAGCCTTAACAACATTGCTGATCCAGGCGTTCGGCCTCTCCACTGAACTGTGTGGGACCTTGTTAATACATCTGTACAATTTCTTTCCTTTAGAGGGTCCTTTCTTAACGTTTCATTTGATGGGGAATTTGAATCTTTAATGGACAATTGTGCTGAGTTCAAGTTTCTGTAATGTTAAAGAGAGCACTGCAGGCTTAGTGAACTCGTAATGGCAAAGCCTTTCCATCCTGTCTCCTGTATTCCCAACTTGCCTAGATACTAACACCTGTTTTAAGGCAGTGCTGTCAGGTGGTAAAAAGGGAGGAGTGAAACAGGGAGTGGTGTGAGGAGCAAGCAAGGCAGAAGAACTTTAATGACTGGGACTTCAAATGTGCTGTTCAGGAGTTCTTTCAGGAAGTGTCTGCTACTCTTCCCTTTGAAAGCACGGAGCTCATTTTCTCCCTGAAGTAGCAGTTGATTGCAGATTTTCATTAAACAGATAATTTAGGTTCAACAAAACAGCTGCTCTTTTTTATTTTTAATCAAAAAATAACGGGTAGGGAATATGAGAGGTTTTTCCAAGTGCTCTAACTGAGATACGGTGGTTCTGGTAGGATGAGAGAGGTTGGGTTTTCTTCTGACATCTGAAGCTCCCCAGCACCACCACAGTCAAACTGGAAAGGCCTGTTTTCTTAACAGCTTAGTCTAAAGCAGTTAAAGACAAATATGGTGAATTCTTAAAGTGAGTTCCTAACAGTTTGTTTCCAGTGGAAGTAGTTGCAACTGCCTAGAT
Organism: Neopsephotus bourkii; assembly: GCF_033783945.1. Lineage (NCBI taxonomy): Eukaryota > Metazoa > Chordata > Aves > Psittaciformes > Psittacidae > Neopsephotus > Neopsephotus bourkii. The sequence goes on along the minus strand of NW_026901402.1, from coordinate 918,678 downwards.
GTGAATTTTTACCCTTTTTTTTCTTTTAATTGGGGGTGGGGGGAGATTGTGGGTGTGGAAAGAGAATTTACTGTTTTCTCCTTTATTCTGCAGGATACGGGGCACCCCTGCACAGCCAGTGATCCAGACACCTGTCTCACACCAGTATCTCCTCAGCATTTCATTGATCTCTTCAAATTCTGAGATGTTCAGTAGCTGTTCTCCTGTGTTTGTGGCCATTTCTGTGAAGAGTGAGGCAGGATGCGTTATGCTTTTTGTGCAATATATTTAAGTGTAATGTTCTGTTGTAGTTTAAAGCAAAAAAATCATGTGGAGGGAGATTACCAGACAGGTTTTTTTTTGGTATATTGCTTTTGGGTAGAAAGAACTGAGGAGAAGGAGACACATTAAATAAATTTCTTTGTCAGGAAATCCACAGTGGACTTCTTTTCAAGTCCAAGAAAGACCGTTTTAATCTCAACTTTGAATCCATTCTCTTGGCGCCTTAACAGTTGGCTAAAATTATGTGAGGGAGTTTTGAAAATGTGATGGAAGAGCTGAGCTACTTTTACGGGGACCAAAGGAGGAGTTTTCTGTTAATCTTTCTTTCTTTCAAGCCGCTGTTTTCAAAACACCTCCATGTAATTTGCACTATATTAAGAATAAGCCAATATTCTCTTGGATTCTTAATATATGAGTTACCTAGGTGGCATTAATCATTGTGAGCTAGTGAATGAAATATAGCTGTGGTTGTGTCTGTTGTTGGACCTATGAATGGAGGAAATAAACTAGTCTTTGTACATATATTACACAAAAGCATTTATTTTTCTTAAAGACTTTAACAAACATATAACCTATCTCAGCACACCCTCTGTAACTTGAGATCTGGGGCTACTGCAAAGTGATTTTTTTTTTGATGGTAGCTACAGCCTTCATTTATATTGTTTGTCTACAACTGCAACTGCATTATTTCATCTTCCAAGAAGAAGACATTACTGAAATTTATTGAGAATGGAGTTGTGTGTTTCTAGACTAGTACCATGGCAAGACATTCTGCTACCACCAGACACCCTGACAACTCTTTACAAGCTCTGGGAAACCCTAAGTGTCAATCTGAGCTGAAGCACCTTTGGCCAAATTAATCAGATGCTAAGTTCTCCAGGAAGCTGTTTTCTTCTATCCTGTAGAACAAAATTAATTGCTTGGCTCTAGGCAGGTAAAGGAAAAATGAGGGAAGTTTTGGGTTTGTCAATGAAACTTAACAAATAATATGTAATTTACAGAAAAAAATAAATCATGTACTATATTCTGCACTTGCTTGGTCTGAATCTAGTTTTGTACAGTGTAATAAATCACATTTTTATCTACTATTCGTAGAAGTTTCCTGTGCACAGAGATGAATCAACTTGAATGTGTAATATCTGTAGTAGCTGGGAATGGAATGAGCACCATACAAGCAGTCCATGAGACTGTTGTGTAGCAATTGGTTGAATTAGCACTTTTTTTAATAGGATAGCTGGACTGTTATTAGGCTGTGCAAGAGGAGGAAAATATTTGTTTCTGCAGACAGGGAAACTACAGCCTTACCCATCGGTGGATTTTTCAATACAGGGTTTTATGTAGGATGGTTTGTTGTTTTGTGTTTTGTTTTTTTCTGCTATGGCTACAGTAATGATCAGGTGTGGAGCTAATGACATCCATTCTTATTCCTGTTCTTTCACAACAGTGCTATATGCCTTACTTTCCCAAGCACTGTGGTAGCCACTGGATGTGGTAAGGAACCAGCAGCTCTTCAACAATGATTTGCACCCCATTTCTTTAACTAATGTAATGGTTAAATAAACCAGTACATGTAGACTTGCTTTCCTGGCTCTATTACCCTATATGACCCAGGTAACCTTGACAATGGATGGTGATGGCTGGTATCCATTAATCGCTCCGTTAATGTGGTTACAGTTTTGCTACCCTTAACAAAACTTCCTGTAAGTATTGTTTATGTAGATGCCACCTGCTGCCTTTGAGAGCTTTAAAGAAAGGTTCTATAGTCAGGATCATCTCCCTCTAACTCCTGATGTAGCCCAAGGTACCATTAACCTGTCTGGGGCAAGGGCCTACTGGTTGGCTCATGTTCAACTTGGAGGTCACCAGGGTGCTCAGGTCTGAAAGCCAGCAAGATGAGCTTTTACACCTTTCTTCCACATCGGAAAAAAACAGGTGAAGAAACCTGTGCACACCTGCCAAACAGCATTTCACTGCAGGGCTATCACAATTTATTTTTAATTTTAAATACTTTGAGTGCAGAATCACACTGTCACGAGCGCTGTTACAAGCTTTTAGCACCGAGCATAAACCAAGCTTTGGGAGTAGTTCCACAAGCTGCTTAACTATGTAATGAATATATTTCTTAGGTTAGGCAAATACCAGCTTGATTAAAAGTGACTACATGGTCTGAAGTCATTGGATGCATAGAAGCTGCCCGGCTGTTACAGGCAGAGTCAGGCAGGTGTGCTCTCCTAAAGCAGTTGCAGTCAGCCAGTCAAAGTCACTCATCCAACCAAAATGAGAAATTACTATTTTTAGGGATAATTTCCATGGAACCATTCTTTCTCAGGCATTTCAGCTCAACCTGTGCCACTCCCATAGAATACTTAAATTTTCTCCAGTCCTCAGTCCCTATTTGATGTTCAGGTACTCACCAAAGAGAAGCAAAGGATCAGAGCATCACAGCCCACTGCAGGCAGCACCTGCCCAGCTGTGTAGCAGCATATTGACCATGTGCAAGTACTCCAGCATATGCTTCTCTAGGAGGGGGGACTACAGCCCTACCTCCCCTTTTCCCAGTAAGCAGTCCTGATGAAGAGAGTTTTTCCTCTCACATATGCTGGGCATGGGTAACTGTTACTCTCCAACTAAGGCTGCCAATTCAGTAAAGAGATACCACAATTACATAAGGCAAGCAGTATCAATTATTTGGAAAAGGTTGGCAAATTACAGTATTAGCTGTAATAGGCTCACCCACGTATTCTGAGGCTAAGTCTGCAAGGCCCCTGGCACAGCTTCTGAGTGTTCAAAAAAGGAAACCTGGGGCAGGTCTCACCTATTCCAAAATGGGCAACTTCTAAGTGATGCTTAAATTTCCAGATTTACAGGCTTAGAAGTAATAAAACAGACAAACAAAATCAACCTCTACCTTTTAGTTCCTCCCCTAAGGGGAAAAATAATGTCCTGACACTAATGGGGAATTATCAGGGACTTCAGGGAAGGATGGGGAAGGCTTTCCAAGATCTCAGGAATGCGTGAGAGAGCAGAGGAGAGGAGGTAGCTGAGAGTACAGTCCTTGAAGAAGGAGGATACTGGTTGAAGCTTTAGTTCAGCTATAAATTCAATAGTTTAATCCCACCATCACTTAAGTTCTTGCTGCAAACCGACCTACTAATCTTATAAAGGCACAGTCTTCTATCACCTGCACTTACCTGCTAAATTTCTGATCAATTAAGTTTAATTTATAGGCATATTAACATGGAATAGATCTGGAGAAGTGCTTGCTGTGTTACAGAGCATCGAGATTAAAGGCATCCAAACCCTTAACTTTGTCCCTATGCGCAGGGCACGTTCTTTCAAGTTGCTCATCATAACCAAAAATCCTGTTCTTGAATAGGATAACCAAGAAAAAACACTAAGAAAGAGGACTAGCTGTGTGTTAGTTCTGATTCTCTAAGCACTAAACCACCAGCCTAACAGTAGACATTAACAGTAATTCCACCCATTGCCCCCCATCGTCACCCCCCAACACTCTCAGATGTTCTGAACTCCTTAACTTTTCTTTATACTGTGCTTCATTCCTTCATGCCAGAACACCCATCTGATCCTTCACATCTCTTGGAAGCCTCCCCCCCATGCCCAATGCAGGCAGGTCTCACCGCACAGATCAGGAGCCCAGATCTTCCACTGGGGCTGAAACTGCTAACAGGCTGTCCACCTCAATCACAGCAATTGGCTTAACACACAGCAACAGCCATGCCATGCAGGCATGGGCAAAACCTTCAGGCTACAGGTGAGTTTAGAAAACAAGAAAGAAAAGCAAGTATATTTCATTAAATCCCTAATTTTCAACATAACCCTGTGTGCAGCATTCCTGTATATGTAGTATGACTCTGGGAACCTTGTGCTCCATCCTATCAAACAATAGTTTACTTCCTAATGGGAAATGATGCTTGACTTTGCTTTCCTTTGTTTGTCCTGTCAAATGTTCAAAAGATAAAGTGTTTGCAGGCATTAAACTGAAGGCAAGTCTGCTTAAGAGTAGGTGTCCATCACGAGGGGAGCATCAAAGATTAGGTCTCTATGTATCTTGGAGAGGATGTTTGCCTATGTGACCCAGAAAAAGCTAATAGGGTACAAGTACAAAAATCAAAGCAAGAAGTAATTATATTAACTATTTTGCACATAAGAATGCTTTAGCAGAAAAAAAATAGTAACGTAGCAAGTACAGTATTTAGATTCTAGACACATGAGTCTCCCTTTCTCCAGCACAGACACACCAATGTTTTCTCTGCCGCACCAATACCAGAAGCATTTTGCAGTGTGATCTTGTGGAGAATCATAAGGCTTCTGTACAAACAAGTTGTCAAAGACAACAGCATTTGGGGGTTTGATATGGATCTGTTGGAACAAGTCCAGAGGAGGGCCACGAGGATGATCAGGGGACTGAAGCACCTCCTGTATGAAGATAGGCTGAGAAAGTTGGGGCTGTTCAGCCTGGAGAAGAGAAGGCTGCGTGGAGACCTCATAGCAGCCTTCCAGTATCTGCTGGGGAGTGACTTTTCATTAGGGAGTGTAGTGATAGGACAAGGGGGAACGGATTAAAACTTAAACAGGGGAAGTTCAGGTTAGATGTAAGGAAGTTCTCTACTCTGAGGGTGGTGAGGCACTGGAATGGGGTGCCCGAGGAAGCTGTAGATGTCTCATCCCTGGCAGCGTTCAAGGCCAGTTTGAATGGAGCTTTGAGCAACCTGGTCTGGTGGAAGGCATCCCACGGCAGGGGGCTTGAAACTAGATGATCAGGTCCTTTCCAACCCAAAACATTCTATGAGTCTATGTTTCAAGGACAGAGATAAAAGCTAAGATAGACCAGAAGACATCGCTAACTTAAAGGAACGGTTCTGTATTAAATCAGAGCTGGTTTACTACATACCTCAAATAATTAAACCAGCTACTTCTCAGAAAAATCCTTTAAACTCAACTATTCGGTCTTCTCAGTACAAGGGATTAGAGCAACTAAAAAGCAAAACATCACTGATTAGTTTCAGTAGTGGACAAACTTGTCTTACAAAATACAGCTGGGTATTTTTCTTTGCAGTGAGTAATGCTTTTTATTTTCCAATAGCAAATTCACAGTTCAAAACATTATTAAGCTTTCACTAGTGTAATCTGGGTCTCAAAAGCATAAAAACTGAAGTGCCAGCCAAGCTTTTAACAGAGTATTATGGACTTGAAAAGATTATAGTTGCTTTGTTGAATCTTTCAGTAAATACTAGACAGAGAAGGAAAATTTTCTTCCCAAGTACAGAGCAGGCATTCCTTTATTCAGTACTAGTGCTAAGATTTAGTAAATATCATCTGAAAAACCATCTTCTCCTTACACTTTTGTTTACTGTTACATATTTCATGTCATTTTCTATTATTTACACCCCTATTTTGTGATTGTTTTCATACTCATTATTTTGAAACGATAGAAGTAACATCTTTCCTGCTATTATGCTGGCTGCACTTACAATAAATGTAACTCTCTCCTTTCAATTTCTAAACTGTATTCTTTGCCTTGCTGTCTGATTTCCTGTGTTGTATGGTGCAGAGCAGTCACGCTACAAGAAATTGAGAGACACAGACATCTAATGATACACACCTTTGCAAACTACCACCAGCAACTTAAGCCTTTTAAGACATTATTTTTCTACTTCATAGTGCTGGTTACATTTCCCAGGTACTTCAGAAACCAGCTATCAAGCACTCTGGGGAAAAAAAGTAAAAACCAGTAAGAATCAGACTGGTTTGGACTGAAAGGGACCTTAAAGCTCATCCAGTTTTAACCCCCTGCCATGGGTTGGGACACCTTCCACTAGACCAGTTTGATTAAAGCCCTGTCCAACCTGGCCTTGAACACTTCCAGGGACCCAGTTCACACACTCTGGTAAGGAGCATTTTACCTAAATGTTCCCTGCTAAGTTTATTTAGACAAGAAAGTGAGCAGACCAGAGTGGAAGAGCAAGAAGCGGACAATACGCTTTTGTCTATAGTGCTTGACTGGTAACAGGGCTGCATTTCACTTTTGTCACAGCCCAGGATGTGCAGGTCTCACCTCGTTATGTGGCCCGCACACGCAAGAGCATTCCAGGTCTTCCAGTTTACATATAGCTGGTGAAAATTAGGGAAGGAATGCTGCTCTGCCCAAGCTTTCATAACAGCCAATAAATGAAACAAAAATAAGAGTAAAGTTTAAACCAATAAATACCAGTTGAACAAAAGATTTGCAGTTTGTCAAAACCAATGAATTCTTCCCATTGTGAAAGCAGTGTGTGATGCTTTAAGTCTAGGATGCTGTAGCTTCTGAGACAGCATGATTTGGACAAACATAGCTATTACTTCCCTGGCGGTATTCTACAACGATGCAAGTAACATCTATGCAGATGGAAACAGATTCATATGACAAATAAAACAGGACAAAAAAATTATCAAAGAATAAGGCATTTCAGTTCAAACTAAATCTTTATTCATATGGAAAATACTACTTTTCTTTTTGCAAATGATGCTAATAAATAAAAATACTAAGAACTTTGCTTAGAGTTAAATGAAGTGACTAGATACAGCCACACAAAGCTTTTAATTCCCGTTAAAACCACGCCAACAATCATGCAGACTGGCTACAAGAAAGCAATATAAACTATATTTTATTTTGTGCAATCTTATCGTACAGTCTTAATACTACCTTCTTCTAAACCATTTCACAAAGATTGAAATGCAGTTTCAAAACAAATATTAAGGGACATATTCTACACTTAATCCACAACGGAGCTGGGTACAGTGTAAACCCATAAATGCATAAGAAGTTAAAGCATCTAAAGAAGGTAAAAGAAAGCAGACCCCATTCTGAAAATTCAGACATGTTTATGAACATAAGAGAAGGAAAGCTCACACCTGTGAGTTCTCAACAGACAAATACATTATTAAAGCATAACAATAAATTATATTAAATTTTATAACGTTCATCCTTAGAACGGTTATTTCTAGGGAATCTCACTTAAAAAACACACGAAAATGTTCAGCACTAGGAGCTAAACTAACTACATATCTTGATTTCCCACTTGGATTCAATTTTTGTTTTATAACAGGCTTCAGCTTTGTGGTCATGCTCTTTATCATATCAATTTAAAAATAAACTGAAAAATGTTGCTGTGCATCAAACACATCATCAAGGTGAGAAACAGGCACTTAACAGTATAATGTGCAAGGCAAAACCTTTACTGGTCACAGTATAAATAGTTTCTTCAGGAGGGAAATTAAAAGTTCTCAGCCCATCTTTGAGAGCAAAATATTGAGGGCTGTTAGCAGATTTTTTTCCTGTTCTTTTATGTCAGCACCAAGAACCAAACTAAATACTAAATTATGCCTTGGAGGGTATTCCATAAACTATAAAATGCAGCATACTTTACCCAAGAATACTAATTCCTTCCTATAATTAACCTCAGCATAGGTACTTGCCAATGGCAACTACAGAGTTTACTCACAGACTGAATGATGCAAGATAAATGCTACCCCTTTCTCCTCTATTAGTGTTTTTTCTAATACATAATGCCAATTTTAGAAATATTTGCCAGTTACAAGATCCTGTCTTGCAGCACAGAACACCAATGTTCCTTTACATAAACTTAAGAACAATGTTTTTTAACATCCTATTAATATCAGAAAAAATAACAAAAACATTTTGCTACTGTTTCCCTCCAGGCACATCTCAACAGGAATCTCAAAAAGAAAAAAATAACTATGCAGGAACTGCAAGGTGGAAAATTAGACATGAATTTGAAGAGAGAGGAGAAAGAGAGCTAAGAAAGGAGTAATGTGGCAGAAACAGAAACAAGGGACAAGCTCAGAAGAAAATTGCATGCATCCCTTTTCGTCAGTGTAAGTTTCCTGCAAAAACACACGTAACAAGACATCCATTATATAAAGGTATAGGCTTTCCTGAAAAATGTTGATTTTCTCTGAAATGCTAACCTGATCTCCCGACCATACTGGCCCCATTGCTGGGCAGTCAACAAGTCTTCAGTTCTGTTACACCAGTTTAACAACCAGGAGAGAAAAGGCCTGCTGATCATTTCTTATGAAACTTTTGGTTTAATTCTTTTTCATAAATGTTAAAGTAGTATTTATATAGGATATAAACAAAATGCAAACCAACTTTGGATCTGGCATCAGCCTCACTGCTAATGAGAGACAATATGCTAGAAAGAGGCACTTTTAGTATTCTTATATACATTTCAAACCTCAAGTTTAACACTTCTCTTTCTTTTACCAAAAAAAAAAAAAAAAAAAAAGTAAAGCATCAGTAGCTAACAAGACAGAGCTTTATAACAACGCTTCAGAAGTTGTGTGCATGCACATAGTAGTAATGGCTCAGTTACTCAGTTACCCTGAAAACACCAGAGTATAATTCAGTCACTGCTTATGGGGCAGGGCAGGAAGGAACAGCACAGTACGAAGCCAGAAAGTTGTTTGTAGAACAAGGACCAGCTACAGTAAAAACAAAAACATAAGCCCTCCATAAGAAGCAACTTATCCCTAGATTCAGGACTACAGATACTGAATATCAAGATCTTCTTATACTCTACTCACTGCTGCTTTCCAAATTTTCAATCATTTTTGGCATAACATGCATCTTAAAAGCTAAGCAGCTTAGCTTTGTCATTTGTCAATTCAATAACAAAACAAAAACACCAAAACAAATCTCTGGAAGACCCCATTTGACCTGACTATTGGTGAAGATCCTGTGATGGAAGGAATAACATTAGAATAGTATTTTCCCATTTCATACACATATAGCACATTGTGACAGTTGAGCATCTCGTGTGCACAAGCTGAAGCATATGCTGAGGCTGAAGATTTGGAAAACAGTCTACTATACAGTCTTAAGTATAAGCATTCCCCCTGCAAGTGACAGATCAGTATTCTTAGCTAAAAATGGACAGCATCAAAACTAAAATTTTGAGTGGCCCTCAAAACACCAGAAAAAACCCAAGACCTCAAGCCAGTAAGAAGCTCCTACATAAGGCAGTCAAATTTACAACCAGTGTATACATTCACTAAGGAATAACATTTATGGTTTTTTTTGGTAAAACCGACAATCCAATATACTGCAGTCTGAATGTGAAATATAGGCACAAAATAGATTCTCTACTTTTCTTCAGTGTGGAAAACATAGCTATTTAACAATGTATTAAGAAAATTTACTATCAGGTGAGCAAAAATTTGTAACAATCTGAGTAAAATAAAGTACTGTATAAAGGTGCAATATTGAGCAGATTTGATTTTGGTTTAAACATACAAGTAAATCATGGAACCCTTCTCTTCTTATCTATAAAGTATTTCATACCATCAGTATCATTCTAGTTCTTCCCAATTGTCTGTAAGGTTACCTTTGCTTTGACGTCTAATACTAACCAGCTTGCCAGCTGATTTGATACTCCACCTAGAACTGTTTCCTGAGCTGGCCAGGTTGGTGTATTTTGTGGAGCCTTTGGTTTCATCTTCCCAGCCTGACCAGGCTGTATAGTCACTTAAAGGAGTTGCTGCATCACTGGTGGAGTCAGCAGCAGTAATCTGAGGTGGTTCCCATCCCTCAATCTCATCCGGTTTCCTAGATGGGACATTCTGCTTTATCACCAAACTGTCCCAAAAACCTGGCTTCTTTTCAGACTTCATCTCTTCCTTTAACTTTAGGTTTGTTCTAGAAAGTAACAATGATGAGGTGATTAATGCCTTCCTTTAACAATGCATGTAATAGTTATTAATAAACATTTGATTGATTTATTACGTTTTACAGTAAGGAATGCTAATCACACATCTTATGACAGCACATTCATTACTGTCAGCTTCAGGGAAAACTTCATGCAAGCCTAAACACAGTAGAATCTTACAGTGATAAATCATAAGTGGTCTGAGTATGGCTGTTTCCTATTATAAAAGAACTTATTCCCCACCACCATCGGGTGAATTGCAAAGAACTGCCTTTGGAAATGTATGAAGCATTTTAGCATGCATTAAAACAATTTAGGACTTTAACAACAACAACAACAACAAAAAAATCCAACCCCCAAACAAACCCAGAGGTAGGACAATAGAAGAAATATGAAAATGTTTTGTCTACCACCAGCTTTAACAACCACTCACTGTGTTTCCCAGTTTCATACACCTGTTATCACCTTGCCAGTTCAACCTTATACCCTAAAATAGCTGATGTACACAGTATTAAGACTTTATAGATATCAGCATTTTTTTCATAATGATTTGCACTGTATTTTGAAAACAGATGTTTTGTATTTCTGGTAAAAATTCCCAAAATTCTCCTCCCAAAACCAAGAAAAAACAATCTTTGTTGCAATTTATCTCTCAAAGAGACGTTTGAAAGGCTATTTATATTATTACATTTCTTATCCCATTAATAACCTTCAATCTGAATTATTTCTTATCCCATTAGGAACCTTCAGTCTGAATTATTCCATATCTGCAGCATGGAGTATTTAAAATACAGAAGGTAAAATGTTTACCCATAAGTTGATATGCAGGGTTGTGTAGGTAATCAAATAATGGACCACAGGGAAAGGCTGAATACCACTGGTGAAAGACAAAACCTTCAGTGTTCAATGAGCTAAACAGCAAACTGAAAGCGTTATCTGCTGATAAATGCCTCAGCCACAAATAAACCATCACTGAAGTATTTTAAATATTTCTATTAAAAGAGCTTTATCCATTAAAGCTTGATGCTATTGTATTTAAATAGAAGCAACTGACCCAGCGCCTTTAAAATTATTTCTCCTTTACTGAATTTTGAATGTAGATTATTAAGAATTTCCATCTTGCTAAATCCAGCAGAGACTCTAAATGCTTTTCTCATATTGTGAGCGGCACACATGAAAAGTTATATTTTTCTTTAAAAGAAAAGTAAATGTTGTGGTATATAGTTACAGGAAAATACCCCCAACCTTAAAATGCAGGCAGTTTTCACAGTAATGCTAAAAGAGCTTCCCACATTTGTGGTACCTCTGTTTTTATACTTCCACTCTATTCATTGGGTTACTTGATTCTTACATACAGCATCAATTGCAAAAGACCCTTAAAGCTACCTATCATCTTAGTAACACTGATAGCAGTTTACAGGCAAAGTAGCTGGCAACTTCTGGGAAGTTTTATTGAACAGGTTCAAAAGAAAATGGAAATGTGTGTATTTACATTCTAATTTGTTTACACGTATCTACACACACAGCTGCATGTGGATGTATACACTTGCACTCTGAAATACCCAGATTTCAAAGTAAACTGGAAACAAAATATATTACACCAAGTCTTATCAAAGCTAATATTTGGCTGGAACAGCAATACTGATAAGTTGCTAAGCCGCTGGCCATCATATCTGAAAAATCATGGCAGTCAGGTGAAGTTCCCAACGACTGGAAAAAGGGAAATATAACCCCCATTTTCAAGAAGGGGAAAATGGATGACCCAGGGAATTACAGACCAGTCAGTCTCACCTCTGTGCCTGGCAAAATCTTGGAGCAGATTCTCCTGGAAGGCATGCTAAGGCACATGAAAAACAACAAGGTGCTTGGTGACAGCCAGCATGGCTTCACTAAGGGGAAATCCTGCCTGACCAATTTGGTGGCCTTCTATGATGGGGCTACAGAACTGATGGACAGCGGTAGAGCAGTTGATGTCATCTACCTGGACTTGTGCAAAGCGTTCAACACTGTCCCACACGACATCCTTGTCTCTAAATTGGAGAGACATCAATTTGATGAATGGACCACTCGGTGGATAAAGAACTGGCTGGATGGCTGCACACAAAGAGTTGTGGTCAATGGCTCAATGTCCGGCTGGAGACCAGTAACGAGTGGTGTCCCTCAGGGATCAGTGTTGGGACCGGTCTTGTTCAACATCTCTGTCGGTAACATGGGCAGTTTGATTGAGTGCTCCCTCAGCAAGTTTGCTGATGACACCAAGCTGTGTGGTTCAGTTGATACGCTGGAGGGAAGGAATGCCATCCAGAGGGACCTTGACACGCTTGTGAGGTGGGCTGATGCCAACCTCATGAAGTTTAACCATGCCAAGTGCAAGGTCCTACACCTGGGCCGGAGCAAACCCAGGCACAGCTACAGGTTGGGCAGAGAAGAGATTCAGAGCAGCCCTGTGGAGAAGGACTTGGGGGTGTTGGTCGATGAGAAAATGAACATGAGCCGGCTTCAGTGTGCGCTCACAGCCCAGAAAGCCAACCGTATCCTGGGCTGCATCAAAAGGAGTGTGACCAGGAGGTCAAAGGAGGTGATCCTGCCCCTCTACTCTGCTCTCAGGAGACCTCACTTGGAATATTGTGTGCAGTTCTGGTGTCCTCAGCATAAAAGGGACATGGAACTGTTGGAACAAGTCCAGAGGAGGGCCATGAGGATGATCAGGGGACTGGAGCACCTCCCGTATGAAGACAGGCTGAGAAAGTTGGGGCTGTTCAGTCTGGAGAAGGCTGCGTGGAGACCTCATAGCAGCCTTCCAGTATCTGAAGGGGGCATATAGGGATGCTGGGGAGGGACTCTTCATTAGGGACTGTAGTGATAGGACAAGGGGTAACGGGTTAAAACTTAAACAGGGGAAGTTTAGATTGGATATAAGGAGGAAATTCTTTCCCGTTAGGGTGGTGAGGCACTGAAATAGGTTGCCCAAGGAGGCTGTGAATGCTCCATCCCTGTCAGCGTTCAAGGCCAGGTTGGACGAAGCCTTGGGTGATATGGTTTAGTGAGAGGTGTCCCTGCCCATGGCAGGGGGGTTGGAACTTTATGATCTTAAGGTCCTTTCCAACCCTAACTACTCTATGATTCTATTTTTTTTTTTCCTGTTTGTAACCAAGGTATTAGGGAGCACATGTAGGTAAATCCTACCTATACTTGTAACAGCAAAACATTCTGTCCTGGGGAGAAGTCTGTACTGTAGCAGAATTGTTTCAAGTAAACACCTCAGTTCCAACAGGGAACAAGTGAACATCCTGGTACAGCTACTCTACTTAAGCTTTTTAGGTGTAGGCAAGACCTCAAAATAAATCATGTAAAAAAAAGGGATTAGTAAACTCACCAGAATTAATCCTTAAAAAGAAATGAGGAGGTTATGACCCTCTTACTCAGAAACCTTTACTCCTTTTCTACAGTAAAAGATTTTTGTGCTGCTAAATTCCCTTTTCTTCCTGACAGACTTAAAAACAATATCCATCCTTTCCTAATACAACATGCCTGACTCATTGTAAGCTTAACAGACACGTAATTTTGAAATGAACATAAATACTGCTCTGTGATTTAACTTCCAGGAGTTGAACCCTTCTCAGTGTCTATCTTAACTATTTTGCACAGCTATTTCCTATTCCAGTTTCTGTATTTTAATAGCAGAGAGACCAATTGTTTTTACTCACCCTTTGGATTTTGGAGACTTGCATCCTGCTAGCAATTGCTGTTCATCATCTTTATTGAACATAGACGTCACTTCCTTCCAACCCCGGAAACTTGCACCTTGAACCTACACAGAGAAGTAAACACCCTTATGAATGTGAATTACAGAGTTACAAGCACAGAGTATGGCTATCCTTGCTGACTCTAGGTGGCTGACAGGCAGCAGTGGCCCTACCTCTGCTGGGCTATACTGCTAGGAGCACAGTGGCTCTATACAGCTTGCAGAGGTTGGCCAAAGAACAGGCTGGGTTAACTGCAGCAAGAGCTCTTTCCTGCTGAGCAAAGAGTACAAAACCTTGCTGGTTTGCAGAGGCTGGCAAGTGGTGTTGGTGAGGACAGCTGGGCTCCTGGATGCTATTCTGCAGGCACAAGCTGCTGGCTCCATTTTAGTATATGACTGCAAGAAGTGAACCTAGGCAGCTTAGTAAACAGGCTAAGGAGCTGCGCTAGACAAATGAATCAGTGCTAGAAAAGGCCACAACATACAGGACTGAATTATGCAACTTTTAAGATTTAACCTGCTTTTTACTCAACACTCCTATTTTCAACTCACCAAAACTACATCTTCTGGCCTTGCAAGCAAGAACCGCAAGAGCACTGGCTCACCAGTGACATGTAATACTTGGCACTGGTTCACTAGAGTGTGTTCTCTAAATTTACTGCGACCATTAAACATGTAGCATGAATTACCTTTTCAATTTTGTTAGAGGTTCGATTTGCTCTTCCCGAAGTGGAAAGAGAAGGTATTGGGGTTTTCATTCTCACAGCACACTTAGGGACTCTAATAATGTGAAAGTTGCTGTTCTATGAAGCAGGGTCTAGTAAGAATGGCAGCATGACAGTCTGTCAGTGATACTTGATTACAGAAAAAAAATGCAACAATATCTTATGAAATATAATAAACAATCAAAATTGTAGTTGCCAACACGAGTGAAGGCTCATTTATCACATATTATTGTGCTTCATTCTTTCTGAAGAACTTATTGGTGCATATTAGTATCAATTTGACATTCACGTTTTAATTGATTACAGTTTATAAATGGTACATCCACACCAACATGTGAAACATCACCTGCAAACTGAGCACAAACACCCGACAGGAATATAGTGTTACTGCTAACCCTTCACTCTTCAGAAACCAATCTCTACCACAGGAGTAAGCCAGCACCCTTGTTATCACACGTTAGTCATGGAGCATTTCCATCTCTTGTTCTCCTCTTTCACTATGTCCTGTGCCTTCACTTCTCACCAACCTTTCCTACTCACATCTGAACCACCTCAGCTGATCTGACTCAGGACACATAGCAGGTCCATTTCAGGATTAGAAGGAAGGTCTGACATAGATTCAGTTTCACTTTGGTTAGATACAAACATGTATCCATCTTTGGGCAAAGCTCTGGAGAACTCCGAAGATGAAAGGCTGAGCAAGCTGAGAATAATTTCCAGCTCTTGTTCATGGGATACGGACAGACTAGGTACACGAGAGCTAGGTTCACCACAACCCAGGCCTCTCTCAACTGCCCTGCTCACCTCCTCCTAAACTCATGCCTGATCTTACCATAACCCACAGCATTCCTCATGGCTTCACAAGGGAAGCAACAGTTTCTATACATATATTTTTCACTATGAAAATAAAGTGAGTGCAGATTATAATAAACAAACCTTTATGCTTAATTTAATGTTTATTTTTTATTAAGTTAAAAATACAGAAGCAGTGGACTTCAACTTGCTGTCCCTGTGGCAGACTCACCACACCTTTCTCACAGAAGACGTACTGTCAGTGGTACAGAACAGAACCACACAAGCTATGGGCGATACCTTGCTATACAAAATTCTTGTGCTTAAGCCACCAGCCCCTCCAGGCAGTACTCAACATTTAATGCTTCTGTGGTGTAAATAATGGTCTAAACCCTCAATCAAGGCCTAATCCCATTATCTGGGTTTGTTGTTTGCTTAAATTGTGTAACAAGTTTTACATGAGGATCTGCAACTCCATTTTGGCTTCGTTTCACTGCAAGGCACTTCATCCACAACAAACTTTCAAAAACAGGAAGAATGTTCAATAAGTTACCTGCTGAAGTCATCTGTTTAAAGAAAGAAAGAAAGGGAAAAAAAAAGAAGAAACTCTAGAAAGAACTTAGTTTTCATCTGTTAAAAAACACTTCATCTTCTGTTCTCCTACTCAAACTCTACTATTTCAGGCCTTTTGGGAAGGAAGCAGCACATAATTCTTACTGCTTAAAACCTTTAGGTCTTTAAACCGGAAAAAGGCCCAGCTATACCTCAGTGATCTATTTTATACCTAAGCATGTCCTTCTTCTCTAATGGTGCTTCATCAAGTCACTGACACATAATAAATCTGCAGGTTAAAACCAAACCAAAACAAATAGCCAGCAACAACAACAACAACAACAAAAAAAAAAGGCCCCTAACAACAAATAAACACCTTGTTGCTGTTTTTCAGACAGCACCTTATTACAGAGAAATAGGTTATTTTAAATTATATGTGCCTTTATAGAACAGCATTAATATAAGACTATTTCGAGAGAAGCATTCATACATACACTTAACACAGAAAAAGACGCAGTGTACAAAAATAATACACCTACCCATACACTTCCTTTTAATCTAGAACCTCATACATACATCACTGATAGAACTCCAACCTTTGCTGCAGCGTTTCGGACACCTAAGCAATCCTCCAGCCAGAAAAACAAAAAATGCCACCAAAACCATCTCATAATAAAATCATATCAATATCTTGCCAGAAGCTTTCCATATTTTTAACTTCAGATATTTTTAATCATAGAATCATAGAATAGTTAGGGTTGGAAAGGGCCTTAAGATCATAAAGTTCCAACCCCCCTGCCATGGGCAGAGACACCTCACACTAAACTATGCCACCAGAGGCTTTGTTCATCCTGGCCTTGAACACTGACAGGGATGGAGCATTCACAACCTCCCTGGGCAACCCATTCCAGTGCCTCACCACCCTTACAGTAAAGAACTTCTATCCAACTTTTTATATCCAATCTAAACTTCCCCTGTTTAAGTTTTAACCCATTACCCCTTGTCCTATCACTACAGTCCCTAATGAAGAGTCCCTCCCCAGCATCCCTATATGCCCCCTTCAGATACTGGAAGGCTGCTAGGAGGTCTCCACGCAGCCTTCTCCAGACTGAACAGCCCCAACTTTCTCAGCCTGTCTTCATACGGGAGGTGCTCCAGTCCCCTGATCATCCTCATGGCCCTTCTCTGGACTTGTTCCAACAGTTCCATGTCCCTTTTATGCTGAGGACACCAGAACTGCACACAATATTCCAAGTGAGGTCTCCTGAGAGCAGAGTAGAGGGGCAGGATCACCTCCTTCGACCTCCTGGTCACACTCCTTTTGATGCAGCCCAGGATACGGTTGGTTTCTCGGCTGTGAGCACACACTGAAGCCAGCTCATGTTCATTTTCTCATCGACCAACACCCCCAAGTCCTTCTCCACAGGGCTGCTCTGAATCTCTTCTCTGCCCAACCTGTAGCTGTGCCTGGGTTTGCTCCGGCCCAGGTGTAGGACCTTGCACTTGGCATGGGTAAACTTCATGAGGTTGGCACCAGCCCACCTCACAAGCGTGTCAAGGTCCCTCTGGATGGCATTCCTTCCCTCCAGCGTATCAACTGAACCACACAGCTTGGTGTCATCAGCAAACTTGCTGAGGGAGCACTCAATCAAACTGCCCATGTTACCGACAGAGATGTTGAACAAGACCGGTCCCAACACCGATCCCTGGGGACACCACTCGTTACTGGTCTCCAGCCGGACATTGAGCCATTGACCACAACTCTTTGTGTGCAGCCATCCAGCCAGTTCTTTATCCACCGAGTGGTCCATTCATCAAATTGATGTCTCTCCAATTTAGAGACAAGGATGTCGTGTGGGACAGTGTCGAACGCTTTGCGCAAGTCCAGGTAGATGACATCAACTGCTCTACCCCTGTCCATCAGTTCCATAGCCCCATCATAGAAGGCCACCAAATTGGTCAGGCAGGATTTCCCCTTAGTGAAGCCATGCTGGCTGTCACCAAGCACCTTGCTGTTTTTCATGTGCCTTAGCATGCCTTCCAGGAGAATCTGCTCCAAGATTCTGCCAGGCACAGAGGTGAGACTGACTGGTCTGTAATCCCCCAGGTCATCCATTTTCCCCTTCTTGAAAATGGTGAAAATTTAATTTCATTAAGACTGTTGCTGACTAACAGATATCTTTAAGAACTATTATTAGAGAAGTTCTATTCAGCATCAAGCAGAGAGCATTTGCAGGTCTCTAGATAAAATTTACAAGATCTGTACTCTGCCTTCATGTAAATCAATTTGTATATTCCTATTGTACCATTCCTTCAATGTTTCCATAAGTAAGTAGGCCCACTATGGATCCATGGCATTTGGTAGGTACATACAAGAGTAATAACCACGTAGCAGATTCTAACTGATAAATTCTTCTCTCAACTAGTCCTTAAGGGAAATACATGCTAAACCTTTAAGATGTCCTTCCACTGTGTATTTATTTGGGTTTTCCAAAGCAAGCACTGCCAGATTCATCTACACAAGAACATCAGTGCCTAAGCAGATGATATTTTGCTAATATCTGATAAAGCCCATTGCACAAAGCCTATTGCATATTAAATGTACTAGTCTGAAAGAAACCCCGTTAGTGCAAGTGTAAAACCAGGACCTCTGCCTATCACACCAGCACGGCTCATCTGAAGCACCTTTTCACTCAACTGAAAAGGAGCAAACAGCTCACTCTTGATAGTCTTCCCAGTGGTACAGTACTTAAGAATATAAACCTTAACAAAAGAGGAGGTCAAATACTTATTTTGCACTTCCGTAAGCTTTTTTCTAACTACTGTTTACGGCAACAATCTTTGTGACTACAGCTGTCACATAACTTTGTCATGTGCTAAAAAAAAACCAACAACAAAAAAAAAAAAAAAAAAAAAAAAAAAAAACCAAAACTCAAAACTGTCTGCTGCATTTCTGTATCTCCTTTCAGTGTCCCTTAAAGACTTTTAACCTTCTGACAAGCACAACCACTACCAATACAGCTGGAACAGCTACAAATGTGTCTGCTGGGAGGTACAGATCAGGAATGAGATCTTCAAGTCACCATTCTCTAAAACCATCATTCTGACATGCAGCAGCTGCATAGCCAG
Source organism: Neopsephotus bourkii (assembly GCF_033783945.1). Classification (NCBI taxonomy): domain Eukaryota; kingdom Metazoa; phylum Chordata; class Aves; order Psittaciformes; family Psittacidae; genus Neopsephotus; species Neopsephotus bourkii. Next base: position 899,746 of record NW_026901402.1, on the reverse strand, counting down.
AAACTGCTGGGAACCATCACAAAAAAGGATTAAGTTAATTCAGACAGCAGGTCCATAAATGGACACCCTTTATTTAGAGGGATGCACCCTCCAATATCTCAAAACAATGATTCTTGATGTTAGGGAAAGAGGACCTAGAGACTAGCCAAGCTGTGATCTTCCTTGAGCAGCATCTCCCACTGCCACAGCCAAAGACAGACTGCCAGAGCAGATGGGCCAGTGTCTTGATTCGGAGAATAGCTTACATTCTTACAGAGCACATGGAGAAACGCCCAGATCCCAGACCAATTAGCTTGCTTAAAATGGATGTCCAAGAAAGGTCAGTAAGTAAAGAAGAGATGGTGTTTTGGCAAGCTGACTCCTCACCACACAGGAGATTTATTTTATGTAAAGAGATTTGAAACTTATGCAAACTATGAAAACACAGTACTGGTATGGTGTAAAGCATCAAGCCACTTGCAAAAGTTCTGTATTTCATTTTTGTGATGGAGCTGTTTACACGAAAGTACTACTCCTAAATATTCAAAAGTTTATATACATAACTGACTAGCTTGTATCCTCAAACCTTTAAATTGTTTTTCCACATGGCAGTGGAAAAAGAAATAATTCAACACCCAAAGTTCACAGACCCACAGAATCTTTATAGCTGGAAGGACCTCTGAAAACCATAATGCTGAACCATACTGCCCAAAGCAGGGTCAGCTTGAGCAGATTGCCAAGAGTCACATACAGCCAGGTTTTGAGTATCTCCACAGCTGGAGAATCCCCAACCTCTCTGGCCAACCTGTTCCAGGGCTTCACTACCCTTACGGTAAAAAACTTTTTTTCTGATGTTTAAGTGATATTTCTTCTATCTCAGTTTGTACCCAAGAAAAGAGCACTATTAAGGACTAGATTTGTTATATCAGATATTAGAAAGTCAACAGATTTAGAGAACCAGATTGAATGCTGCAGTCTACAATTTTTCCAAAATGCCAATGAGAAACAAAGAAGAAACTTCTCAAGATGCCATTTCAGTATTCTGTGACGTAGGATTACACACTGGTCTCAAACCAGTTTGACTGAAAGAGCACAGAGTATGCCCATCAGAACAGTCATTAATAAAGTTTCTCCCATACCTTCCATTTCAGATTGTGAAAATTCATGCTGCACAATGCCATGCGCAATCACCTAAAAGGGTCAGTAGAAATGAAACCGCACATATATTAATCCATCAACTCATACTACTGCAAAACCATCACCACCATCTGCACCAACAGGCACTTAAAAAGCTCAAGCCTAGAGCACAGATTCTTCCCCTTCAGTAAAGAAAATTCCAGTTTATGAAGTGCTCTTTCTCCACCATGAGAAAGCTGCCATTTAATTAGCGTATCTTCTGACACTGGGAGTACAAGTAGTCACTTCTAGAACATCATGTAAAGGATGCAGCCTGTATCCCTAGTCTGCTGTTTCTCTCCCTCGCTACCCATCCCTCTGCTTTGCCAGTGCTTCAGTATTTGAGCCCATCTGTCAGGCAGATTCCCAGAGAGAAGTCTCACAAGGTAACAGATCTGGTTTTGCTTCTGAAAAAGTCAAGCCAGTCCATCACCTGCTCACATTAATACTGCCTTCATTACTCTATCATTTTGTACTTCTGTGATGATGTGATAAGAAAGTCTAACTCACTAAGCCAGCAAAAATTTAATACATTCATTTTTGCATTCTTTTCGGTTTGTGATCAGAATCAGCTCATAAAAGATGTGAGAGTCAGTCACCACAGAATGTGGAAGTGAGGGGCAACAGTACCTTTTAGTAGCAGCAACTACTGTGTCAGCTCAAGCACCCTTTGGAAGTTGCAGCCATCTATTCACTTTCTTCCATATACATCTTAGTACACACAGTATGGCTTCCCCTAAAAGTTTCACTCTGTAAGCTCAAGCTTTATAGTAAGATTTTTCTGCATTTTTTACCTGTATTAAAGTGAATCAACAGTACACAAATTACATATGTTGACTACAGTTTTTCTTTCTTTAGCTAAAACAGGGAACAAAATGTCTACTGACATTTTACTTCATATACATATGTATTTTACTTTATAAACTGCACCAGAAAGGGACAGCTCCTCTTAAATTGGAAGCCTCCCACAGAATTGAAAGATATTATTACCAAAAATTACTTCAGATGTACCATTTTTCACCACATCAACAAATTCTAATATTTTACATGACATTCAGCTTCCTATACTAGGCAAACAGGCAAGGAAAGTCAAAAGAGTCTACTGACAAACAGTAAAGCATCACCAAGAAGACTTTTCAGGTAATTTTACTGTCAAAGGTACATAGTTCAGTATTAGAGCCCTACTGGGGGCAAGAAGGTTCATGGAAACTTAGGCTAAAATGCAATGAACAAGGAATACTAACAGTTGGGTATAAACTAAAGCAGATCAGTCTTAAAAGCAAATTTTAAAAGTACATTGCACAAAAAAGCATGTAGATACAGATGAACATAAACTGAAGAGGAAGACTAGGTGTAAATTTAACCGAAAACAGTTAAATCTGTCCATCAGGTGGATGTCGTTAATATACACAAACACCATACTATGGGGAAAACAAACAAAAAAACCCCACAGAATTCAATCAAGTCAAAGAATAACAGTAAGGATTTATAGGACACCATGTTACAGGTACACGACAAGCTAATTACATTTCAAAGCAAGAGATTCAAGTAAGTTTGAATTTTACTGACTCTAAAATGGTAGTGGGTGTGGGTACCAGTATTTTCAATATATTCCTGTTAGACTTACTTCCCAACTGCCTGGCCAGGAGGGCTCTGGAGCACAGAAGTCATTTTCTGTGGGCTAGAACAAGCCACATAACAGACTTAGCAATCAAAAAGAGAAATTACAGGGGATTCTTGCTGTATACCTGCAGTGAGAATCAGCATGGTTAATGCCATTGTGCATTTAAGTAACTAATCCCTAAAAAGTCACTGCTCAGCATGTATGAAATGAGATTCCCAGAAATTTATATTTTGGCCAAGTTTTAGCAGAGCTTCACAAGTATTTTCACAGAGGATTGACAACTGGTGAATCAAAACCCCCCAGGAAAGTAGCAGCACTCCACAAATCACTTCCAGAATTTTATGTATAAAAGTAAACAAAAAGAATGGATTTTCCTCTTGACCTTGACTGAGAAGAAACAGTTGTTTGTTCTACAGCTTCCCTCCTTCCTCCCCCTGAAAAAAATCAACCTAAAATAAATAGATAGACATGGAATTTTCATCTATACACACGTCACAACTCAACAAAGTTACAACTAAGTGGTTTGTAATAAAAAAATGCCAATCAGCTTGTTCCCACATTATAGGAAACCTATTGCTAATACGAAAGAATTTAAAAAACAAAAAGCTAAAAAACACCACCTCCTCCACCCCCCCAAAAAAACTGTCTTCCAGATAGGGGATTTCTCAACCAGCTACTGGTGTGCACACCAACGGTTACTCTATTCTCTGGTGTGTATGAGTTGAAACTCCAGAATCTGGCCCTACCAGAATGTCCCAACATCTCCAATTTCATGACTAAAATTATGTACTTTGTTTCTCAAAATTATCTTATTCTTCTGAAAAGCTGGCCTAATGACACCTGTAGTTGTAGTCTCTGCTGTACTTTTAACTGAGAATGCAGGTGAGACCCCCAAGACTAGCTTTGCAGAGGCCGAAGGGCCAGGCACACCACAAGGACGGGTTCCAAATCTCTCTATTTTGCAGAGCACCACTAGGGGGTTCACAGTCCCTCACTTAGAGATGTCAGGAGGCTTTGTAACCAGCTACACCAGCCTTTCAGGGGAGCTGTGAAGGAACTAGAAAAAAAAATCAGCACTGTGGTTAGCCTGTCCTCACTGGGCAGCTTCCTGCATGAGCAGAAACTAAGACTGTTTTCAAACCTCCACCTCTAGCCATTAGGACTAGCTCCCGCTTTTGCACCTCCAAATCTAGGCCAAAGTCTTTCCTCTGCAAATGGACATCATGACTGCCTTAAAACTCAGGCTTTAAGAGACCAGGAAGGCTGTCTCCCTAAAGGGCAGACATACCTTTCACCCACTGCCACCTTCTTCAAGAACTTTGTTGTTCTTCCCCATACTGCTTAAACATGAAGACTATTTTATCCGAGACATGCATACTGAAAAGGCCACACATACAATTCATTGGTCTTCTATTAACATATGAAAGATTTTGGAATTTGTAGAATATCACTGTGCTGACAACTTCTAAGATGACAGAACAACCAAATAAAATACAAAAGTGCTTTCAAAAACAACAATAAAGGAAAAAAAAAAAAAAGAAGAAGGTGCTTTTTTGTGAATACATTTTTAAGGCAAGAGGACTTGACTTTAAAGCATAAAAATACCACAGCTCAGTGGTCTGCCTAGTAACTTTTAAAAATCAAGACACACTCTTCGCAAGCCTTTCTGAATGACTAAGTAAAGGCCAGAAATGTTTCCATATAAAATAGATTACTTTTAGAATTCTTTTCCTAAACATTCATCATCCAGCATAATTTATGTTTTCATAAAAAAATAATGCAATTCTTCTAAAAAGAAAAAGGTATAGTACAATCTGACTTCTATTTTCAGTGAAAATCACGCTGCAGCTGAAGTAGAACAAAAAGTAACAGAGACAGATGTTCAGTTTATACATATTAATGTAAAGTATCCTATTACACTAATGAACCTATTTTTAAATGCTCTTTACCTATGGAATTTCAAAACAAGCTCTAGTATATCGTAACAACTTTTAGCTCTTTCATCTTCTACTCATGTATTTTAAGAACATTAAAAAAAAAATCCTGGATACATATCAAGGTAAAAAGGAAAAAAAAATTAACTTGTATGCCTACTTTTCTTTTCTGAAAGTGATACCAGATAAAGTCCTTAACCTCTTGTGGTCAGACAGCCAGCTGAGCTACACAGAACGGAATAAATAACTGAAGTCTCTTCTACTTTTCATGTTTTCATTGTTGGCTACAGCTAACGTTTAGTGCTTCCTTAGACTTCAGTTATTCCTGTGGCATCTTATTTTCATTTTGTGTTTTAATATCTATCATGGGGAGGAAAAAATTAAAATACCTTCCTCTTTCCATTAATGAAATGAGGCAGCTTTCTAGCTAATACTGCAGTGCTGATGCTACTTCAATGAGAATTCCACAACCAAGGACCATACTTAATTATAAAATCATCAGTGAAGAACATAAATATACTCCTTAATCAGGCTGTAAAAACAGGTAACTTCCTAATATCCATTGACTGAGAAATACATAAAATGTTACACTTCCAAAGAACATGTATTTACCTTTGTTGCAAGTTGTGACACTGAAGATGAAACTTCATCATGAAGAAACTGGTCTTTATTCTCAAAAAAAGGATAAAGACAAAAAAGGCCCACAGTCAGTTTTGGTTGGACAATTAGCAGTGACACATTTTAGAGTATTCATAAATGCTTTCATTCTGTTCAGCCCATCATAAAAGAAAATTGACAAAATGTGATCACAATGAAAAACTAGCTGAATACCACTACTAAAAAAGGAAAAGTGAAAAAACTACACTTAGAATGATGAAAATGTTGCACCAGATGCAAAAACCAAAACCAAACCCTTAGAAAACCACAAACCCCACACCCCAAAGAGAGATCAAGAAAACACCTTCATCATAACGATTTTAATACAGTTAAAATGTCTACACCGATTTTCTGAACACCATACTAGGTGATGGTCTACACAGTCTCTGTAGGGTAAGGGGAGAGGAAGCATTACATCTACTAAACTCAAGGAAAGACTTCGGCCCACATCCTTTCCCCTCCATTTAAAACTGAAGATTTCTGAAGAAAACCAGAGTACTAGAGATGCTCTTGAAGGTAACTACGTAGGGTAGCATTTCTGTCCATCTCTAGTACACTCAGGCCATTCTATTGCTATCAATGTTCTTCTCAAGACGGGGCAGGTTAAGATCAGTGTCAGGAGTACTTTAGAGGCCAAAGAAAGATACAGAAGTGGGGCATAGCATACAGAAATTATGTAATTTTCACTTTCTTCAGCCTGTGTTTTCATAAGAAAAACACTATTTTTTTGCTTTACATATAACTGCAAATGCAAACAGTCCCCAAGTACAAAACAAGGCCAGCTATCTATAATTCAACTAAAACACATAGTATCCCAGCTTCTACACATTACCACATAGCTCCTTCACTTTGCTAACAGCATCAGAAAGAAGTGAGAAAGTCAGCATGAGAGGCATTAGATATTTCTAGTCATGTGGGGGCCCAGAGCTTTGTCTTGAGCAAAAGGCTTCAAATCCCATGCATCTTTCTTCGTTATATTTATTTTTTAATACTTAAAAAAAAATTTTTTATTTATTTGCCTGATGTTTCCACTTACTTTATAGGCAATACTTTATGTTATAAAAGGAACAACGATAGAGTTCGGAGCATTTCTAGAACAAGTATAAAGACCATCACACTATAGTTCAATAACTGTATGTTGAAGTAATCTGTAGATAGATAGCTTTACTTGTTGGGGCAGAACACAAAGTCAGGAACTCTTATTATCCAAAATGAGACTATTACTTCCTGTGAATCTTAACAAGTTATTTAACTTCCGGATTTTGGTTAGCGGTCTTTAACGGAGGATATTATTGTAGATGGGATACCAAAAAAAGACAGAGTTAAGATCTTTCTTCTCTAAAATGAAGTTAAATTAAGCCCCCTTTTCCCTCTTTAATTTCTTTCACTTTACAGGAATTACTGGCAATGTTTTAGACAGAAATCCACACATATACCATTTCAGAAGTTTTCTTGTTTCTCTTTAACTGTTAGCTCTCAAACTTTTGGATTAAGTTGCAAATCTTTAGACTTGACACTATGGCATCTCTGCTTGGACACAGGGTGAAAGCTAGAGAATACTTCATCAGATTTGTCCAAATCTTTCCAAGAAAAAGAAAAAAGAAAAAGAAAAAAGAAAAAGAAAAAAGAAAAAGAAAAAAGAAAAAGAAAAAAGAAAAAGAAAAAAGAAAAAGAAAAAAGAAAAAGAAAAAAGAAAAAGAAAAAAGAAAAAGAAAAAGAGAAAAAGAAAAAGAAAAAAGAAAAAGAAAAAAGAAAAAGAAAAAAGAAAAAGAAAAAAGAAAAGAAAAAAGAAAAAGAAAAAAGAAAAAGAAAAAAGAAAAAGAAAAAAGAAAAAGAAAAAAGAAAAAGAAAAAAGAAAAAGAAAAAAGAAAAAGAAAAAAGAAAAAGAAAAAAGAAAAAGAAAAAAGAAAAAGAAAAAAGAAAAAGAAAAAAGAAAAAGAAAAAAGAAAAGAAAAAAGAAAAAGAAAAAAGAAAAGAAAAAAGAAAAGGGAAGTATGGTAAGAGGATAATTCATCTCAGATATCCAGAGCTGGCAGAGCTACCATTTCTACAACCAACAATATCCTCTCCAGAACACACAAGACACTGTTGGTACCTCCCAAAGACATAACACCTCTCATTTTAATTCTTCCAGCTCTCCAAATATTTTAAGAAGGATAAGAAAAATATGAAAGTGCATAGAGACTTCATGCTGTACTACAAAGAAGGGAAAAAATGGACATGTGAAAGCATACAGCCTCTAGCAAGCCAGAGCACAATGAAGTAAGAGCATGAAGCAGCTTTCACAGTGAAAATGTTTAGGGGGAAATCAAGAGAGGCAATGAGTACCTCATAATATAATGCCAGCATAACAAAATGTGAATACCATTGTTGCTAAAAGATGCAATTCACAATAAGTAGATGACAAAAAGAGGTATTTATTTGCTTTAAAAGTGTGACAACTAGGGCTGTGTTTCTGTGCTAATACAGTGCTGCTTCTCATGGTCATACAAGGTGCTGCCTCATAAGGAATGAGACAGTATTCTGCAGTAACTATACTTGTGCAGCAGAGGCTGGTGGTAAGACGACAACACAAAATTGAAAGATACAAAACACAAAGATTCAAGGATATGAAACCCTCAAGAAGCAACCGGTGTGAATGCAGTATCTAAAATGCATTTTTTGGAGCAGAAGACCTATCACGTATCCATAGTATCCTTTTAAGATACGCTGCCTAAGAAAATGAGACTTGGACAACAGTAGTGTGCTTGTGATGTCCATCTTTACATTCCATGTCCTCACTGGGAAGAGTCAAGGAGAAAAGGCAAGTCATATACCACCCACCTTCACTTGTTACCCCCAGAATAATTTACATTTTTTAGTGAAACACATTAGTACACCCTCTTCTGATACATATTCTCTACTTTTGCTACCATTCTGAGATGAGGGAGGCTACGATTTGGTTTTTCAAATCTTATTAAGGGGGCAATCTACTGTACAGCTACACATAAAGAATGAAGACGAGTTTTCTCTATCATGCTGCCTAACATGCTGACCTTCAACACTTACAAATTATTTCAGTGTATTTTAGTCTGGGCGGTTTACAGTTCATTTTTTTTACTTCAACTGAAAAGAAAAATATAGACCACATTATAGTATCTAGTAACTAACAGATGAATAAATGCCAACACTAGTGGGAAATGCTGATCAGCAACTTGAATAGCCTTCCAGTTCTGGCAGGGGAAGGTTGGTATGCACAGTGTGTTTTCATAAGGAAACAAGTGCCCTTTTGTTGGACATACTGCAAACCATAAGGTACTCAAGGGATTAATTCAAGTAGCACACAAACCTTTTTGTACAGAGATCAAAATTGTAATCTACTTCCCTCAGCTTCCTTTGTGGTAAAGTAATTAATTAGTCTCTTTAGATCATTCACTTTCATAATTCAGGCCAAGATAAGAAACACTGGACATCAAAGTGTTAAGGAAAATAATAGCATCACCTCACCCTGCTTGCCCTTCTTTTGCTATGGTACATAATGGTGTATTATTGATTTTCTCTACCCAGTTGTGGAACCTTCCTATCGTACACACACTAGCTGTCAAAGCCAAGCACATGTAAGAGTAAACAAGCTATTATTAAAAGAGTAGGTCCTTTTGGTACAAATTCTTGCCCTTATACTGACCTATTACATCCTCTCTGCCTATCATCACATCCCATCAAGGACTGAGTGTAATTTAGAGTCTAGGTTATCATGCCTGTAAGTGAAAATTAGATTATGAACCATAAACGTATCATTTAAGTGGGAAAAACCCCAAAACAAGCACCACCTCAAGAGATACAATTCAGGGTTAGAATTTAACAGAATTCCCAGTATCCCACAAACCTCATGAAGTAATTTAGAAATAGGAGACAGGAAGGTAAAAAAGAAAAAAAAAGAAAAAAAAAAAGTCACTCAGGAAATCACAAACCTGAAAGTTAACCTCTGAAGCTGGAAAGAGTCCCAAAACACTGATTACAAACCAAACAGTTGAACAACTACATATACACAGCCTGGCCAGAAAGAGCACAGATTTGGAAGAGGAGATCACACTGCCAGATCACCATCTTAAAATACAGCTAACAAAAGAAACCTTTTCCTTGGGTTTGAGTAGGATCTTGCTGTAACATCAAATGAAATGAGCAGATGTCACTCTGCCTAATTTTAGAATTGAAGCAAAACCAATGCAAAATGCCCTAAAACATGGGTGAGAAGAAAGTTATCAGCTGAAGATCACTGGCAGTGGGCCTCGTTTTCTTCACTGCACCTATAATACACACCTGGAAAAGATCAGTGTGTGACCATATGCTTTCTAAGTCAGGAAACTGAGGCAGCAGTGATCAAATATAAATGCGCACTGAAACCAGTATACTATTTTCAACTTTTCCTTTAACATTACTGAAAAATAAAGCTGAACTATACCTGAATACTTGCACAAAACTTAACATGCTTTTTGAGGAAAAACAAAGTTTGCAACTTTAACAAACAGAGGATGCATTACACAGTCATACCTAGCTTTCTTCTGGGAAATGAGACTATGAGTCCAGAAAACATAACTCCATGCAAAACTGTGAATTACCTCTGCTTCCTTCTGGCAGAGGTAGCCTCAACTGAAATCAAGATTATTTCATTAGTCTTATCCATATTTCATCTACTGCTAGGTCTCAATCTTCCATTTTTATGTCCTTAAAGCAAGTAACTGAATTAAACTAGCCATCAGGGCAGATGGTGTAAACTGGAAATTTCCTATTACTATCATCAACAAAAAATGTTAACCTGGGCATCTCTGAAGTCTGTTCATGCTCAAGACTATTTCATTATTTTAAACTCGTTATTCTTTTTGATAGAAAATACTTTTCCACTCCAAACTGCTCACTACACTTAAATCATCTACATTGTGACAATAAGCCATTTTAAGCAGCACTATGACCAAATAGTGACAGTGACTCCTATCCTGAATGTTTCTTCTGCCAGCCTTGGGCAAAATTGAAAATGCTTTTTCCATAAATTAGACATTAGGAAGAAATTCTTTATTATGAGGATGGTGAGACACTGGAACAAGCTGCCCACAGAAGCTGCAGATGTCTCATCACTGGAAGCATTCAAGGCCAGATTGAATGTGACTTGGAGCAACCTGGTCTAGTGGAAGGTGGCCCTGCCTGTGGCAGGAGTTTGGAACTAGATGATCTTTCCTGTCCCTCCTAATCCATACCATTCTATGATAAAGAAAAGAAAAATTTAAAAATCTAAGTATGTTAAAGAATTACACTTTCATCTTGAGATATATTGAGTAGACACCACTAATTTTGAAACATGCTTCTAAAATACAATTCATCAGACCACTGGCTTTAAAAGCCTGGATCGCTATTTCAGATACAGCCAACAATACATCCAATGAATTTAAAAATGTTTCCATCTTCCAGGCCCTAGTCTTTTTTAAGTACCTATTATTCAAAAGACTGACTGGAAGATGAAAAACAGATTTCATATGTTTACACCTTTGAAATTAGTATTAATACTGAATAAATCAAAATTAAGATGATGCTCTTTCCTTCAGCATCCACAGCTGTCAAGAACTCATCTAGCATTTTTACAAACTTTGTTCTATTCAACCACTTCAGTTATTGCTTCACATTCCACTACATTTTAAAATAGACTAAATTATTTCCATATTTTTACTGTCAATTGATACAAATGGGCAAACATACTGGAGAAGATTAATTTCAGAATGTATTTACGTAAGAATACTTTTGTAGTTCTGCATTTTATTGGCACTACAAAGAGAAACATCAGAACACCAGATTCCAGTGCTCTCTGTTTCTACATCAATACATGAGGTTATTCTATTAATTGTTCACATTATTGTGCATCTCTGTAGTAAGTGGTTATAATACATCTCATGCAGCCTTTGCTTCTCTGAAATATTTTTGGGAGAATTTTACTAAAGATTAAGCACCTTAAAAAAATTTTAAAAGCTCAGCTCATTAAGAATTTAGTTTTACCCAACATACAATCTTTCAAATGTTTCAAGAAATGGAAACACCTGTATTAAGATCAAAATACCACCAGTGTCAATGATGAAATAAAATTAAATAATTAATTTTACTTCAGTTGCTGCAATAATTCAAAGATTCTAGTGAAGTTTTCAATTTTTATGAGATTTATGACTGAAAAATCTGGTAATTATTATTAACAACTTATTCATACTAGAAGTTTGTATTTCCTTTTTTTTCTGATCCAGAAAACAAAACAACAGATGCTTACTCAAAAGATAGTACCTGACATACAATTTTTATTCAGTCAATGCATTTGCAGTTAAATTATGTATCTTTAAAAGTACTTGCATGAGTAATGGCAATATTTTCATAGTACAAGTTCTGCAAAACAGGTTGAACGTATTATTTTTGGTTATAGTATTCACACAGACCCATCCTGGAGTTCTTCACAAAGAACCAGTGGCAAAACTTGTTGGTAATGTATCTCTGATGATGACAGAACTGAAAGACAGTCTACCTGGCAATGTGTTCAGTAACTTCTAATAAGTCTACTTAAGTTACAGACGTCCTCATGCAATCTGGCAAATAGTTTCTATCAAAGCAAGAAAAAGAAATACAAACCTATTTTGCCAGTAAAGAATTAATGAGATATAAAAGATTAATTCTTTTTCAAAGAGCACATTTTTAGCTCATATATAAATAGTAGCAAGTCCAGCACTGCTAGGAGAATATGGCTCCAAAACACCTTGCAAACCTCCATGAAGACACAACAAATATCTTAGGGAAAGCGGATCTCAAGCAGTTATGTGGAAAAGATAGTGGTTTTGTGGATCCATAAAAGGGGATAATTCTGTATTAGACTGGAGGAGAAGACAGCCATGGCTCATGACAAACTGAGGCAATCGGAGCTGGTAAAGCAGAACTGGCTCGAGGAAAGATACAAGTGATAAAAATGACAAATGGGGGAGAGGAAGGGGATGTACTAAGGAAAACCTTGAAAGCAAGGACAGAGATTTAAAAGTAAATTTCCTGAAACAAAGGGAGGCCAGCTAACGAAACGGAAATCAAAAGATGATGAGGACTTAAACTTCATGCCATAAGCAACAACATTCAGCTATGGGATTTGCAGGGACTAGGGGATGGGGAAATCCAGCATAAGCATTAGGAGCTGTAGAGGAAGTAATCACCATCAAGATGGGAAGTGAGGGTCTGCACAAAAATTTCTGCTGTCTAGACAGCATGAAAAATAATAATGTTATTATAAAAAAAAAAGCCCCAAAACCCAAGCTTGGACTTTATAGAGGAAACAGCAATAAAGTATCAGACACAAATTCTCTTTTGCAAACAGATAAAAACCACTGACAACCTCCAGCTTACAGGCTTGCCTGAAAGAAAGAGATACTGATGTTGCCTATAGCTGGAGACCAACCATACAGTAAGTGCTTTATAGGACAGAGTCAGAATAAACCCACAGCAACAGGATAAGAGTTGAGAAGATCTGATCCAGGTCAACTGTGTGAAGTTGATTGTATAAATGAGGAAGTGAAGCACCTCAGAAATGAAAGGGATTAAAAAGACGAAAGCCTAAAGCCCCAGAAGACACAGCTCTGCAAATCTCCAGGAAGACTTTTAAGAAAGAAATAGGACCCACACGAGAAGCTGCTGAAAGATGAATGTGGCAAGAAGGAAGAAAAGCAAGAAAGGCAGGCCAAGGGAGAGCTCAGAAAGTCTCTGCTGTCAGTCCCACAATCTAATGCTCAAGACTGATGACAGAATACAGGTGATGGATTTTAGCCAGGAAAATGTCACTGAAATGTCACAAGAACAACTCTGATGAAAGGAAAAAAACAGGCTAGCAGAGAGAAGAAGGTATGAAGGAATTACAAAAGTACTGCAGGCAGAGCCTGAGACACACTGAAATGGTTAGAAAATGAAGGAAAGACATTAGCTGGATTAACACTGACTGCTTTATTTTTTAATTAAAAAATACCCTCATTCAACGTATTAGAACATAAGAAATGCTGCTCAGCTCCCATCCATTCCTGCAGGGCCTGTCTGAGTTCAACTCATTCCAAGATGAAAGCCAATATTAAAATTGTACCAGAGACTTAAACATCTTCATTAAAATAGATAACTAAAATTCTATATAACCAGCTTTAAAACATCCAGTGAGCAAGTCTGAACAAAACTCAGCATAAAACATATTTTTAAACATATTCTCTTTGAACATAACAAAAAATACCATCAGGGAAACAGATCAAGGCTAAGGATCTGAAATATTTTCACGAAAGATGAAGTTGTGTTAGATAATATAGGTCAGCCTAACAACCTACAATACAGATGTATTTTGAAGTCGAGTACCATTTTACATCAGAGCTGCATGCAATATTGACACAGCATTGACATCTCTGAGGACTGATGAGATGATACCAAGATTGCATGAAGGAGAACTTCGCATGACTGCCACATCGCCTTCCAGAAGCCAAAACTCAACATTTTTCCCTTCCCAAAAATATAACTACAGTTTTAAACATGACTGTATTACAAACTGAATGCAAGTGTGGCATCACTGCACATTTCTAGCATATTTTGAGAGACACACACACAAACAAAAAAGGTACATTAATTTCATTTCATAATGTGTATTATTTGTGTGTGTTAAGTTGCCTTCATATATTAATTGTAAGTTCAGCCATTAAAGCACCTTCATTGCATGAATTAAAAACTATGCTTCAAAGCATAAATTAAAATTAACTTCAAAGATTCAACTCTCTAGTCTAAAAAAAAATAATATACAATAATCCACACATTTATTTACACAAGTACTGTTGCAAAATTTACTTGTCTTTCTTATCTCAGGAAACACCTTACTGTTTTAAGCAAGCATTAACAATTCAAAGCACTTGCATGTATGCAGGAACCTTTGCTAAAAAGTGGCCAGAGGCTGACAATTCCCTCCCATTGCAATTTTCATGTTCTAAAATTTTTGTTCTCCCCTGGAACAAAATCAAACCATTTTGTATTCCACAAAACCAGAACTGTCAAAACTTCTCTTTTCAGATGAAACTAAGCTTTTCTATGTAAGAATTACAAAATTCTACAAATTCAAATATTTTCTTGAGTAAGCCCCTATCAGGCTTCATATCTAAGATGATTAAAATTTCTGTAGAGTAACAAAGGGTGCTTTGGGTTCTTGTTTCTTGGGGTTTGGGGGTTTTTTAACTTATAGTAGCCTAGCTCTTTGTTGTTGTCTGTTCCTGCAATGTCCTAATTATTAGCTTGCACAGTGAGAACTTCTTCACTCCTTCTCAGCTTTAAAGAAACAGCTTGTAGCACCAACATCTCATTACTCTGGAACACTTTCAACCTGGTCTGTTTTAATGGCACAGATGTGACTATCCATTTCTTTCTTCTGAAGTAGGAACTTTTAGCATTATTTATAGCTTGAATGGCACAAGCTTAAGGATTTTCTTCCCATTTGCCCATTAAAAATGAAAATAAAGACACAATATAGCTGTTGAGGAAAGCAACATATCGCAAATCAACGTAAAAACATGATGACTGTAGTTCATCTCTTTTACCAAATGACGTATCAGAAAAGAATCTAGAGCAAATTAAATCTAACAGCAGACTTCTGCACGAAATCTAATGCTGGGGTTTCCCAAGTTACTGAAAAGCACTCGAATTATCTGGATTTTGGCTTTCAAGACAGAAAATTAGGGAAGCTCTGGATTCTGTTCCTCTTGATGAGGTAATCCTCCATTCACAGTCTAAGCAGGCTGTACCATGACAGCTTAAACAGAGCAGAGGCTGAGGAAGACTGAAACTTTCTCATGTATAGCTAAGATACCAGGAGAACTGCCCCCTCACTCCTCCAAGCTCTGGTGGTGCTACTGTCCTCCAAAATCAGGGGCCTGGACAACACAGGTCAAGACACAGCAGCAGCGAAATGCAGATCATTACCAAATTCCGCTACACATTACTGGATTTCACTCTCTTGCAGTCATTTTACTGGGATCAAAACCAGGTTCTGATTAAACCTCAAAGATGTCAAAGACTAAAAGGAGGGTCCTAGAAATGAATCGGCTATAACAAGTGGAACAAGCACCTCATGCTTTCTCCTTGACACCTGTCCAAGCCATGTTTTAGACATACTATAACTACGGCTGACCTAGAAGCTGCCTTTGATAGATCACAAGTATTACAATGACAATCAAGTGGCCATAGTTTTCCATATAGTTTATCCTTTCTTAAAGTGTACATAAATTCTAAGATAACTACTAATTTAAATATTTTGAGGGGAGGGGTTAGGTTTGTTTTTTTTTTCCCCTCAGTTATCCAATCTTCTTGACTTTAACAGACAAAACTAATAGCTCGTGGGCTTCACTTTCTTCGCCAAACTACACTACAACCACTCTAACTTTTCCAAATCCTTTATCTTAATATCTCATTTAGTGCCTTAGAATAATTTGTTTTTCCCCTGCCTCCTCCAACACAAAACTAACATCTTTTATTTTCCAGTGCCATTGGTAATAGACATTGAGGGAGTTGGAAAGACTTTTCTTAAAATTTAGGAAAATGGCAAATGATTTGCACCAGAAATTATTGTCATCACCACTATAAATTGAGACTGCTGCTAATGGAATAGAGGCCCAGGACAGTAAATACAATTGGACATGATGAAAACAAAGAAACAAAACCCCCAAACCCAAATAAAAGTGGGGGGGAACACCCCCCCAAAAAACCCCACACCAAATCAACAAAAAAACCCCAACCAACATCTGCTACTAAAGTAGAGAACTGAGGGAATTGTCAGGACAAGACATGATTCTGAAGAATCATTTTCTGACTGGGAGGCTAAGGTCAAGGAGCCTCAAAGAGGATCTGGAGTATTTGTGATAGAGAAGAACAGCAGCGGGATTTACTAATTAATTTAACTAATTTACTTTTGGTGGGAAGCTAACCTTTAGTGTGCAGGGAGGTTTTCAGGAGGTTGGTAAGCCTAGGAGGGCTGTGGATAGCAAAAGCCAGCAGCTTAGCGAAAGCAGCGGAAGCTTCCAAGCACCTGAGGGTAGGAACCGTAGTAGAGAGAGGTTAGATGTTATATGAGAGTCTGTGGGAGATACTTCAAGTGGCCTCCAACACCACAATGCCTCTTCATTCCCTGAAGGGGGTCTCCAAAGTTAGCATCTGTTCTTCCACTCTCACAGGAGAAGATCCTAATCATCCATATGAATCCATGTAACTGCTGCCAAACAAGTAGCAACAGCTAGAGCTCTAATGCAAACTGCAGAGGAAAGGACAGTGCAAAGGAGGACTAGGGAGCAGACCGATGATTTTGCTCACTGGAAGATGGAGGGAATAACAGCTGCAACTGGGAGAGGCAGCTGCCACCCCATAGCAGCTAAACCAGAAACTCAAGCAGAAGGTAGATTATCCAGATGCCTACCTTGCTTGGAAGAGCTGGAGTGTAGGACAGTCACAGGGCAGCAAACTAGGCGGTTTTTTGTACGTTCTTTGGAATACAAATCTCACCAGTTTGTGGCCCTGAGCAACTGCTTGGGCTAGATATGCAGGTCTCCTGCAACTTCTACGGATCTCTGTGGCAACAGATCAGTTCGGCAACAAAGTACTGGCCCATGTAACAGGCTTCTGAGCTGGATTGATGCCTACTTCTTGTTAAGTTTTTGAAAGCAAGTCAACAAAAATTCTTTTAGCAGTTTTGCCTGATACCCAACCCATATCCTCCTTATCAGGCTGTATTTATTAGGCAACTAGTACTTTGAGAAGGTCATTGCTGATATTTAACTTATCATTTAACAATGAAAGCTTTCGAATAAGATTACGGCTATTTAAAGATAGCCAAGTACCACTATTGAAGCTATAGAAAAAGCAATCCTGCCAAAACACCAGTGCTTCACACAAACACGCACACATCTGCAAATGAAGATCATGCTGCAAATCACCGTTTAATGTATTGTGCTTAACAGATGGGTTGCGGAGCCCCTGCCTAGAGCTGGGAGAGAAAGTACCCTACGGTATGAAGCCACTGGAATGAAGGACAGCACGTCTCGGCAGTGCCAGAGGCCGGCTGCTGGAAGAAAACAGGGCAGGATAGACCAGTGAGCACCCCAAATTATGGGGTGAGAGTTGCACGCCCCGCGCAAGCACCCCGTTCTCCAGCCACGGCCAGGCTGCCGGCATATCCAGCGGTAGGAAAAGTGATTACTCATGCAGCCGTAGAGGAGAGGAGCGGGAGCACGGCGCGGGGCCGAGCCTCACGACCCCTCCTCGGCCGCCGCGGGGCTCCGCCGCTTCCGCCGGCCGTCCCCACCCGCGGCCAGGCTCCGCGCTCCTACCTGGGGGGCCGCAAAGGCGGCGGCGGCGCAGGCGGCGGCGGGTGGCGGGCCGCGGGGACGCGTCTCCTCCTCTTCGGGCGAGTCGTCCAGCAGAACTTTGCTGCTCTTGTTGAGCTTCCACATGGCGGGCGCGGAGGTGGCGGCTCCCGCCTCCCTTCGTCCCGGCGGTGAAGGGGCCAGGAAATAGCGGGCGATGTCTCCGCGGCCCCGGCCGGGGCGGCTCGGCAGGGCTGTCACCCGGCCGGGGACTCCCGGAGCTGGAAGGAAGGAGGAGCGCTGCCTGGCAGCGCCGGGAGCCCTCCCCCTGCGAACGACTTGCCCGCCGGCCTGCTAGCGGCCCGGGCCCCGCCACCCGGCCTGGCGGCTAAGGGGAGCGGGGTGTGAGGAGGATCCCGCCCGGAGGGGCGGGCCGCCTCCTCCCCCCTGTGCCGCTTCTCACCTGCAGCCGCTCCCAGCCCGGGCCGCCTCTCACCATTGCCGCGCTGCCATGTTTGCGGGGCGGGGGCAAGGAGGGAGGGAGGGAGGGGGCTTCCCCGTCTCTCCGGCAACCGGCGCGGTGCCGGCCGAGCTCTGACAGCGCCTGGCCTCGGGCGGGGGTCGGCCCTCCCTTACAGCCGGGCCCTGCAGCACCCCGGGCCTCGCCCAGCAGGTGAAGAGCCCCCGCAGCCTCCTGCTGGCGCGGGAAGGACCACAGGAACAAGGTCCCGCTGAGAGCCCGTCCAGCTCCCGCCGAAGAGGGGCCGCAGGATGCACTGGGTGGTGCGGATGGCGCTACCCAGGCAGCGGTGACCGCAGAATATCGGCGCGGGGTACTCTGAGGTGCAGTCGGGCCTGTCCGTGGTGCTGGGCAGCGGTACCCCCACGACGCCAGGGGCGGCCCGACACCACCTTAGATGGTCCAGGAGTACCAGCCGAGCCCTCCCCGCCACGGATTGGTGGGATGCACCCCAGGAAAGGCAGGCTCCTCAGCTATGCCCCGCAGCCTGGGCCAAGATAGACACCAGACGTCTTCGCCTTCCATCTTCCCTTGTCGCGCGGAGCCCTGCAGCCAGGGCAGAAAAGCCTGGTGCATCCAGCTGGAGTCCATTGTGTTCCAGTAGCTCCCAGTTCAGTGGCTGAACGATACAGATTTAATGCCCTGTGTACCACTTGGTATTTTCAGCAGGTCTCGTTTCAAGCAGATGGAAATGGCTTCAACGGCTTTGAGCAATCTGGTCTAGCGGAAGATGTCCCTGCCCGTGGCAGAGGGGTTGGAACGAGACTGATCTTAACGTCTTTTCCAACCCTAGCCATCCAGTGATTCCATGATTTTATGTGCCACCATGCCTTTTCATAAAAATCCCACCCAGGCACTATTTTTTCCATAATGTTCAACATGCAGTTAAGGTTAGAAGCCCAAAGAACCATGAAAGTATACTAAAAAGACATTTTTGGTTGTTCTGCTTGCTTAACATTACTGTGATTTAATGAAAGGCCATAACCCTCAAGCATCCCTCAAGAAAGAGCCACAAGTCTTTGATTGCCTGATCTGCTCGGGGGCCACACAGCAACAATTTAGCCACAGCAATGCTTTGCTGAGGGTGTTTTCAGCTGCCATGTGCTCCTACCTGCTAAACCAGGAAAAGGCTCATCCCACGGCTGGATCGCCAGCTCCCACAGGCCGGTTGCTCCATGTGCCACCTGTGCATAAGGGAAGTAGTTTTAATTCCCTGTCAGAGGCATATGGACACCCACAGAGTCAAAGATTACAAATCAATGAGAAAAACACCACTTTTTCTGTAATAAAACACCCTAATCCATAACCACGAACTTCAGAGGCATTATGGCTTCAACTATAATCTCACTTCTGTACTGATTAAGGATTTCTGTAATGGCTTAGGAATGCTGTGTAGCTAACTATAATTTATTACCTAACTGCACAAAAGACACATTCACTTCACTTGAACCTGAAATCATGGGATTTACTCCAATTCAGTTTTAGAACTCGGTCTTGAAAATGAGCTTTGCAAAATGATATTGATGTGCATAAAGCAAGTGCACAAGTGTTTGAAGGACTGGAAAAGCCTATAGTTTTACAATGTTTACACATAAAATCCTCTTCATCTCATTTTCAATTCCTTCTCCTGCAAGACTAAAAACAGAATTCCCTTTCACATCTTGTGTTAATATTAACCACATCTCAAGAGCATAAGAGATGAAACACACTCTCAGTTATGAAAGACATCAGGTTTAGCATGGTTTTCTTCTAGAAGCTGGGTCAATTTATAACTAGATCTTTAACCTCTCGCCCCTTCTTCAAATTTATAAACAAAAATATTCAGTAGGCAGAGCTGAGAGTTTATAATTTACTTTGACACATGTTTGAGTAACTTTAAGTAGCAAACAGCAATTTCATTTGATTTGAGTGTTTTATTTAGACAACTGAAAAGACCAAATAAGTTATCAGTCACCAAGTGGCTATTTTAAATCAAAGCCTCCTTTATGTTATTTTTTCTTGCAGGTACCTGAAACACCAGCTCTACCATTAGGCTTAAATCCTGCAAATACTTATGATTCTGCTAAGTTTTGATCTCACTAATAAATCCATACAGCACTCCCAATACACACAAAATTAACTACATGGCTTTGGTCTTTTTTAGTTATATTAAGTTTTTAATTTGTTTCCTTAGGTTTTCTCTTAAGATTTGGATTTCAGTGTGAAATCCTGGCTTTTGGTCACTAAAAAGCAGTTCGATTGACCTGAGGAAGGTGAGAATTCCAATCCACATTTTCTATTTGTCTCCAAGACCCAAGGCACGGTTGAGCATTGCCTCTTCTTCTTCTAAAAATAATATTACTTTCTGTTCTACAGACTTTGTGCTTACAAATGTATTATTTCCTCTTAAAAATTAATTATACACATATAATCCAAAGATTTTTCCAGAGTAATACTCTTGACATCCACAAACTGGAACTGCCTAGGATGAAAAAGAATACAAAACAAATACAAAGTTTCTTCTTCTAAGCAACTGCATTGTCATGTTTCCCTCAGTTGCATGGAGCTAAAGGCTGTGAAATCCCCTTTTAGGAATCCCTTGCATGGTGTTTAAAATGTTACATACACCTTTATAAATATCATTATGAAGAAAAAATGATTATTTCATTCTGAAGGTTCATCCCTTAAGATATGCATAAGCAGAGCAGGGGTAAAAAAAGCAAGAAAAGTAACAGAAAATGCAGCCTTTGTCTCTGACTCCCATGTTTCATGTTTTTGAAAATGGGAGGCTGAACTGTTTTGGAAGCAAAGCCAGACAACATCATTTTAGCAGACACTTCATGACCTGGCAAAACTTTATGCTACTGAAAAAATTGTTCTTCCTTTCCTCTTTTTTATGTCAGGCTCTCACCCAGGGGAGAAAAGGGTGGAGTTCTCTTGGTGGACTACACCAGGCTTCCAGGAGACAGAAAGCCAGAACGGGAAGGGTAGGAAAGAGCAGTAAACAGATGATCCTCTGCATCATACCATGTAACTGCATGACTTCTAGTGGCTTCAGTGTTCATCAGTGACTCCACACTGCAGACCCTTTGGATACTGCCATGATGTCAGGTACACCCACAATACAGGTTCTCTATCTATCCTTATATCTCTCAGGGTTTGCCTTGCAAATCCTTGTTACTATTCATGGTGTCGCTCACTCATCTCTTCCACAATCAGTATTTTATGCAAGGGTTCTACTACCCTTTACTTGACAGAGCAACCTTGCCATGGATGCCTATTTTGAAACTCTTGCAAGCTGTGCAGAAGTGACCACAGCTGCAGTGCTCCTGTTCTAAACAAGAGGTAAAAATAAGCCCAGGGACAGTGAGACACACTGCTTTGGAGACCACACATCCACCATTGCTGCCCCACCAGCAACCTCTCAGCTGCACTTGGCACTGAGTGTTTAACCAAGTTGTTGGAGACTATTGCCAGCAAGATGAGGTTCATTGCTTCCCAACAGTGCTGGGGGTGCGTCACAAGCATTAGAGAGACAACATTCTCCTTCAGCGGTGGCCCACTGTTAGCCATTTTATGGTGAAAACTGTCTTTATGGCACTTTTCTAGAACATAGCACAGGCATTGAAGTATCTGTATATCCTTTCCTGGATTCCAACCACCATTTAGAAGCAAGAGTTTTTCACTTTCTGGAAGCTGATAGTGCCAGACACCTATGCTGGAATTCATCCTATGAAATTTGAAATGCCTAGATGTCTAATCTCAGTTATTCTCCCTTTTGAATTTCTGGTGGACAGAAATACTGTGTGGTTTTGTCTTTTTCATCTTTGCTCTCTTAGGTTTTTGCTGTAGGCATCTAGCGATAACCACACCAAAGTTCACAAAAATAAGCAATGCCAGGGCTACATCTTCCAAAATGCAAAAGGGGAGGAGATGCAGCAACTAGGAACAACAGAGTTCAGGGAGGGCAAGACTTTTTTCTTTGTGCTTCCCCCCACACTTTCTAGCAGCTCCCTAGCAATGCTTTAAGCTAAAACACATGTAATATCTATGAGAGAATACATACTCTGTGATATGATATGCAATTTTTATGCATATGAATTCTAGATGACTACAGTACATGAGTTCTGCAAGTCATCACAATGTCCAAGCTTACTCAAATAAAATATTTCTATTTCACCCTTCTATACACACGCACAGGTCACATTTATTACAGAAAAACTGTTCTAGAGCAATTTGAGGAAGGTTGCATTTTGCTTCTTTTGGAACTTTGCATGATTTTGGAACTTAAGTGCAATTTCCAATTAATGTAAGTGGTAAATTACAGCAGTTTTAGGAGCCAGAAAACACCCTAAAATGGTCTAATCTTATTTTCTAAACTCTTACATGACTATCTTAAGCCTTGCCAATAGAAAAGTGAGGTCCAGCCCTGTAAGGGGAAGGAAATCTTTTGTCCCTAGCCAAATTCCATTCTTATTGATGGCAAAACCAATTTGATTTAAAGTACTGACAGGTACAAGAAAGCTGTTTGTGGCCTGGCATATTACTTATTCAGCGTACTCCTTTGACCAGAGAAAATACATAAGAGAGAAAAGCAACATACTTCTGGAAAATATACGTATTAAAATAATTGACAGCTGGTTGAATCAACTGGAAGTCAGTTCAAGAAATACCAGAAGTCTTAGAGGAAACATATTTAGTGCTTTTAAATGCATGCTAAATTAATTTATACTCCCTCATTACAATTTATTATAGAGATTTTATGTCCCCAGGGATGACATAGCAAAAATAGAACAAGGCCTGAACTGATAACGATTTTTAGACACAGAAAAATACTCCTATGAATATAGATTGATATTATGCTTTAAACCAGAAATCAGTAAGAAGAAATGGAATAAGCACATGAGAAACAGACTGGAAAGGTAGGTAGACCTAATAGAATTGCTTCTTCTTATCAGCTAATAAACAAGGAGGTATTCATTTAGTTGAAAAATAGTGCATTTATAAGTGAAGAGGAAACATTTTTCAACTGCAATTTCACACTTTCTGAAATAATTTCCAAAGAATGTTATCAAATCAGTTTTCAAGAAACAGGAAGTTTATGGTAACAAGAACATCAGGTTAACGCAACTAAAACCAAAAAAGTTAACACAGTATGTAAGACTCAGATTTCAGGGAATATACTAATTTTCAAAAGCTAGATGTTAATAATAAAACTTTATGAGAATATGTTCCATTATTTTCTTCTACAGGATTTCTTGCAGTAGTGTAAATCAATTCTCTACTGGAAATAGGCTATTAGATAAAGCATACCACTGGGACATCCAATCTCTCAGGTATTACATTCCTTTCCTTTTCCACCAGTCTTTTTTTCAAACTTCTTCCTAGGAACAAAAGAGTTAAACCAAAATGACCTGAAACAGTGCTGTTCTCTGCAATGCGTACACTGGATTGAAGTTCACTCAGAAGATTGTAGTACTAAAATTTCATTGTCCCCAGGAAACAAATGTCATAGTCC
Organism: Neopsephotus bourkii; assembly: GCF_033783945.1. NCBI lineage: Eukaryota > Metazoa > Chordata > Aves > Psittaciformes > Psittacidae > Neopsephotus > Neopsephotus bourkii. The sequence continues at coordinate 876,009 of NW_026901402.1, read as the reverse complement.
GATGTGGGTGCAGTCTCCATTTTTTTGAGGTGCACTGCATTTTGTATTATGTTGGTGTTATGGTTTAAACCCAGCCATTGGTCAGAATCAGTTTTTCAAGACATTTAGTTCATTTACAGTTTTGACTTATCAAAACCTAATGAAAACGCAAAATTGTGAGACTAAATTTTGAATATTGAAACCGCAGGGTATAGTGCTCATGAGAAAGATAGCCCAGGCTCACACAAGAATAGTAAAAGTAATAGAAAATGTATCATCCTCTAGATACTCAGTGATCTGCTTTGCAGGAGAACTAGTAAAGAGTTAAAACTAAAGAAAGCTCCCTAGCATTTTATTTGAGTCAACAGTAAAACTTTGGTAGCAGATTCAGGCCTTCTCTGCCTGGAGAAGAGGTGATCTCAACCTGATACACCATCACTCCAAACAGGCCAAGCACTTCTACTGCAGATAGGGACTTTTTGTTTTTCAGTTACATTGTTATCTGAGCAAAACAAAGTGTACTGGGGGAAAAAGGGGGACTGATTTGCCTACGCACAGATATCTTAACAGTGCAGCTGCTCTGGTCATGACTGACATGTCTGTACTATGGGGGTATGACAGGCTGTAGCAGAGAAAGACTCAGTTTTCTTTGGAGACACAGTTCGTACCTGTTACCTTACAGTTTTGGTCCAAATATACAGCACAAGGACTCTGAAGAGTGCAAAGCTCACCTCCATGTTCTTTCTTTGCTCAGAGGGTTATGAGGCCAGTTCTCACCAAAAAAATAAAACTCTGACAGACAGAAGGAAGTGATTGGCAAAGAAAAATACCCCAGAAATATTCCAGTTCAATGCTGCTTCTGCCAGTTGACATCGGCAGTGGAAAGATAACTAAGGAAACTACTCACTGGGGAGGGAGAATATCAAGACAGCAGTATATGACTCTCCTGGGGCCAATTATCCTGCAAGTATTTTGCAGTGATGCAGTGAGCACGCAAGCTCTCACTAGACCATGCAGGAAGGAGCTAAAAAGTTTTAATTAAGTCCTATTTAAACCATGTTAGCTGTCATTCTCCTTTTTAGAGCCAGGTGCTATCCAACCGTAACCAAACCTTCCGGCCCTCTGAGCAGAGAAAGGGCTGGAGTAAAAAAGAAATAAAAGAACAAAAAGTTGATTTGGGGGGACAAGAAAGGTTAAAGGAAATGTGTGGAGAAGGGCAGCCTCCAACGCTATCAGTCGCTCCTGGAATGCGTCCAAGGAAGTGATGGATGCTGCCCGCCAGTGTTCTCTACATTGTCATGAGAAGATGAGAGACTAGAAGCAGGTGACGCAGTTGGCACAGTTTCCCTTTGAGTTTTCTTCTAGTGCCACGAGAGGCTACTTTGGCCATGATTGGGAGGACACTGATGAATAGGTCCTGTGTTTATTTGCCATTGTGTAACAAATGATCATTAAAGAAAATGTGTTGGAAGAATAAGTGTTCTTCAATCTAGCCAAGACTGAAATACCACTCTGCAGTAAGAAAGCCAGGGTTTTTTATAACTCACGTGTGATTTAAGAAGAATTATGTTTACTTGTAACTTCTACCCTTTCCTGACATTTAAAGTGTTCCTTATTTGCTATATTAATAACGGGCTTTGGATATGAGAAAACAAATAACATGCTTGCTTTATAGTGCAGTTTCAGTGCAATGATCTGAAAGTGCTTACTTACGTATTAGTGAATTAATCCTGAAATATGTATCTCTCAAATAATATCTTCATAGATGGAAACTACATCTTACCTTTTTGCCTTTTTTCAAGGCTTGTTATTGCTGGAATCAACAAATCATGATTAAGAATAAAGTGCTATATATACTGGAAGCCAAAATACACAGATTTTTCTAGCAAGCTTTGTGAAATCTGTTACTAAGAAAGCAGCAGTTTCCTGACTTTGCATTCTTGCTGTTTATCTACTAGCCCACTTTCTTTCCCAGTACCACAACTACACTAGCAAGTACTGTTGCAGAACTGTCAACAAGTAGTCACAGACTGTATATCTACAAATACCTTTTTTTAAGAGATCAAAAGACTCAAATTATTCTCATCTGAGTGATACAACCTCCCCAAAGCCACATAAGCTTTTATCTGGCCTACAGCAGTATAAAAGCATAGATGCTGCCTCATTTACATTTTTCCTAACAACCTTCCAGTTCCACAATGTCTTGTTCCCTCAAATCAATTTTACTGTTGCAGTTTTGATTTATGTTGCTATAGGATCAATGTGATATGAAAATTTAATATTTGAGAAATACTTTTTATTTCTCTACTGCTAGCCCAGACTGCGGGCAGGCAGACATAGCAGATATTGCCCCACATAAATCGAGAAGACACTTAAATACCATGGTTTTGTTGGGAGAGAAAGAAAGAGTATTAATCTCCTCACCCTAGAGAGAAGGGAACGTTTGAAGCTACTTACGGTGCAACTATAGAATAGCCACATTTATGAGGAAAGCAGAAGAGATGCAAACCTAAAGAATGAGAAGCAATATTGCCAGAAAAGACAAACATCCTTTTGGAACAGTTAAGGAACACTTGCTTTAATATGGCTGAATCAGGCTAAAAGTCCATTTGCCCCAGCATCTTGTCTCTGACAATGGTGTTTAAGAAAAGAAAAAAGGTGCAGAGCAAGTTCAGGGTGATACTTGCCCTGGCATATCCTGCCAGCATCAGCTTCCTATTCTAGAGGCCATATCATCATCTTCGGTTTTAATAAAACCTCGTGAACTTTTCTTCCATGAGTTTTCTTTATGGATTCTGCTTTTTACAATGATGCAAGCCCCACACAGACAACTTAACTTGTAAGCAACAGAATAAAAGGAATGTTAATAGCATAATAATGTGGGACAAGGTTACCCCCAAAAATCTAGTCATAGTCCAATTGGTGGAACAATGCCATCTGCTAGAAATGTTCCGTGTATGCCACATGACAGCCTTGTGCCCATCTGAACTGCCCTCTAGTTTCCACCTACCTCTGCATACATCCAGAGTGCCCAGCACTCGGCTATGTGCTTGCTTTAGCAAAGACTGTCAAAAGTATGATGGAATTTATAGTAATTTAACTTTCTATTGCTGGCAAAGGGTAAAGGTCTAGCTCAAACTACTAAGCATCTCAAGTCCTATTGTCTTTATAAGATACCGACATATAATCTCTTACCCTATTAAACATTTCATAATCTTGAATCTGCAAACATGAGAATGCCAGTGGAATACGGAATACAGAATCCAGAATTTGAAAAATACACTTGGTTTCTAATTTACACAAGTATAGAACTCTACATCATACAGAAACATATTATGGAGGCATATAATTTTAGCTAAATCATAGAATTAATTATAGAATGGTTTGGGTTGGAAAGAACCTTAAGATATCTAGTTCTACCCCTCTGCCATGGGTAGGGACACCTTCCACTACACCATGTTGCTCATGGCTTTGTCCAGCCTGAACTCTGCCTGTCCTTGAACTCTGCCAGGGATGGGGCAGCCACAACTTCCTTGGGCAGCCTGTTACAGTTCCTCATCACCCTCACAGTAAAGAACTTCTTCCCTATATCTAACCTGAACTTCCCTGTTTAAGTTTGAGAAAAAGAATGCAGTCAAATGCACTGAGAAATTAAAAGTTTGAAGGGAACTGGAAAACTTAACAATATACTAGCTGAGCAGCAAAACAGAGCCAGTTGTGTGGCAGGTGGAGTTACAGTTATGGCTCATGAAATTGTATCCATATGTTTTCCATAGAATTCAGTAACGTAAGACTTGTTATCCATGGAAGCTGAAAGTTCTAAATAATTTTAAAGCATGTTATTGTCACCTCAATGTGAATCTCTTACTCAGAACAAAGCATTTTGCAATTAAGAATTTTGCTTATTATACTTTGGAAATCTTTAAAAAGTAGATTAAATGATATTTATCCCTCATGTGTCCTCAACACAAAAAGGACATGGATCTGTTGGAACAAGTCCAGAGGAGGGCCACAAGGATGATCAGCGGACTGGAGCACCTCCCATATGAATATCGGCTGAGAAAGTTGGGGCTGTTTGGCCTGGAGAAGAGAAGCCTGCGTGGAGACCTCATAGCAGCCTTCCAGTATCTGAAGGGGGCCTATAGGGATGCTGGGGATGGACTCTTCCTTAGGGACTGTAGTGGTAGGACAAGGGGTAATGGGTTAAAACTTAAACAGGGGAAGTTTAGATTAGATATAAGGAGGAAATTCTTTCCTGTTAGGGTAGTGAGGCACTGGAATAGGTTGTCCAGGGAGGTTGTGAATGCTTCATCCCTGGCAGTGTTCAAGGCCAGGTGTACGAGGCCTTGGGTAATATGGTTTAGAGCGAGGTGTCCCTGCCCATGGCAGGGGGGTTGGAACTTGATGATCTTAAGGTCCTTTCCAACCCTAACTATTCTATGATTCTATGATTCTATATTTATAGTCTTGGTTTCACTTTGATTACTTTGCTTCTGAAGTAAAATATGCAAAATTAAATTAAAGTGCTTTTATTCTGGACTAGTGTCCACACAGGATTAAAGGGAGCTGTATTAATATACTTCAAAGTCACACCTGTAGGTAGTTCAGAACATTTTCCTGAATGTGCCTACACGATCAAGGCTGGTGTGACACACAGGTATGGGAAACTGCTGTAGCCCTGGATAATGACAGAGTAAGAAAAAGGCCTATAAATATTTCTGCAGAAGTTATTACCAATTTTTTGTTATTAATTAGTTTTCTAATAAAATATGCAGGAGTAAGTAGCACTTGCTTAAATTTGCCTAGAGTATTTGCCATTCCTACTAATTTACTTTAGCATGAAACAAAAATGTTCCCACGCACAGGGCAAGATGCTTTTTATTCTATGTTTAGACCGACTTGCTGGAATCTTGGCTTCATTGACATGGTTAATAAAAGTTTTCACTGACTTTAGCAGAGGTGTGTTTAATTCAGAATAACCTGATACAGAAGGGAGAGAAAAAAGCATATGTACAGTGGAGGAATACCAATGTAATTTAAACAGGTATTTAGCAGATTAGCTCTTGGTAAGATTTTTCCCTATGGGTAGATCAAGATGTTTGCAATTTGCAGTTTCCTAATCCATTAATAAAAACACTGATAATCCACCTAAGTAGCATTATTCTCTCTTATGCCTTTGAGAGCAATATTAAAAATCAGATTTTGTTACCCAGTTACATATCAGAAGAGAATGATTCCCTCCAGTTGGTTCAAAACCTAGTTAAAGGAGTTACCTTTTTTCCTCTCTCTTCCCTCTTGATCATAGCAGTAACACCAGATATATAACATAAAAAGAGAACTTGTATTTGTCTCCTTTCTTCTGGCAGAGACTTACCTAAAATGTTTCTGAAGGAAAGAATGCTTGAAATCAATGACGTAGAGTTTAGTGGATGTTGGACTAGGCTCTTAAGATTTATTTTGGTAAAATTCAGATTATTTCATAGTTGAGGTTTTTTTTAGTAATTTGACCTGAATAGTCCAAACAACTTTATAAATGGACCTCCCCCCCAAAAAAAAAAAAAACCACAAAAAAACCCCAACCAAACAAAAACCAAACAAACTTTTAAAAATCCTATCTGAACACTGAGGCAGCTCTCACTGGAGCTCCAGCCCTCAGAAAATGCTGGTGCAGTTTTCTGAGGAGGTTTTGGTTTTCTGTCCAGTGGTGTAGATATAAAAAGTAGCCAGGATTAGAGTTCGTAGCAGAAGCATCTCCTAATCATGACATTTTTGTTAAAGTTAGTCCTTAGACACCATCTCATAGAAGCAATTCTACTGATTTTCTACATACTTTATCCAATTGTGTAGATACTCTACATTTTGGAAACAGAGATAGCAGTTTATGTGGCTGTCTGCAAATGTGCTTGGCTCTAACCTCACCTTTAATTCTTCTCAAATACAAAGGGCTTCCCAAATCATCAGGTTTTCAATATTCAGTTGCTGTTTGTCATTGTACTCAATACACTAGCATGTAAATCCAGTGTGGATCACCAAGGAAACTGGCAGCTTGCTGCCTTCCAATTTTCATAGTGTATCTCCAGTGAGACATAAATCTACAATAACTAAGATTTCCCCTTTTTTTACAGCACTTAAAATTTTAGTTCCAAATGAATTTTTCCCCAAGTGTTCACTTGTAAAATGCTCAGTCATACTTGACAGAAATGTTCACTGTAAAGAAGATACAGGTGAGATGATAGTTACTCTTTAAAGGCTTATAGTGCTCTGTGTGTGTTATATTTAATGTAGGTCAGGTAACAGAGATTATGTTCCTTATGTTTTGGAGTAAGGGAATATAGAGTTTGCTTCAGCCACAAGGGGTTTATTCCAGTCTAGGAATTCAGTTTAGGCTAAAGCTGCATAGATTTATCCTGGCTGAGAATTTGCTTATTCTGTAAGAAGCCTACTTTGATTTAGAGAGTTCAGAGATTTTAACAAAGGCTTCAGTTATCTTCTGCATGTAAATTTGCATACCAATACTTATTTCTCATAAGAACTTTGTAACTTAAATTTGCATAGTTTTCATTTAGATTTAAAAGAATGTAATTTAATGGTTTTTTTCATAGCTTTTCCTTCCTTTACTTGATCCACTGATGGTGAGTTTACATGTTAAAATATTACAGTTATCCTGTAAAATCACTTTTTAAAATTCCACCGTATCCTCCTCCTGGCTTTAGTAGTCCCAGTATGTAATTTGCACAAATCCTTTTGCTTTTAGTATTGTGATAAGTTACTATCCAGTGTAGCTTTACATTTGGTTAGGAACTTACATCTATTGCTAGCAACGGGAAGCAAAACCCCTATCAGTTACTTGGGATCAAGAAATTCATATGCTTCAGGAAAGGTGAAGATCAATAGCAAAACTAGTAAGTTTACATTCCTATGAGGACAAATGTTTGGATTTATGAATGGCATTACAAATAATTCCCTGTTGTCTGTTATGTGGTTGTATAGGGCTGTAATCTCATAATCCTGCTTCTGCAAAACTGTTTTTCAATCTTCATGTTAGATTTGGCAGTCGTTGATCTTGAAGGTAAGTAGCTGTTATGTGTGTGTGCAAAGTCAGTCATCCTGCCTTTTGCTCTCAAGAAATACCTAGTAAGCAAAGTTTCTTTTGTCTTCCAAAGCAAATAACATCTGTTTTTGTGGGGAGTGAATGCCACATGTTTTAGTCATCCTGTGCAAGGTTTCTGGGTGAGTTCAGCAGAATAGGAGCCTGCACTTGATAAGTTTGCCACTGCCTTTAAAGGCAAATACTGAACTGTTTCAGATGGTGTAGGATAACTCAGCTATCAAGCCACCAAATTAATCAATTTATACATGACTGATTTTAATGCTCCTTTTGTTTTCTGTAAAAAGAAAGAATTGGCAACCTAATGCAGTATTGTACCACATCTTTCTTGTGTAAGCTGATGAAAACCCAGCAGTGAGATAATTTCACTGGGAAGGCAACATATCCCATTAACCTAAGATTGGAAGCGGGGTACCTAACTGATCAGCAAACTCCCTAAGCACAGGGTCTGCAAGTTCCCTGCACTGCAGTATCCCTGGGTTTAGCAGCACATGGTTCAGGTCAGACTGGAGGCTGGTGCCTGCCTTAACTCTTTTGCAGTCTGGTATTAAGAAGGAAACCATCTTATTTCTGCTAAGCTCCTTCAAATAGTTTTTTTTGTCTGTCCTACAGTGTCTTTCCAGTCTGTACAGATACAGCAAGGGTGATGCCATCTGATGGGTGACTCAACAAGGAGACTCAGTGGTGTTACAGTAATTCCCAGCTTGGTCAGTGATCAGTGTGCCCATCTTAACCCACTGCCAGTATTCCTCATGCTGCTGAGGAGAGGCGCCCAACAGGCAGGACTTGAGCCCACAGAAATAAAGAATTTCTCCCTTCACTCTTTTATAAACCTCTGCCTGCTGCATAGCAGAAGTCATGCTTCCTCTGTCTTCACCACCACTGCAAGAAAGAGTGACATTTTTTTAGGGGGCATGTACTTGAATCTATAAAAAGGTACATATTTTTCTTTTATGACTTTAGCCTTGTATACTGCAGAGATCTGGAAGCATAATTTTATTGTGCAATTATTTAAAAGTTGGCCATTATGTTCTCTCTGACAATAAGCATAACAATAAGTAGGCAAGCAAAGCAGAAGTTGTTAACCTAATTGCAAAAAAAGTCCAAAGAAACCCTGCTAGTCATAAGTATATGTAGAGATTTTCTCTATTGAATGAGCCTGCTGGGAAATGTCTAAGTAAACAAGTTAATTACACCAGCATATAAATCAATAGATCTCATCAATAAAAATACCCATCCTAAAGCTGACACCCCTCTACAAAAAAGTCACTGATGTTTCTCCCGAGGGTCTGTGGAAAAATAAATATGACCGTAATAAAGCCTAGCTTTCACTATTCGGTACAATCCCAAGCAGGGGTTATGATGTGTGCAATGAATCAGGGAATATGTCACAGAGATTTCATGGCCAAAAGGTATTTGGGCTTTTTGTTTACTTGAGCCTTTTTTTTTTTTTTTTTTTTTCTGAAGGCAGGAGAAGTTACTAATGTTGCTTAGTCTTGGATGAGAAGCACCATGTCTAACTCGTGCCAACACAGCTGCAGTAACTTAGATGGTGAATATTCCTTACCCACCCTGTATTTGCAAGGCAGCTGCATTTCTAACTGGTTATTCCTAGATACGCTTACTAGAGATGCCAATTATGATGAATTACACTTTAGAAACGTGATATAGCCTAAATGAATATTGGTTCCTTGGGAGCCAATAGCCCACATGATGTCTGTATGGAAGAGTTCCTCATTATTCCAGCAGAATGACATCTCTCCAGGTTGTACTGGCCTTGGAGCACATGTTGCTCCTGAAGCAATATTAGTTAGATCAGCAGTAGAAGATATCCTGATTGCAGGGTAAACATCAATTTTTACCAGCTTAATTAATAAAAAACAGTGGCTTTGCCAGTAAATTTCCTACACTGATAAAGTGATAGTTGGCAGATTAGTTAAGTGCATTGGCAGACAGGACAGAGTACAATCTGTAGTACCAATGTATAGTACCAGGGTAAGACACTTCAAGGGTAAGCTTCACCTCTGACTCCAGTTCTGTAACTACAGGATAATGAAGGAGAGTCGTTATTGCAGCAATGCATAATTTCAACCTCAGAATGAACAAAACTACTATTCATACTAAAAGAAAAAAGTCACGTTTTCTTTTTACTGGAACGTTTACTCATTTTTTATGCCTTTGTCAGAATCATTGTTAGTGTGATATTGTGCTATAAATCTGTATGTTGTTAGATTTAAAATAATCTGCAAGAAATCTGTCACGCTCATTACTATTACCCTTTTTGTTATCTGCTATCTTAAAATTTCTGTGAATGAGTAAGACATCTATGAGTATGTAATGTTATAAAATGCATAAATATGCCAAGAAAATAGTTTTGCACTGTGTCTTACTGTAGCATTCATCTCCTAGAAAATGGAAGTGAGTGGTTTTTAACTTTGGCATTGAAGAATGATTTACAGCGCCTTACAAATGCAGTTTCTAACAAAATGCAGATACTCTTCATCACAGTTAGAGTCACTTGTATTCAAAACTTGCTGATATTTTTTACTTCCGTGTGACCAGTAGTACTTCTTTGTTAACTATAATGTACAAAAAGAACACTTTATGAGAACACTGCACTGTCTCAACCAAAAATCTGAGAGTACAGTGCGTCTCCTATGCTATCAGAAATAGCAGTCCATCATGATTATTTTCGCATGAACAGAAAACACTTTCATAGCATTTGCTTTTCAGCTAATGAATACCTTGTGAGGTTAGGTGTGTTTCATGAAATGTGACCCTACATGTTATTTTTCTTGCTCATTACAGTGGTCAGTAGCTCTTTCCTATAATCACAGAATCATTCAGGTAGGAAAAAAAAGCCGTTATGATCACCAAGTCCAGCCATGAACCTAGCACTGCCAAGTCCACCACTAAACCATGTCCATAAGTAGCACATCTACATGTGTTTTACATACCTCTAGGGCTTCTCTGAGCAGCCTGTTCCAGGACTTGATAACCCTTTTTGTGAATAAATGTTTCTTAATACCCAATCTAAACCTTTCCTGGCACAACTTGAGGCTGTTTCCTCTTGTCCTATCACCTGTTACCTGGGAAAAGAGATCAGCACCCACCTTGCTACAACTTCCTTTCAGGTAGTCGTAGAGTGATAAGGTCTCCCCTGAGCCTTTTCTTCTCCAGGCTAGACAACCCCAGTTCCCTCAGCTGCTCCTCATAGGACTTGTGATCTAAACATTTCATTTTAAGCTATTACATAGAAATCTAAAGCTTATGATTTAGCACTGCCAGTGGCCATGCTGTTGTTACCAGACTGCTGCAACATAAAATCGGAGTCCTTTAGGGAGGTTTGCAAATTGTGGCTTGAAGCTATGACATTGTGGATGAAAACTGTATTGAAGTTTAGTGAGGTCTAACTGAACTGGCATTGCTGAAAAGATTTTGGATAATAATTTAACTCATGGTATAGTAACATAAAAAAAATATGTGTGCTATTAAGTTTAGGACATAAGCTGTAGAAAGAAGAAAACAAAAAAAAAAGAAAGGTAAATTTTGTATTTAGTCCAAAATTGCTGTGTATGGTGTATGATGTGACCTGCAAAGTGGCTGAGCTACAAATTTGTTATATCCAAATACAGTGTAACAAAGCAAGGTAGAAATGTCAGGGCTGCATACCCTAGAGCTTTGTGTGGCCCCTTTTTTTCCTTAAATGTTGATCTGGGCATGGAATAGCATGGGAATATAGGGGAAAAAAGTAAGAAAACCCACACAGATGAGCTGTTATTTGATGTACTTTTTTCTAGGGAATAATTCAATTTGTAAAAATACATTTTTCTGGTGATAAAAATAGTTCATTAGTCTAGGTTGGCTGTGATCCACTTACCCTTCCCCCTCCCCTACACCCCCCCCACTTGCAAATACTATCAGGATTGAGATCCTGGCTTTTCTAAAGGTCTGCTGGGCTATGTCTGCAAAGCAGAGCTCCTGACCTCCAAAATCTCATAGTGGACCTGAGCTGCTCATTCCAGAGTGTGCAGCAGGCTTGCCTCCCTTGTGCTTAGTTTTCCCCAGAAAGCACCCCCATACCTGCAGGCTATAAGGCAGACATAACATGGCCCAGGCAAGTTCCCTATGAAGTGCCCTTGAGTGTGAGTTCACCTAGCAGCACATGGAGACACAGCCTTCCAGAAACAAAGCAGAAGTTCAAGATGTGTGCAAAGGGGGGGAAGAGGCTGACAAAAAGCCCTGGGCAATTGAATCAATGCTAAAGAAAAGCAGGGCAATCACAGCCTCAGTATTATAAAGCACCTCATTCTGCTCCCTTACAAAGCTGGAGCAAGAAATGGAGATGAAGCGTATCTAATCAAATGTAGAAGAATATTTGCTTAGTCCTGAAAGAGGGAAGAAAGCAGATCAAATGAACAAACATCAGAGAATGAAAAGTTCAGATGACAAAAATGGAATACAAAGTGTTTGTTTGTTATTACTGCAGGTATTTATCTCCAGTTTACACTTTGTTTTGTTCTGTTCTGTCACTCTTACCACATCTTAGTTCACTCACTTGCAAAACAAGTGTACTGCTTACTTAGCAGAAACCTCCCAAATATTAGTAGCTGGGTTACATTCACTACCTGGATCAGTGGTTCAGAAGCACTTTTTGAGATTTCTGAGTAACAGGCAGAGGAGGTCCTCTTTCATTGTTGTTGTTGCTACTCTGAGCTTTGGTGAGGTCATGTACTAGGGACCGAACATAATGGAAATAATGACAGTGACCACTTCACTCAGATTCTGTGTTTGTCATGTGGGCAGAGTTTGACTGAGAACTTGCAGGGTTTAGCCATAAATGTGAGCCCAGGGAAGGACTGTATTAGGATATTTTAGGAGGGAAAAAAGAATGATGAATATTTTAAGATCTAGATCTTATTTATTAAAAAAAAAAAAGAAATCCATGCTTAGACTCCTAAAGGAGGTGGAATTTAAAGCCACTGAACAATTCCAGATGTCACTATTTTCAAAGGAAGCCAGGAATCCTGTACCCCCCAGCACCCGGAAACAACTGGCCTGATACTTATCAATGGAATCAAGTAACCTCAGACATTCAGTTTTGAAGATGCTGTCTGTAACATCTGGATATCTGAAACACCATAAACCTCCTCAAATCCTATATTAGTAGCAGTTAGCCTTTTCTAAACCTTGGAAGATCTATGAGACAGCTTTCAGTAAACAGCAGTAAATGCATGAGGAAACAGGTTTCTTCTTTTCTACATGGTGAAATAACTCCCTAAATCTCATTCTTTCAGATCAACAGTTGGCAATGCTCTGGTAGAAATACTGACTGCCAACATAAAAATGTTGGGCCGGAGTCAGCAGACCCAGCACACTGTAAATATTGAAACACATGGAAAGAACTGCAGTGTGGGAGTAACCTTTTACTCCCTTCTGCATACTTCTAGGCACTTTCTGCCCTTTTGCACAGTTGTGAGGGGTTGAACATAAAGCAAAGCTCTGCTGGAGGCTGCAAAGCAATGCTGGAAGTGGAGCAGAGCAGGTGGCTCCATTTGCTTTGCTGCCAAATAGCTTAAAAGGTACCTTTAGCCACGGTGTGTGGGGTGGGCATTAAATGAGATCTGTATTTGTACTGCCCAGGGTATGGCTGAGCTAGGATGCTCATTGATTAATAATGCAAGGTGGAGGTTTTCAGCCCTAAACAGACCCTAGACCACCCTCTTAACCACTGCAGAGACAGCCTGGGCTCAGGGGTGCATCCATGTTGGGTCAGCCAGAGGGCATCAAATTAACTTTCAGCAAATCTTGTGTACAGGGGGCACCCAGCTATTGCAAAGATCAGAATAGACACTCCCTGAGATTTATATACCAATAAATAGAAAATACCCTTCTGCCTCACAGGTACGTCTGCGATGCTGCCCTTCCCTTCAAGGCTTAATAGTCTATGGAGAAGAAAAGAGCCAGTGAAATGCTTTACTGCTTTCTCTTCAGTGCCTGATAGCTGGTGACTGAAGTAGATGACACCACCTAAGTGAGCATATTGTACCTCTGTACACAGATGACTGAATTAACAGCAGTAATAATGCATCACACACATTCATTTCCTGCCAGCTCAAAGAGGAAATGATACGTGTTGGTTGTAGATTAAAATACCACAGCAAGCAAATCCAAACGGATCACCAGATTAACCTGATTACCAGTACGATGTTTCCTTCTTGTGGCATCAGATCCCCTTGGTTTTAGATTTTCCTTGTATTTTGGGGGTTGGTTTGTAGAGCTTAATATAATTTCCCAAACTGCAAAAAGGTGAAAAAGTATCATGGATTTTGTCAGTATGTTTTGTTGATGCAATTGTTAAAGTCTCGAAAACTGCACTTCTAGCCTATATTACCAGAGCACAGCATTTTCTAGACTCAGATTTAGCCTTTTGTAGGCAACTGTAGGCTCTACCTCAGGTGCTCCTGCAGGAACAGGACGTTCTTTCTCTTGAAGTGCCAGCTGACAGAGCAGTCCTGGTGTCTTTGAATGTAAGCAAAAAGGGGATTAAAACTTCCAAAATGAATATGATGGGTGAGACAAACCAACCAGGCATGTTCATTGCTTCATTACATGAAGATAGGAAAAGATTCAGTGGAGGTGTGTAAGTACTTTGCATTGAATTGCATTAAAGCCTGAAAGAGCATCCTCTTTCAGTACAAAATGTTGGGTTACATCCAGGAACAAAAGAAAGCACAAGGGTGGTTTGTTTTTTTTTATGAGGCAAGATCTTGGTGGGGTGGTGGTTTTATTTTTGGTAAAGGTCTACAGGATATCCTCCAGGGAAAGCCAAAACTAGAGCTATAAGAGTGTGCAGGGCAGTGAGTATGGTTTTAGAGCAGGAAGAGAACCAGATACACTCAGGGCATGCTGATAATTAGTGCTGGATTGGAAATAGCAGAACTAGAGGTTGTTTGGGGTTTTTATAAATATACAAAATCCAATCTGTATTTGTGTTCGTGTTCTACCAGAGCTCATGAAGTCTTCATCTACTATTAAAAATTGTCCCTGTCCCTGAAGGACCAAAGAAGCCTTCATACCCATGGCAATCATACCCACGCAAGCTGCAGGGTTCTGGAATGATGGCTCTGAGCAGATAAGACCAAGAGAACAATTTCTCCCCCATTGAAGGTATGGTGGCCTGACCACCCGCCCGGCTGGTAAGGGGTGGGTCTCAGCTCAGAGGACAGCTCCACGCAGTTTGAATAGTCAAGGTCGCTGAGCTAGGTTCCAAACCCTGTGATTAGAGAAGCTACTTTGACCTGAAAGGAAGTAGAAATCATCCCATCCACCTTACAGGACCCTTTCCCACTTCCCAACTGTATATAATAAAAGTGCTTCTGTGACTGGGCAGATGCCTTTCATTCTTATGAAAACAGTAATTAAAAAGCCAAACATCCCTGCAACCTTTCTTATCTCACATCTCCAAGACAGATTGTGTGAAACACAATGGCTGGTTCTCTTTGCAGTTTCAGGCAGTAATTGAGCCATATTTCAACACATACGCACACACTTAGACACACTTTACCAAGGTTTACATTGTTTCTGTACACTTTTATCTCTGCACTATCACTGTATTGCTTTGGTAAGTGCACTGAGTGCAAGGGAAACCATGCCCCTACAATGGCGTTACCATCTTGTGTTTTTCAAAATTAGGACTTAGCTACACCTCCTGTGAAATATGCTATGAAATCCCTCTGAAAAGACAGGTACAAGAGCAACACACCACAGAGAAGAAAGCAGTGAGGGGAGGAATGCCACAACTGAGTGATGCAGGAGATGCTTGTGGGTTTAAGTCTTTTTGTTACCATTCCCCCCACTATTTCTACTACCTGTCATCCTCAGGGTCAGCAGAGGGACTCAGAGAATTACAATATATAAACATAAACCTTAAAGAAGATGTCTTACAGGGTTTTTTAATGAAACTTGAGGTGAGTGGCTTGTACCATAGGCACCGAGATTCCCTTTCACAGGCAATAATTTGTGCAATAATAACAGTAGGACAATTGGTGCCCTGTAGAATCACCTGGGGCTGCTTTGAGTAAATTCACTAAAGAAAAAAATGTGATTTTTTCCCCATCACCTTTAATAATAACTTTAATATAGTTCAGCTTTCTGTGAGTACCTCAAATGAAAATGGTTTATTGTTTTTCAACTAGTCTGAAGCATCTATTTCCCTTTTAGCGATCCTACGTTGCAGAATACGACAACGTCTGAAGAAACTTTTCTGCAGGAAAGATCCATGCAGCCACTGATGAAAAGCACTTTTCCATCACAGCAGCTGCAGTGGGTCAGACCAAAGGTCTAGCCTGCTGCTGCCTGACAACAGCCAGTAGCTGCTCCTCAGGGAAAAAGTATTACAATATAGAGTGCTTTTTCTCCAAGTATACCTTCCCTTCAGCTTCCAGCAATCTCATTCTTAATGAAACTGTTAACCCTTGTCATGCAGCAATGCACATTTACATTTCAGTTTTCCAGTGTTTTCTGGAAGTGTTTTCTTCTTTTATGTTAGAAATTTGACCGATTACTTCAGTGGATGCTCCCCGTTTCTTGAATCCATGCTATTAATGGCTTTAAAGACTGCCCTCAAATCTGTCATCACTCTTGCCTTTTTCAAGATAACACGGTCCCTTCAGATGTTTCCATTTCTGCTTTCTATGGCATCATTGTGACCAGGGTCAAATGTTGCCATCAAAGACACACATCATCTCCTGTACCAGGTTCTGTTCACTATATAAGGTGGGAAAATGAAACAGTATGTGGTAGTCAAGATTCAGCTACACCATGAATGTCTGTAATGGCATAATGTTTTCTGGTTTGTTCTCTAGCTGTTTTCTAGTAAACCCTAAGTTTTCATTTCTGCCTGATATTTCATTACCATTATACACAATGAATCCTGGGGCTCCATTATCTCCTTTTACTACTTAACCTTTTGCATGCCTGTGCTAAGAAGTGAATCAAGCAACTCACGGACTAAAGAACAACAGTAGAACAACTTATATTAATATCCTAAGGAAATGCCCCAATTAGTGCCTTAGTCTGTCCTCTGGCATGCACCCACAGATAGCACCCCATAACACTGCTGGTGCCCTCAGTGTTACTGCATCAGGGATCTGCAGCCTCAGATTCATCATATGCTGTAAGCTATTTACTTGTGTCCGTTCTGCCTGCCTGCATTCAGAGACGCAAGGGGGCTATTGAATGCCTCCTTAGGGGGGAGAGATGTATAATTTCTAGAAGAAAATATCTTCCAGAAAAATGGAAATATGGTAAAATTAGAAATACCTGAAGTAGCTACATGCTGGCCAAACCCACACTTTATTAAGTTTTTCAGAAATTATACATATCTTGGATTAAAAGAAACTATAGACATTGTGTAGATCAAAAAACCCTATATATCAATAAGAAATAAGTATATTTTTATTTTGGGTTATGATGAATACACTTTGTATTGCATTCATAGCTATGAGGAATGTAAAGTTACTTACATATATACTGTACTTGCTAACATTTGTCTGCAATAATAGGAAAAGAAACACTGAAAACAAAGCACAGCTGTTTGAGTGCCTGGCAAAAAGGAAAGGTATGATTGTATATATAAATAGGTTACAATGCAATAGAGGGGAAAATTTTATTTCTATAGAAGCTAGGAAAACAAATATGCAAATATTCTAAACTTTCATTTATATGTTAATTATACTGTAAATAAAAACAAATTATTATCTCATTGTTTGGTCCGAGAAAAAAAATGCTTCATATAGATGTTTGATTTCATTATTTCTTCAAATCTCTGTGGCAGGTGAGGAAAGAGAACAGGAATGGGGGGAAAAAAAGCCATTTTTCTCTGAGAACTTACCTCTTTTTCTAGACTCACAGAATTGTGTAGGATACCCCGTCCATAGTATTCTTCAAAATAAACAATGTAAATTTAAACTGTTAAGGTACAGAGTTCTAGAGTGATTGGGGAGGAAACTAATCCCATACTGAATTTTGGCCTTATAAAAAGGGATTCAGAAGAGTTCTTTATATGTAAGGCATTACAGGGCAAATGAAAAGCAGAAATTAAATGTATATTTTCAGCATATTCAGTATGTATTTGGGCTACTTCTATAAAAGTAACTGCAGGTCTGCCAAAACACTAGAGAGGGAGGAGGTCAGCCTCAAACATCCTGGCAGGACTGATGGCCATAGGCCCAATCAGCATCATGCATACTGAGATCTGCGAGATGGAACGTGTGTTCAAGGACAGGTTCTGTTTCCCTGCAAGAAACCCTGCTCATCAACCCCCTCCCAGGAGCTCCATGAAGGGCTGGTAGCAGCAGCTTCCCCCCCTCTGCCACAGAGTAGACAGCACTTTCCACTTTGGCGGTGTGAAACTTGGCTATCTTGATGCTGCTGGAAGACCTCATATTGCCTGCCCTCAGGGCTCCTCAGTGCTTGGAAAGTCTCCGAAATAGCTATTCCAGAACATTATTTGGGTGTATAACCTCTCTGGATGCTCCTATTTCAGAATAGAAGCTCCTTTTGGACTGACTGTAACCCACATTCAGAACTAATTCAGAAATGGTGTGGCTGCATGAAGATTTAAAACAGCTATTAAAAGTTTTACATACATATATGTAAAAAAATCATAAATATACTTTACATATATATATTCTGGAATAATAATTACAGCTCTCATTTCTGCATCAGATATAGTTATTCAGGAATACCTCTTCCAATGTATTTCCACATGGAAGTGAACTCTGACCATTCTACCTGTATTTTCCGCAATCAGGTGAAGAAAAATCCTTTTGCTGAAGTCCTGGGAAATAAAATGAAAACCCTTTAAAATAAAACACTGCTTTAAAATGCAGTTATTTTGACAATACATCAATCAAAGGTATCACACTTTATTTCTGGGGCCTGAAGACATGAATTCTGAGCTGTAGCTTTTGTTGCGTCATTGAGTTACTCATTGCCCTAAACTTAACAAAGATGATTCATGGGCAATTAAAATATGGCAAGGAAGATAAATGCCATTTAGGATGCTGAAATAATACAGGAGGTTATTTCTTTGGCACTCTTTTCAGATTGGGATTTTCATGCGCTGACAGTGGGTGCTGGACCTTGCCTCTCAAGGGGTAATCTCAGGCTGTGTACTTGGGTCTCAAGATCTCACTTAAACCAAAATTACTCGATTGTTCAAACACCCCAGTACGAGCCAGCAGGTTTCTCAGGTGGGGAAACCCAGGCAGCAGGCAGGCGTTGGCTGAAACCCAGGCTCACCAGCAAGGCAGCATGGATACAACCAGTTTAAACCACACTGTGCAGCTCCTGTCCCTGTGCTCAGGAGCAAATCGCTGAATTTCTGCAACAGCCTCCAGGCAGTGCAAAGCAGGCAGAGTTGGCTCTGTCCCTCTGTGCCTGAAGGGCACTGCCCAGGGGGCCCTCTGTAGCTTTTATTTTCCGTGTTTGCCCCATGCAGCTCCACAGTGAGGTGCCTACAGGAACAAAAACACCACTAAACCGAAGGAGTGAACCTTCAGATGTCGTGTGTATAGTTTGGTGTAAGGACCAGTAAGGACCAGTATCAATTCAATGCATTTTTTAGTAACAAAATATAAAGGTAAGTTTCAGAAAGCATGAAAGGCAAGGTATCAGTGTGTAACCTTAAGGTACTTGGCAGCTACCCTTTTTCCATACTCAGCAGTCCCTTGAAGAACAAGTCAGAGAAGCTGCCAAGCTGAGGTGCTCTGAAGTGCTTTCCAGAAGAGACTTTCTCACCATTGCTTGTAGATGAAGATCACTTCGCTCTCAAACAGGTGCTTTTACAGCATGTTGTATAAACAGCTCTCCAAATATTATAGCATACAGCAACAAGAAGGCTGAACTTTCCCTAACTGTACACTCAGAAGGTAAAATGCTACACCTGTCAAAAGACACGTCAGGCTTTTGGGATTCTCATAGTTGCTGTTAGAAGGCCAAAGGGTAATAAATAACCATAAAGTTAGTCTATTAATTTCTTTACCAACACTAGCCAAAAATAGGCTGCTATTTGTTGCAGAGAGATAAATACTGGATGAGTACAGAAGAATAAATTGATGTTGAGAGTCAGGAGTTAATGGGTGTTGAAAATGTATAAATGATAGATATGAAATAATTATGCAAATTACATTCCTTCATCCAATCATTTATATAGTGGAAACACTTATATGCTCTCTTACAGAGTGACTGCGGTGACGGAAACAGTGTATTGATGTAGAGCCTCTAAGTGCTAGAAGTAAACAAACTTCTGTTATAAATGGCACTATCTTCCTTTCAGGAACCTCAGAGGTTTTAAGTAACATCTTAAGGTCTTCCTTGAATATATGGGGATGGACAATGTGAGGAACAGAACTGGCAAGGGATGTAAGCTCTAGGGTTTCCCTCCTCTGAAGTTCATTTGCGAGTTGCACTGCTAATGGCAATGCTTGGCTTAAAGCAGTCCCATGCTCATCGCCCTTGGCTTAAAGCATTCCCATGCTCATCACCCCTGTCTAAGCCATCCGCTGCCCTCAGCCTTGCTGTGCTCCTCAGGTATGGCTGGACAGTTGCTCATACAAACACTTTCAAACAGGTCATTAACCCAGTTTAGTTAAAGAAGTGTATTAAATAACTCTGGAAAAATAGTTTACTATTGCACAATTTATCCTTTTATTTGCCTTTTTTTTTTTTTAATAAGATGATTCACTTGGTGGGAATGCATGGTGGCAGGAGCAAGCACCAGCAAAGGGACTGGGAGCAGCTTGAGCCCCCCAGCTGCTGTAGGCTACAGAGGTGGTGCAGAGGATCTGTGCTCTCCACATGAAAGACTCATTGAGTCTTCCCCTCAGTAGATGAAGATGGTAGCTGTGCTCTGAATGCACTGCTGAAGCATTGTATTGCAGGAGGTTGGGTGCAATCCAGCAAATACATCTTTGTTTTTCAAGCTGGTCACACAGAATTCTCAGTGGGTTTTATGGTTTTGCTGGCTGCTCTCTCTTCAGACTAAATGAGCAAACAATTAAATATCCCACAGCTCAGTCAGACCTAAAACAATGGCAGTGGCTGCCAAGAACAAGACTGAACATAAACACTAACACTGGGAATTAATTAGTTTAGGGTCTATATGTGTGTGTGCTTACAGAACAGGCAGAATTCCAGCAGAAAGCCATTCAGACAAGAAGAATCACATTTGTAAGTCAGAAATAAAATCAGAAGACCACTTTTTGGTCAGAATGCTAATTGAAGGTTAGGTTTGGAAATACAAAAAGGGAAATTGGCTGTGTATGATCTTTGTGCTTATGAGAACATTATTTGCCAATAAACATAATCAGATCCAAGAAACATCTGACTGTCCTAATTTTCTTCTATTGAGGAGGGTGCACAAGTCACTGAACACAAGGCAAGTGTTTGCGATGAAAAGAAAGAAGGTACGATACCTGATCTGTTGCATTTCAGGACTCTACTTGGGTATTTAAATGTTGCACATTAGCTTGAAATCAGAAAACTTTGCTATCCCAGCTCTGAGCTCTGCTGAAATCCCTATAGCCCTGCTGCAGCCTGGCAGCACTGACACAGCCCTCCCTGCAGCCTGGGCCAAGGCACAGACTTACTCATCACTCAACTGCGTTCAGCAGAAACTCTTCAACTCTTCCTTTGCTGAGAGCTGCAATGGTGAACGTTTTGCTGCTACATGGGATTTTTGGGTGTATTTCTTGCTTGTTGAAATGAAACTGAAGCTCATACAAAAGGCTTTCATATGAAACTGGGATGAGGTAACTTGAAAGTAGGACGATTTCACTGTCTTACCAGATATCCTGCCAAAACCTGTAACACATTAGCCATGTGCATAATGAAGGTAATGTGAATTAAAGTGTAGGCAGCACAGGACTTCACTGGCTATAAGAGACAGGAGCATCCCCCACCTCCCAAAGGATAAATGAAGCCATCTCGTCCACCAAGATCCCATCTCCTCCGCAACAGGAATGGCGATCAACCCATGGCTTGTTTGATCTGGTTGTAGATGTGCTAATCATCCATGTGAGATACCAAACCACTAACAGGTCACTATATCTTGTTATGCTTATAATGCAAAAGATTCTCATTAGCAAAGACTTCAAGTGTCCTTGCCTCTATCACCCACAGCCATCTTGATCTCATAAAATGACAGCTCTGCCTGCAACAGTTTCCTTCCCATGGGACTAGTCTGAGATTAATTACTAGTTTTAAGGGTATTGAGTAATACACAGGCTTCAGTAGGTTAAACAGCTGCTAGGAGCTACCGTTCCTCAGCTTCAGAATGGTAGAGGTGCCTGAGTGTTTTCTAGAGCAAGTGACCACTGATAATATTCATATATGACATTAAGTAGCAATGATGGCTGAATTGTTCTTGCTGAAATGTAATGAACACAGAGGAAGCATTTTAATAAGGAATAAATGAGCAGTAAATTCTAAAGTAATCCCTGGAACAATTATTACCTTGCAGAAGCTTTCCTTTTCTTTTTCATATTCCCAAATCTAATTACATTTTTCTAATTTTCCTCCCTTCTTTTTCCAAATTCATACTCCGTTTACCCCCTATCATTCTCATTCCTGCTTAAAACTTTCTGCTTCCTTGCACAGTTCTTTACAACAAAGGGGGAGGAAATCCTGTGGTCCCTCATTTTACTACTCCTTTGTAGTGAAATCAGGAGAAAATACAGCAAAGGAGATGAAAGCACGCTTAAGTTTCTGTTAACTACTGTTGTCACTGACATTTATGTTTGTTTGATTTACACACATTCTCATTAATACAAATAGTAAAGGGGAGAGCTCAGCAGTGAAGCTACAAAAGTTTACAAGTTGTTTTCACATGTTTATTGCTTTGTTAAAACCCAGGCCCCCCAGTGAGCTTCACAGATTATTCCTTGCATGCCCCACTGGCAACAAAATGTAAATGAACTGCTACAATGGAAGAGGTGAAATCTACAGAGAAGATCGCAGTGTTAACACGTCTGTGCTTCTGGTGACAGGAAAGAAAAGCAGCAAGGTTGTCATCGAATGAGTAGTTTTTCTGCCAGTGAAAACCTTACTGACCAGAAGCTGTACAAGGCTATATCCAAGAAACATGTTGTGCCACAGTCACTAATTCTTGAGTACAGTACCCAGCACTACCAATCACTCAAGTGAATGGAAACAATTTCTCAAAAAACTAAACCAAACAACCCCCTCCAAAAGAGAAAGAAAGGAAAAGAGGATGTGGAAAAACACACACACACAAACAGTGCTATTTGAGGAAAGAAGTATCAATGCATCAAAGAGTATAAAAAATATTAGCATATAAAATAGGAGTCAAGAATTGCTCTCCTACTGCCCCTGATATGGCCCAGCAGCTGTACGGGAGATAACATCCACAAAATAAGGAAAAAGAAGCTTCACTGCCTGACATTTCCCCTCTGTAACTAGAAATGGGGGCTATTTTTCCCCTTACTCCAAGAAAGATGGGATTCAGAAAATCTGTGTGTTTTTTTCAGCTTTTAATCTAGATGACCTTCCCCCCCTCCATCTACAGCTCATGGCCAGATCATGGTATTTTTGTGTCTCTGCACAACACACTGGATCTTCAGAGAGTGGCAAGCACCACAGGGAAGGCAAGTTTACTTTCACCTGCATAGTTTGCAGGGTAAAGGTAGGTCTTGCCCCAGATTATACCTTACACTCCTCTGTGAGCTGGCCCCACTGTGAGCTGGTTTTGGGTGAAATTCACCCACAGAAACTTGACTTTCTAGCCCAGAGGTGATATCTCTTCAAGCAGCATCTGTAGGAATCAAACAAAACTGGTTGGATAGGCTGCAGGGTTTGCAGGCAAGGGAGCACACACGGGTTAGCCAGGCTGCACCTACACTTGCTGTACTGTCAGTTAAACACACAGAAAGAGCATGTGTGTTTTATCAGTTCCACACAAGTCATTAGAGCTTTCTTTGCAGTTACCAGTTCATACCACACTCAGAAATTTTGGAATAAATAAACACTGTCCAGGCACTTCCAGCTGTAGGAAATGGGTCTCAAAATAGATGCTTCAAAAGACATCTATTCTGATCTCTTGAGCCCTGAACAAGTTTAATTTGTCACACATCACATTAGATTGCAAGGCAGTCCAGGCTGTTATATGGAATTCCACAATAGGAAGGATTTATATGTATTCAAATAAAACATCTTCAGTCTACTGTGCAGCCAAGGAAGTCAATGCCTGTTTATCACAGTCTCCTGATACTGGCTCAAAAGGCCATCACATTACAGACAGAAATATAGTCTGCTTTCCCATCACCACAAGTCAGCAGCGATGACAAGCCCACTGACAGACAATTTGAGTGTTCTCCTAAGCCTTCCATCCCCAAACCAATATTTCACTGTTTTGGTGTACCTGTTGCATGGATAGAAGGAGATATCCTGAGTTTATCCAATGGCACTTTACAGTATCGAGCCTTTTGTTCAAATAGTGGTCCCAGCACAGGCTGGTTTAAAGCAGCTTTCCCATCATATCAGACCAGCATCTGAAGCCTGCACCTCTTCACTGTCCCTCTTTCTTCCCAAAGGCATATGTGCAGTCAGGGGGACGGAGCCAGTCTGACCTCAATAGCTCATTGTTGGAGGAGGTGATGCTGGTTAACACAGCTCTTCTAGGTGTCTGATCTATCCTGTGCATCACTCCTGCACTCTGACGAAACTGCTCTACAGAAGGAGGGTCAGGCTTTTCACACAGACCTGGTGGTTTCCCATAGAGAGCCCAGTTTTGGCTCAGGGGAGAGCACCTACAGAAATCCTCCCCAGAAAGAGACCTATTGCAAGATAGGAACTATGATTTATTTCTCTGACTGGAAGAGAATTTCAGCCTTGGTCACTCAAAGCTGATTTGACATATATATGTCATATATCCTGTGTTATGCTCTGATCTTAGAATTTTCTAGGGGTTTATGAAGGTCTGTATTTGCACATTTTTAAGCAAATTACACTTTAGGGTGACAGTTTGTTACGGAGAACAACAACTAAAATAGCAGAGTGCAGGCCAAAATACTGGGCTACATAGGAAGGTTTAGGCAGGTAGATTAGGATTTGGTTCTAATTCCAAATGCAGGAATTTGGGTATTTAATTGTAGCACAGCTTTTCATGTCCATGTGCCAGGAGCAAAAAGCGTCAAAGAGGCTGAGAGCACGGAGAGCATGGCCTCAGGGGTAGCACAATGAAGAGAGGAGATCTGTTTGGAAACCATTTATTTAGTTCTACTGTGATTAGAAAAATAAGAATTTGTAATGGTTACAGAACCTAATTCAGCTACATGATTATACGCCTGCACTAAGTCACATTTTCCTTCTTGACTACAGAAGTCAAGGAAAGGGACCCTCAGGTAAACAGTGTACATCCCTCACCTTGTGTCTGCTGGAAACAAGGACAGCACCAAAGGTGTTCTCAATTCACATCACGGCAAGAGCAAGGCCTGGCTGAATACTTCAGCCCAAGGCAATCACAAGAATAGTCTCTAAGGAGGCAAGATGCAGGTGCTTCCTTTCAGGGGCTACTGGAAGATGGATTTCACTTGTCATCCTCAAGGGAGCTAGTCCTGATTCACATCGATGTAACTGAGGGCATCACCACACTGGAAATTAACAAGCGATGTTCATTTAACTGCTTAACAGTAATTGGCCAAATACATTTCACTTACCAAATGAGAAATACAGAGTAGCTCCAAACAGGTTGCATGCTTTCTGATGAAAATTAGGTGATGTTGCATTTGCCATAGAGTAAAATTTTTCAGATTAGCAGATGTTCTGCTATACATAACACATAGTAAATTCAGAGAATACCATGCCTATAAATCTGTAATCCTGAGAGCAGCATCAAGTTTGAAGGCTTAGGAAGCAACAGAAATAGGTTATTCAATAATTAAATTTAATTAGGATTCTCATCACAGTGGAACAAAAGAAATAACTAATAATCTTATGCTAAGTAATCAGGATAATTAAGTTTGAATGTGTTTGTATATTTAGAAAACCCTTCAGTTGTGTCAGGTGAGAGGGTTATGCTCTCTTCCCTGAACTAGTGCATTTAGGACAACCCATAACTTGGAAGGCTTTTTTACTAGATAAATAGAGAAACTGCTGAAGGGCCCAGCTTCTTCCTCTGCTGTGATGTGCTGGAAAAGTTGTTTTTATTTCCTCTTCTTGAGGCATACTCCAGTTCCTGTTTTGACTTTGGTTTCTCTACGCTGCTGGGTGAGTGCTAGTGGTTTTCTTGTTTCCCTTTGGAAAGCAGCAGCTCACAGATGCCCTTTTTGAGCCTGCCCTGCCTATGCCTCCGTGTTGCGGGCTCATGCTGAGGGTGCTCTGGTTTCTCCCACACCAGCCCGTAAAATGCCTTTGCCGTGTCTCACAACTGTTTTAAACAGAAGAGAGCTGCAGCTTTAGTATGTCAGGTTGTTGGGGGGTTTCACTGCATTTTGAAGGGGTATTGATTTTGTGATTTTATTGGTAGCTCCAAATCCCCGTCCCACAGCAGTTCACTTGCATTTCTGATTACAGTCTTAGCAAGAAAGTGGGGTTCCATTTTGAGTTCTTATACATAGATATAACCCCCACCCATACTATATGTTCATATATGGATGTGTCTGCATGTGTATAAGTCTTCCAGGAGCTGTATATTGGAGCTTTTGTTGATGTCCTGAGGTTCTGGATAAATAGCACATGGATGGTGGGCAGGAAGGAGATTCAAAAACTCTTGACCTTGGAGCAATTTGGCTCACTGTGATTTAACCTTTCTGACTCAGCTCAGCAGCTCCTTCCTCACAGTGCTCTGGGAAAAAATGTAAAACTTGTGAGGCCCTGAGTAAAATTAAGTCGCAGTTTGCTCTCTGCTCTTCAGTTGCTTTTTACAGAAGTGCTATCAGGTGAAGTAACCAGTGCTCTAAGAAGCTATAAATTCTGTAATATTTATATATTACATTTATAAGAAGCTATACATCAGTGTTCTAAGGTGAAGTAAGCAGTGTGATCAGCTGTGCAGTGTTGGCTTGTTTTCCACTGATATATATAGATATGCTATAGTATATAATATGCACTATATATGTCATAGATATGCTTATATATGTAATATATATATAACATTCATATATGTGTAATAATAGGTTTATATATAGATATATAGAGATAAATGTTTATCTTTATATGGTTGTTTAATTTATATATTACAATACACATAATATGCATATAATGCATGGTGTATGTATTATATTTACCTATTATAATACCTAGTAATATTATTATGCGTAATGATATGTGTATACATAAAAAGCTTAGCTGAAATATGTGCAGAATAGCTCCTGAAGAGGAGGCACAAGGAGAGCAGAGGTGCTTTAACATTCCTTCTTACAGAATTTCTAAATGAGAAACAGCAGTGTGGTGTCCAGCTCTTGTTTCTCTTCATTTTAATACTGGTTTTCCACTGATAGCATTTTCCAGCTGAAATGTATTGATGGCAATAACGGCAGCTCTTTTAATGTTACCCCTGCTCCCCATGCCACCTCCTCCAGTTAAATATTAAATAAAGATTTCTGGAGGTGGCTTCTTCCTGTGGAGTGGTGGTTAGTAGGAGATTGCCCTGGGAGTGGTAAGATTTATGTCCTGGGAATAAATCTCTCTTCAGTGTTATGAAGCTGTCTTGGTACAAACATCTGAAGAGCTGATTATCTGAAGTACTTCGAAAATGTTTCTTGGGCAGCATATGCTGTTTCGTGCTTTCAAGACAATATCTTGACCATTGCATTTGTTTCTTATGGGAACAAAATCAGAATTCTTTAGAAAAAAAGCACAAAGGTAATGGTTACAGCACCAGTGAAGTGGTGGCCAAGACTTCAGACAGGAATTTTCAGAAATAGCTTTGGGCAACTGGGCATGGGTGGAAATGTGTAGGGATGGCCAAGAGCAGTGATTGATTTCCCAGTCTCCAACCACAACAACACTCACCTAATCACACTTGTCTATTTTTTTTTGTCTTTTACTTTTGTGTTTTCCTCTGTGTTTTCCTATGGAACTACTTTCATGAATTTTATGACGGATCTTCCAGTTTCTTCATTTAAATTGGCAAAATTGGAGGAATGTGGGGTGTTTTTTTTTTTTTTTTAAGTATCTTGAAAGTTCATACTCTTACAAGGACAAGCAATAATAGCACATAAAAATATGGATCACTAAGTAATGTCTCTAATTTTTCCTTTCTTAAGGAAAAAATCGGTCTGGAGAACCAAAGAGTTAAGCAGAAAATGATGGGGTTTGTGGTGCCATTTGATGACAGATGTGAATTTAGACCCAACCCCAGTGAAGTCAACACTGGGACTACCGTGATCAGGCAGACCACCTCTGCTGTCTGAGGAGTGTTTTCACAGGGGGTCAATGCATTATGACTGGTGAGCACCTGCTCTCTCTTAGCACATTTAAGTACATCCACAGGACATAGTAGTCGGAAAGCATCTTACTGATAAATGAAGTCAGAGAGGAGAAACTTGCAGAGTCAAAACTGAGCAAACAGCATGGACTATCAACTAGGTGCAAGCAAGGAAAAAATGAAATCAGTTTTGATGCTGAAGGGCTGCCTTGTTGAATCATTCCCTCTGGTAATGAATGCTGCAGGGTGCTACCAAATGCACTGGAGTTGAATCAATGTGAGTAAATGCTGATTTTTTTCAAAGCCATCAAGCAATGCTGGAGCTTTTATATTAGGATTTATATTTAGGTTTGGTGTGTTTTGAGATACCTTCTAGCTTTTGTCCTGCAAGCTTAACTGCTCCCCACTTTGCATTCTATGATGTGCGAGGTGTCCCTGCCCATGGCAGGGGAGTTGGAACTTGATGATCTTAAGGTCCTTTCCAACCCTAACCATTCTATGATTCTATGATTCTATGTCAGCCAGCTGTTCCTTAGAAGGGATTTTATTTTTAACATCCCCATGAAAATCATGTTTCATGGAGTCACCCTTCACTTCAGCATCTCTCCCTGACAAACTGCTTCTAAAGAGCAAATTTTCATCTGCTCATAGATTAATTACAGAGAACTACTCTGCCCCATCCCCTGCAATGTACCATTAAGTGTAAAAAAGACCCTCCTTGATGGGTTATGTACATAGTTATATACTTAGAAGGCCACAAGCATATAGAGAAACTTGTTAATGGGTTTTAGTTTTGTTACTCTGAGTCCTTCCCATAATAACCACCTATGTATTTTGCCAGTGGGTTTGATCCTGTGATGGTATGCGTGTTATATAGGGGGAAACTTGGCTTACAGCTGCTCTAGGACTATCGTAGTGAAGAGGTGTCATTACAGCTGTGTGGTGGAGGGGGGGTGATACTGACTGTGCTCTGAACATATACCAAAACCTCCCAGTGGTGCTGCAGGTTCACTGTGGAATGAAAACACGCTTCTGGTGGCAGGAGTGACACAGGTAGGTGTGGCTTTGACCTTGTGGTGGTTCTGCAGCACCCAGAATGCATGGGGAGGGTATGTGTGACATTTGCGGGTACTCTCAGCCATAACATGGCAAATAACATCTCTCACATGGCATTTTGCTAGCATGAGTTTGGCACGCAGTTGCCGGTGAGTCTTACTGGGGACCACCATTCCTATGGATGGAAATTACTTAGGGGGGTTCTGCCAAAAGAAGGAACTGGTTTTAATTCTTCCTCTCGGGGAACTTGAATGAAGAGATGGTGCTACATTGCAGGACCTGAGACTTTCTACATTATCCCAACTGATCTCCTCCTATTTTGTGGTTGTTTCAACATAGAGGAGTTTCTTGAGCCGTGTGCTTCCATAAGGGATGTTACAGAAGGAGACATTTGAGATGTTAGAAATAATTAAAACAGTTAAAGAAACATATTGGTAGCATAAGCATATGCACTTAAATCAGCATTGTGCTAGATATACTAAATCTGAATGTTCAAAATTGGAATGACAGTCCAGAGTGAAAGAAAACACCAACGCTGAACACCTTCCTCCCACCTTTGTACACAGAAGTACTTCAAGAGCAAAGTAAAAACTCTTCACTATGAAGGTGGTGAGGCACTGGCACAGGTTGCCCAGAGAAGCTGTGGCTGGCCCATCCCTGGCAGTGTTCAAGTCCAGGTTGGATGGGGCTTTGAGCAACCTAATCTATTGGAAGATGTCTCTGACTATGACAAGGGGGTTGGAACTAGGTGGTCTTTAAGGTCCCTTCCAACCCAGATCATTCTATGATTCTATGGAATCCACCCCAGAAATCCCCTCTCCTGCCCATTGTATAGAGTAGGCTTTGCTCTATGGCATATGTATATGGATAGGATTTACAAAGCTGCTCATCACGCCTCTAGACTTGATGTCTTGAATTTCTATTTTTGCAAAAGGAGCAAATCAGACCACTGTAAAAAGCCTGGCCCTCACATGCAGCCCCCAGCATTTCCTACAGTAGTAATAACTATGTATTTCACTGCATGCTTCCTGCAAGCACATTAGTAGACAGAAGGATGTATTACATGTGAAATCAGAGTGGGAGACTGCAGCACACCAGAAAGAGCCTTATCCAGGAACTTTTGCATCAAGTTTATAACCTCTGCCTTCTTCAAAGATATTTAGAGTTGTTTCAAAATGACAGAGATTGCCTTATTCTCATAAGGTGTTCCACAGATGAGGCAGTTTTTGGCAGGGAAGAGGAAGATGATTCATTTGGCTAAACTACTCAGCCTCATTGTATGCTCAGCTGGTAAATAGCAGTGGCACCCAGACAGACTCCCAAAGAAGAAAACCCCTCATTGCTTGTAGAAAGGAGGAAAAACTTAATCTGCTAACATTTTTCCAACCTTAACTATTCTATGATTCTGTGATTACAATTTTCATGGAATATAGATAATAAACAGCAGCAAAAAATATTTGTGCATTAAAAAATTTTTGTAAATGCAGGAATTTGCAGAGGTGAATTTGTGAACGCGGACATGTTACGGGGATGGTTTAAGGATCTTGTCTGGAATTCTGCCCTCAAACACCTTGCAGTAATGGATATTCGGATTCAGTTATTTCAAAGAACAAGGCTGCGAGGCACCAGAGATTACTTAAAATGAAACATGTACATCATTTTAATGGAAAAGCCTCAGTAGGCAACATGGAAAAATGATGTACAGTGAATCAAAACAGATCCTGAGGGCTGAGCTCCAGACCCACTTTCTCTTGCAGCATGCTGCTGGCTGTGGGATGGCTGCACTCAGATGGGGAGCTCATTTATACTGACTTGACATGTTGGTGAGGGCTTGCATGGAGGTAATCACCTTGACAAGGGCAAGGGCATTGCTTGGCTTTTGCAATTATGGTAACATGATGCTGGTTTTAACAGCAAATATTTAAATCTAAACCCTTCCGCATGTCCAATTGCAAAAGGCATCCAATATTTTCAGAACACTGGGAAAAGCAGTTCTGGTCTGGTGTTTGCCCAAGTCCTTTGAGTTGTCCTAGAGCTGGTTGAAAGAAGAGAGGGATTTCAACCGGAGATAAACAGATAGGTGGAACTTTTCACTAAATATTTTTATCCTTTTGTTTTATTTCTTTTTTACCAGTTCTACTTGCATCCAAATTTCTGAAAGAAAATATATAATGTCTCTGCTCTTTTGATCTTCATACATTTCCCCATACTGGTCATGTGGGAACACTGCAGAGGAAACCTGCAATAACATTTTGTCTCTCACTGATCAATAGCATATGAAATAAAAGCTCCATTCCTAAATATACGAGGGATTTTTGCTATCACATTAACTTTACCTTACCTTAGGCATGGTATTGAATAGTAGATAGACAAAAATAATCAGAGTAGTGAATTGGACCATGTATCTAAAGCCAAATGCTAGAACTGGGCATAAGATGGACAAGTGGAAAGAGTGAAAACTCCAGGATGGGAAGAAAAATAGTGCTGAAAAGAGCAGCTATTCACATAAAATTATTATACTGTTGCCTAAAAATGGAAATCTAGGTGCACAGTTTATGAAGTTTCATAACAGAATGGTTACAAGTGGCAGCATCCCTGCTCCCATTTAGCGTGTTTATAGAATCATCACAAAATCACAGAATGTTTTTTGTTGGAAGAGATCACCCAATTCCAAGCCCTCTGCTGTGGGCAGGGACACCTTGCAGTAGACAGGGTTGCTCAAAGCCCCATCCAACCTGGCCTTGATGTGTTAAGTATGAAGCATGAATATTTTGGACTACATCCTGTGTACCTGAAACTGGGCTCCTGCACCAGTCACCTTCTGGTCAGTGAGGTCTCATACAGAGGAGACCTATGTGAAATGCCTCAGTAAAGGGCTTGCCCTGTGGATGTGCAGCTGTGACTGGTGAGACCAGATGTCCAACGATGGAGGCTTGCAGCCGGTCCAATGACCCCACATTGCTGGGGCAGGGGGAGGCAAGTGTAGACATGCGATAGTTGCCTCTATCCACCACCATGTGCGATGGCAGACTTGCTGAACTGAGCAGTCAGTTATTTGGGTATTCAGCTGGGTATTCACTGGAGATAATTATATTTGTTTACCACTAGCAAATAATTTTCTACAGAGCACAGATAAGATCACAGCCCTGTCTCAGAGTTTATCATGGAAAAGGGAATTAATGAAATGTAATAGATTACTGATGCTGAAGTTCACTCAGCCTGCTCTTAGTGTTTAATTACATTTGTTTCAGGAGTCACAGCAAGAATAGTGCTAGAGATCTGTGGTTAAAGTTTTTGGCCTCATTTCCCACTCTAGCTGTTTGCCTACAGCCATGCTCCAGTTCCTGCTTCCTTGGCATCCCTCTGCCCAGCTCTTCTGCAGTAGTGACCTGCCTTATCCCAAGTCCTGCTGCTGGGGCACCTCATGGGGCTGTGAGGTGGCCAGAGCTGGGGACACAGGACTCCTGGAGACAAGCTTGGTGCCACCTCCAGCCTTTGTCATCCTGAGACAGGTGCTTTGACTGCTGGGCTCTGGGGATGAGCAAGTCTTGGCCTATGTGTTGGCTGATGACAGGATAACCAGGCACTCTTGAGCCTCCTGTCCAAACCAGCTTTATCCACCATTAACTCTGCAACACCATAGTGTGTGTTACACACCCACTAAAGCATCACCAAGCAGGGCAGCTGCAGCTTTGCAAGAGTGCTCTGACACAGAACATAAGGTATGTCAGTGACACAAAACCCACCTGGTTTTTGTAAGGAAGCAAAGGTGCACACTGCAGGCATGGTGCCCACAGTCAGTGCTGGTGAGGAGATAGTTGGGTCCATGGCATTTATCAGCTTTCCTCTCTCCAGTTTGCTCAGTCGTTCTGTGCAGGTCATATTTTCTGCACTTCCTATTTGTATCACTTTCCTCTGAGCTCTCTAACTAGCCCACGTCTTCCTTGAAGGGTGGTGCTCAAAATGGGACACAGTGGTCCTGCTGGGCCCTCATCAGCACAAGGCAAGCAGAAGGACTCTTACACATGCCCTGCAGCCTCCACCCCCACCCCTGACATCCCCATGAGATTGCTGCCTGCCCCTCCCAAGGATCTGACACTGCTGCCTGCTGCTCTGTTTCACATCAACCTTGTGCTGCTCCTCACCCTGGGTTCACAGAGCTGATGCTTCTGCCATAGCATCACGGGTTTTGTATATGTCCTTCTTGAGTCCCACGGCTGATCT
Source organism: Neopsephotus bourkii (assembly GCF_033783945.1). NCBI lineage: Eukaryota > Metazoa > Chordata > Aves > Psittaciformes > Psittacidae > Neopsephotus > Neopsephotus bourkii. Next base: position 843,190 of record NW_026901402.1, on the reverse strand, counting down.
GAGAGCACTTTGCAGATTTCAGATCATTGTGAATTCTGCTCCTGTCTTTTGGCTCCTGCAGACCTTCCAAGGTTGATGTTTTATGCATACCCACTCTCATAACATGAGTCATTAGTAAAAATATCAGGCAGCCCCCATTCACAGCAATGTGCTGCAGCCCATTCTGGACTTTTTTTTTCCCCAGACACTCTTTCTTTGTAGGCTTTTGGACAAGATCTGTAATCTCATTACTGTGGTTCATTTGAGTGCTTTCCTCCAGCTTGCGTATGAGAATGTCATTTGCAACCATCTTACTGAAGTCATTATGATGCTTGCTCACTCACTTGTAATGTTGTCTAAGAAGGAAACTGGGTTGGTTGCACATGGCTTGTTCCTGGTAAACAATTTAGCTGCTGTTTGTCCTCTTATTTTTCTCTGGGTTTGCAGATAGCTCTGATTATTTGTCAAGTACTGTTGAGTGTTTGCTGAGCACCACTGAGTGGCAAGCTGATCCTAGGCTTTTCCATATGAAAGGTATTTACCCTCTTTTCAGTCATCTGACATCTCCGATCCTTCATGAACCTCAGCTACAATCACTCATGGCTCTGAAACTCTTTCAGCCAAATCCCAGACCACTCCAAAGTGAATTTCTTCAGGCCTACATGATAATAGCATAGTTATTAGGTGAACGCTTGTTCACCAGCTGCAGCACCTCTCAGGTAAATGGAAGCAGATGTATTCTGATACTAAAATATTGTTTATGTATACTTAAATAACCATAGGCTGAGAAAGTTGGGACTGTTGAGCCTGGAGAAGAGAAGGCTGCGTGGAGACCTCCTAGCAGCCTTCCAGTATCTGAAGGGGGCATATAGGGATCCTGGGGATGGACTCTTCATTAGGGACTGTAGTGACAGGACAAGGGGTAATGGGTTAAAACTTAAACAGGGGAAGTTTAGATTGGATATAAGGAGGAAATTCTTTCCTGTTAGGGTGGTGAGGCACTGGAATAGGTTGTCCAGGGAGGTTGTGAATGCTCCATCCCTTGCAATGTTCAAGGCCAGGTTGGACGAGGCCTTGGGTGACATGGTTTAATGTGAGGTGTCCCTGCCCATGGCAGGGGTGTTGGAACTTGATGATCTTAAGGTCCTTTCCAACCCTAACTATTCTATGATTCTATATGACAATTATATTAATAAGACATCACAACTATTAGATATCATTGTTTCAGACTTGGTATGTACAAAGCATCAAAGACACTGGCAGAATTCCCTTCCAATATTATCTAATACAGCATGGATGTTTTTAGCAAAGTTGATGGTCTGAGTGATTCAGTTGTTTCTTTGTTCTCATCGTGCAAGCACAGTGATAATTTTCCTGCTCTTTTTATTAGGAGCCACTGGCAAAAAAAGGCAGGAAAAAAAAATCCATTGCTCATCTTTGGCTTTCCAGAAACACTAACAGATCACTGGAGTGGCCTGTCAAATTTACATCTTGCTCATTTGCATGGAAAGAAATTGGGGTAGGAAATTGTGTTTAGTACCTGTGTACCACAGCAGGGACACCTTGAGGGCCTCTGCAACAAGAGTAGTAGATGTTCATTCATCAGGGACTGATATCATCTGTGCTTTAGGACACTTAGCACACTAGTAATGCAGCTGGAGGAAGGGAAGACTGCTGAGTCACTTGCAGATGGATGTGGAGTCAGATAACTTAAGATCTTAGCAGGTTTTGATCTCTTCTCAGGAGGAGAGGATCTTCAGCACCCAGGAGGCCATCATTTCTATTCAATAGAACTTCATTTTAAGCCACAGGCCTTATTTTTTACTGTTGCATTCTTGCCTATGGCAGCAGCTTATATTCTTCCGTGAAAAGGCCAAGGCTCTCCAGCTCAAGTGCCTGATAGTATCAGGCAGCTGAGGGGCTGTGGTCAGCCAGGGTAACCCATTCAGCCCAAATCAGGGCAGGTGTCTGCCTGGGGGAACCAGGACCTGGAGCACACACAGACTGCATGCGGAGCCACTGGCTCCCCATCAGCAGAGCGGAAGAGTGAGAGAAAGGAAATACTATTACCTGTCTATTACAGGTGAGGAATGAAACAAGTACTGGAGGTCCTCAGCAGACCAAAACGTAGAACTTGAGCTGTGTGCTTCATAACCCTCTCTTCTTCTTACCCTCTTTTGGTAAAGTAAAGTGAATGATTTCAGGTTCTTGACACCACCTCAGCTCACATAACACAAAGTGCACACAGTATTTTATTTACAGTGCAGCACAGACCTGCAGATAATTCACCCTCAGTGATAGTACGCAATTACTTAGAGATGCCTGTGTTGAAAATAAATGACAATTTTTATTTATGGAGAACTTCTCACCAGTCACTGGGATTAAAGAATGTAATAACCAGTAACATTTTACTGCAAACATTGTGTTAACAGGAAGAATACTATGGTATAGGTATTGACAAAAGAATATTTCATTTAAAGGGCTGTTTATTAGATTATGAGTTCATGAAATCCAGTTTTAAAGGAACCATGAAAATCTAGGTAAAGCACAGGTCACTTCTTAATCAAATCTCAGGGATGATAGTGAGGCTCGCGAGTAACATGAGATGGCCTGGGGCTGGAGAGAGTTCAGGGCTGACACATGCAAGGTCATTTGCTGTGCTGCTTCATACCTCTTTCAACATGCATTACATGGTGCTGGCGTGTGGGGTATCTCTAACACTACTTCTGTCTATAAAAGGCTGCAGACGACACCAAGCTGAGTGGTACAGTTGACGTGATGGATGGAAGGGATGCCACCCAGAGGGACCTTGACAGGCTTGAGAGGTTGCCTCAAGTGAACCTCATGAAGTTCAACAAGGCCAAGTGCAAGGTCTTGTCCCTGGGTTGGGGCAATCCCCAATATCAGCACAGACTGGGGGATGAATGGATTAGCATAGCCCTGTGGAGAACGACTTGGGGGTACTGGTGGAAAAAAGCTTAACTATGAGCCAGCAGTGTGTGAAAGCCAACCATATCCTGGCTGCAGCAAAAGTACGGACAGCAGGTTATGAAAGGTAATTCTTCCCCTCTGCTCTCATGAGATCCTACCTGGAGTATTGCATCTAACTCTGGGGCTCCCAGCAAAAAAAAGACGTGAACCCTTTCAGGCAGGTCCAGAGGAGGCCATAAAGATGATCGGGGGCTGGAGCACCTCTTCTATGAAGACAGGATGAGAGAGTTGGGCTTTTTCAGCCCGGAGAGGAGAAGGCTCAGAAGAGACCTTTCTCAGGAGAGAGGCCTTTCAGTATATAAAGGGGGCTTATAAGAAAAATGGAGAAAAACTTTTTACTAAGGCCTATAGTGACAGGGCAAGGGGACACAGTTAAACTAGAAGAGGGTAGATTTAGACTTGACATTAGGAAGAAATTCTTTACTGTGAGGGTGGTGAAACACTGGAACAAGTTGCCTTATCATTGGCAGTATTCAAGGCCAGGTTGGATGGGGTTTTTAGTAACCTGGTCTAAGAGAAGATGTCCCTGCCATTGGCAAAGGGGTTGGACTGGGTGATCTCTGAAGGTCCCTTTCCACCCACACTGTTCTGTGGTTCTGTGATGGTGTTCATGACTGTGAGTGTTGCTCGGGAAAACCAAGTGTCAAGAGTCATGTTATTTTTTTTTTGCTGTAACAGCAAGTTCAGCTTGGCCTTTGGTGGTGAGAAATTTGATACTCAAGCTGATCGATTTTGGCTTGGATTCATCTTAGCTAGCTCTGGGAAATGAGATGCCTGTCAGAAGCACAGACACAGTAAGGCCCTTCCACAATCAGCAGAAAGAAATAGGTCAGGACAGAGATGTGGAGCCTCACTAAAGCTCAACTGTACTCTGGTTGCATTGGCTGGAAGCAGTGACTGAGGGGCTTTTGTGGCATCAAAGGATCATGGTAAAGCAAAGGTTTTGGTGCCATTCCTCCACCCTTCCTCTCCTCACCTACAGCGAGGATCTCCCATGGTGCCGCTGCAGAGCACCGGGGGAGCAGAGCACAGTCCCATGAGTTTTCTTTTCCCTTAGAGCAAAGCTTGCTTATTAGAAAGAAATATGGCTCAGCTATGGCAGGGAAGGTACGTGGTGGTTGAGTTATTCATGGGCAGTGATGATTCTGTTCAGGCTTTCATGCATTTTGTCTTTATGTGCCACCATCCTTGTTGGGCTGAGAGTTCCAAGTTCCTGTAATTCATTTCTGAAGAATATAGAGTGAAGGACAAACCAATTTGTTATTTGCCTTTTACTTTTTTTTTTTTTTATGAAGATTAAAATCCTTTCTCAGCAGCAGGGTCACTCTGCCTTCCTATTTCTTCCCTACTCTGCTTTAAATAACTGCAACAAGATACAGCCAGGAAAATTACAGGAAAAAATGAAAGAAACCCCAGACATTAAAATGCTTTCATGTAAGGAAATCATCCACACTCCTTCAGCTCATCCCAATGCACCTTTATTCTCTTGTCAGGGTGGAGGTGGCCTACCCAGGACCTCTTTCTGTGTTTGTGGAGTGAGCTGAGAGCACTGGCAGACTCGGACAACCCCCCCATCTCCTGTGGAAGCCAAAGTGAATCTCACCCATCATTTCTGAATGGAAGCATGTGGAAGTAGCCGCTAAGACTTAATTCAAGTGCTCATTCTGCTTGACATCAGACACCTCCTCTGACCAGCCTGCCTCCAATATCTCCCTTGCATGATGGACTTCTTCAGTCGGGGGGAACATGAAGTTCTTAAAAGCTTTGAAAATGTGTGGATTAGTGGGTTTAGAGCACTTTGCACTCTTAAAAAAGACCACTTGCAAAAATGCTGCTAAGGAGGTGAAGTAGCCTCTCTTCCTGGGACCTTTTCAGCTGTTTTTATGCTCACACTCATTACAGAGACAGGGACGTTCTGATTCAAAGTCAGTGACACACTGCAGCTCAGGATTAGGCACCTAGTTAAAACTGAGGTGAACATAGCCCTAGGAACCCCATTAATCTACTGTTTGATTGAACCACCTTTCAGCTACCTTATTAAACTCTGATAGTTGTAGAAGAGTAATGAGAAAGTAATATGAAAGACAAGACTGATTTAGGGCATTATTTTTTGTTGTCATTGGGTACTCATAACTATAAGGGGAAAAGTCACGTTACCCAAGGTAGGAAAAGATGAGACAAGCATTAATATCTTTTTTTATTAATCACTAATATATTCATAGGGAAGTGCTATTGCACTACACAGCTAAAACCATTTCTCAGCTAAATCCCTGAGGCCGCATTTGACTGGAGACAGGAACGTGAATTATCACTGACACACGGCTCTGCCTCTGATAAACTCATTGTACAGCTCATGATTGGAAAGACAATGCAGACACAGAACATTTTAAGAAGGAAGCTCCCACACAGCGTCAGTGCCCCAGTTTTCTTGGTGGTATTAATTACCATTACAGCAGCACCTGAAACCTCAGCTGAGGTCAGATGTCCATGCATCTGGCACTGTAAAAAACCATGGTCTAAAATGAAGGGCTCCTCAGCAAGGCACAGTGGCATGAGGGTTATGCTGCCAGAACAACCCCCAAGCCATGTGGTACCTCCATCAAGGGCCGTAATGGATACTTTATGAACTAGATAGCAGCTTTGCACAACATGGAACCTCAGGGTAGCTGAAGGACGGAAGAGAGTCAACCCAAGTGATCTGGCTCTTCAGATAGAAGCCTATCTGCTGAATAAAAATACATGCACATAATTTAGGGGTAGAAGAGTTAATATTCTTGTTAGTATTCTCTTCTTAGTTTGATACGCGAACTAGAGGCTCAGTATCATGGTGATATTACCACAGCCTAGTTAAGTGACAGAGCATCTTGATAACTACTGGTACTACTTGGTAACTACTTGGTAACTACTCCAGTTTTCCTTCTTGGTCTATGGTGTATTTGTAAATGCACAATCTACAATGCCATAATCTCCATCTTGAGAGAGAAATAATGTTCTAGAGTGATAATTTCGCTGTAGAAACATAATTTCCAGAAGATATGTGAAAAAATGTCAAAGATGTTGCCTTCATTTTATGCTTTCCTTATTAGTAAATGAATGTCACCTTGAGTGGTTGTCCTCAACAGCTACTGTTGTCTGTCCTCTGTCTTCTGTCCTTATGGAAGAAGACAGAAATTCTGCTTTAGATAACTGTGTATATATATGCAACAGATTTTTTCCTAAAATATTCAAGTGAATATAATAGACTTCACATAGCACAAGAGATCATGTTTGCATGCTCTCTGATATTCACTAGCAAAGCCATTTATCTCAAACAAGTCTCCACTCCAGTTTTCTACATCTCTTTGAAGAAAATACCAACCATGTTTGATTTTCCAATTATTTAATGTGTTCTTTTCACTTGCCTTTAGGACGTGGACTCAGGTATACAAACCAAACAGCTACATTATCTCTTGGGATACCTTCTCAGAGAATAAGGTAATTAACTTGATGTACCAAGACATTATTCAGCCTAGAGAAGTTACTGCTGTTAGAAGTGGATTAGTTCAGTTAAAATTGTTTGGCGTCAAGAGCTATTAATCTATATTTGCCTGGTATTAGAGGTAAAACCAATCTGATATATTTTATGAAATGGCTTTTGAAGTGTATTTGTAAAGAAGGTTTAATATTTACTAGCTTAAATGGTACTTCTAGTTAAATATTTCTACAAGCTAGGGAAGATAAAAGATAACTCCTGGAGCGTAATTCTTCAAACATAACAATTTATATGCCAAATGAAATCCATTTCTGCTGACTCTTAAAAGCTTTGCAAAACTAAGTAAAGCAGCATTAACCTCCCCAAGCTCACCAGGCTCCTGACTTGCATCAGCATTCATTTGTTGATGAACTGCCAAAATTTTTGAAGCAAAAGCCATATACAAAAGCACAAATACATTTTAAATGTAAATGTTTTGGGGGGATATCAAGGAAGAGATTAAATACCTCAGTATGGCAAAGGATATAAGGATGGTCCTTAACCCCCACTTTGACTTCAATAGGATATAAACATATGCTTGAAGTTTGCGATGATCAGACCTTTGAAGAGTAAATTTGCAGTCGGGATTGGGAATTGCAGCATGGAGCAGTGTCCTGCATAGATTTTTGGAGCCTAGCCACGTACTGAGCCTGCAGGCTGGACCTAGATGTCTATAAACATGGCAAATGTAGGTAGGGTCTAGGCACATGGCACACTGAGCACAGGGATGGGGACAAAATTAGCTAGTTGGCAACTAGGAGGAAAACATTTTTAGTTTGTCCTCATTGTGCATTGGGCCCCTTGCTGTAGCAGATGCAGAAGAGGGACAACTACATATGGCCAACTTCCTTTAGAAGTGAGGAGCCCATGGGACCATGCTGGTTCTTCAGAACATGCTGAGCAAAGGCAGAGCACCATGGGATCCTTTGTGAGTTGCCTTTCCTTCCTCTGCCAAGGAGTTTTTGCTCTAACAAACAGCAATCGCTGTATGTTCCTGAGGCTCCTGAGGCCCATACCTTTACTGAGCCTCCCTGCACTCCATTTGACTATCGTCTGTGTTGTCCTCCTGTCATTTTCAGCGGTGCCAGATAAAACTTTCAAAACTATTCAAAGCAACTCTCATAGAAAAAATACATAGTCCTCAAGAGCATCATTTCCATCATACAGTAAAATGGGAATGTCTCAGTGGTCAAGTTATCATTTGTTCTATTCTAGTATATCTTCTTAACATTATACTGTTATTACTCTTAGCTTTTATCTAACAGAAGAGTTCATATTAGCATAGTAATGGCACTGAAAACAGCTAATGATCTTACATTCTTGTTGCAGGGGGGCAGATCAATTCACAGCAATGCAGCTGCCCAAAATCATATGCATTGATTAAAAAGCCATTACTATGGCATACTGAGGGTGGTGGGGAGGTCACATTGTATATCTTCAATCAGTGTGATTAAATGCTTCCCAGAGATATCATTCTCACTTTTGTCAAAGACATCAAGTATTTTGTTTCATTTCTTGTAAGCGAAGGCAGAATATTCTATAATATGATTTTTTTTGTTTCAATATAAGCAGAAGGCCAAACAAGATGGAGGTAACTTGTGACTTGGTACTTTGCAAACAATGACCTTGTAAACACTGATTTTCTCATCTTGTTCAGTGTAACAGCAGTTGTGGGGGGCGAAGGGACATTTCTTGGAGGGTGTGAGAACCGGAGACAGAGGCAAGAACGATTTAAACATTAAAAAAAAAGTAAAAATTTCCACCTGATTCTATTTGTGGTTCATAACGTTGCAATGAGTAATCGAAAGGCTTCAAAATATTCAGCTGTGTAGGATGCCCCTTAGTGGCTGAATATAAACAGTGTTGACAGAAGAAATGATTTTAAACACAGGAAAAACCCCAAAATAATACTTGTATTTAGTAACAGAGAACAAAGGTTTTAAATGCTAACATATGCATGAAGAAGCTACAGAGCATCAGAAACAGCTGGAAAAATGCAAACCAGTAGTAAGATAACATTCCTGAATAAGCTACTGCATCAACTGAGTAGAACAAGAAAGCAAGGGAAAAGGAGGCAAAGAAAAGGTCAATCTCTATCTTTATTTTAATCAGAATATATATTATGAGCTGAGTGGGCTTTGCAGAGGAATATGAGTAGATATTGAGTGCTGCAGCAAAACCCAACCTATTGTTTTTACTGATACTTTCTAGAGTAGAGTCCAGAACTAGAGAGTTACCTGGTCTGCTGTTGCAGAAGGCTACCAGCCTGTTCTACAATACGCAAACATTCAAACACAAAAGGCATCAAGAAATGCTTAAGATTCAATATGAAACATTAGAGTGCACAAATTCTGTAATCCACACAAACGTACATATCAAGTTAGATGGTACAGACAGTCTATGAGACATTATTTCTATTTGGTCTAACTCTTGTAATAAGGAATATGTTGCTTCTAACTGCCTTTTCAAAGTCAGTCTTTGCATGTCAATTAGCAAAAGCATCAACAAGGTGACACTAATGAAGCATGGCACCCCAACAATCTGTTTACACCTACTTCGATTTTAACGGTATTTTATACCTTTAGATCTCTATGTATACCTTGGATAACAAAAGAAGTCCATTGTATTTACAGACAGTTCATCTTATCTGGAAATCTGACGCCTCTGCTAACCATTTTTCTTTTTGTCTTTCTCAAAGAAGTCTGTAACTCTTCCATCTTTTTAACTTTGCATGTAGAAATCGCAGCTGCAAAGTTTCTCATTACAGCCACACCAGCAACTGAGGCAGAAAAGCCACTCATCAGCACTGAGACATAAGCCGTTACTTCTTCGGTCACATCCCAGTGCAGCTTAAAGGGTCAGGGGAAGTCTCTTCTGTTGAGTTAGCTGGTGGGTACTGTAGCTGGATATACTGATCCCAAACATTCCCAGTAGAAATGCTGTCCGTTGCAGCACTGTGTCTGATGAATTGGTAGCAAGTTTTCCTGCAGCTTGGGTCTACGGGAAAAACAGGACAAGTTACACTATGATTCAACTGAGTGCAACACAAACATGGGTCTTTGAACCTACAAAAAGGCAGTGATTTAATGTAGCATGACTGCTTTCTGATGAAGAGTATTCGGCACACTTTGGAAGGCCCCCCACTTCCTCCTGTTTTATCACTTTGAAAAAGAAAGGATGCATTTCTGAGATAATTTTTCTTTCATTTGTAACTCACTGATTTCAGTAACTTTAATGGGGTTCCCTCTGGTTACATGGCTGAGAGGCAGAGCTGAATCAAGCATGGAGGCTTAGGCCAACCACGGACTTTCTTGTTCTGTGAAGTACAAAGATCTCTTCCTTCCTGCAGATTAGCTACTGACACACTGATGCTCCCTTGAATGTTAGTTACTAATTCAGGGCAGTAAGGCTAAAAGGGATCAGTAGCATCTTTTATTAGCTCTGCAGGTAGGACTAGACCAAGCAGACAAGTTTTAACACAGTCCCTTTGTCAAGTCCAACAAAGAAGCAGGAAATGCCAATCAAAGCAAAGATAAAAAAAATAACTATTTACTGATTATCTGAGTAACAATCAGAAAAGAAATTAAGTTACTGTTGCTTGCCTAGTATATGTGATACACTGGACTACCCAGAGATCAAATTATAATTCCTTTACATATTAGTTAAAACATATCATGTGTCTTTCTAGTTGCAGCATTTCTTATCTGAAACGATGACTAGACCTCAAATAGTTATTTTGTTTATGCTTTCCCTTGCAGTCCATGGGCAGAAGGCTTGGCACCACTGTGACAGATTCCAAGGAGCCTGATTGTCACTTCCAGATTCCAGGTTTTTTATATGATCTTAAATAATCAGAGCTCTGACCTTGATAAATGTGGCTGACACTGTGGCTACTTCAGCAGCAGAATAAAGAAATTCCAAATAAAATTACTATGTAAGGTGATATCAGAAGATATGCAGGGAGGCGTGAAAGAAATTCACTGCTAGGAGTGAAACACAGCATCCTTAGCTCAGCCTCTCAACTATCACCTCCCAGTCACTACATTCTATGATTTTGGATGCAGAGCGGTGAGATTTTCCAACAAAAGGATATACACTCCTTAAATATCAAAATCTGGAGTACAGCAAGGAAGATGCTGTACTTTGGTATGTATATTTTTTGGCTTTTTTATTCTCAGTTATTTATCACAGAATCGTAGAACAGACAGGGTTAGAAATAACCTTAAGATCATCTACTTCTACCCCCCCCCACCATGGGCAGGGGTAACTTCCACTGGACAGGGTTGCTCAGGGCTCCATCCAACCCAGCCTTGAACATCACCAGGGATGAAGCATTCACAACTTCCTTGGGCAACCCATTCCAGTGCCTCACCACCCTTACAGTAAGGAACTTCTTCCTTTTACATCCAATCTAAACCTCTCCCGTTTAAGTTCTAACCCGTTACCCCTTGTCCTATTGCTACAGTCCCTGACAAAGAGTCCCTTTCCGGCATTCTCCGTCCATCTGAAGGCCCCCTTCAGATACTGGAAGGCTGCTATGAGGTCATAGAGAACCTGAGCCTTCTCCAAATCCAGGATATGTGATTTAAAACATTTTCTATACATGCTTTTATTTTTTTTTTTTCATGTAATGATTGATGGTCTGGTCCCCCAGTGTTCCAGAGGTCAGTACTGACTGAGCTTTATCATAGCCATAGAAGCTGCTTGAAGTGTTTCATTGACAGCTCATTTGAGTCACTTGGGAACCCAGCATCCTTCCCATTAATATTTTCCTACTGCCCTGAACACACAAAGCCATTGCAAGAGAAAATGATGGAGAAGTTGTTTCTGTTCAGGCACTGCCGATATATAAACTCTTTTCAGGTGTTCTGCATTTGGTATTCCAGCACGATACCAATTATCAAGAATTATTGAATTCAAGAATATTAATTCATTTACTTTTCAGCAGAGGCTTAATTAAGACTTCTTTGAGTTGTTATGCAAGTTAACCCACCAGAAGCCCATGTTCCCTTGGGTTGGTCATGCAATAATTTGAAATCAAATCAGTCTGAGCAAGAGAAATACTGTTATTCCAAAGGTCTAATTAAAAGCAGAGAAAAAGACAGAATTTTCGTACCTGCAACAACCTCATATACCCAGGTGTCATTCTCCGGAGAGGAAAAAGCATGGTTTCCGAGTCTTTGTAGAATCTCAGTCCCTACAATATAAAACACACAAAATATTACTACATCTCAGGCATTCTTTTCAAGTTGACCTCTTAATGAAACGTAAGATTGAGTCTAATATGGTTCACTACGATGCTAAAGCACTCCAAGAAGCACAGGATGCAAACATCTTTTTCCTCACCTGATGCTCTTTTCCTTCGAGCCCTTTAGATGCTCAAGGTCCTAGGGATATATAAAGCCCAGCTCCTGTTGCATAACCTGTCACATGGGATCTGTCTGCACCGCCTAGGTGTTGGCAGAGCTGTAGCTGTCCTGCCTGGGGCCAGGTATGTCTCGCAATATTGAAAAACTCTCCAGGAATGCCTGAAGCTCATTAAGAGAGCAGGGTGACAGCTGACCTCCTTAAGAACAGAGGGGCCTAAGCCTGCTTTATAGATAGCACAGGACATAAAAATGGAGGTCATTATAGCATTCTGTGTCGTGGAGCCACAATGCAAATAGGATTGGATGGCTTTTATATAACTTAGAGCATATATTTATACCCATAGGATGATCCAATGGGGTAGGAAGCTTAATGTGGTCATGACCCGAGTTGAAAAGATGTGCTAATATAAGAGTTATTTGGAGGCACATTTGAAAATGAATTCTTTTTTGTCTGATAGGGTTCTCTTTTACTCAGCATATTGCCCCTTTTTCTATTGCTAAAGCTTTAACACTAAAAACACCTAATCTAGTACTTATTATTACTGTTATTACTCCTTTTTGTTAACTGTGATTTCTTTTCAGTGGTATAAGATGGCTTCAGTTCTGCTCCTGCGATCGTATAATACACAATGTGAGAAGAAGTGTTAAAATATCATCTAAAAAAAATTAGTATTTCCTCCGTTTAGGAGTCTCCATGAACAGACTGTGCTGAGAAAGCTCCTTTTCCCCTTTACCAATACATGCACCTCTGAATATGGATAGCAAGGCAGAATTTGGCTCCTGTTGCAGTCATAATTCTAAACATGCAGGGTAAAAATCTTCAGGTGGTAGTGCACCAACATGAGCCCACATCAGTTTTTATCACAAGTGCTCCACAGAACAGTGTTGATTTATATCCCTTTAGTCTCTGGCACAGCAGCCTAAAGCTCTCTGAGAAAAATTCATGCAATAAAAAGAGCAGAAACACAAAGTGTTTCTACCTGGAAAAATACTCTACATTAGGTTATTTCACAACAATACCGCTTATCAAGAATTCTCAGAACTTCACAATATATGCTTCATTAATGTTAGATAAAGGAATGCTGCTGCTTTCTTCAGAGGCTCTGAAGAGAGTGTGCTTGCATAGCACACACTGGGTAGATCTCTTTCACCTCTCACTGCACCACGTTTATACCATATGAACCCTGTCAACACCAGTGAAGCTCTATCACATTCACAAAAAGGGTCACTTGTGTTGAACTCGTCCTATAGCATCACCGTAAATGCTAAAAGCAAGAGACTGGGGACCTGCCAACCTGTTGGTTATTTGTTTAAATATGAACTTGCACAGTGATCCCAAGCCAAACCTTAAGCACTGCGTAACTTAGCTATAGGAACTACTGCATTAACAAGAAACAACATAAAACTGGGAGCTGACTGATGTTAATGGAAAGCATATCAGTAATTATGAGTCACTGTACCTGCCCAAATGAATTTGGGATGAAAATCTAGTCTATAAAAAGGCAAAGACTTTTTAACTCTTCTTGTTTCTCACTGTATGACCCACACTAATTTCCTGCACAACCGAGAGAATGCTTGGTCTTGCTGCCCAGAACAGGACAAGGCTAATGCTTTGGAGTCCTGTTAATTCTGGAAATACACAGCATGCTGAGTTTCCAGACTTGCCTGTGTTCATAGGAAAACACACATACTGCAGCATCAGAGTTTCAGAAGTGGCAAAAAATGTGTTACTAACAATTTCTGTCATTTTCTGTGTAACTTTTTCCATTCGAAGAACAGCAGTGAGATTCCTGTGGCACAGCATTCAGAAAGGGGGAGCTTTCCAACCAAGTTTCTTTGTGTGAAGAATAAAAGGGAAGGGAAAGAGTATGCCTTGAATGCCACAACTGTCTTTAAAAATGATTTCTTGGCCATGCTCAACACATCTGAATTGTAGAACGCTTTCTGTAATTGCAGGTGTTACCAAAATGTGTATTAATGTCACAGTATCACAGTATGCTAGAGATTGGAAGGGACCTCAAAAGATCATCTAGTCCAATCCCCCTGCCGGAGCAGGAACACCTAGATAAGGTTACACAGGAACGTGTCCAGGTGGGTTTTGAATGTGTCCAGAGAAGGAGACTCCACAACTTCCCTGGGCAGCCTGTTCCAGTGTTCTGTCACCAATGTCCTGGGGACTCTGAAAGAATAACCCTCCCAGGCTGCTCCAGGAGAACCTGGAACAAGCAAGGGGCTGCCTCTGTTCCTTTTGAAGTTCAAGCCCCTTGAGTCCTGAATGCCAGAATACACAGATGACCGTGCTCCTCCTGGCCAGGGGAGAAGCTAAAGGAGGAGGAAAAGCACTGGCAGCCAAGGGCTCTCTTGGCAAATATATGGGGATTCCGTGTGCAACGCAGATGGCTTACCTCATTCATCTACTAATGCCTTCATTGCTTGATGGAGGCACTGTTTTCTAATAGGCATCAAGCAGATGAGAATGCAAATGAAATGCTGACATCCTCCTCATCCCAGAATTAAAGGCGAGGGACACTTTGGACCCAGCTGTCAATATCCACCACCCTGTGTTCTTCATTAAGAGGAGAAATCAATAATGACATGAAGTTTCTCTGCAGTAATCCTGTGCCTTTAGGACCATCAGGGGCTGCTTCACCAAATGCAGCAGGAATCAACCAACAGGAACAACTCCTCTTCACACTGCCAGAAGCCCTCCTGGACTGGCACTCCCTGAGAAGCTTTTTGCGCTGCCTGTGTTGCCTGCAAACATGTCCCTGCCTCTATGGAGCACAGTACAGGGATACAAGTGTGTCAGCCATCACAGCTCAGTGGCATGCAGCAGGACAAGCATGGCAGCATGGGGCCCAGGCCTTTGACAGGTTTTGCAGCCCAGCGTGAGACCATGTTGCTGACCACCCCGAGACAGATGCCTATGATATTTAGGCGCAAACTACACTGTAATCATCCCAGGACTTGTTTTCTCTATGTGCCCCAGACTTTGTTAGCTTCTCTGAAAGAGTCAGCTACTTTTCCCATCATCGTGAGTTCACTTTCAGAACCTTAAATAATTTATCTTCTAAAATCAGGCTCAGCTTCTGGTTTTCCTTGCTGCCTGTGCTCCATACAATGATTCTTATTTTTCAGTTCATTTTCCCAGCTCCTTTCCAGCATATTTACTTTTATCCTGACAAAAGGGCAACTACATTATTTCCCTCTACAACAATATTTCAGTGGTCAGTGGGAAGAGGGGTGATGTGGGTTCCCAGGTGAACAGCCTTATCAGGGATGCCCTCCAGTACAGCAGGGTCAGCCCAGAATGTCCTTTGCAGAAAGTACACAAGTTGTACTGGGACCTGCTCAAGCTGCTGCTGGTGGTTCCTGCTTGTGATGCTGTTATTGCTGGCCAGGGGTGGTGTTTGCTGACCAAATGCTACACTCCAAGCATGTGTATTATTTGGGCTCCGAGCAATAGAGGCAGAAGCAGGAGAAAGGCAGGTAATTCTCCTACTGCTGCAGTTGATTCCTATGAGAACCCACTGTAGCCACATTACTGGCTTTGCTGGGGCAAGGCCATGAGAACAGCAGCACAAGAGCAAGAACATGAGACCAAGGAGGGGAAAATCCTGCCCCACGAGCAGCAGGATTGGCACCCGCAAGAGCCATGGGAAGGCAGGCTGCACACCTGCAACAGGAGGCTCATGGCAGCATGCAGGCTAAGGCACCAAAGGACATGTGGTGGCAAATGTGCATACTTACGGGCATCAGTTACTTGTGCCCACTATATGCTCAAGTGGCTGGAGCTGATGTCTCCCAACAGGTGCTGCTCCTACCTGATGGATAAAGATTGCAGGCAGGACACTGCAGGGCACTGCCTATGTGCAGTTGCATTTCTGAACAATAAAGTAGTTTAAAGCAAGACTCTCCACTGGCTTCAAGGGTCATTGAGCTTGATTTACTCTAGGCCTTCCACACTGATACAGGGGCAGCATACTAAAAGAGTATTTCCCAAAACCACAATTTTCGTTCTATACGTGGACAACAATAGCAAAATGTATTCTTCTGAAGTCATAATTTTGAAGATGATTCAGATATCTAACTAAAGTACTTTCCAAAGTTTACCATCCTTAAAGAGGTCAGGGTGGAGGAATATGGGCAGGATTCTGAACCCACCAATGGCTTCCACTGTGGCTTTTTGTGCAGGATAGGAATAAACACAAAGTGCTGCCCCTACAGGGAAATAAACAAACCAAACCATATAAAGAAAACAAGCCAGCACTTCCTCTGCATACAACTGTATAACTAATCCTGGGCTTTTGACTTTAACAGTTATTAGATCTGAGAGTACATCCTTGCACATCATTCCATGCATTACTTAAAAATTAAAGGTAACCTAAAAGGAATTTTGCCTAAAAAAATGGCAACTAAACCACCAGCCCTGTAGGTGTAACAGGATGGGCACAGCTCACAGAAGAAAGAAATGGTCCTGCCCCAAAGAGCCTACAGTCCATGGGGAGGCAGATGGATGCCACCAGATGGAGGAGCCCAGGAAACAAAGACGGTATACTGTTGACATGGGAGGTAATGTTCTCAGCTCACTCACAGTCAGATTGTCTCCAAATTGTTGTAGGCGGTGCACCAAAGCACAGTGTTAAGGAGGGATGTGAAGGTGATTAATGAATTTTAAGATGTTAAGGCAGGCAAGGAACAGGAACAATGTTAGTCATCTTGTTGCATTACACGGTAATATCTTTGCAGTGCACAAAAATAGGGGGATGTACTGGAATGTGGTGATGATGGAAGTAGGAAGTACTGTCAATAAAAGAAGACTGCAATACTGTGCAGATGAGCTGACACACAGACAGACAGTTGCAAATAGTTCAGTCCTCAAAGTCACCCAAGGTTACAGACAGGCAGCAGCAAGAGACTGTGGTGGTGAGGTTTATGGAGTTGCCATTGAAGTAGCTTAAACTACTCATTTATTTCCTGGTGAGAATTGACTCGTTCTCTTCCCACAGCTCCATGACCAAGCAGTTACTCCAGTATTTGCAGCCTGCCTACCCATAGCGCCTTGATGCCATTGAGGGATGAAATAATAGAAACCGACACAAATTTAACAGCAAAAGAATAGCAGAAAATCAGCTGTCTTTCTTGAGCAACAGCTTTATGCCTTGCTGCTTCTGGGGCAGGTTCAGAAATCAACCAGCACAACATGCTACCAAGAAGCTGGAACACCATGGGCCGTGCTTGTTGGGCCAAGAATTTTCTGGGTGCATATTGGTGTGAAGATTTCTCTATAACAATTGTTCTGGGAAGGATCACATCTGGCAGGCAGCAAACAGACTTTCAGTATAAGTGCAGAGTCACAGTTAACCCTGGAAAGAGCTGGCAGCAGAGTTCCCTTTTTCTCACAAGTGTAATGCAGTGTTTTGCAATGATCCCGGTATTCAGAGCACGTACCAACTTGCTTTAAGTAAGGTAGTGTACTGAAAGTACACACAGTGCAATCCTGACAGTTTGTGAAGAAGGTGGGTATCATCATTTAACATAAAAGCACTTTTCAGCAACCAACTAGGGAAGCCTATGAAAGCTACATTTATGGATATAGCTAGAAATGTAAGACTCACAAGACACATCATTACTCAACAGCACATCCACTCCTGTGTTTGTGTGTGCCAATTAGCTGCTACTAATCCAAGACCGTGTATTATTTGTTGCTTTACAGGAGTGGCATACAATGGCTGCTATTTTGCAAAGAAGCAAGACATTAGGCTCTTAGGCTCTTTCCTGTGAACAGCCTGTAATTTTGTTTCCATTTAGAAGAGGTGGAGCAAAGAGGCGTGAGCTTGTGAAAAAGAAAGGCATATCCTCTCACTCTGCTCCGCAAAGGACACTGAAATTGGTATCTGCATCAAGACACCCACCAGATATCAGCTCCCGTGCCAGGCTGAACACATGTTCATGGCTAGCCAGTCCTCAGTGGGTGCTTTTCACTGTCAGAGTTGATATGAACAACCTGTGATGAAAACTCTTCACGTTGTGTCCTTTGCTGCTTCTGTGGCTGATGAGACAAAAAGCCAGACTGTCAGACTCCATGTCCATGGGCATCCCTCACTCCCTCTGCAGAATGTGCCAGATCATGAGCGGCTCCATCACAATGTCCCATGTATCTTCTGCAGCCTGATACACAGTCTACAGCCATACTGACCCACGTAGGGTTGTAACCTCTCCACTGTTATGTACACACACAGCCGAAAGGCTACTGAATTTGAACCACTTGTTTGTAAAGAGCTGGACAGATCATTCCCAGAAGTTCTATATTGCTACTGGGGAATTTTATCAACAGTAAAACTGCACACGGGCAGGCGCATACGCAACTAACTATTGAGCAGGGTTCTTCTGCCTCCAACTCTATGTATGTCCCACATTGCAACCCTATTACCCACATGGCAAATCTCCACTGTGAACCACACAAAGGAGAGAGCTCAAGAAGCAGCCATCTGACATGTAACTGCAGGTATTTTGGTATGGCAGCTGAAGATAGGTAAGGCGACACCTGCAAATGGCTGTGAGGCTTGGCCATATTTTATGTGTGAGAAAGACCCTAACATAGAGTATCCTGCACTTTTCTGTAGCTAGGAACACTTCTGATTTGTTTCAAAGCACAGGCACAGTGTGAAACAATAGCTGCAGTAGGGATCTTTGGGGTACCGGGACTCTGGAATGGAAAAGGATTCATTCTAAGAAGATAATATAGACACATTCAAAGCATGACCAAAATTTTGGTTTAAATTCTAAAGCACCAATTTACAACAGAAGTACACAACTTTGGTCAATTGTTTTTCTGGTACATCTCTGTTCTTTTCAAATAAAACTTTCAGATAGTCAAAATGTGTGGGCTACTATATTCCATATGGCTTTATAAATTGTGAGTCATGAATCCTACAAAGGCACCTGATCCACCTTCTAAACAAACCTGTAGAATCTTCTTTTTGGAAAGGCTGGAACTTGTTCTACATGTGATCACAGTTAAAATTAATCTGGAGCTATTATCAAAATGTAGAGTTTTGTTGACATTTACCGCTCTTGCATAAGCAAATGCATAAGCAAAAACATCAAGAGATTCTGAAGTCTTCCTTAGCAATCTGCTAGGTAGGAAAGTTACTTATATTTAGTGGTAATTGATATTTAGATCTGCAACGTCAAAAATGGTTTCTAATTTAGACACTGTATATGTTTTGGCCCCTCCTTGCAGATATAAAGGCTTGAACATATATTACTGTATGCTGTGTGATGTCAATGCCACAGGCCAACTAAATAGTCCACCCAAAATTCTGATTCCACAGAAGTTCTATTAATTCTCTTGTAAGACTTCAAACTGCAATATAATAAATTACCGGCGGCTTCCAAGTATGATAGGAAATGCTTCAAAGCTTTAAATTAAATTACATAGCGTTAGTGGGAACTTGGTTAGTTGAGTTCCTGTTCTCATACACCTTCTGACATGTCCCCTTGTTTTGTTTCCTTGTAATTGCCCTTCACATTGCTGATTACACATGGCTCCCATCCCTTACTATCCATACTCCTATCTAAATGTCCTAATGCCTTAAAGAGACATCTATTATTTGTGGCATGGCATTGTGCAGCACAGTTGTGGCTATTTAACAAGATCAGTAATCTATTTTTAGGTGTAATCCTGAGTAAAGGTACATGACTTGTGTCATGAACTCTCTAGAGGAACACTGCAAGACTCTCATCACTGTAAGAAGAGGGTAAAACAAACGTGGGCAAGAAAATGTGAAAAATATTTTAATCAAAAGAGCAGCATTTCTATAATGTTTATTTTTTCAATAGGCAGTCTTCATTCTGATTAAGTGCTGTGGCTGTCTGACTGTGAGGCCAAGCAGAAATGATTAAAACAGAATTCAAATTACCTACAAGTGGAAAACAAAACAACAGGGACAAAGCAGTGTGCACTTGTACTTAAGCATGACGAACCGCACTTGGAGTTCTCTCTTAAGGGAGTGTATTTCTCAGGGCACAACACTGACAGCCCACTAGGACCAGATGGTATTCACCTAAGAGCTCTAAACCAACTGAAGGATAAAATAACACAACTGAGAGCCCTGGTGTGTAACCTCTCACAGGGAATTGCCTCAGTGTCAGGCAATGGGAAGGTGGTGAAATGGCTAAGTTTTACAAAGGATTCCAGGGGTGATCCGAGGAACTATAGATCAGTGAACCTGATGTCCTTGTTCAGCATATCAGTAGAACCACTGCAAAGAAAAGAATGAGCAGACATATGGAAAAATGTATAAGGAAGCACCCCATTAAGCTTCTGTAAAGGGAGGACATACTTTACATACTTGGCTGCTTTTTTTTTTTTGTGAGGAACTGGCAAATAAGCAGACAAGGTGTACCAAAGTATATTTTTAAAAGTCATTGGGGAAAAAAACCCCCACACTTAAAAAGAATTTTCATGGGCTAAGAAGATCCTCATTTGAATGAATAAGCAATTAAAAGGTATGAAAGAAAAAGTAGGAATGTGAAGTTTTCCCACTGAAAGGAAATCACTGAGACAATCCTATGGAACTTTGTGCCAGGATCTGTGCTACTCAGCAAAGTCCTAAATGACCTGGAAAAGGTGATGAATAATGGGGTAACAGAGACTGCTGATTCCACTACTTTTATCACAGGGACTAAAATTGAAAGCTGACGGTGCAGAGCTGCTGAAGAGCACTATGATCACCAACAACTTGTGGTGCACGCAATTACTTGAACTGATAAGGACCATTCAGGAATGAAGTAACAGGTCTACAAAGATGTCAGCTCAGTACCCAGTAAGGGGTCAAAAAAGCAACCGAATTACTTGGAAATTACTTGGACTAGAGAAAAAATCACAGCGAACTTCAAAAAAGGCATGGTGAACCTGCATTTTTAACAACATGGGCAGTTTTGGTCCTCCCATCTCTGAAAGGATGAAGCAGACTCAGAAAAGATACATGAAAAGGCAGAAAGGATATAAACAAAAGTAGGCAAAGTTCCTTCTTTATGAAGGAGCAAACAGGACTCTTCAAGTCGGATGTGTCCTTTTACTCTTCTTCCTTCCTTCCTTATCTCCTCTCTACATCTTCCTGTTGATCTACATTACTGTATTTTTACCCAGACCTGGAGATAAAAGGAAGGGTTTCAAGTATAAGCTTCTGGGTTTTTCTTTCCTCACTCAAAGAGTTAGAGAGAGGGCTTCCTTCAGTCCTCCTATGCTCCTTCTCCAGGACAGGAAATGCAGTTCACTGCCCCAGTATGTAAAGGAAAAAAAAAACCTCCATTGAGTTTTTTATCTTGTTCCTGCATCACAGCCTTGCCAACAGACTTTCACTATTAGACATTGATTTCTCCAGTTTGCATGCAGAGACAGCTTTCAGTACATGGCTTCTCTGTGAATTGGGAACCACTGGGACAGATTGTCCCACCTGGAAGTTACTTTCAGAGCTGATTGCAAACTCTTCCCATTTCACAGCATACTGCTTTTCCCAGATGGCAAAGGGGCACTACTAGATAAGCATGGTTTAGTGTTAC
This sequence comes from Neopsephotus bourkii, assembly GCF_033783945.1. NCBI lineage: Eukaryota > Metazoa > Chordata > Aves > Psittaciformes > Psittacidae > Neopsephotus > Neopsephotus bourkii. The sequence continues at coordinate 821,770 of NW_026901402.1, read as the reverse complement.
CTCTCACTTATGGGGAGTTTGTGTCACCTTTATTTGGAAACCAGAGCACAGATATTACCATAGTGAGGGGTGCAAATGCCCTGGCTGCTTCATCACAAAATTTAGCTCTAACCAGCTTTTGACTGATAGAAAATTTACTTCAGCTTGAGGGCAACGTTCATGGATTCCCACTCATTTAAGGCAAAGACAGATACGCAGTTACTGAGAAACGCACTGCTTCAATCCCTAGCTCGTACCACTTCAAAGACTGGTGCACAGTTCACTTCAGGAGGAGCAGGGCTGAAAGCTGCCCTTTGTACAGGCTCTACACTTTCCACGAGGTGGGTACCAATGCCTTCCTATGAACTTCTACACAAAAGCCTTTCCCTGCTAGAGACAATTTGTTTTTTTACACTGGTCTATAGGAAGTGTCCAATTATACAGATTATGCAGAATTCTCCTTTGTTTGGTTCCCTACAGGCAGAAGCACTCATCTTGGTTAACTTAGTGTCACGTATTTTTGTGAGCGTTAGAAACTCTGTAGAAGGCTGAATGTAGCACTGTGGGAAAAACCTGACAGTCACTATAAAAATGCAAAGCACAACCAAGGGAGGGTGCTTTAATTTCAGATAGTCAGCCGTAAAATTGCTTAGCAAAGATAGTTGGAAATTTGTTTGTGTTTCTTCCCAATTGCATGCAGAGGTGAATGGCTGTGTACTGATAAAGCCATCTGTCTTCTGGGTGCCTGGAGGAAGCCTCTGCACCAAAGCAATATTGCCAATTTTACAGTTAATATCCTGGTGCACAATACTCTTGAGCTGAGAGTTGGACCACAGTCATTTCCGCCGCCTTAGGGCATACCACAGAACAGCATGCTCAGTTGTAATGAGTCTTGCTCACAAGCACAGGCTGCCAGATTGGGAAGGGGGATGAATATCCCTGCAGGGCATGACGGCAACGTAAGCACACCATTCTATGCACTGAGATAATATCCTGGTCCACGGACTCAGATTTGAACCCAGAGAAGAGAAGGAATAGCATCTGTAGGTAGAATGCTTTATTTAGACAGATTTTTCAGATGACTTACTTATCCTGGTGTGTTGCTTTTGGCTGGGGTAGAGTTAGTTTTCTTTATTGTAGCTGTTATGGGGATGTGGTTTGGATTTGTACTGGAAACAGTGTTAGTAACACAGGGATGTTTTCATTATTGCTGAGCAGTTTACACACAGTCAAGGCCTTTTCTGCTCTCACCCCACAAGTGAGTAGGCTGGAGGTGCACAAGGAGTTGGGAGGGGACACAGCCGGGACAGCTGACCCCAACTAAGCCAAGGGTTATTCCAGACCATGTGGCATCATGTTCAGCAATAAAATCTGGGGGAAGAAGAAAGAAGGGAAATCGTTTGGAGTTACAGCATTTGTCTTCCCAAGTAACTTGTCATGCATGAAGGAGCTCTGCTTTCCTGGAGATGGCTGAACAGCTGCCTGCTGACAGGAAGCAGTGAATGAATTCCTTATTTTGCTTTGCTTGTGTGGGCAGCTTTTGCTTTACCCATTAAGCTGTATTTAGCTCAACCCAAAAGTCAGCTTAGGGGCTCAAGTGGCAAAGTTTGGTCTAGTGTGAGTTTCTAACCAACAGTTTACATTTTCTGTAGTATTACAGGGCTCTTTTCAGACTTCTCTGGTTGACTTCAAACAAAATACCATGCAAAAGACTATTGTATTAAGCATCTATGATTTCTGGGTACTGGTAGTTCCTATGATTTCGATCAGCCTTGGACAACTGGAGCTGCATCAAGGTTAATAGAGAGGACCCTCAGTTATTATTTGAAAGACTAATTATCCTCTTAAAGATACTTGCTCAATGCTATCTCACCTTTGTGACTTTCACCTCCCAAATTTCCCACCACTCTCATTTGAAAGTGCAGCCCTCAAGTTATCCACAATAATGCTGTTAAGCACAGAGCAGAATGGGTCTGTGCATCACCACTGCAATCCCTTCTTCCCTCCTGTTCACATCACCTTGGTAAGTCACTGTTGCCAGTTGCTTCCCAGGATCTGCAGATGTTCAGGTTTTCATCCTATGGTACCTGCAAGGTAGTTTGAGACTGCTTTTCTCTCTGTGAAAAAAGGTGGAGCCTTGCAAATGATAAAGAAAGGAGACAGGCATGGGGCTTCAAAAAACCCACAATATTCAGCTATGCCTTTGTGTCTCAGGTACCCTGACTAGGACAGGTGAAATGTTTCTGGCTTGATACTGAACTTTGATTTTTTTTCTTCTGCATAAGGGAATTGGACTGGGGGAAAGGATGCTGCCAAGGTATTTTGATAGAAATGATGCTTTTTTCCTTAAGGCTTCCAGTGTAGCGGAGAGTTAAGGGACCTTTCAGAATTCTGCAAAGTGCATTATGTGGTAGCACAGAGGCAGAATCTGGGAGCTGGAGGCTTTATGCTCTTTGCATGTGAAAGCTTTATACAACCACAGGTCAGATTCTGGCTAGAGCAATTAGACTTTCCTCAAAGCAAGAAGCAGAACAGCATTCTCCAACTCTATTTACACTGAGAAAACAAACTAATGTATTGTCCTGAATATCTCCTATCCTTGTCTCTTTTTCTTTTGCAATTACTAGTACAAATCAGTTCAGTTTTATCTTCCGCCTTTGAACTGTGGGCTCCTGCAGCTGGTGCAGGAGTGGTACTTCCAGTTGCAAGTTGTTTTAAAATCCTTTTTCTTTCATGTTTAGTTCCTGTACTAACTGGCCCTGCTGTGACTTTGCTGGTTACTGTGCTTCTATGTTGTTATTGCTCCACTGTTTTCCACTGTGTAGCTTTGGGGCCAGTCTGTGACACAGCCATGGCTAAAGGGAACAGCGAGTGTGATGAACCAGTGCAATGAACTGGGAATCCCACTGGTGGTTCTGTCTCATGTAAGGATCCTCCTGAGAACCTGTTCCTGTCTCCCTCTGGACTGTGACAGCTCTGGGCAGAAAGTAACTGGGACTTGTTGTTGCCATTTCTAGCTCCAACAGAAAATGCTATCACTGCGTGCATGATACCGACTGCAAGCTGGCACTCCATTAGCAGCAGAAATTGGGAGATTAAACTGAAATTTGCTTAATATTGCTGTCGAATCCTTTCTCTGGTTTCCAGCAATAGCTCAGGGTTTAGACAGTTACATCTGATATTGAGAGTGAACATGCCTGTGCTTTGGCCTGGAAATCTGCAGAGAGAATTGCTTCTGTAAAAACCTGAAAATTTACATATCCCACTGTAAAACTGTGAATGCAACTTCCCAAGCAAACTTCTAAGTCTCTAACCTGTTCTTTTTTTCATCAGTAGTCAATGAACTCATTGCAATGGTCTTCCATTAATGGCTGGAACACAACACAACAGAAAAGGACATGCTAAGCACCTTAGTTGCTAAGGCTATGGATCACAGCTTGCAGGAAAAGAAAGAAGTAAGAACTTCCTTTGATGTTTAAAATAGGGAATCTTTCACAACAATTATTTTAAGTAATGCCAATCATTCCCTGCATGCAACAAATTGAAAACACACAAGACAAATCTGAGAGGTTGTTTACTTTGAATACTTTTCAATTATTCTGTTTCCCCTTACACACTCCAAAATACGTTTTTTGTACAGTGTATTTAGTTTGGACTCTTATCCATACCTAAAAAATTTAAAGCTTGTTCTTGTAGAAAACTGAAGAAATACTTGCTGACAACAGGAGACAACCATCACACTTTGTGCTATTTAGATTTGTGTGATGTCACCTAGTGCTACAACCTTCTGATCAAAACAAAACCAGCATATAAAACAATGAAGTACCTGTTAAATACACTAGTAATCCACTAGATTATCTCAATTTTCTGTTTGCAAAAAGGAAGTATAAATAGGGAATCATGACTGAATGATGCTATTTCTCTTTGGATCCCATAAAGATTAGTACTAGTACTTGACTTCATTGAGCATTTTTAGTAATGATTTGTAAGTAAACATAGAATCGTTGCTGGTAAAATGTGCAGATGACACCAAGATTAGCAGATGACAGTCAATACTAATGAAAGCAGTACAGGCACACAAAACAATCCACCATTTACTAATCTAGACACAGGCAAAGAAAATTAACATTAATATGGTCAAACACAAAGTGACATTAAAGAACAAGAAGTATGGAACCAGGGAATAAATCCTAGAAAGCAAAAAGTTTCAAGAGTACTTGTCTAATGTGACAAATAATTCAAAATGGACTCCCTATAGAAACCTATGGCATAAAGTGGATCCACAAACAGTGGCGTAGAAAGTATGAAAGCTGACACTGCTGAGATTTTAAATGAAGTTCTGTGGGTAGCTCCAGCACACTTACCTCTACGTGGTGTGGAAAATTATGACAGAATGTACAAGAGAGCCACAACATCAATTTGGAAGCTGTAGAAGATGCCTTGAATAAAAAAACTGTAAAGGTTTAGGGTAGCAAAAAGGAGGTTACATTATAGCTGGTCAAGGGCCTAGAGCACAAGTCTTATGAGGAACAGCTGCCGGAACTGGTGGTGCTCAGTCTGGACAAGAGAAGGCTCATGGGCGATCCTATTGATCTCTTCAACTACCTGAAAGGAGGATGGAAAGAGGAGGTGGCTGGTCTCTTTTGCCAATTAACAAGTGACAGGACAAGAGGTAACAGTCTCAAGCTGTGCCAGGGAAGGTTTATATTGGGTATTAGGAAAAATTTCTTCACTGAAAGGGTAGTCAGGCATTAGAACAGGCTACCCAGTGAAGTGGTAGAATCACCATCCCTGGAAGTGTTTGAAAATCAGGTAGGTCAGGCCCTTAGTGACATGGTTTAGTGGTGGAGTTGCCAGTTCTGGGGTAATGGTTGGACTTGACCTTAAAGGTCTTCTCCAACCTAGCTGGTTCTGTTCTATGACTGACTGCAGCATTCACAAAACGGACAGGAAATAGTGGATGAAAAAAAGCACACCAAGAACTAATGACTGAAAGTTAAATCTAGACAAATTCAAATTTAAAACAAGGCATGTATTTCTAACCATGAGAGTGACTGAGTACTGGAATAGATGATCAGGGAAGGGGGCTAAGTCTTCCTTTCTTGATGTCTTTAAATTATGCTTGCCTGTCTCTGCAGAAGACTTGCTTTAGCAAAACCCACAAACTGTGCTTTTGTCAGACTGAAGTTACTGGTCTTCACCCTGAAGTAAAAGGAAAATTTATGACCAGGGACCTACATGGGGTCAGAGAAGATAATCTCATGTCCTTTTTAGTCTTATCCTCTATGAATCTATCAATTTACTGAGGGAGTACAGAGGAAAAAAAATCTTCTGAGTGATTTTTTGCCGTCCGAATAACGATGTGATCCATAGCAGATGGTAAATCATCCAGTAATAAATATATGTCAAAAACTATCAAGCATATAGCTATATTCTTGCAATGCCTTCTAATTTAGAAATTTAGAATTATTTAATATTTTACACATTAATTTTATACTGAGTAATTGAATTAATGTGAAAGGGTTAAGCAGAGAGGCTAATGAAACACTGTGCCACGTACTTAGCTTAATGTGGTTGGAAAAATCAATGCACTTTGGTCTGTCAGTTAGCAATCACAGGTTTAATTGAATAACATGTCAAGTATTTTAAACTGTTTACCAATGTAAATAGAATCCAGCACTATAGTAATGGTAATAAGCTAAGACACCTTCTCTGAATTCCAATCAGATTTGAACAGGACCTTCATTTTAAGCTCCAACACACCAGACAGAGATCTAACAGTTATCATTATGGCTAGAGAGTTTGGTGATTACCCTTGTGGTTCTGAAAAAAAACTATTTGCTATTGATTTACTCTCTAGAACACAGGTAATGGGTAATCAGTTTGATACTCCTAGCAATGGTTACTCCTCTGTGCATTTACATTCACTTCCACTTCATTATTGTGACTTGGAGGAGTAATAAATCACACAGCAATCTTTTACTAAGCCTTTCTGTGAGATGCTGGAGGCCACTTTGTGCATGATTGCATGAAGGGAACAGAGTGGGAGAAGCACCTCCTCAGACTGTTGTGTGAGTTCCAAGCATATCTGTACAACAGCTCCTTACTCTTCTCCTTCTCCCTTTTACCAGTCCCAGGCAATGGCTTCCCAACAGCAAATACGAAAGCGGCTAGGAGAGCAGGGTCATATCCCTGTCAAAGTTGCTTGCCACTGCCAGACCAGCATCAGGAGCAGGTGATGTTTTGGTCATGCAACACATACTTTCCTGTCCCTTTCTCGGATGCAGTAAATGATTTTTCTTTTTTTTACAAGATCCAGATGCCTGCAATGCAGATGTTTCTCACTTACCTGTTTATGCTCCCATAACAGTCAAAGATGCAAGTTCTTCTATATATACTATTGTTCTTACTCTAAAACAGATGTCTAGAAGCAATCAGTTATGTCGGGCTCTACAAGTATCTGTTTCATCCAAGTGACTATAAAGTTCTTTAGGCAGCTCAGATGGAGAAATCTACACTGTAGACATCTGAAGTTAGGAGAAATTAATCCCACCCTGCATGTTTCCAAGCTCTCCTTAGGAAGCTGCAGAAGAACACTGCCTCCGCCAAAGCATCTACTATGGAGAACCAGGTCCGTGTTTTACCAGACTGGTCATGTATGCAATGTAAAATTATTATGCCATTTTCAACTAATCAGCAGCTTTGCGTACATATTCTATCATATTTTGATTGTAGTTAAGTCTATTACACTCCCATAGTGCACTGGCACCTCAGATATAATAGAAATTCGTTGTGTTGGGTAATGTGCAGCAGGCCAAACCCTGCATCAGATTGCTACTAGTTTAAAGAAGGAGAAAACAGGTGAGAAAGTAGGCAGATTGATGTAGGAGTACCCAGATACAATAAGGCACCATTAGTCAGCAGAGTAGGCAGTTGTCTTAGCACACTACTGACCTAGCTGTTGCCAAGCTTTTGGGCAGCATTGTGGTAAAGGAGAATTTTAAAAAGGAAAGGAAAACAGTAGCAAGACTGCTCTGCAGATTGCTGTGGGAAAAAACAGAAACGTGTTAATCTGAAAATGTGGCAAATGGGTGATGGAAGCTAGTACCACAGGCTGAGAGGATGGAGGAATCACCTGTGCACTGACTGAGGGACTGAGAAGACTGGCCAAGACCTTGAAAGTAAAGAAAAGCAGTCTGTAGTTGATGCAACCTATAGCAACCTAGAGTTGATGCAAAATAAGCTTTTGAACCACAGATCCATTCCTTCTCTATTTTTGTGTAGTCCTCTTCAATCTAAAATAACTTTTTTTTAATTTATTTATTCTGTATTCTAAACCAGGATGTAGCATTGCAGTAGCAATGTAGAACAGAGCTACGGCTTGCTTATAAATTTTGCAAATGTATACAGCTCATTAAAATGACTACAAACTAGTAATTCTACAAAGTTAAGCACGCACTTGAAGAATGACCTTGACTGACTCTGGTGCATATACATTGTTTTCAAATGACCAGAGAATATATAGTTTTTTCCTAGATCGTTAAGAGATAGGAAAGATATGCAGCATTTGTAATTTTCTGCTTTTTCTTTATATTTTATACTTTATATATGTAGTGTTTTCCCCCCACGGTTTAGTTCAGCATATATCTAGGAGTGTAAAAATACAAATGTTTTCATCTAAGAAAAACATGTATTGAAATTGCTAAATACTGAGACTTTATAATTAGCCTATTCAACAAAATTTACTTAGATGCAATGCAGAGGATAAAGTAGTTACCAGTGAAGCTAAATTAACTGCACAAACATGTGCAACGCAGCTCTCCATAGGTGCAATCTACGGATGAAGCAATTAATCACAAAATCTACCTAGCCATAACCTCAGGTTGGCCTAAATATTCAATAGAATGCATTTTTCCAGTGTTACATTTTGCTAGGTTTTTTTCATTACCACTTTTTGTTATTACACTTAGCCTGTAGCATACTGTACCAGCATAACACACATCACTTTCCACTCTATGTCTGCGGACTGCTTTTATGATATAGCAGATGGTACCGGGTGAAATATGTTTTCTTTGATCAAAGACAGCTTAACCATTTCCTGCCTTCATGCTGCCACTCACCAGTTTTTTACTTCCTTGTCTTTTAAGTCTTTTTTTTTTTTTCCCAGATGCCATTTTAGAGTTTCAGCCTACTGAACAGCAGCCCCCTGCACTGGCGCAGGGGAGAAAAACCAGCTGTCATGGGAAGCACATTAAGGAATTTATAACTCTACATGATTGTAAAATACTATATGAAATATTGCACCACTTACAAAGAAGTAAAAATCTTTAACATTAGGGACTGATTCCCACATTACATATCCACAAAAGAGAAGAAGTAAGGTATTTCTCACAGTGTACCTACTTACAGAGATGGCTTTGAACTCATATCCTTACATACAAGCATTTCATGACTACAGATGCCCAAAACAACTTCAGCATCTGCGGTTGTCTTTGTGTATGCAGCCCAGGTAAAGGAACTATCATCTCCTCAGAGCCTGATTTCTTTCCCACTGTGCCGCTATTCCTTCCTTACTGTGTAATGCTTAATTATGCAAATCAGAAAGTGCACTCTTGAAGCCACATGCAGGCTTCTTTCTAGCTGATCCTTACATTGTTCCTACTGTTAGAGTCCACCTATGTTTTAAAGCCAGGATTTTAAAATTCTGTCTTCCCAGAAGTTTGAAATATGCTGGTAATAGCATGTACATGATGCAGTTCAGTCTGAAGTTCTCTGATGCAAAGTCCACTAAAAACCCCTCTTCCATGCCTCAGAAAACCCACATGACACTGCACATTCATGACTGGATAATGCGGAAGAAGCAAAACTGTAAGGCTATCTCCTTTGCCATTTAGAAGTTCAGCATGAAAATCCAAAGTTATAAATGTTTAATTGCTATGCTGAAGAAGCCATGTATAGTGAAATGGAAAACACACTGTGTTGACTGGTGGATATTAATTTAAATTTTTCAGTTTTCATATCCCAGCCTTTATGGTTATATCACTTCTCAAATAAACCATAAAAAGTGCAGGGAGATTCAGCACCATTTCTTTGAGAGAGGAAGCACAGAAAAGTGGCCTGGTATTAAGACTCTGGTGTTTGAAATCTTTTTGACTGCAAATAGGATGTTAAACACCAAACCAAACAAACCTTCCCCCTTGCCATTTTTAGTACGCTGCCTAATTGGTATTATTATAGGACTAGTAATGTCCATTTCTTTTGCTTTTAAACTACATCTTTCTGCTGTGTTCTTTTGTGTCTTGCCTAAGTGTCCTTATATGCACACTGCAGTTCAGCACACCACTGTTTGGTACATTTGTTTCAGAAACAAATGCACTCTTATGCAACTGCATTTATCCACAGTGACAATCTACAATTTATCTGCTTGAATTTGGTCCAATTTTCCAAACTCCCCGACATCTCAGATTTTACTTTATCCTCTGCTCTTTATAATCCCTCTTAGTGTAATAGTGGCAGGTTTGATAAGTGTAAGATTCAGCTTCTATCACAGGTCATTTACAAAGACATCAGATATCATTGACTCTAGTTACGCTCTGAAACTGTTCTCAGGCTTGTTTTGTTATGACCAGCTGATTTCTACACACAGAATATAAGGCTCTTACAGTGGTTTTAGTGAACGAAAAGAAGAGAGTCTGAAAGCAATCTTTTCCCCATTATTAGCCAATTCAAGCAAAGTATATTGACGTGAGAAATTTTACTTACAGATTGAGATTAGACTACTGATAGTACAAAATATCTCCATGTGTCAAGGACACCCAAATCTGCTCTTCTGTATACAGCTATGTGAAATTCAGAATAATTTTAAAATTCACTTCAATATTATAAGAAATGTCCAAGCACTGAAACAGAATCATAAATATGAGAAATTAAGGCAGTAAACAAAGCTGTGAGACAAGTGCATGAGTACTTGTGAGGTGAGTGTGTGAACGTGTGATAGTGTGTGTTAGGCTGGATTAGCTGCTGAGAAGGAAATGTGTAGGGCAGGTAAGAAAGAGGATCCAGGATTCAGGCAGGGATATGAGAAAGGTTGGTGGCCTGTGCTGGTATTTAAGGGATCTGTGAATGGTGGTATGCTTGTGATCCCAGGGAGTGAAGGGCATAAGTGTTTTCACTCATGATCTTCAATTTCAGTCGGCCAGAGAAGACCACTACTTGTGTTTTATACAAGTCCTATCAGGGTTACTCTTGGGTGGTGTTAAAGGTGGTGCCCTGCCTGTGGCAGCCTGTCTAGTCATGTGAGTGTCATGTATGTGTGTCCTTGCTCATGTGGTAAGCATCACTATAGGCTGAACCTGGAAACATGAAAGCCATAGTTTCTTCCACTGGTGTGGGATGGAGAGACATGCTGGTGTCCAGGTGCACCAGCCTGGGATTCACAGGACACGGAGGAAGAATCCCTAGGCCTGCGGTCCTCATTATAGCATTCCTCAGCAATCACTCGAGTATCAGGAAATGCAGGTACTATAGTTGTCTGTACGGTTCCAGTTTGACCTGACTTGTATTTGTGTTTCAAAATACTGCGTTTAATTACATCTTCTCATTTATTTTTTCATATCCAATGTATATGACAGATGCTGCTTACCTATATCCTGTTTGTGCAGTTCCTAGGCCTTATTTACTGCAGGACGTTCAAACTTTAATCTCAGGATGAAATTATTAACTTCCTGTGTGATCTGTCAATAGAATATCTAAGTGCTTAACATTCAAGTGGTGTTTTCTTCTTTCTCCAGATGTGGGACTGACATACACAGCACCTCAGTGAAATGTCACAGCTACAGTTAAGTGCCTATGTGTTAGCAAGTCAGGAGCATTAAAACTGGGAACACACCATTAGTTTCCCCTCTGCAAAGTCTGTTTTAAATATTTTTCCTAGCAGATACAAACCTAACTCAAGTTCTCCAGAGTTGCACACAGCTGCCTTAGCCATGCCTAAGACCACTTTTTCTGTACCTGCAACCCTTTAGCATGTTACTGAACCCCTTTTAACTTCTTGAATTAATGAGAAAGATGTATGATTGTGTTTTTCTTACACGTTTTTGGACATCACTAAAAACAATGCTTTGCAATATAATATATCACAGAATATAATAATGAAAAAACACCCAAAGCAAAAAAGCCATATATATAAAAAACATATATTTATATAGTCTTGTTGAAGCATATATTGAAGGAGACAAATACGTTGCTCCTATCCTATTCATGAGGAAGCTAAGACAGAGATATGAGAAATGGTTTTCTTCGTACCACCTATCAGGTTAATGACTCAGCTGAGAGAAGAGCCTCTCATGAACCATTTCTTAATTCAGGATTCCGAAACATTTTACAACCATGGATATTATTTACTGTATCATCTACACATGGATAAATTCAGTTGCAGAAAGACTGAAAAATGATCAGTGAGAGAACCCAGACCCATAATTCTGCAGTCAGTGAAGCACATTTCATTGTAACAGACTGGTACATGGAGTATTTCTGAAAATACCATCAAGTTTCTGCATAATTCCAAAGAGTTTCTACATGGCCCCCATGTAAAAATGGATTTATTTCCATAATTTAATTGTTTGTGCAGCAAGCATGGATTCCACAGGTGTATTGTTACTTAGATTTTAATATAAAAATATATTTCTGTTTTTCAGATAAACAGATGTATCAGATAAACAAGAAAAGTCAAGAAATAAAATCTCCAGAAAGAAACAATCAATTTATGAACAACAACAAAAAAAAATACTACACTTTTAAACAAAGTACTTGGTACAGACTTTATCATTCCAGCTAAGTCCCTTATGTTAAAATTAAATGTACATAGTAATCCAGCTGAAGACTCAAGACAGACAATGTGCATACTCTTGACTAACCATCAAAAATCCCATTTAGTTATACCCTGTTTGTTGTCTTCTGGAGTTTGTAACACAGAAGAATAATTCATTTACCTGAAGGTGTAGAATGTGCATTGACACTGCTCTTCCTGAACAATTGCTACTTGGTTAAGAGTTTGTATATTAAATTTTAACCCAGTGCATATGGACACAGGCAAGGGTTTATTTCCTGTTCTTCACAGGAAGGATATCTGTAATCCAGTAGTGAAACAGAGACGTGATTATCTTGGTATGATCTGAAACAAAGAAAACACATTCCTCCTGAAATACCTTTACAACATTTCTGAACATTAAAGACCTGTATGAACATCTGTTTCCATTTCATATAAGCATTTTAGTAAAACCAATGCAGATATTGGAGCTTAAAGGCTAATACATATGAATTTCTAGATAAAAGGTACATTTTCTTTTAGGAGGTCAGTTACTTGTATAGGAAATTATTTGGGTTTGATTTTGCAATGTCCTATTTGTATGATTCAATAATTCATTCAAAAAAGGAGATCCAAATGGCATGATCATATTGGTAAGGCTGAAAGAGAGCAATCTTCTCCACTCCTTTCTGTCTGCAGAGTAATTTCACACACTATTTCGCTTACATAGCACTTAGAAGGCCCAGTTGAGAATGAGTTGTCTTGTATAGACAGCTGCATTAAAACCCCAAAATGCCATGGTTTCTTAATTCAGAGATTATCTGTGTGACTTTATTTTTAACGACAGGGCTTTCTACAGTACTTATCACACAATATCACATTTAAGATGATTCTGTAATGTTATGCTAATATAGTTTTCACAGTTAATTTCCTTTTCTTTGAATGTTCATTCAAAATTAAAAAAAAGGAAAATGTATAAATTTAATAATTTTAGGGCCTGTGCATTGTTGGCACACAGTGACTGTATCACTTCTGGCCTGCAAAATGTACCCCCTCACTCCCCACAATGAAGATATATATATATATAAAGGCCAAGTCTCCTAAAAAAGGGAGTTAAAAGAAGCCTCTAGCTCTTCTGTGAGTGATAATTTCCTAGGCAACAAGGGAAGAGTATATTTGAGACTTGATACTAAGCAACAAAGGGAAAATGTTAATAGATGATGGAATGAACTCGATGAGTAGAAGCTGAATGAGTTAATAAATGAGGAGGTAATGACTTTTTTTTTTTTAATTAGGTGATCACCTATGCTTTAATAATTGATGTGAAATGGGAATTAAGTAGCCCTCATTTCAAAAGATACAGTTTCCAACCAGCAAATGGAGCATTACTTCCAATGACAGCTCTTCTCCTCTGTCCACTGCACTGTGCAGGGTCATGAAAGTGTCTGGCTTCCTTTCGCAAATGGCCACTAACTTTCTGACAGAGATTAGCCAAGACCTCACCACAAGAAATGTGTCTCTATTTGACTTCTAAACATTCTCTTCCCTGCACTTTCAGAAGACTTTAGGTAGAGGTAAGTACCTTTTGTTAAAGACCACCAAATAAATGGAAATAGTTCTGTTCCTTTTTCCAGTCTGTTTTAATCTCCTTGGGGATTTTCTCTTCCTACGTTTTTTTTCAGACCCTCCCACCGACCTTGTTTGACCTTTATTTGATCTGACTGCATATATTGGGATGTAGGAGCTTAAGTCAAAACAGAAACCTTTTTCTCCATTGTTTTTTCTGGTTGAGCCGTGATTCCCAATATGAATAACATGCTAAAAGGTGTGAAGGAAATACCAAAGCATGATCTTGAAACAGTGTTTTTCAGTTTGTGGTCTGCAGACCTTGGGCAGTCCATAGCTTTACTCTAAATGGTCTGTAAAAAGTTACTAAGAAAAGCAAATTCATCACCAGCAGGCACCAACTTGCCAAACTGCCTACCGCCCATTGGCTGCTCATATATATTTATATATATATGAGGAAATAAAAGATATATAATGGTATGTTTACTTTGAAAAGTTTACTAATGGAAAATGTACACTTATATGAAAGGGACAGATCACATCTCATTTTGATCCTACTCTTTCCTTCCTTGAATTAAAAATAAAACTGAGCAAAACATAACACCCTTTATGCCTTTCACGCTGGTATCTTAAGTAGAATCATAATCATGGAAAAAAGAGTTAACATAATGCTCCTTGAACTACTGGGAAGAAAATAGGTTTCTTTTGTAAAAATACACCTTGCTAAAATTAAGAAAAATTGTTTTCATCATGCTAATAAGAAATGACCTTTTCTTCTAGTACATCATGCTCCAGTAAAAACAAACAAACCAGGAAAAAGGCAAGATAATCAGAAAAACTTGTAAAATACAAAAGAGATTACTATAGTGGACTGTACAACTTTATAAACAGCCCTAACCTGTATTTCTATATAAGAACTTGAATTTGCTGAGACAACAAGTTTTTGTAAAAACCCTTTTATCACCTGATCATTGGGAATGAATTTAAAATTAAAAAAAAAAAAAAAAGGGCAAGATGACCTATTTTTGCGCCAAAATTAGGAAAAAAAAAAGGATAACTAAAAGCCTTATTCAAGGTAAAATTTGAGAGCACTATGTTCTCATTCACTGGAATTAACAAATTACAAATTGAATGCACTGTTAAACTCTGCTGAGGCAAATTATTATCTACCAGGTGTTTAAATATCCTTTAATAATTTATATCAATGTATTTTCCTCTTTCTTATGTTGTTGTATCTCATGAAAACCAAATCAACTACTACTGTTACACCACCACGAACTTGGAACGAATTAGAACTGAGCCTGGAGTGACAACAGTTCCTAGGGAAAAAAAGTCAAATGGAAGAGTAACTATTTCAGGCTGTATCAGAAAAAACAGAGAGAAATTTTAAAAATCACTGTTCTGGTTTTGTCTGGGACAGTTATTTTTCTTCCCAGTAGCTGGTAAAGTGCTGTGTTTTCAACTTTGGTTTGAGAATAATGCTGATACACTGATGTTTTAGTGGTTGCTACGTAATGTTTACCTTCATCAAGGACTTTTCAGTTTCATGGTCTGCCAGTAAGGAGGGGAACAAGAAGCTGTGAGGAAGCAGAGACAGAACACCCGGCCCAGATTAGCCAAAAGGGTATTCAAGATCTCTCAATTTTCATTGCCGTTCCTCTGGGAGCAGGGGGAAAAAGGCGAGGTGGAGTGAGTGAGTGGCTGCGTGGTTCTGGGTTGCCGACTGGGCTTAAACCACAACACATGCTCAGTGTATAAACGGGGGAGTCACCCAGAAGGGACTAACTGCTGCCTGGGTTGGGCTGGGTATTGGTCAGCAGGTAGTGAGGAACTGTATTGTGCATCACTTGGGGTAATTGGGTTTTATTCCTCTCTTTTTTTTCCTATAATTATTATATTTTACTTGGTTTCCATTACTAAACTGTTCTCATCTCAACCACGGGGTTTACCTTTTTCTGGGGGGAGTGAGCAAGCAGCTGTGTGGTACTTAGTTGTCAGCACAACAGTCACTCAGAAAATTGTCTTTTACTTTTCAAGAGACAAATACATACATAAAAAACATAGGGTAGTTGCATGGATTTGTTTCTAATTTGCTTGTTTCCTTTTCTATCTTCAGTTTGTCATGTTTTGCTATATTAAAGTAAACAGAGCAGCTTGCCTCAAGGCTGCAAAGCCAAACAATATTCCCACTGTATTGGGCAGAATTTGGATAGCACCTGTAAAGAATATCCTGAATGTGGTCACTTCAACAGTTCCATTTTGATTTAATCAACAGAAGCTCAATTAGGTCATTTAATAAAGGACCTGATGAGTCCTACTTAGTTTGCAAATGTGTATTAGATCCAATGAGACTATTTGATTATAATTAAGATCATAGAATCTAGGCTTGAAATTAATTATTGAATGCACAGAAGGATTTTGGTCCATGTATCTGTGGATATTTCAGATGTATCAATCAGAACCTTAAGGGCTGTCATACTCCATATCAACATTTTAAAAAATACATATGCACTTCTGTAAAAGTGTCCCTTTCAAAATGTGAAATGTGATCAGCTATGATGAACGCTACAGGCAAGAATTCTCTCTTTTCTGTCTTCACAATGCACAGCATGTAGTAGGCTCCAGTTCTGACTGGGATCTTTAGCAGTACCAGTAAATTATTTGATATTACAAGCAGCAATTTCTTCTTTGAATGTTACTGCTAAGCATCTTATGGCTATGGTTATATTACTCTGTTGCCACACTACTACCAGCTCAGTCATTACTTGTCAAAAGACTTAGAGCACAATCTAAAATGGTTGAGATTCCCTCATGCCATCGCAAGTGCTCTCAACTGTGATTAAATTCTTTGGGAGGCAAGACAATTCAGCACATCCGTAGGTTTGTCTGATGCTGCAACAAAAGTGCTAATGACAAGCAACAGTGACTTTTAAAACGAAGACTACTTGTAAAATGAATTATTATACCTTCAATGCACTATGTGCTGATCCCACATTCACTTGAGGAACTATTAACTATCCAAGAAGAAATTCTATTAAAATTATAGGGGTTGTAATAGAGAACAAAAGAAGCATGAGTGAAATCAGACTTGTGCCTCAGGGATGAAAAGATTTAGTAACTGAATAATTTTTCTTTTTATGAATGACTTTCTAATGTATTTTTTTATAAAGAGTGACTTTATGTTTTTACATAATCAGATTTTTTAGAAACTTAAACCAGAAGTTCATATTTAAACAAAACTAAATCTGTAAATGAAACTTTGGCATGCAAAATAGATGTGTTAAAGAAGCCATGTAAGTGACCAAGATGAAATGATGAGCTTTCTTGATTCTTATGCATGGAAAATTAATCTTTAACTGGATGAGTGAAATCTCCAAGATAAACAAGTTAATTCCTGTGATTTAAAAAGTCCACAGAGAATGTAAAACAATTACAACTTTAAAAATATTGTTTTAAGAACCTGAATAATTTTGTACTCTATAGTTGCTGCGAAGTATGAGAAGTTTCTATACTGATTATAACCAAACAAGAAACAGTGAATCTCATTGTATTTTCACTGGGAATTATGCTTTCAGACCTTGTATAAGCATCTATTTACCACTATGTAACTACTTAGAGCTTCCTAATAAAAAAAAAAAAAAACTTGACAAATCTGAATTTTAATCCACACAATAAAGAACATCAGTGAATGAATGTAAGTGAATGGGTACCTACCAGGAGGCATCATAGATTGTTCTTGGAACTGTTTCAAAGCATCCTTCAATCTCTCAATATCCTGCAGCAATACAAGGGATTTCAACCGATGTAGAAGTATCACATCTGAGGAAGAGATGGTGCGAGATTCAAGATACTGCAAAAGCTCTTGGGCAGCTGCTGCATTTACAGCAGAATCTGTGCATCTTGATTTACCTGGAAAAACAATTGGAAAGCCAGATTAAAAATGTTCAATAAGTACAGAGAATATTTAAAATTATACTTTCTTTTCAAAGACAGCATCTTCCTTTTTAGTATAATGTACAAATATCTGACACTAAGGAGCAGCTTGCTCCTCCCATTTTTTCTTAAATATTAAAACCATGGTAAGAGGGCAAAGTATCAAATTTCAAAGTAAAAAGGACTCTAGTATTCATATTGATTGGAATGCAAGAGGAATCTAAAATTTCAAGACTAGCACAGTAAGAATGTGTGATGAAGAAACTCTGCTGTGGCCAAAGTACTGTTTTCGCTCCTGGCACACTGTGTATTTTAAAAGTATACACACACGTGGAGATAGGGAGCAACTCTGCTGCAAAGGACTTCTGGAGGCATCCAATTATCTTGTAATTGTACTTTTACATTTCTATTTAAAGAGCAGATATTACAGCATGCATTACAGCAGAGAAGGACACATTGTTTCTACAGTAGTAAAGCATAAATTCATGCTCCATTCCAGTAACAAAAGTCTAGTCTGTCGCTTTAGCCATGCTCACTTTAATTCTTCCAGTTTTTATCTGCAAGCCAACTGAAAACAGATTTTTCCCAATTCACCTTTCTGATGTAAGTAAAAGCAGTATAATATATGAGACCATTTGAAAATGCTGCTAAAAGCAATGTCTTCCAATTCTGTCTAAAAAAAATGGGGGAGTGTTCAAGTCACTCAACTAGAAAAGGCAAACAACGTAATGTCAGTTCTATATATAAACTGGGATTTGCCTAACAAGGAAGTTAGTCACACTCTGATTTATAGATGTGACATCTTATCTGCAGATGAACTTACTTTTACCTAAGAATTTCTCTCTCTGGATTCCAAGGTCCTCACTGGCTCAACCTTCTGATCTGAAAGTTTGACACTGGGGCCAGTTGGTCTGCCAAAACCTGAATCTGACTTCCAGGAAAGCTGGAACCTCAATACTTTTTCTTAGAATTATGGAAAACTGACCAGGTTTCTGCTCTAGGTCATGTATTAACAGCAGAACCGTTAACCAAGTTTGCAATCTTGCTCAGTTACTCTGGAGTTCCACTACAGCAAATGCATGTAGCTTACCTTACATTTAATTAGCCATACAACAGACATAGCAAAATTCTTATTTTTGGTGATGGAGGTACACCAGCCAGAGAGTAGGATGGATTTCCAATGCTAGGCTTAGCATGAAGACCTGACACAGCAGAAGATTTTTATCAGTAAGCAAAAAAATTCTATGTATGAATCTTGAGAAGAGAAAATAATTAACATGAAATCCCTGATGTCATCTTAACAGGGTTTTAAAAGTCATTCTGTAGTCTAAAATGAATTTTATGGGAATGGATGCTGATAGCTCTGACTTAAGATGGACTCATACAGATAGGTAAGTTGTTTAATATTCCTCATTCAGCTTCACAAAGACAGTCAAGGCCATACTCTTTGAAAACCTTTTCACTGCTTTTTTCCAGTTTTACAAGACAGTTACAATTTTAAAGCTATGCTCTGAGCTAAGCATCTACAGCCAGGTTGCCCTTAAAAAACATATTTAATTCTAGATGATACCAACATAATCTGGTGTATGTACGTGTAAGTACTATAGTACTTACCGTTAAAAAATCATTATCTCTGAAAAGCATTTGACATAACAACCATAAAAGCAGCTTTTAGGAAGGCAACAAAAGAAACACGGAGTAGGAATTTCTCTGATTTTAGTGACCAGATGAAAATTCAATACGTCATTAGGGGTAACATCCATGCAATCCTTTCTAAAGTGCTATAGAACGTGCACTGAGCATCAATTTCATCTCATTCACAAGTTCTTTATGCCAATACGCTTTCCCACTGCTAACAGCTTCTTCCCCTTTCCTCTTGGATGCTGTCTGTCTAGATTTCCTTATATTTTTCAAATCAATTTCCTCCTGGGAAGCAGGATGTTCTGAAAAGTAGGTTGGTTCAGAGATAGTTAAGGCTGAAAGTAGTGTAGGATAGCACTTAATTGCCCTCATTTGAAGCTCTCTGAAAGCAACCAATCCTTCTGGATGATTGCTTATAGAGGAACAAAGAATTTGTTCCATTTTAACCATTACAATTACCCCAAATGTGTTGGAAGTTTTAAAGAAGAGCAAAGAATATTATGTATATTTTCAAAGACAGAGAAACAAAGAGATTAAAACCACTGTTTTTCATACTGATGTGGATTCTTACATATTCATGTACACACCAGAAAATGGGATGAATACTATGTACTTGCATGTCTTACCAAGCTCAAAAGAGACATTTCTCTATTAGATCTGCCCCATTCTACAGCAACAATAACTGCACATCTATTTTCCCCTATGTAGTAATAAAGAGTGGCACATACTGTCAGCAAAATAAATTTGTTGTGTTGCCTGCAGGAAGTCCAGAATGCTATCTGTCTTTTCAACTATGTCTTTTAAGCCTGCTGCTTCTTCTCTGTTGTTTTTGTCTGGCTGATACGTAAAATCCACACCAGTAGTTTTTGTTACCAAGCCAGCTGCTCTCATTTTTTCTTTCTGTCTCTTCTTTTTCATTTTCCTCTTTTTGTTTTTGCTTATTTTGGGACTGTCTGTCTGCTGCAGCTGTAAATTATCTTGAACAGGAGTCTCTTGCATTCCAGAATCTGTTTGTTCTCCATGTAAATTATTAGAGTTTTGTAAGCTGCTCTTTTTTTTCTTCCTTCGAATGCGCTTTCTCTTGGTTTGTCCTTGATATTCCTCCTCTGCAGATTCAAAAGAGACATGATAGCTGTAAATAAGATCTGTAATAAACATTTTAGAACTGCATACAATGAAATATTACTCCCTTCAAGTTCCATGATGTTGGAGTGGCTCTAACCTTATTTTTATGCTTGGAATGCCTTTTAGTACTACAATGTCAAAGCCAACTTTTATGAATTCACTGAGTAAGAAGACAAGTTCTTCTGCCTTCTGCTTTCAATAAAGACTCTACTGTCCTTCATGCTACATACTTTACATCACATTTACTTTTTTAAGGCAGAAAATATAGCTCTGTACAGAGAGTAAGGTCAAAAGAACTGCCAGGACAAAAACTGAGGCACATGGAATAAGGGAGCTGCCCCAAGAGCCCCACAACACTAATTGGTAGACTTGACCAAGAATGCAAGAAGAATGGATATGATTCACAATAAAAGATGACAGTGTTTATATCTACTATATCCCCCTATGATAGTGCTGTGCCTTAAAACCACGAGACATGTGTTTCTGATTCTTCTACTTTCTCCTCCTTAAACATCTTTCTCCTTTGAGATATCTTAATGCTAACTTAGCTTTGGACATCAAATTTATAGGGAAAGCATGCGAGGCATCAGTGACCTTGGCAAGTAATCTCTGATCTCCTTAACAGCCTGTCTTGGTCCTGTCATTCCCTTGCTACATTATAATTTCCTTACTAGCTAATTCTTCAAAAGGCTCAAATATCATGGGAAAGAAGTCCCTCCTGCTCTTGAAGACAGCTTTCATGCTTCTTTACTCAGATCTTATCCCTGTACACAGAGCCAGAGTTCTGAAGTCTTCTCTGACCCTGAAATGACTGCCCCTCCCACACTCTCACTTCTAAGTGTAAAGCCTCCTGGCACTAGCAAGGGAAGACTGCCAGAATCCATCTTCCCTTTGACTGCAGTGCTGCTGAAGTCCATATTCATGCCTGTAATAATTCCTGCCTAATTAACTGAAATACCCTCTTTCACGGTCTATCAAACTCCTCAGACATTTAAACAATCATGGAGTGCAGAATGCCAGTATTGTTCTAAAGTCTTGCTGTAGAAAGTTAAGCCATTTATCCTTCCCTTAGCCTCTACCTGCATGTTTCTAAATTCCTCAAAGTGCTCTGAGCCCTGTGCTCTTATTTATCTGGTTTTATGCCATTCCCTTATTTACCTAGTTTTATGCCATTCCCTTATGGTCAAAGAATCTTTGTTTGGCATAGTGCAGGAGAGACGCCTGAAGCCCGATGTTTGTTTCCAAATGATATGCAAAATCTTCTGAACCACCTCTGACATTACCAGCTTGTTTGGCTTTCTCATCACTCCTCCCCCTACCAGTCTTTGCCTCTATTTTCTCCATGGTTGGAGGCCCTCTGTTTCATTTCTGTTTCTTTTTCTGTCTTGAACTCTGTCAGCTCTGAGCCACTTTTTCTCTTTAAATATCACTACAAGACTTTTAGTGCTTTAGCTGACGGATGACTCACCGCAAAGCAATCTTCCATACTTTCTATGAAGAAGGCTGCACAAAAATAAATTTGCTGTATTGTAATTGAACACCACAGCATGTTAAAGACACACCAAACGTCACCTCATACCCACAGAGTGGAATGTTTTGCATGCATGGTATTTGAGCTAAATATCTTTTTTACATGATTTGGACATATGGGATGTGGGAAAAATAACGTCTGTGTCGCCCTGTAGGAATAAAATATCAGAACTGAAGGCAGATATGAATGGTGAAAGATGCCATAAACAAAATATCAGTGTTTCATCTTAAGATCTAATTTGGATTTTCATGTTATAATAGGTGAATTTCACTGTAAACATAGATACATTGTTCTGTGAAATTTCTCAGCCCTCTGTTAACCTGAACCACACTGTTTGCTAATAAAGCTGCTCTAATCTGTGCTCTCAGCAAAGTGGCCCAACGTACTCTTTAGACATCCATGAATCACTAAATCTCAACAAAACTACAGTATATTGTGCCACCAAGCGCCCTCAGCTGGTTTGAAGACACCTGAAAAAACTGATGCAGAAGGCAGAACAGGGCTTAAGGTGTTTTGAGTCAAATCCAGAAGTTGAGTCATCCTTGGTAGCTCAAGACAGCAGAAGGCCTGAAGCTGTCAAAAGGCAGAATGAATGTAGTCTTCTGATGTGTATGTTATTAAGATAAATACCCAATGAAAGGGAATCAGAACTGTGCTAAGTTTTCTCCAAAACAGAAAACAAATCAAACACAAGACTTTGCCAAATTCTCTTGAGGACTTAAACTGGCATTCCTCTAGCAGTTTTTATCATTCTTTGCCTCACATTTTAATATCTCTTTAGTATCTACTGCTTCATGCATGGGAGCTCCTAGTGATTCAACATCAGGAATAGATTAAATTAGAAGTTGACAAATGGCAAAGCAATGCACACAAAAGGGATTCATTTGAACAACTCACTGCTAGGATTAGAGTGAACTGTTACCAGCTTGGGAAAAACAAAACAAAAGCCAGACCTGTGCATCCGTATAGAAAGCTCAAGGAAAACATTTGCTCAGTGGGTATCAGTGATCAAAACAGCAAACACCTTGTTTGCATACATAAGAAAGAGCATGGAAAGTAACAGGAAAAATATTCCAAACCTTATACAGATCTGCTGTACTCTTCAAGCTTGTAACACTTGTTTCTTAGCATAATCCCAGCATAGTTACACTCTGGCAGACAGAGAAGGACTCTTAAAGAAGATACCAGAGAAAGAAACTTCAAAAAGATTTGTATGATTTGACTTGAAAGAAAGAATAATAACATGGGCTCTGTCTCTGTCTCCTCATGCAAGAACAAGGGGACATCTAATTAATCTGAGCAGTTTCACAAGCAAATAGAAGAAAGTAAGTACTTGTTTTACAAACAGTTCAGTTAGCTTATTGAATTCATAAGTGGGTATGCACAGGAGCCCAGGGCTTAGTGGGATTCAAGAGCTGGTTGTTTATATAGCCACAAAGACCTACCTGATTGTAACAGCTATGCTAAAATATAACTAAGAGTTGTACAAGAAATATAAACCATAATGTTTAGGTCACAGCCCACATGGTGATCTTAACAAATGAAATGTTCTGTGGGATTCACCTCCCACAACTTTAGCTACCTGAAAACACCTAGTGCATACTTAGACCTATGCTCCCTCTGATAAACCAAGAGATGCTAGCATCTTCAGAAAGCAATTTACCTCATCCTAAACCAGCTGGGATGGAAAAGCACCCTGAAGGTCTTCATCTCTTTCTCCCTTTCCTTTAACTTCAGAGGAAATGTAGACAACAACTGACAAGAATCAGTCTCTTCTACAAAATTTAACAATATGGAGGATGGTGCTTCCTAACACGAGTCTGCTCATCACACTGATTTTTACTAATTAACAAAATCCACTCTTTTATGACAAAAAACCCCAAACCATTTTTTACCGATTCTCTACATTTTGAACTAGTAGGGAAGCCTGAAAGAATTTCACTAGGTATAAATTTTGTTCCAGTAATTTTTCCTTCTGTATGGAGAGGTTTGCTATGTCAAAGCAGCATAACTGTAATGAATGCAGGGAATATATGCTACATAAGCAATGTTTAGGTGCTGAATACACACTTAAGCAACGTTGATAGGAGTATCAGCTTTTGGACTATACACACTTATAGCCACACCTGCAGCAACAGCTCGTCCTAATTCCACAAGAACTGATGATTTTTCTCCTTCTTTTCCATAATAGCCTGTCTCCTCTCTCCCTCCTAAGAACTGCCTCTGCTACACAAGTGCCCTAATTTATCACATAATCCAATTATGCAGGAGCAATTGGCTTTAACCTGCTTAGTCTGGATTTGGTGCCCTCTCAGACTGAGCAAAGTGCCTTCCAGACATAATGCCCATATACATTTTCCAGCCATAGTCATAAGTTCATAAGCATTTATTTCAGTTTCCTGAAGTTTCCTCCACAAGAACTGTTCAGAGTTTAAAATAACAGATTTCTTTGGTTTTTATTGGTTTTGCTTTTCCCCTTTTTGGATTGTTTTCAGTCCAGATTACTTTCCTGATGCAATTGACCATGCAGCTGCAGAGTCACACTAGCCTGACTGACAGAATGATGTGGAAGTGGGAATGAGCAGCCCAAAAAGGAAAGTCAGTGCCAAAAGAAAAAAGTCATCCTCTAACTGTCCATCTTATCTGGTTTGAAACATTAAAAAGTTTTCTCCATGCAAACTGCGTGTCTCCTTAACACACCAAAGGCAGAAATATGCCAAAAAACCAGACTTGAAATGAAACAGAGGATTTGGTTTCTAGATACTGCTTATTGAATTTTGATAATGAAAAGCCAGTACATCCACTTTACATCTTCAAGGAAAAACAGAAAATAATAAAAATAGTGATTTACATCAAGACTCGGAAGAAGCTGATTTTTATTTATTAACTTCTATTATATTAGCAAGTTAGTTTGTACTTATCATAAGGGCAGCTGGAGACATGAATAGATCAAATCCAAAGCTAACAGAAACAGCTGACTTTGGGCTGACTCCCATTCAGACTAACCATCATCACAAACACATTGCTGGCAATTCCGTGACTAAAAAGATGAGCTTCCTCAAGTTTATCTGTATTATTTCAGTTCCTTCAGATAATGTCAGATGGAAACACTCAGGGATAGCATCATAGAAGACAATGAACAGTGGGAGGCTATTTACTTAGGTGTCTGCAAGTAAAAGGTAGATAAAGTTCCACAGTGTGTCAAACTGATATATGGCTTTGGGTGTCTGAAAATAAACTGGTAATACTAGGGATTTTTAAAAGTCAGGTCCCTAAATATTAGTGGAACAAGCCTTTAGAACAGCGCATTTAAAAAAAATAAACACAGCAGACCAAGGAAAAGATAGTCAAAGGATATCCTATGAGCTTTAGAAATCTCTACTGACTCCAGTCAATACTGCAGCTGGCTCTCCTGCTCAAGGACCAAGTAAGTCTCACAGTAGGCTTTCCAGATGTTGCTCATAGTAATTTTGTTCTTTTGATCAAATGAAACAGGACATATGACTGCCCTATTTTTTCACCCAAACTCTTTTCTTCTCCCTGATATACTGGATGGTTTTCCCATGGTGTACCAAGCAGTCAATGCAGAGGAATCTAATTTTGGTTTAGGATCTTGCAAGGGAAAAATATAATGGTATCTTAATTGGCACTAAAAATAACAGCAGCTATAATTTGGCCAAGAGTGAAAAGCTGTGGCTAACGAATACAATAAAATGTAATGGCTCATCAGAATAAAAGCCAAACTGGAAAGATCTCAGGAGCACAAGATGACACTAATAGTTTTACACTTTTTTAGGAAATTGTTTCAAATCATAATTTGAAATCAGAAGAAAACACACTCCAAAGGTCTTCGTAATCTTTTGACATTGGAGAAAATTGCAAAAGACTGGACAGGAATAGGGACTATCTCTTCTTTGTTCATTCATGCTATGTCTGTATACTCAGAAGTGAAGAATTCATATGAAACTAGCAAATGCTACATAGCACAACAGAGTACTACCTCTTGGATTTACCACAAATCCAATTAACAGTAATGGCAATAATAATTAAAGGCAGATATCATTGTCTGCAACAGTTTTTAATCCTAAATGTTTTTCTGACTGTAAATACATGTGAATTTGCCTTACTTATAAGCTATGTCAAACTTCTGCTGTAAGAGGAACTGTACTTGGTTACAACCAATATCTACCTAGTACTATAACATTTATCAAGCAGCAGTCATATGCTGCATTCAAGCTAAGGATTTATACATTGCTATAATGATGTTTCTTCTTTTGTACTTTTTACTGTAATAATTGCCATTGCTTTATTTGCTTTTTGACTGCTGCTGAGTGCTGAGATGTTTTCACAGCTATTTATCATACTGCAAAATCTTACTCTTGCTTGGTAACAGCCAGTTCTGAGCCAACCATTTTGCAGGTGGGTTTTGGCTGTTTATTTTTTCCTAAGAAAATCACTTGACAACTATCTGAAATGTGTTTCATGTCTCATTTTTGAAAGATCACTCAATGTGAGATCATGCTGCATCCAACTCTTGTCTTTAGCGCAGTCAATATCTTTGTATCTATCAGGACACCTTCTGACTCCAGTGCTCACCCTTTACTTACTTGACCATCTACAAAACTCAAGCCTCCAGCTGTGACCTCCCTGTTTTCAGAACCACTGCATTCTGTTAATCTATTTACCTATTCTGGGACTTTGTCTCTCATGCTATGTCTATGTGCCCCCTGTGAAGGGCTTTATCAAAAACTTTGTGGAAATTCAAGGAAAGCACATCTGCCGTAGCACCCTTACCTACATATTCCCTGGCTCTTCAAAGAATTCCAAGATATATAGACATTTCCTCTTTGCAAATCTCACACTGATCTCTCCCATGCAGATCACAGGTTTCCCAGCATCCACAAATCTTATTTTGCATTATAATTTGTGCTAAACTGCCTAAAGCAAACACCAGGCTTGCAGGTCCCTGATGATTTAAGAACTGTTTAAAAAACCTGGCATCACACTATCCAGCCACAAAGTCTCTGATAACAAGGCAATTTGAAAAGCAAGTGGTTATGCAGCATTATAAGTAATGTAGGCATTTTAATTTTCCTTGAATTCTTTCAGAAATTTTAGGTCAATAAAATCTGGTAGCAGTGATTTTATTGTTTATCTTATTGCAAGACCATTAAATCACTTCAGTTTCACACATCCTCTGAGAAAGCCCAAGAAAGAGTGTTCCAGCATGGGATTCCTCACAATTTTTCCCCACAGGTAACATCAAAGAATTTCTTCAACTTCTCTGAAACAGGCCTCTTCAAGTACTCCTTCTACAGCACAATCATTGGCTCAGAAGACTTTGTAGCATTTGCTCAAATATGCCTTAGCCTGTCTTACCCTGTTTTTACATTTAAAATATCATTTGGGTGTGAACTGAGCTTTTTAAAGGACACCGACTTCTTTGTAACAACTTCCTTTACTCTGTTGTCTAGCTCTGCTGTTTTCCTTTCACTTTTCCTCAGGGATTTCATGACAGGTGGTGGATGCTGGCCTCGAATATCACATACGGTGTCCTTAAGTAGCTTCCACACCACCTGGTACAGCTCCCTTCTCTTTTTTAGGTTCTTTTTGGCAAGTATCTTTACTTTTGTGTAATGTCCCTTCTCAAAATGGATCACAACTGCTGTGGGTTTTTTTTGTCTTTTTTTTTTCTGTTGTTGTTTGAGTAGGATGTTGAACCTAATGCTTGCTGTGCCTCTTGTGAGTCAGACTCCATCCAGAAAAAAGTCAAGAGCCACATTTCCTCTCAGAGCCCCACCAACCAATGCCTTGGTTATCAACTTTTCACAACATCCTGATGTGAACAGGGATACATGGAAGGGATAAATGAACAGAGATAAATGGAACATCCCACTACCTACTCTCCGCTGCTTCTCTGATCTTTCAGCACACAGCAGTGAGTGTTCACAATCCCAGCTGGATATACGATGAAAGAGACTCCGAGCTTGCTTTGCGTTTTGATATGTAGACTCAGCAACTCACACACTGACCTAACGCATCCAGGAGATACTTGAAACCATTCCAACTAATAAATTAATTTTGACAATAATGTTTCAGCCTCCTGTTACTTCATGCAAAAAGCCATGCTTGATGAAGCCCTCAAGGTTTAAGCAACTGTTACGATACAGATTCTGCATCCTTCAGCGACTTATTTTTTAAACAAAAGCAAATATTTTGACCTCTTATTGATCTTTCTCATTATTTTTTAAATTTCAAGCTCACTGTCTTCATTAATTTTGGGTTTTTCTGGGATGGTGTGCGAACAATCTGAATCAGTCACCACTGTACAGAGGCACCACACAGCACTTCCTAAACGGACTCAAGGGTGTTCCTCTAAACCACTCTTGATTCAGCTACGGTATCTCTGTGAAGAAAATAAAGTCATGGAGCTGAGTACATTCATGGACATGAAAGAAGAACATATTCAATGGCAAATGGTAACTCTTTTGAAGGCTAATAAATCAGAAACGCTTAAGGATCCTAAAGCTGTCTATGGAGTTTCTACAGTTCAGCAGCCACAAAGACTAATTGCTACTAAATACAGAAATCTTCTTAGTCTTTAGCTAATAAGATTACACCTTTGTATTTGAACAGAAAGCATCACCATGAATTGGAAGAGAAGATTTGTAATGTTTATATCAAAAAACCCTGGAAGCATTTTGAACATTTCATGTCATATTTACACTTAAACCCTCTGATTTTCCTTTAACTTTGCAGGACACAAACACACATTGAGAGTTTTATCTAAAGTATTTCCCCCCCCACCCCGAGATGGTTTTCAACCAATGCTCAAAAAATCCAAAGCTCTCCCTTTGCTCAGAATAACAACAGAAATGATAAGAAAAGCTGCAATCTTAAAATGCTCTTCAGCATTTAAAATGTTCTTTCCAAATTTACCACTAAAATAGTGCAAAGCGGAAAAAGTTATTTAGACTGCAAGACCACAGACTATTAAATGATAAGCAACTTAATGGAAAACTGATATCTAGTTTTCCCCTGTGATAAAGGAGTATCAAAGAGCAGAAACTAAAAGTAAAATCTTTTGTACAAGAGCTATCCAAAAGTACACAGACACAGACATAGTAAAATGAAGATACTCAGCAACAAAACCCAGCCCAAATTTATCAATTTCAGTTATCAAATATTTAAATATGATACCTCAATTCAATTTCTGCAGCATTTCATAATATTTAAAACTTTTTACACAGCATCCAATAACCTATCACATTTAATCCCACATATGAAAGAGCTGCCACAAACCCAATCTGTTACATATTTCAGTAAATTCTAGTTGAAAATACTTTGGGAAACAAAAGTCTGAAAGACTATTTCCTTTATCTATGTACCTTTGGATCTTAACTCTGATTTGAATTAAATTTAATTACATAAAATCATAGAATCAGAATAGTTAGGGTTGGAAAGGACCTTAAGATCATCAAGTTCCAAACCCTCTGGCGTGGGCAGGGACACCTCGCTCTAAGCCATATTACCCAAGGCCTCGTCCAACCTAGCCTTGAACCCTGCCAGGGATGAAGCATTCACAGCCTCCCTGGGCAACCCATTCCAGTGCCTCACCACCCTAACAGGAAAGAATTTCCTCCTTATATCCAATCTAAACTTCCCCTGTTTAAGTTTTAACCCATTACCCCTTGTCCTATCACTACAGTCCCTAATGAAGTCCCTCCCCAGCATACCTGTAGGCCCCCTTCAGATACTGGAAGGCTGCTAGGAGGTCTCCATGCAGCCTTCTCTTCTCCAGGCTGAACAGCCCCAGCTTTCTCGGCCTATCTTCATACAGGAGGTGCTCCAGTCCCCTGATCATCCTTGTGGCCCTCCTTTGGACTTGTTCCAACAGTTCCATGTCCTTTTTATGTTGAGGACACCAGAACTGCACACAATACTCCAAGTGAGGTCTCATGAGAGCAGAATAAAGGGGCAGGATCACCTCCTTCGACCTGCTGGTCATGCTCCTTTTGATGTAGCCCAGGATAGGGTTGGCTTTCTGGGCTGCAAGCGCACACTGAAGCCGGCTCATGTTCATTTTCTCATCGAGCAGCACCCCCAAGTCCTTCTCCGCAGGGCTGCTCTGAATCTCTTCTTTGCCCAGCCTGTAGCTGTGCCTGGGTTTGCTCCGACCCAGGTGTAGGACCTTGCACTTGTCATGGTTAAACTTCATGAGGTTGGCATCAGCCCACCTCACAAGCATGTCCAGGTCCCTCTGGATAGCATTCCTTCCCTCCAGCGTATCAACCGAACCACACAGCTTGGTGTCATCGGCAAACTTGCTGAGGGAGCACTCAATCCCACTGTCCATGTCACTGACAAAGATGTTGAACAAGACCGGTCCCAACACTGATCCCTGAGGGACACCACTCATTACTGGTCTCCAGCCGGACATTGAGCCATTGACCACAACTCTTTGTGTGCGGCCATCCAGCCAGTTCTTTATCCACCGGGTGCTCCATTCATCAAATTGATGTCTCTCCAATTTAGAGACAAGGATGTCGTGTGGGACAGTGTTGAACACTTTACACAAATCCAGGTAGATGACATCAATTGCTCCACCGCTGTTTTCTAACCAGCTTTGTAAAACCATGGATGTTTGAAGAAAAGGGTTCAGCTTATTTTTATTAATCACAATCTAAATTAATTACATTTTAAAGAATAGTTGAAAATATTAATGTAAGTAAATTCTTAATGACTAAGAGCTCTATATTAAGCTAATTGTAAATATGCAGAAAAGTATGCTATAAAAATGAGAAAAACCACAGGGAAGATCTAAACAGTTGTATAAGCTGGTAATGTGTCAAGCTGTAATAGATGGGAATCTGGTGCCACAGCCATTCCAATGATGCAGGTTTGCTTTCACCGTGTGCTACACTGCAATGGGGCTCTGCCGTGGCTAGAGCTGTAAGGTCAAACTGCTCAAACCTTTTTCCCCTCCCACAGTGAACACTCCAAAACAGCTTTCAAACAGGAAAGCTAGATTTTATTAGAGTAGGCATTACAACAGGTGATTCTGGGGGAAGAAAACTTAATGTGAGGAAAATTAAAACAAAACAATACATTATAGTATCTACATCTTGCCTACTACGTTCTCATAAATCAATTCTCTTTGCTTAGGCTTGCTTTCAGTCCCGCACATCAGCGAGTTCCAGAGTTGCAGAAGAGTTTGCAGTCTTGTTTGAGTCTCTAGGGAAAGTCCTTCTGAAGCCTCGGTTCCTGCTGTTCTCAGCAGACACCTGGTCTCTGTTATGCATAGATCTTATTCCTTGGCCACCATCATGCCTCCCCAACCTGTCTGTCCTTTATGATCCAGAAAGTTATTCTCTCTCAGCAAATGCCTCCTCATCTCCCAAGAGCTCCACCCTGGCTCCTCTACTGGGCAACTACAGTTTTTCAAAAATGAAACATTATATACGACATAAACATGTGATTATCCATAATAAATGGAAAATAAGACAACAAACTGATACCATGTGCTACCCAAATAAATGTTTGGGAAGTGACTGAAATAATTGTCACATGCTCTCAACAGGAGATCACATATATTCTATCTTCCTAGGGATTAATCCCACTACATCATCGGCTTTATACTATTAGATCACCTATTTCTTGGCATAGCAAAATGCAACTGGAATAACACCAATCATTCAGTCTTTGTAATTTCCAGGATTTCTTGTGCTGCCTCCCAAAAGAAAAACACTTAAAATGGCAAAGCAAGCACAATGACTTGTCTATTCAGCTTCGTAAAGTGTCAAGTTCTCTTTAGTTTTCATTGAATTCATTGAAAAATAGTTGCTCTGAATCTCACTGAAGCATAGTATCTTCTCTTGAAAATAAGAGCGACTTCCTTATTGTTCTTCAGTTATATGGTCTGTGGAGTAACCCTGCTACGATAAAGGCAAATGTGTTCATCTGTCTACACTTGACATTATATTTCATACAAAGTTTAAAATCTGTCATCTGCTTGCAGAACAGTTTTCATCACATGCTGCACCCCCAATCTCAATTAGTGGTGATGCTATTGCTTTTTTCTTTGCTTAGTGCACTGCCTGACATGTCTAGAAACTGAAAGTTTAATTTCCCACTTCATAGAACTTTAGTATCAATAGCTGTAATTCACAGGCTATACATAATATGCCACAATATGCATACCCTTCTTTGGTATATCTATATGTGTGCTTAGAGGTTAATTACTAATGAATCTCCCACATGCTTTCATGAACTGTCTGATGTATACTACTATTAATCCCATTGGGAGGAAGGTAAATCACCTTGTTGACATAAAATGCCAGGGAAGGAATAAAAAGGCTCTCAAAGAGAGCTGATCCTGCCGCAAGCATCTAACTTGAACCCACAAGCTTTCTTCTAGGCAGGATGTTCTCCAACAGTGAGATACCCAGCAGCAGGTAAGAAATCTGTGAGAGGAGGAATAAATCCAGGCCTAATAAGCATCTCTCTAGGGCTTAATAATGTTTCCTTTGTGCATCTTCCACAGTCTAGACAATAGCTTTGGACAAAGTAATTGTGATACAAGTCATTTGGCAGCTCTGTCAAAGCTCTGACATAGGAGGCTATTGTACTACTGTGTCACTGAATATAGCCTGGGACAGACTATGACTTGTAAGCATGTTAAGCTGTACTGGGTACCGTCAGTACGTATGGCATTGACCAAGCAGTTAGTTTTGAAGACTTTTTTGACTTAGCGAGGACAAAGTTTCAAACATGTCCCTCTCTCCCCCAACCCCTTTTCTCTGTCTAAACTGACCACTTCCAGTCTGAAAGAAGGAAATAAGTGTAACCAAGCAATGTTTAACCCTGATGGAGCTGGATAGCACATCAGTGTACTTTGCTGTCCCGTCAATCCTTTCAGACTTTGTTCTTTGTGACCTTTTTGCAGTAATTATTAACAACAGTTTTACACATGATCAGGACAGCAGAGGAGGCTCAGGGCAGACCTTCCAATACCTAAAGACAGCCAACAAGAAATCTGCAGAGGGACTTTTACAAGGGCATGTAGTGACAGAACAATGGGGAACGGCTTTTTACTGAATGAGCCATTAGATTAGACATTAGAAATTCTTTACAATGAGACTGGTGAGGCCCTGGCACAGGTTGCCCTGAGAAGCTGTGGCTACCCTATCCCTGGCAGTGTTAAGGTCTGTCTGTACAGGGCTTTTAGCAACCTGGTCTACCAGAAGCTGTCCCTGACCATGGCAGGGGGTTGGAACTACATTATTTTTAAGGTCCCCTCCACCCCAAACCACTTTGTAATTCTGTGATTATTAAGCCAGTTGCACAAAGTGAACATGCTGAATGTTAGACGCAAGGAACATCCGTGTATCCAATAGATACCCAAGAACAGTTTTTCAATTGGTTTAAGCAGTAACAGTCTCTTTAATTAAGAAATATGTCTTGTGGAAAAGAGAAATAATCTCATTGCAAATGCAGCAGTTTTGCCAGACTCAGAAGCTGAAGCTTCATTTGGCCTTTTTCACCTTGAGAGCACACAAATTTTTACAGCTGATGCAGACTGGCTCAGTAGGTCTCTTAAATTTAAAAATATCCATAATAGTTTTATATTTTACATGATTGTTGCTGTTCCTACCTGTATAAACTATCCAAGTGCTTTTGCACTATACTACCATTGCTTTTATAGCTACATCACACGCTATTCAGGAAGTGCGAGAAAAAATATTGCATATGTATCAACCTGAGTATTTTCTGTGGGGACACAGGAGACCGAAATTGCTTTCTTGGAAAATAAGTTTTTATTTTTTTTTTGTATAAAGACTCTTGTATGGCTGCTTATTTTATGAAAAAGTGCTTTTAAATAAACACCCCAAACCATAATCAACTGGAAAAATACTCCAGAACGACACAACCCAATGTACTACATTTTATACAGTTCCTAAAGGTTTTATGCACAGCTCAGTTTAGTTTCAATTCTTTCCAAAGGACAACTAAAGAGATGCAAAATGGACCATGAGAAAGAGAGTCATTTTCTTATGCACCGATGAACAGTAAAGAGAAAGCAGGACAGAAACTCAACAAAATTAACTTGTTTAAATAAAAAATAAAGTCCAAGAAAGCTGCAGTAAAGTTCAAGCTCCCAACACAACTCATCACCAAAACTAACGCGGGTTTCTGTCTTCTCAAAGAACTGGTGGTTTGACTTTGGTAGTCAGTTCCTTTGTTCACAGGACTTTTTTCATTTTGTAATACTAAAGAGTTCACAAAAATCTTGCAGTAACATGACCAATAAGCAGCAGCAACAGCTTGAGGTCCTCTAGAGATAAAGGCCCAGAGCCCTGATCTCTGTAAAAGCACGACTGGGAATAGGGGCCTGTGGATGGATCATGTGCCCTGCTCTGTGGTGTTGGCTATTTCTCCAGCTGAGCAACATCATGGGAGACTGCAGCTTGAATTTTACTCCTCATTCATTCTCTGTACAAGATACATGCTAACCAGGACTTCATACAACATTCATTTCTGTTGCCTTATACTGTAGCGGGTACAGAGAACTTCCACTGTACTAACAAGTACAGTGATGCAAAAAGCTGGCAGAAGTTCACCAGAAAATAGACCACAAACTGCTCAGAATAATTCAAGGCTTTCCATTCACTTGGCTTTAAAATAAGTATTTTGCTACAAGCAAGTTTAAGTGTATGGAATTACTGGCATTAAAAAAGAAGGCATAAAAAAAGGATGTATAAACCCCTTGTAAATCCATGTGAACTAACAGATAGTCAATAGACTAAAAAAATAGTCAATGAAAGTTTATACAGCTTGCAATAAAACTGCTAGAGGCATTTCGCTTTAATACACTGTTAATCATGAATGTATTTAATCAAACAAAAATGCTAGACTTAGAGTGGAAAGTACAAGCACTGCAGTTGATCACCACAGAACACTTCCAAATAATTTAACCATTGCATTTTTATTTAGATATTTTTCTGCATATGTGCAAAAGTTATAACACCATCTCTACAGCTTTTGCTGAAATTCCCTATGCAAATCTATGCAGTTTTGCACTAAACGTGTGATGATTTTCAAAAGCAAATATTTCTGATTATTAGTGGATGCTGAATACCATTACAATTTCTAGAGATACGTAAAAAAACATCCAACGTAACAGTTTTTTCATTCACTAAAATATCTTACAATCTTCTTGAATTAGAAACACAGATAAACATATATGTAACACATGTGAAGTAAGAGGAGCGTGACCAGCAGGTCGAAGGAGGTGATCTTGCCCCTTTATTCTGCTCTCGTGAGACCTCACTTGGAGTATTGTGTGCAGTTCTGGTGTCCTCAACATAAAAAGGACATGGATCTGTTGGAACAAGTCCAGAGGAGGGCCACAAGGATGATCAGGGGACTGGAGCACCTCCTGTATGAAGACAGGCTGAGAAAGTTGGGGCTGTTGAGCCTGGAGAAGAGAAGGCTGCGTGGAGACCTCATAGCAGCCTTCCAGTATCTGAAGGGGGCCTATAGAGATGCTGGGGATGGACTCTTCATTAGGGACTGCAGTGGTAGGACAAGGGGTAATGGGTTAAAACTTAAACAGGGGAAGTTTAGATTGGATATAAGGAGGAAATTCTTTCCTGTTAGGGTAGCGAGGCACTGGAATAGGTTGCCCAGGGAGGTTGTGAATGCTTCAATCCTGGCAATGTTCAAGGCTAGGTTGGATGAGGCCTTGGGTAATATGGCTTAGAGCGAGGTGTCCCTGCCCATGGCAGGGGGGTTGGAACTTGATCATCTTAAGGTCCTTTCCAACCCTAACTATTTTATGATTCTATGATTCTAAGGAACCACTGCATACAATATATGATAATCTTTCATCCTTCCTTGATATATTCTGTTTCCTTTTCAGAGAAAAAACCCCAAATTGCATCCAAAGCTGTATAATACTTGGCATTAAAGGGTCCACCCATCAATGACATATTCAAGATTATAGTTCCTAAGTTCAGCTAAGCAGCATTTCAGAATGGACTATAAGTACCTACAACACCAGGCACCTGTATTCCTTAAAACAATCATAGGCAAATGTAGTTAAAGAATCACTGAAGAGCAGAAAAAACAAAAGGGACATCAGGAAAACAGGGGTTAGAAGGAAGCCCAAATTAAACACAAAAAGCCCAAGAAAGAGCGAGTTAGTAATGGAGGAAAATGTGAGATTTCCACTGGCCAGTGCTACAAAGGAGATGCCAAGAAAATCCGTTACCTCCTTTATTTTAAGTAAGAGAAAAGCTGGAAAAAAAAGAAGATTAAACCTGGATCCTGAACTGAAAGAAGAAGAGCTGTATCATTGTCTTACTACTTTAAGTCTTCCTGTCTATCCTAAGGCTACGTATTTCTATTTCTTAAGGAGCTCTACCAAGCACAAATTAACATTTCTCTCCTCTACAGTGTTCACCTATATACCAAATAAAGAAGTGCTGAACAAAGAATCAATCAATCCTTTTCTCTGGCAGGAGAATGTGAAGCATAGACACTATGTTCTTTTCAGTAAAAATACTACAGTTCAGCTAAGGTATTTAACCGAGATGTACAAACTACAATAATACCCACTTCTCTTTCTGTGGTCACGTAAAAAGAGACAGGCTCCTCCAAATGGTAAGTCTGATCGTAGCAAGGTTTTATTATCATCACTTGTTATAATACCACTAGATGCTTCTCTTCACTCTAAACGAGCAGTTTAGAGGAGTATTCTTGTAAGTTTCAGTGAAGAGGTGGAATAAAATTAGGTTCTGGCACAGACTGTTCTATTGCAGCAGTTCAGGGTAGGAAGTGTTACAGACCTGCAGACCAGCCCTGCAGTGTGCCATAGTCGCTGCCTCTTTGTGCTGATCTATCAACACCATCTTAATTTCAATCACATTCTTATATGCATATTATTGCTCATGTCTTTATATATTTGGGCTTCCACAGAAGAGTCTTTACTATTTTACATTGCTTGTGATATGAAAAGTGCGTTGATTCAAGCATTCAGTAAAGTCAAGCTCCCTGAGGAATGCCTTAAAAAAGGCACACACTGAATTCAGCTACCTTGTGCCTAACACCAACAGAACTGTTTATTAAAATAGCACACAAAGATGTTTGAGCTTACTGTGTTAGCATCAGTACAGATAATGGTCAACGACACAAAGGAATAACTAAAATTGAAACCAGATAAATAATGAACTTAAAATTTAATGGAAAACTAACTTCTATTTTTTAGTTAAGTATAGAAGAACTAAGCCTTTTTAGTATATTGAATGAAGGCAGCAAAAGAACAGTTGCTACACTTGGGTACTAAGAGCTATTTGAGATATTTTCACTTTATTTGCTGCTTCCCCTAGAATGCTATCTGGGTAAATACAGACAGAATTCCTGTATTTAATGACAGTCAATTTTCACAAAGTTTCACAGCAAATAATTTTTATATCAACTAAACAGCTGTATACCTTTGTCATTCTTGGAAATCATATCTTACACATCATTTTATAGCAGAATAACAAAGCACTTTATTAAAAAAATATATGTAACAAAGAGTATTTGCTTCTAACTCCTCATCTTTAGAGATACTAAGAAGAGATGTTTCCATTTGTAAATATTCAAGAAATGCTGATACACTAACAGAGTGCATACGAAAAACATTACCAGAATTTAACAGCCTGTGATCATATTGCAAACCCGAGCCATACAGATAAGCAACTACCTTAAATGATTTAAAACAAAGCATGAATAGAATCAAGCTCACTGTAATGAAGATGTATTTTTTTATTAAATGTTTGTTAGGTTCTCTTTAAGATATTGCAACCATTGTGGTCCCATTATACTTAAGATATTCAATCTAGTTAGTCTATTATTCAAGCTACGATAACAAGGTTTTAATCTAATATTATAACTGACATTGTGACAGTGCAATTTCTATTTGCCAGTGAAAAGCAAAGCAACAAAATACATTTGTATTTTTGCGGCTATCTGTGCCAGGATGGTGATATTCAGTTCAGTGTTACATTCACACCTTGATCCTCGTTCCACATCACCCACTGAGACTAATGTACTAAATGAATTTGAATTGGTAGAATCTCTTTCTAGCAGTCAGGACTTCAGGTCACATGGCATTTTTCATCCTGTTCTACACACCTTAAAGTTGGACTTACCAGTGAATTAGATTTATGTTGCATTCCCTCAATGCTCCTAGCATTTATGAATTCAGCTTTTAAATAACCCCTTGTAAAAAAGCAACTTAAACCTTTCATTCATGCTTATTAGATTGGTGAAAATTTGGTAACATCCACCTAACGAAGCAAAAATAGTTGTGTAAAACTGGTTCTGAGTTCTTTCCTACTCCCTCAGTATCAAGAGAATTTTGCAGAGTGAGGTGTATGGAAGTCTTGCCAAGTATCATCAACCCACCCTGAAATAAACAGCTCTGAGAAAGTAAGGTAACTTAATTCTTATGGAATAGTGGAGAATCAGCAGAACAGGTATGATTTCACACCTGACATTAGACCAGCTAGGCCAAGACTGGAGATGCAAGACTACTGTTTAAAATACCTGCATAAAGAAAAGGAGGGAAGTGTCAGATGTTGGCATTGGCCAGCTACTGTAAACTAGCAGACTCATTCACATCAGTACAGCTGTGCTGGTTAAACCAGCTGAGAGTCTGAGAACACTCAGATTACATGCAGAGGAGTTTGTGAGGAGGAGCATCATCGGCTGGATACAAATAATCTAGTACTGTGAACCACAGATGAAGCTGTTGAAGTGATTTGCTCTTTATCAGGAGAGGCTGTATCTTTGCCCTAATGCCTACTTGCGTAGTTGTATACTGCCAAAGCAGCTGGCGGATGGAACTAATGGTACATAGATGCAGCAAAACAATACACAACTTTGGCAGCAATAAGAGAAACTGCAGTACCTTTGGTCAGCCAGAAGAACATGTAGCTCATAGCAACTGAGGATTCTTGGAATGCACTGACATTGCCTCTAGTGCATTTTGGCTAGATTACAGCAATAAATTTGTGTATGCTGGTATTTCTGTCTTTTGCTATAGCAACATAACTTTCACTTTTTTCAGCCCTTGGGGGGGGTGGGACAGATTGCTGGGAAAAGAAAGGGTGAATGAAGCTGATGCACTGCATGTGCAACGCAAATCATGTAATTCTGGGTAATCATGATTCTACAATGAAATAAGGGACTTCTCTGAGTCGGTCTAGTATACAGAAGGCTCCAAATACAGTTCAAATTACTAGCAAGGCACACTCCAGTCATGAACTAATTTCCACTTGCAGCAGTAAAATAGAAGTTAGACAGCATGAAACTAGCAAATAATATTATTTAGCAAAAGTGTTGGGAAAGGGAGATGGATAGAGGATGATATTCAAAGCATCCTTGGCATGGGTTGCTGTTGCCTAGAGAGGTTCAGTACTTCAGAAGACTGCTACCTTGAATTTTGCAGAGTGCAATAACAAAGGATACAAGAAATTTCCCAAGAGGAGACTGAATGGAGACACACTACTGTATCAGTGTGTGGCTGTAAGCCTGCAAATAGCCAGACATTACAATAGCTGCTATAACAGAACAACAAAAATACGAAGTCATTGGGTAGGTCCAATTCTGACTTTCAACATGAGCCAGCAGCATTTTCTGTATCTTACACAAAACACTTACATAAAACTGTTTTAGAAAAAAAAAACCCACAAAACCATAGTTACTACTACTCCCCACGCATTCTTTTTCCTGGTATCTTAACTGCCCTGGTCCATATTTCTAATCAGCCATACTGATTGTAAACCCCTTCATGTTAGAATCAAGCTTTCTACTCTGTTTTTAAAGTGTCCAGAGTATTTAATCAGAACAGCAATATATAACAATAGAAATGCTGCATTCAAAGAGCTTTCATCTTCCCATCTTTCTTTTTGAATGAGAGACTTGAAAATACTGCATTGGAACAAATCTTTTTAGAGAGAAAGAGCAACATAAGCCCTAACTGCAAGAGGATGAACCAGGATCATATTCTTGTGCTTATTATTCGCAAATGTGTTGTCTCTCAGTGGGCATTTGGGTCTCGATACGCAGGACAGCAACATGTTGCTTTGGTTCCATACCAACATGTTCACAGGCAATAGCAGAGCAGTGAAGGTTATGAATTTACATGCAACCAACCATACAACTGATAGCCAAAATGAAAATATCATGTATTAATAGTGATCAGAAACCTTTCCAAGACATATAAAACAAATCTCCTTCTTTTACAGGTGGTGAACTGAGATACAGAATGATGAAGGCTTTGAGCAGCCAGACACCAAACTGTAAGATTACTGACATGCCTTTCCCCTTAATCCATCACCCTCTTGGCCTTACCTTGCTGCTCCATGATGATTTAAGTACAAAAGCTTAGGTCTTGATTATGTTTTTGTTATGAAATAAGGAGGTGAAAGTACTCAAACAGTGTCAGATATTCAAAGTGCTGGGTGTCTGCTCAAGTGAGGCAGTAATTATAACAGTGCTAGCTTTTTGCAGGGATCTAAGGTGGTTCTTGGCACGGCTATTTCTTATCCTTTCTGATCCTTTGCCTACTGTCACTATGACGACAGAAAGCCTGCAACACAGCTGCAAGGAGGGAGAAAGGGGGAGCACACTCCAGCTGAGAGGGGAGAAGGCACTCAGTGGGTGGGGGACAAGAACAGAAAAATGATACTGGAAGCTAAAATGATGCAGGCAAGAAAGAAGAGAACAGGAGGCCACAAGTACCTCTTTGTTCTGTGAGGGGCATCTCTTAGATTAAGGGATGATCAACCAAAATGTTTGTCATCACTGTAATGCAAAATGAAACAAAAAGCAAGAAAAAAAAATGCAACAGAGATAAAAGGCCTTAAGTCCCTCTTATCCTGCTTCATGACTGCCACCTGACCAGTGGAACCTACTTCAACCAAATTACTTTTAGATTTATGACATGTAAACAATACCAGATTCAGTCTGAGACCACATGGTGGAAAAGGAAGAAAAAGGACAAGAACCAACACAGAAAGTGAAGGTAACAGCCAGAGTAAACATGTCTTATTAAAATGCACTACTTGGTGAGTTCTGACTCTGTTTAAGCACACACCTGCTGTCTTTTTTTGCATTCTTTTTACTATGTTAAAATATAAAGGCATAAACCAGGATTAGGAGTACATTGTTTTCTGCACTACAGAAAAGCATAGGAATGAAATCTCATTTCAAAGGTACATTTTTGTTACTCAAGTATTCAAGACCTTCTCAGAAGCATGCAGAAAGTTAATTAATACTTACAGCATCTAGAAGTGTACTTGTTTACAGTTATAGAAATACAAATCAAAGATCTTTAATAAAGCATTACTATACAGCTATGGATGGCTAAAGTAAAGCATTAGCAATGTATCATATTACCAAACACTATTTTTTCCTTAATACATTTTCAGCATTTACAGCCTTTTCTAACATTACACATAAATTTGGACTAAAAATCTGGGGCAGAATTCTTTAACATTCCATTTCCAAAGACACTTTCCGCAGGTGTTTTGGGTTTTGTGGTGGTTTCTTTTTCTTTTTCTTTTTCTTTTTTTTTAGTGGAGTGTCTACCAGTGTCATAGCAGTAGAAACTATCACACGAGAACTACTGAAGCCTTCAGCAACGTAAAACAACTCCCAAGCCATACCATGAAGCATGAGTTCTGTAACAGTCCCATATGCTTGTGGATATATTGGCATTTAGGAGATGTAAATAGTTACAGAAAGTGGTACTTGGAAATGACTGGTTTCTACAATGTATGTAAACCTAAACTAGTGATTCATACTTACAGTTAAAATTGATAGCCCAATCCTGTGTTTAAAAGCCCTCAGAGGGCAGCAGTGAATTTCACAGTCACCTTCAGGAGGTTCAGACTTGTTTGTTGTGAAATCAAGAGAGGTGATTACTCGATTCTAGCTGGCTGCTTGACAGATCACTGAAATTGCTTTTAACACTGCTGCAGGATACGGTAGTCTGCAGATATTTTCTGTAAGCGACTGCTCAAGCTACACCTACCTCAAATGTTTATAATTTGTATCACATGCAGTACACTAAAGAAAGGTTTCCAAAAATGAAGTCAGCCAGCTTTTGCAGCATGGTACATCAGCAAGCATTTCTTTTAAGCTTACATTTCATTCCTTGGTGTCATTTTCAAAAGGAAACCTTCTCCTGTTCGACAGAACAAGATTTTAAAATTTTCCAGAGCAATATTTAATTAGATAAGTTGATTTGATTCAGGTCTTTCTCACCCTTGCAGTTTAATTCCAGTGATGTAAGTCAAGTGATATCAATTGCTATAAATGGGGGCACTAGTGGGCCTAGATTTTTTTAAATCAAGCCTGAGATAACAAACAATTAAATACTTTATCTGAACTCTGAAAATAAAAATGCTTATTCAATTTCAGAAAGAAATCTGCGTTGATTTTATCTGTTAGGAATGTCATTGCATCTATCAACAAGTACAAGGTCTGCAGAAAGGATGTTCAAGGAGAGAACATCTCAAGTACAGAATTCTTCACCAGCATCTCTACTTGTAGTGGCATCTTTCGCTATAACTGGTTCCCAAATGTCAAGTACACTTAAGCAGAAAAAGAAACTGGCTGTAGAAGAGAAAGTTGCTTAGCCTCACAGACATCTCCCCTTCCAAGTTATTGATTAATCTAGAAACACCAGCAACATTATGGAAAGGCTTATATGAACAGCCTTAACAGAGGTGTCGTTGTTGTTACAGCTTGCTTTCTGAGGATGACATACACGAGAGAATGCATGAAGTTTTGAGAGCTCAGGAAAATCTGCCATTCACAAACTGGCAATTAATTTGTGAATTTCTACAAGGACAAACCTGAATTACAGAAAGCTATCATCTGTATTTTTATCACGCACAAAGATACTGATTTTATAATAATGACATCCAAACTGGCAAAGAATTGAAACCAGAACATCCCAAATTAACTAGATGAATTCATTAATAGAAATAAAAAGAGACTTAGCGTAACCATTAGAAATACAAAAGAGCCAAAACCCCATATAATCACTGCTTCTTCCTTGCTGAATTATTGAAAACCGCTTGTAAAAGTGGCAACCCTTTTAAAGTTAAGTTTTCAACCTGCAAGGCCAATCATCCTTACTAGAAAAGGAAAGACCCATGATAACAAGTCTGAGGAAAGGAGGAGAGCAAAACAAACATTACAGCAATTGTTTCAAAAGACATTGAATGTTGGAAAGGAAAAGTATTTTTTTTTTTTTTTAGCAAGTTGTAAGAAAAATCTGGACATCTGTAGCTCACGTTAACTTCCTGATGCTATCATCTGAAATATGATTTGGTGCATCTGTATTGCAAAGCACTATTATATTAAGTGAAGAGCTGTACTTCAGCAGCTCATTACTTGGAGATGATTATTTAACACCTTTCATTATTCAGGCATACTTAATGAAGCCTTAAATTATATGTGATTTTTATCTTTTCTTTTTTTTTTCAGTGGAATAAAACTGGCCCAAAAGAACTTTACTGCTTTTTCTTTTCTTTTTTTTTTTGCAAATGCAGAATTCTTACCCACAAATTGATGCAGTTTCCTTGATCTGTCTGTTTTTTTCAACACATGGCCTTCTCGAAACCACAAATACTACATGCAGTACTGGAGTTTATATTATTAAAAGAATGCTGTAAAAAGGGATATACATAAAAGAGCTACAAAAATGACTTGAGGATTGAAGTAAATATCTTCGAGCAATACATAAGTGAATCTGTTTATCTAATCAGGAAAGATTGATGATGACTTGATTACTGTGCTGCTTTGTGGGATGAAAGCACTGCTTAACAAAGGCTCTTAACTCAAATGGAGGAAGGCAGAAAAAAGGAATTTTCAAACTATTACCCTCCCCCCCAAAAAAAAAAACAACCCACCAAATCAACAAACAAGCAAACAACCCCCAAACCAAAACAAAAAACACCATGTGGAGGCAAATTAACTGCTAGAACAAATTATCAGAAAGTATCAGAGCCTCTGTGACATCTTTGAAATGTGCACGGTAGTGGGAGGTGTCC
The DNA here is from genome assembly GCF_033783945.1 of Neopsephotus bourkii. Taxonomy (NCBI): domain Eukaryota; kingdom Metazoa; phylum Chordata; class Aves; order Psittaciformes; family Psittacidae; genus Neopsephotus; species Neopsephotus bourkii. The sequence goes on along the minus strand of NW_026901402.1, from coordinate 778,074 downwards.
CAGCTCATAGCAGGGAAGCTGGAACTAGATGATCTTAGAGGTTGCAAACCATTCTGTTTCTGTTTCTCCATTTCAAACATAAACTGCTGAGCTTCATATGGGGTAAGACCTCTCTAGAAGTACAGAAGATTAAATTATATGGTCTGACGATCCCTCTGGTTTGAAGGATACAAAAAGATAAATAATGCTTGAGTTTCATAACTGGTGCTACTTACCAGCCAAAAAGGTTTGCTGCCAGCCTTAGCTGCTTAAAACATATTGTTCCCCTGGTGTGGTGAGTATATCAGTTCTGTAATGTAGCACATTCTCAACCACTTGCCAAGAACGTAAGGAGTCAACACATGATTCATACTAGCATCTCCTTAACAACAGGCTTAAGCATTGTCTTCCTCAAATGGCTGCCTTAAAACTTGGTTGAATCAAGACACTGCAGACCAAAGTAAAAGACTACCTGACTGTCTTTACCAAATTTATATTTTTCTGATCAGTAAATTCAAACATTTTTGCCATCAGAACCAAACCCCAGAAATGCAGTAGTTTTTACTAGGTCTGCTGAGGACCAATCCCCAGTGTCACGATTTTTCACTAACATGGCTACTCATTTCCTGGGATGCATCTCATTTGAATAACTCTATTTACTTGTATGTAAATGAGAGAAATCTCTAAATTCATTCCCTCACCTTGAAACTCCTGCTGCAGTAATAGTGATTCTTTTCAGTATTGTCTTGACAGAAACAAATAAAAGTAACCTCCCATAGGCCAGCTACAGTGACAACTGACTCGTATGCATCTATCATGTACAACTGCACTGCCTCAAGCCAACAAGCAAATTTAACTAGGCGAGGAACTGTCCCACAGAAGCACCACCTTTCACAGTATTTCAGGCTTGCCAGCTGCCAAAAGGTAGGAAATAAATGGGTTGCTTGCTTTTATTTCTCTAACTTGACATCTTCCCAGCATGGGAATGGAGCATCCAGGCTGGAGTCTTACTTGTAGCTAAAACTCTGCCTCCTAACATGGCCATTAGCAGGTAGGAGAAAGCACAGTTAGGTTTTGCTCCTTGTCTAGATAAAGAGTTTAACCAAAACTGGGTGGGTTATCAAGATAGCAAGAACAGGATATTATCAGATGAATACTGTACTAAAGTTCAAACATATGAAGGAAGAAATTAAACTCCACAAGTACAAGAAGACTGGGTTATGAAATTAAAAATTAAAAAAATAGCCTAAGAACACTTTTTTTTGAATTCTCTTTATTCTTCCAGGTTCTCTCAACCACTGCATATTCCTAAACTCCTGTGTGCACACAGTCTTTTTATTTTCCACAGTCTTTGGGTCAGGAATTTTCTCTGTCATGTATCTAAACCCACCAAATACTACTTTGTGACTACATAAAAAAATGAATTTAATATTAAAGCACTTGAGAGAAAAATTACAATTCAGCACACTGTTTTGTGCACAAATAAAACAATTTTATATGTTATATTCTATGATCATAGTTTAAAGCATCCAAGAAGAAACATTGCTGGGGAAAAAAAAAAGCAAACCAGTTTATCTTTTAGAAGGAATACAGTTACAATTTTATCTTTCATATTTTAATACATGATACAGTATTTCATATAGTTTGCTTATATTAAAATAAGAAACAAGAACTCCACAATCTAAGTTCATTTTCTTAAACTGAAACTCCAAAACAAAACAAAACTAAGCTACAGCTTCCAAGTAAGTTAAGGAACATGTAATGTTTCTTGGATTCTCCTTTCATATAGAGTGCTTTTTTAAGCATGGTGTGTCTCTAAGTAACTTCTGAAGAAATATTTCTCAATAAATAGATAATAAAAATAAATTCATTTTGATCTCTGATTTAAGAGCTTTAGGCTATGGGGATATTGAGTTTATGACCAGAATTTGACAGATGGTAACTTCTGTGTAGCTTGAACATTATACATTTGTAATGCCCTTGTCAAAAGTATAAAGTCTATTGCTAAAAGGAAATTAGCAATGCATAAACAGGTACCAAAGTCAATATGAAAATCATGTGAAAAACAAGAGAGATTAACTGCATTATTTCCTCCCTTGACTATTTAACTTCTGTTACCCCATTCAGTCGACAGAAGGCTGACATGATCACACCATCTTAATGACTCAATTCCTCCAAAACAGGCAAGGGAGCTTTAAATAATTAGACACCTAAGTCTAATTTATTATTTTAAGAATGTTGGATAAATTTAATTTTTATTATTTTCTTGACAGACAAGGCAGTCTTAGATTCTTCTTCTTATTACCACAGGATCATCAATCACCTGCTTATGTGAAGAAAACAAACCTCAAAAAGCAGCTTTATTCCCATCACCTTTGAGCAATTTATAAGAGAATTACACAAGGAAGCCAAGACCCTTCACAAGACTTGAAGCCCCAATGCCATTAGTCATTTACCCATGTGTTGCAAAGGGGCTGCGTAATGTTAACACCATAACTGGTCACAATTTATTCATGCAACAGAAAAAAAAGTATTTAAAAGTACTTGAAAAATTATTTGAAGTGCTAAAAAAACCATGCAGAGACAGATGGAGAAAGACACATTGAACTGAAATGTTCACAGAGACCAGCTTTGCCTTTTTTTTTGACTCTCTTGTTCAGAAGATGGTCTGGGCAAAATTAATTGCATCCTGACAGTATCAACCATAATGTATCAATTACTTTAAAGAAAAATAATAATGGAAAAGCCCGGACATATTTTAGAGCTGACAAGAAATTATTTAAAGTTATAATTGTAATCAACTTCTAAATAACTCAAAACCAGCTGATGTTTAAATTCATAGTCTAGTGACAGAATATTTAATTCTTTTCCAGGTTAATTTAACAAAATGAACTATCAGCAATGGCATATCTATTCTTCTCGATAAACTTGTCATACTAATTTAGATAGACATGGATTTTCTTTTCCTGATTTATTGAAAAGGTTTAACAAATCCCACTGATACATAAAAAAGTTACACTGAAAAATATTAATCCCAAAATATGATCAGATTATTTTTATTGGACAGGTCTGATAACAATTTTCTGAACTACGTTTTTGTCTGAATTTCTGCAGAATTTATTTGCCTTATTTCTAGGCCCAAAGACTAGAAAAGACTAACAAGGCAGCCTTTTGTTACCCATATATAAAACATGCTCCATTTTTACGAAACACAGCAGAAGATAGCCTCTTAACCTTCAAAATATGTCATGTAGACGGCAGCAGGAGTAAAACAATGCAGCACCAGATCTGCATTTCTGCCTTATGGAACTGCTTCTTTGGGAACACCTGTGGCACTTCTAAATGAAACAATACATAGAATGTTCATACATGGAGACTCCCTCTTTCTTCTTCACTGTCAAAAGCTCCCATTGGGGCTTTCTTTTATCCTTTCAAAAAAAGATCTACGGGATATGCAACTAAATCTAGGTGATGTACAAACTAAGTAATCCACGGTGTGGTTGCCTGAACTGTTCCTTTAGTATTTTATGAGCACTGCCTGAAATCACAGCCTTTGTCCTGCAATAGATTTTATGTATTTGAGATATAAACACAAGTAAAGTTAACCATGTCCCTCAGCCTTGCAGGATTAGCACAGATCTTTAATTCCTTAATCCATATTTAGGCACAATAAATAATAATGGCCTTAAGCTGCAGCAAGAAAGATCTAGCATTAAAGGGTAGTGAAACACTAGAGCAAATGGAAAAGGGCATTTAAGAAAAACCTCCATATGCGGGGGTTTTTAAGATCAAATGAGGCAAAATACCTGGCAAAAATGACATTTACAGTCAAACCTACCTTGTAAAGAAAACAAATTAAAAACCTCCAGAGATCACTTAGAACTTAATTTTTCTGGATTCAGTGATAAATTGGAAAGTTAAGCTATAAACCATTCCAAATACAATTCTCCCAAAATTTTAGATGCATTTGTTAACTGTTAAAGTGGCTGAAGTCCAAAACCTATTCTTCCTGAACACTGAGACTAGGATCAGCTAACAGAGATCAACATCCAATGGTCAATACTGTCACCAAGCAACACCAGAACAGTACTTACTGCTATCATAATTGAGTAAGTTCGTTTTGAAATTCTAGAGGAAAATATTAAATCTACAAAATGAGCAAGTCTCGTCACTGTTCAATAATCTATCCATTGTAAACCCAAATATTTATATGACCTTAAAAAGGGACAATATAACACAATCCTGAATTCTATTCTACTTTTCTGCTATGCAATATATCAACATCTAATATGCACCACATATGGATTTATTCATAGATTTTCAACAGCAGCTGTGTAAATTTCTCACAGAACTTCTGGGCTGATACCTTAATAAGGATATACCTCTGCAGCAGTGTTCAGAGGTTTGTGTTCTAATGCTTTATTTAGAAGTCACTAAAGTCCCCCCTGTACAAAAGTGAATGTTACAGGTCTATTTAACTACAAAGCATTATGAGACTTCATTTAGTTTTGTTAGCATAATACAGAAGAAGGACAGTACCCCTCTAATATCTGAAAGATCAAATCAAAGAATAAACAGAGATTATATGGCATGGAGAGAAAGGGTGCTTCATTATCAGAATAAGCAGCTGGAACTGATTTCTGCACTGGGAAACAGAAACCCAATGAACTATCCAAAGAGAACTATGTAATTCAAAAGATTTAAGGCCAGTATTGAAACAGACTCTGGATTCTGAATAAAAATCCTATCTAGTGTGAAAAATACAACCTGGAAGCTGTGCTTTAGAACAGTTTCCTATCCATAATCCCAACAGTATCAAGACCCACGATTATGTTGTTCTGACAAAGTTACTTCTCACCCAACCTAAAAACCATCTTTAAACCATTCCACCCCAAGAAAGAACATTCTTGATGTGCCACCAGTCATGCTGTGCTTTGTTTCAGTCTCTTAGGCTACTTTGATAGTTCTGCTTGTACTCAGGTTCAGAATGGAGATCGGAATATAGTGCAGACCCAATTTCCAAGCCAGTAATTCACCCTTGTGGGTACTGCTTTCAAATGCAAGGAGCATTTGCCTTTCTGTATCTGCAGGTTGTACTTCTGATTTTCCTTATAGTTAGGCAGTCTCCAAGCTGAAGTAGATGTAGTAGTTCAATAAACACTACGTATCAAGTGTTTTACTTCAGCAAGCTCACCTGGGTATTTCATTGGCTGTAGACTGCCCCTAGCAGCAAATGACAATGATTCTGGACAAACATACATCCACAGCATCATCTCAATTGAAAAAACAAAATTAACTTGTCTTATCTAAGCTTAGGACTTCCTTCTAAGACAGACAGAATCCATTTAATTCTGGCAACATCATTCAGAAAGCATGTTTCTAACTGATGCCAACTTAGAGCCCACTTTTTTATAGATCCTGCACTGCTTCTCTTACATCTTTTGACAACACTAAACACTGGTTCTGAAGCTACCTGGCCACAGTTTCTCATCAGAAAGCTAGCTTGTCAATGCTAAAGGACTGGAACCTCCTGTCATCAACTCCAATCAGGCAAATGTCTGCTCTAATTGGAGAGGTAAATTTGGAAGGTTAAGACTTTGCCCAATTCCTCAGAACATCACAGTAAGACTAATTATAACAACTTTATCTAACATTCACTCTTAAAAGTAATATGGCTGTAAGCAGGCATAATATACATGGGGCACTTCAGCGGGAGGAGCTGAAGACTTTGTCCTCAGTTAAACTTTATGTAGCTTCAGTAAGCTGAGTGACACTGTATGGCTATAACCAAGTGAGGTATCTGGTCTTCAAACTCTAACAATGGAAACCAACCCACAGGGATGTACATCCTCATTTTGCTTATGTTGCAAAAGAGTGACACCCACTGGCAGCAACAGTTTAAATAATTGTTGCAATTTGGGTCTACTCGATAAGAGTCGTTAAAAAGTTTCACTTGAAAAAAATTCATCATAGTACCAACCATACACACTTACCTGTTGAGTCAGAACTACTCCCTGAGGTTGCAGAGGCTGAAATTCTAGCGGCATCTGGAGTATCTGCAACGTAACCCTCCGGAGGAAGATTCACTGTGTACATTCTCTTTGGAGGCACAACTGTATTGTCACTACCTACAAAACAGAAAACACAAAGTGCCTGGCTATTGATTTCAGTATAGATTTTCTCAAACGTTTTCCCAACTACAGCAATGATAATATGTGGTCTCAAAAATCCTTACAGATAAAAAGAAAGTGAGAGAAAGTCAGGTTTAGAACACTGAAATTATCCTATGACAAACAAAACTGCACCAAAATCCATACCAGCTACATTTAAATACTACATAGATTAGCTCTTCCCATCAGAAACATTTTTTTCTGCTTGTGTCAGACAACTTTTCTACTCCAACTTTAGAAGAAACTTCCATTTACAGTGTCCTCATCCAGCATGAGCAAACACTTCTTCTTTACAAATTGTTTTATAAAAGATAGGTGGGGAGATTCAAGCTGATTATATAGCCATAGAAGAAAAAGAATCAGAACTGTGGGTTGTCCATTTGCAGACCTTTTAAACATAGCCTATACTTGTTTCCCCTTGGCTGCCCAAGCATCTCTTCATCCTTTCTCTGTTTCTTTCTGTGTCTGTATGTGTGTGAGGGAGGTGGAAGTGTGTCAAACACCAGCTTTCTAACTACTCCACTGTATAGGAAATCAGTTGTGATGATGGCAGTAGACCGTTTTTGTGGGACTTCTTTCACCTCTAAAAGGCATTTAAAAATGCATTCAACTTTTCATTTGCTCACTAGACAAGAACTAACTCTGTTGGAATAACAGATGCACCTCTGCTCCAGTTACATAAAACCAGTCCAAACAGCATATTGTATTTTTTTTTTCCCCCTCAGCAGTATATCTCAACCACAGGGAAACAAAAAGCTTTCCAGAAGGCCAGGATGTAAGGGTGCCTCCAGATGCTGCATAGCAATTTCAGACAGTTCAGTGTGGTGGGTTTTTTTGTTGTTGGATGGTTTTGCTCCATAAGCCAACACAGACACAGAACTAGCCTTCCCTTCACAGGGGCCACCTGCTCCTTTAAAACACATAGCCAGAACTGTTAAGATAGTATCTTTGGCAGGTGAACACAAATTAACTTCCTTACACCACAAGCTTGCTTGAAGACCCCGGGTGATCTGAATCTATTACCAAGCTACTATGATCAAATTAATAACTAAACCTTTAAAATGAAGTTGTGTCTGATTGAAATTTCTTGTTAGGCATCTGCTTCTGAGGTGTAATTTAACTATACACATTGCATGCAAATACATAATTTAACTATACACTGACATTTCTCAGAGAGCACACTTCAAAGAGTTCAGTGTGACTGATCATTTTAGATATCTATGATGAAGTACATTTCAGAACATTCAAGGTACTTTTAAAAAGCTACATCACAGCTGTTTTCATCATCAGGATGTAATTATTTTGTTTTGAGAATACATTAGGAAGTTACTGCTTTTTCTTGAACAAGCCAGAAAATTTCAAACTGATATTGATGATGCTTATTTTAAAGGATAAGAAAGGAAAAGAAATAAATAATACAGAAAGATGAAGAGCAATTACATGATTTGGAAAAAGATCCACTAAAAATTAATGTGGCATAATTCTTCAACAGATCCTTTCTATGAAGATGATGCCAAGTCACTGAACTGGCAGTACTTGCATTGATTCCCCCCCCACTCCGTTCATTAATGATGAAGTGATAATTGGCAACAGTTTTAAATTACAAGGATGTAAAAATACTTCTTGAATTACTTCCTTCTGAACAATTTTCATTTTTCCGTTTTTTCCCCATTTTGAATTTAGTTTTTTGTAAAGCAAAGATTGCTATGAGATCTTTAAACTCAATTTGCAGTAGTCCCGCCTAACTCAAACCCTTTAATCTTAAAAGAAGTAGATATATTGGGATAACAGCTTCCCAGGACAAAACAGTTATACACAACAGAATTTGGGGAAATATCTGTAATGCCTAATCTTACAAAGAACAGTAACAACTTTTACTATGTAAATGAACGATGAATAAAAGCAATTTCAAGTTTAAACAGGAGTCCCCAAAAGCCATATTTATTCACCCCATATGCATCTTCAAGTAGTCTGCAAACCATAAATCAAGCGTCTTTGTTAATCTTGTGTAAGTACGTAAAACCAAACTGCTATTATATCATAAAAATATATACACACAACTGTATAATCTCAGTGTATCAAATCTCCCAAACTACTAAATAAAGACTTTTCTGGCCTGAAGCCATAGTCTCCTTGGGCTGAGACTGCTTGGGTATAAAATCATAAACATTGCTGCAAAGCAAATGGCTAAGCTTACAAAAATGTGACATAAAAAGTTTTTCTTTGACTAACGAAAGTAATCAGATACTGGAGATATTCAAGAATACTCTCATTTCCAATAGTTAAAAAGTCACGAATCCCATTTTTGAAGTTTTATTTTATGGAAGAAAAAAAAGCATCTAAAGGTCATTTAAAAACTAGAAAACCAACAAGCATTACTCTTAAAGGCAAACTAAGAATACAGAATAAAAATTTTGAATTGTCTCCTATACATGTTCTTCTCCACAATATTCCCCACACTAAGAGCTCCTTTGCATGTAAATCAACCTTGTGCACCGAGTAAAGAAATGCATCTAAACTATACTGTTACCAAGGTTGCACCTGTGAGTATGTCAGTAAATGGTGTACCGATGTTATCCCTTGCTATCCTACTGCAATCAAGTATTGGGCCTTTTAAGAAGGAGCTGAGGGTAAAGCTTCCAGCCACGTAAGACTGCCAACTGCCCAGTCTGTCATTATCTCAGGCAGATGCAGGACATTTTATTTTAAGCCTAGTTTTCAGCATCCTTAAACCTTCCCCTATCTGCAGCTCAATGGTGGCTGTTGTGGTTTAAGCTCAGCTGGTAATCCAGAACCACGCAGCCTCTGTGTCACTCCCCCGTCTCCCAGAGGGATGGGGAGGAGAATCGAAAGAGATCCCACGGGTTGAGATAAGAACAGTCCAGTAAATAAGGTATAACATAGATCACTGCTACTGCCACCAATAATAATAATGATAGATAAGGGAAATAACAAGGGAAGAGAATACAACCACTCACCACCCGCTGACTGATGCCCAACCCCGGCAGTGATCTATCCATTCCGAGTAACTGCCCCCAGTTTATATAGCAGGCATGACGTGCTGAGGTATGGAATACCTCTTTGGCTAGTTTGGGTCAGGTGTCCTGGGTCTGATTCCTCCCGGCTTCCCCTCCTCCCTGGCAGAGCATGAGACTCAGAAAGTCCTTGGTCAGAGTAAACATTACTGAGCAACAACTAAAAACATTGGTGTGATAAGCACTGTTCCCAGGCTGAAAGTCAAAATCACAGCACTGCACCAGCTACTAAGGAGAAAAATGACAGCTACTGCTGAACCCAGGACAGTAGTGGTAGATTACACTAGCATGGTTTTCAGATCTCCAGAACACAAAGCATGCTTAGGCACACCTCAAATGCAGAGCTGGCCAGATGTGTTTGCATAATCTTGGTCCTGTGCTTGCTCGTAAGCCTGATTAAACCCTAGGCAGAGACTGAATTGCTTCCAAGTTTCTAAGGTGGGTTGACCCTGGCTAGCAGCCAAACTCCCCCTACACAGGATGAGCGTGAGGTACAGAAAGCATGGGAAGAACAGGAATGAGAAAGCTCACATGTCAAAGACAGGGAGATCTCTTACCAACTACTGCTGTAGGCAAAACAGACTCAACTTGGGAAAAACGATTTAATTTACTGCCAGTTACTCAAAATATTTATTTACTGACTCAGCCATTGGGAAACAGAAGCAAAAATTAAAAACGCAAACATTAAAACACTTCAGAAAAACACCTTTCCTCTCCAGTTCACGTTTACTTCAAACTTCTTCCAGCTAACTATCACCTCAGGTTACACTCAGTCCCTGCAGTGAAGCAGCGCAAGGTGGCCTTGGAAGCTGTTTACAGTATGCATGTAACAGCTTCTCTTTGCTGACTCTTCCTTTCTATTATTCCCCGGTGCCAGTGGGGGTTCTCTGTGGACTACAGTCCTTCAGGAACATTTGATCAATCACAGAGAACCTCCTTTGCCTCTGTTCCTGCTGTTACTTGTCTGCCCTTCTTGTTCCATTCTCTCTTGGAGTGTTCTCTCCTTTCTCACACGTTTTCCCAGAGGCACCATCACCTCTGCTGCAGGGTTGGACTCAGATGTGCCCTACGGTGGGTGGGTTGGATCCAGCTGGAACTGGCTGTGTCTGGCACGGGGCAGCCCCAGTATACGCACTCATTAGAGCTTTGCAATGGTATACATTGATCTTGTCTTTCCCATGAATTGCTTCATGGGAAAGACAAGCTCTCTGCAACTCAAATCCCTGGTAACCCACTGCTGTGCTCCCACAGGGCAGAGCTCCTGGAGCAAATATATTACTCAAGTCCAGAACTCCGCTAGAACATCTTGCCACCTCTCTCAAATGACTGTCAAGTCAGCCTAGCCTGACCACAACTGCGATCTTTCCCACAAAATTATCCCCTGGGAACACCTAGCTATCACTTCTCCACATGGAAGAGTTTCCTCTGCAAAAGAGGTCTTTACAAAAAAGTGAAAGAAGAGAGGGTTTAATACTAGATCCAAGGTTTGACTAGTTCAGTGTCACACCTTGACTACAAAAGTCATTATTCTTAGTAGGCACTTACTATGTGGTGTTACAGAAGATACAGCATGGACAAAAGTAAGGCTCTAAAAAGGTCTGTTATCTCCTTTAAGAAGTTTGTATTAAAGTATATTTGTACTTACCATGTAAGCTAGAATGTGACCATCTTGTAGCTATTCCTCATTTTTATTACATTTTATTAGTGAGACTACAACCTGAAAACCATGGCAATCCCCAGTGCACACATGCAACCCTTCTTTATTCTTTACACAATATATATCCAGTATTACTTTCTCCCTCATTGACTTGCATGACAGCATCTTTAAAGACAATGCACATGCAAATCACAGGCAAGAGTTTTGTCTCCTCCAAAAAACCTTCATAAATTTAAGTGCAGCAAAGGTGGTATCAATGACTAATAGCAGAACATACACACATTGAGGGTCCTCTTGACCTGTGGTACTGAAAAATAGGTACTTTTCCAGTTGATCAATGTGAAGGCATTAATCTTCCTTCATCACCATGAATGCTGTAACAAATCTGTTAATCCCAAACACAATCCGTTACCCAGTGTATATACATTTTTGGTCTGATGATATCCAAGTTCTTGAACATCAAGCTATAGTTAAGTCTCTCATGGTATGTACATCAGAGTAACTTGAGGAACACGAGCTGTTATACGATGTGCAATCATCTTCTGCTCACCGGTTGACTTTTACAGGATTGTTTTCCAGTCTCAAATCAACACACACAATACAGTGCTTTCCACAAAGGCAGAACCTTTTAGCTCAAGTAGTCTTTTGTGAAATCAGAAAGTACAATCCTTTTCCTTGGTGTGCTGCATAATTCCTGTTGCTTGACCTTAGCCTTTGGCAGGATTCTCTCCCTCAATACTAGGTATGTAACATTGGGTAGAGAGAAAGAAATACGGTAATAATAAACAACCTAGCAAAGAATGGACAGTCACTTACTGATGGTCATTTGTTTTACTCACATGATAACCATCACACAGTACTGGAAATGTTGTGCTGCTCTGCTGGGTGATTAGGATAACTGATGAATTATTTCCATACAAATTCACTACTGCAGGTAGGAACTTCCCTCTCACAAAATTATGGAACTCCCTTTACTGAGAGCTAATATAGTTTACTCTTACAGTCTAATTCCTTTAGCTTGCTTTAATACCTCTAGTGCACAATATTAGTAATTTAACTAATAGAAAATTTTCTCTCATCTGCAAATATCCATCCCATCATTACCTGAACTTTACTGGAATAAGGAACGTCACTCAAGCCACTTCTGGCTTAAGAAAATATACTCCTTCCAAAGATTCTTCATCTCTTTCTAAATAAAGTTAATGTCCATAAGACATTCAGTAATCCCATGTTACATTAGTTGCTACTGTCACATATTTTATTGGCACCAATACCTGTAACAGAATACTGAAAAGGTATTTTCATCTGCAGAGTTTCTTCAGCTTTAGAATTTTGAAGATGTCTGCTATTCTACTTTAAACAGTAAATTTACCTGTACGCCAGGTAAAACTTCAAAGCACACAGTTCCATCCTAAAGAGCACAATTACATAGATTCAAACAACAAATTAATGAAAGAAAAAAAAACCCAGGTAATTAAATAGATCCATGTTTTTCTCTGGCTCTGAAAGTCCTCAAGCAGCAAACTGTTGGAGAACACCATGGGGAAGTAGTACAATATGTTCACTTACTTTATTGCTATACTTTCTTTGACACATTGTGGTCACTACATACTAGTGAAGGCAACAGTACTCGTTGGAGTTTTTTTTGGGGGGGTTTGTTTTTTTTTTTTTTTTAATTGACCTTAATGTCTGCTACTTTGTTCAGTTATTTTTAAACAGGAAAAGTCCGCTATCTTTTGATGTTCAAGAAATAGCATGTTTCCACTGAGTTCCCAGACTTATTATAATATTTTAATAGTAGTAATAATAAAAAATAATAGAAGCCTAGCCATATTACAGCAGACTGTTCCAAATTCTTACAATATACATGTGCCATTTATGTCCGGTAGCATGTTGTCACTCAAGTCAGCTCACTCCAGCCTCCCTTCTGACACTTCATATTACTCGAACTGCTTCACTTCACTAAAAAGAGAAAGTCTAGATAAAAAGAGAAACCTCCAGATAAGAGGTTGCTCCCTCTTCTCAAATAATGGAAATGACTATGAAGTAAATGCAGTCAGGAGTTATGGGAGTCTTTCCTAGACATTCCTTTTTATGACTTGGTGACTCAGTACACTTGATTAGATAAATAAAGCTAGGTCTGCAACACTCAATTTTGACTGAAAATTTCTTTTTCTACCCATAGCCTTTGGTTCCTTGGCCTGTGATGACTTCCACCAGATATCACATGGATGAGCAAAATGATTTCTGTTTCATCCCACCAGTGTATGATCATCTGCAGCCAGTCCTCGTGACCACCAGGCTTCTCAGGAGCTCAGATGAGTACAAAGTTTCAGTAGGCACATCCCTAGGGAGCTAACGTTTGCCTATGGCTTTGGGTCTGGAATCAACTCCTACAGCAGCAACGCCCAGCTCCCTCCCCCGTAGAGCATGCAAACTGAAGAGGATGCAAGAGGAAAGGAGTAGCTGCCTGCCTTACTGTTCGTCCTTTCCAATGTACTAATATAATTATATTTTCAGTGAAACTAGATACAGTCATTCAGTGCTGCCCATGGGTTTGGTGGGATGGATTCCCAACCCTTTTTCAACTACGCACATCGCAGTATTTCTTGAAAGAAGGGTTTACTTAGTATTTGACAAGCTACATTTCAGCCTTCCTGTTCAAACATAAGTATGATTAGAAAGGAGGGAGAATGGAAAGCGGAGTAATGACAGCATCCAAATGACTGATGATCCATTCACTCATCTTGTAATAAATGTCTCAAATACTTCCACAAATATTGCCAACTTAGTTACCTTTTTGTTAAGCCCTCTGTACTTTTGAAAAGCTGCCTACATTGGATTTTATTTATTCTGGTTTTAAATTCTTTTCTGCAATTCAAATTAACTTTCCATTTTATTAAAATCTACTGTACTCAGGTTCAAACACCTGTAACAGGTTATCTTGACAATTCCTTATTTCTCAAAGCTGTCTCATTTACCTCCTCTACAGAATCAGGTCTTTCCCATACAATAGCATTTTACCACACTGTCTTAAGCTTTCTTTCACTCTAAAGGTTAGTAGCTTATTTCCATAAACACATTTGCACTTCTTACATTTTTGATGGCTATGTATTTATTTCAGTGTAGATTGCATCTTCAGTATAAAACTAACATTCTCTTCCACTCCATACCAGGCCTTATCAGTGCCTCATGTGTATGAACAGCAGGAATTCGATTTTTTTCTTAAGACCTGAAACAGGTGTAAGATGACCTAAAAACTAATACAAAGTTGTGTTTTTCCCTATTTTAAACTATGCCATACATCATTAAATATACCTATATAAAGGAAAACAACAAAAGCCAAACCACAAACCAAAAAACCCCAAACAAGCAGGTAACTGTTTTCTTCTGCTTTTCATATCTTACAAGCATTTTTTTTTTCTTGTTTATTTAAAACACAGTTTTAAACCATTCTGGTTTCTGTTAATATTTCCATTGGAATAACTGCAAGTTATCAATTAAATTAACATGGTCTAACTTGTGGAGGGGGCTTGATGCTCAGAGGACTACAGCATAAGAAGTAAACAACTTGAAAAAAATCCTCAGTACTTCCTCATCATTGTCTTCTTCAGCTGGATGAAAAACAAAAACATCAGAAGGAAATTGAGGTCAATAAAGATATACCCATTTTACAAAGCGTAAAGCTGAGATGGGAAATCCTTAAAAAAAACACAAACAAACAAACAAAAAAAAAAAAAAAAACCAAAACAAACAAACAAACCCCCCAAAACCAAAACAAAACAAAAAACAAAAAACAAAAAAAACCAAAAAAACCCAAAAAACCCCAAACAATCAAAAAAACCCAAAACCCTAAAAACCAAACCAACCAACACACCACAGAAAAAAACTCAAAGAGAACCCAAATTTACTTCCCTTGGCACCTGTACACTAACTCCAAGGGATTTTTTTTTTGACACCTAGAAAGGCTGTATTATGATCTATTTTATTGGAGACAGGAGTTAGCATCATAATAACCCAGCCTCAGTTTCATTCCATCAGAAGTGGCAGACATTCTTTACCAGACAGAAAAAAAGACAGATTAAAAAAAGAAGTGAAAATCCTTCTTCCTCTTGCTCTCACCATCTGAGGAGGAATTTTTACCTACGAACCATTAAAACACCTACATTCCCTTGGAAAAAGTAATGAAAACAAAGCAAAATACAAAGTGAGACTGAAGCAGGGAAAAAGCCCTGATCAAGGAAACCAAGAAACAGAACACCTGCAGAGCAGAACCTGACAGTAGGCAGGTGGCAATTTAAAGATTACAAGACAGTCAATTCAAAAAGGTAACAAGCTACTTTATGTGAAAGTTGAATACATGAGGTAATGATGAAATCAACATCCATCTAAGTATTATTGAAAAGCTCCAGTGTCTCATGTGTCCTGGTGTATGATTATAGGCAACACTGTGATTAAGTGTCTAAGAATTCTGGCTGTATAAACAGGAGAATAAAGCTATCTTAAGTTAGTACTCAGCTCAATTATTTCTTCTAGTGCTGCAGATCTTATTTGTTCAGCACACTTTTCAAAAGTCAAATACATCCCTGTCAATCTCTATATATATATTTTTAAAATAAAAGCAACAACACTGAATCTAAAAGACCATGTGTAAGTTGCAATTAGTTAATTACCCTCACTGATTAAGTGATTATGTCATTACTGGGACTTACCTGGAAATAGACCAGAAAACAAACAGATGTGCTCATCAGAATAGAAATAAACAAAGTTTAAGGTTTTGAACTCACACACACACTTTTTTAATTCTATAATTGGGATTCATCAGCAAGAGCCCAATCCTGTTTGCATACAAAAATAATGCAAACCCCCAGAGCACAAAAAAATACGAAAAATCATTTTCCCAGAACATAGCTCAGTAGTAAGTCCAGATAAGCATTTCCACTTCTCAGATGGTGGTTACAGGGTACAGTTGGTAGGAAAGACACATAGGAAATTAGCATGTTAAGAGCAGAAAACATGAAATTTGATTCAGAACAACTACGATTTTGACAATGGCAGCATAAGTAATAAACTCCCTAGTGTAAAAGGGAACATGAGAGGCATCTCACACAGACTGTTTTGTCATCAATACATCAGAATAATTTCAAACAGGGAGACAAGGCGGACAATGAGAACATTATCGCACATCATTACTATGCTACAGTTTGAGCCACCTCAGGACGTCTATCAGCCCTTCTCTAGTTGAAATACAACCATTTTATTAAGTCCATACACAAGCCATCTTTGTTTCCTTTCTCCAGATAATTAGTTTTCCTGCAGCTGGCTACATTTAGGTTTAGAACTTGTTTACACTTGCAGCTAAAGCTGGCATTTTCTACTCCAGTTAGGCAACTGCTACATACTAGATGAACTCCTTGTTAAATTGCCTTCAGTTATCATAGAGGCCAGCAGATTTCTCCATGACAGCTAAGCTGTTTGAAATGAAGGTGCAGAAGAGCAGAATGAGCGAACGTATATACATGAGAACATTGGAAAAGGCAAGAATCTGCCAACCAGCTGGAAAAAAGTAAAAAAAAATAAAAGATATATATATATATAAAGTAATAACAAAAAAGCATTGCTAGGGGAGCTGGAGACTGAACTACAAGGCTGCTTCTGTCACAACAGAAGTTACAGATATTATACATGCAGCCCATTCAGTCTGAGCGGAGACAGGGTTTTTTCTTTGTTTGTGTGTCTGCCCCCCAAACCCCAGATCTCTCCATTCCCTGCAAGCATGCAGCTACCAGGTTGTAAATCTGCTTGGGCACCACTTCTGCCACAACCACCAGAGGCTGATGTCTTCATCTCGCTTCTGGATCTATCTGTCCCATTTTCACAGTAGAATGCCACTGTAATACAGCATGTAATGAGAGAATTTTTAAACCCTTGAGAGAATAATACAGGAGTGTGTGACAACATTTTGTTGTATAATAATTGTAACCCCCATTGCTCTTTAGCTTATTCACAATAGACAGCTTTTCAGAGTAATTAACTAAAAAGAAGCAGAATTGCTTAACAATTCTGAAGCTGTTTATTGCATTAGGTACTGCTAGAGTTTAATTTCTCAAGTACATGCACTTCATCAATTTGACCAACTGAAAGCCAGGGCTGTCGAGGCAAATTTTTTAGACAAGTTCTGTCTTCTACGCACCTCTGTTACAAGTGTAAGTTTTCTATAATATGGCTGCAGAAAGACAGGATTAAAGTGAGTAAGGATGCACTCCAGGTGTCCCAGTGATGATGTCTTAAACACATGTACTATCAGCATTAATAACTTTAATAGAAAAATTAAGAGGGACAACAAAACAACAAAAAAGCCACCTACGAAAATTACACAGCTGCACTTTTTTTGACAGGATTTCCTGAAACAGGATTACAATGCTGGGATATTCCACAGTTGATAGATATTTATTTAATGAATATGGAAAAACTTGCATTTTATCTGTTTATACAATATATGTCTTCCTTTATAAAAACAACCAAACCCACTAAAACTTAGGAATAGTAACAGTTTAGTATTTTTCTGCATTACTTTTTACTTAAATGAATGAAGGAAACAAAGAAAGATCAAATAGGTTGTCTCCAAATGATCTGAGACACTAGACTTTCTGCATTCCAATTTCCTTTTTCAGAATTAGGGAAAAGACAAAACCCAAAAGTGGAACAGCATGCTTTACACTATATATTTACATATATATATATATACACATGCTTTATTTTATATAATTTATAGAAAAATTGAATACTGTACATTTCAATTGCATACAATTATCCTTCTTCAACAACTCTTACATTCTAGTTTTTATAGGGAAGATGCTAAGTATCAGTAAATCCCAAGTCCTTTAGAAAGCAGTTATAATTATGGCCAAGAAAAAGGCCTGAGACTAAGGGGGCCATTAAAAGAGCCAGCTCTACAGTTTGCAAGTATCTGGTCAGAAGCACACATGTTTATTTGAATATATAAAGGTATTAAAAATGATTGGTGAGATTCTAAAGTATCAACAGAAATCACATAACTGCAGACCTCAAGAGAAATACCCTCCACGAAATTAATCCTTGTTGCAAGTAGATCCTGACCCATCAAGGGCCAGAAACAAACAAAACCAATCCTCAGAATCAAACAGCCAAAGCCCATGCCCAAATGAGTAATTCATACTTAGAAATGCTTTCTCAGTCTTTTGCCAGACACTATTTTTTTGTGGTACAAGTTTTTAAGCATTTATAATACTGGACTTGGAAGTATCTTTGCTAGCTTAGGGAAGAATAAATTAAGCCCTCTTATTTGTAGGACATTCCAGTTTTCTATTTCCTCTTTTAATACTCTGCCTGCCAAGAAGGCTCAGGTTTATTACATGTATACTTACCTTCTAATGGTTTAAGATAATAAAGCTGGTTATCTAGTCCCCCTTAAATTTTATGTTGAAGCAAGAAAAACTGTTTTCTTCCATCTTCTAAAATTAAGAACTATAGCCTTTGCAACAGAAGAGTGAAGTTCGTCAAGGGGAAAAATAGTTAGCAAGGCTTATCTAATTGCCTTGGGGTAGGAAGGAACTCCTATTTTAGTCACATTCATTTTTTTTCCACTGATGGTAGAATAGCATAAAACCAAAATGCTATTCAGGACAACCCAAAGGGAAAGTACATCTTAATATGCCCTTGAATGGCAATTTTGGCCACAGGCAAGTGGTTGGTTTTTTTTGGGGTTTAAGTAATTTAAAATAAAAAATAATTCTATTATCAAGAGATAATACATAAGTTCCTTGGGGTTCAGAAATGTGGCACCTCCACGTAATTTCTCAAACCCTAATAGAACTGCCACCTTGCTAAAAAAAAAAACAAAACAAAAACAACAACCAAAAATCCCAAACAAATAACAACAAAAAAAATGCAAATAGCACTCAAAAGATCACTCTGTAGTCACAAAGAACACTATCCTTCAGATTTCTTCTTCAATCTCCAGTTATTCTGGGTCTTATTATAAGCTTTAGTTCCAGAACTGTCTGAGGAACTTTACGGAACAACCCTTTCTGATACTAAATTATTGATCTTCCAAAATTAAATTAGAACCAGTCACTAGCATGGGTCCTGATCTTCTATATACTTAAGCACCTCAACTTCAACTTGATCTCAAAAAGGGAACATAAATGCAAATATTCACAGGATATCAGATTATGGTCTTTAAATTTTATGGGCTTAAGTCCCTTTTATGCTTCAACAGCAATGCTGCAAACTGCATTTCAATAAATATCAGACTCTCGGGGGTGTTAACTCATGCAAATCAGTAATGGTATTTTCACAGTTTGAAAATAACTGTTAAAGGCAAGTAGAACATTGTGATGAGTTATACTAAAAATTGTTACTTAATCCTAGAAAATACTTGGACTTAACTTCTTTTCAAAGAACTTCTTTTCAAGGACTGCTTTTTCCGAGCTCAAGATTGGAGCATCCCGACACGTAGGAAGTCAAGGAAGAGGGTCAGGAGACCTGCGTGGCTAAATAGGGAATAGCTCGGTATGCTCAAGTGGAAGAGGAGAGTTTACAGGTCATGGAAGGAAGGGCTGGCCACTTGGGAAGAATATAAGGCTGCTGCTAGAGGATGTAGGAAAGCTGCTAGGATGGCTAAGGCCTCCTTGGAATTAAAGCTGGCGAGAGGGGTCAAGGACAGCAGAAAGCTTTTTCAAATACATGGCAGGTAAAACTAACACCAGAGGCAATGTAGGCCCGCTGATGAACGGGACGGGTGCCCTGGTGACAGAAGATACAGAGATGGCAGAGTTACTGAATGACTTCTTTGTCTCTGTCTACTCTGCCAGGGGCAGTCCTGAAGAGCCCTGTACCGCTGAGACCTCGGATGATGATAGGTCAACGGAGCGGTCTGCCTTAGTCGATGAGGAATGGGTTAAAGACCAGTTGAGCAATCTGGATATCCATAAATCCATGGGTCCAGATGGGATGCACCCGCGGGTGCTGGGGGAACTGGCTGAGGTCATTGCTAGACCGCTCTCCATCATCTTTACCAAGTCTTGGGAAACAGGAGAGGTGCCTGAGGACTGGAGGAAAGCAAATGTCACTCCTGTCTTCAAAAAGGGCAAGAAGGAGGACCCAGGTAACTATAGACCGGTTAGCCTCACCTCCATTCCTGGGAAAGTGATGGAACACCTTATCCTTGGTGCCATCTCAAGGCATATCAAGGATAAGAGGGTTATGAGGGGCAGTCAACATGGCTTCACCAAGGGGAAGTCGTGCTTGACCAATCTCGCAGCCTTTTATGAGGAAATAACACGGTGGATGGATGATGGTAGAGCGGTGGATGTGGTCTACCTTGACTTCAGCAAAGTGTTTGACACGGTCTCCCACAGCATCCTTGCGGCTAAATTGAGGAAGTGTGGTCTGGATGATCGGGTAGTGAGGTGGACTGTGAACTGGCTGAAGGAGAGAAGCCAGAGAGTTGTAGTCTATGGGGCGGAGTCTAGTTGGAGGCCTGTATCTAGTGGAGTGCCTCAAGGGTCGGTACTGGGACCAGTATTATTTAATATATTCATCAACGATTTAGATGAGGGAATTGAGTGTACTATCAGCAAGTTTGCTGATGACACTAAGCTGGGAGGGGTGGCCGACATGCCAGAAGGCTGTGCTGCCATCCAGAGGGACCTGGACAGGCTGGAGAGCTGGGCGGGGAATAACTTGATGAAATATAACAAGGGAAAGTGTAGAGTCCTGCATCTGGGCAGGAACAACCCCAGGTTCCAGTATAGGCTGGGGAACGACCTGTTAGAGAGCAGTGTAGGGGAGAGGGACCTGGGGGTCCTGGTGGATGACAGGGTGACCATGAGCCGACACTGTGCCCTTGTGGCCAAGAAGGCCAATGGCATCCTGGGTTGTATTAGAAGGGGGGTGGTTAGTAGGTCGAGAGAGGTCCTCCTTCCCCTCTACTCTGCCCTGGTGAGACCTCATCTGGAATATTGTGTCCAGTTCTGGGCCCCTCAGTTTAAAAAGGACAGGGACCTGCTGGAGAGAGTCCAGCGCAGGGCAACTAAGATGATTAAGGGAGTGGAGCATCTCCCTTATGAGGAAAGACTGAGGGAGCTGGGTCTCTATAGTTTGGAGAAGAGGAGATTGAGGGGTGACCTTATTAGTGTATATAAATATATAAAGGGGGAGTGTCACGAGGATGGAGCCAGGCTCTTCTCAGTGGCAAACAATGAAAGGACAAGGGGTAATGGGTACAAATTGGAGCACAAGAGGTTCCACTTAAACCTGAGAAGAAACTTCTTCTCAGTGAGGGTGACGGAACACTGGAACAGGCTGCCCAGGGAGGTTGTGGAATCTCCTTCTTTGGAGACATTCAAAACCCGCCTGGACACGTTCCTGTGTAACCTTATCTAGGTGTTCCTGCTCCGGCAGGGGGATTGGACTAGATGATCTTTTGAGGTCCCTTCCAATCTCTAACATACTGTGATACTGTGATACTGTGAAATCCTAGTTTCTTATTGACACTAAATTAAATTATTCAGTACATTTTGTAGGACTGAAGTAATCACTTACAAACTAGAAAGGAACTTGTACCCACACACAAAAATGACCTAATTTTCCATTGTCCATCTTAGACTACTGCTACTGAAATGATTAGCTGTTTCCTAATTATGCCTATAACTTTTGGTGTACAAGAAAAGTTACTTAAAATACTACATGATAAAAAAAATTCAGTCAATGCCTTCATGTTTTTCCTCATGCAAGACCACAGAGCTCATTGCTCCAAATCTTATCAGCTTTTCACTAAAGACATATTTTCAGTGCCTAATGCTATAAAATCACAATGTGTAAATGACTATTCACGCAGGACCTCCTTAAATTTAAATGAAACCACAGCCAGAGAAGAACAGTTAAATTATCTGTTGGTTTCGTAGGTGGTAACCGATTTCTCTTTTTCCTACAAGTTTATCACTGCAACCCTCTTCAAGGCATTCTTTTTTTTTGTTTTTTTTTAAGTATACATTTGTAGAACATCACTCAAGGCAGAACCCCTTCTGTACTACCATAGGATTTGCTTGCCTCCAGCAGAAAACAAGCTCAGTCAGTTTGCTGTTAATCTTAAGAACATTCTCGTTGCTTCACTGTGACAATCCTAAACATGCAACTGTTCTTTTTTCTCTATGTTTGTTCCCTTTCCCATGAGCTACATTTTTACCTGTATTAGGATTCTGAATCAAATGCTTTTGTTTAATTAACTTGACTATTGTACTAGGAACCAGGTATAAAAAACAAAATATAATATATAATATTATATATAAAAATAAAATATTCAGAAAATTTATCCCCCCCCCCCCCCCCTTCTTGTTTGCTCCTACACCCCCTTATGAGTTTCAACTCCAGCTGACCTCTGGCCTTCATAACTCCATTCCAGCATACTCAGGCAACATCTCTGTATTTTTCTTTGGTAGCTAATAAATACCCACTTTCACCTTCTCTGTACTTCTTTTGTGTTGTAAGGGCCCAGAACTCCTTCTTAACTGCCTGTTCTTATGGGCGGTCTCTGATATCAGAGAGTTATTCATCCAGACTGTTGTGAAGAAAGAGCTGCATATGAAAGACCTCTAAGAAGCCACCTCCAAAAGGGCTCACCTCACATCACTCAGGAGCTCCTTTTAAGCAGCTCCCAGTCTGAGCTAGACTGCAGCCATGCCTGTGCCTGGGCATACACCCTAATTGATGCACACTGATACAGACTTCCCACAGTGGTTTGACAGTGGACCTGCCTTGTCACTATAGACTTGCCTGCTGTCATGGGACAGCTGCTGAGCCTGGTTACTGTTATCAGACATGCTCTGCTGTCCTTTTTCAGGTACCGTAGGACTGCTTCCATGGTGCTGGCACAGCTGCTGTGCCTGTCTTGCCCCAGCTAGTGTTACCTCACTTTCTCCATGCTGTTCCCTGACACATCTGAGCTCAGTCAGGCATCCTGCCACAATTGCTTAGTTTTCTGCATATCAAAATGAGCCATTCTTGTACTTTGAGAAGGTTATTCTTGAAGATCAAGCAGCTCTTCAGAGTTCCTTTGTAATTCAGAGAAGTTCTCCATCCGATGCTACCAAGCGGATCCCTGCACAAGACAAGTATCTGTTCTTATGTAGTATAGGGTTCTAATCCCACCACCCATTTTGCTCACTTCTTTCAGGACTTTAGTCTCCTGTCCTGGGTCACATTTGCAATTTTTGTTTGTTTGTAAGGAAAGCTTTTTATACTATCATGAAACACACCTTTTTATTTCAAGCCAGTTTAACGACCTCTTTCAGTATTGGCAAAATTTGGGTTTAGATGAACTGCAACACAAAGCAACTCACACTTCTATACTTGGTGCACAGAGCCTTTCACCCACAAGTAATAACACAGCTACTTCATTTTGCAAATCCTCCATCTTTTAGCATAGCATCCACATTTTACAACCCATTTGAAAAAGGTCTTCTACTTATCTAAGGTCTTCTATTTATCAAAATATTCATGTACCACTTTGTGTAAACAGACATAAAATAATGCTCTTCAGCAGGGCACATACCCTAACAGAACATAGTGCCTGAACTGATATTTGACTCCTGTTGGGGTTACGCACTCCATGGGCCTTCGGTTGCCACATGAGGGCAAGACAAAGCACTGGATCACGTATTCCCACCAATGTTTAGGAGTATCTCTAATAGCCGAGTTTTTCCAGTATGAGTAATTTTCTCAGTATTCCACAGACATTTCACCAGAGACCATTATAGGTTATACTGAAGTTTCATATTAGCTGCTGCTGAATGCTGCGTTCATGCATATACACTGTTTCTTGTCTTTCACAGGACTTCAGCGCTGACCTCAAGTATTTTAGGTATTAAGTACCACTAGAGCTTGTATTCAAGTTTTTCTGTTGGTACTAATAGATTAAAAAAGTAGATACTACACTGTTCTCATGACAAGTAATTATATTTGAAAGTGTATTATCAGAAAAAGACTATGTAGTCTCACCTTGAACTGATTTGCAGGATGTATCAGTTGATGTGCTAGCATCTGCTGAAGTCTGAACACTGGATTCTGAGCCCAGATTTCCAAGAACTACCTCCTCTTTTCCACTCAAAGTATGCACAAGAGAAGATGGTGACGTTTCAGCATAGAGTCTTTTCAGTACTTTACCTATGAACACTGTGGGGTAAGAAAAAAATATTTTAAACAGAAAGAAATGTAGTGTTTTAAAAATAACTGGAGACTTTAAAAAACCCAACTAATTGATATAAGATAGTTTCCCTCCTATTTCATGCAAGTCTGTCTTCAGTAGTCCATACCTCTCACAGGCAAAATTGAAAATAGTACATTAAGAGTCCTAAACTTCAGTCAGAAAAGCAGCTTCAAAACCCCAGAGTTCACTAGCAAGGTTACATTTAGAGCCTTTTATTTGAATACGTTTTGGCAATAAATTTATGCAGTACATTTACAGACTAAACACACATATTAATTTCTTAAATTTCTTGTAAAACCTTCCTACACAAGTGTTATAAGGCTGCTCAAAATGCAGGTCTCTTCTGGCACAGAGGCACTGCAATTGAATCACTCGTTAAAATCAGTAAGCTGCAACTATTCAATCACATAGAAAAACTAGAAGCAGGCAAGAGCAGAAACACATGGTAACCCAATTATTTCTACAGAATTAGCAGTATTCTTATACGCCTCTTCCTCTTATGGGCCCCTTTCTGACGACACTGGCAATCTGGTACTAGTTACTCAATGCAAGCATCACTTGATTAAAGAAAAATAATATATGCAAATAATATAAAGATGATAGCTTTGTTGATGAGTATATGTATGCATGCATATCTCAAACACTTGAAATTACATATTAAATGAAAATATCTAATAATACTAAGAAAGTTTTTATCTATTGCAAACATCCCCAGTTTCATGAATTCTACTCAGTCAAGCAGATATTGTGGGATGGGAGGAGGAGGGTTACAAAAAGAAAAAAAAAAAAGAAGAGAGAATTGAAGAAAAACATGCTCTCTAGACTCCAATTTTAAGTTTAATATACAGTGTATGGAGACCATATAAGCAAGTCCGTGCAGGTTCTTAACAAAGTAATTTTGTCAAGAGAAAAGGACTTACAATGTTATAAAAACGGCTCCTACTGCAGCCTAACAGAAGAACATACTATCATCAGGTAACTGTCTTCAATAAATTGCTTTCCTTTACTACTGAATAAAATCACCTTCATCCTTGAGCCACCAGTCCCTGATGGTCAAAATTTGTCTCCATGTGTATCTTGATGATATGCTTCAGTAGTCACATAAATAACTGATTATGGGGGAGAATGTCTTGTTAGACATTTTTTTTTAACTCTTACTAGCATACGTGAACAATTTTTTGCTTGTGTCCAATCTCTTGAATAATCATAATATCATAAAAATCAGTGACCTTATGAAAGGCCTACAGTAAGGTGTAAGCCTGAAGAGATACTTGTGCAGAAAGCTTGTGAAGCCTAAATGTTAGTTTTTCTATACTTATCCATCATTCAGTGACATGAAAATACCTGTGACAAGCTGCAGCGATGCCCTCCATCAAGTAAGCAAGCAAGCAAGCACAATCAATTTTGAAAGTTATGGGTTAAGACTGCTGTTCAAAGACAAACAGACACTGACATGTTACTACATTCTTTTCATGAGATTCCCTTGCCAGGATATTCTACAGCTAGAAAAACAAAATCCACAATTACTCTCCTCAGAGGACAACTAGAGAAAGTAGGTAGAAACAAGCAATATAATAAGGTGAAATTAACTGCCCTTTGCAGATCTTGGACCCTAAAGCAACTTATCCTAGAGGTCTATCCTGCATCCTTTCCCTGAGTACTGCTACTAATATTGCAGCATTTTAATGAACTCCAGTAGAGCTGTTACTAAATGTCATGGTTTAATGCTGGTAGGCAGCTAAGCTCCAAACAGACACTTGCTCACTCTCCCCCAGTGGGATGGGGGAGAGAATAGGGAAGGTAGAATTAAGACAACTTGTGGGTTGAGATAAAGACAGTTTAATAGGTCAAGGAAAAGCCATGCACACAAGCAACACAAAACAAATTCATTTACTGCTTCCCATCATCAGGCAGGTGTTCAGCCATCTAAAGGAAAGCAGGGCTCCATCACATGTAAGGGTTACTTGGGAAGACAAACGGCATCATTCTGAATGCACTACCTTTCCTCCTTCTTCTCCCCTTATTATATGCTGAGCATGATGCCATATGGTATCGGATATCCCTTGGGTCAGCTGGGGTCAGCTGTCCTGGCTATGTCCCCTCCCAACTCCTTGAGCAGCCCCAGCCTACTCACTGGTGGGGTAGGGTGAGGTGCAGAAAAGGCCCTGACTGTGCAAGCTCTGCTCAGCAATAAACAAGACATGGTGCATTATCAACACTGTTTTCATGACAAACTCAAAAAACATAGCACCATTGTAGCTGTTATGAAGAAAATTAACTCTAGCACAGCCAAAAGCAGAACATAAATTAACATTTAAGCACTTCTATTGAGGAAGCTGTTTTTCCAAGCAAATGATTGAGATACTGATGAATCTATATATGGAAACACATTTTCTCCAAATCTGCTGAGAGAGCCAACCATCTCATAGCTACAGTGGAGTTTATGCTCCCCATCTGGAAATACGATTTTTCTAGTCATCTGTTCAGCTATCCCCACAAAAAAAGAAAAAAAAACCCAACTCTTTTTCTTTCTTTTTTAAAATATAGGGATTACACTCACATTATACACACATTAGCATCGCTTCAGAAAGCAATACAAAACCAGTTTTGAAACATTAATTCCTTCTCATTCACATGGGGCTCTCCCATCTCTAATACTTGTTGCTTCAGAAAGCAAGCTGAAATAAAGCCTGCCTTTGGAGGCTGTGAATACTGAGGAAATTACTCTTTCACAAAAACCTCTCTTGCTTAGAAAGAAGTATCTTGATCAGCTGCAGTGATCTTCAGCAAAGATATGGTTTAGCTGCCAGTACCAAAGCAGCATCCAGTCATACAGGCTGGAGCTCTCAGCAGACACAGGAAGAAGCAGCTGGGTGCAGAGTGGGGGAGTTCTTTACTGATGCAAAGCTTTCACACCTGTGTCAGTGCATATCAGCACTGTGAGGTTGGCTCTTAAGACAACTAGCAATTCCCAACTACCACAGCAGAATGGAAATGATCAGCAGTGACATGTAGGCATCACAAGGTCCCTGTTTAGAACCCGATGTATTTCAAGCTTCTGAAAACAGCAGGAAGCCATGCATCCCAGTACACCTTCCTTGGGAGAATGAAGGAGGTGCTGTCACTAGAAAGCAGCTGACAAAACCTGACTGATTCAGTCTGAAGCATTTGGAACCCCAAGTATATATATTCTAGCCTGAAGAAGAAGAAAAAAAAAAGTATCTGCTTGCAGCCCAAAACTTTTTGAACAAGTTTGTCCCGCGTATCAGTGAACAAGAAAATTAGGCTCTGAGGAATATCTCTCCTGCCATACTCAGCAACTTTACATGCTCCAAAGAAGCACTCTGCAGTTAAGAGACTTGGAGCTGAGCTACCAAAACATTTTTCGGATGACAGAGGATGCTCTTTCCTCAGGGCCTTATTGCCGCAATTACTCAAAGAAAAAAATAATAATTCCGTGATATCCATGAGCATTGGCTTAACCACAGGAGGTTGGTCTTGCCTGATGCTACAGAGCAGTTGTTCTCCCCTAATGAAAATGATGCTTAACCTGATGTCTTTGGCACTATGTGGCATTAGAAATTAATCCATCTGGTAAAAACTGCTCAAAGCCTTAAAAATAACTACCTCTTGACAGGAGATTAGCAGCGAAGCAAATTCAAGGAAAAAGATCCACCATCAGAGACATATCTAAGCTATAGGATTTCCAAAGTGGAACAAGACTTGCTCTCACCATACCTGTGGCACAGCCAAGTACATATGGTTATTTGCTGCTCTTATTTTCCAGTCAACATAACCAATGAAGGATCTGTGCAGATTCATGTGGGTTTTCAAGAGACCAAACTGGGAACACTTTTCCAAGCAGACTGATGTTTCAAAGCAATCATACACAACTGAGACATGTTTTTAAAAAGACCTCAAGAAAAGACGAGGGGGACCGCAAAAGAATGAGGGATACGCTAACTGTAGTCAGAAGCAATGAAAATTGCCACGTGTAGATACAGCAAGGTTGAATCTACGTGTAGATTCAACAAGGTACGGGGCAGCAAATTTAATATATTCTACTGGATATGTTTTTGAGGACATTCTTGAAAACTGTATTCACGCATTACAAGACCTGGTGTTCCAGTCTGGAAGAAAAAGAATACTTTGAGGGGAATTATCTCTGGAACATTGCCTTGAACCAAACAGGAAAGAAATGTGAACAGCAGTAAGAAGCAAATTACAAGGGAAAAAAAAAGAAACCTTGCTGCACAGACTACTGCAGATACATCTCTCCTCTTAGAACAAGGTAGCCTCTGGAACAAACAGATGGGAACCTGGAGTGAGAGGAAAGCAGATCAACTAAGCTGTTTAGGGGCCAGGGATGGCAGCGATGTGGATGCAGCTGAAAGCAACACAGAATGTTTATTAGCATTAGTTCTGCACTGCTTTCAACTCTTCTTACTTCCCTAAAAATTCTGAGACAGCAGATGGTAATCCAGTAAGTTTTATAGGGAAAGAATTAATGAAAGGAAGACTTCAGTTCACCCAAACCACTGTAAGTCTTTAAAAACTACCACAGCAGCTTTTCATGTCTCTATTTCTCTGAGGTTTAATTGATAGCTCATTACTCCCAACCTACTGAAGACTAAAAGTGTTTTTCAAGTTCTTCTGCAACGTGAAGAAAAGTTTCCTCATAGCTATACCTTACTGAAGGAAGACATAGCTCTGAACACCCAGTAACATGTGACAACTGGAGGAAGCTCTAAGCCTCTAGGTTAGATGAGATGGCCCATGGACCACCATGCTTTGGAGTTCAGTGTTATCATAGCAGACTTAGTCGCTATTTTAGTTCCAAGTAGTGTGGATTCTTCATTGCTGATGTCTCCAGAGTCCAACCACAAGTACAAATAAAGCTGTAAAGAACTTCTTGCCAATTCAGTGTGTTTTTTCACATCCAGGAATTTGACAAGCCTTCAATACAATGGTAGATTATTAGTGTTGGAAACAAGACACTGAAGGTGAGTGAAGGCAAGAGAAGCATTAGACTTTTTATAATAATCTCCTAAAAATGACTTTGTACTCTGAATCTACCTGGATTTGATAGATATCCGACTGTGTGTACACATGTATGTGATAGTGGGGGCAAGAGTTGTGCATGCTATACCAGTTTCGTGGAATAGATGGAAAACAGTTCAAGATTATACAAAGGGAACTTCACAGTGTTAGAGCTAGGCATATGGTCAAAAGGACATACTGCACAGTAATAATATTAATAGAAATACCTGCCCCAAATCCTGAAGGTTTAAAGACAATCTTTTCTCTTTTGCTGTAGGGAAAAACCAGGCTTCAGCAACACTGTCTCCATTAATAAGGTTATGAAGATTAAAGAGAGAAATATAAGCTTATGGACTGGTGGGGTTTTTTTAGCCTTTTGGATTTGGAGGGGCTCCATACTTAAGGGGACAAGCAAACATTCCTAAATGGAGATTACTAACATACAGGTGACTACAGATGAAATCCTGTGTTTAAGCAGTCATGAGAGAGACTGAGCCACTAGTGTGATGGAGGTCACATACTATGACAATGTGATTCAAGACCCTATTTAGGTATTTTTTTAAGCTGAGACGGGAAAATGAACAACATTCATACATGAATCTCAAGAGATCTCACAAAACCCCGTGTACAGCCTTAAGCTGGCTGTGTACAAACCAACTGAACTGAAACCTAAAGCAGACAGAGAAGAGCTTTTACAATAGCCAACAAGGCATAGAACAGCAAGGAGAGCTTGGGCTGTTCAGTGCAAGCAAACAAATGACAAAAGAATTTTAAGCAAGTAGTAAAGAGTTATGTAGCTCAAGGATAAGATTACATTAGACCATGACACAAAAGCATTAGAAACTAATGGCAAATGAGAATTTCCAATCTCAACACACTCATGAGCACCTAGAAGTACTGTAACATTATTCTACTCAACTAACAGGAAAAAGCAAAACACTGTAGAGAAGTCTCTTATATTGAGCTCTAACTCCTATGAACACTGTAGGGCTGACTGCAAACAGAAAGGACTAAAACCAACTACACTGAAAATTGTTTGTCATACTATATTCTTCGTAGATCACCCCAGGGTTCCTTATATTTGGTTACTGACATGTATACAAACTAAGCCAGAGACCAGATGCATGTGAGATCATACTGGATCCTTTTATTTGTTTAAAAAAAAGGAGACAAAAAGTTATCTTAGTTACGACAAAGGTCACCAGGGAAAGTTTTCCTAACATAATCATGGATCTGTTACAAAAAGCAGATTTTGTACATACATTGTACACACATACATTATATGAATGATATATTTAGGCCATTGTATGACAAATTTAGACCAACAAGAAGTTAAAGCTAGCAAAAAGGAGTAATCACATGTCAAACAATACCAGGTGAATTGACTTTCATTAGGTACACTAAGGGGGACAAGACAGACATCCATAAAGGAAAAAGTTATAAGTTATACCCACTGCATGGCTGTTGCTTTTTTAAAAGCTATAAAAACCACATGACATCTTAGTGCATTAACCCAGACCTCAAACTTCGCTTTCTGCTCCAGCAGTTCCTAAGGCACAGTCACATGTAAGGGCAATTCACAAAAATGCGTAATATGACCCATTTAGAGCATTAGGAAAAGATTTTCATAGAATCATCACTGAATGGTTTCCTGGAGCCTTCCCTTCTCCAGGCTTATCAACCCCAACTCTCTCAGCCTGTTTTCATAGGAGAGATGCTCCAGCCCTCAGCTGTAGCTCGGCTTCCTCACAGTAATCCCACTGACATCAAATTTCCCACTTAATAAAAGGAAGTGTAATTTGGCTTATAGTAGTGGCAAATAACACAGTCTTAACAGCCAACAGTGAATGATTTTAATTTGTAGAGCCCTTGTGCATTCATTCAAATATAATTATATTTAAACACATGAACTTTCCTCACAGCATTATGAAGAGCCTACGCCATTTTACAGTGAAGTAAGTGGGTACTTCCGTTGTGTCAAAAAAAAAAAAAAAAAGAAAGGAAGTCCACTGAGGTCTTGTGTCTGAGATGTAGAGGGCTGTAAACACAAGATGAGGAGAGTAGCTGGTATATTTCTGTAGCTGGAACAGAATATTTCAGTTGGAAGGGACCTACAATGGTCATTTAGTCCAACTGCCTGAAGCAGGAAAAACTCAATTCTAGCAGACCTACAAACATGAAATGCCTACATATTCTAGTCTTGTCTTCTAAGTTTTTTATTTAATTTCAGAAGTGAAACAATTTTACTTTCCAGCTGAAAGCATGCAACACTATGAAAATACCCAGCCTGTATGTAATTGGAAGCACTAAATGTTCCTACTGTGCAATGAGCTGAAGCGACACCAGAAGATGTATCTTTCCAGGAATTCCTCAGCGACAAAAAAGAACCAGTATTTTCAGAAATGAGGACAAGTTACAAAAGGTACAAGGTAGTTCCATAGGTAATTCCTGACAACTCACGTACAGAAACGGTGAAATGCAAATACATCAGAAAAATTGAAAAAGCACCAGGTCTCTACTGTCTGACACAATATAAACAAAGCAAAGTATAACTCCAAGAAATAGAGTGCAGAACACATGCTAGTTTGTGATACAAACTGTGAATATCCAGAATATTTCTACTACAATTTTCTGAGAAGATTAAAAAGCCTCTTTCAAACAAATGCACTGTTTGGCATCTCTGTATTAAATTGACACCACTGACTTTCTTATGTACATAAGCAGAATACCCACAAACACACACATATCAACACTGGAATAGCAAGGCAGATTTATAAAGGGTCTCCTGGGGTTGACAGCATGATTAAAATTCAGTTAATACCACAGACTATAACAAAAGCATGTTGAATAACTAAACAAAGTTCTGAACAACATCAGAAGTGTTCCTGTCCAGCTGAGTGTAGGAGGCAACAGTTTCCTCAAAAGCACTTATATGGAGAACACTTGCCATGTACTTCTGGCTACTTGCCATGCACACTGTAAGCACCCCCACCACATTTCTCAATTGGTTGCCTTCTGCCTACTCAGATCCAACTTGGGCAGCAGCAAGAATAAAAATCGGTGGCATCAAGAGCACTGAACACATTAGAACTCTGTGAAGCTTGCATATTGCCCTACTTGGTCTCTCTCTCCTACAAACAGAAGTTTTCTAAAAAGGGGAGTCAGGAATCTCTTCTGAAACTATTCCATGTATAAGATGTGTTAATACACTATTTCTGCTAAGCAGAAGAAAAGAGCACAGCAGAACAGAAGAGGATGGAAAGAGCAGACAGAATCATGATCCACATGTAGAACATATGGACAAGTCTTCATTAAAATGTTCAGTTCATCTTTGCTAGTGCAGAATTACTCTCTGATATTCAAAAGGATTTAAATCCTTGAAGTCTCCTTTCTTATGAAAGTGTTACATCTCCTACAGACGCCATGAAAGTTAGTCATAAAAATCACAGAATGGTTAAGCTTGGAAGGGACCTCTGGACATCTTTTAGTCCATTAGCGCAGAGTAAACTCAACTACAGCAGGGCCTTCCCTAGTTGGGTATTACAGGTTCATTGCCTGGATAATCTCCTCTTCCCTAATCACAGATGGACAGTCAACTCTTGAACAGAGATGCTCATGGGGACCACTTGAAAAACAGTGGCTCTTGAAAGAGAGAGACCTGGATTTCATTAGGACCCAAAGCAACAGGGTATAAAAGCATTTTAAGAGACTGCTACATGCAGAGAATGTTAGCCAGACTGCCATTCTTACCAGCTAGCAGGTGGAAGACTGATGATAACTTCTGTCTAGGAACTACTATCTGTTCCCTTAAGCCATTCCCCACAAACACACTTGCTCTTTAACCATACAGGGAAGAACTTCTTGTTTTAGGTCTTCTGGATTCTTTCTGAAGGAGTTGCTCAGCTGGCCAAACTGATGGAACAAAGGTCTTTGCTCCTTTTTTTTTTTTTTTTTTGGTCTAATACACAGTGATTCTGTGTATAGCTCCGTAAGTCTCAAAAAGACAAAGGCACCTAGTTTATATTGCAGAAGCTAGGGGCACAATTCAGGTAGCATTTATGATGCCTACTTGTAAGCACATGCAAAGCATTATACTCTGTTTTTACACATCAAACAGTTCTTCAGATACCTAGCATATTCAAGGCACTAATTCTGCCAAGCAGTCACCTCATGTCCAAGATGTACTCAACGCAGATGATACTGCAATGCATATAAGCCCTCATTATGGTCAAATGAAATCAATACAAGGTTATCTCTGAGGATAATTAGATTTATTAATCTTGACCCAAATTTCATAATACAAGAACAGCTACACATACATTGCTCCCCAACAAAAACAAAACCTCCAATTATCAACCCCCACAGCCAAAACCCCACTAGCAAAACAAAAAAGATATATCAGAAAGCTCAAAGACGCCAGAACCGTTGCTAAAAGTGGCAGAGACCAGAGGCTTGGATTAAGTCAAAAGTATGTGTATGTGCACATCACACACATGTTCTAGCACTGAGGGCAGTGACTAGCTTTTTAAACATTAACTTCAAGAATCTTTGAGTTGAGATCACTTAGCTGCAGAGAAGATTCCCAGACTTGGAATATCAGTTCAACAGCTACCAACAGATTAAAAAACAAAGGGAAAATAGAGGAATTAACTAGAACAGAGCATTCCCCAGCAGCTGAATAGGGTATCACTTTCCCATTCCTCCTTCCCAAAAATCTTCAAGCTGCACAAAGATATGAGAAAAAGAAGCAGCATGCAGTGACATGCAATTACATCCTGTATAGCATGACAGTTCATATCCTAAGCGTGTATCTTATATTTAAGAAGGGATGCTTCAAGTCAGAAGAAAGAAAATGGAAACGTAATTTTTCTCCTACCAATGAGGTCAGCTTTGCCAAGACTGACATACTTCCATTCTGCCATAGACAGAGTATGAGCAAACCAAAGCAAAGCACTGTCATGGGAATAACAAAAT
The DNA here is from genome assembly GCF_033783945.1 of Neopsephotus bourkii. NCBI lineage: Eukaryota > Metazoa > Chordata > Aves > Psittaciformes > Psittacidae > Neopsephotus > Neopsephotus bourkii. The sequence goes on along the minus strand of NW_026901402.1, from coordinate 743,970 downwards.
TTGAGCTATCCAAAAGTAGGGAGAAATGTGAAATATGCAGAATTCTAGCTGTGGTGAAAGCACAGTTTCATATAAATAGGAATGGGAAGCCTCCAATTTTACAGTATTTGGCTTTGTGTTCAGTCTGCAAGCAATCCTTATCTTGCATTGAAGTGATGGTAACAGGCTCTTAGGAGAGTAGCTAAAAGGCAAAACGGGATATAAGTAAGGACATAAAATTCAGGCTGAAGCTGACTATCGGAAGAGGCACTTGTAACCAAACACAGAAGCTAACATCTTACAAGATCTTGTGTTTGGTCAAAGAGGATGACATTCTGCAAATTATCTACATCTTCAGTTTTCACACTTCAGACTTCACTGCATATATCTGTGTATTTATAGTCCTTGCTTCCAAAGAGCACTATTATTCTCTTAAATTCTTTCTTGAGAAAGATACAAAGTAATTTTTCAGCTTCAGATTTTAGAGTGGAATTCACTTGCACCTTAAGGTCAGAGAAAGCACTAGGCTATCTTGTCTGAATGACTGGAAGAAGTAATTTTACACATTTACCCAAAATGAGACCTAACAACTTGTCTTAATAGTTTAAGTTTATTTCAAAAGACTGAAGGTCCTTTAGGAAGTGGAGGAACTCAACAGCTCACATTATCCCCCCCCCTGCCCCGTGCTTAATTACCTTTAGCATAACAAACGCACATGCTATGTTTATTACATTTGCAAAGCTTGAGGCTTTTTTGGCCTTGGTTGTTCTTCTGCCTCTCCCTACTGTATTAAGGAATCTTGTATTAGATAGTAATTTGTTTCCTGTTAATATCTCTCTACAGGTTAGAAACTATGATTCTGAAAAGTGCCTTGGTCTGGAAGGCACAATCTCTCAGCCTCATATACCTTATTTTTAACTATCTGCCTTTGCAAAGAAAGCACTTTTTGAACAAAGCCTGTTCACCCCATTTCCTCTGCAAGCTATTATCATCTGGGTCAGCAGATGTCAAGGAGGGTGGGTTGCCTGGTTTTCTTATTTCTGGAACTACAAAACTATGGAATTAAGACTGAGTAGGAATGCCATGGTGAAATACTGATATCACAAATTATTATTTTTAACTTGACTAGCTCCTTACACAATCTTTCAGTTCTACTAGCCTCATAAGACTTGAATGACAGCTTAAAGGAAAAAAATCGTACAGTTTTTGACACAATTTCTACATACAAGGTCCTCTTTTCCAGTTTTATAACCAAACTCATTGACGTTCCATGTAACATAAATTGTTTTACTCTTAACTGCTAAAGCTATTACTACATATTTAGTGGGATAAAGGAGAACACACATGTACTGTTTCGGAATCAAATAACAGAAGGATTTACCTGTATTCAAGGTCATATGAATTCTGTGCTTGAAATATTAGCTATCAGCTGTCTGCATCTCAGTACGGTTGCTAACCAGAACATCACAGGGAGCTGCACAAGAAGCTTAGATGCTGCTACACACCTAATGTATAATACTAGCTTCACAATATTAAGGTTTGTCTCAAGACCTCTGACATTCTCACTGAAACAGCATCTATAAGTGTTCCATGTACCATTAGACAATAAAAATCAGATGCTAATTGCCTACACTTTAATCCTGTCATTCTTCATTACATCTGGAGAACCACATAGCATAAAAACACACCAGTTTTCTGCTCTAATATTGTAGTCCATAAAACATTGCTCCATTTATCTTTCCAACTAGCACTGATTTTTAAAACATATGGAAAACCACTTTGTTATCCAATACTCAGTAATATACCATTCTCTAACCTTTGAGGCAACTTTTGAACATGAGCAACTTAAGTATATAGCACATGCTAGTACAGTAGAAAGGAAGGAAAGGAAAATAATACAGTGATTACATACCCCACATTTATGTAATCACCTAAATGAAGGAGGCAATGGGAGAGTGATTTACTACTCAAAGATTGAACTTTGTGCATCCAGGCCAACACAGTTCAGAGCAACTGCAGATAAAAACCAGTATGTTATTCACTACAAAGAGCAGACATTTGTTTTCTCTTCTTAGCTCGGATGAAACGGATTCAGCTTCACCAAGCATTATCTCTGTGTCACACTGCAGTTTCAAATCAGTAAGACTGGTGTTAAATCTGTCAGCAAATTCTGCATGACTTTGTAGTTCAATGAGAATCTGACTAATAGATCGTGCCATCCTGTCTCAACAAAGGCTTTAGAGATCTTTCAGTAGGCCACCCTAATTGCAGCCATAAGCTCCCAGACATCTCATAAAATTGACATGACAGAGATGATAAAAAGCTATATAAACATCACAATGAGAATATCAGGATTTTGTTCTACCTGTTCAGGAGAACCCTGTCTGACTTGTAGAGAAACCTGGGAAAGTGCTGGGAAAACACATCATCTTGGTTTGGCTAAGGGCTTTGTGAGCCTCATGCTCTGCCAGGGAGGAGGGGAAGCCGGGAGGAAGCAGAGACGGGACACCTGACCCAAACTGACCAAAGAGGTATTCCATACCACAGCACGTCATGCCCAGGATGTAACTGGGAGTTACCCGGAAGGGCTAGAGGGGCTGCAGGGTTGGAGGAGGTATCGGTTGGTGCTTGATCAGGCTGGGGGTGGCAAGTTATCGGTCGCTTGGTGATGGGGTGTTGTATTCTCTTCCCTTATTTCCTTTATCATTACTATTATCGGTGGTAGCAGTAGTGATTTGTGTTATACCTTAGTTACTAAACTGTTATCTCAACCTGTGGGAGTTGCATTCTTTCTGATTCTCCTCTCCGTCCCTCCAGGAGTAGAGGGAGGGCAAGAATGGGGGGAGGGGGGGAGTGAGTGAAAGCTGTCTGGCTGGGGTTAAACCACGACACATCTTCACCATTATTTCAATTTGTACGTGCTATCCTTTGTTCTAAGCATCTTTCACAATACATTTCTCATACTGCACCATCAGCCTGATCTTACCCAGTGTAATTAAACAGACTTCTCTCAAAATATCTAAAGATATCTCACTCACCCTTAATAAAGAAGCTCAACTTTGCTGATTACTATTAATAATTGTTATTAATAATTCTGGCTACATGACACTGGGTCAGCTCTAAACCATGACTGTAAGCGACTGCTTTTTCCTCTCTCTTGTAAGACAGATTTTTGGGGGAAGGAAGAAGCAGGGGGGGCGCAGCTGTGCACTTACAACATCACTGGTCACCAAGGCCAGCTGCCTGCCAGCACTATTGGAAACTTTCTATATTTCAGAAAGTTTAAACCTTACTTCAACCTAAAGAACTTTTATCCAGATGCAAATAGCATACAGCTTGAAGTGAACATCAAACTACACCACACACATGGGTAGTAAAGTTAAATGTTATGGCAGATGCTGGGGTTAATACGGAAAAAAGACAGATAGTACTATAATGGCCTAAATCACTGCCATAAGAATAGCTGAAAACAGTTTAAAAAAAGTAATTTGGAGTTCAGATTACTGAAGAGAAAAAAATATCTGGAAACTTTAAAGAGACAGCTTGCTCCCTCTGCTCATATGAAACTAAAATATACTAAAATATAAACTCAATATACCAGAATTTACAGAACAAACCATGAAGCTGGCAGGGGTAACATTACTGAGCACGGGCAGAAGTTCAACAAGACTGTGTGTAAGGAATCATCGTAAGTCCATACTAGATAAAATGTAAATACAATTGAATGTCTACATAGCCTTCTTCAGGGAGTAAATGTATCATCCTTTGAATGTTTGATCATAACATAATATCTAGCAATTTTTGTAAGCATTCCCACATATACGTACAATACAAATCAGTATTATATCCAATTTCCCATCATTAAAAAGGAATGTATATTTCAATGAGAGAGAACTTCTCATTCTAGTCATAAAGGAAATCTTAACGTAAGCTATTAGGCAACCCTGAATAGCAATGTAAACTTCCTAGAGAATAGTTTTCAACCTTTTGAACTAAAGTCAAATGAAAACATAAGATACCACACATGCCTACCAGAAATCACAAGCTGTGCTGGCCTTGGCTGGGGTTGAGTTCATTTTCTTTGTTTTAGCTAGTATGGGAGCTGTGCTGAAAATTTGGGATTTTGAATTTGTGCTGGAAACAGTACTGACAGTACAGGGATATTTTAATTACTCCCAAGCAGAGCTTGAACATTGCCAAGGCCTTTCCTACTCCTCACTCAACCCCACCAGGGAGTAGGCTGGGGATACTCAATAAGATGGGAGAAGACACAGCCACGACAGCTGACCCAAACTGACTCAAGGGATATTCTACACCATACGATATCATGCTCAGCATATAAAGACAGGAGGATAAGAAGGAAGAGAGGGACATGAAGAGTGATGGCGTTTGTCTTCCCAAGTAACTTACGTGTGATGGAGCCCTGCTTTTCTGGAGATGGCTGAACATGTGCCTGACAATGGGAAGCAGTGAACGAATTTCTTGTTCTGCTTTGGTTGTGCATGTGGTTTTTGCTTTACCCACTAAACCATCTTCATCTCAACCCACAAGTTGTCACAGTTCTGCCCTTCCTATTCTCTCCCTCGGCCCACTGGGGAGAGCAGCTGTGTGGGGTTTAGTTCCCAGCTAGAGTAAAACAAGAAGACAATCTTAACTTTGATTGCTCTGAGGTAGACCATAAATTCCAGCAATCTACTAATAAATTCAAAACTAGTGTTGAGTGAAAGGCATTGCACACTTATTGTTTAAAACTTTAAAATAATCCCAAACCAGCATACCAGCTCCTTCCCCACCTACAACTTTCAATAAATAACACAAGTACGTACACCTGTTCCTAAAAACATCCTAGTATGTTTAAGCAGAGTCCTATCTATCTCTTGTGGACCATTCTGCCTCACTGCAAAGTAGGTAAGAATTGCTCCAAAGTGTAATTTCTAAAAAGAAAACTAAAACCCCCAAATCACTCCCCCCCCCCCAAAAAAAAACCCCACCCCACAACCAAACCAACAAACAAAACAAAAAAACAACCCCCACCCACCCAAACACAGAACCCCAAAGGCCACACGATGTCAGGCTCCACGTATTCAGCTATGTGTAAACATGAGTTACCCTCAGAATTATAAATACATTATATCTATTATTTCTTCCTCTCATTACCATTGGCCTTTCTTCTTGGTTAGATTTCTCATCCAGGCACAATGTTAAACTGAGCAACAAAAAAAGGCCTAATGTTCCTCCACACTTTCACAAAGGTTTTAATGGCAGAGTCAATTACACTTGGTCTAGTGCAACCTCTACAATTAATCACAAACAACGTATCTGTGATTTATTCAACTACAATTCAATTACAATTTATGTCTTTAAGCTGAAATAAATCTTTCACTACTGAGAGCAAAATACACTGTTAATTGCTTGAGGGGTGAGATACCTCTCCCAGAGCAAAAGAAAATAGCGTTAGGCATAAAATTCCATTTCTAATCAGTATTTCCCTTACTGATAAACATATATGGATGAAATAAAACATATCCACCCTATAAACCCTGGGGTTTATCCTTTTTTATTTTCTTTTCTTTCCAGAAAAAGCCTCAAAATGTTTTAAAAAAATTGAGTTTAACCCCCCCTCCCAAAAAAAATAATAGTTAAGGTTCTTGTGTTTTTCTGCAAAAATGAAGCTGTTTAGTATTAGATATGGCCATTGAAAAAGCCAAACCAACAAAGCAACAAAACCCTAAAACTAAGGGATTGCCATCTCATTTCAATCCCTATTACAAGTATAAGCTTCCTGCCCCAAACAGATGAAAACAACACTCCTCTATGCAATATTCTCACTGTTTAAATCCTCCTACTGTTGTCACCAATATTAATTGACTGTTTAATTTCCAGTTTAATCTCTCAAATAGGAAGCCCCTGTAGTACCACTAGATCACCCTTTGTACAGCATGCTTCTTACTAGCGGTTATGGTCAATAATGTGTCCTACATCCATACCAGTATCTTAACTCTACCTTTCAGCAGCTGGGGCACCACTCTGTAATCCTTTATGACAGCATTACCTTAGGGCTGTACAAACTTTCAAGAATGAGTACTACAGCTTTAAAACTGCAACTGATGATGTTTTAACAGCTATGAATTCTGAATTCAGCTGTCCTGGAGAGGACAAACATCCTGTCAGTAATGCATATAATGACAACTGCTAGTAACCCTAGCCCTGTTATCAATCAGTGGTACATGACCAACTAAAAAGCCCCACAAAATCAAAAAACCTCTGCACTCTCAGAATGCACCTGCCCAACTTTTTCCTGACAACGTGCATCACTTACCTGCACTGCTGATTGTCTTTCTGCTATTTAGTTTCTCTCCATTAACCACCAGACCCAAGATCATCCATTTATTCTGTATTATATCCCAGTTGAGTACAAAATAAAAAAGTGTCAGTGATCACTTGTAATGCAGACAAAAGTTTATCTTCAGCATCTTCGATCTACTCCTATAGACAGCAGCAAAAACAACCTTCAGGAGAAGCATCTAAACCTTTACAGCTTTTTTTGCAGACACCTGTCTTTTTGAAAGTGTATACAGTTTCGCACAATAGAAAGTCAACAATTTCCAACTATGTTATTCACTACAGGGGCTGACCGGATGAGGTTGTAAACTCTTCCAGTTTTCTTATTGCATCCCTGGTGACCACATGGCATCATGTCATTCTTCTATTCCTCGCTGTGTTTTCTTCCCAACCTTAAGCTATCACTTCTTAGAGTGGCTGAAGAAAACATGAGTGTTTTCTAACTCTAGACAGTAAACACAGTCACTCAATATGATAATTTTGACTTTCTCTTCCACCCTACTGAAACAAGTAGTTCTTTATTTGCTGATTGGTTTTGAACAGTTAGAATGCTTTGGAATTTGTTTCCCCCCTTCTCAGTTCTAGAGCCACTATTTATTTCCAGATGAATGAACTCCCTCAACTCCCCCTCTCCTACAAGACATCAACCTGAAATCCTCTGGTTTCCCTCAAAGGACGTAAAACTAGAAGGAAAGCAGCTACTCCATCTTATCAATCTCTTGTAGTGAAGCTGAATCTAAAACACAGATAACACTAGTCTGTTTTTACATTTCCTTCAAAACTATCACTATTTGCAGTCAGTCAGAGCAAACAGCTTCAACTTTAACCCCTGCTGTTAAATCTCACTCTCATGTTGTTCTCACAGGAAGGAACCGAGTTTCAGGACGCTGGAATCGTTTGGAAACTCAGAAGACAGCCACAGAGCCACTACAGTAGTCAAACACCCAACTCTCTTACAGTTCAGCCCTACTCAACACCCCTTAAGGAGAATCACCACTTAAAGAACACCTGTATTTTCACTATTGCATTCTTATAAATCCATGTCTTACAAAGGCAAACCAAACAGACTGACATTATGCCTTGATAGAGGAAGGCTTTTCTTTTCTTTGCAACCACGGTACCATAGTTATTTCGGAAATGTGCTAACTCGCTTTCTACAAGCCAAGCTCCGTGGTCACTAACAACGAGTACACATGCACACACGCATCTGAGAAGAGGCGCTCATCTTAAGGCACTCTGTAATTAGAGAAGCAATTATTTACCCTTCCTCCCCACGCCCAGGCAGCAACAGGCAGCACAGCAAGAGCCCGGGGCCCTGCGAGTCCGGGGGTACCGGACAGCAGCTGCCAGGAGGGTTCGGACACTGAGGCCGCGCCCCTCTTGCCTCCCCCGCCCCTTCCCCAGCTTCACCTCAGGGTCCCTCCCGCGGGGAGGAGGCTCCAGACCCCCGCCGCCGCGCTCCCCACGCGTGGGGAAGCACACACAGTACCACGGTGCGGGCGCTGCCGCTAACTGCCACCCTGCAGGCTCCCACCGCGCACCGGCGCACAACACCGGCCCGGCCCGGTCCCGCCAGGTCTCACCTTCCCTCCTGCTCAGGGACATGGCCCCTGCCAGCGGCCTGACCTAGCCCCTACAGCCGACAGCCAGCAGCTCGCGCTCCTTCCTGCTCGCAGCCGCGCCTGTCCGTCACGGCGCCGGCGGCGCGCCATTGGCGGAATGGGCGGCAGGGGCGTGCCCGCGGAGTCGGCTGCGACCCGCGCGGCCCCGCCTCTCGCTCCCTCCCTCCCTCCCGCGGTGGCCGGCGCGGTGCCCGCGGGCTCCGGCAGGGGGAGCGCGGCTGCGCAGAGGCTGGCGGGCGGCGGCGGCGCCCCGGCGGGGTGAGTGGCGCCGGGGTGATGCTGGGCGTGCGGCGCTCCTCCCGCCGCCGGTCCCGGTCCCGCTGCCGGCCGGGCGTCTCCTTCACCTGACCCGGCAGCCCCCGCGCAGCCCGCGCCCGCCGCGTTAATAATGCACTAGAATGTCAGCGCTGAAAAAGGTACCGAGCGGCCGAGGGACATGAGGGCAGAAGGGGGGGGGCCGCCGTCGGGGCTCGCAGCTCGCGGGATGCCCCCCTCTCCACGTCCCCAGCTCAGGAACGGGGCTGCCGGTGCCGCTGGGACCGCAGCCGTCGGGGACCGGTGCCCCAGCAGCTCGGGGACGGCGCGCCGACTGCGCCGTCGGTTGTGGTGTCGTCCCCCAGCACCGGGGCGTCCCGGCGCCGCGCCGGCCGTGATGGGGTCTCACCGTGGCGGGGTCTTGTCTCAGCACAGCCTGGGCAGGACGGTCTCGCGGCGGGATGAGCTGCGCCGGCCGCGGCGTGCGGAGTAGGGGAACGGGGATGGACGGACGGACAGACCGATCTTCGGTGCGGCCGGTTTGGCCAGAGAGAGCGGCGGTGCAAGGGGTGCTGCGCGCGGAGCCGGAATACCGGTGGCAGTTTAAATTTGGGGAGCGAATAATTCTCGGAGCCGCCCCGCGAGAAGGGGCCGGGGGAACCGGGACTGCCGCCGCGCCGCTGCCTGGACTTTAACTGCTTTTCCCTTTTCCCTTCCTGGCAACCGCGCCGTGCCGCGGAGGACACGGGCACGTCGAAAGGGCCGCGCTGCGCCCCTCGAAGGGAGGGAGGCGGGCGGACCCCGCGCCGGCTCCACGCATCTTCCATGCCGCGGACGTGCAGGGCGCGGCGCGCCTGGGGAAGTCCGCGGGCGCGGAGACTGGCGCAGGGCCCGCTCTGCGCGCGATCGCCTGGGCTGTCGCTGGTGGGTTTCCCCTTGGGGAGAACTATGTCAACGGCTAGCTTGGCTGAGCGCCCCCGGGCCCTAGAACCACCGTCTGCCGGAGAAATAAATCAATTAACCGGCATCACCGTAAGAGCGCAGCTCGGTCCGGCTCTCCTCCCGGCGCGGAGCCGCGCACCGCCCGGCGGCCGCCACCTCGGGGTGGTGCGAGGGCGACACCTCCCCCCCTTGCCCGGCCTTGTGCAGTGCAGGTCGAGGAGCGGGGGAAGTCCTCCGGGCAGCGGGGAATGCGGAACGGGCTTTCTCCTACAGCCCCTCTTTCTGCCGCCTTCGTAACCTAATTCTGACACTGCCGGTGCCCCAGTTCCGATAGCGGTGCCGGTGCGATGGAGAGAGGTGTTAACATCTGCAACTGCTTCGGCCCCAACTTCCCTGAAACTTCCAAGGGTTTCTAATCTGCAGCAGTTTGCTTCCGAATGTGTTTCAGTACGGCACAGGCTCACGCCAGCTTAATGTGCCTTGGGAGCAGGTGGTATTTGAATCCCTTACAAATTAAAGCACTTCAGAACGAGATCAAGTGCTCCCGTCACTCCAGGTGGTGTGAGCCCAAGAACAAGGCTGAGAAACAAAAGTGCCTTTCTCGATACTGAAGGGTTTTGTCTTGTGTTACCGAGTGCTTCAAAACAGCATCACGAGCAGAGCACTAGCAAAATTTGTAACATTGGGTATCTGTAGGCATTTACGTAGTAGGTGGCTGCAAGCAGGCTTCCTGCTAGGAGGAAGGGTCACCTCAGTGGGGCCAAGTGCGGGTCTGAGTGCATGTGACTGAGTAATCTCGTGTGGGGTCTTAGTAGCTGAATGCTTTGGACCGCAGCTTGTGATATGTCAGGGGAGCGTACTGGTTGTACCAGGCTTGTGTTTGAAAAGCAACTCCGTGGTAGAGCAGGGGATGATATTATTTTATAATGCAAATGCAGTTGAGGCATCAGCCTTTCACATCTGTGATTTTTTTTTCCATCTTTGCATTTTATCTGGGAAACAGGTAAAATAGCAAGAGTAGTGGTTTTATATTTCTGTGCTTTCAGCAATAAAGCAATTATACTTCTAAGTAATTTCCAGATGGTTTGCACAAAGCACTTTCTTTCAGAATTACAAGTTTTAATTTTACTGTGTGTAGCTATTTTTACAGAGCTAACCAAATTTTTACCATTTGTATTTGAAAGGCTGTGTCCCTTCCCTATCATTTTGTGTGCCTTTCAAGATGTCTGGTATGTGGTTAAAATGGACTCAGATGATGATTAATATTTTTATGAATTAACAGTGTTATGCATTGGAGATTTAGTTCGGAGTGCTGTAGTCAGACCCTGTGTGATCTGACATAATATTCCTAAGTTAAATGCATTTATTATGCCATTGTGCAGTTATACACAAAGTAAAAACTAGGACCGTCAAATAAATTTGTAGATTCTATTTTAGATTATTTTTAGCTTTCCATTTGAGTACTATAAAGTGCTATTTGCATTTAGCTGCACATATACCTGCATTGCTCTGGAATGGTGTAGGGCTTACCTCGTTGTTAACTTTTTAGAATTTCCAGTCCCTCTGAAATGAATTTAAATTTCTGGTACAAGTTGAAGTTACTTTTGGAGTGAGGTCATAAATACTTCAAACAAGCATTTCACAACCAGCAAACACAGACTGCTTTTGAAAGAAGTATTGAGGAGAGTGTTTTATCGATGTAACACATAAAGCCACACAGTTGAATCCTAGATTTGTAGGATCGCTTGTAATATTCCTATTGACTTAATGGATTGGGCTTTCACATTTGTGTAGGGCAAAGTCCCACCAGTAGTAATGGCAATATTGCTGGCTATGCCAAGTTGTTACAAGAAAAAGTTACCAAATTAAGACAAAAATGTCAAGAAGGTACATTATGGCTAACTAAAAGTTATGTTCTGATATATCCCAGTATATGGAATAACTTTAATATCAGTTGGTAGATGTGATAGGAGAAATGTATCCCCCAATAGGACATTCATACCCGATCCTGAGGAAAGCTTAGCTACTCAGGTTCCAGTGTGCCTGAAGACAGGATAGCATCCCACCCAGAGGGTAGCCTCTGCAGGCTTTCTTGAAAATCACCTGTCCTGGCCAAGGTACCATGTTACAACAGGTTTTTTCTGACAGCAGGCGTTCTAATAGGAAATATTCATAGTGCAGTATGAATGACTAAATTTCAGCTTGATTGAGAGCTTTGGCTAAATTACGAACATTGGAGTATTTATTGGGATAGTTTGCATGCATTAACAAAGGCAATAAAATGTTATTTTACACCTGCCTTTGGCAGGAACTTTTTTTCCCATTTGCAGTTACATGTAGTCAAAGCAATTTCCTTGTATAGCTATGTTAATCCCATGAGTAGTTTTGGTAATAAAAAGAACATTAAAGTAAACTCCTGTTTTTTTCTAAGGTGTACTGTTGGGATGTATCAGACTTTTCGAACTACGTCAGTCAAACAAAATCAGCTGCTTCAGTTCTACTCCATGAACAAGACAAGTCTTATTTGCTGCTTTCGTTCATCACTACAGTGAAGTTATTTATTTAACCATACATAAAGAACGAGATGAGCACTAATGCAGAAAGTTAGTGTTAGCTCATTCATTATGACTGTATTGAAGAGAGAGTTTCAGTTCATACATAGAAATGTATTATGTGGTCCAGAATATCCCAACTGAATCGAAAATATTCTGTTTGCTAAATGGGTAGTTATGTTTGAATAATTACTGGAAAAAAAAAAAAAAGTAGTTCAGTTTGCCTTGCAAAAATTCATAGTCATCCACGAACCATATGGCTTTCCTAACTCTAGTAGAGAAATATCTCTCTGCATAGCAGATACAGTATGTCAACAGCTATGATCAAATATAAGTAGAAGTAGGCATGGATGAATCAGAACCTTTTTTAAAGTAGAGACCTGTTGAAGGCCACAACTTCTCATATTTCAGTCCATATATATCTCCATTATAGAATTATATTTCTCGAAACAGATTATCGTTCATCACAGCTACTTCCTGTGGTAGGGGCCAAAATGATTCATTAAAGTAAAGTAAGTACTCTCCCATGGTATTTATTTAGGAAATGTCAAGTAGCAGTTTATTCATTTAGTACATGCTCAGTTGTGTTGAGAGGATGGAAATCACCGCACTTAGATTGCTCAGTGTTTCTATGCGTGCATAGATTTTTGGTCTCACTTGGCTTTTATCTGTTTCTCACTGTACTTTTTAAATACTTCTTTTGTGCATAAAATTTACTTGTCTTCCAAGCATTTTTATTCTGTGTTTGTCGTGTTTCTCTGTCTTTGCCAGTTTGGAAAATGAACAACAAATTGCTTTCAATATGGCATCAGCCTTTAGCCCTCTTAAATTTTTTGTCATTTTATAACCATATAGTCTTATGATCTAAAAATACTTTATTTCCACTTTTGGTAGTCAATATACTATACACCTGCAATTAGCAGAGATGCGTAAGGTATACCACAGGTAAAGGCTTTTATCAGGTAGGGGCTTTTATCTCAAAGGAGAATTGGCATCTCTTTTATTTGGTAGATGCTGCTACCACTGTGTGTAGATAAAGTAGATAAGATAAATTGACAGTAATGAAACATGTCAAAAATATGGCCAAATACTACATAAATCCAACAAGGCAAAAATCAGACATTTAGAGATTCACGCTGTCCGTATGCACAAGTAATGGAATTCTAGGATCCTAGAGTGGTTTGGGTTGGAAGGGACCCTAAAGACCATCTAGTTCCAGCCTCTGTTGGACAGGGACACCTTCCACTAGAGCAGATTTCTCAGAGCCCCATCCAGCCTGGACTTGAACACTTCCAGGGTGGGGCATAAAAGAGAAAGAGAAATATACACCAGAGCTTTCTATCTATAGTTCCCTATCTTAGGTCTTTCATAGTTGTTCCTTCTGCACCCAAATCCTTCTACCACTCTCAGTTTTGTGGCTTCCATCTTAAATATTCTGTTAAAAAAGTAAATTAGTTATGTCAAAGGAAAGAGCATCTTAGGGTTGTCAGATTGACCTGAGCTCAGTTTGAACACATAAAGTTGTTGCAATCAGGTTTGTTCTAGCAGATGTAAAGGTTAAGTCATGATAGTGAAGTTGAAAACAGTTAGGAAAGCGTAGAAGTAAGAATCACAAATGCAGGGAGAAATTGGACACTGGGTTCTTGTGGAGTAGTCATCTGAGGTGTCTCAGATACATATTTCATCTTGGAAGCTCAAAAGGCTGCTTGCGTGGTGTTCAGTTTCTGGAGTGCTGCCTTTCAGATGGATCAACTCTCCTGCGTTGTCCTGGAGAGTAGCAGGTCAGTACTGAGAATAACAATTAAAACAATTTATTTGTACCATGTCCATTGTCTATCTTCTTTAATTTAGGTGATACTGTATTTTCAATAATCCCTAAGGCATGGGGAAGTATGCAACTAATTGTTCAAGCCTGTCTGGAATCTCATTGCCCTTATCATGCCAGGGTGTTTTAATGTGTTGATTTCCTACATGAGATTTATTTTTGTGCATTGGAGGTCACCTGAATTAGTTTCCTTAATTGTTTACTTCTTGACAGTATGACCTGCATTGTAAAACTTCTTAATGCCTTAATAACATTATGCAAATGACATATAATAAAATATCAGCAAAGTCTCCAGCAATTCTCAAAGTTTCACAACTGGATAGGCTGGTGACTGTTCACAGAAATCATATATGGTATTGCTAATGATGCACGTAGTCAACTTGGCCTTTCAGGAAACTTTGTCCAAATAATTTCACTCTTGGAAGGTCATTTTTAGAGCTCCTGCAGCTGCAGGGGTACAGAAGGATCTTACTGTATGATTGTGTGTTTTACTGGCAGTGAGGAGTAGAAAGAACTTCCCATCTTTCACGCCTGCGTTCTAGTTTCACAAGTAGCCTGTAAAAATAACACTGAACAAATAGCTTCAATCGCCACAAGTGGGAGGCTATTTTTGACTCTCTTTTCCCCTCCTGAATGGCAGACAGCAGAGAGAGAATCTCAAGTAGTTACTACTCCTTTTATTTCTTACAGAGCAATATAAAACTAGGGGGTGGGGGGAGGAAGACAAAAATCCCAGAGGATCTTCCATTTTCACATTGTTATTGATTTATGGCTTAGTAAGTCATTTGGATGTAAAGCTACAGAACATGAACACTCTTCTTCTATTAAATTTGTGTAAACAGAGGCCAAGTAAGATAAAAGGCAACACTTTCGTTTCATTCATGAAGAGTGAAAGACTTTCCAAAGAGCATCAGTATAAGGTCACCTTTATTCTCTGCATAACAGCAGATTTCACTTTAAATGAACTAATATATTCTTTAGTTTTAGGGATTGATAACAATTATCTTCCCTGATGAGCAGAAAGGATGACAAAGCTTCCTTTTTTTCTTTTGATTTCCTTTCCTTGACCTTGCAGCCTTTCAAATCCTGCATAGTTGAAGATACAGGAAGAATCTGGGCCTTTTTTTTTTTTTTAATGCTAGAAGAGGAAATGAAAAAGCACAATCAAGTTTCTTGAAAAGAGTATGCATCTGTCTGAATTCTTTATCACACCCTTAACCAGGCTTCCTCATGATAACACAATATAGAGGAAATAATATGTAGCCTTCAGAATGCTTATTCTTTTTTTTTTTTTTTAATTGGGACATGAAGACATCACATAGGAAGACGTTGCGTACGACTAAGAAGTATTAATATTTTCTTGCTGGGAAGCCTTTGGGCTCCCATTGGTAAGAGTGACACAAGCTTCATCTTCCCTCTGAAGGAGTATTCAAGCCCCTCTGATGTTTTTAGCCCTTGCTAGCTGCAGGACGTGAAACTGATCCTCTTTTTGATGGTGGCTTGTGGCTTTGCTATCCAGCATCTGGCCTGTTTTTTGGCTATCTTGGGGTTATCTTTGCCATAATGTTGTACTTAAAGGTAAGATATTTTAAAAATATGATTGTTAGGTGTTCTTGCTATGGATTGTATACACTGTAATTTGATTTTTATTTCAGCCTGATATTTTGATATCACTTATTTGATGGTTTGTTTACAAATCGTGTTATTTAGGAATAGCTACTATAGTTTGTATTCATGCCGCAAATACACAGAATTAGTTTTCAGAGCTAGATAAGTTACTGGATTTAAAAGAGCCACTCTGATATTTAATAGATTCTTTTTAAAATAACCAGTGTATGCGTTTTCTTAGTAGCTTAACAGAATCTTAATTTTACTCTTCCTTTCTGGAATACAAATGGATAAACAGGACTCCTGATTTTTCCCTGAAAGTTTTAGCATGTTGAGAAATCAAAGTGTTACGTGTATACCAGGCATGACTCCTTTACAACACATAGTTTATTTAAACGGCAGTGTACTAAGATTTGTAGATCAGAGTGGTTTTGCCACACATATCTGCATTATATGCAGAAAAAGCAGCAGTACATCTGAAAATGCAGTGTTACATTCGCTGCCAGCCCCTGGATTGCATTGGATTCTATAGCAACTCACATCTCCATGCACATCAGTTTTTATTCATTATGCAAGAGGTGAGTAAAAATGAATTATTTTGATGAAGCTGAAGAGGGATGCAATTAGTTATGACATCCTGTAGTTTTATAATAATATGGATAGTAAGTAATTTGATAGCAGTTTTCTTAAATGGTAATTTAGAAATTACTACTCCAAAATCTTGATGTATATTTCACTTCTAGAAGAGAAAACTTGTCTGTTATTTTTCAGTCTTATTCCTCCTTTTGTAAAGTGATGTATTCTTACATTGCATTGACCTTTCTTAGAAAAACTTGAACTATCTACACTTCAAGATTTCAGCTGCAATGAGATGTAGAAGGTTCTGTATTACTTCAGGAATTCAAAGGTACATTCACTGACCTTTGAAAATAATGAAATAGATGACTGAAGTATTACAATAGATCTAAATAGTTAAATTCAATAGTTTGAAGGTCTGATATCTTTCTTTTCAAATTAAGAAGTGGTAGATTAATTTCGGGTGCTTCCCAAAGTTTTTCTCCTTTTCCTCCTAAAAACATTTCTCTACCGCTAAAACAAATTGTTAAAGGTTAGATAAATCAGTGGAAATGTTCTTAAATCCACCAATAAAAGATCTCCTATAGTATTGTATGTTCATTCTCTAGGTCATTTACAGTGCAGTCAACATTCTTTTATATTGTCTGGGTTTGAGTTTTCTTTCTGAAATAGATTTCATTCTTTTTCTTAATACTGTATTTCAAAATAGCATTTTCATTTTTTAGTGCTTTTGGAGATTGCACATTCTTTATTAAATGTCTCACCTGATACTTTAATATTTTTAACATGTACTGTGCTTGTGATTTAGAGCAGGGTAAAAGTCACTCTCAAATACTCTTTGTTGCAGATAAATTATGAAACACACTTCCTTTGCTAACCAGTGTCAGGCCTCTGATCAATTGCTTATAAACTTATATTTCTTTTTACTTTCCAAAACTGCCTTGACTTGCTGTCCTAAAAATGATGCAGAAAAAGCAAAATACAAAGCAGAGAAGTGCAGTGTATGCCAGGCTTTAGAATGCTGTTTGATCAATAAAATAGAAAAGTTTCTCCTATGTAACTATATCACATTCAGACTGCAGTCTGTTTCAGGAGCATCTGGTTGTAGGTAATCTTCTATTTCGTTGCATACCCAAATAAGTAGAACCATAGAATGCATTTTATTTTTAATTTTCATTTTTTAGAAGGAGAACAAATGCCTTTTCTAAACTTCCTTGGATAGAAAATTTTCTATGTGTTTATTAATTTATTTAAATTACACTCCATTATTTTAAAGACTTTGTGGTATGCTTTCTAATTTGATGGAATTTCATTTAAAATGTTCTGACAGATGTCCATCTGTTATTCCACAGCATGTACATGGACACTGAAACTTAGCAAACTAGCGTGATGCCCAAGAATCAAGAGAATGTGTGAAGTCCTACATTCTAATTAGAGTGTTGAAATGAAATATAACATTTTGCTTCACTGCTTGGAAAATTAATTGTTCAAAGTGGAGCTTGTTGTGTTAATATTTGCATATTCCTGCACTTTATTTGCAAAGTATCAGCCAAAGGGAGAGCAGACACAAGAGCAAGCCCAGGTTATGGAGGGGTTTAGGGAAGTGTCGTAATACAACTTGGCACCAGAAGGAGGCAAATAATCAGGGATGTAGATGAAAGGGAATATACCAGTAGGGCAGTACAGGGGATGACTATTTTGGTTGTCTTGTCCTGGTTACATGTAAAGGGCAGGAACAAGCTGCAGAACGTCTTTTTCTTGAAGCATTTACATGTTTCACAAACTACATCATGAAAGACTGACAGTCTAAAATACTTTCATGTGTGCAAGATCAAACTGCACAGGCTATGGAAACAGTCATCAGAATCATATATAGTGCAATCGTATATAGTGCGTCTTGGTACGTAAAAATGTATAAAAGGGGCTCAGCTGACATGAGGTAGCTGCCAGGCTGTGATTGTAGTTCTTTACTTGGAAAACAGATTACCCATAAAATAGGATAACTTGTCAAAAAAACCCCCAAACAAACCAGGACATAATTTACTACAAGAAAATGTTATACTACTCTAAATTTCAATTGCATAAATGCACATAATGATGAATAAAGTTTGACCCTTTTCAATATCTTTCATGGAGTTGTTCCAAATTACCCTGAAGAAATATCTCTGTATTATAACAACATGCCATGTAAGTTGCGTTCTTCTTGACCAATAGAACAATTTTTTTCCTATGTTTCTGAGTTTGGAGCACAGGAGCAAAGTATTCTTGGCAGCCAGGCTGTTCCCGTGTGAATTTTCCTTGGAAAGACATCAGTGCGATCATTAGTCTTAATATTTTTTTCAGAACAAAACATAAAACTTCCTTCTCAACCTTGTCCTCCCTTTGTAAATATGTCCAGCTCTTGCAATCACTACCACTCGATGAAGATTTGCAAGAAGTTCCAAAGTAAACAGCAATGTATGTGCATGCAAGATGTCCCTGTTATTAAAGAATTCATGGATACAGTGAAATATTAGTTAGTAAAATCCTTTTGATGTGTTCCTTTAAAGCTATCTATGAAAATTGGATATCCAGTACTATTTTTTAGCTGTAGCTCCTAATGCTCTGTGGTTTGATCTAGAGGATTTTGTGGTATTCTTTTTAATTGATCAATTGTTCCTGTATTTTTTTAACACAAATCTGTGCCAGCCTATATACCATAAACCTGTTAGCAAAACTGACTATATACATAAGCAACAAATTCTCTTAACGCCTAAGCATTTATATACCTTCCACAAAGGAGAGTGGAGAAAGGGTTAATACTGCAGACCTAACAGTAACTTTTCTACACCTTTAGGATCCTTAGATTTCACAGAAATTTTAAAAGTACTTTAGACATTCCCAAAGGAAAAAAAAAATATAAGTGACTAAAGTATAATAAAAGAAAACAACACAAAGTGGAGAGTCAGAAGATAATGCACAATGAACAGTACTGAGCAATTACAAGTTAGTATCCAGAGAGTCATTATGAACATGAACCTAGTAATAATTTCACTTTTTTCCATATGGAGGCAGGTAATTGTTCCTAAGTATAGGGAAAACCTTGTGAAGTGAAAGACTAAAACAGAATAGAACTGATTCCTGTGAAAACTGAAATATAACTTACTGGTTATTGAAGGATTTTTTTTTCCTCATGGTGTGGCATAACATTTTTATTCAGAAATTAATGAAAAGAATTTCCTGGAATGCTGCCTGTTGTCACCAGGAAACAACATTTTCCTGCATTTCCTTGATAATAACATTTTCATTGGTTTTCTTTGGATTTTTTTTTTTTTCCCACAGCAGGCTACTTGAGAATTTCAGCTGGTGCCAAAGTGATGAATTTGTGAATTCACATAAAAATACCTTCCACGTGTGTTTGTGCCTGAACCTGGGCCTTTGCTTAGTTTCTTGATGCAGTAAAAGGGGCTAACTGAAATCTCTGTTTACATTTGTGGTATGGTCCCTACAAGAATTGTAGGCTTTCTCTTGCACACTGGCAGTTTATTCGCTTTACCTGTGTTTGATTCTGTGCCATTTGAGTGAGCTGAGGGTGAAGAAGAAAGCAGCATCCTCCTTTTTGACAGGAGAAAAAGTTTTGATAGCACTGGCTTGTGCTAGTGGCTAAATGCGATTTGGCTGCCATTTGGGACCCAACATCATTTGAGGTGCAGCAGCTTCTCCAAGAGGCCCATGCACACAGACATGGCTGGTACAGCAGAGGCTGGTTGATGTCCAGATCAGGGGCTCCCAGCACATCTCAGGGAGCACCAGCTCCCCAAGATGGCCTTCCCTTGCAACTGCTGAAGAGCTCAGGGCTATGTTAGGGACTCTAGGTAATCACCCTTCTATCCTTCAGACATTGCTGCAGAAGGATCCTACGTAACCCGTTGGTCATGTCTGACAACTTGATACGTATCTGCCAACCTTAGGTATCTTGGGGTTTCTCAAATAACACAAGGCATCCCTTTGTAAGCAGCTAAATCCTGCTGGGGATGTGTGGTGCCATCACACCAGAAGGAGCTGTTTAAGAGTCTGTACGTAACTGTAAGCATTGACTTTGATGGAAACAACTTAACTGGGAAACAAATTTAGAACCAGTGGATCCTAGAGATTTAAATGCATTTGTGTTTGTTATTTCATGTAATAAATAAGCACATGTAAAGTGCTCTCCAGATACCCTTGTAGAACACTGTGCTGCCTGTGTGCAAATTTGAGCTGAAGTTGCTGAGACTTCATCTTATTTGTACTTAGTTTTTGCAGATTAACCTCCTTGCCAGTGAAATCTACCCATCTCAAATATCTGAAATGTTTGAATTTAGCCATTTGAGTTACGGGCGAACAAGGAAGGCTTTTCCACTGCACTCAGACCTGGGTTTAGGTGCCAGCTGGTGAGGGCATCCCTAAGCACACACCTTGCTGTGAGCAGGGCTTTTGGTTTTAGCATCGTATTTGGGCTGTGTCATATTTCAGTTCTGTAAGTGAGCTGTAGCCTTACCTAGAAAGAGTGACTTGAGTGTATTAACTCTTTGAGAAAAATGTTCTTTTAAAAAAAAATAAAAATAAGTAAAACAAGTAATTAGGACAAAGCAAGTATGGACATTTTCAAGTCATAAAGAGTGAAGACTGCCTACAACAGGAGCTGCATTTTTTGGCTTCGGTATGTTGTATATGAGCAAATAATCTATCTTGCTATTTTTATTGTAATGGAAAACTGGGAAACAGCATTTTCTTTCTTCTTGCTCTTGTCATAAAAATAGGCAAATACCCCAAAATGCGGGGCTGTCATATATGCTTACTGGTGCCTGAAGAGACAGTATTGCCAAGTGTTTTCCTCAAGCTTCGCAGTGCCCTTTGTTAGCCTCCCCTTCCACTGAAGGTGTGTCAAGTGCCTGAGACCAAAGCTTCACTGCACAGGTTGTCATAGTGACACTTGCCTGGCCATTGCACTGTTGAAGAACATACCACCTTTGGGGCTTGTGGCTGACTGTATACTGTCTGCAAGTGGGCAAGCCCATTTTTTGGTGGTGTCAGTGAGTCGCCCATCTTGCTGGCCTTGCTGAGAGCTGCCCCAGTCACTGGCACAATGGGAATTACTCGAGTATTTTGGACCATTCCTCTGCTGGCACCAGACAAGCCTGAAGGAGGTGCCTGAGGGCACCTTAAGATCCCTGCCTTCTCCATCCAAAATTATTAATGTCTTCAGGCTATATTAATGCTGAGCAGCATGTCGTGTTTTACTGCCAAACCACAATTACAAGCTCTAAAACTTGCCCCACCGCTTGGACACCAACTTCCCTTCAGGTAGCAGTGGAAAAGTGCAGTCAGCGTTCCTCTCTGCTGATCTCCAGTAGAGATCGAGAAGGGGGACAGATTTAGTATTTACCCTGAACAGGACTGCTTGTGCTACTCCATCATTTTTAGAAATTTCCTTTGAAAGAGCTGACAAGGCGTGACCTATTTTAAATACTGCTTCAGAAGATGAAATTATTTTTGGTTGAAATGAAATCAATAAGCAGTATTTAATATAATGCAAGGTTTAAGTGAGCTAAAAAAAGTCCAGTGACCCTCAGTAATTATTGTATGTGTCAGGATTGCTATGACAGCCTTTATTAGCTAATTAATATCCCCTTTCTGTAAAGCAGACAGTTTACTAAATCCAGCAAAGCCTTTTCACTCTGAAGTCTTTCAAAGGCATGAGTGCAGGTGTGGTATCTCCTTCTCTATTCCAGGCTTCCCTTTCTCCTTCGAACTAGCTATTGCTCAGATCAGCAAACCTTGTTCTTCCTGGATTTCTCATGTTCATCAGGAAATCTTCACAATCCTGGTCTGTGCAGCCCACCAAGTGGTCTGGTAAAGTCCTGATTTGTGCCTCCCTCATCTGTGCTGCTATGAACTTCTCCATACCTGTACTGCACAGCTGAGCTTTGTGGGCATTGGGTTGTGTAAAGCAGTACACTTGCCTTGCCTTACAGAGATCACCTTTCCTCTGCCCTTGCTCTGATAGTCAAAGGTCCCAGAGCAGGTTGTATTTTCCGAGCAGAGCAGCGTTTTTATGTTCTTTGTAAGAAATAATGCAGCTCTCCCTTGCTAGCTTTTTTCCCCACCAGTGCTCTCTCTTTGCTGTCTCCTTACTTCACCATTATAATTCTAATGCTGTTGGTTCTTTCATTTGCTCTATTGAATATTTTCTGAAATAAATAAGAACGTTGCTTACATTTGTGGATAGCGCTGGTCCTGTATGTGTGGTACTAGGAAGTGTTGCTTAGCAAATCCTGTGTCTCTTTGTGAAATGTTAGTTCCTTGTCATAATTTACATCTGTTATTTCTCACAGTATTTGATACATTTTACATACTTTCAAGAAACTGATTTTGCAGGAAAGAGAAATTGTGATCAGGTGGACACATGGACCCAGTTCTTTCTTTGAGACTTTTGTTGCTGGGTATGAGATCCAGCTGATTAAATGTGCATATTGTAGGTGCCTCCATCTGACCAGTAACAAGCGGTTACCAGTACTTCTTAGTTCCCCGTGTGGTGAGTGGAGTGAGATGAGCAGCCCTAAGGAGTGATTGCAAGCTCACCCTAAAGCAGCTTTGCTGCATCACATCTGAGAAGTTCTGGCTATGTCAACACCTGAGCTGGGGATGACCAACTCAGAAGTAAATTCCATTGGGGAAATCTACAGGTGGTCTTTTCTTCATACATTCCAGTGGAATTTCAGTTCCAGTGTTAAACGAATCTTGAAGGAATGAATCTTCTACTTGTAGTTTCTCACTGTTGCTAAAGATGGTTTTAAAATCAGCATCTGTGCATAAAGACAAATAACTGATTTTTCATTAGTGTAAGGCTGCAAGTGAACCCGCTGTTCTTACACATTGAATTCTGTAGGAAGCTGAAGACTGTGCCGTAGCATTGCATTAACTTCAGGTTGTATGTCCTACCTCATGCACACCCTTTTGTCATAGCAGAAAAAGTCTGATTTAGAGTAGATCCACACAAGAGCAGGGTTGGGATATATGTCTTCATTTTTATTTATTTATTAATTAATTTATTTATTTTTTAATCATTAGATACATTTTTTGCCTGATTTCCTGCTTAGTGATTCTATTTCTTGCTGAGCAACAGGAGGTTAAGATGTAGAAAAAGGCTGTTTTGGAGCCTACTTGGAACATGCCAATAATAGCAGTTGTTGGTAACGATTCTATTCCTTATGAGTACATGACATGCTCCTTCTCTCTTGTGTTAGAAGCTTTAAATGTTAGTAGCCAGGAAGTGCCAGCTTTCTAATTGCTGCCTGTAGTTAAATACATAAAAATATCAGAAGCATAAAAAAAAGTAGATGGGTAGAGAAATGGTGTGCAGTTAAGAATTAAGGAATATAAGGCAGAGGCAGAAGTGTTTACTTGGAATGCCTTATATGAAATGCTTTTGGTTCAAGTATTAGTAAGGGAAGTTTAGCAGTTATCTGAGAAACGTGCTTGTGTTCCCTCACCAGCTACATTTGAACTGGGGAGCTTTGGTCTTTAAGCTGATCCTTTTGACAAGAAGATGTTTCATTTCTAGGTAGTTGTGGTGCTGATTTAAAAATGCTAAAAAGTGGAAAGCCATATAGTGACCTGTAAATGCTAGCTGAGTCCATAGTGCTCTTGGAACTTATGCCTCCTGCATTTACTTGACTGATCTGCTGTCAGTTTTGTAAGTGGCAGCACAGCACTGTGCTACCTTTAACTTATCACGGGGTTAAAATAACAAAACAAATAAAGTATAAGAGAAGTTTATTTTAAAAGAACAATTATTGCACATTTTAATTCCAGCGGAACTTACTTTGGCATTTTTATGATCTAAATCTGCTGCTGACCATTAGAATGTTAAAGAGAAAATGATAATGCACATCATTATGTGCATACCCATTGTCTTTGTCAGTAGCAGATATATCTGACAATTTTCAAGGTTTTTAGAAATCGTTTTAATTGAATGAAGCCCTTATTGTTGGGATTCAAAAGCACATGAAGTTCTGTTTTGTCAGACTGCACACACTGATAGTTTTAGAGGTGATACAAAGTTTCTTTCAAACTGAGTAAATGTTAGAAGGTTTCAGCTGAAGATTCTTTGAATAATTCAGGGTAAGACTTTAACTTTAAATATATGAAAGTAAAAAAAAAACCCAAAACAACACATGTGCAAAACATTCTGTAGTTGGATATTTTTAATACCTAAAAAGGCCCTAATAGACATAAGCATCGCTCCATATGAAACTTCTGTAAGTCATCCTAATCCTACTGGGTTCAGTGTCCTCAACTAGAACATGAACATGTTCATGCATGAATACGAGTCTTCTCTGTTTTCCTGTAAGCATAAAATGAAATAAATTTTGTGGGTTTTGTATTCTGAAGGCTTTACAAATCCAGGACTTTTTGTTCCTACATGGAGCCTGTATGCTTTGTGTCCAAGCAGCATGGGCAGGTTACATTTTTTGTGTCCAACTGACTTTTAAACTGGTTTTGTTGCTTTTGATTATGGAATATTTAGTTTAGCCTAGTTCTGCAGGGTACTGAGAGAAAAGAAGATAACTGTAATACACGACTGTTCTTCCAATCCTCATAAACATTGTCTTTATTAGTTGTATTCTAATACTGTAGAGATACGTAAAACATTTGCATTTTTTATTCATAAAGAGAAATAAGTATTAGATGTATAGATAGTATAGATTAACTATATTGTATATATATAAACTATACTGTATAGATTAACTATATGTAGACGTGGGCATATCTATAGATCAGGTTTAAGCAGATAAATAATACTTCTTAGGGAAGATGACTATAAACTTTTCTTCTGCACAACTGTAGCTTGTATGCATTGTCACCATTCAGTCAGTAATTTCTTCAGTTAAAAGTGTTTCACTGCACTTTTTCATAAAGTTCACTTGCAAGGCATCTTGGTGTTTTCTACCAAGCTATTAAATGGCACTGTTGTGTGTGTAACACTGTCCTTGCTTCTGTCAGGCTCCTTTTCAGTTCTGAGAGCATAAATGTTTAGTTTTGAAAATTACATTCTTTATGGCCTTTTGCTATGATCAGCTCTACGATCTAGCTACAAATTCTTGAGGGTCAGTTCATGATTAAGATACCTGAATATAGTTGTCTACCTATAGATGAGGAGATTCAGCTGCATCAACTCAGATATTTTCAGGAGCCCTGTGTTATTCCTGGTGCCTCTCAGCTACTATGCTAAAGGACTCCAGTCCTTCTTAGGTCCTGTGTAATGTCTCCCAGCCTCAGGAGAGCTCTTGAATAAATATGCGGCCTCAGAAGTCATTAGACATCTGTCTTTATGCACTGACTCAATCCCTACATGCCTAAAATCCTGCTATAGTGCATGGAGTTCTGGTCAGTATAGCAAAGGCAACTGCAAAATTCAGCTGGTCAGCCACTATGTGGGCAGTGAACTGAAGCTTCCAATGGTTTTCAGATGCTTCAAGCTGCCCAAGACATGTGCATGGGCTATAACTTACGTTGCAGGACCTAAAGAGGGTGTATGTTCTTTAGGAATGGCAGTTGGAGGTTAGGTGTGATATTTGAGAGCAACTGCCATGACACTAGACACTGGTACATGAGCAACTGAACTGAGCCCTTAGTGTATGATTTTAGGCACCATTGACTGTACTGGAGGTGTAGACAGTTCGATAACTGCAGTAACCTGAATTTGAGCACTGTAGGTCTGTGAGTTGAGGATCTGGCTATTAATTTAATGTAATTTTCTTGTTTGGCTATTTGTCTGTAGTAACTCAAGACTTCATTGTCAAGTATATAGGAGAAATTAGTAGTCTATCAATTGAAGGACCCTTTCCCATAAACTAATATTTTCTGCTGTTTGGCCTTAAAATCTTATTCATGATTTTTTACTTGAAATCCAAACAATACCATTTCTGTGCCTGCTTAAATCTTTGAACAAGCATCACTAATTTTAATGGACAAACATACAAGTTGGTTCATACCTAGGACCATGATTGGCAAGTCATGTCCACAAGCTCTTTACTGAGTCCTTTATTGACCTTCCACTACCAAAACATTGCTTCAGTTTCATGAAGTTCAAAACTTTGAAGTGTGGGAATCTGATATTTATGGTAGCCTTCCCATCAGAGTACAGCTAGGCAGCATGATCAGAAGTCAGGTCCAAAGTTAAACTATATAATAATCACAATAAAAATACCTCACAATTCTGGATCATTGAAGGTTTTAAATGTGTTTTGCAAATATTAATTAATGTCACAACAGAGTGAAGTGTGTATATTTAGCTTATGTCCATGTCTGTGGGTGTGAGTAGTGAATAAAAAAGAAGCTATAAACTCTTCCTGAGACATTGGGAAAATCATTCATACAGTTACCTTCTACTTTAGCTGGATAGTAGTGCTTCTTCTGTATTCAGTGGGGAGCTGGGAAGCCATGCTAGCAGGGAGGGTATTGCTATTTAAAATGGCAAGTGTAGGGGTGGTTTTGCAGCCAAAAATAATGTCTATAGGGACTCAGTGCACATTTATTAGCATTTATCACAATGTGTGGAATTCATACAGTGCAGCTGTCTCCATCTGAGCTTGTTGCCCTTATATTTCTTTACCGTCAATGGAGGTCTAGTCACTGTAAAGTACAATTAATCTCATTCTAAAGTAGGTGTCTGAATAGATCAGACTGACTGCAAAGGACGCATGGGGGTGAGAAGTTCAGATGTAGGAGAACTGAATCTCATCCTACCTGTTCCGTGGGCAAAACTGCTATGATTTAGTCTTTAAAAATATACTTTTAACTTTACTGAAACACAGTTAGCACACCAGATGTAGAAGTGTCTCAGAATAAGTCTGTTCTAAGAATTTACCACAGATAGTCATATCAGAATTTTCATTTAATTAAAAATACCGAGTAATTGTTCCATTATTTTACGCAAACATAAGGTCAATACCCATTATGTCTGTGTGGGTCATCTGGTGCAGCAAGCACCAGATAAGCAAGGTGATAAACAAGGTTTCACAGTGGAGGACTGAGGGAAATTTCTAGGGCTTATTAATTTCTAGGTTTTCTACATTCTTCTTTAATATGATCTCTTGGAACTTTGTTCATGTTCCCACATATCTAATGCAATACCAGATGCCCTTATGCAATGATGCTTATCTCCAACTGGCACTTAAGGAAGGTGTGATCCTCTCTATAGGTTCTGTGTCTTAGCTGCCATTGTGCAGGTGACTCACTTGGGTACTGGTACCTGAGTGTTTCAGAATGGCACTGAACATAATAAATGGACAGTTAATAGGATTTGCATGATGATTAAGGTCTGTAAATTTACTTGTCTACATATAAGAAGGTGCCAGTACACTAGGTGTTTATGTTCTCCTGGTGAATTGATTTATTCAGCTCATCATTTAATGTAACAAAACATGCATAATCAGGAGATGGAGGATAGGGTCAACTGCCTTGCCACCTTCCTTACTGCAAAGGCATCTAAACTTGGCAACCTCAGAGTAGAAAGTCATATTTGTTTCCAAAAATACCTCAAACAGCACTGGACAGCTGCATTTAAGCAGCTGTATTGATTCCTGGATCTCACGTGAGTAGAAGAAAGGCTTTATACTAAGCATATCAGTAGGCACATATGTGTAAAAAATGATGTCTGAATCTTTTAAACTCAAAGTTATCCTCATCTAGAAGAAAATCATATTCTAGACAGCTAATTGCCACATTGAGATTTTCAGAGCAAGCACAGATCATCTACAATGGAATAACACAGATATCCTGACCTAAGCTCTCATTCTCATCCTAATTACCTGTAGTTTCATTCTGCCTTCTTTCTTTCACAATCATGTCCAATTTTCTTACTGGGAAAATACATTAGTTTTTTTAAGTGAGTAGGATTTATGGTATATTTTTTTGTTATTCTCCAGAATCAAATGTTACATCTACAGCAATAGCTAGATATTGACATTGTACCTCACCAATTAATCCAAGAATTACTCTAGTGGATTTTGACACCTTTCAAAAGACTTGGAGATTCCAAGCAGATATCTATGGAGTTCCATTAGTGGTAGTAGTTTTCTCACAGCTTTTACTGGTAGGGAAAGTCTAAAGAGTCAGCAATATAGCAAAAATTCTTTGGAATTCCATTCCGTATTCAAACAGTAGATGATTTAAATATGAAGAAGAAATACGTTGCTAATTCACATTTAAGTGGATTAATATTAAAGCCCTATGTTTGCTATGAAGCCACAAGTGGTGCATTGTGGGATATCAATTGCAACCGCAACTGATTATTAAGTGATTCATGTGGTGTTTTTCATAAGGAATAAATGCTCTAAGTCAGTGTGGCCAGTCAAGCCACAGAACTCAGGTATTCTGAAACCCACTCAAGTGCTGTAAGTACAAGGCACGTATTTAACA
The DNA here is from genome assembly GCF_033783945.1 of Neopsephotus bourkii. Lineage (NCBI taxonomy): Eukaryota > Metazoa > Chordata > Aves > Psittaciformes > Psittacidae > Neopsephotus > Neopsephotus bourkii. Next base: position 715,825 of record NW_026901402.1, on the reverse strand, counting down.
TCTTATATTTTAAAATCAGCCATAAAATGTTAGTGCTTAAGTTTAGGAAAGTTCAATTGTAAGCTATGTTAATTGGGAAGGGCAAATCCATTAGTACCAATCTGGATTTAGTACTGATTCCAGAGCCCTTACTCTTGCTAGTGAAAATGCCAGGCAAGAAGAAAGGCCAGAAGCAGTCTGCCAGTCAGGGACTTCACAGGAAAGGCAAATAATAAATGGTGGGAGTTACAGAAACAGCAGTGTGAGTTATGTTAAGAAGCTGTGTGTATCTAAGTGGAGCAGTGGACAAGTGTGTGCTTTACCTGTAAGGCTGCACAGCAGCCTTATATTCACCATCACCATCAGAAGCACTGGAACTGGCATAACTACATGAAGGGGTGGGAAAGCAAACTGTAAGGAAGTATCTCTTATCATCCAAAAGGTGTGAAGCTGCATGAGGGCAATGCTCTTCACAGTCTAATAAGCCCTGCTGTGTCTGTGAACAAATATGCTAAACTGCAGTTTTTAGTGGTTTTTCTTGCCACTTCTGCTGATGAGCTTAAGGGCTTGGCCAGGGTGTATCTTGGAAAAATAGCAACTCATTGTGCATATTCAGAAATGACATGACTGGCATTTAAGGGGTAACTATAAGGAATTAACTAATATTTCAAATTGAATGTGTCGAAAAGAAGCTTCCTGTTATGTTTTTCACCACTGTGAAATTTATTCTAACACTTTAGTGTCTGTAAACTCATCAAGGCTTATAAAAATGTCAAATGCAAATATCTTTTTGGATTAACCTGTCTTCTTAATTCAGGCACTTTGATTTCTGTAGGAGAGGATCACTTCTTTGTCTTGTATTTATGAAGAAGTTTTTGCTTGGTGAGAGGGTAAACAGATTGGGATGATGGTATGTTACAGCCACCTTGCCCTCACTTTGAAAAGATGTATGTAAATAACTAAACAGAGGATAAACCAAGTTGTCTGTTGTGTGCAGTCTGTAGCAGTTTTGTAGTTTCTTGTGCCATTAGTGTTATAAGACAATGCTGTGATGGCATTACTCATAAATGCAAAGGGGAGTTTTGTTCAAAGCCCCAGTCCTGATATTCATTTCACTGGGAGTCTTACTGGTCCACATATGGATGGGTTTGTGATTTCATCTCTTAAAATCTACCAGGCATTGTTGTCTTTTTCCAAGAGATATTTTTAGATCAGTCCTATTAAATGTTTTAGTGTGTCTTTATGTGATTGCTTTTGAATCTAGGCATTCCTGTCCTAAACAGCAAACGAAAAGCAGCCTAGCAATGCAACCTCTTTGCTTGCTATTCAGATTTTCTTTCTGAATTTACATCAGTATAATAAGAATATAAAATGAAGATTTTGAAATCCATAATGGATATGAGTATGGTAAAAAATTACTCTAGAAGTGTGAATAGCTATTGTAAAAATCAAGAGTTGACAAAAGAAACCTACATTATATGAAAGATAGAGAAGTAGTTCAAAATACGATCAGATTATTAAAAGAGTATAATGCAATGCTAAGCTTCAACAAATGAGAGCTTATACTGTCTACAAAACCTTTCATTGTATGGCTTGTGTCTCTGTTCCTCTTTCTGCCATTTTCCTTTTTACTTGATTTCTTTTTATCACACGCTGAATCATCCATTTCCCAGCTCTTATCTGCACACCTTTGTCTTTCAGTTCTCATAGTTGAGCCATGCCTCTGCTTCTGGGAACTTCTCTGTTAGCAATGCTTTTCAAAGAGCCTGTGTAACCTCCCAGAGTCTATGCTATTGGAAACACAGCTTTCCCAACTGTTAGGGACTTGTATTTCACTTGTTTATGACCAGTTGTCATCAGCTCTTTACTCAAGATAGCATGTGAGAAGCTGACTTGGGAGTGAGGAGCCAGAAGAGTGGTAGACATGGCTGCGTTCAGAAAGGCCCATTGTAATGGCCTTTTAAACATGCAAGTGATTTCATTCAAGACTTTTAAACAGGCAAGTGATTTCATTCAAGACTTTTAAACATGCAAGTGATTTCATTCATATAACTGGTCTATTGATTTCTGTGTGTTCGCTGATAAAAAAAAACAACACTTTACTGAACATGGAATAGTTCAGGAGTTTCACCGAGTGATCAGGTGGATCTTCTAGTCAGGAGGATCTCAGACTATTGACTGTTGAAATCTAGGAGTATGTCTCCAGAGAAGGGTCGATCTGTATCTTCACTTTTCTGAAGTGTATTCTACTAACTGTGGGTGAAAGCAGGGCGTTAGTGTTACATGGGCTGTGGTCTGAGCTGGTGTAGCCATTCTTGGCTTAATCTCTGAAGGATGTGAGCATTTGGCCAAGTCCTGAGTTAGTAAAAATCTTTATATTTGCATTACAGAAATTAAAGAACGTTACATAAATTGAGTTTCTGTCCTACTTCAGATTTCTTTGAAAGTAACAAGCACATATAGGGACTTACAGAATTTAATTCTAGTCTTTAGGAATGACTTACATAAAACAGTGCCAGCTACCCAGTCAATAGCTTTGAAAATTGCTCATCAGCAAGGAAAGTAAATTATCAAAACTACTTTAATGAATGTATCCCATGTAAGCCTTTGGCTATCAGACTTTCGCTGTCTAAATCTGTAATTACATATTGTTATCCCTTTACAGATTAAAAGGTTATTCCTGCTTTGAGCTTTTCAGGTTGTTTTATTGGAGCATAGATTTGATTTCCCTGTTAAATTTTAGAGACTGAACTAATGCCTTTTTTTCTTCCCTCCTGGGAAACATTGAAATGTTTCCTGCTTGCAGTTTCAACCCCTTCTTGCACTTTACACTGAGGACTTGGTGAATCTCTTCTGAACAATTCTGGATGGGGCCTAGGTGCTGGATGTGCTCCTGTTGTTTCATTTATTTTGTTCTCTGAAATAATTCAGTGTCCTCTTGCGTGTATGCGTAGTGGAGCATGGCTGCTGTTATCCTTAGCAAGACTGGAGTTTTCTCAGTCATTAGCATGACTTTATGTACAAGGTGACAATTATTTTTTGCACTGAATGGGTGAAATAAGAGTCCTTTTGGTCATCGTCAGTCACTGTGTAATTTAAGGTTGTCTCCTGAAAGTTTATTTGTAAGTGATCAAATAAAGGCATTTCCTGTTTCTCCACTTTCAGGTGCCTGAGTTCACAACCTAAAATATTTTATTTTCATTTACTTTCCTAGATCCTCTTATAAAAGAAAAAATTTTATTTTTTATAGACTTTGCATCAGCAGCATGCTACCACACACCTTCATGCTTAAGAATGCTAGTTATTCGAGAGGAGGAGAAGGCTTTTATTCTAGTTAGACCAGCCACGGGGAGGTAATAATTCAGAATGGTGGGAAGGGCCTTCAACAGTAGCCTCACACAGATACCTGGGTGACTTTGAGAGGCAGTGTACCTGCATGGCATAGTTTTGCTGTATTTCTCTTACCCTTATTTATTTCTGTTGCAGTAGTGCATATGTCGAAAGGTCCCTCTACGTTTGTTTCTCACAATCTGCGTAACACTGTCTGAAGGAAGCATTCAGACTGTAGTGTCTGAGGTTACAAAACAAGTGTCTTCTCCTCAAGGTGACACTGTGCCAGACAAGGTTGTGCAGCTCTGTTTCCTTGGGAAGCAGGCAGGATTCAGAGGACCTGCAGACATGAAGCTGGAAGGAAAGGTGCTCTGCTTCCCATAGCCATGCAGCTTCCTCATGGCCAGAAGAGCAGCAAATCAACAAGTAAATAGGTAAACAGATGAACAAATAAGAAATGCAGCAGAAGCGTTTGATGCTGGTTAGTTATTTTCTTCCTTTCCCCCTAGTGTGGCTGTTCAGCTGCTCTAGTGACATGCTGGAACAGGCGTGCTCAATAAAAAGAGTTTCACTAAAAATGACTCTTAGGAATACAGCATTGAAGACTGTAAAGAATTAGTTGGACCAGTGTGATAACATCTAACATCATCATATACCTCATTAAGACTGATTTAAGTCCTGTTTTTATTAATTGTTGGTGATTTTAATGTTTGTCCTTGTTTTATATTTTGGAAAGGTCTTCTACATCTTTGAAACTCCAAGTGTTTAAAGTGAAGCAAATATTTTTTTTTTTGGCTATATCAGACAGCACTCCCCTTCCTCACCCAGTTCCATACTGTCAGGATGCTTACAGTATTTTTTGAGGAAGTGGAAGACCAATATTCAGTTCTTACTATGCACAGATTTAGTAGCTTAACTTAATTTGTCATTTCCACATCACTAGTCAGTGCTCAAGATAAAAGACTATTAGCTGTTTTCCCCACTTGCATTAAAATATCACTCTTACCTTGAGAAATGGTTTTAGGAACTCAGTATTGTTCCAAGTAAAATATCTAAGTTATCAAATTGCTCCTAACCAAAATTAATTCTAAAGCAATGTATGCAGAGTAGAAATAAAAAAGTTGAAGAGTGCTATCAGGCTGACAACAATGCCCTGTGCTGTCTGATACATAGACAAGAAAAGCATTCGGCAAGTAAAAATGGATTTTTTTCCAGGGCAAGGCAAAAAAAATACCTTCATTATTTATGTACCTGCTGAAGTTTGAACCCTACAGAAAATTATGAAGAGAGCATTTCAAAGGAAATGGCAAACTTTTTATATTGGAAATTATTACATGATAGGATTATAAAGGTGACTGCTTCTTCCCCGTTCGGAGTCTACAGAAGGGTAGTACCGAATATAGCCATTACTTCTCTTTGTGGAATTATCCACTTAAATGAATTAACTGTCAAAGTCAGTTTCTTGTTTGCAGGTTTGGGACCACACACTCTCAATGCTGCTTCAGCTTCCTCAACTTCACAGTGCAGCTTTTTTCTTAGCTCTTTCTAGGCTTTAATTGCATCAGGATTCCTCTCCTAGACATTGTGATTGATACCAGAGTCCTCTGTCCCATTTTGTTCTTTTTTTCCAGGAGTGTTGATGGTAACTTGACAGGTCTAATTCATACTCTTTCATCTCTTGAGCAAGGTGCATCACTATCAAAGCAATCCCTTTTCCTCACATATTCAATGTAGTATCATGAGAACTTACAGTGTTTCTATTATCATTTGGCTTTCCTTCTCTTCCTTTTGTAAAAATATCCTATCCTATCTATAAATATTCCAAGTCTGATGATGCTTCTGCTAGGTATCACACTGCATCCACCACCAGTAAAAGCATGCAAATGGCCTAGCCACCTGCTTGAGGAACTGCAATTGGGCAGGTATGGTGACCTCTTACGCTTATGTTATATGACATGGTCTAGAAAGAAGATGACACTGTGCGTACAGATAGATCTTCACGTATTCACAGGATTTAAGGCTGAAAGTACTACCATGAATATCTAACTTGCCTCCTGAATGTTGCTGGTGAGGGACCAATCAATGATCCTCAACCCATGCTCCTCTCAAGACTGCCAACTCATGAAAAACTCATGAAAGTTTGAAATTAAGAAGTCTACTATTGCATCTGCCAGAGCAAAATAAGGCATTTTCCAGAACTGCTTATCAGTGATTGCCACCCATCGGTCAGCAAATAGTGGGAGCTTCCTTCCCTAAAATTTCATCCAAGAATTCCTGCCTCAAGTCATCAAGTTCTTGAAGGAAAAGTTATTGTTTTACAGAGAGAAAAGGAGCAGAATTAGACATGAAATGGGGGAAAACAGAGAACGGAAATGAAATAGATTATTTACTTTTCAAACAAAAGGTATTAAGACAATAGCAATGAAGTAGTCATACAGAGAAGAAAGAACAGTCAGATGAATTTCCATTTCTAAGCTTAACATGTGGCAAGTGCTGATTAGGCAGATTTAATAACTCTCCAATCTTTTCTTCACCTGTTCTACAAGCCTCTCTTCCTTCCATATGTAATCTATCATTACAGGCAATGCAACAAGTACAGCTGTGTTCTGCTTATCTTTACTATACATAAACACACATAAAATAGTGCTAGAGGATAGCTCATGAATATAACATTTTCCAGTGCTTTTCGCTTGTCCTTGTACTGCAGCTTAGGAAAAGAGAGAAGAGAGGAGTTTTACAGCGCACTTTGAAGGTTAACAGACCTGAGCTTTCAGAAACCTTGGGGGTAAGTGAATCCCAAACTGAGCCCCTGTCACAAAAAACACCTTTTGATTTATTCCATAAAACCACAGTTGGGCATCACTGCAGATCTTGGCTGCAGTAAGAGTTCACAGGGACAGAAGCAATTTCTTAGGTGATATGGTCCCAAATCACACAAGACATTGCATGTTGCAGCCAGCATTTGGCTTCCACCTGGAAATCTATTGTGTTTTCATTACGGCATAGAAGAGATTCAGGTGCTCCCTCGCTTTTTCTTAGAGGTTTTGAATTTGGGGCAACAGTCTCTTGCTATAAACTCTGAAAAGTGCCTATTCGCTTATGACAGGAGGTGCTTGTATAAGAGTTTCTTCTGCTGGGGAAGCAGTAAAGCAAGGTATTGGGGTGGCATAAAACACTGCCAGGTATTCATCAGCTTTTTTGTTCTGGGCTGCCGTTTCAAGTGATGATTTACAGTCCCACTTCTACCTTCCCTCCTCTGCCTTTCCGATTTTATCCTGCTTCAACTCTGGATCTTGGAGAGGGACAGATGTTGATCCTCTTCTGCTATAGGGCTGTTTGGTCAGACCAGGACGTCTCAGTCTAAGGCAATACCCTCAGTGTGGTGACCAAGATACTGAATAATGGATTTTCTGCTGAATTTGAAGTCTCAAGTGTAGCATATTTTGAACTCAACCTAAGGTTCTCTGAGGTCAGTGAACAGTCTTCCACTGGGTAGAATAGTGTCCGGATGTGGCTCAGACCCATCAGCTCGAAGGGATATGGCTACGTTTTAAGATGCAGACAATTACAGGTTAAGTAGTCACGAATAAATGAAAACTAAATAGGCTAAAATATTCTCTGGGGTCATTCTGTTGTTTTCAGTGGAGTTATACCAATAACTGATTTGACCCAATATTTTGTTTATAGGAGGGCTTATGAAATGCTAATTATATTGGTCGAATTAGTGAAAACTAAATAGACTTCAGCTTTGTTTGTATGGTTAAGCAATGTAATTATGAATGCTGGAAGCGACAACTTGTCTTAATGTGGAACACTGAGCTCTAACTAAAAATGTATAAGTGAAACACTTTGTTGGGAGTACATACTGTACGGAAACTGGAACATATTTTTGGACAGCATCCCTGGCTTTGCAAATCAGATGCTAAGATTCAGCAAAGATGAGTCTTGAAGGTAAGAGATGCTTTAGCAGAAGGAAATTGTAATTTGGGTGTTAGTCATGGATTGCATTGCCCTGTCAAGGAAGGTTCAGCTGAAGTAATTCAAAATTAATGAATATGTTTAAACCAGTTCTAATTCAGTATAGTAAAGCAATCTACTGGTTACTTAATTTACTATATGAATGATACTAACCTGAATAAAATTGCCCATGTTGAAATGGAGTTGTAACTGTGATTGATTTTCTTGTTATTGCCCAGTTTGGCCAAAGCCAAATCCTGGCATCATGTCCTAATACCACCCTATGGAAGATCCCACACAGAAGCAGAAATTAACATAATCTTCCATAAGCAAGTCACGTTATCTAAATTCCTATCTCTTTCAAAGCTGATTTGTCAAGACTTGGTAGAGAGCATGGTATACAATGCACTACGTATACTAACATAACATGGCAGTTTCACAAAACATTTTAAAACAGATCACTATATGTATTTCAAAGGAAATTCTATCAATAGGGCAAAGATATTTTTCCAACTATCAGTGTTTGATTGCAGGTTTGCCTTTAGATGCTTTTGAAGTTATTAGAAAATACTGAGAAGACAGAGTTAGCTACGTGAAGATCTGGATAGGACCTCTGAAGTGGAATGCTAAAAATGAAAATGTGTAGTCTCTTTTGGTTTTTCTGTGCTTATGAAAATGTGACCAATATCATTTACTAGAAGTAGAGGTGCTGCACTAGCTTTTGTCATCTAGCTGAATAATTGTGGTTTATGCTGATGTATAGCTCTGCTCAGAAAACACCTACCTCACTCACCAGAATTGCTAGCAAAGATGAATTGTGTGACTGCTCTTCTGGTTAATGTCCATTAAACAGGGCAACCACACACTTCTCTTTATAGATTCTATTACACCCCTTACAGGTAAGCAGTGATTATATTCACCCACTGAGCCTCCTACACTCTCATAATATACCTTTAGCTCACTGTCAAAAATATCTCTTGAGTTCAGGTGATTTATTTTTTGCTCAGAAGGCATTCAGAAGTGATTGGGAATCCTTTGTTTTTATTATACAATTTTTCTTGGTAACCAGTGAGAGGATGATTAAGATATTAAGCCTTTGTCTCTATGTGAAAAATTTATAGTGTTACATCTCTTTTTCTAAAGAGGACTCTTGGTGGCATTATTATTATTATTAAAGAATGAAAATAATACATAAAAGTGCATGCTCCTACACCTGGGTTGGAGCAATCCCAGGCAAAGCTACAGGTTGGGCAAAGAAGAGATTCAGAGCAGCCCTGTGGAGAAGGGCTTGGGGGTGTTGGTTGATGAGAAAATGAACATGAGACAGCTTCAGTGTGCGCTTGCAGCCCAGAAAGCCAACCGTATCCTGGGCTGCATCAAAAGGAGCATGACCAGCAGGTTGAAGGAGGTGATCCTGCTCCTTTACTCTGCTATTGTGAGACCTCACTTGGAGTATTGTGTGCAGTTCTGGTGTCCTCAACATAAAAAAGGACATGGAACTGTTGGAACAAGTCCAGAGGAGGACCACAAGGATGATCAGGGGACTGGAGCACCTCCCTTATGAAGATAGGCTGAGAAAGTTGGGGCTGTTCAGCCTGGAGAAGAGAAGGCTGTTCGGATACCTCCTAGCAGCCTTCCAGTATCTGAAGGGGACCTATAGGGATGCTGGGGAGGGACTCTTCATTAGGGACTGTAGTGATAGGACAAGGGGTAATGGGTTAAAACTTAAACAGGGGAAGTTTAGATTGGATATAAGGAGGAAATTCTTTCCTGTGAGGGTGGTGAGGCACTGGAATAGGTTGCCCAGGGAGGTTGTGAATGCTCCATCCCTGTCAGTGTTCAAGGCCAGGTTGGACGAAGCCTTGGGTGATATGGTTTAGTGTGAGCAGGAGGTTGGAACTAGATGATCTTAAGGTCCTTTACAACCCTAACTATTCTATGATTCTATGATTTTTTAATTACTTCAGCTGAACCTTTATTTGTAGGGCAATGCAATCCATGGTGAGCACCCATATTGCAACTCTTGTTTTGTATTATTACTATTATCCCTATAGAGAGTATTTGTAGGCCTGTATTAGCAGACCAGGAAATGATCGGTGATTTTTTAAAAATATATAGGCAATCATCTATACTTAATTATATAAATGAGTAGCAATGAGAGGTAGGTTTGTATAGTTCTATGAAGTTTCTGGCTATGAGTCCTTGCTTAAGATTGGTGACACAGTTACGGAATTAATAGCATCTCTGTCCCATTTCTAATCCCCCTGGAATGAGTCCTCCAGGTGTCAGGTCTGATGCCTGGTCCTGTGTCTGGATGTAAGCTCAGCCTTTAACCTACATTAAGACCAGAATCTAGGTGCTGTTCCAGCTCTTATTCCAGTTATTCAGTTTTTATTCAAGTTGTCTGTTTGAATGCTCTGGCTTCTCCATTTTGTTGTCCTGTAGCTACTGTGTGGGTAGTATTTAGCCACTAACACAAAACATTAGAGGAAAATAATTTACAGCCACAGACAGTTTACATGTTTATCTGGTTATACACTATTTTATGCTGCCCTTCGCAGACAAGCCAGTGACTTATTTTTTCAAGGGATAAAGCCAATTAATTTTAAGAAAGTTAAATATTTTTAGTGAAACACCTCCAAACTTCTTTTGGCATTTCTCAGTAATTTTGCCTTCTCCTCTCCCCTCACTACCCTGTCTGCTTCTTCCTTCCAGCTATGGGTCCCTTTGGACCTAGTTCAGAAACTGGCATTTGGGTTAGCCCTGCTTAACTCTGCTCCTTCCCTGATACCTTCCCCTTCCCCAGTCCTCTGGCACTGCCTCCTCACTGCCTGTTCCTGCTGGGGCCCAGTCTGGGGAATTCCACCTGAGTTCAGGCACAGCTGGGCCTGAACTCAGCTCAGGCAAAAGATTTTCAGGCAAAAGCCCTTATTTTGTGCCAGACATCTCTGTTCTTCAGCTGACCAGTTAGCCTAAGAGTGCACCACTAAGGTAATGGCCAAATAGGCAAACAGTTTGCCTGTTACATTCAGGAAAGGACCTTAAGTTACATACGAGGAAAAGGACCTTAAGATCATCTAGTTCCAATGCCCCTACCATGGGCAGGGACACCTCACACTAAACCAATGCCATCCAAGGCTCTATCCATCCTGGCCTTGAACACTGACAGGGATGGAGCATTCACAACCTCCTTGGGCAACCTATTCCAGTGCCTCACCACCCTCACAGGAAAGAATTTCCTCCTTATATCCAATCTAAACTTCCCCTGTTTAAGTTTTAACCCAATACCCCTTGTCCTATCACTACAGTGCCTAATGAAGAGTCCCTTCCCAACATCCCTATAGGCCCCCTTCAGATACTGGAAGGCTGCTATGAGCTCTCCACGCAGCCTTCTCTTCTCCAGGCTGAACAGCCCCAACTTTCTCAGCCTGTCTTCATATGGGAGGTGCTCCAGTCCCCTGATCATCCTCATGGCCTCCTCTGGACTTGTTCCAACAGTTCCATGTCCTTTTTATGTTGAGGATGCCAGAACTGCACACAATACTGCAAATGAGGTCTCACAAAAGCAGAGTAGAGGGTCAGGATCACCTCCTTCAGTATGCTGGTCACACTTCTTTTGGTGCAGCCCATTTAACATCAGAGGCTTTTGGTTGCTACCTGGTGTCTGTGGGACAATTAACTGGAGGTGTTTATTCCTCTCTGATGGTTCAACTCACCAACTTAAAGCTACGGTTTGACTGTACTGCACTTAACCAGCGATAAGTCCACTGTCACAGCACAGACTCGGACTCTTTGGTAGGGAATTTTCAATGTTACTTCATTATTGAAACCATCTGATCCAAATAAAAGTGATAACTGGTTGTTTCACTTCTAAAATAGTCCATTTTCAATGGTTTTGACTCATAAATGGATTGATTTTAAAACTTCACTGTGGAACAAACTGGAACACAAGAGGTTTCACTTAAACTTGAGAAGAAACTTCTTCTCAGTGAGGGTGACAGAACACTGGAACAGGCTGCCCAGGGAGGTTGTGGAATCTCCTTTGGAGACATTCAAAACCGGCCTGGACACGTTCCTGTGTAACCTTATCTAGGTGTTCCTGCTCCGGCAGGGGGATTGGACTAGATGATCTTTTGAGGTCCCTTCCAATCTCTAACATACTGTGATACTGTGATACTGTGACTGCAGTTTCTTTCCCCCAGCCCAGGAAGGCTTGATGTGGTATGTTTTGATTGTTTATTTTTATAGTTTTATTAGGCTTTTTCTTAAAGTTGACAAGAAACTGATGCAAGTGGCATCCTTCAGTTGTCATTTAAGTCACAGGCTAAACTACAGGAGAAAAAGCTTCAAGTGGTCTAGCAAATGAAGGTTTTAATGTGATTTCCAAGCTAACTGGCACTGCAGTGCAGTGCTTAAAATCCCTTTCAGCTATGATATTGAAGTCTCAGGGGTGCCATTGCATTGCAAAAATGCTGGTAAAAGGATAAAGTTACTTGGTGTTTTGTTCTCTCATTTTCGTTCCTTGCAGTTCCTGGTAGCTTGTGGAAATTAATAGGCTGGAATTGAGAATATTGCTTTTTATTCTCTCTGTTCAGAGAGATTCTTGTCCTTTCTTTCCCACATCTCTTTGAAGAAAGAGGAAAGGCAGAAAAAACCCACACTTCAGTGGGTTGGCTAGATTCAAATACCAGCCATTGTTGGCCTTTCATTGGTGTTCAGCAATCATTGCAAAATTGTTTTGGGAGCCCCTCCAACACATGAATTTGCAATCTGCTGATACATATGCTGTGGAGTTGAAAATGTTTTTCATTTATGAGGAACCTCTGGGAGCATCATTATGTTTCATGCATTGGTTCAGGCCTCTGCCAGTGTTACCCCTTATATTTCATGAGCAGAGATGAGGCATTGCTACTGCTAGATACCAAACTCATTCTACAGACAAACCTACTGTATGTGTATGTGAAATGTTTCACTACTTCTGTAATTACAGTGTCAAAAAATATAGTATCTAAAGACTTTCCATTGCATCCAAACCAGTTTCAAATGTACATAGAAGGTTATGCTACTACTCATATACTCACACTTCAGCGTTACTAAAACATTGTCGGAAATGAAGCATTTCCAAACCGTACCCAGGGCGTGGTCTCCTTAGGGTCCAGAAGATAAAGACTCTAAAGTGCCTATTAAAAAACAAGTTGCCTTAAGAGTTCTAAAACTCTTAAAAGTTGGTCTCTTTTTTTATTCTGAAATAAAAAATAAGATGGCGTAAAGAAGTTTGGTTTTCAAAAACACCGTCCTCAGTTTCACTTCTCTTTCATTGCAAATAGGAACCACCTTTGTATTCTTTTACAGAGAGTGTTAAAACTGTGGTGGTTTTGGGGTGGAAACCGTGTACATTGCAGCCTGAAATCTACACAAAAAAAAAAGGCTTATCTTTTTCCTATTCCCTATTTTTTTAGAAGACTTACTTACACTCATTTGCTTCCCTGAATAAATGGTCCCAGATATGACTTAGCAGTTGTACGGTATCAGTGATATGGAATTAAAGGTTTCCATAAAATGCTCTGGATATGCCTGAGCTAGCAGTAACTAAGCCTTGCAAACTACTATCAAATAAGTTAATACTGAACCCTAAACAAAACAGGCATTTTAAAGGTTTTTCCAGACCCAAGACACCTGTGCTGAGACAATAGATACAGATTTATAGCTACAAGGATGAGCACCTTCACTGATTCATAGGGATCTTCCATAGTAAAAGAACATAGTTACCATAATTATCTTGAATGTTTGTGAAATTCAAATAAGCAAGGGAAGCCTAAACTTGTAAATTCTTATATTCTCCAAGCACCTCCTGTATGGAAAAGATTGTTTAGGAGAAGACTAGTTGTATTAATGGAAAGGCAAGAATGCAATGACCTGGGATTGTAGAAATACATTGTACTTACAATTGTTTTTACATTCCTATGGAAATATGTTCTGTAGTTAGTAAGTTTGTTGCAGAGAAACATTTTCAGACAAAAAAATGGTGGCCATCCAGCTTACTCATCTGCAGTAGTGTTGCAAGCTCAAGGGATCTCAATTGTGAGCAATAAAAATGTGCCTGAAAGTTTCCAAGATGCTTACTAGCTCTTTTTCTAAGCTCTTCATCAATAAATCAATTGAAGTGTTAGGTGGTTACTTGAGCAAATGAGAAGGCAATGACTCAGTTTCACTCTATGCCCAAGAAAAAGATGATTTTTCAGCAATTAGCAGTTTATAGCCAATTTGTTTCTCACTCCTATATGCTTCTTCTCTCAAGTTTGGCTAACCTTTGCTACCCAGTATTACCTTTGGTAGATACACATGGATAAATAGACAAACTACTCTGTAAAAAGAACTGAAAAACATCTTCTGCCTTCCCTATTAGCAGTAAGAGCGTATCTTTCCAAACCCTACATTAGAACAAGTTATCATACAGAAGGAGAAAACTTTAATTCACAAAGTTAAACATTGCTGTTCCCTGTTTATACTTGCCTTTTGTGACACATAATACCAGAAACGCCCAGGAAAAACTCTAGATTTGTAGTTTTGCTTCTGCTTAGGTCAAAGTCTAAAATAAAGCCCAAATGTACTATCTATTTTGAAAACAAGTCCCCAGACTGCCAGGTTAAAAAATGAGCTCATATATGTCAATAACATTTATATTATTATATCTCATAGTTGTAAAACCCCATCTGAAGGTGAGATGTTTTGCATTCCCTTTTATCTCCTGTATTTCCTACTTCAACATTTCCTAAGTTTTTTGTTAGATGAAAAAGTGGTAAGCAATTAGTAATGTATTAGCTGAAAGTAACATGAAAACATCAAGTTGGTGCATGTTTTAGTGTTCAGTTCTTAGATGCATTGGTTGTATTTGTCTGAGTTACTACATATCCTTTGTCTTCAAAGGGAACTTTAACCAAATGACCCTCTCAAATGACATTGATATTTTCCTGAATCAGCAGGGGGTCTAGCATCAAGCAAGGAATATATACAGCATTGAATGTAGTATTTTAATTCATAGGTTTATACAAAAGCTTTGATATAACAACTCTTTGCAGGAATTCAGTTGGCAGTTTGGAGGAATAAGAAAATTCAGGATTAACAACTGGCCATGTATACTCCTATGAGAAATTGTTCTTTATAATCCTGTTGAATTTTCCCAATTTTTGACCCAAATATTAGTAAGTTAATAGTCAAGGTAAAATTGGCCAGGTTCTTTTTTACACAAAGGAAATGTGTGCTATTCAAATGACTTAAACTAGCACGCTCACTTTAAGGCACCTTTACCAAAGAAGTACTTTGAGAGATCTGAGAGAAGCACCAATAAAAGCCATGTGCACTCTCATCCCCAGCAGTGCTGTGCTTGTTTTTCAGTCCTGTCTCCCGAAAGCAGAGTCCTCAGGCCTGAGATGAAGCCATAGAAGCTTTATCCATCACCGAGGGTGAGGAGAGAGTGTTTTAGAATTGGATATTAAGTGGCTAGCATGTTGAACCAGGCAGCTCTTCAATTAGCTCGGTGTGAAGCCATATAGAACTAGCCAAAAGGGATGCTCAGTGTCCTAAATAGATGTGACCTACATTTTAGACCTCTGCAAGATTTAGATACATATGGCAGGGACCTCCCTCTGCTCTGGATTTGAATATATTAACTTCTTATAAACAGGTATGATCACACCCTTCCTTCCTTTTATTTTATTCAGAGGTTTTATTTTTAAGTAAAACCATTGTCCTGCTGTGTTTTTTGGTTCTGTTCTGAATCCTGGTTTATTCACAAAAGCCATCATTTTGTCTTTAGTTTCCCCTCCTGCCTGAAATCAGTGACTGGTCTCAGCTATTGTTTGTGCTGAGGGCCCGCTGAGGAGTTGGGGAGCACTACTAAATAAATCAAATTTAAATAAATTAACCCAGTTAATGCAATCCTATCCAAATAAATCCAATTTGTTATTTAAAACAATAAGTAACAGTATAAAGGATGAATATAGATAATAACATCAAAAATTATTAATGAAGAACTACTAGTTTTGGTAACATTGTTTCTCATGCTATGTCCAAAACTATC
Organism: Neopsephotus bourkii; assembly: GCF_033783945.1. NCBI lineage: Eukaryota > Metazoa > Chordata > Aves > Psittaciformes > Psittacidae > Neopsephotus > Neopsephotus bourkii. Next base: position 700,479 of record NW_026901402.1, on the reverse strand, counting down.
TCCAGAGCCGAGGGGGAGAGGAATGAAATAAAAGGCTTTCACTCAGTGGGAGACCTTCCCTCCAGGTCATGGGGAGCAGGAAAGCCTGTTCTTGTCCTGCACACCCATTTCTGTTGGCTGTGGTTTTGAACTTCAGCTGCCTGGGCCTTGGTTTCTTCACTCCTTCACAGAGCAGCAGCCTGTAGATAGCATGAAATGCTGGCTCTGAGGCCAGAGGAGAAATGAGATGCTGCAGCCCTGGGGCAGCCAGGTGCTGAGCGAGCCTCTGACCTCCTCCCCACCACCCTTTCTGCCTATGAGCCCATCTTCCCCTGCACTTACGAGCATTTGCCTGTGGGGATTTGACCTAAAATTCAGTATTTCAGCCCAGCAGGATGGGCACGTGGGTCTTGGAGGAGGGGTCAGGTGACATGCTGGTGGCTGCCACCCTGCCAGAGGGGTCAAGCCCACCCTGTCCTCAAGTCTGTGGGTCAATCCACTTGGTGTTGCAAGTGTAGGGCCAGGCTGTGCTCACCCCACTCCTGGCTTGCTCTCCTCTTGTTTCTGTATTTCAGAACTTGTCTGGTGGGCTTCCTCCCCAGCTCTTGGGAGATGTGGGTCTGTGGACATCACAGTTGGTTAATGCTGGTGTCGTCATTAGCTATCCTTTGGGTGGACACACTGCTGTTGGGCAGTGGATACCATGCTATCTGTGTTTGGTTTTTCTTGCCTCTGAGAAAAAACAAAAATCCAAGAAAGTCAAATTGTTGCTTTAGCCTGTAATTCTGAACCCTTCTTCTTATGTAAGACTATCCTGGTAGCTCAGGTAAGCTGATGCCTTTTTTCTGTGAGTCAAAGGGGAATAAACGCTGAGAAAGAATGTAGTCCACACTGGATAGACTAAAACTCATGGGAAGCATGCATGAATTCTCCAGCATCATACAAACTGACTTGGTATCTACAAACTGTTTATTAGGCTAAGCAAAGAGGAGCTGTAATTCAATGTTCAGTGGTGACCGGCAGGGCAAACTAACATTTTATTTCTAAAGACTATGGAAAAAAAGTCTTTTACTGGTTTCTGAAGAGGAATTAACTTGTTATAATTCAATTAGATTTGATTTTGCCAAAGTAAAAGTGCCCTATTTCTACTCAAATCAAACCGAAGAGCTTAGTTTGGGTTTAAATGCCAATATATCTAACACAAGTAGGTTTGGCTGTGTCTACACTGCTGTGTGCAGCACTCAGTAGATGAAGACTACTCTTGCTGCATATCCACAGTTCTTGTTTGCAGCAGCGCACCCTGAGATCTGCTCTGATGCAGCCCTGTATTCTGGGAGGAGAGAACTTAGGTGCTCCTTTTATTAAGAGGTGTTCCCAGCCCTCAGGTGCCCTTACCTCAAGAGTGAGTGGTTCCAAGTCTTCAGATGTTGTCTTTGCCTTTGGGGTGGCGTGCCTGAGAAGATGACTCAGTCTGCTTTCTTGTAGGGATTTTTGAGTCTTTCTGTATGTTCTTGCAGGGGGTTCTACTGATACCCGAGCATCATCCAGGCCCCATGGTACCTATCCTCATGCCAGCACTATGAGCTGGGGTGAATGCTATTGGAGAGGAATCGTGACACAGAAGACTGAGGTCTTTGGGCTTTCTAAGATGCTGTGGCTGTTAAATACCAGTGCACCCCGAGTTTAGCACTGCAGTGCATTTGGAGCGTTTTGAAGTGCTTTCAGTAAATGGAATTACAGATCTGTAAGGCAGCTCTATCCTTAGTGTAGCCCTATCTACAAAGGGTGTATGTAAAGAGCTAAATCTTCAGAGAGCTGTAGGCAGGAGATAGGCGTGCAAATAAAAAAGAGTCCTAAAAGATAAAGAGTTTCTGTTGTTGAGGCTCCACCTGCTCCTAAGTGTTGAAGTAGCCTTATTTATAGGGAGAATTCATGGGAGTGTTTTCTGGAACCCGCATTTGCCACTACCACGTGGGATCTGTCTGGGTGTTTTTTGAAAGAAAGGACATACTTTTGCAGTTTTGCAAAGAAAAGCAGCTCCAGGGCTCATGGCTTAGCACTTTGATCCCCAAAGAGAAAGGAGTTTCTTCCACTGTTGGCTGGAAAGCTCCTGAATTCCAAAGGAGAAAGTAAAATTCAGCCATCCCCATAATCTCCAGTAAGTTGCTTTAATGTTCTGGTTTATGTGGGACGTATCCTTAGGTCTCTCAAATTTCTTTAGCTATGGTGTAGAAAGCCTAAACACTGGATCTTGGATGTTGTTGATTTGAGGTGTCTGGACCATCATTTGGAGAAGAGCTAGCTGTATGTGCTATGTCAGGCCCTGACTCTGTCCTCTCAGGTCCACGTTATCAGCTGTTTCTTCCTGTCTCATTTTGTAGCTCCTTTCACAGATGCTTGGACAAATAACTGCAAGTGGGTCAGCATCCTATTCCTCACATCTGCCCAGGGAACCCCTCAGGGTTCTGCTGGGGATAATCAAATTTTGCCATGAAATTCAGCTTCTGTTGTTTCCTCAATTAGTATACCGAGGACAGGGTGTGAGTACACAATGCAATGAGCCAGAGTTATGGCACACTGACAAGTTCCTGCTTGTCAGCTGATTTGCCATGTTGTTCAAAGTATCCCTTGGACACCCCTAAAGCTTTGACATGCATTAATTTAACAACAGCACCGTCTTTCAGACATGATCCCTGCTGATGCATGGGTCAGCTCTTCGGGGCACACACAGATAGGGTCAGCTCTATGGGTCTGATGCATTTCAGGTATCTCAGATTCACTGTGAATGTACTGTATAGTTTTACCATGTGGATTTCTGCTACTGAATTTCCAAATGAAATTTAAACAACCTTTACAAATAGATGCACCTTTATACAAAACTTGTCTGACTGCATTGCTGAATTTATTGATTTGACCCAGGAGATACTCAGTATTAGGACCATTATTTAAACTCATTTTTCTTAGCTATATGACATTTCTTTTTCCTATGGTGGTATCACATTTCTTGAGTTATGTAGAGTGTTCAGTACAGTAATACATTGCATTTTCCACTCAGTGGACTTCTGATTACCTATATTGCCATGCTGATTATCCTAAACAAGCTCAGTTCTTTCTTTAATCTGATTGCTTATATGAGTTTCCAACAGATAATGTCCATCCTACTTGTGAATGAATGACAAGGTGATTCAATTACAGATTTTCTCTCTTTTCCTGTATCTTGCATGTAAGAAGCAAAAGGAAAGCTATAAACATTTGCAGGGTATGATGGCAAAGCTGAATACATCAAAAATGTTTTCCATAGTATGGTTGTTAACATGCAGCATGTGTCCTTGTGCTTGCTTGTTTCATGCAACATTGCTGTGCTTAATTAAATTAAAAGCTTATTGGAACTGTGGTTTTATTTTTGCCTTATGCATACATCACAAGAGCTTAAAACCTATTCCCTTTTTTCCTCTTGTTTGGGTTGGAGTCTTATGCATTTTTATCACATTTCCCCCGTTGCTATTAATTTCTTACCTTAAGGTTCCTCATCCTCTGAAGCATGAGGATGAGAACCTCAAGTTCATAGAATCATAATATCACAGACTGGTTAGGGTTGGAAGGGACCTTAAACCTCACACAGTTCCAACCCCCTGCCATGGGCAGGGATATCTTCCACTACACCAGGTTGCTCCACGCCCTGTCCAACCTGGCCTTGAACACTGCCAGGGATGGGGTAGCCACAGCTTCTCTGGGCAACCTGTGCCAGTGCCTCACCACCCACAAATTCACCCAGTGCGATGCTGCTCCTGGGGTGGGTATTCCAGGCGACGCTTGTCATTGCCCTTCCAGTGGCATTTCTGAAACCTTCCTTAACTTTGCCTTCTTCACTGTCTGCCCTGCAGTGACAGCCAGAACAGCTCCAGGTGTGTGTGGCCATCACGTGTTCTCCTGTGGTCACTGTGTGTCTTCGTGGCCATTGCATATGCCCCGTGGCCATCACCACGTGTGCTCTCATGGCCATCGTGTGTGTCCCGTGGGTCAGTGCTGTGGGGTGGCTGTTGCCAGGGATGCACACCCGCTGGGCAGGGCAGAAGCAGCAGTTCACATCCCGGAGGGGAACTGGCTGTGCCTGACGGTGCGCCTGGCCGGCTGGCAGAACCCCCTGCACATTAACACGTTTTCCAGAAAGCTCTTTGGCTGCTTGCGTGCAAGGAAGTTTTTATGGCTGGTTCTTGGCTGTTGCAACAAGCTAACGAGCAGAGCAGTGCTGTTAAAACTGGAGGCAGTTATAGCACTCGTGGGAAGAAAGGCGCCGGAGCTTACCAGCATTACCGCAATGCCCTCTAGTGCCGGCTTCCCTCGAGTGCGAGCGGTCCTGGGGAAAGCTTCGTTCATCGTCACCGCTGCCCGTACGAGTGAGCCCTCCGCACAGACCGTGTCAGGAACGCACCGGGCTCTGGATGCCTGACCTTTTCCTGCCAGGAAAAAATGTACCTGGGAACAAAAAAGGGTCTGTGTGTGTTATCTAGATCATTATCTATTTATTTATTTATTAAATGGACTGAATAATTGTACAAAATTACGATAGTTTTCAACTGCAAGATTTTCTTTTTGCTGAACTTACAGCTCAGGAAAGAAAACCTCTGAGGCCAAAGTCCATTTTAAGTGTCCACGTGCTGTTGGGATTTGATTTAGTTTTATTACATCGAAAGAATCAATATGTTACGGTAATTCGGAAAACGCTTGAGCTGAACTAAGTGTAGGAGGTTTTAGTTGTTAATTCATTAAGTAACAGTTGTAAAGTACAAGAGCAGGACCTGAAGTACAATTTTATGGTATCTGGTGACAAAGTCACATTACACATAAACCACATTAGCTGTAAATAAAGTTAAAATGTCATACAACACATACAGTAGATCATTGTGCAGCTCTATAGGTTTCATTTTCCTTCTGTGTTGCTCTTTGTTTAATATTTCTGTAAGCTCTGTTTTATTTAAAGGTATATGTAAAACTGTGGATTAAAGTTCATTCTAAAACTCATCACAGCATCATTTACAAATCCTGTTTAAGCTGTCTGCTTTCTAGATGTTGATCTATGATTACACATGGTGAGAAATGAATGGGGAAAGTGAAGATGTGATGGATGCAGTACAAAATGCAATTTAAGTTATTTATCTCCCATACTTTAAGAACACATTTCAACACCAGAAGTGTTTCTTCAGGAATTAAGGTTGGAAAAGAGGGATTCCATAGAAAGAAACTTGAATATACCAAAGGAAATTAATCCAAGCCTATATTTTCCAGGTACATTTGTCAAATTGGGTGAAGCTTATTGTTGGGGTTTTTTTATATATTATAGATCCACTAACTTTGAAATGCTGAGGGGTATTAGTTTTAATGGCTTTCAGTTCCTGATTTTCTTTGCAAGTAAGACACTGGCCATTAGAGCAGGCTACTTCTCTTTGCATTGATAAAAGCAATTAAATTACCAGAGAGCCTTCCACTCACAGGCTGTGCCTGTGATGTAAATACACGTCCTTGTAAGGAGGAAGATACACATCATCCTATGTAAAGTAACTCAGTAAGAAATACATTATGGGTGATTCATAAAGACCATGACCTTTTCCAAGACTAGCAATTTAAATATATTTGGTTGAATATAAAGCAGCTCTAATCTTGAAAGCTATCTTCTTTATTCCATTGTTTTCCTGTCTCATATTTCTTCTGTAGCTTGTCTTGCTGACCTAAATGAAAATCCTAATATTTTCAATGTTATTTTCCTAGATGCTTAACTACATAACTAACAAATGCTGTGGTTTTTCTCAAACAGACCAGCTGCAATTGTGAAATGACCTCTAAAATTGTGCTTTCAATTCACCATCTCTGTGTATGTGGCACCAGTGTTATTTATCCTCATGGCCAATACAAAGAACCTTTTCCCTCTGATGTGCATGCCATAAACTTCAAATACAGATCTGTTTATTTACTTCTCCTGTTGTGTTCAAATCCAGTCACACAGAAATTCACCACCAATCCAAATTACAGAGAAAACTAGGCTTGTTAGTCATTCCTTTACAAAATAAAAATAAATAGTAGTCAAGCTTGACGTTACTCAAATGGAGGCTGTAGCTAACATATCACTGATAAAAAAAAACAAAACAGACATTTTGATTTTCCTAAAGGTGGTAATCTGATAAAGTTTTAGTAGAAGTGGGAAAACCACAGCAAAGAGAAAAGAGGGTAGAGAAAGATCTGTAATAGCTTCTGAATTGTTACATAGCTTGTAATGAGTCAGGCTGGGAATGAAACAGCTGGGAGAGGTCTAAGAGTTGCAAGTGTAAGAAGGTGAGCAAGGAAAACCTCTTTTTTCCCACTTGGGAACAGAGGAGCATCAGCTAAAACTTGCAAGTGGCAGGTTTGAGACACGTAGAAGGTGAGGGCTCTGCCTACAGCTTACAGGTAAATTATGATACTCCTTGCTGCAGTATCCTTCAGGTGCCAGGAGTATCAGAGCTTTCATCTCGATCCAGCTGCTGTCATCTTCTGGCTACTCTTGAGATGCCCATGACACTTTGCTGGGGCTGGTGCAGGTTCTGCAGTGGAGCCCATGTTTAGGGAGGGAGCTAGAGGCCCTGTGGTATGTCACTGGGCACCCAGCATCAGTAGCCTGGGGGTCATGGACACCCCACAGTGAGTGCCAGGGGTTTGGAGGCTCTGATGAGATGTGGCAGGTAAGCTTAGTGGGTGTCTTGCTCACTGGAAAGGTGAAATGCTTGTTTTGCTGGGGCATGGGTAGTGGGTAGAGGAGGAGAATCTAAACAGTCTTAAAATGAAGCATGAGCTGCCTTGTGACATGAACCGAAGAAAAGCTATTGAGTTTTATGTCTGAGCAGTGAAATGAGGAGAAGCATAGAACCTGCAGGTTTTGGTGTCCAAAATTCCTGTTGGGTTGCCAGGATGTATCAAATCTCTGAAGCATTTTAGATAGGATTAACTAGCTTTGTGAGGTGGGGGCAGATTTTTCCCATTTCTTTGTGACAATTTCAGTATGGGCTTTTTCAGGAGGGTGGTGCTGGTGGTGAATTGCTGCTGTCTCTGCTGGTGTGCATCTCACCTTGTGCCAGACTTCTTGACTGTTCAGTCTGGAGACGAGAAGGCTGCATGGAGACCTCATAGCAGCCTTCCAGTATCTGAAGGGAGGCTATAGGGATGATGGGGATGGACTCTTCGTTAGGGACTGTAGTGATTGGACAAGGGGTAACGGGTTCAAACTTAAACAGGGGAAGTTTAGATTGGAAATAACGAAGAAGTTCTTTCCTGTTAGGGTGGTGAGGCACTGGAATGGGTTGCCCAGGGATGTTGTGAATGCTCCATCCCTGGCAGTGTTCAAGGCCAGGTTGGACGAGGCCTTGGGCGATATGGTTTAGAGCAAGGTGTCCCTGCCCATGGCAGGGGGGTCGGAACTTGATGATCTTAAGGTCCTTTCCAAGCCTAACTATTCTATGATTCTATGACTTCACTGGTGCTGAGGAGCTGCTTCAGGGCACCACGAAGGAATGGAAACCCCATTTTGAAAACCCCACTTTTTTTGCAGCAAGCATGGGGCAAACCAGCCTGGGGACCTGGCCCCTTGCCAGCACACCAGAACATGCAGGAAAGGGATGGGGAGGACACCCTCAAGGTGAGAGAGAGCAGATCTGGTTCTCTACAGCCAATGGAAAGTCTCGAGTGTGTTTCATGTCAGTGGCCAAGACTAACAGAGTTAAATGATGTGAACTGATCCTGGAGCTGGTCCTTTTTGTCAGCTGCAGAAGCCCAACCTGCTCTCTAAATGCCACCCCTTCCTCACATGCTCAGATGCAGGGAATCAGGTCCTAATTTGCTTCCTGGATCTCAATATACAGCACTTTGGCTTGCACAGATATTTCTGGAGCTGTATGAGTGCTCTGCTGTGTTCTTTGCCATTGTCTCTCTTTCATCTGTGTGTATGGAGGAGACGATTGATAGCTTCGATGTGTTCATCCTGCACTATCTAGAGCCCTGTGCACTGGAAGAATAGAAGTTATGGGCATAACTGCACATAAAAGCAGACAAGCAATGCCTCTTCAGTAAGTAACTTGCTGTTACTTACCTGTGCAGTTTGCATGTTTTCTGCTTACAGTGACCTGCAGAGTTTTCCATCACAAAGCCAGAAGTGCATCTATCTTTAACGGCTGGCTACATCCAGTCTTACTCCTTCTGAGTCCCAAATCCTCTCTTACTTCAATTGCTTCATATTTACCGTGGATTTCATGAAATGCTGTAAGAGGACTGCAGGAGCTATGAACTCCCTTGGAGAACCACATCGTTTGACTGTTGGTACACTTTATTTTGCATGTATTTTCCCCATAAAGCTCTGCACAGTCTGTAACTTACACTAATAGTAACATTATTTTAATGCAGTTGAAATTGAAATGAGTAACTCCAGCAGTACAGGAGTTTAACTGACTCTCTGTTGAATCTGGCTAATGCATTATAAAGTAGTGCATAATTTGGATCAATATACAATGACTCTATTTTGCAGTTTATGTTATGCTTCAAAGTTTTGATAAACTGTCTTTATATTCTTATGTTTTCTGTTATAAGTAACCAGTCCTATATACGATGACGAACTCCTGTGCTATACACTTTTGTTTATTATAAATAAACATGAAATACATGATCCTAAATTAATTCCAAACACAAAAAATAGCTGCAAGACTAGTGTTTTCAAATGTCAGTTTGTTCTAAACACTCAAAAGATGCATAACCTTTTTTGGTATATGTCCAGCAAGCTGCAATAGAAAAGTGACTTGCTGAATTTGTCATAGTCATAGCTGCATCCAGTGCTCAAGTAATATAATCTAACCAAAATATCATGGTTCCTAGTTGCTTACCTGACAGAATTTGATGGCATGTTTACAGAGCTAGAATCATGGAAACATTTAGGTTAGAAAAGACCTTTAAGAACGTCAAGCCCAACCGTTAACCTACCACTAAGTCCACCAATAAACCATGTCCCTAGAGGCTAGTTTTGCCTCGTTAAACTCTAGCTATGTAGCCTGGAGCTTTTGTGGACTGATTTAGTCCAGTCAGCTACAGCTACTAGACTGTGTAAGTGTGTATATATGTGTAGATGTATATATACACAAGCTAAGGCACCTGTCATGGAATTCAACACTACTTCTCGTCTGTTTCTGTGTGAGCAATTCTTCCCCCCAGCTATTATCCAGTCAATGAATGTATGATATCATGTGGATTGTATGCTATTTTTTTAAGCTTCAAATAAAGAAAACAATAAATAAAGCTCTGAGTTGGATTTACCATTACAGATTTAACCCAGAGTATGTGTAAATATACTTAGCCCATTATTTTTAATATATGTTTCCTGTATATGCAGGAAGATTTGTAAAGTACAGTTTGATTACTGTGGTAAATGGTGCCTCTTACTCTTCCTTTATAGAGTACTGCATTATACCACACTAGAAATGCTAGCTAGTTTGTGTATAGACAAAGGCACAGCAGACAGAGAGACAAGGCTGTTTCACCAGAGTCTAGATGAAATCAAGCACATAACGTACTTGTCCTAACCACTGACTAAGCAAAAACTCTCATGGGGCTTTAAAAAAACCCTCCAACAGTTATAGAAGCCCCCCAACACACTGAGCAAGTGTCATGAGAATCAGAAGGCCCTGGCTCCATTAATTCTCTGAAGGGACATTCAGCCTTGTGCTGATGGAGGAGGTCTCTCAGGGGAAGGGAGGACAACTGCTACATCATTTTGATTCATGGGGTTGCTGGGCTTGATTTCTGCACTATCGTTTTCCTTCCCCTGTTTGTATTGTGAGCAGCAATCGCCACAAAACATGCTCCAGCTGTGCTCTTCAAAGACAGTTTCTTTCTGTCAAAGCCGAAATTGCTCCATACCTCAAGGAGATGGGCTAGAAGTAGAAAGTTATTTTGCAGCAGCTGAGGTCTCCCACCTAAATCCTAGAATTTATAAAATACACATTAATTTACCTGTGGGGTTCATTCTGAGAATCCGCTTTCCCACTAGTACAAAGAAAGTGTGCTAGAGAGCATCCCATTTCTAGCAATAAAACAGCTGCAGCATTCCCAGCCACATGGAGTGACGTTCAGTTCTCTCTCCTTGTCTGAAAGGGCTCAGCTGCCCATCTTCCAGTTTGCTGGCAGTTGGTCTGAGTGTCTTAGTTCTTACTTGTGGAGTAAATCCTTTGGCAAAAATAATCTTAATGAGGTGAGAGAGAAAGAACAAATGGTAAAGCTTGCTGTTGGGGGTACTTGTCTGAGCAAGGGAATAATACCTGTATTGTTGCCATTACAAATGCATAGTGCTCCATATTTACTGCAATAGTTCCATACACTACAAGAAGAATTAATATTCAACTATCCCATTCTATGTATTTGTCCTTCTCTGGTGAAAAACAGTAACAACCCCCCCCCCCCCCACACACACACATATGTCAAGAAAAATAATTTGGCCATGCAAGTTGGAAGATCTGTAGCAAGAAGAATCAAGGGGTAATGGGTTAAAACTTAAACAGAAGTTCAGACTGGATATTAGGAGGAAGTTCTTTCCTGTTAGGGTGGTGAGGCACTGGAATAGGTTGCCCAGGGAGGTTGTGAATGCTCCATCCCCAGCGGTGTTCAAGGCCAGTTTGGACTGAGCCTTGGGTGATATGGTTTAGTGTGAAATGTCCCTGCCCATGGTAGGGGCGCTGAAACATGATGATCTTAAGGTCCTTTCCAACCCTAACTGTTCTATGATTCTATGATTTTAAGTGAACTGCCAAAACACTGATTAGATAGTTCTGCCCTACAGTAAGAATATTTGACCCGGTACAAAATAGTAATAAAGGTCATCTGTTAAACTTATAATCTTAAATCTTAAGATAGGCTGAGAAAGTTGGGGCTGTTCAGCCTGGAGAAGAGAAGGCTGCGTGGAGACCTCATAGCAGCCTTCCAGTATCTGAAGGAACGCTATAGGGAAGCTGAGGAGGGACTCTTCATTAGGGAATGCAGTAATAGGACAAGGGGTAATGGGTTCAAACTTAAACAGGGGAAGTTTAGATTAGATATAAGGAGGAAATTCTTTCCTGTAAGGGTGGTGAGGCACTGGAACGGGTTGCCCAGGGAGGTTGTGAATGCTCCAACTCTGGCTTGAATCAAGCAAGAGAGTTCACCTCAGTGACATAGGATGCTGGTTTTTTTAATCTAGCAAGCTATAGCAGCAACTTAAATCCTGTTTTCTCACCTCCTGTCAGAGTTTGAAGGATTCCAGCTGTATTTTGTGGGAAAGAGCTACCATAGGCAACCATGTATAGAAGAAAATTACAGCTGGAAGTCTAGCAGCCTGAAACTGAGTGTCTAAAAGATAAAAGTTTCAGGTCACATTGCTCCCTCAATTATTTCCACAGCCAAGACAATGCCCCTGCTCACTTCAGCAGTCTCATGATTCTCATTTTATGCACCTCTTTTCATGAGTTTTATAGAGAAAATGCATTTGTAGGTCCCTAATGGAGTTTTCCTGCTTGCAGTGGACAACCAGTGCAGTGTTGAGTCTTGCAGCACCTGAATCCATAAATATGTCTCCTGTTTTGCCTTCTAATCCATCAATAAAATATATAGGACTCAGCAGGCAGTAAATATATCACAGTTATGCAAAATGCAGAGTTGTGTATTAGGGAAATTATTTTAAACATATAGAATAGAATCATAGAATAGTTAGGGTTGGAAAGGACCTTAAGATCATCAAGTTCTAACCCCCCTGACATGGGCAGGGACACCTCACACTAAACCATATCACCCAAGGCTTCGTCCAACCTGGCCTTGAACACCGCCAGGGATGGAGCATTCACAACCTCCCTGGACAACCCATTCCAGTGCCTCACCACCCTCACAGGAAAGAATTTCCTCCTTATATCTAATCTAAACTTCCCCTGTTTAAGTTTTAACCCATTACCCCTTCTCCTTTCACTACAGTCCCTAATGAAGAGTCCCTCCCCATCATTCCTATACCCCCCCTTCAGATACTGGGAAGGCTGCTATGAGGTCTCCACGCAGCCTTCTCCAGGCTGAACAGCCCCAACTTTCTCAGCCTGTCTTCATATGGGAGGTGCTCCAGCTCCCTGATCATTCTCATGGCCCTCCTCTGGACTTGTTCCAACAGATCCATGTCCTTTTTATGTTGAGGACACCAGAACTGCACACAATATTCCAAGTGAGGTCTCACGAGAGCAGAGTAGAGGGGCAGGATCACCTCCTTCGACCTGCTGGTCACACTCCTTTTGATGCAGCCCAGGATACGGTTGGCTTTCTGGACTGCAGGCGCACACTGAAGCCGGCTCATGTTCAGTTTCTCATCAAACAACACTCCCAAGTCCTTCTCCACAGGGCTGCTCTGGATCTCTTCTCTGCCCAACCTGTAGCTGTGCCTGGGATTGCTCCGACCCAGGTGTAGGACCTTGCACTTGTCATAGTTAAACTTCATGAGGCTGGCATCAGCCCACCTCACAAGCATGTCAAGGTCCCTCTGGATGGCATTCCTTCCCTCCAGCATATCAACCGAACCACACAGCTTGGTGTCATCGGCAAACTTGCTGAGGGTGCACTCAATCCCACTGTCCATGTCAGCAACAAAGATGTTAAACAAGACCGGTCCCAACACCGATTCCTGAGGGACACCACTCATTACTGGTCTCCAGTCGGACATTGAGCCATTGACCACAACTCTTTGCATGCGGCCATCCAGCCGGTTCTTTATCCACTGAGTGGTCCATTCATCAAATTGATGTCTCTCCAATTTAGAGACAAGGTTGTGATGTGGGACAGTGTTGAACGCTTTGCACAAGTCCACGTAGATGACATCAGCTGCTCTACCCCTGTCCATCAGTTCTGTAGCCCCATAATAGAAGGCCACCAAATTGGTCAGGCAGGACCATATTCACTGTCATGCTTGATCCATGTTCACTGAGGAACACTAGAGCCAGAGAGGCAGCAAATAGGATATGCATGGTGGTGGCTCTGACCAGGAATCTGGAAGCTAAACTAGTGAAGAGAGGGGAGAGAGCATCTCTTGTTATTCACAAGCCTGGCAAGTGGCTGGGCTTGGGCATATTGACCTTAAGGTTTTGCATTTCTGGTATAGGCAGTAACAATCTTGCTCTTCAGCTTGGACAATTGCATTTCAGTTGAGACTACCTGAGAACTCGTAGTGGTTATGAATATCAGTCTCTGACAGATTCTTTTGCAGAAATAATCTATTTATCTATCCCTGGCATCTTGCTGGGGTTTCTGGGTACATGTTGCTTCTTCTCATCAGATACTCCCACATCAAGCAGACTTTAGAGTATCTTCATTATTCTGTATTGTTCATTGCAATTAATGCTCTTCTGATCATTACTTATGTGCTACACTTTATTTTGGATGTGTTACCCCACATAAAATACTGTCACTGAGGACCTTCTGGAAAATATTTAGTTAGTTAGAAGTTCAGGTTTATTGGAAGAAAACAGAGTTCACATAGGTGGTTTGACACATCTCCATTCCTGCTTAAGGCTTCACATTTCTTCTGTACGCACATTGTTCAGTTGTTCTGTCAACAGACAGAATGGTTATGGCTGGTGTTTTTTATTTGGTGATAGCTCCTTCTAAAAACAAAACTCTGGACACACTGAATGAATGTAGCTTACATTGTCCATGCTCTCAAAGCAAAACTTTGTCCAGGTTAGGAACTTAACCTATTGGAACTTCACACTTCCAAAATGCCTTTTGCTCTGTTGAACGGAGACTCACTTTCCCAGGAGTTTGCAGCTTTCCTTCCATTCCTGATTTGTCTCAGAGATGTGTCATGAGGATGATTTCCTGGGAATAGATATGTTCACAATGAGTGAAATTTTTTTAGGCTCGTCATGGTGTTGTGAGTGAGAGCACTCTTGAGATACAACATGAGCACAGCTTGGAAAGTCAAGAAAAAGCTCAAACCCAACTGCCTAAAATTCCTCATGCTGAAAAAAGAAAGTGTGCTGTTTCTTAAAGAAACTCCATGGAAATCATAGAATCATAGAATAGTTAGGGTTGGAAAGGACCTTAAGATCATCAAGCTCCAACCCCCCTGCCATGGGCAGGGACACCTCGCTCTAAACCATATCACCCAAGGCCTCATCCAACCTGGGACTGATTAGGGATCATCTTTTCCTTTGAAAATGGGTTAAGTATTGTAAATCCTGCAAATTTTCCAGCAATTCTGCTGTACCTCTGCGAGTTCTCCCAAAATGTGGCAAATGAAGATAATCTAAAGTGTGATGTATTATTTTTAGCTCTTACAAAATTATAAAATAGTCTTTAACTGTTAAAGAAACGTTTTGATGGAACACAGAAACAAGAATTATCTCCCTATTTCATAATGGGTATAAATTAAGAAAGTAATTAAAGTGTGGCTAGCATGGCCAGAGTTTTTGAGGAACAAAGACTTTTTCACTCATTAAAAAAAATGACATAAAATAGAGGAGGGTATTTTAAGCAAAAGTGCTGAGATGTAATGAACTGAATCAACGGCTCTCTTAATTTGCTCCTTTATTTTCATTATGTTTCAAAATTCATATTCTGTTTCAAGCAGAGATGGTCTTCCCAATTTTATACTCTCTGAGAGTACTGGAAAAACTGACCATAAATTGGAATTTGTACAATGAACTGTCAGTGAAATTTGGCTTTGTTCAGAGATCTGAAGTAGGAATTATGCTACATGTAAGTCATATTACGGCCTCTGTAGAGAATGAGATTGTACAACTGTAAGTTAATGCATAATTGATTTTATCTTGGAAATGTATACTATTGCTCTTCTTTGTACAAGATGAATGGATGTGACAGGCAAAATACTTCATTTAAAAGACAAAAGACAAATCAGTGTCCTTTGATTTCCTCCCTGTTGTTACGCTAAAATCTGGTGGAGTTTTTGTTGTTGTTTTTTTTTCCCCCCGTATTTTCTCCTACTGGGGCTCTAGCTAGGTTTCCTCATTTTCTCCCACTGAATTTATGGTTATTTATTACGAGGAGTAGCAGTTGTGTTACCAGCAGCACTTCACCTTAAGAATCCCATCAGGAAATGTGCATGTTCTGCTTGACCTGGCAGGCAGGTAACAATCAAGCAGTGGCAAATTTTTGATCTCTTTGCATAATAATTATGCTAATTACAGTTGTATTTAGAGGAAAAATGGCAAAACGGTAATAAGGGTGCGCATTCCTTGTCAAGGAGATGCACACAGGAACAGCAACAATGTGTACAACAACCTTGACTCTTACAGGCACTCCCTGTTTTTCCAGCATCGTCTTTTCCTTTCTGTGGCAGAAGTAGCTGAGCTATCTTTGATGTCTCAGCAGAAGGCAGACAGCTCTCCTTGAAAGCCATGAGCCTGCCTTGGATGATGGGAATCCTCCAAGCTTTTCCACATTGTCAGTTCTGGGTAATTTTCACCCCCCAAGAGTTAGGGAGGAAACAGCTGAGGGAGCTTCTGAACCACCAGTGGGAATCCTGCAGAGCTAAGGAACTCTCAGAGACTTGGAAAACTGCTGATGCAGTTCCTATGTAAGAAAAAAAAAAAGAGAGAAAACAAGACCTAGAGCCCCCCCTTTGCATGAATACAGATTTTAGTATAATATTGTATATTATATAAGAGTTAGCTTGGAAAGAGCCAACAGAAAGCATAGGTTAACAAACATAAATAATGCCAGTCCATATGGTTTGATGGCAAGGAAGTCTTGTCAAATAAATGCATTACTTTGACAAGATTACAGATCAGTTGAAACAACTGTGGGGGTACAGAAGCAGATTCATTTCTCCAAAGTATTTGGCTTTATATCACAGGGTGTTTATATTAAAACCTACAGCTGTGTTAGGAGGAACAAACAACTGTCTCATTTACAGGTTTGACCATGTATTTTCCTAGAGATGATCTGCAGAGACTTGTTACTGACTGAAAGCTGCTCAGTGCTTTTGTCAATGTCCTATATGAAAACATGGCTGGTAAAGTGTGAGGGAGGCACATAGATGCTGTGAAATTGTGTGAATTCTTCTCCAGATAGTTTTTGTTCAAAATTTTGTTTTAATTAATCTAAGTGTAATATATTGAATTGAGAATGAAGAGTGAAGGCATACGAGGAAAGAGTATTGCGCAGAATCTGAGATGGGCACAAATTACTCCTGGGGAGATTCCGATTAGACAGAAAAGGAAAACTTTTCACAATGAGAACAATCAGCCGTTTCACAGTAATCTCCCCAGGGAAGTGGTGGACTCCATAACATTGGACACTGCTGAGGTCTGGCTACACAGAATGCTGGGCCATCTAGTCTAGGTCATGCTCTGCCAGAAAGGTTGGACCAGGTGATCCTTGAGGTCCCTTCCAACCTGGTAATCTATGGTTCTATGAAATTTTGTCCATAATGGGAAGGGTGGCCATCCAAGTGCTGCATTTTGCTAGTGTCATTTCCTGGCAGATGTGTAGCTGTAGATGTGTAGGGGGATCTTCCAGGGGGTCTGCCCGCAGCAGCAGAGGTACAGAGCTCTGTGAGGGGCATTCCAGGAGCAATATTTGTTGCTGTGGAAGGGGTGGTGGAGAGGTTCCCAGGTGGCTGAACACAAATCCTTGAGCAAAGTGAAGGGGTCTGAGAGGGGCACGATTTGTTGCCTTGCAGTCAAAGGCACAACAAGAACCTGTGGCTGGAAATTAAGTCAAATTAACATGTGCTTTTGTGTGGGGCTTGGGGATTTATCCACAGCTTTCCATGTAGAGCTTGCAATGTGAACATCAGGCCAGGTAGAGATGGATGATACAGCAGGATGAAGCAGATAGTAAGGCTAAGGCTATTCACCATATTTACTACTCTTCCAACCCCACAGTACCTGTGACTTTTATGATCATGGCAGTTTTCTTTCCAAATGTGCTTGTTCCATCTCTAAAGATGTCCATCCAAGAGGTGCATTTTGCCCCTCAGGTGGGGTGTATGGCATTTTTCAAAGTGACAGTGTTACTACTCCAGCTCTAGGAAGAATTTTGGAATAGAAGTAAACATGACTGCTTTCTTAATAAGGTAATACAAAGTCCAATCCAAACCCCTTGAAATCACTGTAAATTGATTGCTGTTTCAAAGGCTGCAGAAGAGCCTAGCAAAATACAAAATGGATTATGCTAAATTCTGAAAAAAACAATAATAATGAGATGTATACAATTATATGCATTTGAGGTACTGCATGTGAAAGGATATTGTAAATCTCTAGTAGCACACTTTCAAATGTAAATATTGTTATGAATGCTTTTTTAAAGAAAACAGTTATACTTGACAGCAAAGGCTGCAATGGGATTTAGAAAAATTCACATTCATTTCTGTGCATGCAGGCTGGATAAATGTGTGTAAATAAATGTAAATATTATAATGAAAAAAATCTTCCATGCCTTTCATCATGTAACACAAAAGAAGCAAAATGCAAACCTGAGTGGCAGGTGACTGCAATATTTAAACCAGGAGAAATGAGCAATTTGTTTTCAAAATTCAGGAAGCACAGAAGTCTGGCATGAAATGTGTATTGATAAAATAGTGTTCATCTAACTACGGTGAAATCATTTTCATTTATTTTGAGCCACAGAGTACGCTGCTGTGGATCCTGTGTAGTCAGCCTTTGCAGTCAATGGAGAGAACAGGCTTTCAGAGATGGCTCATCTGTCTGCCATAGAAACCCATCTGGATCTCTCTGTTAGGGTGCCTGCTTCTTTCTGTTGCCTACAGAAAGCACGAATATGATTCATATGAATACCGCATGCTATATCTACAGCACCTATACAGCTGTGTTGGTTTGGCTTTTTGCTACTCCCAGCCTCTCTGTGGCTGTCCATGGTCCCTGCCGTCTGCCCGGTGGGCTCCTGCCCACAGCATGGTCTCATCTTCAGGACCATTGCTCTGAGGAGATGGGCTCACCTATTGCAGATCTTGGCCCAGAGCTGCTGTGTTGCAGCAGTGCTGATTGTCTGCTTTTAGGTTTTCCTCGGGGGCAGTCACTTGTTTCTAAACAATCTGTTAGCTGTGCGTCAGGGGATCTAACAGCATCATCGTCAGTGGAGGAGTTAAGGGTTACATCCTGGCAGTTCTCAGTGTTCACATATACCCTACCCATACTGTGCCTGTTTTTTCCTTTCTGTACGAAAAATCACATGTCTGTTGAAGGACTCCACTTATGGAGGCTTCAGTGGTCATTTGGGAGGCTGCAGAGTATGAAGAGAGGTGAGCATGGGGAACAAAACAAGGAAGGAGTGCTGGTAGATACCAGGCAGCTTTTTGTTGGGTGTCAGGCAGGCTGAATTACAAGAATTCATATTCATGCATAAAACGCTGCCAATTTTTTGATTTTGCTGTCATTCTGCATCCAAATTTTACAGCTTTTGAGGGAAGAAATTGGTCAAGTAGAGGTACACAGCGACAGTGAACTAATGCTTGTAAAGGCAGAGCAGTTCCCTGGGTTAAAAGAGGGTTTGGTGGGGCTTCAGCGCATTATTGGGAGCCTCTCCTCTGCAGGATGGCTTTGGAGCTTGCTGCATCAGGTACAGCTGTTGGACTACTCTTACTGTAGCTGTGGCATCCACTGCTTTCCTGATCTCTCCTCATAACCATCCCTCCAGTACTGAGAAGATCTCGGTTTTCTGGGACTCCCAGACTTCTGTCCAAACCTTTGGGTGCCTTGGCCTGACTCTTGGTGGCACTCAGACACTCCTGAGAATTCAGAGGCCAAGGCTGAGGTCTTCTGTGGAGGGCTGAGCTCCATGGTTTAGTTCTTGCCTGGCAGAGCTGTTTCAAGACTGTGCTGAAAACAGCTTGTGCAGAATTCCTTTATATTTCTCCCATGCTGACTGTTTTATTCTTCAGGGACTGTGACAGTTTCAGTTAGGGATAGGCAGGCTCCTGGTAAAGACATTATTACATTAAGCAGACTTTATTCTTAGGGAAAACATGAGAGAAAAGGTGCAAACAACCCCTCATACATCAGTATCTCCTTTCCTTAAAACAAATGATGTAAGGTTGCAATAAATACCATAAGCAAGGCTACAAGCTTGCAAAGGGAATTAGAATAGAATCATAGAATCATAGAGTAGTTAGGATTGGAAAGGACCTTAAGATCATCAAGTTCCAACCCCCCTGCCATGGGCAGGGACACCTCACACTAAACCATATCACCCAAGGGCTCGTCCAGCCTGGCCTTGAACACTGCCAGGGATGGAGCATTCACAACCTCCTTGGGCAACCATTCCAGTGCCTCACCACCCTCACAGTAAAGAACTTCCTCCTTATATCCAATCTAAACTTCCCCTGTTTAAGTTTTAACCCATTACACCTTCTCCTTTCACTACAGTGCCTAATGAAGAGTCCCTCCCCAGCATCCCTATAGGCCCCGTTCAGATACTGGAAGGCTGCTATGAGGTCTCCACGCAGCCTTCTCTTCTCCAGGCTGAACAGCCCCAACTTTTTCAGCCTATCTTCATATGGGAGGTGCTTCAGTCCCCTGATCATTCTTGTGGCCCTCCTCTGGAGTTGTTCCAACAGTTCCATGTACTTTTTATGTCGAGGACACCAGAACTGCACACAGTACACCAGGTAGGGTCTCACAAGAGCAGGGTAAAGGGGCAGGATCACCTCCTTCGACCTGCTGGTCATACTCCTTTTGATGCCACCCAGGATACGGTTGGCTTTCTGGGCTGCAAGCGCACACAGAAGCCGGCTCATGTTCAGTTTCTCATCAAAGTGTTCATGAATTAAAGCAGAAATGTTTGAGTTCCCCTGGACAGATCCCCAACTGTCACATTTAATGTCTACCATTAGAGTATGTTAGTTTACAGGCATGAAGGGAGAAGTGAGCTAGCTGGAAAAAGTATTATGCAGTGTCACGTAAACATGTATTAAAAGGTATGAATGGTAAGAGCAGGTTGTGCTGTTCAAAGTCCGTATATATCATCATCATGGCTTGACTTCGCGAACGAAGATTTGGGAAGGGCATTTACCCACGCTTACTACAAGCGCGCTGATGACTAAGAAGGCCAATGAGGGATAGGCAAATCCGGCTACAAAAAGCACAGCAGAAGGTCTCCTTGGGTGAAACAGGTGGGGCGCGATTCTTCCTGTGTTGTCTTTTCTCCTCGAGACTAGTTCTTCATGAACCCTCAAAGGAGTCAGCGGCATTATGTATGGTGTGCCTCCAAGTCTCCCGATTGGAGGCCAAGGTGGACCACTGATGGTAGTCAATATGGCCAAGGCTAAGGTATTGTTTCAGGGAGTCCTTATATCTCTTCTTTGGGGCACCTCTCTTGCGGCTACCGGTGGCAAGTTCACCGTAAAACACGATCTTGGGGAGGCGGTGATCCTTCATTCTAGAGACGTGCCCTGCCCAGCGCAGCTGCAATTTCAGCAATATGGCCTCGATGCTGGTGACCCCTGCCTGTTCAAGGACAGTGACATTAGACACATAGTCAGTCCAATGGATGTTTAGAATTGTACGGAGGCAGCGCTGATGAAAGCGTTCCAGGAGTCGCAGGTGATGACTGTAGATGACCCATGATTCAGACCCATATAAAAGAGTAGACAATACAATGGCTCTGTAGACACTGACCTTTGTACTTTTCTTCAGGTGTTTATTACACCAGACTCTTTTATGGAGTTTTCCAAAGGCTCTATATGCCTTTGCTATTCTGTTGTCTATCTCTTTGTCGATCGTGGCATCTGAGGAAATGATGCTTCCCAGATAGCTGAACTGCTGAACTGTCTTAAGCTCTGACTCGCCGATGGTAATATGGGGATGGCGATAATCTTCTTGCGGTGCAGGTTGGTAGAGGACTACTGTCTTCTTCAAGCTGACTTCCAGCCCAAAAACCTCAGCCGCCTCCGCAAAGCAAGATGTTAAACGCTGCAGAGCTGCTTCTGTGTGGGCAACAAGGGCGGCATCATCAGCAAAGAGCAGTTCACGGACAAGATGGTTTAGGGTCTTAGTGTGGGCCTTCAGTCGCCTTAGATTGAATAGGCTACCATCGGTACGGTATCGAATATAAATGCCGTCTTGTTCGTCGAGGTCTGCTGTAGCCCTTTGGAGCATCATGCTGAAGAAGATTGTGAATAAGGTCGGTGCAAGAACGCAACCTTGTTTCACACCATTGGTTATTGGGAAAGGCTAAGAGAGTGCATCACCATACCTGACTTGGCCTTGCTGATCCTCATGTAACAGAATAATCATTTTCAGGAACTTGGGGGGACAACCTAATCGTTCTAAGATCAGCCATAAGCCTTTCCTGCTCACAGTGTCAAAAGCTTTGGTGAGGTCAACAAAAGTTACGTATAACCCCTTATTCTGTTCTCTACACTTTTCTTGCAATTGTCTGAGAACAAATACCATGTCTGTGGTACTTATATTAGCCCTGAAACCACACTGACTTCCAGGTAGAAGTTCTTCTGCGATAGCAGGTACTAGTCTGTTCAATAGTATTCTTGCAAGAATTTTACCAGCAATGGAGAGCAGAGTTATACCACGGTAGTTTGAGCAGTCTGACTTGGCACCTTTTTTCTTATACAGAGTGACAATGATTGCGTCACGGAAGTCTGACGGTATTTTGCCTTGTTCCCAACAGCACACAACTAGCTCATGAAATTTAGTGTGAAGTGCTTGGCCTCCGTGCTTCCATATTTCAGGTGGGACTCCGTCAACCCCAGCTGCCTTGCCAGTTTTCACCTGCTGTATGGCCTTAAGAGTCTCTCCCATGGTAGGGGCTAAATCCAATTCGTTTTTCACCGGATGTTGCAGAATGTGCTGGATTCCTTCGCCTTGGACTACACGATTAGCACTAAAGAGGGTTTGAAAATGTTCAGACCAACGATTCAGGATGGAGATTTTATCTGTAAGAAGCGTTTGGCCATCTGCACCAAGTTAGGGGCTTTGAACCTGGAATGTGGGTCCATACACTGCCTTCAGAGCCTCATAAAATCCTCTGTGGTCACCCAAATCAGACTGGTTTGACGATAGCAACCAGGAGGTCCAGGAATTGCTGACAAAAAAGAGATCTGCTCATCAAGCACACCTCGCTCAGCCACTCTGCCATGTAAGAAAAGCAGCCTTTCGTCTTGCATGTAGCAAACTCCAACAGAAACTTAGAGACATCCAGAACAAGTGGTGGGTCAACCTAGCAGAAAAGACTCAACTATGTGCAGATTTGGGTGACCACAGAGGATTCTGTGAGGCTCTGAAGGCAGTGTATGGACCCACATTCCAGGTTCAAAGCCCCTTACTTGGTGCAGATGGTATATATACCAAGGCAGAATAATGAAGATTGATTTCACTTTAATTTTTGTATGTTTCGCATCAATATTATGAATGGTTTCAGTCAAATAAATGCATTGAAATGTTCTGGATGTTAAAAACTCCCCTTGAAAATACATCGGGCTGTTTTGTCAATGCGTTGGCAGCACATTGCATGGTGAGTTGCTCTTTGTGAATCTTTATAGCAACTTCTGTCCCCCTAATGTGCCTATGTCAGAGCTCTCTGTTCTGCATGACACATTGTTAGATCTTTTAGCCATTGACTCTTCTGTCACTCCCCAGACATATTTGTTTAAATATTTTTCCTTTGTGTGCTTGCATGCCTTCCTATAAAAATATTTGTATTTTTCAGTAAATCTCACACTTCCAGTTAGTTGAGAAATTATGTCAGCAGAGGTGGGAAGTTGTCACTAGAGAATGGTGTCCTGCAGCTAGAGAGCCACAGTTAATGTTGAGGAGGCATTTGTTAAACGTAAAAGCATTTGTTAAAAGTAAATGTAAAAGCAGAATAGACAGGCTCTGAATGTGGGGCATGTATCCTGTGACAGTACTTACTTCCAGTGACCTCCCTGTCTCTTACACTAAAGGATTATTTATGTGGATACTCCCTCTCCTCCCTTTCTCTGTGCATTACTACAGCATTTTCAAAAAGCTGTGTTGTACGTGCGGCTCATGAATGAATCTGTGCAATTTAGTCACCCCCTCACTCACTGCATCAAAATGTGAGCCACTCTCCATCTGGAGTAAGGAATGGAATATCATTCCTATCTTGGCTGACAGCTGTGAAATACATCCCTCCGTCTTTCCCGTTCAGTCTGCAGTCTCCCCTTGAATTTTAGTATCCACTCCAATTGCGCAGTACCTTAGACATTAAGGTGATGGCTGCTCAGTGACAGCTGCTATAGAAAGTCCTAATACAGATGGATTGTTCTCCTCCATTCAGTCCAGTTCCTTGGTTTTATTTTCTTCAATTTGACCTTCATTTTTAAACAGTGTCTGGCTTCTTTTTTCTCTTCCCAGGGATGCAGGAACTTACATACTAGAGGTCCTACTCATGCAATATCCTGTCTATAACAGCTTCCTCAACAGACAATGGAACTCACATTTGCTGGACTTGTAATTAAATATGCCTTTGTGGGAGAATTTTCTCAAACTACTTACAGCTTCATTTAATTTTAGATAAAGAACATATAAAATAAATATTAATTTTATATAAAGAGGATACAAACTTTTAGGCCAATGCTGCGTAGACTTTATATTTTGCAAACAAACAGCTACAAAAATCTTATCCAGAGAAATGTGTAGTGTTTCTTTTCAAAATGGTTTTGTTTTCTGCTTTTGCAAGTCAACAAATGAAGCCCCACCAGATTAGCTATATTTCTCAAATTCCTCTGTAGCTTCTGAAAATTAGAAATCATCCTTCCTTGCCATTTTTATGCTGAGGGAACTAAGCTGCTTGAGCAGCATCAATAGGTGTAGATACTTTAGCTCCTATCGATGTCATTTTGCTATGAGCAGTTTCAGAAAAGAATCCATCTTCTTGTTAGAAAACATAGTTGGTGCCAAGCATGTGCTACATACACCTCCTTCTGCTGTCTGCCTCATATCAGATAAGATAAAAGACTGGAAAAGGCCCAGCTGAGAAGTAATGTGCACAAACAAGTGGTCCAAGCCGGGATTCACCCCTGTTGCCTCCATCTGCCTTCAAATGATGTTTCCTCTGCTGCTTCTTTTTTGATCCTTGCCATAGTCATCCACTATGGACTGCACATTGTACCTATATTTAACTCTTTGTAGCCAGGTGACCATTTCTCTCCTGACTTTATTTTGTGCTTGCTTCCCTCCTTCTCCCAGGTTATTTTTTTGTCTGGTGAGCAGTGTAACTGCAGCCTTCCTTCAACCATTTTTTACCCTTTCAGTTTGCTTGCTAAACTCCTTCCATGCTCCCTCGTTCCCTGCTGAAGCACTACCCTGTTATTCTCTCTATTCCATACTCTTCCCTCTTCATGCTCACTACTGCAGCTGGTAGTATTATGTGATACAAATAAAACAACTGATTAACTGATTAGCTCTTTTCTCTCTTTGTGAAGCAGTTACATAAACTGATTCTATTTGTTGTCAATTTATGCACAAGCCTTTGCTGAGTAGTTGAGATACATATTTTCTAGTCTGTGGGTACTTCACAAACTGCTTACTTTGATTATTAGCTTTTCAGTGTGCGATTAGTCATCTAAATCACAGGGTATCAGTACTGCCAACTTTAAACATTACAAAATCATGAGTCAGCCTCAAAAAATCATGAGAGTGTTTTAAAACGATGTGGGCTTTTTCCCTATTAAAAGTACTTTTGCAGTTTGTTTTGTTTTGTTTTGTTTTTTAACTTGGCTTCTTTAGGTTTCATTCACTTCACATTTCCAAGTTTTTCTTTGCAAGTGTGGATTATAAAACTTTTAGTAAAGGAAGTTGTCTTTATTTTGCAGTCTCCTGATTTAATGATCTGATCCTCAAGAAGAAATTGGGGAAGGTAAAGCAAAAACACAAGAGATGACAGTGCTGTACTCTCTGTTATCTTACTGAATGACTGAAAACTATGATGCAGAAAATAAGAATTAAAAAAATAAATTAATTGAGACAGCAATTTTCCGTATTTATTTAAATTCAATTAAAAATCTTCACACTAAAAAGTGCTAGGCTCCAGTTTTTGTTATTGATGCTCCTGCAGCCTTTTGAGGAAAAAAATACTGCCTATAGGAGGCTAACTTGCTCATATGGGCAATAGATCAAGCCACAGAAAAGTCTGTGCCACTCTTAAAGAACCAGCCATCAGCCTTTCACATGAATGCCACTGTTAATGCGCACATATAATCTTAGCAGTGATGGGCTGCCATCCTTGAACAGCTAAATCACTCAGGCATCTTTGTGCTTTAATGTACCAAAAGACTTCTCCTAGTTCATGTGTGACCAACCTGTGTTCCACGTTACTCACCAGAAAGCTCATGTCACTCTCTCCCCATGGCCTCCTTTCAATGGTGATGTGGGATTTAACTGTGTACCAGATACCCAGCTTGCTACCAGCCACATCTCTAACCCTGTGGTCCTCAAGGAAGAAATTACCTTCGCTGCTATCAGAACTAGCTCACTGGTTTGTGACTCACTTTGGTTTGACAACACCAGGCAGAGGGTTTCTGGGTTTCTAGGTTTGAGGGCACCGGACAGACAGTGTCCAGGTTTCAGGTTTTGAAGGCACAGGAGGGCGTCTGGAGATGTAGCCACTTTTTTCCTTCCTGGTGCTCCACCCCATTTCTCCAAGCTGCTGCTGCTGCTTCCATCACCAGGACTCCACTGGTGTAATAGTGGTGGAGCACAAAAGGGCAGTCTGCTCTGAGAAAAACCTTTAAATATGACTGTGAGCCATCTGGCAGTTCTGAACTCTGTTAACTTTCTGGTGTTGCTCATTACAAATCGGAAGGGAGGGTCTCTTGCCTAGGAGAAAGTATGTTTATACAAAGTCACCGCTACAGCAGGTAATCTAAGTAAAAATAATAGAAATTTGCATGAAAGCAAGGTAAATGTCATCTTTAACTCATCTGAATTCCTTATAAGCAATAGCAGGTGTAGCTAAGTTAAAGGCACAAAACCTGAGTGTAAATCCCACGGAAGACCAAATCCTTTTGGTCCACACAGGTATCTTCTTTATCAAATTCCCCTAATCCCAAGATAGTGTTTGCTTTCAAAACTAGTTTTCTCTATCAGTGCAGCTTTCTTTAGATGAAAGACTGTTGAAGAATTATAAAGAATGATTGATTGTCAGCTTTGAAATACCTAACTGCTGTACCTTCCTGAATGCATCTTGGAAACAAACTGAACCTAGTTTTTGAGTCAGACCTCTTCAGCCCTCTAAGGCTTTGTTTGTTTTTTTACTTTTTATATAAAAATAGGAATAACGAGCAGGTCCTCAGCTATTCTGAAGATAAGTCTGCACAGCACACCCAGCCAGCAAAGAAACCCAAAGCAGGCTATCCTAGTAATGGACAAGCCTTCATGTTGCCTATGTCTGAAAGTGTTCCAGTACAGACAGGCCGATTTAAGACATATCGTGATAAATAAGAGGAAACGTGACAGTAGCATATTTTGAACCATCTGGCACACCTGTGTCATGGATCATTAAAATGTCAACCTTTTTTTTTGTCAAAACTGAAAACTCTGAATATTTGGTCCTTGCCTGAATGATAGCCAGTGGAGTCTTCAGCAACTTCTGAGTATTCTCCCTTCTCTGTTCTCCAGCAGATCTTTTCTGTCCACTCTATTGACTTTTCTTTAGCAGATACATGAATATCCCTGTAGGTAATTCTAGCTAGAACTCACCTCCTGAAATCTTCTGTTTAACCCCTAGTACTGCAAGGCTTGTCTGTACTTGACAGTAACAACCTTTAGAAAGACTTGTATGTCCCTCTATTTCTGGCATTTGTGTTAGAGCAGGTTGTAGTCATCCCAGCGCCCAACACCAGCAAGGCATGCAGTTTAACATTTCCACAATTTCAGCACTCATTAAGGTGGCAGCAGTCATAAACAAACTACTTTGAAGACTGGGCAACTTTTAAACTACTTTTCCAGCAGGCAAAGTAATTTCAAGCATTACAGGCAGGGAAGTACCCCCATGTGGCTCAGTGTTTTACACCCAGGTAGTTGTGTTCTTGGAGGGCAGCAGATGATACATACACCCCTGTAGCACCTTTCCTCTCTTTACTTGTAAGATGAAAGCCAATATCAGGTCTTGGAGGCTGGCAATGACAGCAGTCTTTCGTGACTGTGGCCCCCTGACAGGCTCCAGAAATTGCTTTGCCTTCCCTTCTCGGTCATGTCCACACTATGGGTCTGTGCTCAGATTTTGTTCTGTTGCTTGATATGCTCATCCTCCAGCAACCACTGCCTGTTTTACAGTTCTTTGTGGGCAGAGCATTTTTCATCCAGCTCTGAGGCACTCCTGATGGTTTTGACAGAGCTCAGCGCCTCCTGGCACACCTTAACTAGTTGTTGTTTGGTGTGAAAGTCAGGGATTCCCCATGCTGCAACATGCCTTCTCACCATGTCACGAGGAGAAGGGCAGGCTGGCTGCCACTGTGCTCCTCCAAAGCCACCCTCAAGGTGGTGGCAAGAGCCAAGGCGCTTGATGGAGCCCTGTATTCCACCTACCACTGGCAAAGCATCACTGCACCAGAGCTGGCTCCAAATGAGATTCAGCAACTTGCATTATGGGCACCTCCTAAGTGCTTTCTCTCCCTCTCACATGCCAGGTTTTTTACTTTGCATCAGAATTTATTCCCCTATTACTCTGTCTTGACTAGCTGTGTCTCCCAGGCTTCTTGACCATGGTAGCAAGTGATGTTTTTTAGCAGCCTCCTACGCACCCCATTCAATTCTTCTCAGTTTTGTCTCAGCAGCCTTTCCACATGACTTGCATGAGTGACTTAGTTGAGTTCAGGTAGCAAGTGCTATCACAAATAAGTCATCACAGTACCTGTTTCTAGGCTGGAATGGAAGGGCTAAAGATGCTACATTTATAAAAGCATAAGGTCAGTGTGTTGGAAGTGTCACTGTTGAAAGTGTCAGTATGGATTCATATAATTTCCCTTTGAAATCAGCATAAGGTATATCAGTGGGGACTGTGAAAGGTGCTAAAAGTAAATATAACCATAAGAGTTTCTTTGGACACATCTGAACTGGGGGATTTTGGAGCATTTCCCAGTCCTTTCAACTGAGTACTCAGGCCAGACTGTCACTGTTGGACAGAAACCCAAATGCAAAAGTAGAGAGTGAGCAATTATGTGTTCATCTCTGCTGTCCCATCCGGAGCATAGGATGGGGACTTCTGCATTAGCTTCAGAGCATTTTTGAAAGAAAAGAAAAAGGAAAACAAAAAGAGTAGCAAAGGAGAAATCTGCTCTATTCTTCTCTCTGGATAACGTACATTAATAGTGCAGCTGCCAGCAGTGCTTTGGATCAGACTAGACCTGAACTACAAAGAACTGTTAAAGATGCTTTAAAGAACTGTTTCTCATTTCCTCTTCCAGACAACTATCTGGTTAATAAAAGAAAAATAAGGATTTTTAAAAGTGAGTCTGTGTGTTTCTGGTTTTAATGATGTGTTATTGCTGTCCTCTGGCATCTTACATGGGATGTAGAGAAATAGGCACCAGGTACATTAGTTTTTTTTGTAACTACAGCCCTGGTCTTCTGTAAAACAACCCTGAGGAAAGAACAGAGATGCGGCAATATATGATTAGACTGAGAATGGAGCACTATAGTGCTTTTGTCGTGTATGCAGCGGCTTCTTTCAAGGCATAAGGAAGTCTTGTAAATCACTTCATGTGGAAAATAGCATGTTAGCATAAGGTAATAATGATAATCTCTGATAACAGAACAAGAGACCATTAATTTTAACATTATAATACTTACTGAAGAAGAAGTTTTCTTGAGGTCAAAGTGCAGACAACAGAATGTTATTCCATTGCCAGAATTTCATAAGATACTATGAATTTATCTACAAATGAGACCATATGCTACAACATCTAATCTTAAATTCAAGAGCAAGTTGCCTAAAGAAAAATGATCTTTGTTTGCGGTACAAGTACAAGACCAGCTTTGGAGCAGCTCACTTGTGAAAGATGATAGATGCAGCCAGGGAAATGCAGTTAATACTCTTGGGTCCAGACCCAAAAGGATCTTAAGTCAGGTGCCTGTCTCTGGGAGCTGAACTCACAAGGTGTATCTAAGCCCTAGCTTATTACGGAGTAGCTTCCGTCCCTGGCAGCTGAGGAAGTCTAATTTTCAGCCCTTGGAGGTGTAAACATGAGTCATAATAAGTCTTGTATCTGCTATGGGTTATTTTAGAGAAGAGCTCTGCACTGCATTTCTTTTGAAATTCAGCTACTCTCCAGGAGAAGATAACAAAGATCTTGCTGTCTGTTCAGGGCTCTCCAGGAGGAAAAGCATGTAGTTCTGATCCCTGCTTCTAGCACTGCCTTGGGTATTTTTATTTAGATAGTCATTGAACAAAATCTGGAAGCCATCCAGTGAAATTTCACTGCCTCAAACATTTTCTCTAAAGAAAATGGTAGGGAACTGCTTTACCAAGTGATGCCTGGTCCTCAGCCTGCCTTTTGCTTTATGACTGTTTCACCTATATGAATGTCTTTTACGTATAATAATCATTCACTGTCTCTGGCCAGTGAGACAAATGGCAGAAATGCCACTAGAAATAGCATATTTCACATACATAAAGGCTTTCAGTGATACAGCAGTTTTATAACGTCACCCATATTTCATAAACTGCACATAAATTCCTTTGGCAATCCCCTAAGAGACATCCACTTTGTCAGACATAATTTCTGAGCTCCTTTTATCCTTACAGAGCATAGGAGGGTTTTTGACAGGAAGGAGTCATTCACACAGAGTAGTTTCACTGTCCTGGGGGGTTAAAAAAATTTAGGGATGTTTTAAGGAAAAATGACAGCCTCAGTATTAGGCAAAGATAACTTACTGAAACTTGAATTTGAGGTTGAAAATTTAAAAATAAATTAATATTGCTATATCAGTACTCTGAGAAACTACCTTTATACCCATCTAAGTTTAGTTTGACAGAATGAGCATTCTGACGTGGGTTCCTTCCAGGACTGTTTGATGTTGCCAGATCCGGTCCCTGCTTTTCATGGCACTGAGCAAAAAGATTCAGCTGAAAACTCTCCTGATTCTGTTCAAGTCTCCAGTTCTTTCAGAGTAATTATTTACCTTTTCTGTGAAGTTTTGGTGTTTAAGTTGAAGTTCTTCTAAGTTTTCTCTCAAGCAAAGCACTATGGTTGTGACTGCCTCAGCTCAGCCAGGCTAGGGACTCCCTGGACTGGCCTGCTTCTGCCTGCTTGTTGCCTTCATCCCTCCACTAAGGTTATTGTTCCCACAGCTGTAGGGTTGTCCTGACTAAAGGACTTGGTTTTACTTTTAAACAGCTGACAAAGGTGTTTACTGTTGAAATCAGTGCTTGTTTAACTTCAGGTGAGATAAGAAGAGAATTTTGACGCCACCTATTTCAAGGCACTGGTCCTGCCGATGTCAAGTGAGGTCAATCTGCTCTGTCTCACCTCCTGCTCGTTGCTGGCTGATCATCATCCTGGCCCTCTCACTGAGGCCGGGACCTAGCTCTGTAAGCCAGCAAAAGTTAATTTCTTTCTTTTTTTTCCCATTTATTTCTGTCTTTGTTTTCTGCCAGCTCAGTGAACTGAATGGGCTCAAAATCAGGCTGGACAAGCAGCCAAATGAGTATTAAGAGAAGGTGTCTGGGCAGTGGATGAGAGGAGTAGGTCAGCCTCTTCTACCAGCAGTGTTAGCTCACCTCATCTCTTCTAGTCACCTCCCAGTACCCCATGCTGCAAGCTACTGTCTCATGGTCTGACAGCTGAGCTGCCTCCAATGCAGATGTGACTTCTGTGACAAGGACAGTACACGTAGTGAGGGGCAAGAACCGCAACAGCCTTTCCAAGACTGACTATCCTCAAGGCTGCATGAGAGCCCATCTGTTTTCTTTTATCCCATATACCTAGTTCACTGGATTGAACAGGTTTTCTATGGACTTTCTAAAATCAGTATTCACAGTAAGCCCCAAATTATAATCATGCGTTCCAGATGCTATTTTGGATTAAACCAACTATAGAAGGATAATTTTGGAGAAGGAGAATGAGCAGGTGAAAATACTGAAGTTATAATGAAATCAATAGACTTAATTATAGCATTTGCTGCTGTGAAAACTGTAAGTCTGTCTAATCAGTTAAAAAATGTGGCAAGACTAAGGAGCTACTGTTTTGTCTATTTACACTACTATTTTTAGTGTTTATTGGATAAGTTATCTGCAATACCATGTAGAATGTAAAGGTGTATATAGAAATATACAAGCTAATTGCATGTTTGGGAAAAACACAGACTGATAATGCTTTTCTGAAGTATCAGAAAGCATGAAATATTCCAGGGTTTTAGGCTGTACATTTACACTTTCTGTGCTCTTATTTATCATACCTTATTTATCTCATCACGTCGTTGAAAAAACACCACTACTCTGTTGTAGTGTCCTTCACCGTAGTAAATCAGAAATTTTAGGTGTAAACTAGAAGAAAAGATTATTATTCCTAGATGTTATTTTAACAAATGTCATCAGTAATATACTGGGTTAATTGGAACCATATCCAGATTAATTTTTATGCTCTAGCTGTTTTTGGTAAGGATTGTTTTGCATCGCTTGGTAAAGCCTTGTTTGAACTTTATGGGGTTTTGCTTCTGCACTTGTGGTGCTGGGCAAAACAACAGGGAACAAAGTGGTGTCCTCCAGATCCCAGGAATAGTGCTGCATGTTGTTTTTTCTGTTCTGCATTTCCTACATTGTTGTAGCTCTTTAGAGAGTAAGGCCAAATTCTCATCACATTTGCATTAGTGGACATAAAAAAAATATAGTAATTATAGCCAGCACTAGTTTAAGAATGATAAATAAATCAATTACACTCCCCCTTTCTCTCCCCCTCCAAAGCATTCAGATAAGATGCATACACCTAAATGGACTAAAACCCATAAACATATGTATGGGAATATACACTATATATTCCTATTTTCCTTTATATCCTAGGCAAAACCTATCCGCTTATTCCAAGTGCACCTGCTCAGGGTAACTGTCATCAGAAGTGGTGTTGCTGTTGATACTGTTCTGGAGTTACAAGCGTCCTGATGGGACTGCTTCTGCTGTAGTGAGTGTTATCCTCAAACTTTTGTCAGAGCAGTGCCTGAAGGAGGAATTTTGCCCTTAGACACTAAACATAAAAATACTGACCAGATCTTTCAGAACATTCATTTACTTATATGAGCAAAAATGAAAGGGTGATCATCATTTGTATTACTGCTGTGCATCTAATTATTAGCACCTCATATATATATTATATAGAGGTCAATACAAGCAAATATAGAATACAAGCAAAGTGTATTCTACAGTTTGCTTGTTTGAAATGTTGAAATTTGTTGAGTATTCAAAGTGGCAGTAATCAAAGCCTTGTTCATGGATTTCATAAGGGGATGAGTAGACATTTAGTTGTCTAGTGTTCTGGTGTCCAGTCTGGCATTTCTCTTTCTCAGAAAAAGGCTCCAAGAGTGTCAAAGATTTAATAAACCATGCTCAGGGCCACCATGAAGTGGCTGGTACCTACAGGGTGCTGCAGAGAATGCTAAACATATGAACTGCATAGGTGCTGATGACAGCATCGTAGTTTTATATTTCTATGAAATAGCAGCAAATGGGGACAGTTGTGCTTTGTTAAATGCAAAAATGTATTATGTACTTCTGTGTTGAATTTTTCAGCTGAAATATATATACACATTGGTTTTGAAGTTGTGACCCAGACATGTATGTGTGAATGCTACTAGATTTATTCATTTAATAATAGATTTACTAGTAATAATGTCTATGCTGCAGCCTGACTAAATGCTAAAGCATATACTTTAAAGTTAAGCATGGGATTAAATGTGGACATGCTGCTGAATCAGTGACTTGTGAATGGGTATTAATCACAACAAAGTACTTACTTGTAATGAGTGTCTGTGTGCTGAGTCAAAAAGCAAACACATGACCCCTGGAGTATTTATTGTATTATTCTAAGACTAATTAATACTATGTTACACGCTTACTCCAGTGATATGCCAGTTTTTGTGAGTCTTACACTGTGCTGACATTATTGTGCAAATACCTAAAACAAAAGCTTATTGCATTGTTTCACGGGGTGCCTCTTGTTAAATCTGTAACCACATTCAGACTTTCAGTTTCCAATGTTTTTAAATGTCTGATTTCCTGCAAAGAATGCCAAATGTCTCTTTCTGGTTTCCAATTGTTTAAATTTGTTGTTAGGAAAAATGACAAGCACGTAATACATGTCAGTGAAGAATCCAGTGCTGCTGAGCGGACCAACATTCATATTCATGCTATTTTCTTTGTGATCAAGAATAGAACATGTCATATCCATTAATTTTAATGGGCTATAGCCCTTAATTATTTTTTTTTATATAACTGGGTAGAAGAAAGTCCTTCAAACATATTTGCATCTGTAACACAATGTAGAAAAAACTAGTATTGCCTTGTATGATCATATACATAATTTTGCTATTCATCCTGGTCTCATTCTTTTAGGTATGGAAAATATGGACAGTAAATAACAGCTCACCTTTGAAAGGCAGGAAACTTTTACTTAACTGCCACTAAAGTCAGTGTGGCATTTAAAGGAGTATCCTTTCCTGAAGCTGGATCAAAGGGAATACCCACAGGTATTGAAGTAGTAGTTTATTTTATTTAACACTTCTTTTTTTCCCCCCATTTGCACTGGTATGAATTTCCACACTGTCGCACGTAACAATAATGTTTCTGTTCTAGTTCACAGATCACAGTATCTCCTATTGGTGTTGTAATGAGATCAACAAAATGAATTGCCATTGCTTCCATGAGATAGTGCAAAATAATCACAGGAAAATGAAAAACAATTTAAAAATCGCAAGATTCTAGGATGATTTTTGGAAATGTCCAAAGTCTCCAACCATTTAATAGAACTATTTCATAACATTTATTCCAGACACTCCAAACAGCAAATTAACTGGTTACCTCCTGGCTGTTTGTGTGTTTGAATAATAAAACCCAGTCTAAGGCAGTCTGAAATTCAGTGGGATGTTTCATTAGCTGCACAGAATATTTGTGTAAATAAAAAGGCCACTTACACTTTGGAGTCTTGGCTGGTATCAAACCAGCATTTCTGGTAGCTTTTTTAGTAGCGTTTTGTCTAGAATAAGCAATACAAATAGTGAATGGCAGAGCCCCTTAGTCTTTTATCAGGACAGCATAATGGGAACAGGCTGAAGCAATTTCATTGTGAATTCTAGGTTCTGGTCTGAAGAGGGAGAGTTCAGTCCATGAAAAAAACAAGTTGCTGGTGTTTACCAGCAATGAGGTAATGTCAGTGCTGATGTGTCTGAAGATGGGAAGACCCACGAGAATAATTAAAATACTGAAGCAGGAACTTCTGTCAATGGAGATGGTTTGGCTACTGGTCAGGTGCTCATTCTTTCATATTTTCGGCAGACCAGGCTTGTCAAACAGACTGATTGTATAGTGCAGCATTGCGTGACTTAACCTTTTCTTCTCAGGAGGTGACATTTCCCTGAAAGCAACATGAAAGGAGGAATTAAAAATAAACAGGCTGTAAATAAGCTGTTTTCACCTGGATAGCCAAGACAGAAAGAAAAAAAAAACACCTCTAAAACTACATTTTTTTAACTTGTAGTTAAGAAGACACATATGCAAAATCTCTGTTATTCCACATATACGTTTACCAACAAAATGTTTCCCTACCCTTCCACCAGTTCTTGTACATATTTCTCTGATGGCAGATGAAGGCTCTAAGAAGTGTCACAAAAGAACAGTAAAAGATTTGTCTGGGTCAGAAAACCAATTAACTCTGTGCAGCCTCACTGCCCCTTGAAAGTCTTATAAAACCCCCAAAACATACAGAGCTGAATAAAAGGGTAATTGTTTTGTTTTGGGTGAGTACTTAGCATGCTGTCCTGGGATGTGGTCAGCACTTGTCCAAATACTCCTCTGATTAATTCAAAGTGAGGTGTCTACCTTCAGTCTTCCTTGTTCTTCGTTGAATGCAGTAACCCACTCCTATGCTCTAACACTGGGGACATTTCTCTGTGAAAGTCATTCTGCATTGTACAAAATGCTTACATGAGTTTTAGTAAAGAGACTGGAACTTAGCAAATCCTCTGACTGCTCAATTGTAGAGTTCTTTGTGATATAACTAAAATGTTGCTAATTGTGTAAAATCAAGGAAGCCTTCATCAGAGAGGATGAATGTTATCTCATAATAACTGATAATGGCAGCCCTTTAAAAGAGCTGGGCGTCTCTGGCGGATGATTGACATGCAGCTCAGTCTCCCATATTGTAGATAAATTGTGCCTCTGTTGCCTATTGCTTAAGAGGTGAGGCAGCACTGTCATCTTCTGTGCACAGTTTAAGACTATCCCCGAGTGTGTACCAGGTCTTTGATGACAGCCAGCTTTGTAACACTTCTGGGTATTCCCGAGGTTCCTCCTGGCTCCTTCCACAGCACTGGAGGAGCAATCAACTGCAGAGAAATAGGCACCTTTGTGCATGTTTGACATCTATGTTTTCACCCTTATAGGCATAAAAAATGCCCTTTCTGTGGTTACATCTTTGGGTTGTCTAGTGGTATGTAGATCCTAAGCTGATTAAAGTTTAGAGCAGCCTATTGAAGCTACATAGATTTAACAGTGGTATCATCAGCTCACAGGTTGAAACCGCCCTAACTATTCCCATTTTGTGTTCTCAAAAGCTGCCTGCACAAATTATGCATTCTCCCTCCTCAAAACTCCTCGCCAGATGCGTAACTGTTCAACTGGAATTGAAAAAGAAATTATAACCTGCTTACTGAGACCTATCCTTGTTCCATCCCACCTTCAGTAAAATTTCCCCAAATGACTGGGCCTTGCAAGAAGCTATTATATTGTTCAATATTGAATGAAACATGGGTAATAAAGACAAATTTCTGTCTTAAAGAGAATGCTATTATTTCCATAAAAATGCCTGCTCGTTGGGGAAGGAGGTGTGGGTAGTCACTTTGTGTTCTGAAATCTATATCCCCCTGTGCTATCAAACATTGCTAAGGGCACGAACAAGGCACAGACATCCTTCTCTGTTTTTTCTCTTTGCATGAAAGATTTGTGTAACCTCAATCTATGAAATAAGTATTCCTAAAAATAACCTTTCCTTCTCTGTTTTTCTGCCGTCACTTGCAGTTGTCCATCAGGAGGGAAATGTCCCAGTTCTGTGCATGCATGAATTCTGTAGTGTGCTGCTACTTCAGTTTGTGTGTGGGGCCAAAAGATAACAAAATGGACTTGACTTCCATGGAACAACAAAGCAGTCATTCCCAGTTTTCAGGGTATCTTTCATTGGGCCAGGGGAAATGGCCAGATGAAATTGCAGACATCTCGTTCATCTCTGCAGTTGTCCTAGCAAGGATGGAGTGTGCTATTTATGTCTGGAGTCTCAGCTTCTCCAAAGTGACAAATGTATAGAAGCTACCTTTAAAGAGTAATGCTGGATAGTTTCAATAGATAGACTCTGATGCAAATGCAGTGGGGACTTCAGTTTCTCCCACTTACAAAGGTGACTTCTATTTTGTAGCTATTAATAAACTTGAAGTTGGATATAATAAATAGCTTCTAAAAGCAGCCATATGTCATAGTTCAGCTACTAATAAATTGCAAAGTATTAGTTGACTTCCTTGTTAGTTCAAGTCATGATTCACCATTTCTGGCACAGGAGTTATTCTTTGATTCACAGTAGGGAAGATCTTTTATACCAGGACTATGAATGCAGGTAAACAGGCTGTTTCTTTTTTAATTTTTGTTGTGGTAACTTTTACACTTAAAACATCCTTTCTCACCATACTCACAAGTTTTAAACAGAATTTCTTTCTATATTTGTGACTCCTACACACTAGAATTAAAGAGGCCATTTGGGAGAGTTTTGTTGCCAAGTCCTAGCACAAAATCATGAACTTTAATTTTTAATGAAGATTGGTTTATTTCTAACAGAGATGCAGGGACGGATTGTTAATCTATTTTACGTGTTTAATGGATTTACTTCTGCAGTGCAAATACAGTTATCAAAATCTTTTAAGATCCATGTGCTTCACACAAATATCTTAAATACACTCCAGAGCAGTGAAGAGAAGTTACACTTGGGATTCTCTGGCATTTACCTTGTATATATTATTATTATCTGAATAACCTGTACTGTTGAATCACAGAGTTTATGGATGTTAACCATTTAAAAGACTTCTTGTGACAAGCCACAATACAAACGTATTTCACAACACTGCCAGACTAAAACCTGAGGGACCAAGCCATGGCTGGGTTTGTTCAGCAGTGTGTGGGTGATATGCAAACAAGGAGACATCTTAGCTCTCTAACAAAACCTATCAGGGATAAAGTACTGCCCAGCGAGGCACCAGGGGCATGGTAAAGGCTGATGCTACCAGGTCCAGCACTTTCCTCTATGGATAGGCACCTCCACTTCTCCAGCACTGGTTTTGGTGTGCTTGCTGGTGACTGTTCCTGAGTCAGGAGGATTTTTTTACCTCCACGTAGGTTTGCTGCAAGCTATTGCAGCCCCAGCCAGCTCTGCCTGCTGGGGAATCAGCCCTGAGCCCTTTGGAAAGAGCAGCTTGACATGTAGGATCTGAGCTGACCCATGAGGAAGACTAAGATTTCTACTCAGGAGAAATAACTGAGAAGATGAGAAATCTCTGCAGCAGGGATGGTGGCAGTGATACCTGCAGTGCATATATGTGTGTTTGCGTGCTGACAGCTTGTCAGCCGACTCCAGCAAGTGATAAGTGAGGGGAGGTAGCCAGGACCTATCTGCTAAAGGGCTTAAAATTCCCTAGCCTGAAAACATTTACTGTGATTTGCTGTAGCCTTGCTCTACACTCACACTTATCTTCACCATTTCAGTGTGTACCCTTGCGATACAGAGGTAACAAGAATAATACCAGGGCATTCTTTTCCCCAGGAAGACTGCTTTCATATATGCAACTGTATTGTTTATCCCTACCACTGTAGTACCATAATCTCCAACTAGGAGACCTCGCACTCTAGACATTGCAAGGCAAATATATTG
Organism: Neopsephotus bourkii; assembly: GCF_033783945.1. Lineage (NCBI taxonomy): Eukaryota > Metazoa > Chordata > Aves > Psittaciformes > Psittacidae > Neopsephotus > Neopsephotus bourkii. Next base: position 662,360 of record NW_026901402.1, on the reverse strand, counting down.
TATAGAAATAGATTACAGCAGGGGGAAAAAGGAACTATTATTATCATATTTTGTATTTTAGAGAATGAAAATGAAGGTATTTGTTCCACTCCAATATATATAGCAAGCTCTAGAATTTTTATTTGCTCAAAACACAATCAGATATGTAAAGATGAATAAATCGTAACAACTCAGTATCTCAAGTGTTCCATTCCATAGTCCTCTTGGATTCAGGAGTGTAGCACAGGGACTGAGTTAGCCTCTGCAGTTGCTGTAGGACGTGCAGGATCTGTGCTCCATGCAAGCAGTGAACTCCTGAGGCAGCTGATCCAGTTAGCAAATAAGTGTCTGTCCCATAGAAGGGAATATCTGAGTGCTACTAACCATTACTTCCCTTCTGTGACCTGTGGACAAGACTCGGTAACCTTCCAGCCACTGGAAGTCACTAGCTGCCACTCCCCACCTCTGTTTTTGTCAGCCTTCAGCTTTGAGGGTAGTTGCTGGCCATCCGTCCATCAGCACAAGATCAGACTTGGGCTCTTGCTCCTGCAGAGTCTCTGTGGAGAATTTTGATCAACCTTTGGAGTATCAGTGGTGTGCTGCAGTTACTTCTGCCCCATGATCTACCTGATCTACACCAGAGACAGAGTATCCCACATTTAGTATTACCATTAGGGAGAAGATGCTGCTGCTGCTCATGGTGGTAAGAGGCAGATGAAATGTTTATGCCTTCTGGTTTACTTCAAAACCTGTTTCTCATGTCCAATTCCAGGGCCAAGTGAATTGCTTATGCTGGTTGCTTTATGCATAGTGCAATGACTGTACATATGATGAATTGGTTAGGAATACTTCATCTGAAGGGAAGTTGAAAATACAATTGGTTTAGTCCTGAAGTTATCCTCCCGTTCATTTGCTTTTGGAAAAAGAAATTACAGCATCAGCTGAAAGGTCTTGGTCTCTTTCTCCCAGCAATGTTACCCTGGGAGGGGCAAAGTCAAAATCTCTCAGATTCAGAGCACTTTTGAGAGCATCATCCTCTCTTGGATCCAAAGAACTTTGACATTGCTTGTTCCAGGGTTTTGAAGGCCTAGTTTTGGACAATGGTGCTATTATTTAAACAACCAATGGAAGTATTACCAATAGACCTGTATTTATCATGATGTGTTTAGTCTGAGGCATCTTAAATAATTTGTGGATTGTCTTTAAGTGAAGCCAATTATGGTAATTGAGCCTGGAGGTCACAAATGTATGGATCACTATAGCAAAATCTTGTTCTTTCAGTAAGAAGAGTAAACTTCCAAAATGTGAAAGATATAAAGGAGTTTTTGTTGTTGCTGACGTATTGTTCTCAAAGTGTCTAAATAATGAAGAAGAAATCAGAAAGAAATAGGGCTTGTGCTGTTGCTTGTGCCACCACTCATTTTCCTATACTATCAAATAGGGAAAAGATTGTCTTAAGCAAACATTTTGGATCAGTTCAGAGCTAGATGTGCTGTTAATTCCAGAGTGCATAGCGTTTTTTTTCCCACAGGCTCACCTAGTTACTTAATTTAGTCTACATATTATATTCTCGTGAAAGCTGTGTGTGTGGATTATACTTTAGAGGATAATTTTTAAAAGGTTCATGTTTATAAGTACTTGTTAATCATAGAACAATTATAATTAGTTCATGCTAAGGCAGATTCATGCTAACATGAATCTGGAATGTGTCACACTGATAATCATGTTTTCTTTCCTGGGCCATTAAAAAAATTAACAAACCTTTGTTTTAGCTTAACTTTGCATGGAGACTTGGGTAAAAAGGAGTAATGAAGCCAAAGACAGTGCATGGAGTTCAGATGTGCTATCAGGGGTCATCATAACACTATACCTTTTCTTCTAGGGTTGTTTTCCTTATTTAGTTTTGATTCAGAGATACAAAATAGATTATGCAGTCAGTGAGTTATTCATTCCTTAAAAGTCTGTCACTTTTAGTTGAGAACTCTGCTAAAGGAATGTTGGTCCTGTTGTTGGTGTCAGTGCTTCCTTTAATCACAGAAAGGGCTTTAGAAAATTTCCATTATTTGAGATATAATACAACCTGAAAGAACACATATTAGTATGGGTGCTGAAATGTTTTCAGAATATTTCTAAGATTTATCTTCCTTAACCCAACATTTCCTTGGATACAAAAAGCAAAGGAGACAATATATGTATTTAAATGTGATAAATACGTTGATACAATATCAAAGTATTTGATATATGGTAAATACAATTTAGCATTTTTCAGTGTAACTTGCGCTTTCGACAAAACCATCATGTTTTATTGATGTTCTTGATATCTAATTGGGAATAGCGGACTAAGGTAAAGGATGATAAGAGGAGAAAACACTTTTGCTCAGCATCCCACAAAGCAGATGAATCATTAGCAACTTCTGTTTTGACATTAAATCAGCACGAAGGTTCACTGGTATATATGTGAAATTGGATGTTGAACAACAGCAATCTAGTAAAATCTGGAAGAAACATAATTGGACAAGTCTGGGCCCTCTCATCAGAATACAATGAAATCAACTGCCAAGACGGGCTTCTTGCTCTTACTGCCGTGGGTGGGAGACATTTTGGCACAAGCTGCCTTAGCAGCAGGGTGCAGCTCATCAGAAGCTATGGTGAAAGGTTGTTTCCTTGGGAAGGCAGAGGAACTGACAGCTAGCAGGGAACGACTGAAGGGTCTTGCAAAACCTCTACTATTTTCAGCAGCACAAGATACACATGAAAATCGAGTATTAAAATTGTCTGCTTGTGCTAGCTTTGCCATTATAAGCAAGGGACGCATGAGGGCTTGGGTAAGTCCTGGGAGTGCAGGTCCCTCTAATATTGCAGCTCTCTTCCTGCAGGGCCAGATACTTCAAGGACTGATTTTACAAGCAACTTGGAACTGTTACCGATGCCAGTGTGGGTTGCATCGATATCAGCTTAAAGTGAGACAGAATAGACCCACTAGTAATCTTGGGTTGCTTTTGTGTTCTTACAGGAACTGAAATGATAACAGATATTTGTTGATACACTCCCTACATACCCCTTTAAATACATAAGTGAATATAGTTATGCTTGTGAGAGAGAGTGGAATAAGTTCAGATTTAGCTTCTTGTAAGTTGAACCAACTGCATATTGTTGGGAAGCTGAAGTCAACAGCTTGATGCAGCATTTCAGCACCTGGTTGCATGAACCTGTCTGCTCTGAAAGAAGAAATATAGTAATGCTGTAATGATAAACCTTTGATTTATGATGGTTTGTATCACCCAACATCTTGTGAACAGGAAACCTTGCCTACTTTTCATGCCCTCTGAAGAAGATGCTTCTATAGACCTGTTAGGTAGCTGACTGCTGTGAACAACCAAATTCTCAGTGCTTGGCACAGCCAAAAGGATGTATTCTGACTTCCCAGTCTTTGGCATCACTGGATTTCTAGGATGTAAAAAGCAGAGACAAATACCATATCTCAGCTTGGGACCTGAAATTCAAGTTGAGGTTGCTTCCTTCTGGCAACTTAAAAACTACAGTATAAATCCTTGCCTTGAATTTCACCTACAGAGCACTGAGAATCATGAGTTGGGTGTTCTGTAATTTTGGACCTGTGAGACACTCATTTTCAATTGACTTACTTTTCAGCAGAAAAACATGTAAAAGGACAAGGGAAGCAGTATCCAGCTCACTTTTCTGTGGCCATCAGGAGTCCAATTATAATTGGAGCAGAAAGCAAACATTTTAATCATTCAGTACTGCAACTTTGTGCAGCAGATCTGTTTTAAGTGAGTAGATATCCATTTCATAGAGGCATTTTCCCATATTAGAACCATTTTGTTTCACATGTTTCTGCTTCTCTGTAAGTTTTGGATTTGTTTTTTAATTGTGTTAGAGATTAGTACTTTCCAAACTTAAAATGATGTTTTTCGGAATTATTTCTAGTTCTTGTTAAAACCAAGCTAAAAAGGTATCGCATGCTGAACACTCAGAGGACCCAAACCTTTTTTTTTTTTTTGAAAGGAAGGAAAGTTTCCAAGCAGACATATAAAAACATGAATGATCTTTAATAGATTGTAAACAGCTATGTGACTGCTCTGTTTTCTGTATACCTGCATTGCACATAGCTACAAGTAAAAATCTGGACACTAATTATGGAAAATATATATGTCTCTAAGCACAGCAATCTGTAGTGAAAACAAATGTAAGCACGTCCTGATCAATGTCCACTAGCATCAGTCAGGCTTTTTCAACGAATTTGAGGATACTTTCAACTTGGCACCATGAGCAAAGACTGTGTTCCTGCTAAATGTGATTGCGTAACTGTATGCTGTAGACCAGAGATAATTTGGCTACTGCTAGGGAAGCACCTTGATGTTAAGGACATACCACCTGCTGTATTATTTATTCTGTTTCTGCATCTATGCGTCCAGTTTTAATTTAGTATTGCAATGCCTTAGTTCCCAGCTGAGAGTTTATAAAACAAGTGAAGGTTAAATCATCAGTTAATGTAATTGAAACCTATTTCTCTTTTGCTGAGGAAAAAGAATAATGTTCTAAAACTATATTCTATTCTCTCTGTTTATTTCCCCACATGTGAATCCCTCCAGTTGCTCCCATGTTTTGATTTCTACAGCAGAAATTATTCCTTGTCTGATTTGGGTGAAGATTCTCACTCAAATTGCCTGTGCAGGTAAAGTTGCAAATCACACCCCGCCCCCCAAAAAACCCACCACCCAACAAAAACCCAGCAACAACAATAAAATCGGGGGATTATCTGTGAAATTAAAGAAAAAGCTGGGAGCCATAAGGGATTTTAAGGAATAAACTGGGGATTAGAGCATGCAAATGAATGAAAGGAAAGCAGCGGGGGAAAGGAGAGACATGCTGAGGGAAAGGTGACAGTTTTGCTGAGGAATTCTCCTGTCATTTTCCCTAGAGAGGAGAGAAAGAGTGGGGAGCAAGTGGGAGGAGAGCAGTGTGAAGAGGCTCTTGGATACCATGGAGATGGGTACAGTGTAAAAATCTGTATACTGTAGATAAGTAAGTGGGAGGTTGATATCAAACTCCTACCAGCCAGAAACTGGCTTTGTGCAGGGTAAACATGTGAAAGGGCTGGGGAGAAGGAAGCATTGTTTCAGCTTCTGCCATACTGTTTGCCTATTTAACACTTAAGGGAGAGAAGGGAATGGATAAATAAATGCTTTTCCAGCTTGTGCTTTTCGGTATGACTATTCTCTTACCTATATACAGTCTACCAGGAAGGAAAAATTATGTTCTAGAGTGTTGTTTTTTTTTTTTTCCATTGAAATTATCTCGGTAGTCCAGACCTACTTTTTCTGTCTCTTATTTTAATTTGTCTTGATTTGATTAACTGGCTCCTCATAATAAATTCATAATGCTTCTCCATGGTTCGTGAATGTGGGGAAGAAAATGTGACAGATTCACTAGGAACTAAATGTTACTTTATGTCTGAGTAAGACTGTATTTTTTTAAATTCAGTCTTTGTGTTACACTGCTTTGAAAGAGTGTCTCTGTTCATTCGAGGATTTCTTTGTTCTCTGCTTCTAAATTTTATGCTTTTGATGCCTGTAAGTCTCTGCTGTTATTTATATCCGTGGCCATAAGGCAAATGCTATAGTTTGTACAATATGACATTGTACCCCTAAGAATTATTGGGGTTTTTAATTTTAAAATATAAGAAACACTGTAGAATGATGAAAGTGCTTTTCAGAAGATTGTTATTCGTGTTATTGATTATGCTTAAAATACAAACTGCCTGTGAATCGAGGTAAGGCAAGCTGACACTTTGGTTCAAGTCCCCCTTTATTCCCTCAAATAGTCTGCCCTGAAGCAAACAGGCTAGCTTTGAGATTGCTTCAAGTGAGAAGGATTTATACTTAAGGAAGCAAATTGAAAGGTCTTGTGTAGACCCAAAGAGATGAGAAAGGATGGTGATTAGCTGGTATAGCTGAACACGCAGAAATTCGGAAGTCTGGAATGTCGACGTGTTCCTCAGCTTGGTCTGCCTCCTGCTGAGATTGTTTCTGCAGGCAGGAGCTGTAATGTCAAGTACCTTAACTTCAGCATGGCGGGAGCTGCTTAAACAGGGTTGCAACAGAGTGAAGTAAAAGACCGGTGCACATCTTGGTGGCTGTGAACCTAATGTACATTTACCTTCTTCCCTCAAATTTTGTGGACTTTCAGTGAGTGGCCATGGGTAACCCGCGGGGTCCTAGGTCATGTCTGGGGAAGGAGGCACTCATCTGGCTTTCCTCCAGAAACACTGGCAGTGACAGACCTACACCTCTCCAGGACAGAAGTCTTCGTGTGTGTGTGTGTGAAAGAGTGTTCTAGAAGGAATTTGAGGAAAATAAGGTGCTTAGCAGGTCAAACACATTGCAAGATGTATGTACAGTAAGGTGACAAAGCCCCAAATGTGACCATAAATTAATTGTATTTGCAGCAAAGCAGTTTCCTGCTTTGTGGCTGAGATGTACCTCTGGGGGTCTGACCTGTGCCTAACAGCTGGTGCTTAAAACCAATTTGTTTTCCCTTTTATCCGCAAGCTTAACTTCAGAATTATGCCAGAACAAGTGAATTACATTTGTAAGAGCTTACATGTAAATGCCGTGCCTTCAGTAGAGTTTAGAGGAGTTGGGGGGCGATACTGTTCTTATCTCAGTTCTACTCACTGTCTTTTGTCCAGGGCAGCTTTCTGTCCACAGACCGACTCTTCAAGTTATAATGGCAATAAAAGCTCAGTTTTGCAACGTCCCTGCCTCTGCATGTGCGCATTCAGGAGGAACCGTGGTGCAGCAAGTTTCTTAAGACTAATTTGTTGTGCTTTAGGACACACAAGCCGAAGTGTCCATCTCCCTGGGGTTGCTGGTGAATGTATTGGAAAAGTCCTGCAGGGTGAAATGGGGACAGTGCCACTGTAGGGGTGCTGTGTCTGAATCTCAGCGGTCTCATCCCTAGCTATTAACCTTGGCCAAACAGCAATAGCAGTCTTTGTGAAAAACAAAAACATCTGTATTCCCTGAAGTATTTTCCTTCCTGAATTTCCAAAACTTAATGCAAGCTGTAGTGTTGTTTGCAGTCTTCTTGGGGGTTAGAAGCCCAGCATTTCCAGACAGTGGTTATGCCGTCTGTAGAACCTACCTTTAAAGGGTGCATATTGACCTCCAAGATAAAATTTAAAGAAGCAATCTCAGAGCATGATTTTTAATTGACTTGTTTTCAAAAATGGAAAAGCAGTTAAACTTCAAGCTACAGTTTTACTGATGCTGGTAGTATTGTAGAGGTTGTAAATTATAGGTTTAAAAGTTTACAGATTAAAATAAGGTCTTGAGTCCTTCAAGTACAGGTGACTGGCTGCTGGTAGGAACACCAAAGCTGATTACCTACACCAGAACAAATGACTTCAATGTATAAATCTGAAGAAGGGTGAGGTCCTGCTATAAGAAGGGGCCAGTGGTGATAGGGGCTTCTGCAGCATTTCTTGCTGTTTGCCACCAGTATGTCAGCATGGTGGCCATACTGACCCACAAACCTGGGATCTTCCCTGTCACCATTCCCTTGAGATTCCTACTTAAGTTTCTGGAGTTTTATGTTGTCTGCTGGAACTGGCTATGTGAGGATGGAAGTGCTGTGCTTTGGAGTTTGGTCCTGAGCGATTTATAAAAAGATAGATCTTATAACCCTAGGTCTGTATGTGCAAAATCACAGGAACAGCAACATCATTGACTGATAGCATACTCTCTTTCTAAGTTGGGCATATTTAATTATGTTCTTACGTCCTTTTACTGAACTTTTTAATATTGTAGTCTAAGGGAGAGGGCGAAACTAACATTACAAACAGGTAGTAAGCAATTAATTTTGTAAGACACTTCTCTGTGTGCAGTTCCTAATAAGCAGGGTTCACATTTGCATTTCATGATAGCTAATTTGGATGCAGTATGAGAACACAAAGCTTGATCAGATATGGACTGTAGCAATCACTGGCTCTTGCTCATATGATGTTCAGATGTACATTAACATCTGTTTCTTTGTTGCAACAGGTTCTGCCTGGCATACTGCAGAAGCATTGCTGTATTTTACCTGACAGGAACACAGGTAAACCTTTTCTTAATGATTTAATATTCTAACATGATTTGGAGGAATGCAAACATGAATTGGATAATATTGAGAAGCCTTGTTTGCTGTTTATGGTCACTGAAGTTCTCTTCAAGAGAGCAACAACTTGGTGGTTTTGATGAAATTGCCTTCATTTTTGTGCGTGCTGTTAACTTTTTTGTGCATTATGTTAACTTTCTGGAGCTGTTGCTGTTGTAGAGACTGCTATCAGGTCTTGCTTTTAAAGGTATTTGTATGAACCCCTGAAGCATCTCTGTTGTTAATTATAAAGTTCCAATTTTTGCAAGAAAAGGGGTTTAATGCTGAAGTCTGCAGTCTGGTCCTGTTGATTCGTGAAGGTGATAAGCACTGAGGCTTAAGCATAACTCTGACTGCAGATGAATGCTTGTTTTGTGCTTGTTTTTCAGAGACTAGAGGAGTAGACTAAAGGAGCAGACAGAAGGAGTATCACTAATGATGCCTTGCTATTGTGCAGGAGGAGACTTAAAGTAATATGTTTGTGGCCAAAAAAACAAATCAGTTGTTGAGAACGATAACATGGACAAGAAGAAAACGATAATTTAATTTACATTTTTTAATTCTAGGGAAATAATTTTTTAAAAATCCTTTTCATAATTTTAAAATTGGGTGAAAGTGTTAGCATATGCAATTGTGAATTTGATATAACAGACTAATTTCAGAGAAGTAGGAGGAACAATATAGCTCATTTTTAATCATAAAACATATGTGATTGATTGCTTGCGGCTTCTAAGGCATCATTTCCTCTTTCCCAATGGTTAACGTTAAAATACATCAGTTTGTTTCTTGGCTTGCTATTACTTGTATTTCAGGCACTGTCTGAGTTTGCACTAAGGGTAATTGCATAGAGAACTTGACGACTGTGTTGAACTATAGTGTGACCTGTGGTTATCTACAACCGCTCAAATGAGTTCTGCATTCAAAAACTCATTTCCATTTTCATCTGTGGTTATGGAGGAAGTACTGTAGTAAGAAAATTAATAATACATCTCTTCTAGCAAGAATTTGAAAGTTCATAACCAGTGAATAGATTGGAGACTTTGGCATTCACATTTATGTCAAGCTTTCCTGAAAACTTGACTAAGGAGTCATGATATAGTGACCTCAGCCCAATCTATGTGCTCCCATGCTAATATCCCGTGCTGATTGTCTTATATTTCAAATAAAACAAAAAAAATATAAAATCCAGGTTCCTTTGACCAGCTCCTATTGACTTGCACAGATATGTATGCAGTGGATATCAAGGCCAATGTTACCTGAAGTGATGGCTTGGAGTTGAGCAGTATGACTGTGAACACTTATCTGCAGAGAGAGAAACATGCCTTTGTAATCAATATCAAGAAAGCCATTTATCTAAAATCCCAGTCACCTTCAAAAGTGCCTCCACTGGTACATAAGAGAAGGGAGGAGTTTACTAATGTAAAATTAGCTTTTGCAAATTTTGAACAAAGCTCTGAAGAGAAAAAGCCTATCAGGTTTTGATATGTAACAACTGCTGTACAACTCAAACATGCTTTGGTATGAAAATAACTGTAACTTCTGTTGCTTCTGTGTGACTGCTGCAGTTAAGTATTTCTATGGCTACCTATTATATAGCTGAGAGTTGCCAGCAGGTACAAAGTAAATGATGTCAGTATTCAGTTTCCCACATTTTCTCCATTTATGATGTTTAAATACTTGGCAGTGAGAAGAAGACAGATTTCTGTACTGTGGATTTTTCAGCTTCTTTCTGGAGGAACAATTGAATTTTTGAGTATTATTCATGGAGTCCATTGAGTTCATTGAGATAGATGAACCATTTACTTGTCTGATTATGTCTGAATCAACTAGTCCAAACTAAGAAGGCATTAAGTACATTTGTAATAATACACATTTGTACATAAACATTGAACAAGCTATTTATGTTCAAATGTATACATCTTATATGATCTTGTCCAGCTCTATTCTTATTATGTGAACCAAGAGAAATTGCCTGATTGCAAGCTGTAGGTCTATATCTGTGGTCAGCAGCTGTCATTTGGAGGACTTTAGCAACGTGCAAACTTAGGTGTTGTTCCTAACGAGGAGAGAAGGATAAAGAGAAATGGACTAGGGGTAGGGATGGGGGAAGAAGTTTAAGGTGAGACCTCTGAAATCATTAAGGAAGAGCACAGATGCTGCAGGGAGTAGGGATGTTTGAACGGGGGAGATACAACAGTAGTTTCCCTCCTTGTTTATATCTATTTAACAGTTCAGGCATGGCAAGGTTGGGGGTCCTGGGCTCCTCATTCAGGAGTGCCCCCACAGCCAGCCTGTTCTACACTGTCAACACAGGAGCTGAGCCCCAGAGAAAGAATTATAGAATCAACTGGGTTGCAAAAGACCTTTAAGATCAAGTCCAACCATTACCCCAAGACTGCCAAGACCACCACTAAACCATGTCATTGAAGGACTTATTTACACAGTTTTTGAACATTTAGAAAGAAACAAGCTTTTGGGAATGATGGGGCCATTGCTGCCAGGCCATTCCTTCATCTGGCTGCCCTTCAGACCTAGCCTTACGTTGATTCTTGGGGAATATATACAATTAGCCTCAAAAGTAGTATAGCCCCAGATTGCCAGTATGCTAGAAAATTGCATGTCCCCATGTCCCTTTCTACACTGTGTAAAAAGTTTGAAGTGGCAAGACTTACTCTGTCATTGTTGATATTCTGTGTTTGTAAACTGGAGAAAAGAGCTGTGCATGGAAAAAAAATAGTAACGATCACCTTCCCCTGGTGACAGTACTTCTACCATGAACTTTTGTTCTCAGTGCTTATAACTTGGCTGTAAAAACAGAGCCTTTCAAAGGGGAGGATGAGAAAAGTAATTCAGCTATTCCACAGCAATGCAGACTTGGAAGAAAGCTCATATTTAACAAGATGAGGTGTTTCGAAGGTTAAAGAATGATTCATTTTTCAAACACATAAAACATTCACAAAATCTCAATCTCTAAATAAAGCAGTGAATGCTGCTAGTTGGCTGCTTGCATTAAGCTTTTCTAATAGTGATGTTTCATTTCTTCAGTGATATTTGTAGCTTTCCATTAATCATAAATGTATTTTCATTACTAAATTAAAAGTTCATACGGCATACACTGGCATAAAGCATGCTCATTATTATGTTAGCTGATACCCGGAACCTCTCTTTGCCACATACCCTGTGCCTTAAGAAGCAAAAGATTTCAGAGCAGACACCTTTATTCAGCACTTACTTCATATATGCCAAGACCATAGTAGAAGAACTTTACTGCTATCCTTCCTCTGTTTCTTTCCATCTCCTGTAACTTAACCAGCCAGCAACAACTGGGATGCATTAGCAGTTATAAAGTTAATTGGAAGCAAAGCAGTTACATGCTCTGTACAGGTGTTACTAACAAGATCATAAGGGGAAACAGTGTGAAGGTGCTAATGACCTGGTGGGGAGCAGCTTGATTTTTTTTCTTGAATTATAACTGTCTCTCTCTCTGCAGCTCCACCTGGGAGAAATATCCCACACCTTTTGATGGACATCTACCACCCTCTGTGTACACATACAGCCAACACTAATTTCCTTTATAAGTATTTCCCAGCAATGATCCATCCCCTGCCTATGTAAACTCTTCAGCCAAGACAGAAGTCTTGTTACTGCATAGTCACTTCTGTAAACCTGAAGCAGATGCTAAGACTGTTCTTCCCCACTTCCTTCCCCCTTAGCAAGTTTTCTAGTTATGTAATTGTTTAGGGAACTGTTTGCACAGTATGAGTGGTAAACTCAGTTTTTCCCCTCAAAATAAAAATAACTACTGAATGCCAAAACATGTTGTATTAAAAAATAAAATAAATTGAGGTTGGGAATGCAGCTTTGAATCAAAGTACTCAGATGTTTGTTTTTAGATTTATATATTTAAAAAGTGTATTTTTTATTTCCAGTCTTGCTTGAATAGAACTCTTCAGGCAGTGTATGGGGATTGTTTAGCTAGAGATAATTTCATGCAAATGAAAAGAGGAAATATATGGGAAAGCTTATGTTTCTGTGTATGCTGTGTTTAAGCAGTCTTAGACCAGCTAAGTGAATTATTTGGAGTTTGATATTTGTTTATTCCAGAGCTCCCTGTATCGTGATCTAGCACAGTAAATGATCCTCAAGGTGAGCCCAAATATACTTGGTGCAGTAAAACCTGAGTTATCAATGGGACTCACTAACAGAAGGTGTTCTGTGCAATATTTACCATTACTGCAGCTGTTAGATGGACATTCTTGTGCTTCAGAGATGCTGATAGTTGTGTCCATTGTTTACCACTGTTTTGCTCTTGATACACAATTATTAGTTTCCTGTCATGCAAGGAAATTGCACAGCTTCTGTAGTATCCTTTTCTGTTGTAGCCATGGGTTTAATATGTTGTGGACTGCAAACTTGCGCTCATTTTTTCCACTGAAGATCCCAAAGGAAGTAATGAATCAATAGTCACTAACAGTTTCTTTGGTTGATTTGTTCTTTGATACTTTAAGCTTGAATTTACCCTATCGTAAAGAAGTAGAATGTAGATACTATAAAGAGCATCTGCACCTATCGTACTGACTTGGTTCTGATAAATAGCTCTTTTGAACTTTGAACAATACTCTTTCAAATAAAAAAGAAAAAAGGGGAAAGAAAAAAGATTTATGCTGATTTATGCTGTCTGAAGTTTTTTCATCGTCCATTTTCAGGTCAGCCCTTGGGTGATGATATTGAACTTGCAAAGATGTTAAAACCTTCTTCATAATAATTCTCTTTTGCCCACTGTACATTGGAAAAAAGGTATGGCCAGAGTTCTGCTCTCTGCAAAGAATGAGCAATATCTGTTTGAGAGAGCAGTACTTGTTTTATATACAAAAGCAGGAGTCTGATAATAACTAATCTCTTCATTAGGTAAAGTGTAGCCCAAGACAGCAATGTTTCATCCTTCGCTTGTTTGCTTTTCTTCCTCTTGTTTGAAGATCAAATATTGAACAGGAGAAAAATCTAAGAGAGTATTAAAAATAATTATTGCATTAAACTTTACTAAATTGTATAAAAAAGCTAATATTGCTTTTATTCTTAACTATATCTACAACTCTATTGCCTTAGTAGTTTTGAAAATAAAAAGAGTGTGGATTGATGCTCAAAACCGATGTGTTTTTTAGTTAGCACATATGTTACTAACTGCTAGTTAATTCTTTTGTATATGTATTCATTCAATTGCAATGAATGTAGGAAGAGCCATCCCAGTGACTATGCGTATGTATGAACTTACAGCAGCCAGTTTGATTTCACAGAAGGAATTACAGGACAGTGTTCAGAAACCAAAGTCTTGTTATAATTTACCATATTCACGAGCATGTCATCTTCCATCTGAACATTTTGAAGTACTTAATTAATTGTGATGAATTTTTGTTCTGTGCCATTGAGATAAATTTTATTCCTCTTTTTTAGATGCAAATGTCAGATTATCAGCTGGTGCAATGCAAGAATATTCACTAGGGTTATGTATCATCCTCTTTAGAAGTTCTTTGCTTAAACTGGGATTGTCCTTTTACTTTCAAGACATAGCTATAGATTTTTAAACAGTTCTTGCAGGTTTCACCTGCTGTCTGCTTTCCAAGTTCAACATGAGTGTTCTCATTCAGATGTTCAGCTGCAGGTTGCCTGCTGATACTTTCCAGCCTGGTTTCCATAGAAATGGGAATTAGAGGGTGAAAATAAAGCAGGAGTGAGTATTCTCTTAATCTTCTAGTTAATCCGGAAGTTCTTATAGCTTGGTATCAAGGTTGTTTTGCTTTCAGCTGGCTTGGCATACAATGCCAACTTCTGCAAAATAAAAAGTAAGACCTGCCAGGAGAGCTGTTATGAGCAATATCTGTTACCATAACTCTGTAGAGGTGTCAGGACTCACCAGCAGAGGATGAAGAAGGGAGAACTGGACTGTGCAAGCATAAACTGATGAAAGGGTGTGAGGCAGAGGTGATAACCTGTGACAGAACTCCTTTCAAACATGGCTCGCATTGTGGAAAATGCTGACAGTAATTAATTGACTAGTGCCGCATGACCCTGGGGAGGAAACCATCCGGTTAGGAGAACATCTAATTTAAATGCTCTGGGCTGAAAGTGAAACCAAGGATACCTGCTACTGCATTCAGAGTATAATTTAGGGCTCTCATGTTTCCCTAGGCATTCCTGCTCTCCTCTTTTTTCTTCACATTACCGACACTACCAACCAGCAAAGTCAGGACTGTGGGGCAGTCGTAAAGATGAGGGTATGGTGGGGTATAATTTCTGCTTATTGCGAGCATCATATCCTTATATGAAGAGATTCAGAGCAGCCCTGCGGAGAAGGACTTGGGGGTGCTGGTCGATAAGAAAATGAACATGAGCCGGCTTCAGTGTGCACTTGCAGCCCAGAAAGCCAACCGTATCCTGGGTGGCATCAAAAGGAGTGTGACCAGCAGGTCGAAGGAGGTGATTCTGCCCCTCTACTCTGCTCTTGGGAGACCTCACTTGGAGTATTGTGTGCAGTTCTGGTGTCCTCGACATAAAAAGGACATGGAACTGTTGGAGCAAGTCCAGAGGAGGGCCACAAGGATGGTCAGGGGACTGGAGCACTTCCCATATGAAGATAGGCTGAAAAAGTTGGGGCTGTTCAGCCTGGAGAAGAGAAGGCTGCATGGAGACCTCATAGCAGCCTTCCAGTATCTGAAGGGGGCCTATAGGGATGCTGGGGAGGGACTCTTCATTAGGGACTGTAGTGAAAGGAGAAGGGGTAACAGGTTAAAACTTAAACAGGGGAAGTTTAGATTGGATATAAGGAAGAAATTCTTTACTGTTCGGGTGGTGAGGCACTGGAATAGGTTTTCCAGGGAGGTTGTGAATGCTCCATCCCTTGCAGTGTTCAAGGCCAGGTTAGACGAAGCCTTGGGTGATATGGTTTAGTGTGAGGTGTCCCTGCCCATGGCAGGGGGGTTGGAACTTGATGATCTTAAGGTCCTTTCCAACCCTAGCTATTCTATGATTCTATGATTCTATATGCACTCTTCTGCTTTTCCTCAGTGTTTGAGCTCCAGCCATGGCTCTGTGTTAGCCTATCCTTGGAAGAGGAAGTCCAGGATCTTTAGGCCAGATCTCTTTCTGCTATCTTGGGCAGAAGTGACCAGTCAAGTTAGCATGGAGTCAGGAATGGGGAGGGAGCATGCATACATTATGCCCCAAGGAGGATCACCTATACCCGCCTCTTTCCTGGCAGAGGCTTTTTTTGGCCTTTCCAGGCCTTTTATTCAGCTTCCTCATCCCCACTGCTGAATACTTCCTGATATGTAACCTGAGTCTTCCTTGCAGCAGCTTAAGCTCATTAACTTGTGTGGACAATGGTTGTTTCTTGTTTCTCAGATCCTTGCAAATATCTTTTATACACCTAAAGAGTGTTTATCCTGTCTTCCCTCTAGTTAAATTTTGTCATCTGCATTGACAAGTTCCACTTCTTTCCTCTTTCATGTATGTTGCACTAGAATGCATCTAAACCTGGTATATTTTGATTGTAACTTATTGAAATAGCCTTTTTTCACCCCCTGGATTTGTTAAGAAGAGAATACATGTGGTGTAGCAGTTCTCTAATGTGGCACGTGGCAGTTCCCTAAACATGGCATTATCTTTGATAAGTTAATGTCCTATTTAAAAAAAAAACCAGAAAAACTGTCGTATACTTTAGCCTGCATCGTTTCTTCCAGAAGACTTGATTGACTTGAAAAAGAAAGGCTTTTTTGTTTGCTTGTTATTATTTAATACCAGTTCAGTTCTGGAAAGGGGACAGTAGGAATTAATGTAATTTGAAGAGTTAAAAACAGAAGTTTGAGTAAAGATACCAAAATTGTTTATTCTAATATTTGAGTGAGTGGGATTTCACTTCTTGATTTCCTGATTCTCTTCTCTGCACCTCAGCCTACAAGATGAATATAAGCCTATTGCCCAAACTTTGTTTTTCATTAGGGTTTTTCCCCCCCTATCTTTTCTCATATCTACAGAAGATCAGCAGCACAGGCAGCATAGCAATAACAGACCAGGGCTTTGGTTCCACTTCTCCCAGGGATTTGGAATCTGGATAAGGCATGACTGGCACTGAAAACCAGGTAGTTTGCAGTGATGCTAATAGGAAACCTGCAAGCTGTGAAAGAAATTATCTTCTAAAGTTAGTTTGCATCTTCTGGGTCATTTTAGACTTCTTAGTTCTGCTAGATGTCTAGCTGAAATAAGGAGCTATTAATTTTCAGTCTCAAACCAACCAAAAGACTGTCTTGTCTTATTTGATTTGTATCTAGGACTTTCCGGCTTAATCCACTAAAATACGGTCTCTGTGGTTCAGGGATATAGGCAGTTTGGGGTAGACTCAGAACTTCAAAGGGGTCAAGTCTGTTATATCAGGATCAATAGGTCCTCAGACTTCAGTATCAAGACTTACAGGCATTGAGCTAATAAACACAAAATAAAATAATTGGACAGGGCAGACACATACCCTTACTCTGCTATGTGTGAGCATGAAACTGTTTTAAGACTTCATCTGGTGAAGATCTCTGTGCCATTCTGCTTATGGAGTAAAAAGCATGGTCACAGTACAGTGTGCTGGTGTTCGAGTCTTTGCAAAGTGTCCTAGTTGGCTGCTAGCATAGTACAAGGTCCTTTTTGGAGTTCAAGTTCCTCTGCTACAACTAGTTCCTCCTGAAAGTTCCTCTTAGTACTGTTATGAAAAGTCACAGTTGTGCTTCATCCAAAACTATGTAGTCTTAAAAAGAAAAGACTGAGCAAGAGATTTCACTGATGTTTAGATGTCAAGTTAAATGTTCCAAGATCAATAAAATGTGCTTCCCTGAAAGGTGAGTGCTGACTAGCCCCTGGGCTCTTGAGTCTAGATATAAACTGTTAGATGTAAAATAGCACTTTCATAACAGTCTCACCCTCACAAGTGGGGGGAGCAGGGTCTGAAGAAGGGACTCTTATTCAGTGAAGCTTAATTCTAGAGGCAGAAATGTGACTATGTGTGTTTGCAGTCTCTGCCTAACATCATAAGAGCCCCTGTGGCTGAAGGTGTGTAGGAAGGAAATTCTCTCCAGAAAACAGCATTTCTTGCAAGAAAGCTTACTTGACCTTTATTTCTGGAATGTTTTGTAAAGCACTCCCAGTGTGTACAGCTCAGTTACTGAAGGAAGAGAGAAGTGCAAATCATCAGCAGCAGCAACTGCAGGCAGCTGTGGTAACTGGTCATGTTCGTACTATGACTAAATGAAAGCACTATGTAGAATGACTGATTTCTATATGTCAGAGTTTGGGATTTTTATTTTTTAGTGCTTTCATTTATTTGTGAAATGGTTGCCCAGGCAGTATATAAATCACATGGACTGAGGGGGTGTATATGTGTGTCTCAGTGTACTATACACATGCACTTTCTTGCAGAGGAACATAGTTTTGAAGTCCACTGCCAAACTGTATGATTTGGCCAACACAGTACAATGTGTGGGTAGAGTTAAAGAGCATGTAATTGATCAGAGGAATTGAAAGATAGACTCATACAGCGAGTAAGGTAAAATGTTAGTACTGTTTTCTAGAACCAGTCAGTGGTGTGGAGCACAGGGAATTAGTCTGGATCTCAGAGAAATATAGCTGTAATGCTGGAAGGACCTTGAATTCATTGGTTTCACATGGGTAGATTAGACCATACTGATATTTCATTACCAGACAGATTTGATTGTGGGCCAAAAAATCCTATTCTCTCACACTTTAAAGGTCTCAGGGTGCCTACACAGAAGTGTCTGCCTTCCCTGTTTTGGTAGTGTCTTGCTTCTCTCCAGCTACTTTGAGGAAACTTGGAAGACAAGACAGATCTCTTGGCTGGTATGCATTAATCGCACATAATTCAGTTGTGTAAAGTATAGAAGTAATAGATATGTATTATTTGCTACTGATTTCTTAACATGTTGGTTGTATTCCTTTTTCCCTTAAATCAAAATTCAACTGTTTAAGTAGATTTTTGTCATAAAAATATGTCCTTTCATGACCTAGGAAGACTCCCTGTCCTGAGAGGAATAAGCCTTGGAAACAGCATAAGAAGTGCTTTCTCCCAGGTTCACTTCAGCTGTGTCATAATCCCCAATTTTGAGGAAGGTCCTCAAGGTTCTGAAGATTAAAAGGGATGCGAATAATGGGTTTTGTCATAAAAGCTTTCTTACAAAAATAATGTAAGTTGGAAAAAATAAGGACTAGAATTCACCTTGCTAACTTCTAAAAGGAAATCTGTTTTGAGAAACTGTGGTTTGCTTTATTATGTCTTTCTCCACTCCCACACCCCAGTCCACCACCCCTTTTTACTAGAAGAGTGTGAGAGTATGGAGGATTGGGTTCTGTGTCTAAGGTGCTCACAGTGTTAGATAACTTCTGTTTTCATAACATGCACGAACAATGTTTTTCTGCTGTATTGCATGATGCTTAATTTGGAGTAGTCTGTCACATGCTTTGGGCTTGTATTTAACTCACTAGGACTGAATAATAGATTTGAAAAGGTGTAGCATATGAGCCTCTCCATGATTAAAATCATGAGAGCTCTCTTTCCTTCCAGCTGTGCCTTTTCCAGAAAAGGACATCCCACTTCAACTGACGTACTAATGGAGACCTTGTTCAAATGTACCTGTTTTCTTTCAGCTGACTTTATTAACATACATTTTTTCCTGCCCTTCCTATTTCTTGTATTAGCTTGTGGGGTGGGAGTACTAAAACATACATTTTATTATCAGAACATCTGAGCTGTTCATACTTTCCATTTAAAGATAAACTACAGCGATTTTCTCTATGCTTAAAATGTTTTTCCTGTGCTAGAATGATTTTATTTCTAGTAATGCTGTATGACGTGGTTCTCCTGTCATTTGGATACTATAACATAATAGGTACTATAAATAGCAGCTGCTAATGTCTACAACTGTGAACAACAGGCAATAATTTAACCACTTGTTTCCCTTCATTCACAATGAGAAATACCAAACACTTCCACACCAATAATGCATACGATCCCCAAAGCTGTTTGTGATGCTTATTGTAGAAGTATGTTATGGGAGGCAGTGCTGCACCCTCTGTACTTTGAGATTAAACAGTAGCAAATGCTTCTACGCATGTGGCTTAGTTGTCTCAGTATGACTCTACATTGGGTATGACACCAACTGTATCTCCAGAGAATGTCTCCCAAACTGCCAGCCAAGAGGAGTGATGCTGTTAGGCAAGGAAAAGCAGAGGAAAAGCCTCTGCTGTGCTGAGAAACAGCAAAACCTGTTGTATTAGCTTATCCTTTTTGAGGCAAAGATTACTAGGACAGGAAAGAGGCAGAGAAGGTGAAGATGTTTCACCATAATGGAAGGTGATCTTTCAGTATACCTCTGTGACAGTAATTCCACAAGGTTAGGTGCATGTTATTACTCATAGATCATATTGATTTTATTAAAAATCTCAGTTTGCTAGACTCAGATAGCTAAATGCTTAAGTGGGGAAATGTGAATTTGTAGTTGACCAAAGCTGCTGTCTCAGGTTCTGTCAGGTCTTATCTGGACACAGCTTCAAATTGGGAAAGAAGTGGGGGGCAAGAGTACAGTACCAGGGAAACTACGAGAAGCATAACTCACAACTGTGCTCATCTGACGCAAACCCCAGGGATGAATCATCTGAAGATTTTCCATGGTCTATATAGGAAACCTAAACTTACTGGGGAATAACCATGGGGGCATTTGCAGTCTGTCTTGCCTTATATAATGGCTCCTTGAATGTCCTTTTTAAACTGAGGACTGAATCTCTGTACTCTACCGTTAAAACTTCTGGTGAGCCAGGAGCCTCCATACTGAATATGGGCAGAACAATGCTGGAGGCTTCAGCTGACAGAAGTTTAATTCATGAACCACCTTCACAAATATATTTGGAAGTTGTGAGTCACAGAAATCAGCCCACAAGGCATAAGAAATTACATCATGGTTAAACTGTAGGTGATTATAAATGTAAGGGATAAGATATTACATAAGCTTCAGGGAAAGGGAAGTATATTTTGAAAATGCTTCAGTACTTTTTATACTGATTTGGAGAGCAGCTGCAGGAAGCAATATGAAACTGAAAGGCCTGAAGAGGAAGGACCAGCATGGCGTGGATTGTTACTAATGTGTGTTAAAGAAGCGTCTTTTCTTTTGCTCCCATAAAGACTTAGAAATCATGTTCATTCATGAGCCCCTCTGTGCTGGGACTATAGTGATCCATGTTTCATATACCTGAGTATAATGCTTGCTGATGAATTGTATTTGCACCATATATGTACATACATGTATGCATATATAACGATTCTTTTAAAAAAATTGGAATTTGTTGCCCAGTGCTGAAATTTCCTAATTCTCTCCTGTTTCTATGGAAACTGTAATAGTAATATGACACATAAACAAATGCACTGTGTTATAAGCCCCCTCTTTAGCAGGACATTAATTTTATTAGTAACTGTCCAAATTAGTCTGGTGACAGCTACTGCATATTTGACAATCAGAGCCATATATTTAATTTTCACCTGAAGATGTGTCTTTTAGCTTTGAGGGCTTTTACTTTGATCTTTAATCATTTTCCTAACTCAGTGATGGGGTAGTATGTGCCAGTGGTTAGTACATTACTGCTAGTAACACTTGTTAAGCTCACAGGAGACTACTTACTAATGTTTGCAAAGTGCTTCAGAAATAGGAAAACCTTGAAGTGCAGAAGTGCACTTGTTGCTAGCTAATGCAGAAAATAAAACCCTTCTTTTGCCTGCGATTCTTTTGAACATACTTACGTGGCATGGTCTTCTGGGGCATAGCTGGAAAGGCATAGTCTGCTGTCTAAGAATAAAGACTGTGGCTTTCGTGGAACAAACTGTATCTGTCTCACAGAGTGTCACCTTCAGGAGCAATGCACAGTTACAGTCCTTGGAGTATTTTGAGATCTCTCTATGTTCTGGACTGCCAAATGGTGCAGGGAGGCTGACCTCCACCTACCCCTGCTCTGCTTGGCAGCACTGGCAGGTTGCAGGCAGGAGCATGCAGCGCATCCCTTGCAGTGCTGAGGACAGTGTGTCTTGCAGGCACGTGCATTGAACCGGGGAGTTTGAGTCAAGGAGGCAAGCAACAAAATTCCTGTATGATTATCAGTCTTGCCTTCTGTTTTAGAAATGAACCTTCGTTCTGTGAAACCAGTTTCAAGATGGCTTATTGCTGCTGAAAGAGAAAGTCAGGTTTTCAAAGATTAAAACTGTGTATAAATTATTCCAAGTGGCTTAGAGAATGATATACCTATGCTGCACTTCTGGAGTGGTTTATGGGGAGTGAAAAAGTCAGAGCTCAAATAGCCAGAGTGAAGGTGGGGGAAGCCTAGTTTGTTTTGGTGTGGTGAAGATTACTGGCCCTCAGTAACTGGGTATTTACTCTGACCTCTTCCTCTGGGCTGCAGGATGGCAACGAGTCAGGCACCTTTATTTCCATTTGTGACACTAAATACACTTCACCAACTTATAGAGAACTTCCATACAATAAGTGAGATACTTCTCCTTTGCTGTGGACAATTTGTGATGCTTATTTCATTGAAGACCTGCAGTGTTAATTATTTAACAAAATTGAATTGATAGCTTTATTTAATGGTAGTTGCTTTTAAAAATGATCTAGAGAAACTGCTGGGGATGGGGCAGGCTAAGAAATAAAAAATGTTGGTCTGAAGAAACACGAATCATCATTCAAAGCCTTCCTGCTGTTCTGGTAGTGGTAGGAGACACCAAACCCCCAATCTGTGAGAGTTTTTTTCAGATTCTTTAGCAGTATCCTGAATATCATTGTTGCTACAGGGAGTGAGATAGTCTACCTGAGTCAGAAACATTCATTAACCCCCCGTAATGAACAGGGACATCTTCAACTACATCAGGTTGCTCAGGATTACATCCAGCCTGGCCTTGAATGTCTCCAGGGATTTGATGGGGGCTCTTCAGGTACTTTCTCCTACTTCAGAGAGAGGGAGCTTCCCAGGCTGGGACAAGCTTCATCATCACTATGAACTCAAGGTGCTAATGAAGGCACATCAGCCTCCATGGGGAGAGAACGGGATAGGTTTTGAAGGGGATAATAGTATTTTATCTTGATTGTGTTTTTATATGAGACAGATTGTAAGCCTTCATTATGATTGTTTTTCCATTTCTTTGGCTAACTTGAAAGAAAATAGATTGCATCATACATCAGTCAACATATAAAGGGAGCTTTTAAGAAAGACACAGAGAGACTTTTTATTGAGGCCTTTAGTGACAGGGCAAGGGGCAATAGTTTTAAAGTGAAAGAGTGTAGGTTTAGATTAGACATAAGGAAGAAATTTTTTACAGTGACAGTGGTGAGACACTGGAGGAAGAGCAGTTGTGGATGCTCCATCCCTGGAAGTGTTCAAGACCAGGTTACATGGGGCTTTGAGCAATCTGGTCTAGCGGAAGGTGTCCCTACCCATGGCAGGGGGTTGGAGTAGGTGATTTCTGAAGGTCCCTTCCAACCCAAACCATTTTAAGGTTCTATGTTTTTTTTTTTTGTTCTTGATTGGACTTCATGTTGCTTGAATTAAAATTCAGAAAAGGGTAAACTCTGAGATAGATTTGATTGTTTGCCATTTTAATTGGTGAGAGATTCACCTTCATAGTAAAAGGCAGATTTGGCCTTACAATGGACATCTTCAAAATCTCGACCTTGTACCTATGAAGATACTACTCTGTCCTTGCAGCCATTACAGGTAATAGTTTCTGGGCTGTACTCATTGTTTTCTGCTATATCTGGTCTCCAAATTTTTTACGGAAGTAATTTATGTGTGGAGAGGCTGTAGTTATCTTTCCTCTTTTTAAACTCTACCATTTAAGTCCCTGTGGAAGACATCCTATGCCACTTCATTAGTTTTATTTTGTTGAGTTGTAACGCAAGAGCATCACAGATCACAGATGCATTCTCTCATATTTTGTGTTTTCCTTTTCCTTAAGGCCTTTCATAAGTCAGGATAGTCAATAGCTCCAGTCTTCTCCCATGGTGTTAGTTCTTTTTATCCCTTTTATTTTTTTATTTTTTTATGGCTTTATCACTTTATTAGCTACTTTGCTGATTTCCATCCCTAATGTTTTGCAGCTCCCTATAGGATCTTATGTGCTTATTATTGTGTCTCTAATTATCGTGTCTCTAGTTTTGCTGCCTTTCTTTTTTATCTTCAAATTTTGTTCTTTATAAGTTACCTGAATTTTTATTTGTCTGTTTTTTTACTCATGTAAGAAACTTCTTATGTTGATATTGATAATATTTACAGTTGAGTAATGTAGTCTTTTGGGCTGGAAGATTCTTAGCTATTTGCCATTGTGCAATTCTCAGAAGATTTCTCTGAAAAAATCTAGCATATCGTCATGCAAGTTATTGATAAATTACTCTCAAGAGTAAACTACAGAGCATCCTTAATTGTCACTGACAGCTTTGCTTGGCATTTTAGAAGACATATGGCTTCCTACAAAATTCTGTCATTATTTAACTTGATTTTGTTGCCTTGTTTGATTTTTTGACTAAGGTATAAATGTTGTACATTTAGCTGTACCCTACCCTACCCTATTCTTATTAATTTCAGTCTTGGAACTTTTAACATTGAAAGCTTCATTTATGTTATAATTATTGACTTGGGAGCACAGATAATGCTGGAAGTTCAATGGTCAATGAGTAAATGATAGTAAAAAAATCCAGTCTACGAACTGCAGTGGCCTTTGATTATTTCTGCATGTTATATTTTCGTAATGCAGCTACCATTCCAGTGATAATCTTTGGTTTTGTTACTTAAGTGTTTTCAATTGAATATATTCACATTCAAATTACACACTGAGAAGTAAATCTGTAGGAGTTTAATGACTCTGTTTTCTTTTGCTATACAAAATAAACAAATCCAGTTAGGCATATTGCTGCAGTGTGGATTTTGAACATTAAGGATTTTATGTAAATGAATTAAAGGGCATATATGCATATAGTAAAGGCTGCATAATTGCCTTTCATCTATTTTTTTTTCCTCCTGCAAATTTCTTAATATTAAAATCTAATCAACCTTTTTTCAGACCATGTATGCTAGTTGTTTTTTTTTTTTTTTTTGAGTGAAGGGACCTGAAGAAACTGTAGCTGGATTCTAACTTCTTGAGGTTTTTGGAAGCATTTACTTCAATATTTTTTTAATTAAATTCTCTATTGGAGTTTAGGTCTGACTACTGGTTTGCAATCCAAAAATAGCTTTGTCTTCCCTCGGTCGCGTCCAATAGTGCTTCTGGGAAATCTACTTATGTAATATTTTAAATTTCAAGGAGTTTGTGTTTTATCAGGATCACATTGGGTTGGTTAACAAATGCAAAGATTATTTCCAAATGTGTCTGTGTGGATTAAAATGATATGGAATTGGCTCCTGGGCTTTCTGTCATTGCAGATAATAATGGAAAGTATATGTAGGCCTGACTCCTTCCCTGATGAGGACCTGATATAGCAAAGCACTTAAAAGTGTGTTCCTTCAAGGGCACTGGTGAAAAATATTATTGGCAGAACAACGTATAATGGAGGATTTTGAATAAATTAAGAACAAAAAAAAAAATTTAGCACAGGAGTACACTGACTGTGGTTGAAGAGTTACATTATTGGTGATAAAAGAAATTAGAGGGTTTAAATGAGTATTTCTTTTCTGTATTTGACCTTTCAGGTTGAAGGTCTTGTTTTATGCCAGTCAGTTAGACTTTCTGTGCCAGAGGTATCCAGGAATAATGTTATTATCTGTAGAGTCAGATCATTTACATCCATGAGTCTTGAAAGAGTTAAGAAAGTTTTCTGGTTCATTATTAATAATAGAATAATTCAAGGATAACTGAGAAAACTCTCTAAGTGTGTCAGTATTATAGCAGTATGCAAAGTAACAATCAGGATGACTCCAGAAACAAATTAGTTTCATCTGATATAAAACCTTTCTTCAAGGTTTCAGTTAATTTCTCAAAATCAGTTAATTACTCAAATATGTAGAGAGTGCTGTAAGTTGTTTAACATGATGAAGATGGTTTGAAAACTGTTGCTCCATTATAGCAGAACAAATACTTAATGGGCTGGATGGCAGTGAAATAAGGCTATTTCTGGAGTGACTGTGCAACAAGTGGAACCAGGTTCAGCCCTATTCAGTGCTAACCTGGAAGTAATTATATATACAAAAAAAAATAATTTGAAAACTTTGTATCTGAAATGAACACTTGGAACACCATGAATAGGGTTAACAGTTGTATAAATGTATCTCATTTGTGCCTTGTAAGCTGGACATCTTCCAGCAAAGTTATCTTGGTTTAGGGGAAGATGAAATGGCCCACAGGGAGCAAGAAAAGAAGGTCACAGTACTAAAATAGCAAAGAATATGTTCTTGGAAGTTTCAGCTTTTTCTCTTCTGTGGTACTAGACAAGGGATGGAACACACTATTTTAAGGTCATTCTGGGAGCTGAAGGGCTAACTTACTGGTATGGTGTTTAGAGGAGTAGTGAAGAAGAAGAGGGTTTTGGCATTATAAATGGTGTTCTTAAAACTGATGTTAGTACATTACAGTTCAGTTGCTTGTCTTTTTTTAACTAATCTTGGAAAAATGGATGGGCATGCAGAAAGAAAGGAAAAAAATCCCTTAAGATTTGAGTAAAATGCCTTGCAGTCTACTTAGAGCTTCATCTTTGGCTTTTCAGAAACAGAGGTGTATTTTGGTTGAACTGGTTGAGCATCACTCCAGAGTGAAAGCATACAAAGTTCTTCAATTTATCTGAGAAAAGTAGAACAAGACAGACTGCATATAGGCAATTCTTTTTCCGTGATAAGGACAGTGATGGAAACGGCCAGTGGAATGCCCATTTTCCACAGCAAATTCTTCAGCACTGAACAGATCCTGTTTAAATCACTTTTGTTGCATACCTGAGTTGACCCTTTCAGCTCAGAGAGACAATGTCTCGTGAGTCAGAGGTGTATTTCTAGAATATGCGTGAGCCATGCACTATGACACCTAGCCAAATGATAACCCTTTTGAACAGCAGCCTCCCTAGCCTTTCTGACTTCGGTTTATGGGAACTTGCAGGGTACTTGTAATTCAAATACCTTGGTAATGCACTTCAGGTAAATTTGAAGATCTGTGCCACTTATTTACTTGCATAGCTGGGTGTATGCACTGATTGCCCTTAAGACTATAATTGCTGTTTGCCAAGTTTGCTAAATATATAACTAGATGTTAGGTGTAGTGAGATAAGCACTAAATTTTAAAAATATTGAATTGTTTCCCCTCTCTTTATTATTCCATCTACCTTTTTTTCTTTTCATTTTCATTGTGTGTAAGTTTTCTGCAAATGCTCTGGCCATTGGTGTTTCAGTGTACAAGATGCAGATGCAGCTGCCCATAAGACCACTATATAAGAACTGGTGTGTATCTTTTAAAAGGTCATGATTTAGACAACCAAGTTGACTGGAGTTTTTGTGTAAAATGTAGTTGTCTGTGGAGAAATGGAGACTAAACAAGTGATTTAATGATTCTTTTCCATCTCTTTGTGAAACAGTGAACTGTATGTGAGATGCTTTTGTAGTAATTATGGTCTTCAAGATCAGGCCAAAATGCTTTCTTTATCACACCCTGTTACTTGTACAATGTAGCCTGCATATTCTCCTGAAAATTACACTTAAATTACTCTTATTCCCAGCTGTCTGTGACTTCAGAGCTTTTAACTTTTATCTTGATATTATCATGGATGGATCTTTCTGCCTCTAAAGTGATCATTAGTTATGCAGATGAACAAGCTGAAGAGCAATTTCCTAACAGTGCTTTTGAATGAATGTGGATGTTAAGTGCACTACAGAGTAACAGGATGTCAAGCTATGCTTCACTGAGAGGTGCAGCCGTACACTAGAGCCATCCTCCCACCACACCTTCCAGAGATCCTGCATCACAAAATACTCAAAACCTTTTATAGTCTAGTTTTACACATGAGTAAAACGTATGTGCTGTGTTCTAAAATATCTAATAGCTGAATTCTAAGTCAAATTTTAAAAGTATGCAAATATTACACGCTTATGATGTGTATGGTTGTGACTTGCATGGGATTAAGTGTAGAGGCATGTTTCTCAAAGCATGAAGAAGTGTTTCCTGAGCAGAGTAGTGCAATGTTTCTCCTGTTGTCTATGAAAATTCTGACACTGTTACAGTGGGACTTTTAAAATAATATTCTAGATAAAAAAGGGCTGAGGTTGCTGAAGAATTCAGGTCCAAAGTTATTTTAAAAAAGGAAGCCCTAATTTTTTGAAAGTATTTTTACTCCATAAGTGCCTTGCCTACACAAGAGAGTAATTAAGAGAACAACCTATATTGCAATAGCAATACGTTTAGTTGCATTTAGTTCTATTTCTAGGAAAATATCAATCATGGTAAATCAGGAACATGTAAATTAATTTAATCAGATGTGAGAGCAAAGATATGCCTGTTAAATAAACTGTATTATTAGAATTGGAATCAATGTTTCTGTAGGTATTTCTCAGGAACAGTCTATGCAACCAGGTAAAGTTGTACAGGTTTTAAGTGGGTTCATGACAGGTTACAGGTTTCCGGTGCAGGTGAACGTTTCAGGATCGATTGTTAGGTCTTATTTACTTAATTGTTCCTGGGGATGTGTGTGATTGGTGGGCATACATTTGATTTCACATTTGAGAAAAATAAGTGGGAAATGAGGAGAATGTCTTATTTTCTGTCAAAGGGGACTTACTTTATTATAGATGTGATTATGTTTTGTAAACTTGATGGTTACTCAGTCACAAAAGTTCAGTCTTGTCATAAAACTGTAGTCTTAGCAATCACAGCCAGAGTAGAAAACCAGTAATCCCCACGGTTTATGTGTTGGAAAATAACCTGATAATGCTCCTAGGCTTTATGAATTTTGTAAAACGTTTCTCTTCCATACAAATGGAAGGTCCTTTCTAACCCTAACTATTCTGTGATTCTATGATTCTAAATATGGAGACCAGTTCTCCTGTGAGTTCTATGCTGATGAGCTTGTTGTTTAAAAGTGAATCTACCTTTGCAGGCTGGAGGTATTGGCAAGGCAGGCTCCAGTATCATGAATGGCAAAAAGATTAATTCGAGATTAGTGCAAACCATGATTGTTGACAACCTTTTAACTGAATTTTATAATGGGAATGATAATGTGTGCTTCGGAGAGTGGAACTTTTAGACATCATTAAAAACTAAAAGCAATTACAGTGACTCAGAGAAATAAATACAATAATTTAAACTAGAAAAGATGATGAGGCAGTAATTGTCTGTGAGCTGTGCTGCAGAGGCGCTGCAGGTGGTAAGAAACTACTCTCTTGGAGAACAGGGCCAAACCTGAGCTGCCTTTGTACATATGCTGGGAGTGCAGCAAAGGGAGGTCAACTGGAGGATGAAGTCCACTTTTGGGGGGGTAGCTGAAAGCAGGACACATCTTGAATTACTCATGTTCAGTCATCAGTTTATTTCCCATAGTGCCAGTTCTGGCCTTTGATAATATCATATTTCAACAGTGATATTAGAATCCAAAAGTGAGAAATTAAGAGAGAGATCAAAATACTGTTTTTCTTTGTACTGTAGTAGTCTCAAAGGTCTTCTGGAACTTCTGATTACTCTTACTAATGTCTCCACAAACTTACTGGTGATGGCACCACAAATTTGGGCTCACATTGCCAGAGTTATATGTGCAGCTGCCTCCACAAGGGCACTGTTAAGGGGGGCTTGGCTGCCTGTCCTTGCCCTGCAACCCTAAAACTGACGTACATTGATGCGGACATGGGAAGAGCCAGTCCTGACTGGGCTGATGGACCCTACGCTACCACATCACTAAGCTTGTGGAAACACCTGTGCAAGCACACAGTTAAGAATAACAAAGAACCAATCCAGACTAAAACTCTTGCATCTTGTATTAATTCCCAGTTGTGCAGCTGCAAGTCCCACTGTGAAGCCACAAGAATAAATGGTCAAATGCTGGTGTAGCAGAGATGCCTCTCAGCAGTACTGTGTGAGGTTCCAGCCTCCAACACCCCAAGATCTGCAGTGTACATAACTAGAGAATTATTGCAAAGTAAAATTAATGTTTTTCGCAATATCTACTCACTAAATTTCCAAAAGTTGTTTCTTTTCATGTCATGTCTCCCAGATTTAAGTCCAAATAAAGTTATTAACACTGAAAGGAGAAGTATTTTGGTTTTATCCAGGATTGCAAATGTTCAGGATTTTTGTATTTTACAGGGCCAGCAGCTAGATATGTGTGTCCCTCAAAAGCAGGTTGAGATGAGCTCTTCATCTGAGAGTTCACACAGGTTCCACTGCCTTAGTATATATTAACACAGATTTTGTTGTCTTGACCTTTCAGATTGCTTCTTCCTCTACCCTTCTCCCTTTAAATTAGAAATAGCAGATATTTTTTCTACCAGACTGTAAATAAGGAGCATGCAGTGTGCAGATCTTAATATTGTCCGCAGAGCCAGAGATATTGAAGGTGTTTTGGTTTTCTGTTTTGTTTTGGTTTTTTTTTTGTGCCAAAACCATCTCTCAGGCAGTTCCTATACATGGACAGGTGGTGGCAAAGGCAAAGGAGAAGACCCATCAGCATTTTCCTGGATGTAGCAACCCTATTTTGCAGCAGTTGTCCAGAGCGTTGTCTGGACAGGTTGTGCATGTTGGCCTCACAGTAAAAGGATGTTCCCTGATGAATTTTACATACTGGTGTTGATATGGCACAGACCTTTGTGAAACAGAACAGGCGATATTGGGATAGGTCGTTTATAACCTACTGCCTAAGACTGAATACCAGCGGGTCTTTGTGCAAGCTAGATTTGGAGGTTCTTGCTGTGATACTAGAAGAGTAATCCTGAGTATCCTGAATTCCTGACAATGATTGGAATTACTCCTCCTGTTTATTTCCAAACTGTCCCAGCTATGGTTTTCCATTTCAGTGCTACTTACTTCCTTAGTTACTCTCTATCTCTCCTTGTCAGGCTCCCTGCTCCTGATTTGCTCCTTGCTGAGGAAGTCTGAGTCTCCATCCCTGAACTTCCTGTTGCCGTCAACACTGGTGTTCCTTGGAAATCAGAAGTGCTTTGAACTCAGTTTCTTACTTTGGCTGTTCTTAATAAGAGTATATGATTCTTGGAGGGGAAGAAAAGATTTCTAAGTAGTGACCTGAGCCTGCCAAAGCTGAGTAAATCTTCATAGTTTTGGATTAAGACAGTAAGTGTTAACATATTCTTGGTGTTCGCACTGCACTAGAAAGGCTGTTTGAGAAGTTGTGCATCTGTGTGGAAAACTTGGTGCCTGGAAGAAAACGTCACAACCTCTTGGTGATCACATACACATATAATCATACTAATGGGCATTCCCGACTGCGGGCATTCAGGTCTCTCAAGAGAACCTTAAAATATGAACAGGATAAGCATATGCCCTGAATTCCTTCTTTCTTCACAGTGTTCACACACACATCTGAGATCTTCATCGTTATTCCAATAAAAAGGCAAATGAAGGTGACAGTCACCTACTGAAAGTAGAGACTATTATTCTAAAGGTCTTTTTCAAGTGGTAACTTTGTTAATGGCATATTGTCTGTACTGATCAAGTACTTTCATCTTCTTTTTAATACTTGGATCAGTTGCATCAAACACTCCACAGTGCCATCTTGGCACAGCCCTAGTGCCTCTGCTGGAACTGGTGGGAACTTGGGATTTGAAAAGGGCATGGATGCTGAATCACCCACATCTTGAATGCTGATGAAAAATAGTTACAGTGACTTGCAGCTTGCTTAGATTTTATAATGACAGTAGTAATGCTCTGGCAAGCATCTGTGAGAACAGGCGAGGATGGATGAGCAGGACTGGGAAAGGGCAGGGTTAGATCCTGCTACTGTCCTGCCAAAGCAGGGGAGTCCCGTGCCTCAGTGGTTGTTGCATATCATTCAGAGATTTCCAATTCTGCCAGCTTCTTCCTCAGCTTCTGCCAAATGAACTTAATTTAAACAGAAATAGATATTTTGCAGGGGGGCTACATGTAGCTACCTTTGTAATCTAAGGAAAATGGCAAAATTTCATGTAGACAGACAATTTAGAGGAACTGAGAAGGCAGCAGTTTTTCCACTCATAGATTTATTGCTGCAAGGCAGAAGATGATAACCCTGTCACCTAGGCCAGTGGCATATGGGTTAGTCGAATTGTTTCTGTGTGATCATTGAGTACCTTGGTGATCACTGCAGAATTAGGGCAAGAGACCTTTGTGTGTAGAAAGGATTTGCCTACAGTTAACTTTTTAGTGCATGAACAGTTTTCTCCTGATTGCATTACAGAAATGTAGATTATCATGGCAGGAAATTTAATTAGGTTGTTATCATGAAACAAGATATGAACGGGAAATATGTTTTTCAAATTTCTGTTTAATGTTTTAATGCAAAATCTTTACATGAAATATTAACATGAGAATATTTTTCTTGTTATCTCTAGTATTATTTCTCTGCTACCTGGGGATAGAAGGAAAAGGCTTATTATTGTTATTCCAGTTAAGGTTCCATACACATTATTCATGACAGCACCTTAAATTTTGAATATCTTGGGGTAAGTGGAAATTATTAACTCGTAATCTGTCCTGTTAGATCAATGCCCAAAAGCCCAGACCATGTAAGGAAAATGCCAAATGCAAATTTCTTTCAGTGAAATCTTGAGGCCTGAGGAGGAAGGCATTTTCCTCTTCTTACTTTGGTTTTGTCAATTAATATAAGTATCTGTCATCATGGGAATTTTGTGGAGTCTTCTGGAGAAATCTCAGTATTATTACAACATGACTCTAGCAAAAAGCAGAGGCAGCAAACATTATTAATTCTAGTGTTCACAATGCTCTGAAAGTTGAAGTAAAAAAAGGAGTCAGCCTGTGAGCAAGAGAGGCTGTTTTTATTTTCAGTCACATTAGAGATGCAGCTACTTAACCCCTTTGCACACATTTGTTATGTATGTACACAGCTGGACCAGAGAAAACCTCTTCAAGGAGGTCTGGATAGGTATCAGTGGCACAGAAGAAATCATTGTCCTTAATTAAAATGTGACCCTATGCAAAGTAGGAGTCCCATGGAGAGCAAGAGTACGGTGAGGTTATAATTAGCATAAACACTCAGTTAAAGTGAACATCAAGCACAGGAAAATTATATATAACTGACTGAACTCAGCATCTTGAAAATCAGGTTGTTAAATCATGTTTAGTGCCTGGGAATTTGATATTTTACTGTAGTTCAATTTTTGCCACCACCCCCATGAGAGGCCAATAGTCTGTTTTTTACTTAAAACATCTACTGTTACTGCTGTTCCTGAAAGCAAAAAAGTGCCCTTTTGTGATATTTGACAATCATATTTGCAACATTTAGTCCGAGGAAGAGAAGAAGTTCTCTTCCATGCCTGCTAGTTCAAGCAGTGCTTCTTATATAGAATAAAGTCATAGAATCATTTAGGTTGGAAAAGACCTTTAAGATCATGGAGTCTAACTGTTAGCCCAACACTGCCAAGTCCACTATTAAACCATGTCCTTAAGTGCCACATTTACATGTCTTTCAAATACCTCCAGGAGTGTTGACTCACCAACTTCCCTTCACAGCCTGTTCCAATGCTTGACAACCCTTCCAGTGAAGAAATTTTTCCTAGTATCCAGTCTAAACCTCCCCTGGAACAGCTTGAGTCCCATTTCCTTTTGTCTTCTTGCTTGTTACTTGGGAGACCTCACTCACCTCACTCCATCTTCCTTTCAGATAGTTATAGAGAGCAATGAGGTCCCCCAAGCCTTCTTTTCTCTAGACTAAACCCCAGTTCCCTCAGCTGCTCCTTGTAGGACTTGTGCTGTACACCCTTCACTAGCCTTACTGCCCTTTTCTGGACGTGCTCCAGCACCTCAATGTCCTCCTTGTAGTGAGGGGCCCAGAACTGAACACAAGATTTGAGATGTGGCCTCACCAGTGCTGAGTACAGGAGGACGATCACTGCCCTCGCCCTGCTGTTCTGACACAAGCCATGATGCTGTTGGCCTGCTTGTCTGCCTGGGCACAAGCTGGCCCATGTTCAGCTGGTTGTCAACCAACACTCCCAGGTGCTTTTCTGCCACTCTTCCTCAAGCCTGTAGCATTATATGGAATTGTTGTGACCCAGGTACAGGACCTGGCATTTAGCCTTGATGAACTTCATAACACTGGCCTGGACCCATTGCTCCAGCCTGTCCAGATCCTTCTGTAGAGCCTTCCTACCCTCAAGCAGAAAAACACCCCTGCTCAACTTGTTGTCATCTGCAAACTTAGCAAGTGTGCACCAGATATCCTTGTCCAGGATATTAAACAGAGCTGGCCTCAATACTGAGCCCTGGGGAGCATGAGTTTGTGGAAAGTCTGTGTGGAGAGACCATTAGCTTCATTTTGGGAGTAGTTCTTGTCTTGGGTTTTTCACTTGCCTGTGCAATTGTCAGTATCTCCAACAGGCTGTCCTTTCTTTCTCCTTCTTTCACATTGTGCAGCCTTTAGCTGTTTGCTAACTAACAGCACATGCTCTGTCTCATTTGTGTCTAGTCCATGGGAAACATGTCTCTTTTCCTTAAAAAACCATGAGAGATTCCTTCTACCCTATCCTTTTCTCATCTCAGCTTCTTGTTGCTGTTCTATGTTAGTGTCAGGCACAAGCTCCAACTTGACCTAACTTCTCTGCCATCTTTGGCAGTACTTCCTAGGAGGTCCCAACTTCAGCCTGCATTGAATGGAGAAGATTGGGTTATTGGAAATCCCCTTGCTGAAGTATGAATTCATAATGGTGGTCCAAGAAGTTACTTAATTCTGTCATTGCTTGGTGATGCAAGAGCTTTAGCAGGCAATGCACTACTTTTGACCATCCTTTCTTTAAGGTAAAGCCTTGGGAACAAGCAATTTTTCTAGCCCTCTTTTTTTTTTAGTTTTGTAAAGGAAAAATAATGATTGTCTTGGATGTAAAGCTTCAGCACAATGCCATTTCCTTCAGGGATGATAGCTGCAGCTTTATGTTCCTTCAGTAAGGCTTCTTCACCTCTCTACTGGAAAGCTGAATTGGTGCTAGATGAGTGAGCAGTGGTAACCCAGGACAGTGCATAACAAACAGCAAATTAGTCATGAAAAGGCCCAGTGCACAATCTAAAGTAAGTTGTTGATCACCAAGTTGCCTCACTAGTAAAAATAGATCAAACTTGTGAAAAGGTCACCATGCATTAGCTTCCTAAAGTATAAAAGGGAGACTGGTGTTGGTTCTGCACACCTGGTCATTCCATGTTCACAGAATCATTAAGGTTGGAATGGACCTCTGGAGAGCCTCTGGTCCAACCCCACTGCCAAGGCAGGGCCACCTAGAGCAGGCTAACAGGAACATGTCTAGGCATGTTTTGGAGAGGAAGATTCCACAACCTCCCTAGGCAGCCTGTTCAAGAGGTCTGCCACACTCAATTTAAGAAGTTCTTCCTGATGTTGAGGTGAAACTTCTTGTGTTCTTCCAGCCTTCAGTGCATCACTAAGCAGTTGCAAGTTGCACTGAATTAAAAACATGTCCTGAAATAAATCATTCTAGAATCACCCTTTGTAGTACCCAAACTACCCTGAATTGGCTAGTTATTTTGCACAAACTCCCTGCAGGCTGAAATGAATCAATACATTAGCATGAGCTTGCAGACTTAACACATCCACACAAGAGGTATCATCATCCTATAAGTTTTCTTGGTAAGAGAACTACCAAAAGCCTTGTGTTTCAGACCATGTCCTTGCACGTAGCAAGATACAATATATTTTAATCAGTGCATCAATTAGCCACAAGATAAAGGCTGTGAACTATTGTTCTTGACTCATATCTGAGATTTACTATTCCTGGTTTGGTCCAAATTGCACTTCTGAATGTGTGTCTGCTTGCCTTGCACATATGAACAGTGGATTAATAAAAGGTTTTCACATCTCTCCATAATGCTTATTTTTCTAGTCAGAACACTTTTTTTTTTTTCTTTTCCTCAGGTTCACCAATAGATGGTGTAGAAAGTGCTCATAATTCTGTAAAGATTCATTCAGATCATAGCCTTACTGTAGATAATTCTGGCCTGGAATAAGTTACGTAATTTGATAGAAGCTTTTTATTTGGTAAATTAAACAAAAATACATTCAAGTGTCTTCACTATACAAGTCATTTGACAAAAAGACTTCCTTTTACCTCAGCCATTCTTTGGTGCTCAAGCATTAAAGAAAGGTTTTTGGAATATACTATTGTACACAGCTGTTTGGTAGGAGGAAGTGGGGGTGTCTTCAGTGAAACACATACGTTTTGCATGCAGAGACTACTATTTTTGTTGTGAATTAATATTCAGTTTTGTTAAAGTTAAAGTGAATCAAGAAGAAACAAGTGCTGTGATGAACCGATTCTTGACAGTTACCAATTTGCTGACAGTGATTTCATGACTAAATGTCCTTGTTTAGTATATAGCCTGCACAATTAATGGCAATGTGTACCTCTCGGAGAATAACATGAAATCCAGTATGAGTCAGGGATTTATTTTTTTCCTTTCCAATATCATGTTGTTATGCTTTATTATTCCTGAATCTCTCTGTCATGAAATGTGAAATTAGATTTGTTTGATCTGCTTGGCATTCTTAAGCTTTGTGACATAGAATCTACAAGTTGAATGTAAACGTTCTTTATATTCATTTAGTACTTCAGTAATGTAGTCTTCAGTGTATAAAAGAACCAGGCTTACAGAACAGAGATCAGACAGAATGAATAATAAAATACGCTTTCTTTTTAGAGGTGAAATGCGTAACTCCTGTGTAAGTTTAGTAATTGTAACTGTCTTGCTCTTACCTGATTCTTTCCTTCCTGTATTCTGTCCAGGACTGTCTTTCGCTAAGGTAGCAATTTGCAGTCTTGATCACTGAATGGTGATCTTATAATGCCATTGGAAAATGGGCAATACTGAAACAGACATAGAAATATCATGACTTGGGCATTTACTGTCTTGTTCTGCTGTGTCCCTTTACCTACTGTAGGAAATGAGGGGTTGGGGGAAGAGATGATGCAAGGGTGTAGCCTTCCTGTGAGCACGGGAGTCTGCAAAGATTTGTCCGTTGTTCATTTGGAGTCAAAATCCTTACAAATTGCTCCACCTGAGGGCAGAGAAAACCTTTTACTAGACTAGTGCTCCAAATCTGTAGAGGCAGATTAATACCACTTGGCTACAGGAAGGTAATTTTGATTCATGGTATAGACAAAAGGATTTCAGTCACTTCAGGGAAGCATAAGGCAGAAGATTTTCAAAAAATGAATGTGCTTTTTAACCTGAAACCCTTTTGTAGGCAATCTGAAAGTGCAGATGTGCCTGGGCATTTTTAATTAAAAAAAAATAAATAAATAATCATTTATAAAAACTTATAATGCACTAGCATTAATATGCCATAATTAGCAATTAAGTCCATTCTCACTGCACGTAATAATGACAGTGCTGTAAAGCCTCTCTTCTGCTCAAAGCTGTTGGAGCTCTCCCCCTCCGCTATTCTCCTTGAGCAGGAGACCATGTCTGCCTCCATTGTAAATACTAATAGACCTGGGGGGAATTGCCTGAACCTTCACTTGTTTTCTCTTAAAATAGAAAAATAACATTTTACTGAAGACCATTTCTCCTGGCTTCTTGGAAGCAGTGGACAGGTTGCTCATGGTGGTGGTTGCTCATGCTTCTGTCTTTTCCGATGCTTATATAGCTTGAGTTTGCTGTTTATTTTGCTCATATTGCCACTCTCCCAGTGCCTTGTTAAACATTTTATGCCAGACTGATAAATAAGAGTTGTTGTCTGTCCTTTTTATCCAGCCAGATATGTCTTTAAATAAAATACCTGCTCTGAAGGAAAAGGAAATTGGGAACTGGAAAACAAGTCAGCCTTTCAACTGAGCATCAAACTGCAGTCATACGTTTAAGGACAGATTTTAATCCCAGTCTAGAATCACAATTCATCTGTATTTTGGCACGCTTCTGGCACAGAATGGACCAGGAACATCAAATACAGCTTCTGAAAGAGCATTTTTCTGCTCAGGTGCTTGTGTGGTCCTCCTGACTGTGACCAGACTCATCATAGCTCCTGACAGCTGGACTCATTATTTCACAGAACTAAACCAGATGTAAAAGTTTTTCCTCATGCTATTTTTTTCCCTTTAATTCTGAACTACTGAGTTCCCATTTTTCAGTAATATATTTTAAACAGGGTCTTAAGTGTTTACTCTTTTTTGTTTGTTTGTTTGTTTTTTATATAAATGAAAATTTCACTTTCATGGCACTTTTTAATTTCAAATAAGTCAGTTTGGACCTTTGATATGCATTTTGCAGTCAGGGTAAAGTATGGATATTAAAGATGGAGTTGGAGGTTTAAAGACAAAAATATCAGTAAGTCTGCTGATTATGAACCCAAAAGGTCTATTGCAATTGCCCTGATTGATCTTTTATAAAATGCAGTTCATGGGATTTCTTTTAAATAATATTTGCTTGAAATGGACTGTAAGGCAGTAAAAAAATTTGATTATGATTTAAAAATGTGCAGTCATTTTAATAAGAACTATCCCTTTATCATTGCGTTCCCAATGCACATCTGAGCCAGATACTTAACAATAGTTTCATCTAGTGCCATTTCAATCCCCAGTAAAACTTTTTGGTATCTATTGCAAAAGCATAAATAATGCCTAGTGCCTTTATGGGACTTTATATTATTTATTAAGCTAAAATTATTTCATATTTCTTAATGTTGTGGTTTTGTAGTTTTCAAAATAGTCATTTACCATCTTATTACCATTTATATCTAAATAACCATTTACCATCTTTGTCTTTACATCTTTATGGGTATTTGGGTTTCCTGAGAATGGCTTTGTTTGGAATTGCAAACTTTTTAGTTTTGAGAAAAAACAGGGGAAGACACAAATAACTTGGGAAATTCCTGACAATAATTGCAGATCTTTTACACTGAAAAATGTGAAATCATTAAATTTAACATGCAGTATGCAATTATAGGCAGGAGAGAGTGTTAGCTTATTGGTTAGAGTTTTTCTTCCTTTTATTTCTTTATTTTTGCCCCTCCCATTATAGGATTGATACCGTTTCTAGGGCTCCAGAGAAATAGCACAAACAAAAATCCAATTTTTTTCTAAATAAAATAGTCTCTAATTGTTTTTCTCAGTAAGGATATCTTCCACCTCCACACTAATAAGCTTTCTTCTGTGTCTCAATAGCTACCCACTCACTTTTTCTCTTTAAAGAATTGACTGTCCCAATTACCATTGAGAATTTTCAGTCTCTCATTAAATTCAGAGCAGCAGGCAATTTAATCAGGTGTTGATCAGTGTAACATTACAAAAAATGACCTTTAGAAAGTGTATCTTACAAATTTGGATACTCTGTTTTATCAAACATATTCTTAGTGTTTAGTTCATTTACAGTTCCCTTTGGGGGAAAAACGTGACTTGTAGACACCTCTGGTGTACGTTAAAAAGTACAAAAATATGTTTCTCTGTATTATTTGTCTTCAGTTTGAAGTGTCATCTCTTACACATCAAGCAAATATGAAATTTCCCCCCATTTTGTAGAAGTTTAAATCAAACAGGGAGCTGACTGAGGACCTGGGAGATGGGCTACAGTGTCATTACTCAGGTGAAAGCCTGGCTTCTCTTTTTTTCCTCTAGTCAGAATATCATTTCCCATAGCTGCAGAGAAGGAACCCTCTTGCAGATGGAGGTTTTACGTTTCAAGTTGTGACTCAGAGTACCCCCGTGGGCTGTGGAGCGGAGCTCAGGCATCCGTGGGAGCTGCAGAGAGTGGAGGGTGGTGCTGCAGCCGTCACCCCAGCATTCTGCAGGGCTCCACGGGCTTTGCAGCATGGCTGATGACACTGCGGCTCAAACAGCTTCTGGAGAGCCTTTTTCCAGAAATCCCTGGAGACTTAGGGTATCACTGTCAAAACGTGTGGTTAGTCTAGGGCCAATATAGAGAGTACAAGAGCTGCCAGACCAAAAAAACCTGGATGGCATAGCGGGGCTTGGCATGGCATAGCTGTAATAAAGCACGCTAAGCCATTTGGTGCCTGTGTTCGCTAGGAGTTGATAAATTATGACTATCCCCTTGAGGTGAGCCACTACAAATTTAGTTTAACAAATTTAGTTTTGTCCTGGGTTCAGCAGTAGCAGTCAGTTTTTCTCCTTCTTAGTAGCTGGTGCAGTGCTGTGTTTTTTGCTTTCAGCCTGGGAACAGTGCTGATAACACCGATGGTTTTACTTGCTGCTTAGTAAAGTTTAGTCTGACCAAGGACTTTCTGAATCTCATGCTCTGCCAGGGAGGAGGGGAAGCTGGGAGGAAGCAGAGACAGGACACCTGACCCAAACTAGACAAAGGGGTATTCCATACCACAGCACATCATGCCCAGGATGTAACTGAGAATTACCCGGAAGGGCTAGTCCACTGCTCGGTCAGTCTGGGCATCAATGGGTGGTATTGTATTCTCTTCCCTTGTTATTTCCCTTATCATTATTATTATTGGTGGTAGCAGCAGTGGTTTGTGTTATACCTTAGTTACTAAACTGTTCTTATCTCAACCTGTGGGAATTACATTCTTCGGATTCTCCTCCCCATCCCTCTGGGAGCAGGGCTGGGGTGGGGGGGGGAAGGAATGGGGGGAGTGAGAGAGTGGGCTGCGTGGGTCTGAGTTACTGACTTCACTTAAACCACAACAGTTGTGTAGTACAACCAAGATCTAAAGCAACTGTCTTTCCCATATTGTATTCAGATCACAAATTCACAAATTTGGTGGGTTTTTTTTTTTTCCCTGTTCATGAGACTAGAAACACCTTAGCCCTTAAAAATTCAGGAATTTGAAGCCTGACCCATAAACTCCAAACCCTAAAATAGCTCAGACACAGGGCTCTTTATAAGTAAACCAGACCAGTTAAAGCTGTCCACTCATATGCCATTTCGAGGCTCTATATCTAGAGTCTCCATCACACAAGGTGAATAGCAAGCTGAATAGGTAGGATTGGACTTCTAGGAGAGTGCATATATTGCCGCTTCTCCTCTAACACTAATGCAAATCGGGTATATGCCTTGGGCTATAAGATCCAATGTATTTTATATTTCTTTCTTAGACACTAACATGCTCTGAGGATATAAATATCTTTTTCACATTATATTACATTGAGTTATGTAGTGCAACATTATTGAGCACTGCCAGCTAGAGAGGAAGATCTGACATCCTCTTCTATGCATGCTGATTTCTGAATTTCTTTAACATCAACATCATCTGTTTCTTCAGATAGGTCTCTTCAACATACCTGTATTGGAAACGTGAAAGTATTTATGTCAAAGAAGCAGGACTGCAAGTACATTGTAAGAGGCATAACCGAAAGGTGTCTTACAGCAATTCTGTCTCAATTTTGATGATAAAATCTGAATCAATTCCATGCACAAAAACAATACCAGTTTCATGAGATCAGAATTAACGAAGATGCACCAATTTCTTTCCTCTATATATTAAAGAAATGAACAAAACCCACTGTGCCAAAATAGGCATCCCACTTCTATCCTTTCCTGTATATCCTGAGTACGCATCCAGGAAGAGAAGTTGACAGTGAAGCAGTCTTTCTGTCACAGTTATTGAATAACAAAAGTTTTTGGCAAGTGAACCTCAGGAGAGAGACCAAACTCAGCAGTAACTAAATGGAAATTAAAAACCAAAAGAGACAACTTTCAATGGCTATTTACCTAAAGAGAAGTGAAATTCCCTGTGCTGTCTTCTGGATTGAAAAGAACTTATACAAAATATGAAACCAGGACATTAAAATACTAGCCACTGATTTTCAAGCAATACTGTAAGTTCTTGAATATTTTAGGGTTCTGCTTTGAGCTGTTGTCTCTAAGCAACACAACGGGCAATGTAGCAATGTTTCGTATGACTATAAAATATATCTACAGTTCTTTTCACCTAAATAGTGAAGTTGCTAAAACCTTTGGAGGCACCTATGTTAAATGGTGGATTAGTTGGTAAAAACCAGAATATTGATGTTTTTTTTCATTCCTCACTATGAGACTCAGCTGAGAATGCTCCTCATCAAAAAGCAACATTGAAATGGGAGAAAAAAGGTAAGATTAAGAAACAGTACACTTTTAATACCTTATAGCACCTAAAATTTTCAATTACTTTTTTAGAAAAGATACCGTGTTTATTAGAGCGTGGTATTATGTACCTTTATCATAAGGATAAAGATGTGAATTACTGGCTGTGTAACAAGAGATGAATTGAAGAAAGGTCTGGAGGGAATTTTACAGATGTCCTAGTCATGAGAAACTTTGCAAAAAGCTTGTGAAGCTGCCCACAGATTTGAAGCTGTGAGAAATCTGAAATGCCATGGATGACTGTGACACTGCTTAAAATTGCTGAGGTTAATGGGCTGCATGGTGGGTATTATGAATGTCACTTATCTGCACTGCTTTTACAGAACAGAGTTTTCCTCTTCCAGTGATTTTAATTATGCAGTATATGTATTGTGAGACAACAAAATGGATGCTATTGTTCCATTTGTGAAAACACTTGATGTTTATTGGTGCTTAAGGGACAACATGCTGCATAATTCTGCTGTACTTAATTTTATATTGTACATAACATAGAACTACATTTTTTTGCTTTCCAGTAGAACATCACAGCTTTCTTTGTCACATTAGAACAGTAAAAAACTGTTCTCACTTTTATTATGGTCAATGAACCTTATTCAATACTTGTAATTTTGGAAAATGAGTGAAGGCTTTCTTCAGCCTGGTAAGTATTCTTTCTGAAGAGTATCAGTCTGATCTTCAACATCTCAAAATTTCTAATTACTGTGGGTTTTTTTTCCCAGCAGGTCTACTGTCTTTTATCCCATGCAGAGCTAATTTGGACTAAATCAAGTAATAAGCAAACTTACCAAATATCATGCAACTAGTGCCATGGGCATAAGAGCTGGTAGATAGCAACAGCTACAGAGGGTAGAGTTCTAACATTCAAAACAGTCTTAACTCTTACCTCTTCTTTTTCCTCTGGGCAATGTAGAAGAGAGCTTTTCAGGTTTGTTCTGGACATGTAAATATGGAAGTCTTAATAAAGACCACTGAAAGTTTGTATTTGTTGGTTTTAGTATTTTGTTCTTGTTGCCCTGAGCAAATGAAGGCAGCAAAGACCTCTTTCACTGATGTGCATCACAAAACACTTTCTACAGAATTAGAAGAGTTCATCAAATATTTGTTGCCTCTGTGCAGAGAGATACTGCTCTAAGGTTTGAATTATTCCTAGATTTTTCCTAGTGCCCCGTAAACCCCATACAATTGATGCTGATTGTATGAGATGTCTTCCTTGCCCCCCACCCCATAACCCACTTTCAACTGACTGAAATGTTTGGGATTGAGAAAGATTTTCATTTACTATAATGACAGCAAATTTTAGAATATAATAGAGGTTGACTATTTTAGGAGCTGAAGATCCTTTTTTTCTGCAGTGTGTAAATCCTACGAGTTTTTAGCAGGTTCAAAGCTTAAGTAAAGTACATATTCCAAAAGTTTTGTCATTTGAGCTGAATTCAGTGATTTCTGAACTATTGTGAATAAAACATTCCCTGCCTCTACCTTAGAAGCAAGGAAGCATTGATTTGGAGACAAGTACTTGAAGATGTGCTCTACTATTCATCTCTGAAGTATTAAATTACAGAAACTCCTGTAATGTTCCTCTCCTTCATGCCCATCCCTAAAAAAAAAAAAAAAAACCAACAAACACATTTTCAAGAAAGCTTAACTTCATAGTATTGCAACAGTAAAATTCACAGCTACTGCTCAGGTCTTTATTCAGTTGCTGTCTGTCCTGTGAGTACTTCCAGACTGGATAAAGGATAAAATTCTCTCCCCACAGTGGTTTGGCAAAAAAGGCAACACTAATTACATACCGTGACAGATTGTTTTTAAAGATGTACTTCACAAAAATGGTGGATATAGGAAACATGAAGATAATAGTTCAGGAAAAAACTGTGGAAGCTGTTGATGTTAAGTAATGACTAAAGCACTGAAATTGAGGAAGAACTCCATTGAGTGCTCCTTATGCATGCTCTTAGATGTGTGGCTTTGCCTTCCTTTGAATGATCTATCTGCCAAGGTAAAAAGTAACCAAAATGTAAATTTTATTTTGTGAACTGAGAAATATTTTTTGGCCTTTTACACATACACCTTTTGAAAATGTCTTTTTAATCCACAGTTCTAACTTGGCTTGGACTCAGTCTTGTGTGTGACACATCTTTGAAGTTGTTTTGATTTAGAAATATGTATATTTAGCTTAGTACTGGCTGAGAATTATCTTATAGTCTATATAAAT
Organism: Neopsephotus bourkii; assembly: GCF_033783945.1. Classification (NCBI taxonomy): domain Eukaryota; kingdom Metazoa; phylum Chordata; class Aves; order Psittaciformes; family Psittacidae; genus Neopsephotus; species Neopsephotus bourkii. The sequence continues at coordinate 618,705 of NW_026901402.1, read as the reverse complement.
GGACGGAGTCCCCGAAAACTGCCATTGGGATCGACAGAAAGCTATTCAATTTTATAATTTTCAGAAAAAGATGAGTTTCTCAGCCCAGTAAGGCTTGTCTTGATACTTCATTTAGAAGGTTGGCCCCATTAACCTGCATGATGTGCAAAGTATGAGCTAATGCTGCTGCTAGTGTCAGGGCTCTTTTGGATAGAAGAGTCTAAGAGCCTACAGAGTGCAGGCTTAGTTTCCCTTTTATTATCATTGCAAGGAGGCATGCTCTGTAATGGGGATTTATAGGGGAAAAAAGTTCCCTTCCCTCCCCAGTCCCATTAGTCGAGAATTGTTGCTTCACCAGTGCAGATGCCCAGCTGCCTAGCTGGACTGAGGCACCAGGCTGCCTGCCCTGGAGTCTGTAGCTCACTGTAGAACACAATAGTTATTTCATTTGGAAAGCACCTACAATAATCATTTAGTCCAACTGTTTGACCAGTTCAGGGCTGAAAAAAAATAAAATCACATTAGTAAAGGCAAGCATGTTATTATTTACTATAGTGACAGGACAAGGGGTAATGGGTTAAAACTTAAACAGGGGAAGTTTAGATTGGCTATAAGGAGGAAATTCTTTCCTGTTTGGGTGGTGAGGCACTGGAATAGGTTACCCAGGAAGGTTGTAAATGCTCCATCCCTGGCAGTGTTCAACGCCAGGTTAGATGAGGCCTTGAGTGACATGATTTAGTGCGAGGTGTCCCTGCCCATGGCAGGGGGGCTGGAACTTGATGTTCTTAAGGTGCTTTCCAACTCTAACTATTCTATGATTCTATGGTTCTATGATTCTATGATCCTGTGATTCTATGATTCTATTATTAAGGGCCTGTATACTTCCATACACTTAATGTGTATGCTTTTCTCTTGAACTCCCCAAAGCTGAACAGATTATGACTACAGTTCTTCTTTGAAGGAATTAAAGGTCAATTATAAAACTGTGGGAATAACAAAGCATTTATCAAAACTCTGTGCTGTCAAGTGTGTGATTGAAATGGTCATATGTATCCTTTCTTTTCCCTCCTTGTTGGCTGTACTGCCCATGTTGTCACTGCAGCTCAAATTCAGAGGCTGTGTTCTGCACCAAGTGTTTCGATTATGGATGGAGTCATTGTGAAGACTTGCACCCTGAAAGTTTCATTAAATTGTGTCATTCAAGAAGACTATGTTACGCCCAGACGTGTTTGGTGTTTAGACTGATGCTTAGGGAAAATCCCATGAAACAACGTAACCCTGCTGTCTTGAGCAAAGCAGGAGAAACCTTGAATGTTCAATGTCAGAATTCCGAAATGAACTATGTGTCATGAAATGTAGAAGCACACCTATTCATTTTGTAGGTTTTGAATGCTAGGATGTTAAACGATAAAAAAAGAGGTTAAGTTCTTACTGTTATCAGGACACAAACTATAATCATAGAATCATAGAATAGTTAGGGTTGGAAAGGACCTTAAGATCATCAAGTTCCAACACCCCTGCCATGGGCAGGGACACCCCACACTAAACCATATCACCGAAAGGCTTCGTCTAACCTGGTCTTGAAAACTGCAAGGGATGGAGCATTCACAACCTCCCTGGGCAGCCTCATTCAGTGGGTTCTCAAAGTTTCTATATTGAAAGCCAGTGATGTGAGACTTGTTTTCTGTGCTACCTTTTGTGGAACCCTTATTCCAAGAGCCTGGGACTCTGCATCATAAGAAAATCACTAAGCTCCTTCTACTAGCTGGAAAAATCTGATATTTTCTTCTGTATTTATTTATGTCACTAATCTCTGTCTCAATTCTGTACTGAGTCTATGCAAAGTCACCGAAGAGGCAGGAGGGGGATCTCCCAGTTGGCAGCTGGTTCCCTGGTGTCTGTTTTAGATCAAGAAGCTACAGGATCTGACTCTGTAGTTCCTGGAAATATATAGTTTCTCCAAGCATCCATCTCCCCTCTTATGAAATGAAAATAAAAAGGATATATTCACAAAGGTATTTCAGGGGTTAAGGAATTAGTATTTTGAGTAGTTGGATGCAGAAGCGCTTTGTATGATTAAGTACTGTTTTAATTAATTAGCTTAGGATTTTGATTTTTTTTTTTGTGGGGTCCTACCGTGGTTCATTTAGAAGAATGCTGTTTGCTCTTCCCATGGGAGTGTAAAGTATAGTGTGCTCAGAACACGACCGCATCCCGCATCTCAGAACATCCAAAAGAGACTGGACTCATTAGCTACTATTGAAGTTCAGTTACTTTGTCTGTAAAGATGTTGGAACCCACAGGAAATATTGGTGCTGGTCGGCAGGACAGCGTATGTGACTGTCCATGATTTAATACTGACTGCCTATTTCCCTGGTGTTCTTCTTGGTCTTCGAGACTGATAGACCGAATACCAGTAACGAGTGGTGTCCCTCAGGGATCGCCATTGGGACCGGTCTTGTTCAACATCTTTGTCGGTGACATGGACAGTGGGATTGAGTGCGCCCTCAGCAAGTTTGCCGATGACACTAAGCTGTGTGGTTCGGTTGATACACTGGAGGGAAGGAATGCCATCCAGAGGGACCTTGACACGCTTGTGAGGTGGGCTGATGCCAACTTCTTGAAGTTTAACGATGCCAAGTGCAAGGTCCTACACCTGGGTCGGAGCAATCCCAGGCACACCTACAGGCTGGGCAGAGAAGAGATTCAGAGTAGCCCTGTGGAGAAGGACTTGGGAGTGTTGGTTGATGAGAAAATGAACATGAGCTGGCAGTGTGCGCTTGCAGCCCAGAAAGCCAACCGTATCGTGGGCTGCATCAGAAGGAGCATGACCAGCAGGTTGAAGAAGGTGATCCTGCCCCTTTATTCTGCTCTCGTGAGACCTCACTTGGAGTATTGTGTGCAGTTCTGGTGTCCTCAACATAAAAAGGACATGGATCTGTTGGAACAAGTCCAGAGGAGGACCACAAGAATGATCAGGGGACTGGAGCACCTCCCATATGAAGACAGGCTGAGAAAGTTGGGGCTGTTGAGCCTGGAGAAAAGAAGACTGCGTGGAGACCTCATAGCAGCCTTCCAGTATCTGAAGGGGGCCTATAAGGATGCTGGGGAGGGACTATTCATTAGGAACTGTAGTGATAGGACAAGGGGTAACAGGTTAAAACTTAAACAGGGGAAGTTTAGGTTGGATATAAGGAGGAAATTCTTTCCTGTGAGGGTGATGAGGCACTGGAATGGGTTGCCCAGGGAGGTTTTGAATGCTCCAGCCCTGGCAGTGTTCAAGGCCAGGTTGGACGAGGCCTTGGGTGATATGGTTTAGAGCGAGGTGTCCCTGCCCATGGCAGGGGGGCTAGAACTTGATGATCTTAAGGTCCTTTCCAACCCTAACTATTCTATGATTCTATGTTTCTATGTACATCTGCTATAATTCTTGGTATATAGTATCCTGAAATAAAGTTTGGGGGTCTTCCCAACTGGTTCTTTGCAGCCAGCTTTCATCCTTATTTGGGCTACTTGGGCGATGTCAAAGGGATACAGCATGAGTCAGGCCCAATACCTTAATACCCATCTAACTGATAAGAAGTATAAGTTGTTGTGCAAATTTGTACACCTACGCAATAATGGCTTCATTTTCCAAGCTGCTCTTCCGCTGAATATTACAGATAAGGTAATATTTAGAAATGCAGTGCTGACTGTGATGGGTATGAATTGCTAGTAATCATGCCAAGGGCAAGTATGGGTCGCTGTCCTTTTACATTTCAGGAGTAAAGAGAAGTCTTTGGTGAACATAGCTGTTCTTCAATAAATGAAAGACAGAATTGCAGTCTCTTTTATGATAAATAATCCGTGTGCTTGCCAAGCTTAGATTTTGGAGGCAGCACCCTTCAATTGCAGGGGCAAATGTGCATTTGGATAGGAAAAGTAGACAGTGAAGTGTAATTTTTGGTAAGAAAATGTTGCCTGCCCTGTTTTTTCTGCACCTTAAAGAGGAAAGGGAAGAGAGATTATTTCTTGATACAGTGTAGATGTATCTCTTCTTCCAAGCTGATAAGCTTTTGCAAGGTGTTACTACTTTCACAGAATGGTTGAGATTGGAAGGAACCGTCAAAGGTCATCTAGTCCAACCTTCCATCTCAAACAGTGCTCTGAGGCCACCACACTTACACGTCTCAAGTATTTGAGGAATTTTAGCCACAGAAATAGCTCCCCACTGTCAGACAATCAGGATTCTCTACCTGTAGGTGAGTAGTCACCTCTGAGCCTTAAATTTAGCCTCTCGACCTGTGCGGATGCTGAAACTCAGGTCCACTTTTAAGTTTTGTATACTTTGTATCGTTTCAGTTGTGTTCACCTTCAGTAGTGCTCTGTCTGCTGGCTATCATGATGGAGCCTGATTTCCAGACTGTGGCTTCTAGATGCTATGGAAACAGAAATAAATATTTTTTACTTTTTTTTTTTTTCTCCCTGTATTTTATATTATGTAAGTGCACTAGTAACAATGCATGGCACCAGGAATGCAGTAATTGAATGTGCTGTGCAGAACTTTTTGTTGCTTAGCAATTAAATGTATGCACGCAGCAGCAGCACTGACAAAAATGCTAATAAAAGGTGACAAGTTATATCTCCAGAAAAAAATTACACAGTTAAGGAAAAAAATCTCTGACGAGATACAGGAGCAGCAGCAAATGGTACATACTCACAGATTGTGTGCCTCCTGAAGGAAAGATCTTCAGGTACTGGCCACTAGAGGGGCTGAGATGATGGGAATAGGACGTGTTCACATTTATAGCATGGGCTACAGACACACAGTTGTGCAAACATCATGGTAAGGCTTTTTGTTGTTGTTGTTCCTTTATTATTTGTACATATTTTTTATCTGTAAAATGTCTCTAAACCTGTTCTGTTTTCTTTGTTTCATTCTCTTTCTTGGTGTTCAGGTTTGCAGATTTTTCACAGCATCTCCTTCAATTGAATTTCTGACTTCCCTAGCAGATCCTTCTGTCACAGTATAAGGTTTTATTTATATAACATGATGCAATCTATCATGTTAACGTAAATAGATTTCTCTATAAAGCTGGCTCTTTAAGAATACCAAGCTGCTTATTTTTCCTTTTTTCCCTTTAATTCAGAGGAAACCTGAACTGCATTGTAGGCTGCAATTCTCAAAAAAAAACAGCATTTAAAGACTCCTTTCTTTCTGAGATTTGTATGTTTAACCTTTCACTCCTTCACTCTCATCTTTAGTCTTCTTCCAAAATTCTCTGTCACTTGTGTTGTGCTCAGGAAACGCACCACATCTTGGACTGGTTAATTCTTATTAAAACACTTGTTTTGCTGTGGATAAACATAGTTGTCAGGCTTATTTTAGGGCTTTTTCTAAAGCAGCTTGACACATTGTTGCATGAAATTCTTTTCATTACATTAAGAGAATCATTTACAGGCTGGAAGTAATTGCTCTTAAATTGTTTATTAACGTCTTTGGTATCTAGCAAATATTTCTAGTTATGTGCAGTATTTCAATTCTTTTTCTTCTAACAAGTTTTGTTTTTAGAGGTTTTCCTCATCAGATTTCTGCTCACCAATGTGCTGATTCTGCACTTGACAGTCTGCCTGCCTAGTGAATTACAGTATCTGGGCCCAATTTTGATCTATTTATATTATAGTCCATTTCATTTTAACTGAATGCAAGTACTAATTTGGCCGCACTTGCTTTCAGAGTTATCTCAAGCTGTGCCAAATCATCAGACAGTCCATTTGGAATCTGGCGGGCTTTGCTGAAGCTCCTTCATTTTTGGTCAAGTGCTATTGAAAAGTGCTATTTATTAAACAAAAGTAGCCTAACTTTTCACTTAGTTCAACAATCCCAGTTTCCTATCCTGTGCCTTAGCAGGTGAGATGGACCCTGAATCAGTGCAGAGCAGATTGTATTCTGTGCAAATAAAATGAATCCAAATTTCTTTCAATTCAGGCATTATACCTCTTAATAAAAACCCAATAAAACTAATGATGAAAAATCAGAATACCACTGCTCTTGCCTGGCTGATTTAGGAATGTATCAGTAGAACAATAATTGAGATAATTCTGTGCACAGAGTATTGCTGTCATAGAATGCAAGCAGCAAAATTTAGAGAGGTTTTTCGAGCTAGCCCTCCTTATGTTCGCGTCACTTGTTATGGTTTTTTTTTTTTTTTTCAAAAAGGAGTTTTTTAGGAAGAGTTAAGCGGGCAGGTTATTCCATGCAGGTGAAACTGTATCTTAACCCCAAACCAGCTAGGGTGACCAAATGATAGTGAAAGCTAGGGAGAAGAAGAGCAACAGATCATTGTGCTAAAATATCTTGAGTACATTTGGTTATGATCTTTTTAATGAGATGGTTTACAACTTGCTCAGGACATTGAAGCAAACACCTGGAAGAGGAAAGGTTTAACTCTACTGGGATGATACAAACCCAGATTTCCCTGCTTTCTTTTCCCCCCTTCTTTCTACTCCAGTAAATGTTAATCATGCCAATATAAGCTTTGAGAGAATCACTTTGATTTGTGAAATGCCCTTCTCCAAAGGCTACATTTTGAAGCTATTTCCAAGTAAGCCTGTGGTATCCCTAAGTAACAAAATAATTCATGCCCTAGAAAGATTTTTAAAAACGTATTTATGTGTTCCTTCTGTCCCATGTTGCCTGCAATTACATGTAAATACAGTGTATGCATGTGTGTATATATGTATGTGTGCATAGATAATGGAATGTGAAAAAGCAAATACTTTACAGAAATGTCTTCTTAAATGTCTGCCTGAAAATGCATGCAGTATATTCTTTTTTAAGTAGCCTCCTCCTGGTAGTGCCTTCACTCAGATTCTCACCATTCCCATATAGTGTTCTGTAAATACCCTGTGAGAATGACTAGCAGGGAGGATGATCTTGCATAACAGGCAGCTGACTAATTTAGACCAGGAACATTGATCTACAATGACTGAAATAATCTCAGTCTTTTTCTGATTTCGGCATTTGAAGTTTTAGGATTGCACTCATGGATACTTCTGTAGTTCAGTTTCCGGAAGTCACTGTTCACATATTCTACCATTTTCAGATAGAGCAAAAAAAGGATAAACCATTCTGAATATCACAGATAGGGTAATATATATTGTGTTATGTGTATTCCTGACTCATAGAGAAGTCTATGTTAAATTTTTATAAATTACCTGTTTCTTATGACACTTCTTTAGATATATGCCGTTATAGACAATCTTCTCCATCTTTAGACATATTTTACCTTGTCCTCCATACTTTATTCACCTTTCTGAGTACTGTCCCTTGATCTAAGCTATTCTTGTCTTTTATCCAAATAGATTAATTCAAATTTTCAGAAAAAGACTGCCTCTAAAAACTCACTGAAATGATGAGTCTGTTGTCTACCTCTCTCACCTCTACCTTCTTCAGTTTTGGACCACCCGAGTAAAGACTGGGACTGTGGGGTATATTTCAGCAGTACACTAATGTGCCACTTCTGTGGACACCTAGCCCCCTGGTTTTTGAAACATTGATTTAAATTAGTGCTGGACACTGCAAAGCCAGACACTACAAAGAGGCAGGACTTGCTCGAGGACTGGTCTGTCCTGGGTCTGAAGCCAAGGAACGAAGCTGAGCTTGCAAGGTGGGATTGTCTTTGAGCATAAATGACTGCTAATCAGTAGAGCTGCTTGGAGATTAGCTCCAGTGCTTTCATTTGATTGATACTCAGCTCTTAACTATGGCTGTTTATACAGATACAGTGCCATTGAATAATATGTGTATGTGTTTGCAAACACATGTGAGAGTCCACAGGGCTCTTTCTTTGCCACTATTGAGCTTGCTTTTCATTCATGTTAGTGGACTTCTGTTTGAAGAGACCTTAAAAAACTTCAAATACACTGTTATACAGATGCTACATAAATAGACACGTATCTGATATTTTTTGCTACCATAAAAATATGACTCATCACTACAACTAATTTTGTATTGAATAAAGGTGAATTGGATCTGAATTCCTGTATCAGGAAAAAAGTCAGTGAAGAAATCACTGTGTAGTTTGCTAGTTTTGTTCTAGGCAATGAAGCCCTTAAAATAACCTAATGCTTCATAAATATATACCCATTACAAAATCCCCAAACCTAGAACTGCAGAATCCATTGCCTCTACTTCTGTTTATTTGGCTTTGTATTCTTATTGCAAAAATACATATTTAATGGGTAAAGCAAAGAAAGAGACACATTAAGCCAGGTCTGCAACTGAACTTCATAGTAAAAGGAGCATTCATTTTTTCTTTTTTTCCCCACAAATATGTCTTGCTTACAGTAATCAGCTAGGCAGTTTTAATCTTACATTGGTTCACACTAGCTGCTTATACCTAACTTGCAGAATGCATCATTATGAAACAGGTAAACTTGTTTAAGTCAAAATTTTCTTCCTTGCTGAAAAATCACCAGGAGAATGTGATGGGTAAAATTTAGAACACTATTGTATAATAAATGAGTAATCTGAGAAAATGTAATGCATAGACAACAGTCTCTCCTTGCTGTGCTGTTGCTCAGATACACAGCTTGTCTGAATCTAAATATACTGATTTATAAAAAGTGCATATTTGGTGATACATACCCTGTCAGCCTGAAAAACAGTGAACAGGAAGAACAATATTGATATAACTGATTGCCTATTTGAATAATCCCTTACAGAAGTACAGTAAGCTGCAGTGGAATGAAGCTTTAAAAAAATTACATTGTGATACATGTTTTGGCCTGTGACTGAGAGAAAGGGGAGTTCCTTGACATCCACTCAAAAGCTTTCTTTAATTTCTGGTCAGTGCAGAAGAGGAGCTTTTCTATGAAATAGCTTGGCACAGACCCCACATCCCAGCAATGGAGAGGATGCAGTTAGACTTATCAGTTTTAATGTGTGTGACTTGGTGCTTTTAGGCTCCTTAACATGATTAGTATGTTGCTGGAGATATTTGTTCCATCAGTTGTTAGAAAATAATAGAATCATAGAATCATAGACTGGTTTGGGTTAGAAGGAACCTTAAAGATCATCTTGTTCCATCTCCCTGCCATGGACAGGGACACTTTCCACTAGACCAGATTGCTCAAAGCCCTGTCCAACCTGGCCTTGAACACTGCGAGGAATGGGGCAGCCAGAGCTACCCTGGACACCCTGTTTCAGTGTCTCACCAGCCTCACTGTGAAGAACTTCCTAATATGTAATCTAAATCTTTCAGTTTAAAGCCATTCCCTCTTGTCCTATTACTACTTGCCCTTGTAAATGGTTCCTCTCCAGCTTACTTGTAGGCCTCCTTTAGGTACTGGAAGGCTGCTCTAAGGTCTCCCCAGAGCCTTCCCTTCTCCAGGCTGAACAGCCCCAACTCTATATGAGAGGAGGTCCAGCTCTCTGATAATCTTCATGGCCCTTCTCTGGACTCGCTTCAACAGGTCTGTGCCCTTCTTATGTTGGAAGCCTCAGGTTTGGATGCAGAGCTCCAGGTGGGGTCTCACAAGAGCAGAGTAGAGGGAGAGAACCACTACCCTTGACCTGCTGGCCATGCTCCTTTGGCTTTCTGGGCTGCAAGTGCACATTGCTGGGTCATGTTGAGCTTCTTGCCAACCAACACCCCCAAGTCTTTCATTGAAGGACTGTTCTTAATCCATTCTCTGTCCAGCCTGTGGTTGTGCTTGGGGTTGCCCCAGCCTTGCACTTGGCTTGGTTGAACTTCATGAGGTTTGTGTTGGCCCACTTCTCCAGCCTGTCAAGGTGCCTCTGGATGGCATTAGTTCCCTCCAGCATGTTGGATGCACCACACAGCTTGATGTTGTTGACAAACTTGCTGAAGGTACATTCAATCCCACTGTACTTTGTTCTTTGTTTTGTAGAGAAAATCTTGCAACAGAAAAGATTATAAACATCCTTTTTTTATAGTCTTACCATTTAAAAACATTTATTTAACTTTGTATTAGCTATTGATGCTCTGTTTGCTGCTGAATATAGATGTGTTTCTCAGTAAATTAGTGGGAAAAAACTTTGCCCATCTATTTCTTACAAGATGCTAGTGGTAAGGAGTTCATGAACCCTTTACCTTTGGGACCCATTCTCTTCACCAGAATGAGAATAGCCTTCAATCTGTGGCATTCTATGGATGCCACAAAATCAGTCTGGCAGGCTTAGTGTTGGAGAGCATTCAAAGAAAGTGGTTTTGGGGAAAGCTTGGGTTTATTTTCAGCTGCTCAGGTCTTGCAGAAGGTGAGGGAGCTGAGGCTTGCTCCCTTCCAATGGAAATCCGTGCCAAGCTTGGAGTGCTGTCTTGAGTACATGCTGACCTGTAGATAAATAAAAGACATGAGTCTCAATTATACCATTTTAACAGCTGAGGGAATATTTGTCCTCTAGATGGAGCTGTCCACTTGTGTTACAACAGAGTTGACTACAAGCATACAGACTGAAGATGAAATCTTTCCCTGGAATAATGGTCGGCAGAGCCCTGCAGCCAGCAGATACTCAGCTCAAGCATATAGGATAACAATTACAAACTCTTCTCTGCCTGTCTTAGAGATGTGGATAGGGTAGAATAGGCTACAGGGCAGATTTCCCTGTTTATAGCAGACTTCTTTCCCTTGCTTCCATCACTGGCTGTTTTCTCGCAGGCTTTCTCTACTCCCTCTTCTTGTTCACAGCTTGTGGCTTACTTTGTCTCTTAGGATCTTGCAGACCCACAAAGTCACCATTTCCTCAGCTTCTTCCCTTTCTCTTTATCTGCCAGCTGTAATCTATATGATGACTTTTTTATAGCTGTGTTTTCTCTATAGTATGTACTGAATTGTTATGATGGCGAGTCTGCACCCTATGTGTCTATGCTTTAGGTAAAGCAGGGGCATGTCTTTTGTGTGCTTGTAGCTTTACTTTGAATAATTTCTAAAGTATAATTTATAGCTTTACAGGTAAATTGATCCCTAACTTGGATTAATTTAATTGGAACAAGGTCTGTGTTTGTCTAAGTATTGTCCCATTATAAATTTTCTTGTTTATGGATACTCTGCCGTATTTTGTAAAGCTGCAGCTGACGCCCTATGTGAAACCATAATTAGGGCTAACTGGTTCCCAAGAAGCTGGGGCTGTGAATTTTCATTGTACTGGGTATATGTGTTGAAAAACAGAAGAAAATATGTATTTGTGCCAGCCAGCTTGTGACGTAGTTTGAGTAACTTAATAGTTGGTACACAGAGGTCACTTTATTTTGTTTGGCATTTCTCCCAAGAAAGAAGACAGGAGCACAAGTAGCTAGGCAAGAATAACAGAGAACATCTTAAAAGTCACAGTAGCACCCTCCCAATAAATATCAACTTTTTGGTATATCACCTTTCAGTTACCCAGCTTTTATAAGCTCCTGCTAAAATGCTATTCTACTTTCACCAAAACCTGGACACACTTGCATTTAGTAAGACTTCATCAGAAGGAAAACCTTTTTCACAATCTTACTTATTTTGAAAACCTTAGAGCAGAGAATTGTTAAGAACTATTCATATCACTTTCTATGACTGCAATAGATAATGATGACTTCTTTGAAGGCGTGAAGTAGTTGCCCTGTGACATATTTGTCCTTGAAGACTGGAGATTTCAGGCAGTGGATTAATTTTTAAACCACATCTGAGTCCTTTGAACTTCTAGGAAATACTTTCCTCCCTCTTCAATATACCTAGTTGCTGTAAATAGAAATTATGCATGAAAAAATGACCACTGCTGATTTGTTGTTTCATGACATTTAGTGCATTGGCCAAAGTCTGTTAGTCTGAAAATGAGGGATTACAGGAAAAGCTGTTTTTCAGTTGAGCTGAGAAAGTAATGGCATAGCAGACGATATTCAGAGTTCTTACAGGTTGGAAATCTGATATGAATACTAAGTGAAATTTTCATATCTGTCTTTTAGGAGAGCATTTATGATTTTGGGAAGGCTCTGCCTGTGACTTTTGGGGGTCTTGTTTGTGTACTTGGGGCTGGCAATGCTGGAAGAGATTATGTGCAATTGGGTGTTGAGGGGGCTATATATCCTGTTTCAGCAGCAGGAGCAAGCCTTTGATGGCATTGCTTCTTTACCAACTATAGTTATAGTTCAGTGTAATTTCTGCTGAAGGTTTCAAGTACTCTATCTGCATGTCCTGTTCCCAGTGAGCACTCTATCCTTCCTGAAAAAAGAGGTTCTTGGTTAAACTTTCTCAAAGGACCTCACTGGGGGTATAAAGAGTAATATTAAGAACTTGCACCTAAAGGGTTAATGAATAAAATCAGAGACAAGGGAAAGCAAAGGGAAATAGTTGAACTGATAAAATGTGCATTGATTTACCTCTGTCAGATATGTCACCTAGTGACTAAAGGCAATTAGCTGTAAAGATGTATTGGGGGAAAAAGAGGAAGAATAGGCTACTTAGAGGTAGGAGCAGTAGCCAGGGTGGTTCAGGAAGCTTTTCAAAATAACAAGCAATAGCAGGGAGCATAATCACCTGGCATGCTGGGAGGAACTTAAGTAGAAAGCTACCTGCAGTAAAAGAATAAAAGTAAGAAATGTCTTTTAGTGACTGTCAAGGACACAACCACTGGACACAGTTTTAAAGAACAGTTTTATGGTATACCAAAATGACAATGAATTCAAGAAGTATTACAAGTCCTAGCCAGTTTGACATTTATATATGAATACTGAAAGGAAGAATCATGTTGATTACTGTAAAATAAAGCAAAATAAAAAAAAAATAAATAAAAAAACAGTTATGTATAGCTATTTCTTATTACAACAGAGAGGAGATCTAATCAGGGAAGATGAACTTTTAATTTTCTTGTAAGTGAGAAGATTTACAATGATACTAAGTATTCCTCAGAGTTTGTCTTGCTAAATCTGCAGATACTGCTTCTCTTCTGGCATCCTCTACAGCATTTTCTCGGTTTCAGCTTTGCACTGGCCAAGAGCAGAGAGCTGTTCCACACACACTGATGAAGATGGGGTCTAACAAAGAATTTCCACTGCAAGGTTTCTACTGCAATAATTGACCTCACACACAGATGTGTAATAATAATATACCTCAGCTAAGAGCCTAAACTTGATAAAAGCAACACAGCTAAAAGGCTTATAAAACAAAGAGATTTCTTTTTTGTCTGATTAATTTTGGTGCATTTGGTGAATTTTAATGCTTATGGAAATGAAAGATTTTATTGGAGGCAAGGCAAGTGTAGGCAGTAACCATAGTGACTTCTACACATAGCAGCTTTGCCAGTGTGCTTCAGTTCTAGTCTGCACAATCCTAGTTATCAAACATTTGTAGGCTCGTATAGGGCAATATCACAGAATCACAGAATCCCAAGGGTTGGAAGGGACCTCAAAAGATCATCTAGTCCAACCCCCCTGCAAGAGCAATGGAGGGTTGATGCAAGGGGGCTATTGTCCTTTCATAAAAGGCTAGACCAGAGAAACACAACAGTCTTTTGCCAAGTTTCTCACTGAGGTCAAATCTAAATTATGAAAGCATCAAGGGTTTCCACTGTGAATATTTATGTTATTGCTGATGCTTTTCCTTTGCATGCTGGCAGGGTTAAATAACCTATTGGTGATATCTGCATTTTTGTCATATCGTTCTCTGGCCCTTAGCCACACTTAAAGAAGAGCCACTTGACAGATGTACTATAATATGCTTTTCTGAGCTACTGCTAGAGGATTTTACTTCTTCCTTACCACTGTTAATGAGTCGTCTTGGACACATTGTCTTTCTTCAAGAAATATGAAACCTAATAGCAATAATCTAGTGAAAAAATATTTTGACTATTTTATTTTCTATGTCAGAAATAACTTCCCTATTTTTAGTAGTCATGCTAAAAGGTCCTTTCACTGAACATTTTGACTGCCACGGCTTATGATAGAAAAAAATAGAATTAGAAGTTATAGTACATGATGGTTTGGGAACTTTCTTTTGGGATGGAAGCAAAATAAAAATGTAGGCTGATAGAGGAGGCAAAAGACCTAACTGCTATTACATGAAATTATTCTATATTTAGACATTGAATATTGCATTATTGATGATTGTATATAGTTTCATCAAATTTCATTCCTGATTTCATGTCATGAGTTTTTATTCTGCGAAACAGGAAGCATTAATATAATTCAGTTAGACATCAACCCGCACAACATGTTTTGACTTCAAAAGGTCCAGACTCTGGTATGCCAGCTGTTGCAGTGCAGCATACATTTAATATTGGGCTGGAATAGTAGTCATATTTGTATACTGGAGGTATAACAAAGCATAGGTTATGTGAAGCAGAATTTTGTTTACATGCTGGACAGTCAAGACTACATCATTATTAGCAAATAGACTGGAAATGTTAAAAAGAACTTGTAGGGTATCTACTTCTGGCTGTGACTTGGGGACAGCACTTCCACTTGGAACCTCCCATCAGTAAAATGCTCCTTTGGGCTTACCAAACCCTGTGAAAGCCTCAAATTCTCTGCAGCTGCTGAACTAGTCTCTCTCCCCCTTCCCCAAAATCCTGTTTATCTGCTTTTCTTTTTCTCTGATGCTTTTCTTCTTGGTTTCTTACACAAAACCAAATCTCAAAGGCATAGTTTTCATATTCCCTGGGCTACAACCTCAGATCCTCCTTTCCTCTTTGAGCAGGATTCCAGCTTGTATTATAACTGAAGTAAAAATAGTTAAACTCAGTATAGAGGTAAGTAGAGGAAATCTTATTCCCCATTATTTCCAGGAATTCAGACTTACCAATTTAGTTGGAGTATTTTGACCTCAAACTGTATGACTGGATCAACCAGAAGCTTGATCGTGCTACTTGCTGTTATCTTATTAATCTTAGTACCTATGGCTGATCATGAACAGTAGCAAGCTTTTTGCAGTATAGATACATACGTATAAAGAGAGTTTGCCTGATTTTAAATTTCCCAGCAGATAAAACTATTATTAGTTATACAGTGCTTGTGCAAACATGCAAGCATTTATGCCACGCGTTTAAGACTTAAAGCCTCAAACCAAGACGTTATTGTAATTCATCATTGCTGAAGTCAGATTTGGAAATGGAGGTTCTAGCTTCAGAGAAAATGAATGTTTTCTCCCCTTACAAACTGCTGACATGAGCAGGTCATAAGCCTATAGTGTGGTCCCAGTGTTTTTATCTGAAATGCTGCTGCGGATCACATTGACAAACTGCCAATACAATTGTACTGCTTGAAGATGTATTGCATTCTTCAGCTTTTCAGGGGAGAACAGATTTCTTGATTTTAGATTTAGCCAGAACCTGATCATCCTTTAATCATCTTCAAATCCTTCTTCTTTGTTATTTTTTTCATTCCACAGATTTTAGAATGATTTCTTAGAGCAGCATCTTCAGTTTTGTAATGAAGTTTCCTGGCCATCTTTCAAAGACACCAGGAATGTGTAAAATCCAAAACCACATAAGAAAAGATTGTTTCATATCACTTGTTCATCTATTTGAACTTAGAAAATTGGGAAAGAGAAGGGGAAGGAGAAGTGAAAGCAAGGAGCACAGGACTGCAA
Organism: Neopsephotus bourkii; assembly: GCF_033783945.1. Taxonomy (NCBI): domain Eukaryota; kingdom Metazoa; phylum Chordata; class Aves; order Psittaciformes; family Psittacidae; genus Neopsephotus; species Neopsephotus bourkii. The sequence continues at coordinate 603,165 of NW_026901402.1, read as the reverse complement.
GTGAAAGAATTGTGTTTGTCATGGGATGTACATCAGAAAACAAGAAGATAGAAACATAAAAACCTGTCATTTATCACAAGTCACTGGTAACTATTTTTATCCCAGACAGAAAGAGCTCAGATGGTCTACACAGGTATTCTCACACCAGTGGTTTCTGAGGCAATGTTACCTGAGAAAAGTATTTGTAGGTTTGTTAAAAATAATGCTCCTGCTATCAAGTTTGTTAAAATTTAACAGTGCAAAGTTGAGATACTTCTTAACTGCTGTAAGCTTGCACATCTCTACAGGGAGAGCAGGTGTTTACTGATTATTTTCCAATAATAATTTTGAGATACCAAGTTCTGGGTATGCTATGAAATGCTACTGCAAATAAAAGTCTGGAAGCTCTGAAAAGGAAGAAAGAGAGGGTAGGCTATTAAGCCTCTAAATTAAGCCCTCTGGAGATATTAGTAGGAAGGAAACCATGAACTTTTGAAAGCAATCTCATGGTCCTTAAAAGAAGGCATTAATTGTACTTTTTTGTATTATTGTTGGTATATGCTCTTTCAGGATTGTCTTTCTTATCAGTATTATTGCCATTCTTCAACCCATACACTGAAGTGTAGCCAGAAATTTTTGCAGTCTTGGCTCCAAATGAGCGAGGGATTGCTGTTCACAAAGCTGGCCTACATACAGATACATCTTCCACCTTGAGGATACCTGAATATAAAGAATTTCTGACATGCTAAATTGCAAGAACTGTCTTTTTTTCATGTCACAAATTTATGACATAGCTTTGCTGGTCAATGTTAGGATGATTTTATAACCTTAATCTTCAATGAAGAAAACTATTTCCATAAATCACCTGTTTGCCAATAAGAATGTTTTGTCTCAACAGAATCCTGTTCTGAAATGCCCTAAGAATTAGACTTATAGGCTATGAGGATGAAGCCTCCCAGCCATCTGACCTTTGGCGCTTTCTACCAGTCATCATACAGTATCAAGGTCTACGGTAGAAAAGAGTATTTAGTTATTGCTTTTAATAAATAGTATTTTGCCCAAACTTCCGGCCCACAAATATTTCAACTTATTTTCTTTTCAAAGCAATGGGGAGTTCCACTCAAAAGGGAATAACTTAATAAAATGCACAGTTTCAAATGCTGAATGGCATCAAACAGAACTTTTCTATCCATTTCTTCCAATATCCCAAATAATGGTGATTTATTTACAAGAGTCACTAGGTGCAAACCATGGTTGTCCCTTATCAGTCTACAGCTGGGCTAACCAGGCTTTGAAAAACAAAGACATCCTTCTCCCCCTTAAAAATTTTAAACATTTCTGCTCTCAGTTATTTGAATATTGATATGGAAATGAAAAATATTTGTTTTCCCATCAGAACATGTCACTTTTTATTTGGTAGATTTTTTTTACACCTGTATTCCTAATGTAGTGTGAAATTAAAGAGAATATTCATGTTTTCTTTGGGAGATCAACCTTACAGCTGATGATATAGAAATGAGTTTATGAATGGGGCTTTTTCCTGATTGTTTTAGCCATTAAGTAATAATTTATTGTGATTATTATTATTAAGAATTTACTTAGGTGTGATATTGGCAACAGATATTTCTGGCTTTTTGGTGGGTAATAGGATTTTGACAAGTAATTAAAACTGCAGATTATTCTTCATCATTATTATTATATTATGACAAATTACATTTGGCCTTATGAGGCTGAAATCCCTCTTTGGAGTTTTCCGTGTCTTGTTGAAAAGCCATAGTGATAAATCTCAGGGATTTAAGGAAGAAACTTTGCTTAAGTACAGCAATGTGATGCATCTTGTAGTAATGTCTGTTCAATGTGTCCAAGCAGTTAGGTTCAGCTCCTCAAGAGATTTTAGACAGTAAGTAGACCTGGCTAAACTGAGGAGGATGCACTTCTTAGTCCTTCATGTTCCTGGCTGCAAACATTAGAAAGGACGGCAGAATAAAAATTCCTTGTTCAAGACCCTTGCCTAATTTTCCTGTTTGTTTGCTGTAGAAATTAGCAGAGGTGCAAATTCTTAAAAGGATTTTCATTGTCTTGGTGTGCATGCTCCTTGTTAATTGACATACACAAAGGGTGATGTGAGTAATGCTATTAAAGGAAGGACCACGCAATGTGCAGTAACTGTTTTCCTATGTTTCTGGAAAAGGATGACATGCAAAGATTCATTTTATTTGTACTGATTGTTGGTTGTTTTCAGTTTAAAGGAAAGCATTGCAATTCCTGTTAGTAAATATTTTTTCTTGGTTTTGTGTTTCCCCACAGATGTATTAATAAGTAAGCAATAAGTAAGTTACAGTGACACTTACTGGAGATGACAGGGTTTCTTGCTACATGAACCAGCAGACAAGCACATTTAATTGAAGCAGTTTTTTCCATCTCTATGTTAAAGAAACAACCTACTGAAATACAAGTAGGTGTTTTAGAAGGTAGCATCCTCCTTTCTCCTGCCTTTCAGAATGGAGTTTCAATAATCCATTGGTGGTTTATGACTTACATTTTAGTTGTAATTTGTGGAAAGTCTAGACATTTTAAAGGATATCCAATCTGCTTATTCTCTGCTCAGGAATGTGCAGATTTATAGACTGGCCTTAATGCCTAGAGAGATTTAGTTTCCAAGTATGCAAGCAAGAATAAGCCCAGTGAAAGGAACGTCAACAGGAATTTCAGAAGTGGCCAAAGGACATTTAGAGTTATGTTAGGCTATCTGAGGGGGGTTTATCATCCCAACTGTAAAGAAAAGACATTAAGAGGGGTAGAATATTGTGTTGTGTTGTCTGCAGTTTGGTCTGATGTCCACTGCTTGCCTAGAATTAGATGTTGTGGCTTATGACAGTCTCCCTCCAGATGAAATACAACAGCTTTCTTTTCACTGGGGTGACTTGTTCTTCTAGTATAGTCCTTCAGGCAGTCCTAAGACAGCAATATGTGTGTGGTATTTTCTCAAAGTATATCCCTACACAAATGGGAAACATTTGGGAGTGATGATCCGTTCTCTATAGCATTCTTTCTTACAAAGCCTAGAGGCCTTTAAGCAAAGATTAGAACCATCAGAGCATCTTCCACTGGACCATGTCTAACATCCTTTTCTGCGTAGGAAAGCTGTGTTCTAAGGTCATCACTATGTGGTAATCTCAAAACTAGTTTAAGGAAAAGTGGTGAGATCCTTTGGCTCAGATTCTAAAAAGGTTATTGTTTTAAGAAAATGCACACTTTACTACTATGTCCTGGAACAGTGTTAAAAGTTTTTGTACATTATCAAGGAAATCTGACATTTGGTTTTTCCAAAAGCAGTCTCAATTTGATGGAGCAGTGATGAATATCCTTTTTAGCTATTTTCTGTTTGGTTTTTGGGGGTTTCGTTTGGTTTTATTTTTTAATTGCGTTTTGTTTGCTTGTTTTGTTTTTGGTTTTGTTTTTTTTTTTTTCCTATTTCATCATATTTTAGCCAAGAAACTTCTGGGCCATCAGTTACACTCACACACACTTCCACTTTCTAACTGTTTCTTGTGTTATCTTTACCTTTTGTCATGGAAACACATGTTAAATATTTATGCCATCTGGACACACAGAGTGTATGCTTTTCTGCTTCACCCAGTACTGAAATGAAGCAGTTATGATCCCCAGAGTCAAAGCTGCATTTATGTCTTTGCCTAGGCAGCGTATCTAGCAAGATCAGCTAGTGTTCCCTTGAAGATCAGCAAAGGAGGGTGGAGAGAGGGTGAAGGAAAGCACTTGCTAGTGTCTAAATTGCTATTCAGTGCTCTGAAATGGTTTTCTCCATTGTTTTCAGTCTCTGAGGAAGTAGTTCTCTTGAGGATGCTTTTAGAAAACCTGTTCACTTTTCTGCTTTGACAGCATAGCTGTGTCTTGGAGCCATGGATGATAGCTCAGGTTTTGTTTTCACCCCATCTAGACCTGATGTGGGTCACTGTGGTGGGAATCAGCTCTGCAAGAGTCACTTTTATTATTAGCATTTGTATTGCTTGCCTTTGGGACCCTCCCTATGCGTAATACAGACATTACTATAGGGTGGCCCCTGCCCCAGGTATACTACAAAGCAAGTGTAAGCTGTAACACAGGCCATCTTCAATGGAGAGGATGGTTTTTGAGAAGTGAACTCTGTTCTGATGGAACTACACCTGTGGAAACATGTATAAAGTCGTTTTGGGTTTTGTGCTTTTAAACTTTAAAATTTTCTACCCCAAAACTCCAGCTTGACTGTTGTTCCATTTTGCAGTGTTCAGACTGTAATGTGGATGGGTCCTAATGTTATGCCTCTCTGTCACTGTATGAAGAATTTGTTTAGATGTAGCTCAGTCTGTTCAAAGCAGGCATACGTAAACCAAGATTTATGGAGATCCTGTTGAAAAAATGCCCTCAGGGGAAAAAATGCCCTTAGGGCTTTTTTTTTAAACTGGTGACTTTCTTTTGAACTTCTTACCAACTTCTGCTAGGAAAAATATTAAATGCAAAGTTCTTAAGCAATTTGCTTTAGCCCCTAGGCACAAACTAGTCCCCTGTGGAAAGGGTGGGGAAGCAAGTGAAGCCTTTACGACCTTTAACTCTCCTCAGATCTCTCTGTTAAAGCAGGCAGATGGAAACTAATTTCAGCTAACTGCATTGTAACATTTCCCAAATATGTATATTTAATTCTCTTAAGAAAACACTGATCTGAGAAATTAAATCCATGTAGCTAGAGCATGAAGCAAACCAGTCTAGCAGACTGGATTTCAAACAGTCTAAGGATGTTTTGTTACAGAGTTCATTTTCCAAGCTACTGTGACAAGCAGTTGCTAATTCTAAAAATATTCTCTAAGAGTGGGCTAATTTATGCATCACTGAAGCACTGGTCCTTTTTGCTTTGCATTTGCAAGGAAAGAGGATATGCAGTCTTTATTATTTGTTAAAAAGAAACTGACAGCTACATTTCTGCACTGAGAGTGATTTTGTTCATATCTACCAGTATCCTGCGAAAGGCATTTTAAAAGGTGCCACTGCTGTGTACTCATGGTTTATTTGCCTTTACTACCTCTCTAGGATTTTTTTCCCCCAGTTTTTTTAATGAGCTCCACCAGCCAGGTTTAATGTTCCCTTTCATTTCCAGCCTTTTGTATGATTATGCAGGATTCATGATATCACATCAGCAGAAGCTGCTGTAGATTGATGGGACCCCATCAACCACCCTGCCCACTCAATATTATAAAAATTTATGTCGTCAGTGGTCATGACGTTGGGTAGGAAGTTGCCCATTTATGGATACTAGAGCAAATGATATCATCACAATAGGTGGCTCCTGTCTAAATAGGATCATTTGTGAAATGAGATTACAGGCATTTATCTGGGAAACAGGAGACAGAGGCACCTGCTTTACGTAATTGATATCCTGGGGAATTATTGTGTACAATAATCAAGAAAAATCTTCATTTCTAATTCTATTATGTTGGGAAAAAAACCCTCTTTTTTCTGCCTGCATAAAACAAACCCCACTTCCACATGGAATAAGCTCCAGACCATGTTTTCTATTATGCTTGAATATATGGGACATGCATTGCAATCCTATGCTTGCCACACTGCTGCAGTATACTTGTTTTGCAGAGCTCTGTAGCAGGCTAGTCAAAGCTGTGACTAACCAGACCCTTGGATACATACTCTGATCTCTGGCCTTTATTTTTACAATGAATTTGATTTGTTCATTGATCACATATTTTTTCTGATTTGTGCGAAGCTTCGTACTCTGTGTCTGGATGCTGACTGCAATACAGCAATAGTCTTTGATACGGTAAGTCAAAGATGACTCATTTCTTACTCTTGTGCCTTCAATTTTTACTTTCTACAACACCATCTCATCAGGTAGAAAATTATGTGTTAATTAATGTTGAAGTAGTTAATTTTCAACAGATGCTCTTCCCTTCCCTCCCCCCAGTACTTTGCACCATGTTATTTTTCCTCCTCATGAAAGCAATAGGTTTCAACTGTCTTTAATTAAAATGCTTTTGCTCTCTTATTTTTAATAATATTGCTGACATTTTTTCTTAGTCTTTAATTGCAACAATAAAAAAGAGAATAGATCACACACACAGATTTGGAACTTAACGTGATGCTAGAATACGACAAGTTCAGTTCAATATTAACCTTTATTACATTGAACACAATTGGAAAAGCAAGAATCTTTTTGGGGATTTATACTTTGGATAAAGTAGAGAGATTTCAGTTTTCATTTGAGTATTAATACAGTCAGATACATCCAGTTGCAAGAGCCTTTATTTTGTGTGAAAGCAGTGGAGAGAAAATGCCTTGCAAAAAGACAGTTTTCTTTGTAATGCAGCGTGCAGGAGATTCAGTAGTACTCCTTATCAAGTGCACTACATGAGATAAGAGGAAAAAAAGCCACATATTTGCTGCACAGTGATAGAAGCCTTTGCATTATAGAAATGTTGCTAACAAAAATGCTATTGAAAGGAAATAATTCTTTACAGAGCTTTAAAATAGTGCTGTGATCACCCACATAGTATGCACTCTTTCGGATAGCTAGCATGAATTGTACAATAAGGGTTAAGATATGATATAAGAATTACTTAGAGAAACCTATCTTTTAAGCAGAGGTCTGGAGGATCACTAGGTTACTGGGTCTTCCTTAGTGAGATTCATTCAATCCTGGCTTTAGAATCGGCAACTTTGCAGCAAGTGGACAATCTTCAGATGGATTGAAATGTTTGGTTATGGGGATTATTCTCTGTATGCATTTTTTATTTCCTCCCATATCTTAAACTTTTCAGCAGTAGAGGCTTGGGTTTTTTTTCCACCTTGAGTGCCAGTCCTTCTTGTTTTGGATATGCCTATCAAATAAATGAGTAAATTTGTATTTGCCAGTAAAGGTTTCTGATGTTCAGATGAGATAGCTCACGCTTTAAAAGTTTATGCAGGAACAAAGCCAGAAAGGGAGAAAAGTGCAGTCTGTATGAAATCAGAACAAAGATACAGCCTAGCTGTCATCAGTTCACAAGTTGTAATTGCTGCTGCATTTTCACTTCTGTGGAGAAGTTCGAAGGTTTAATTTCTGTAGTACCAGTGTGATTATTTTACAGGCATGCATTAGTGTCAGCTCTTGCTTTTGCTCATTATTAGTTAATGGATCCATATCTGTCATGTTTCCTTGTCATCTGAGACAGCCTACATCCTTCTTATTTAGCAACAAGTGATCAACATGATCACATAGTGCCCAGTGCAGTAAATTTTAAAATGTATCTTCTGAAATGTGAAAACAGTTAATTCATATTTACTAGGTATTTAAAATCTCTGTGTCCAGCAAATCTGGTGACTGCTGGCATTCTTTTTTGAATGAAACATGATATTTTAAAATGCTAGAAGGCAGGTGAAGGTACTTCAGCACATGGACATATTAAACAGCAGCACTCTGCCTGACACTATGCTTTGCTTTTGCAAAAACCCCACAGAATAAAAGCTATTTGGTTCTAATAGCTACTTAATTTGATCTGCTTAATATGTTTCATGGAAGCTATTTCACTGTAAATGCCTCTTTAAGTGATCTGGAAAAATTAAGGTATTTCCATAAATTTCATTTATGCATGTTACACGAAAGCTGAAGGAAAGTGCCATAAACTGAACGTAGAGGCCAAATTACATGCTCTGTAATACAGGCACAGAACTGTTATGAAGATTAGTTGACCAAATTTCAAATATTGAGCAGTTTGCAGGGTTCATCTTTTAGAGAATAAATAGAAAGAAATGATTGTGTAGTCACTGCTTTTTGTAGTCCACCTACTGATTTGGAATTTTATTTTAAAACACATTGCACTAATAATTTTCTGCCAGATTTGAATCTCTCATAATTTCCCACACAAGGAAAGCGAATTCAGAAATAATAAAATAATTTCAATTAATAGGAATAACTGGAGTAATAAGCATGCTGAAGGGCATAGAACTGAAAGTATTCCATACATTAAGCACAAAACAGTATATACAGTTCTTAAATGAATTTAACAGATATCGAGAAGGAGGGATGCCCGTAGCATAGATAATACAGTGTCTCACTTTTGCTTTATTTCTTAAGTTTTTAAATTATGCAGGAGTCATACAACTCTATGGCATAGATTATGTCATATTAATTACCATCCATAAATTTCCCTTATTATTTGTTGGATTCTGTTACTGCCAATATGTTAGAAATCTTAGCCATATTTTTCTGAATAACTTTTTGATCTATATGCTTGGAATTTTTGTTCTTAGATACTTAATTTTACATTCTTTGTCATTGCAATGAGTTATATGGTTAATAGTTCAGTTCTGGTTTCAAAGAGAAAGGCTTGAATTTCAACTGGAGTACATCAGGGAAAATCACAAAGAACTGGACTTCTGTACATTCAGGTTTCACAAGTGTACTATAAATGAGAGCAGATAGATGTGTCTGATGTGAATATAAAGGGAGTTCAGTGTACACACAAAGGAAAGAACATGGGATCCACATTTTTATGTTTCCTAGTTGCTATCAAAAGTACAATCCTAACAAATTGTTCTAGAGCAGTAAGGAAAATGAGCTGGCTTTTTACAGTAATTTTAAAATGAAGTTCTGTTCACTGATAAGAGCTTTGTATAGCATAGGGTCTATGAGTGCTATCTTCATTTTCTTTGAATACCATAGACAATACATATTTTCTTTTTTAGATATACTTCAGAAATTCTGCCCAAGGTCAGTGCAAAGGGCTGGGCAAAACCACACATCCTTGACTGGAGACCTCATGGCTAAATGCAATAGAATTGCTTTTAGTTTCTCGTTGTGTAATATAAAATATTCATATCTGCAACAATGAAAGATTTGCATGGTTTGGTCCAATACAAATTATATCTGTCATATAATTGAATTTTCTTTGAGAGATGCGCTTGAAGAAATACATTAAAGCCTGAAAATTACACAGGACAGGGTGAATGCCAGCAAAGCATACAGAACACAGCAAAGTAGTTCAGCTTAGCAAGCTATTAATTCCACTTAGCAGTACATTACCAAGGTACAAATAGGGTAACAAGTCTGTTACTGTCAGACAACCCGCACAGTAGAGCATTTAGTGATATATAGAGAAAACCACATAGTAGTTCATAGATTTCTTTTACTGAAGGATAGTGAAACTTCATCATAGTCACCATCAGCACCTTAAGAGAAGCAGTGTTCAATTAATATATGTTTCTGCAGCGTTTGTGGTAGCAGTCATTACTTGCAGTATCAAAAGTCACAGATTTAAAGGTGACCATTGCCCATCAAAAGAAAATGAGAAAGATCCCAAGCAGAAAACCACTTAAGGATCATGCATTTCCATGCAATTTCTGAGAAAGGCATTCTTGGTCATCAGGTTCAAGTTTTAGCTGATCTGTATAGTAATGTAGTGTGAAAACAGTTATATATTGTCTGTCCTCCCAGTTCTTACCACTCTGTCTTTTGACATGATAGCAACAACATCCTTTACAAATTTCAGTTCATTTTCTAGGTGACTTGCCCTCATCAAATCCTTGGTATCTAGGGCTTGAGCACGCTTCTGCTGAAGCTGATGGCAAAACACTTACTGGCTTATCTGGGATCATGTTAAGGGCAACCCACCATTTAATAATACAGGCCAGAAAATAGGAGGCTGCTTTTCCACTTGTCATATCCAGGTACAGTTTTCTGCCGACAGAAATCTCACAGCAGTTCACAAAGAGGAAGAGCTCTTCCAGACCTCGTGTGCTTTACCCACAGAGAGAGGAGGGGCAAGGGCAGGCCAGATACATCAAGATAAATGCTCCTGTAACACAGTGCAGACGATGGCATATCTGGGGAGAGTGTGGCTTAGAGCAGCCAGCACTCCTCAGGCTGCCCAGCTGGGAGCATCATGCCCCTCCGTAGCATCACACCCCTGCTGCCAGGACTCTGATGGAGCCCTGTGCTTTGAATGCAGAGGATCAAACAGGAATACAGGTGTTGAAGACCAGATGTTAAGTCAGCACACAGGCACGGTAACTTCTGTGCTGTGGCTTTTCCTTTACATGATGACAAGGAAACCCAAATGGAGGTAGTTCATCTCTTATAGAAATTTTTGTGGCAGGGTTGGAGGGGCAATGAGCTTGGCATTGCTTTGAGGAGTGGGTCCCATTCAGTGTTCTTGGTTTTGAGGGAATTGGGCTTTTCCTAGGAGATTCTTGTTCTTAGAAAGATCTTCTTTGTGCTGTCTCTCTCCTTTTAGAGACGAGGCCTGGGTTAAGCACCCCCAAGCCTCACATACCTAACCATTCACATCGGCTGCATGGCTAGGAGAACACACAGAATTTGGAGGCTATTCTATACATTTCTTCAGAGGTGGTTTTTAATCCCAGTTTTATTCATTTATTTTTAGTCCTATAAATTTGATCAATGGCTTTTTAAGTGGGGTACTGTCTTCTGAGCAATCCTTGCATCTATTTTCCTTCCCCCTGCACAACTGCTGATACAAGTAATAAGCAAGAACTAAAAGAAATTAAAGGCATATTTTTTCTGTTCATGTGGTGTGTTTGACAGCATTTTGTATCTATCCTGCCTCACTGTTCCCTCAGTGCAATCATTTGGCTTCTTCCCATTTGTGCAGGCACAGTAGCAGCTGAAAGGAGACAGCATCTCAAACCAAGAGGAATAATACTATAATGTCATAAAGATTGGCAGGCTAAATAGCTGAATCTCATAGAGAGTTTTGATTTTATTGGTTAAATGGAGTCATCATATTTTTCTCATAAATATGTAGTCTGTATACATTTTCATAGAGTTACTAAAAGCTTAAATTATACCTCACAATTAGACAATTAATTTGTGCTATTGCTCTGAACTGCCACCTAAGTATTTATCTCCCCCATATTTTAGTTGAAGTTTTGTCACCATCTCATTATTCCTTTAGCAGATCCATCTGAAGCGGTTCACATCCTGCCCACAGACACTTGTTCCTTCCCACTCCCTGCCCGAAGTATGCTCAGTTGTGCTGACTTGGCTGTTTTCTGTGGCCACACTCCAAACCGCAGCTTTGACAAGGCTGGCTTTTTCAAACTACGCAGAAAAAAGCTGAACAGAGCTTTTTTTTTTTTATTATTATTTTTTAAATTGTTTTTCTTTCTTGTGTGCACGCATAGTTCCCTTTTGTTTGAATGTACCATTTCAGAGATACATTTTAAAGCACACCAGATCACTTGTTGAAGAACACAACTTGAGGCTTTTGTGTCCGATAGAGGAGAATATCTGGAACTATGAGTAAGACTAACTTCCAATAAAAGCTTCTTAAATCAGATCTAGAGCCAAAGAAATATTAATAAGCTTGAGAAGTTACGTTGGATTCCTAAAATAGATTGAATTCATGTAAGAAATTAATAACCGCTTGTGAGAAGTATCTGCAAGTTTTTTGCAACCAACTTTGATACAGTGTCTCTCTTCTTAATGCAGGCCAGGATGGCTCAGTTATCATATCATTTCCATTCTAGCAACTCCTATAAAGCAAATGAAAAAGGAGGACTTCATATTTTCGATAGCAGAAAGTAAAGGTGAACCCCTGTCCCTAGTGTTTACAGTACAGCTGTCAAAATGGCTTTAGCAGGGTGATGAAGCAGGTAAAATCCAAATTTAAGATGGTGAGCTAACAATACCAGCAAACCCACTTAGGTATAATTTTTTGTGTGTGTGTCTGTGTGTGTAATATGTGGTAGAGAAGTTTTATGGGAGAGGACACTTTTCAGCAAAGGATGTAATAGCATTGTGCAGTCTTCTGGGTGTTCTTTGGGTTTCCTCCACAGGAAGGCAGTTCCATGGCCATGCTCTAAAATTCTATGGATTTTGGTGCATTTCAGACCTTCATGGTGCTTCATGGTTCTTACTAAATTCACATCAATATTAGGATTGTGTCTTATAATGCGATGTATCCTTGTAAAGAAAGCAGTAGTAGGAACAGTTTTGGCACACTAGATGAAAACGATTGATCTTCCCCTTGGTTTTAGTGGCCTCTGGGATAAGGCCCTGTGGGAAATGGGAAATGTCTTCTAACATGGGAAACTCCCTTTTCTGGGACTTTGCATGTCATTTCAGCTTTCTGTGCCTGGTGTCCCTCAAAGTTAGCTGTAGTACTAGTTTCATGGATCCCTCATGCACTTGTGCGGTGAGTGCCTGCTTCTTGTCCTCCTGATTCCCAGATAGAACAGAGTTGTCTAAACAACAACTGCCTTGTATTAAACCCCTCAGTATCTGATCTGAGCACAAGGGTTTATGGCTATGTCTGTGATTCAGCAAGCATGAACACATAGATATTTATTTAATCGGGAGAAGAGAAGACTGCGTGGAGACCTCATAGTGGCTTTCCAATACCTGAAAGGGGCCTATAGGGATGCTGGGGAGGGACTCTTCATTAGGGACTGTAGTGATAGGACAAGGGTTAATGGGTTAAAACTTAAACAGGGGAAGTTTAGATTGGCTATAAGGAGGAAATTCTTTCCTGTTAGGGTGGTGAGGCACTGGAATAGGCTGCCCAGGGAGGTTGTGAATGCTCCATCCCTGGCAGTGTTCAAGACCAGGTTGGATGAGGCCTTGGGTGATATGGTTTAGTGTGGGATGTCCCTGCCCATGGCAGGGGGGTTGGAACTTGATGATCTTAAGGTCCTTTCCAGCCCTAACTATTCTATGATTCTATGATTCTATGATTATAATGTAAACTTGAAATTCACTTCTGATTTCTCTTGTTCACCTAGGATCTCATGTCTCCTGTACCTGATCTCATACAGGAATGCTGTTATGTTTGAACACAGGCAGGCATTTGTATGCACACACCGACACACAATCTCTTACTTTTAGTTAGAGAGTCAGAAAAAGCAGTGTTTCTTCTCTGAGATGCTGCCAGATAGCATGGGCCACAAAAGCCAGGGAGGATGCTAACAGCTGCTTGGTGCCTTCCCTCACTCAGCTCATTGCTGTGGCTGTGCATATAGAGCAATCAGTGCTCAAGCCTGACAGTGGAGCTTTACTGATGGACTCAAGTTCTGGTCCTTACTCTTTTAAATGTGGGGGCACAATTCTCAGATAAGCCCTTTCATTAACTATTTACGTTTTAAATAACCGAATCAGTAAAAGGTGGATTTTGGACTAATAATCATTGTATAGTGATGGGATTCTGAAGTGAGTAGCACTGTTGATAAGTAGAATTTCCAATATTAATTTATATATGAATAATTAAGTTACTTCCCCAAACACTCATGTAGGGCTACAATTTTACCAGTTCATAAATACTTCAGACTTCACTGTTTCATGCAATGATGCTATTTATTCTGATCTTTGCAAGCCAGGCTCCTGTGGGACCAATATGTGATTTTTCAGAAAAGTAACAAAACAGTCATCCTGGCTTTTTACCGGATTGATTTCCCTGATTCAACTATTTTTATCTCACTTATATGCTCATGCTATTAACAGCAGATAATAGAATGATGATTAGACATTAGGAAGAAGTTCTTTCCTGTGAGGTTAGTGGGGCTGTGGAATAGGGTGCCCAGAGAAGCTGTGGCTGCCCTGTCCCTGGCAGCATTCAAGGCCAGGTTGGAATGGACTTTGAGCAACATGGTCTAGTAGAAGGTGTCCCTGCATATTGCAATGGGCTTGGAACTGAATGAGCTTTAAGGTCACTCCCAACCCAGACCACTCTGTGATTTTATGAAATCACTCAGATATTTGGTAAAAAATTCTAGGATATATACATTATTCATGATTAAAAAAAAAAAAAAAGAGCAGGACGAGTTTGTCAGTATTTTAGACTGTGCTGAAAACCTTTTTGGTTGTTAACAGGCCATGCAGTTTCTTTACAAGTCGTTCTTGAATGATTATACTTCCCCAGGTAACAGAAGGCTGTCTTATCTGAAATAAAAGTGTAGGAGTTGCCCACCTGATGTATTTAGAAAGCAATACCAAAATAAGTTGATAGAAATTGCATCTGGTGTTGTCCATAAATGTTCCTGTCTGTGCTGAGGAAGGGGTAATTACCCTCACAAAAGGGCAGGCATTTCCACTGATTCTCTTCTGCCAGTTTGCTGGAACTCTGAAGAAGCCCAGTGAAAGAGACGCTGCAGGCAAAAATCAGTGAAGGCACGCAGGGAATCTGGCCACTAATGCCCTCAACTACAAATCTCTTCTTCAACCATATTTTCCATTTCTTTAGATTTTAAACCTAAAATTATAGCAGTAGTCAAGAAGACTTAAAGACACAATAAAGAATGCAGATTTGCGTTAGTTTCGAAAAGTTAATATTTTGAAATCAAAAATATATGGAAAATACTGTCACTGCTGAGATCAGGTTTAAAACTATTGTAAGGAAGTACTTGAAAGTGCAACACTTTTAATACATTCTGCACTTACTTGTATTTTATTTTTGAAGCACTGAGAAAACCAGGTAGCCTGAAAGGTGTCATGTGTGCCCCACTGCATTGAACATGAGGATTAAAGAGGTGAGATCACATCTGCAAGTAGCACAGTGACCTCAAAATCAAGTCAGATATTTAAAATTGTATTTCAAAAGAGTACTACTATAGTGTTAATTTAATGGCACAATTTCTATTTTACTGATTTCTGTTCCAAATTCCGTTAGCAGTTAGGTGTCAGGAGATTAAATCATTGTATTTTTTTTTCTTTAGCAGTACCAGTTTTCTGAATACAATATGAACATTTTCTCCCCTATCCCTTAAGGGTGAAATAATATAAAAATATAAAACATATAATATAATTTTTTTTTTTGCTTTCTAGAATTTTCATTCATGTTAAATGGTCTTAACAATTAAGTTTAACTGTCTGTCTCCAAACGGGCTACTTCGAAAATAAAGGAAGCAGCACTTGAATTTCCAGGTAGTGTGGCATTAAGAATCCAATTTGGGGTAGTCAGTTATGAAAAGAGAAGATTTCCATGGAATTTCAAGCTGTGGGACTGCATAGCTCCTTGATCATGTGGGCATGGCACCTGTGCCCCTTCTCCAAGAGAATTCAGACAAAGCTGATGTGCTTGAAATTTTCTTAGAGACATTGAATTTTTTGAACAGATCAAAACAGTATTTGGTATTGAATACTATAGATTCATACAAACAAAATGTTTTAAATTAATGTTTTCATGCTTAAATTTAAGTGGTCTTATTCATACAGCTGTGATGTGTCATGAACAGCAAAATAACAATTGAGAATTGGATTCCTAACTACTGTTTCTGACACAGAAGGGGACACTGTGATTACCGTGTTAGCAGCTGTTCTCTTCTAATGAAGGACACTCTTATGGAGAAATTGTACAGAATCTGAGAATAGTAAAATAAAGATATGTCCAATTAAAGGGAAGCAGGGATCTACCAAATCTTCCCTAAACCTACAAAGATTCAGAGGTCTGACCGAGTATTCTTATAGATTGGTTTCAAAACCATGTTTGTGTGATTTTCATTTGCTTTTTAGGAAAAGGTTATAGATCCTCTCAGGGAAATCATTGGGGCATTTTTTTGTAGGCAAAATTGGATGTGAGAGTACCCTCATATACGCCTAGAAGACATAAATGTGGCTCTTTCTGCTCAACACATTGCCATTTAAAGCTACAGCCTTGGCCCTTACTGTCCTGTGAAAAAGTTCTCTTAAAAATCACATTCAGGGGCTTAAACTAGCAGAGTTATTTGCTCTTCATAGATTCAACACCACGTTAGACAAAATATTAATGAGGATGCTCATGGAAAGTTCTAAAATGCATGCTCTAAAACTCCCTTTGTTTTCCTCTCACATTTTATGCATCAAATGGGAGACGGACAAATCAGGATTATAACAACCTTGTGTCAGCTGGAAATGTTTTCTGGAGACTTTTTTATAGCTTTCTTTTCTCTCTATTAAGAATAAAATAAAAATGGTGTTGTATTGGAAATGGCAAGGTTAAATAAAAACAAGAGCTTAGTATACTAGATACTGGACAGATGTATTGTGTTAATAAGGTATGAGCAGCATACGCTGTTGAGGGAGGGAAAGAAGTGAGCTCGTTGTCCAACAAGTAAGCATAAATCTGAATTGAAAGCTGAAAGATCCTTATTTTCAGCAAGACAACATTGATTGTTGTAGTTTAATAAGAGCATGTTTATGTATCGTCTTCTTGTAAAACCTGAGATCTGGTTTGGTGGACAGGTTAGTGATTTAGCACTTATATGAAGCAGATTACCTTTTGAATCACTAAGGCATTAGTTGAAATTATTGCAAGTTTACATAACTGTATCTAAGATTTAGTCTGGAGAATTGATTTGATTTGCCTGTGCGTTAGCTTAAACTAGATTACTTATTCACACAAAATGGCCCATTTCCCACTTACTCTGCTCATGGTGTTCTGCTTTCAGTTGTCACTGGTGTACTACAGAGGTTAAATGTGCCTTTCCAATACCAAAATCAGTTGTCTAGGCAGAATGTTGGAATCAGTTTCCCTATGCTGCTATCTGAGTCTTGCTAGATAACCTCAAGCAAGGAAGGCTTTCAGTGTTTTCAGCCTGCAGAGATAACAAGGAACACTGTATTTTCCACTAAGCTCTTTAAAACGTTTTTGAAATATTGGTGTTATGAAAGACAGATAAAGCTTCATCTGTTAACCTCTTCTGTAATTCTAAGCTATGATTACAAACCTCTACAATTGTGATGTATTTTTGTATTTATGACTCCTTTTTTTTAGGGAAAATTTCTTCACTGAGAAGGTGATTGGCTATTGGAACAGGCTTCCCAGGGAAGTGGCAGAATCACTGTCCCTGGAAGTGTTCAAAAAACATGAAAACCTGTAGATGAGGCCCTTAGTGACATTTGGTGACAATTGACTATTGAACTTGGCAGTACTGAGTTAAAAGTCGGACAATGATCTTGGAGGTGTTTTCCAACCTAGTCAATTCTATGATTCTACAACTGTATTCTGTGATTCTGTCCGGGCTCAACTTCACTCCTTCATCCCCAAGTCCTCTGCTTCCCACACTTCATGTGGCACAGGCAGATAGGGAACATGGGCTGGGGTCAGTCCATAACACTTCCTTACTGCTGTTCCTTGCTCCTCATGCATTTCATCCTTCTGGATGAGCTTGCTTCTGCATGGGGTCTTCACAGGCTGCAATGTGGATATCTTCTCCGCTGTGGAACTCTCCAGAGGCTGCAGGGGAACCCCTGTCCTGGTGCCTGCAGCTCCACTTCCCCTTCCTTCTTCTCTCACCTTGGTGCTCACAAGGCTCTTTTCCTCACTTCTGCTTCCTCACTCCTCACTTTTGTACAGCACTTTTTGCCCTTTATTAAATACGCTTCCCTCAAAGCACCATAGCCTCAGCTGAGCCTGGTGATGGGTAGGTTGGATCCAGCTGGAGCCAGCTGTGTCTAGCACAGGGCAGCCACGGCCTCTCCTCACAGCAGCCCCTGCAGCCGCTATGGTCAGCGCCTGTGAACCTGCACCCGGTACAGTGCTTTTTTTTTTTTTGTTGTTTAAAAATGTTTAAAATCGAAAGTTCTTCATACATCTGATTATCACTGTATGGAGCAGCAATTTAAAGAGCCTTAGGTAACGCAGCTGGTGTGTAGGTAATGATGTGTAGGCAAACCAAATAGAAAATTCAGTAACACAAGCTTTTTCTGCAGGGGGATCCTGCCTTTTCCTCATGAGAGGGAAGGAGCATAGGGCAGACCTGCATGAAACATGAAACCTTGACCTGAAATGTCAAAGTCCTGAATGTCTTCTGTTTAAAACCTCATCTATTTTATTCTGTTGACTTTGAGGGTTTTGTTGAACTGATTTTTAAAAGTGACACAGAAAATTTCCAGGTGAGGAAACACAGTTTTTAATGAAGTATTCCAAAATAGCTGTGTTTTGTTAAATTTAATTGTGCTTCAATTCATAAAAATGAAGTTTTATTCTCCTGTAGATACTTCAGAGAAAAATCCTCAGCCTTGACACTGTGTATCAACTATTTCCAAAATATTTAAATATGGGGAAAAAATGTATTTGCAGAAGCAGTAAGATTCAAGCCTTTATTTTTCTTTTTGTCCATCTTTGATATGGTCCAGACCATGAGAGATTGTACAGCATCCAACATGGTAGAAATCAGAGCAAATGGTCATAAGAGCAGCCTATATGTCTCTGTGTCCTCACCTCAGCCCACAACAAGGGGAGGAATCTTCCCTTGGTGCTGCAGAGGGGACCAGCTGTGGTTGCTCACATGGAATGTCTCCCAGACTGAGGAGAAATGCCTCACTGGCAGGCAGCTAGTCCACTTGCCTTCTGGACACTGCACAGCATCCCATCTTCCAGGAGCTTCTCTTTGAAGGAGGCACCAGGCAGCATGTCTCCGCCTTTGCAAGTGTAGGTCTGACCATGTCCCTGGATGTGCATTGCTCTGCACTGTATTGTTGTCGATTATCTTCCAGATCACTGTGACTATAACTTGATAGCAATGCTGAGTTCCTTCCCATACTGCAGGGAAGGAAAGAGACCAAAATGCTTCATGTCTTCAAATGTAATGTCAGAACAATGCACTTGCATGTTTTTAAGATTTCTGCTGGCAGTGACAGATATGTAAGTCCACAGAAACCTAAATGTAGCCTTGTGTAGCCTACAGATACATGAGAATGAACATTGTGCCTATTTAAGATATGATTTATATGAAACCAAGCTCAAAACAGATATCCAAGAAAACTATGATTCCAAAAGAAAGTCAGACACCAAGTGTGGCTGTGATATCTTGGGACTATAGTGATAACAGTAATGTAGATAATACATGCAAGCAATATGTATAATCTGTACAGTCTGTAATGCAATAAAACTATCTGAACAGACTCACCCAGGACATAGTACAGTGTGATCATCCTTTTTAGCAGGCAGATAGTTATGCGTTCTGAAGAAGCTGTCACCATGCTATTCATGGTGATTCATTGTTCTGTGGCGTTGAAATGCAAGATGTATTGTGCCTATTTTCAGTTAATGCCTTTTCTTTGCAGGTGTCTTGATTTATCTATATATCATTCTTTTGATTATTGCTATTGAGTAGGTAATCAACATACAATTTTTTCTAAAATATCTCTGATTTTGCTGCAGATCTGTTGTGCAGTTTCAGTGGGATTGACCATTTCCTTAGTGCAACTTCTGATTAGATGGGGTTTTTCATACCCCTTTTCATCAAGCATAGATCCGTTATATACAGCAGTGAAGAGATAATAATGAGGAATACAAGAGAAGGATGTCTGCTCTATCGTGCAATGATGGCAGGAGATCGATATGTAGGCTTTGGAGAGCTGTGGTCCACAATACAGAAACCTCTGCTTTGAGCAATTCCACCTGTGAAATAGCAGTGCTGGTTTACAGCCAAACATCTATTTATTTATATATTTATTAGTATCATTCATCAGCTTTGGCTTCAGGCTTGGACAAAAGCCACAAATTGCCATAGATTGCCTTTCATTTGTTTAACTAAATCATATTCATTCAGTCAGAATGCTGCAAGCGAAGAAGGAAATGTTAAGAAAAGTGACTCCTGAAGTTAGACTAATAGCTTCTATACAGACAATTAAACTTACAAGGAGATGCACATGGTGCAGACTTACTCTTGCCAAAGTTTCATGAGCAGGCATCTCCAGATTCTGGACGAAAATGTTGCACCACACTGTGTCAATCTGTGCTTCTAAGGCTGGCTGTCTCTTAGATGCATGGTCATTCATTAATATCAGAAGCTTTGCTTAGGCAGAACTACTATGCAACATATTGTGCATCACTGCGCGTTGCTCAAAGTGCTTAGGGCTAAATGCAGCTCTGGCAGGAACATTAATGTGTTCATTTTCTACTTTATTTTATTTTAATTAAGGAAAGTAGTAAAGTTGTTCAAAGCAGCTTGCATTAAATACACAAAATGCAACCCCTCAAACAAACTCACTTAAATATTCTCACAATCGATATGTTGTATGCCAAAGTGGTAAAGTAACTAAAGGAAGACTATTGCACTATGCTGTCTGAATGGATTTAAGAAATATATTGTAAAGCTCTTTATATTTACAAAATGATCTCTCCTTGTAATTATGATGTGCTTACCTAAACTCACTGTGCAAGGTCCTTGACCTTGATCCGTTGCTGAGAATGTATGTACATAGATATGTGTGTATGTGTAAATATACACATATATATAGGAACAAACTAGTGTGAACCTGTTGCACGCTTCAGCAACCTGCCCCAGTCTACATCTGAGAATACCTCTGAAGTGAGGAAAGATCATTACCCTTGTTTTAAGAATTAAACAGAGGGTCTATCTCTTCTCTCATGTCCCTTAAGAAGCCTCTGGCAAAGCATGAAATTAAACCCATTATTCACCAGTCTCACACTACAGCCGTAAACACTGACCTGAATGATGGACACACTGCAGTAGTCGTCAGTCTTTCATAAAAATTATTCATGATTTTTATCCCACATCTGTTAACTGTGTGTGACAAAATTCTATGACAGCTAGCACGACCAATGCGCTTTCTCCAAGTGTGCTAAAATTTCATCTATCCTGTGCTGACTCAGCCAGCCTTGACTACCCAGATAATTTGAATCTCTGGAAAAATTGGGTCTGTATGCATCTGTGAGGAGAGAAGATCTGGCGGACATCTTTGATCTCACCATTTCTAGGACTGAGATTAGGAATATTCAGCTGTGATCCCTCTGCAATATGACTAACATAGTCCTGGGACCAGATAAATTGTTAGGAACACTGACATTTAATATGCAGACCTGAACCATTTAAGTCTGGGGATAGATTTGCCTCTTAGATGAATGTATGTATGGAAGGGTCTTTTCTGGTTTGTCTAGCATTCAAGTCATCTTCATACATGCATAAGCATGATATTAAGTCATTACTGGGGACTCAGTGTGTATAAGTAATGTCATAATCATGCTGAAGTTCAACCACTGAATAATGCAGATATGTGCTTTTAGTGCAGTAGTTTTAATATCAAAGAACACACCTATAACTGTGATAGAATAAAGCATTTGTGGGTTTGGCTAGCCTCCCATAAAGTATCATAGTTAGTAAAAATAAGTGTCAGGCATGCTTCACGGATAATAAAAACTTTATTGGGTAAGCTACAGCTAATTTTCTCCGGAGATATGTCAACACCATTCCATCTAATTTAATCTGCAATTGCAGTAATATATGATCATGGTGTACACATCAGCAACTGTGTACCAGGTTGTGTGGTGCACTTTTCCTTTCTAAGTGCTACTTCCTAGTGTCCCTTCACTCTGACTTTGATTAATAAGTAGCACAGCTAGTGAAAAACATTAATAATTTCCCATTCTCATTGCCTTGTTTGGGAAATGGGTAAGGGGTACAGGAAAGGGGAAAAGAGGCTTCAAATTACTGTATCCTTTTCTGATTTTATAACAGAGTCTGTAAGTAGTCAGGAGGAGGGAAGCTGTGATCACAGTGAAGGATGTGAAGCTAGAGTATTTGAGGTCACATGGCTCTTTTGTCTTTTCCTTTAGGTGTAATACAGGAGAGTTTAAGAGATCCCTAAAACAGCTGCCTAACATTATGTCCTTCAGAAAAACATGCTTTTGTTGGTATCTCTTATTCCTTGAGTAAAATTTACTTGTATGAGAAATGGCCTTAACATCACTAAGACTAATTATGTGGACAAGAATGGCACATATAAGCAAAGGTATAAGATGATATTAGTGGTTATCTGAAGCCCAAAAGTTAATTGCACAGGCATTGCATTAGTTCTCATAAGAATGAAAATAAATCCTTTCTTAAAAATTTCTCACCCTCCTTACAAAAAAATCAGCAATGTTACCTATTTCTTATCATCTTATGCGTATCTTCTAAGATGTTTTCCTTTTGCATGTGTACCCATCAATTTAAACTTTATTTCTTGGAGACCTTTTGCAGGCAGAAATGTTATCTGTGATCCTGTCTGTGAAAGTGACTGTAAGCAAGTTCACTGCTTTCAGCCCTGGTGCATAGGTTGGAGAACCTGTAGTATAAAATAAGCATCTATACGTTCACCCTCTTCTGAGTTCCTGTCTTTTCACAAATGTTAAAAATTACACCTGGACATGAACGAACCACAATCACTCTTACTCCCATTTTCATGTTTTCTATCAATTTTGGCAACTGACTGAAAGATGCCTTGCTTTATGAATTAAAGGATTGCTTTATGAATTAAAAGATTGCTTTATTAATTAAAGGATTGTCTCTGTTCTTAGATGCATTCTGATGCAAATCTACAGAGAGCTATAGAATCTGTCTGCATCCTCTGGCAGAGATGTAATGCCTGGATGTTTGTTATGAAGATCAGAACTAATAAAACTGACGTGTCTTTTTAAGCCCTTAATTCTTTTTTAGAGCTGGGAGGTTTCATAGTTTTTATCAGTTTCTTTAATCCTCATCTTCCTGACTAAGCAGCCTTAAAGCAGCTAGTTATTGTGGAAGAGTTAGACACCACCATGGCATTGTGGTACACAATGCACCAGGAAAAGACCTCTTTATTCTGAAGGACCTTTTCTCTTATGGAGCTTGACATGCGCTTTCCTGAAGCAGCCCCCAGAGAGGCTCCTAAAACTGCAAGGACCTCCAGCCAAAATTTAACCACAGTTGTCAACTTTAGTCTGCTTGAATAGCACATGCAGGAATGTATTTAACTTGTCTGTACCCCAGGTGATGAGGCAGCGTGACAGTTCTGCTCTTTGGTGGAAGTGGAGCAGAAACTATGCGATGGGGAAGCTGCTAACTGATAATTTCCCTGGCATTTTTATTTCAGTAGAAAAGGAGGTAGAGTTATCTCTGTCACTGGGGTAAGGGACATCTTTAGGAGAGGACCTGAGGGTGCTGATGTCAGTTCAGCTGGCAGACACTGTCCCTGAGCTGCTATAGCCAGGAATGGGTAGAAAATCAGGGAACAGCAACCCAGCTTGTGAAGCTACCAGCTGACACAGGTCTCTTGGTCACATACGAAAAGAGCCCTCTGCCTCTAGCTTCAGATCTGGCATAAGGAGATGAGCCTTTTTAAAGGATCCTGTGTGTGGGTTCAACTTCTTAAAAATAGTCACTGCAGCTGCATGCTGTGAGTCTCTTGTTCATTTGAAGTAAGAAGGATGCTGAGCAGGTTTAAAGCATAGTGTCTTATAGAAGCAACATCTCCCTGCTACCTTTAATTCTCCCATGGACACCTTTTACACAGGCCAAGGCAGGGTTCTGAATATGGGGCAATATTCATATGAATGCGTAAGTACTGCATCTAAAGCAAGTGTGAAAATGGTACCAAGAATTAACAGCACATTGAGTAGAGCTTTCAATTATTCACTGACAGCCTACTTATATTCCTTTTCAGTGTTATACTTAGAAGTGTAACCATGCATTTTCTACAGATTTTATGGATTAGAAAACCATAAGTTTAGCCAGTCCATAAATTAATCCTGATGTATGTTAAGTAACTCATCTATAAAATGGAAGCTTCCTATATGGAAAAGGAATGATTAATTTTGTTTTCCTGGTTAAAAAAAATCCCTCAGGTGCTTTTCTGTTTTCTGCTGAAGCTGAAATTTTTTAGTCCTCTGACAATGTCTTACACCCTCCAATATGTCTTGTTTCTATGGAGACACCAATGAACTGCAGCTTGCATTCTTCTGCATATCACAATACAAGGTTGCTTCAGAAATTTCCCTGTGCTTCACTCTCTTCTCTGTTAATTAGAAATTAATCAATAGGTTTGGTGCTCTTGTCTCGTACACTTACATATGCATGCACAGACACATATGACCCCTGTGACTGTGAGCCAGCCTATAAACACAAGGTATGCTTTCAAAGTTTTATTTTACAGAACGGTACATTTTGTCTTGACACTTATAAGACCATAATTCTAAGCTGTATTGGGGGGGGGGGGGGGTAGAGATGGATATCTTGTATGCAATAGATGAGATGGGAGGATTTTATGACACTTCGTGCTTTTTAATAATGGGAAGGACATGTGGAGTTCTGGCATGTCCTTAAAACACACTGTTGGCATCTTTGAATTTATTCTCTTACTATTATCTGAGTTATTGTTTGGCTTCATTGTATGGCCTCCCTCCTAACTTTTATGTGAAATTTAATTCCCCCCCTAATCCCTCCCATCCTCAATGGTGTGTTATTTCATCATGGTTCTGTAGCTCCAGTTCTTCAGGCTATATCTTTCCTCCCCTGTGTGTGCAAGGCTTCCCCTTTGAGACAGTGGAAAGTAAACGCTTGTGTGACAGAGCACAACGTGTTTGCAAAGAGCACAAAAAAAAGAAATAATGTAAATTCCTTTATTATTATTAAAATGTACTATGAATTAAACAGTGTTTTTAGTTATTAAGAATCAGTGAGACTTCAAGTTGTATGCTCCTGTTAGTGAGCCCTTTGAAGTCAGTAACAAGCCTTTTCTTCCTGCAAGGTAGTCTGTATTATTTTCTCCCTGTTAAATTCAACAGGTAAAAGAGCAGCAGGCTATGCTGGTGCCCTGAGCTCATATCGTACTGACGTTCATTTCCAGTAACAATTCAAAATAGCATTTGCAGAGGCCTCATGACTGATAAATGTTTACGTGAACCAACTGGTGATGGCAACAGATTACATCTAATGCTTAGTTTATGGAGTCGTGCCAAGATGTATGCTGAGTAACCTTTTTCTCATTTTTGATTGTGCTACACAGCTGTCTGTCTCCTCTTGCTGTCTCATATTCTGATTGTTGTCACCTCTAGACAAAGAATATATTTTTGTCTTCCTTTTTGGTTTTTTGTTTTTTTTTTTTTTTCAATTTATGGACTTTTATGAAGTTGAACTGTAGTTTTTAAATGCTACAACTAGTAATCCAATGAAAAGCAAAGAGTTTTGGTAATACACTCACTGCTGAACTAGTATTTCTTTCCAGTGTGTTTTTATATATGCTTATACGTTCATACATACAGATATATGCATATGCTTGCCTTTTGTTATCTTTTTTATTGTCAAACTGAAAAGCAAAAAATACAATTAAAGGAGTTTTTTATATGTGGTTTCAGAAAGAATGCTTTGTTTGAATGCTATTGAATCCTGGGCTGCACCAAAAGCAGCACGACCAGCAGGTTGAAGGAGGTGATCCTGACCCTCTACTCTGATCTCGTGAAACCTCACCTGTGGTATTGTGTGCAGTTCTGGTGTCCTCAACATAAAAAGGACACGGAACTGTTGGAACAAGTCCAGAGGAGGGCCACGAGGATGATCAGGGGACTGGAGCACCTCCTGTATGAAGACAGGCTGAGCAAGTTGGGGCTGTTCAGCCTGGAGAAAAGAAGGCTGCGTGGAGACCTCCTAGCAGCAGCCTTTCAGTATCTGAAGGGAACCTATAGGGATGCTGGGGAGGGACTCTTCATTAGGGACTGTAGTGATAGGACAAGGGGTAATGGTTTAAAACTTAAACAGGGGAAGTTTAGATTGGATAAAAGGAAGAAGTTCTTTAAAGTGTGGTGAGGCACTGGAATAGGTTGTCCAGGGAAGTTGTGAATGCTCCATCCCTGCCAGTGTTCAAGGTCAGGTTGGACAGAGCCTTGAGTGACACGATTTAGTGTGAGGTGTCCCTGCCCATGGCAGGGGGGTTGGAACTAGATGATCTTAAGGTCCTTTCCAACCCTAACTATTCTATGATTCTATAAATATTTATTGCACTCTTGATTTATTTCAACTGTTCAGTATTTTTGTTATTAGACAGAAAGTAAGGTTTAACCTTTAAATGGACTAGAGCATTACTGCTTTCTCAAGGATAATAATGGTAGCTATGCAAGCTAGCACATAATGGGTAAATATATCCTTGCTTTTCACAGAAGCTACTGGAGCTGGAACAGAGATGAACATAGCTTATTAAATATAGCTCTTATGAAGACTGCCCTATAATTACTGTGATTTTTCTTTGTATCATTATGATCATAGGCTGATGAAAACAATGAATATTGTGTTTTCCAGAGGCCAATAACTATTCAGCTGTATAAAGAGATCATACCTAGAGTAACAAGCCTTTTAGTTTTCTTTGAGTAGTCTATGTAAATAACACACTACAAAGGTTAAATAGGTCTTTTTACCAAAGCTCATTCTTTCACTGATAACACTTAAATACAGGAGAATGCTCCAAGGAGGACCAAGAACACTTCATTCCATACAAATCTCAGACGCATCCATGAGCAAATCTTTTGATACTCTTTTTAATTGAGACTTGTTTTTAATGTATAAAAAGGGATCTGCTGAATTATTTGTGTGTCTGGAAGTATTTTCTGAGGTGAAAACCTCAGACTGAAATGACCTATACACCCAAAATGTTATGAGTGCAAAAATGCCCAGTTGTCCTTTGCTATCAGCTCTGACACTTCACAGATCCAAAATAGATCCAGGTACCTGGATTCAAGTATTTTCCCTATTTTCTAACCCATGAGAGATTTCCATGCTTTTGGGTACTAAAAGGAGAACAAACAGCAAGGGTGTATTCTTGTGATCTAAATTGTCTCCCCAGGTCTGTGTTGATATGACTGGAAAGGCAGAAGACCTTGATATAGCTGCTCTATGTCAGGAGTATCGAACTTGAGTTTCTCAGCAAAGACCTTGGCCAGTGCTGAAAGTCCATCATTTTCAGGAGTGCCCTTGCCTGTGAAGCTTTCCCCCTTGTGTATTTACCGATAATTAATGTTTCAGGGGCCAAAATTTGGACAGTTAAAAATTTAGCTGCTAGTGTCTACTCAGTAATGTAAGACAATAATTTCATTTTCTTGGTTTCAAATTTCATGAGACAATTGAGGTGCATTGGAACTGAGCAGTGTTAGTTTCAGACTTTCAGTATGAAGAAAGCATGCTTGAGAACAATCAGTAATTTCAAAGACAAAGTTAGAGTTTAAAAGTCATTGCTGTTCACTGTTGTGCTTGTAGAGCTGGAAGGAGTATAGGGACGGGCATGTCTGAGATCAGGGCTGGGTACCTGCCTTTTCAAGCAACCTTCCTTCTGCAAACCAAGATAGCTTTGTACTAAAGACATTAGTTTTGTTGCCTTGGCTACATGTACTCAAAGACTTATCTCAAGCCTCACGTTCCTGGTGGTTGTTATACCTTCTAATTTCTAGCCTAATTTATTCTCAAATGTCTGTTTGCAGGTCACCCATAACTATTAGGCAAAATAAGTCTTTTCCTTGTCTGTGTTTATTTGGTTTTGATGTTTAACAGAGAGACACCTCTCGTGATTCCCTTAGTTATGCTGGAAACGTATTTGAACTGTTTGTGTCTGTTGTACATTCATATAAATTCACAGTATATGTGTCTATTTAAGTAAATAATATTATCTTCTATTTAATATTATATGCTTGTTATCATGTACCCTCCTGATCAGCTTTTAAGCAATGTAATGGTTTTATCAGTTGCATGGATTTAATTCAAATGTCTCAAATCTGTAAGGGTAAACTATGGTATGAAATAGGGAGGATGAAAAGGTAAGTAGAAAGGAGAATTGAAGCAAATAGTTTAAAACCCATTCTGAAGCAAACCCAAACTTTCCTGTAGGTTTGGCTTAAACAGGAGGAAATACAGAAGCAGTCAGCTTTGCTATGCCAAGGTTTCCCAAATGGAAAACAACAATTAAACATCAGTCAATTCTACAAATAATAACTTATTGAAACCAATTAAAATTAATGATTTTGACAAATGGGCTTTTAGACCTTGCTTAGAAAACTTGGCTGATGACACATTCTAGTTGTCCAATGAACAACTATAATGATTGGTCTCTGTTTCAGCCTTATTTAACAGTTTCATTAATAGCATTAAAGAAAGCAAGTGAACAGCATGTTAATGAAGTTAGCAGATGATGTAAACAGCAGGAAACAGAAAATAGAAGATACTTAGAGATTAGAAACATGAGCAAGAGGAGTTATCAATGTATCATATTCAGATTGAGTAAAAAGAGAAGCTAATGCAGCTGGGATAAATTAGTTCAGAACTGATTTTATATGTCCAATACATATTAACATATACAGAAATATACACACTAAATTACAGTATTTTTTTTTTTCCTCGGTTGAGGAAAGTCTAGTTTGCAATCAGTGTAATACCTAAAAGGGCAATTCTGCCTTTGGACGAATATGTAGATACATTGTGTAGAAGAGCAGATAGATAATTATAGATTCACACAGTCAGCTAGGTTGGAAAAGACCATTAACATTACCAAGTCCAACCTTTATCCCAGGACTGCCAAATCCACCACTAAGCCATATCAACAAGAGCCTCATTTACACAGTTTTTGAACACTTCCAGGGACAGTGATTCCACCACTTCCCTGAGCAGCGATTCCAGTACCTTTTGGTGAATATTTTTTTTTCTAATATCCAATCTAAACCTCCCCTGGCACAGACTGAGGCTGTTACCTCTTGGCCTACCACCTGTTACCTGGGAGAAGAGACCAACCTGCACCTCACTATAACCTCCTTTTAGGTAGTCGTAGAGAGTAAATTCCTAAATTTTGCACAAATAGGTGGATTGTAGGAGCAATTTGCCGTTGTTCAAGAAGCAACAAATAAAAATCAGTGTTTGAATGACTGACTTAAGAGGAAAGACTGAAATGTAATGACTGAGCAAACAAGGAATGGAGAGGAAGACTACTATAATCTCCATGCCTTAAAGATCTATAAACAGTTAGAAAAAATATTACTAATTTAACATTACCACTAATTTGATATCATATTATGATATCATTGATATCATCAGGAAAATGTTCTTTATTAGGTGAAAGCAGCCTCTTACCATATTACAACAAGAATTAAAAAATAAATACTTTGAGGCTGTAAAGCATAACCTAGTGTCAATCAAGGGAAGCCTGAAATAGGCTGTAGGCTGACACTCACTGGCATATGGAAATGCTGAGTCTCTTCAACACCCCTCAGCATGAATGCGTGTTGCAGTGTCCCGAAATTGTTAGATCTAACCTATTTTTTATTTTTTTTTAATCCTCCCCTTCCCTAACAATATTAAAATCATCGGAGAGGAGACTTCCCAACTGCTCCATTCAGTAAGCCCAGTCCCACACAAGCTCTAAAATACTTCCCCTTCCCTGGTGTGGTGACATGCATGCTGCAGGCAGACTGACAACTGCCTCCTCCAGTTAGAAGCTAAAATCTAATACCCTTCTGAGCTCATTTAAAATGTGACTAACTCGATTCTCAGCTCATGCATTGTCAAATCCCACTTGGTGAGCCTTTTTCCTGTTCCAGCTGGAGATGAGCCCATGCTGGAATTTGGGAATCTAGATTTTATGTTCCAAAACTGAGCAAAGTGGCTCGGACTCATTTTTAGCCTTAGTCTCCTAAACTTCAGTCATGTCTGTAAGTAAAATGCTGAAACACTAGTTGTCTGGGAAAACTAAATGAGTGATGATTCTAAGAGAAATGCTGTGGCTACTCAGTGCACTAGCTTCCAGCTTTTTGGTGCTGTTCCCAGAAATGCTTCAACCATGCTGAGGAGCTCAATTCTCTAATTAAAAAAAAAAATTGTATCAAATATTTTTCAGCTTTACACTCTCAAATTAAAGCTTAAAAACCTCCAAGGAAGGAAAGGAGGCCAGATTGGAGGGGGAGGAGGTGAGAGGAAGGAAACGGGTGGAGAAAACCACTATATTCCCAAGATGCAAGGAAAGTTGAAAAGTAGAAGAAAAAATATATTAAATCAGTGTAAACTAAGAGGTAAGTTTAAGGCATTTTTTTACATTGAATGTATGTTTTGTTGGGGTATTTTTAGCAGTAAAATCCTGTATACTTTAAAAACATTTCAAATACATTGAATTGAGGTAATTGCTTTATTTTCAATTTCTTCTGCTATAAGCTTGATTTATATTTTTATTAAGACCTATCAAAGGATGTGTTGTGATGGGATTTTGCTAATTTTCTGCTGTTGCTGGTTAAAACTGTCTATTACCTTACCAATGACCTACTTGAAGTGAAGCAACATCCCATGGCAGCAGGCAGGGTGTTTTGTTGTAGAGCTCAGCTGAGAAAGTTAATTGTTTATGGAGATTTAATGGGCATCATGCTCCTACTTACCTACCTCACTGTAATTCAGCAGTGGATTGGTGTAGCTTAAGAAAAGAGCCTCTGAAGTAATAGATTTTGGTATAGTTAGGAAGATAGTTGATGTGGGTTCTTAACTTGAGATCAGAGCCGTGACTTACATTGTTTATTAGTGTTGTTGTTGTTATTGTTACTTGGTGTACTGCCTATATGGGGGTGGTATAAGTTAAGTTTTGATCAGAGACAGCATGCCAGCAGCTGAATAGTAAAGTCTGGTGTACTTAAAAGCTCATTTATTACTGGGATGTTTGCTGCTATACTGCCAGGAGCCTGCCAGAGATACAACAGAATAAAAATATTGCTGATTAATATGACTGCTTGTGTTGTAACACCATGTGGTACTAAAGACTTTGTCACAGATGAATTTAGAAAGGAAGGGAACAGAGATCTGGAAAAAGTAGAGGCAGGTATAAGGAGGTTCTGCATAGTTGTATCAGCAGGGCAGAATGGGGAGGCAGAGATATTCCTGTGCCCTCCAGTATATATCTAGTGCTTAGTGCACATACGGACCAGGTTGTTGGCAGCACTTTTCTCTCTGAAGGTTGGGAACAAGGTAGGGCAAGTGTGTGACAGCTGCTGTAATGGCAAAGACCAGAGCTCTCAGTAGCTGGTGGTGAAGAACAATACAGGAGAGGGGGTTTGCAAGAAGTGTTGCTGCCTTCCTCTCTGATCCTTGTTGAGCTTCTGCTGTGTCTGGTCCTTGCAGGCTGGAGGTAGTACTTTGCTTAAAAGCTTGTGATGTCTCAGTTGTTCAATGAAGTTATCCAGTCTTGTTTCCTAACCTGTTTACATTATTAATTTCAAAAACGTTATAGAGATGGGTTCTATAAATTAATCACTTGTCTTTGTTTTAGGCCTCCTGTTTGAGGATTTTACAGACTGCCTCAAGTGGTTTTACTGTGAAAAGTGAATAGTGTATCTGTGCTTATCATTACCACCTTAAGATGTCTAGTTATAGGCTGAAAAGTTGTGGTCTACTTAGATTCTCCTCCACTCCATATGTCTGGTCATCCTTGTCCTGCTCTGTACATAAAATGTATAGCTATGCTATGTTTCTTCAGTGATTCAGATGAAAATGTTAGTGGTTTGCTGCCTCCCAAAGACACGTCTGTCTAAAGACCATCTCCCCTGACTTCTGTCACCATTTAGCCTTCCTTAACTTTTCTAAATTTTTTTTCAGAGTTGAACTGTATGTTTAAATATTTTTACACATAGCAGTTACAAATATGCATGGCAGCTGTGCACTTGAATCTATTATAGATGAAGAGCTGGAATTCCACAGTATTTGTACTATTTTTATTCAGGTACATCCTGAGAATTTAGTATCAAATGGCCTAATTCTGCTCTAACTGACACTAAAGCCAGTAAGTTAAGCCAGAAAGTCCTACCAGACTCTATAGGACCAGACCTGGTCCCACCTACTAGAGAACAGAGATTGACACCACCTTCAGAAATGTTCTGAATTGTGCATGGAGTTAGATAATAAGAAGTGCATCTTTTACCTTTTGTAGGAGAGGAGGAAAGTAACCACAATTGTATTGTGGACTGCAATCATAGGACTGAGGGGAGCTAGAAAATGGTGATGGCTGAGGAATCATAGGATGGATGAGAGCTGTGAGGAGTAGGCAGGGAGAGCTGGCAGGCAGCCCAAGAGTAAGGAGGGTGAGAACAGAGCCCTCCAGGCAGGCAGGCAGGCAGGCAGGCAGGTAGCAGCTGCAGTTGCAGACCCCCAAAGGTGGCAGGGGTGCCACTACATTAGTCAGATACTCTGATGTCAGAAATTCTTCAGACATCCAAAAGGCCTTGGACGACTATGAAGGCGAATAGGAATTTGCTATCCCAAGGCACCTGTGCGATTTTCAGCCTTAAGATGACTCAACAGAAATAAAGGACAAGGTAGAAATTGTGCAGGACAGACTAGACAGCTGATGATTCCAGCAGTCTTTATTTTGTTCTGTATAGATTAATGGAAAGCATTTTCCTCAGATATCTAGAAACCACGACCTGTATTTTAAACAGAGTCTTAAATAAATAATTAAATGGCTATTTAGTCACAACTCCATCACCAGACAAAATTATCCAAATGAAGAATAAACCATAATGATATCCTTCCCAGTACCTGGCATTTGTTTTTGTTCTTTCCCTTGTGTGGACATTTTGAACAGGAAGGGATCCCTTTTAAGTTGATACTGTTTAGTATGGGACTAGAAGAAACAAAATGTTTAAAATAGGTTCTCTGTAGCACTGTCGAGAGTTACCTGGTTTGGACATTTTCTTAAAGTCGGATGATTTTGCTCATTGCTAATGCAACAGGGTAGAAGTGGAGGTACAATCAGGTCATTAAAAAAGCCAAATGTGAAAATGACTCATTTACTTGCAGCAGCCCAAACAAGTTGATGTGTTGTTATTGATACATCATTTACCAGGTGTGTTGCATCATCTTCACTTCACAACAGATGCTAAACGTAGAGTGTCATGAAGAAATTCAAGCTGGCATTAATAACGTCATGCATGGCAGCACTTTGGGAAAAAAAAGCTGCCTCTGATGCTGCTTATTAGAGGATTTATACAAATGTGCAGAAAGAATCTAGCCAAGTAACGGCAAACTGAAGTAACCTGTTACTATGAGCCTTGCTAAATCCTCTGGCTGCCCAACCTAGATAGGCAATACCTGTCTGACTCCGTCTCTGACTAGGACAAGGCAAGTCTTATCAATGCTTCAACAGTTCACCCACTCCAGTATCCAACCAGATGCAGCTGGGTCAGATCGAATGGTAACACAATGTTTCGAGCAATTTCGGGCTCTTTGACATGAGTTTTGCCGACAGTTCTGCTGGTAACTGGAAATACTAAAGGTTTTCTCAATGTATGATACTAAATTCTGTCCATTTCCTAGATCATGCCAGAAGTGCATCTTCTCCCTATTACTATATTACCTATCCTTGTGTTAAGTATCACTAGATGCCTAATTTTTTCACTTTCCAGACAGTGTGTATTCTTCCAGGTTCACTAGGGTTAGAAAATAGATGGATGTGCACAATGGTGGAGAAAAGGACTAAACACCTTTCCTTTTAGAAACTGATCCAGACAGTCAGAAGATGCTATGCATAAAGCATAGTAGATTACACTTCATGAAAGGTAGAAAGGTTTGAATGCTGAGTGAATTGGAAAAAGCAAAACATAATTTCTTGCTATATTCTTCCCAGCCAAAAAGTCCCAAAAGATCCTCTATTCTCCACAACCATTTCTATCCCTGTAGGGAATGCCTCTGTCTCCCCAGGCAGCCCTTCCTGTTTCCCCAGTAGGTCCTTCCTGGTCAAGGAAACTGCAAGTGCGGCTCTGTAGTCACAGCAGATGTTAGGAACCCACAAAGTTCCCAGCGTGAACTTCATCCCCTTGCTTTTTATCACTGCCGGGAACACAGACGGAAATAAGATGGTCACTTTAATATAATTCTTATTTCTGAAGAAAGTGTATTAAAGTGTCCAATCTTCACTACATTTTTCTTCATGGTCTTGCACATTCAGAGGTGTAGTTCAATGCAAATCTGATGTGTGGTTCTCTGTTCTGGCAGTGTATAGGCACAATGTATTCCACTGCTGGGTCTGGTTTGCTTCCTGGCTATAAGACTTTTTCCTTGAAAGAGTGTAAGTTGAAGGGGAAGCAAGAAGTACTGAAAATTGTTTACTATCTCTTATAAACAAATAATGTTTATTTTTACAGAATAAATATTTCTGAAGTCAAGGAAGAAGCTTTAGCACAAAACTTGAGGGGAGTTTTGTCAAATTTCTCAGCAGAACAAGTGTTCTAAAGAGCAGCTTTCATGTATCCAAGAGGAGCTGAACATTTAGTTGTAAAGTGACTTCCAGATTTTGGGGAAATATACTGTTATTTTCTGTGGATGTGACACTAACGTACCTATCAATATTAAACGACTAATGACGAACATCCATCCTGACTTTTATGGCCATTCAAGATGCACTCCAGTGCTCTTTTTCCCATGGCTCTTGTGAGCTCTCATGAGCTATAAATAGGCAGGGAAGTGATTGGCATTATAAGCTGAACTTGTGGGCAAGGAAGGGATGGATTTGAAAGGAGTTCTGCTTCTTAATTCTCTTATGGCATCTATGCTTGGATTTGGATAGATGAAGGAATCTGCTCTTGGTTTGAATCAGTGAAGAAGTATTGGTTGCCTGGAATAAAGAGGAAGTTAACTTTTGCGATAGTTGCCTTCCCCTTCAGTGTAGCTTAGCATGCTTAGGTAGGCCACAAGAAACTGCAAATTCCTTCTGCAGAGGTAAACTGTGTAACGAAGAAAGAGAAAAATATTTTGATGGGAAAACAACTTATGTACTATTATCATTTTATGCTTCTATAAATGGAATAATAAAGCAGGACTGAAGTACCTTTCTGACCATGCAGTGATCTCTAAATTTATGTACAAAAATGAGTTATTTGAAACACTGGCCAATTACCTCACTCCCCAGTGGCATTCAGTAAAAGAAGGATTAGCCAAGAAACAGTTGACTGAACCTTCAGTTAATAACCATCTTTAAAAGGAAATAGGTTGTGGCTATAAGCTTGCTATATTATTACCATCTTTATTTAAGGAAATTGCCTTGAGTGGAAAAGACTTTCCTTGCCAGCATTTGCCACAGAAAGCTGCCTTGTGAATGCAACCACAGCACAAACATTAGCACAAAGTTCAAGATTATCAGGCAAGAAATACTGTACTGACCTCCAGTGCCAAAGGTGTCTTTGAGCTTTTCAGTTTTCTTGTGGGAACACAATCAAGATTTGGGCTTTTATGCTGGGAATGCATGTTCAGATGATGCTTTAAAGTGGAATTATTTGATAGAATCTTAGAAATAGTTGAGTTTGAAAGGCATCCCTGGAGATTTTCCAGTCAAAGCCTACCTGATCAAAGCAGGGTCCTGAGTGGGTTACCCTTGAAACTGTGTCAGTCAGGTTCTGTGTATCTCGAAACATGTCATCTCCAAAACCACTCTGGGCAACACACTCCAGTGTTTGATCCACCTCACAATGAATGTTTTTTCTAGTTTTTAAGTAGAATTTCCTGTTCTGGGCCCCTCAGTTCAAGAAGGACAGGGAACTGCTTGAAAGAGTCCAGTGCAGAGCCACAAAGATGATTAAGGGAGTGGAACACCTCCCTTATGAGGAGAGGCTGAAGGAGCTGGGTCTCTTCAGCTTGGAGAAGTGGAGACTGAGGGGTGACCTCATCAGTGTTTACAAATATGTAACGGGTGGGAGTCAGGATGACGGAGCTGGCGATATGGCGATATCCAATGGCGATATGGTTTAGAGCAAGGTGTCCCTGCCCTTGGCAGGGGGGTTGGAACTTGATGATCTTAAGGTCCTTTCCAACCCTAACTGTTCTATGATTCTATGAAATTAAATACAAAAGGCCTGGAAGTTAAATGTTCTTTTGTCAAAATAAATGCTAAAGCCCATGCTGAAGACCCAAGAGCATGGTAGCAAGGACTGACATATCATACTAAGACTCGTTTTTACCAACTATAATTTCTTTTGTAAATTCTGGAGTAACTTGCAACTTACTCAAATTTTTTAACTAATTTCCTCTCAGGTGAACATTTCCCACTGGTTCCTTTATATGTGGACTTTCTCTAGATAAAAATGTCAGTGGAATAAAAGAAGGGAACATTCTAGCTGTGAAAGAATAGGAATTATCTGTGAGAGTGGGAAGCTTGAACATCTTGGAGGTTTTTTTTCCTAATGCTTTTTAGCATATTTTTCTAAAAAGCAGATGCTTCAAATATGAGAGCCCAAAACCAGTCATGTGGCAGGACCTTGCTAGAACAGTAAAAGCTGTCAAAGCTAGCAAAACTGTATAAAGTACATGTTAAAGCAGAACATGATTTTGTGCTCTCTCAGCAGTTTAGGCATGTCCTTGCTGGTCTACTCTTTAGAATTTTTACTCATTTTTGGTGCAAAAAAGGCAGTAAAAAAGCCACTGGAACATAATCGTTAGTTAATCTTTTTTAACTCTGTCATTTATCATCTTTCCTTCCAATCTCATCAGCATTTGAGTAGAATAATTGGCACAACAGGGTATAGCTTTCAAGTAACTTTATTGTAAAATATTCTTTAAAACAACTCCGAATAAAGATGTCTGTGGTAGACACAAACCCAGTATATTCAGGAAACATTGGAAGCATGTAGTAGAGGGCTGATTAATATGATTGCTAGATAAAATAAGCACTTAGGTTCAATGCTTCCAGATTTCTTGTAAAAATATAGACATATGGAAAGTAGACAAAAGAATTCAGAATAAGATTTTAAATAAAATCAAACCAAAGATGTATTACTGCATATGCTGTATAAGCATAGATGCTACTGGGAAAACAATTGCTTCATCATCATTGATTCAGTCAGTCAATGGATACTTGAGACAGTAAATCAGTGGAGTCTGTCATTATAGAGAGCTCATTATGAAACAATTTCAGAGGTTAGATGTAAAAACCTGTCATATGAGTTTAAGTGAAGAATAACTATTAACTTTTCTATATTCATCAAAGGCACAAAGGCCATGTTTAGGTTTTCTAATGGTTATGAATAAACTGCATTTTTATTAGTTATCACTCCTAAACAGCATTGCTACAATCCAAGCAATAATTACAAAATGTTGATGGCACCTCCTGAATACTGAACTGACTATGCAGGATTGCATGTATTTGCTTTGAAAGAATGATAGACTCATCAGTCTTGAAGGAAAGTGTAAGCTGAAAATATGAAGATATGAGCTAACCAGTTGTGGAGCTTCAGATATTAGGGGGACTTGATTTCAAAGAAGATAGACCAGCTATGAATCTCATCATTCACAGCTCAGAGAACACTTACACCATCTAATCTCTCTTACTGCACTGCAGGAATTGTCACCCTGGTATGTTTTCATAATGCTTTTTGCAGTTTATGCGAAGGCATTTAAAGGGTTCTATAATTTTTATAGAAAGATTATTCCAGTAAATTTCGCTGCTAGGTATGACTTCCCAATAATCTCTAATTAGTCTTAGCTCAGCTTCTCCAAAAGGGGGCAAACAAACAAAAAAAGAGAAGATAACAAGTATCAATAGGCAAGTGACATCTTACCTCCAATTAAAAAGAGTGGAGGCACAACTTCATTGTTACACCTCCATGTACATTATTTTTCTTAGGAGCACTGGCATATAGTTGAAAAGGTTGATTCATTTTTGTTCACAATAATGGTTCAGAAAAGGATGCCTTTCTTGACTATAGCTTTCGGAAAGTATGTACCCGTATCTTTCAGTGTAGCAAAACGTCACTACTAAATTCCATGTGCTGGTGCTCTTGTGTTCTCATACATCCACTGTGGTGTCTGTGCTAGTAATAGCCTTACATTTGTTTTATAGTTTATGGTTATCACGACAAAATTTTTGTGTAATAAAGGCAATATGCACTTTCCAGTTCTTTAAAATTTGTTATATTTTGTGTCAGGTTTCCTTACAATAACCATTATCTTTGACATGTAGCCTTATCAAATGCTTCCTGAAAAATGCATACTGTCCACCTTACTCTCTTATCTCTCACTGCAGCATTATCTTCAAAGAGTTCTATCAACTTAGTTATGCAAGACATTCCTATTATACATTCATATTGGCTCCCTCTAATGGAATTAAGCTTTGCTTAGTGCTCCCTTGCCAGTTGCAGCAAAATTGTTTTCAATATGTGTTAAAAATGTTAATCTAGCTGGTGAATATATATTCTACTCATTCTCATGACTTATTTGAAAAGTGGTGGTCTCAACCTTTTAGTTTTTCAGGAGCTGGTTTTGCCATCACAGAATATTGATTGTGAAAGCTCAGGAAATGCTTTGCTAATTGGAAACATTAGTAAGCAAATAACACTCATGTACTTTAATGACAGAAGCACAGAAGGAAAACAGCAAATTTCAGAGAGTGCAAGAGGAGTCTAGAATTCAGGATAAAATTCCCAGTGTTAATAATCAGAAAACTACATGAACACTAAAGAAAATTGACCTTACAATACTGTAAGTATCAGACCCTTAAAACTAAGGTGCTGGAAGCTTGGAGAACTTAAAAAATATAATAAATAAAATACTGATTTCCCCCCCCCTTCCCCCCAAATAGAAGGGTACTCTTTGTTATATTCATTATTTTTTGTGCCATAGGCATAATGACATTTTAATACTTGAACTGCATTTATTAGTAGATTACTAACTTAAGTACTTGTTTGGAATGAAATGCAATATATAGATATAAAATTAAGATATTAACTGTTTATTAATGGTGTATCATCAAGGCTGTTACCAAAGTAACAAATATATAAAACTAAATTATAGAGTTTAAGAAAAACTAATACAAAATGAGAAGTAAAAAGAGGATTAAAGATGCAGTAAAAATAGGAATAAACTTCCATATCACTCTGAAGGCAGCTTACAACAATACAGGTATTATATGGCAGAGTGAAAAGGAGTAAAAGGTAACAATATCCTTGCATCTAGGAAATGGAATCATACTTTCGCATCTGTGTTCATCTTGGAGGGAAGAAATACATCAGAAAGAAATGCATATTTTGTTAGGAGATAAAATAGAATATTATGCTAAAAACCTTCTTTCAGAAGTCTAAACAATCTGAAAAAAAAGCATGTTTGTAGAGACTGATTTTATTTATTTTTTTTAATATTGGAGGAATGTTTTGATTCCCAATGGCAAATGGATCTATTATGATAGGTATGAGTTTGCTCTCAAAGAAAAGTAAGGAAGGCTTTAGAGGCTGCAAATCATAGAATCATAGAATAGATAGGGTTGGAAAGGACCTTAAGATCATCTAGTTCCAATCCCCATGCCATGAGCAGGGATACCTCACATTAAACCATGCCACCCAAGGCTCTGTCCAACCTGGCCTTGAACACTGACAGGGATGGAGCATTCACAACCTCCCTGGACAACCCATTCCAGTGCCTCACCACCCTCACAGGAAAGAATTTCTTCCTTATATCCAATCTAAACTTCCCCTGTTTAAGTTTGAACCTGTTACCCCTTGTCCTATTACTACAGTCCCTAATGAAGAGTCTCTCCCCAGCATCCCTATAGGCCCCCTTCAGATACTGGAAGGCTGCTAGGAGGTCTCCACGCAGCCTTCTCCAGGCTGAATAGCCCCAACTTTCTCAGCCTGTCTTCATACGGGAGGTGCTCCAGTCCCCTGATCATTCTCGTGGCCTCCTCTGGACTTGTTCCAACAATTCCATATCCTTTTTATGCCGAAGACACCAGAACTGCACACAATACCAGAGGTGAGGTCTCATGAGAGCAGAATAAAGGGGCAGGATCACCTCCTTCAACCTGCTGGTCACACTCCTTTTGATGCAGCCCAGAATACGGTTGGCTTTCTGGGCTGCAAGCGCACACTGAAGCTGGTTCGTGCTCATTTTCTCATCGACCAACACCCCCAAGTCCTTCTCCACAGGGCTACTCTGAATCTCTTCTCTGCCCAGCCTGTAGCTGTGTCTGGGATTGCACCAACTCGGGTGTAGGACCTTGCACTTGTCATGGTTAAAGTTCATGAGGCTGGCATCAGCCCAC
This sequence comes from Neopsephotus bourkii, assembly GCF_033783945.1. Taxonomy (NCBI): domain Eukaryota; kingdom Metazoa; phylum Chordata; class Aves; order Psittaciformes; family Psittacidae; genus Neopsephotus; species Neopsephotus bourkii. Next base: position 563,429 of record NW_026901402.1, on the reverse strand, counting down.
CTCACAAGCGTGTCAAGGTCCCTCTGGATGGCATTCCTTCCCTCCAGCGTATCAAGCGAACCACACAGCTTGGTTTCATCGGCAAACTTGCTGAGGGCACACTCAATCCCACTGTCCATGTCAGCGACAAAGATGTTAAACAAGACCGGTCCCAACACTGATCCCTGAGGGACACCACTTGTTACTGGTCTCCAGTTGAACATTGAGCCATTGACCACAACTCTTTGTGTGTGGCCATCCAGCCAGTTCTTTATCCACCAAGTGGTCCATACATCAAATTGATGTCTCTTCAATTTAGAAGCAAAGATGTCGTGTGGGACAGTGTTGAATGCTTTGCACAAGTTCAGGTAAATGACATCAAGAGCTCTACCCCTGTCCATCAGTTCTACAGCCCCATTATAGAAGGCCACCAAATTGGTCAGGCAGGATTTGCCCTTAGTGAAGCCATGCTGGCTGTCACCAAGCACCTTGTTTTTCATGTGCCTTAGCATGCCTTCCAGGAGAACCTGCTGCAAGATTTTGCCAGGCATGGAGGTGAGACTGACTGGTCTGTAGTTCCCTGCATCATCCATTTTCCCCTTCTTGAAAATGGGGGTTATATTACCCTTTTTCCAGTTGTCCCTACTATAAAGCACTGGGAAATAATCTGTTGATTATGTTGTGGAAGATACTTGAAACTCAGTATTTTGGTGAAAAGTGGATATTGTTGTCTTGCAGAACTTTCTCAGTTGACAAATAGCCACATTGTTGTCTAAACTGAGAACAAAATTGGTATCAGTAAATTGAGTGCTGTAACTTTAGCATATTATAGATCTTTCTTCCTTCCCACTTAAATCAATGGGGATTCTCATCTGCAGAAGTGCAGTTGGTGTTGTTCAAAGAAACAATTTATACTTAGATTATATGGGAAGCACAGTTAAGACAAACCTAAATTATCTACATTTGCCTTTTACTTGTCACTTCAGAACTGTAGATTTGTTATGATATTACTTAAAACATAGACATAGCATTTTCAATGGAATGGCTCACTAAAATAATGCAACATCACTGTTAGCTTTTTCCTTGGTAAAACAGATTATGTGTCAGCCTCTTTTCACAAGTAAAAAGTGATAGATCAAGAAGAAACAGCTTCAGGTTACACCAGGGGAGGTTTAGATTGGATATTAGGAAAGATTTCTTCACCAAAGGATTGTCAAGCATTGGAACAGGTTGCTTAGGGAAGTGGTAGAGTCACCATCCCTGGAGGTATTTAAAAGATGTGTAGATGTGGCACTTATGGACATGGTTTAGTGGTGAACTTGGCAGTGCTAGGTTAATGGCTGGACTTGATGCTGTTACAGGTCTTTTCCAACCTGAATGTTTCTATGTTTCTATATAACAATCAGTTTAGGACATAAGTAATTTCATCAGAAATCTCATCAGTTGTTAAGAAGTGGCATGTCACCTGGAGATTTTTTCTCACACGGTTATTTTGTTGTTGACCTCTTATTGTCTTTGAGAAAAACTGGGAAAAAAGTTGAAAGGCAAGACCAAAGAAATGTTTTCTCTTACTAATATTTAACAAATTTGAGTATATTCACTCATGAATTCTGATTCAGCCAGCTGCTTTCAGATCCATGTCATGTATTATCCAGACAGTGGAAAACTGTTAGAACAGGATGGATTCATTTTTTCTAAAAGATGTTGCAAAACGGCCTCAGACAACTGACACAGTCATTAGAGATGATCTTGTTTTTTTCTATTACAGATATGTGCTGTGTTAGTACCTAATCCATGATGCTAGTTTTAATATAAAAGCAGTTCATTAAGTTCCTAACAAATTTGGCTTACTCAAAAATATATATTCATGATTTTTCAAAATATTTTTCAGTGAAATACTTAATTTGCTGTAAAAATCTACCCTTTGCTTCTGTTTATCACCTTTAAAAGGAATGGAGAGATCAGTTGATAATAATGACATCGGGTCTTGCACTAGCAGGGAAAAAATGATTCTTGTTAGCACATTATGGAGTCTCAGGAGTTGTCTCCTGTGTAAATGAATGTAGTGGCCCTGAAGGAAGCCAGACTGACAGGGCTCTTTACTCAAGTCTTCCGTTCCGACTATGTGCAGTGCAGGGGGCACCCTCACAGCTACCTTTCTTATGTCCTGAAGCAATGAAAGGCAAATCCCTGTGTCCATGTTGTCTTTTTTCTCCTGCTCAATGGATTTTTTTTTTCTTTTTTTTCTGGGAGTATCGTTAGAATGCATTTGTCAAATTATAGCTCTTTGAAACAGGAAGAAATCTCACTCATTCTTTTCCTTGTGACAGCTTATTCCTTGCTGCTGTTTTTCTAGGGCTTTGTTTTGTTAGAGTTAAGATGGTGAATAGCAGGAACTTTCATTGTTTGGAATAGAGAAAGGACTCCAAACACCAGTGGGTTTGACCAGCTGCTAGGGCAAGTCATACTTGACAGATTGGTTTTGTTCTGGCCATGGATTTTCCAATGCCTAAATATTTTTAGAAGTGTGATTCTGGTTTTTGTCTGTGTGCATACCATACATTCAGGAAACCCAGGCTTTGGCTGAACAATAAACTTATTGGGGAAAATTTAGCAACCTGTTTTAAAATGTCCTTTTACTAATAACTTTAGAGATCTCCCTTCTGCATTGTTATTACTGCATACATACTTAATGCAGACAGAATGATTTTGTGTATTAACTGAGTGTTCTGGGTTCAGCAGTAGCATTTTTTCTTCCTATTAGTAGCTGGTTCAGTGCTGTGTTTTTGACTTTCAGCCTGTGAACAGCCCTGATAACACCGATGCTTTTAGTTGTTGCTCAGTAATGTTTAGTCGACCAAGGGCTTTCTGAGTCTCATACTCTGCCAGGGAGGAGGGGAAGCCAGGAGGAAGCAGAGACAAGACACCTGACCCAAGGTAGCCAAAGGGGTATTCCATACCACAGCACGTCATGCCCAGGATGTAAAGTGAGAATTACCCCGAAGGGGTCGGTGAATAAAAAATAGACTAGGGAGAACATAGGCCCCCTCAGGAAGCTCTTGGGAGAACTGGCTACACAGGATTTGGAGAAGGCTGAGGTTCTGAATGACTTCTTTGCCTTGGTCTTCACTGGCAAAGGCTCTGACCACACCACCCAAGTCTTAGAAGGCAGACGCAGGGACTGTGAGAATGAAGACCTTGGGCCCACTGTAGGAGAGGAATTGGTTCGAGATCATCTTAAAAATCTGAACGTGCACAAGTCCATGGGTCCTGATGAAATCCATCTGCGAGTCCTGAAGGAGCTGGCAAATGAAGTTGCTAAACTGCTGGCCATCATATTTGAAAAATCTTGAGAGTCAGGTGAAGCTCCCAGTGAGTGGAAAAAAGGAAATATAACCCCATTTTCAAGAAGGGGAAAATGGATGACCTGGGAAACTACAGACCAGTCAGTCTCACCTCTGTGCCTGGCAAAATCTTGGAGCAGATTCTCCTGGAAGGCATGCTAAGGCACATGAAAATCAACAAGGTGGTTGGTGACAGCCAGCATGGCTTCAGGAAGGGGAAATCCTGCCTGACCAATTTGGTGGCCTTCTATGCTGGGGCTACAGAACTGATGGACAGGGGTAGAGCTGTTGATGTCATCTACCTGGACTTGTGCAAAGCGTTCGACACTGTCCCACACGATATCCTTGTCTCTAAATTGAAGAGACATCAATCTGATGGATGGACCACTTGGTGGATAAAGAACTGGCTGGATGGACACACACAAAGAGTTGTGGTCGATGGCTCGATGTCCAGCTGGAGACCAGTTACGAGTGGTGTCCCTCAGGGATCAGTGTTGGGACCGGTCTTGTTTAACATCTTTGTCGCTGACATGGACAGTGGGATTGAGTGTGCCCTCAGCAAGTTTGCCAATGAAACCAAGCTGTGTGGTTCGCTTGATACGCTGGAGGGAAGGAATGCCATCCAGAGGGACCTTGACATGCTTGTGAGGTGGGCTGATGCCAGCCTCATGAAGTTTAACCATGACAAGTGCAAGGTCCTACACCCGAGTTGGTGCAATCCCAGACACAGCTACAGGCTGGGCAGAGAAGAGATTCAGAGTAGCCCTGTGGAGAAGGACTTGGGGGTGCTGGTCGATGAGAAAAGGAACATGAGGAGGCAGTGTGCGCTTGCAGCCCAGAAAGCCAACCGTATTCTGGGCTGCATCAAAAGGAGCGTGACCAGCAGGTCGAAGGAGGTGATCCTGACCCTCTGCTCTTGTCAGACCTCACTTGGAGTACTGTGTGCAGTTGTGGTGTCCTCAACATAAAAGGGACATGGAACTGTTGGAACAAGTCCAGAGGAGGCCATGAGGATGATCAGGGGACTGGAGCACCTCCCTTATGAAGATAGGCTGAGAAAGTTGGGGCTGTTCAACCTGGAGTAGAGAAGGCTGCGTGGAGACCTCCTAGCAGCCTTCCAGTATCTGAAAGGGGCCTATAGGGATGCTGGGGAGAGACTCTTCATTAGGGACTGTAGTGATAGGACAAGGGGTAATGGGTTTAAACTGAAATAGGGGAAGTTTAGATTGGATATAAGGAGGAAGTTCTTTACTGTAAGGGTGGTGAGGCACTGGAATGGGTTGCCCAGGGAAGCTGTGTGTGCTCCATCCATGTCTGTGTTCAAGGCCGGGTTGGACAAAGCCTTGGGTGATACGGTTTAGTGTGAGGTGTCCCTGCTCATGGTAGGGGGATAGGAACTTGATGATCTTAAGGTCCTTTCCAACCCTAACCGTTCTATGATTCTATGATTCTAATCCATTTAACTCTTAATAATTATGCTTTAGACCTAATGTTAGAAAAAAGTTCTTTAGTATTAAATAGAACCATGGCTATTAACCATAGCCTTTCAGTTAAAATCTTCATCTTGTTAGTGATTGAGATTGTTTTGAGTTTCTTCATCAGACATGTATAAAGAGGTTAAAAAGCAGCTTGCACTCTCCTTGTTCAGCCAGAATATGCTCTTATTTTACTTTTATAGCAAATGTACACTAAAACAAGCTCTTTACTCAGGTTGCACTGTTCATCTATAAACTCTTTTTAGTTATGTCAACTGTTCCTACCTGGCTTTCTGGTCTTTTTCAACCTCTTTTTCCAGGAATGACAATTATTTCTTTTTCATCCTGTTATAGCTGTAGCTTCCACCAAGTTAATCAAGAACATTTATCTTATGTATGATTAACAGAAATGCCTGTATCATTAACATAAATAGTGAGAAAAGTTCAGAAGTTTCATTGGAAGATATTAACTCTGTGGGGAGAAACAGAAAGTGAAAATCATAAATTTAAGATGTAATCGATTATTTTGAGTTTTTCCTTTCTAAAGAATCTCTGCATGATTTCTTTGGTGGTTTGTTTTGTTTTGTTTTTTGTGACTGGCAATGCCATTGTATGGATGGCATCATTAAAACAGGAAAGGAAACTCCATGTTTGCATATAAATGACTGTAGTTTTGCTACAGTAATGATGAGGAGTGCACCATCACATTAGAAACTAGGAAGTTTTAATTTTTAAGATTACATTGATAATTTTAGAAGTAAGAAAAAGGTAAAATCAGCTGCAAATGCTGTTAGGTCCATTTTCACACCTTTCCATTAATTTCAATAGAATTGAATTTACTTGCTATCACCTTCCATGCCAGAGTAGATGCTCAAAGCCAGATACCATTAGAAAGACATTTCTGAGCATAATTTATTACATTATAAAAGCAATGGCAGCATATGGCAGGGTAAATGTGATTTATAACATGAGCTGCACAGAATATTTTTTTGTTATGAGGACTTCAGTAAATGTGCTGACATGGACTGCATGGCATTTTAAGTTATGTAATGAAAACCATGGCATATTGTGAGAATGCACCCTTAGAAATAATGCATATATGGTTTCAGAGACATGGAATTTACCCATGCTTTTGAAACCAAAGCACATCAATATAATTTATGTATCATCCACATTTCCTTCAAAGTTTTTTCAGGATTTTTGTTGTTCACACCCATCTGTATCACTTTTTAAAATTATCCTTATAAGAGCAAGCCACACACTTCAGATATGTAACACACCAAACAGCACAGTCTTTTTTATCTAGGAGGCATAGTGACCCATACTTAGTTTTGAACACCTTTACATTTTCACTCTAAGCATGATTCTCTAGAAGACTTCATCCAGTCTTTATGTCTATGATTCAGACCAGAAAACAAAGATGATTCTAACTGAATGCAAGAGCCCTTGTGAGGATCAGCACCTTGATGGTCAAGGTACTGGCCCTTAGAATATGAATACTGAGTATTCAGTTTGATCCTAAGTGCCATGATCCATGTGACACTAGACTTAGCCTATACTTTTCTCTCAGCTGTAAATGGGACAGAGAAGAGCCCAGATAATACAGTTGCAGGTGCTGGGTAAGTATATAAAACAGCAAGTAAGTACTATCTGTAATTTCTAAAGACACTTGCTGATGTCAAGGTCTCTATTGTTTTTGAACCTGCTATGCTGCATCACAGATTTTCACTGAAGAGTTGAAGAATTCAATACCCATCTGAAAGCCACCTCCCTTCAGTATAGTATTTATTTTTTTTTCCTTGCTTGGTATGCTTGAAGGATTTGTAATTGTTTTATATTACTTTCTACATTAGTTTGACATTTTCACCTATTAAAGGAGCCTTGTAAAAACTGTAGGGTATTACAAGAGAGTTTTCTTATGGTAGCAATCAATAACCACACAACTGCTTGAGGACATTGCATTTCTCAAAAAGACACTCTTGAAATCTTAAGGTCCTTTCCAACCCCAACTGTTCTATGATTCTATGAAAAAATTTCCATTCAGAATTTTGCTAAGTGGATCTCTATCTTTCGAAGAGCCATACTCCACAGTTCTTTGTATGTGATGAACATCATTGGTACTGATGCTTAGAGAGTTTGTAATGAACAAGCAGAATATATCCTCTATAAGGTTTTGGACAAACAGGCAAAATTTAAAGCCTTCTGCTGTCTATTGTATTGAAAGCTTATAAATTTGGGAGAAGAGAGAGTGTCACCTTATGGTTTCTATATCTGATAAATTGAAAGACATAGTGCATGGGCAAAACCTTTGTTGTTGTTAATGTAGTGTGGGTAGACTGTTATGAGGAAATCTAGACAGATTATTGTGGGAAGAAATATCCACATATCTTCCATTAATGTAACTTTAATAGATCAATCCCTTTGTAGAACCACTGTCCACTCAGGAAAGCAGCTTGTGATCTATTTTGCAAATCCACCAACTCAGACCACATTCACAACTCTGGGTTTTGCCATATGGTTGAGGATCTCAATAGCTATGACCACTGCTTCTGCTGTTGAAAGATAAACTAGTAATAGCAGCAGGAACTGTGAAGAAATCTTCTTGTGGGTGAATGAAATTGAATGCCACTTTGTACCTTTCTGTAAATGACTGTACATTTAGAGGCAGAGTAAATTCACATTCATTCCAGTGTAAAACCTTTCATTACCAGTTTGGTTTTCCTGAGTGAATTCCAAACATTTGTAAGAGGTTTTGAGTCAGTAGTCATCAGTTTCATTCTCAAATTGAACAGCCACTGGAGAAGAATAATCCCTGAATATTTTGCAAATGCTCCAAAGCTTTGAATTTATATTGGAATTTTCTTATCAGTAAAGTCAGAAAATGATTAATCCAGCCAGATATTTTAATTGTTCTGCTAACATATCAGTTACCAAGTCATAGCATCATACAGTTTGAATGTTTTTAAATATTCATTAATTCAAATATCAGTTTTCATGGAGAACCTTTCCTTAGTCAAATGACTTTTTTTATTATTTTTTTTTTTTTTGTAGCAGGCGGACTTGTCTGCACATCTACCTTTATAAAAGAAGTATAGATATATCTGCTTTGATAATCTCAAACCCCGGTACCAGGAAATTGCTTTATTTCCCCTTTTTTAAAAAGACGTTATCTTTAAAATGTTGGACCAAATTTTCAGCTTTCTTCAGCATTGATCTGACAGGGAATTTTCATGACTGAGATCAAAAGAATTTGTCTCTGAAAGGCTATTTTTTCTATTTGCTGTTATCCCTGCTAGTTTGTTAGTGTTCAATTGACAGCTTTCAACATTCTGGAATTGCATGTCTGCAGCATTCTTCTCAGTGCTTTATGTTTGGAGAATATTTTACACTGGCACACATTAAGAAGGGATGTCAAGCCAGAATACCAGTAATTCAGTTCTCTACAATTTATTGCAATAATCCATAACATCTAGAGCTGGTGAGGAACCTGAACTCTTTGATCATAATAATATTCTTTAGATTTTTTTTTTTTTTTAAAGTATGTGTTTGGAAATTAATGCTAGCTATGACAGCCTTTATTGGGTATACTTCAAATGGATTCTGGTTGACTTGCCTCCAAATGAAAAGTGTGTAGGTAAAGGCCAAATAATGTAAATGGCAATTCATAGCAGAAAGCATCATCTAAGGCACTGAAGTAGAGTTCTAGCTGTGCAACTGCACAGATTGCTGGCACAATTACAGGTATCTGTATTTTAAGGCAGTACGTTATTTGTTATCCCAGCTTGGACTCCAGCTTTAGTGCTTCACAGTAGGTTTACTGCTCACACTTTCTATGCTTTCTTTGCCTGGAGATTTTGTATCACAGACACTACTGCACCTCTTTCCTTTTTGAGAGCAGCAACATGAATGGAGAATCACATGGCTGAGTCAATCAACCTGTAGGAGATATAGGGCATACTCAAGCAAGCCCTTCATGTTGTACTTGTCAGTGGGTCTGTTCTATAGTTTGTAAAAGATGTTATGTTCCTCATAGTAAAGTGTACTTTCTATTAAGCTTTCATTGAGAACTGAGAGCTGTATGAGAGCCCAAAACTGACAGAGCTTTGAGGTAGTGCTGCCTCAACCTTTTCCTTATAAAGAGGATCCAAATGGCTTTGAAGTTCAAAAAGCCAGGTTCCCTTTGGCTGTGAGCTGGAATAATTAATAAAAGCTCCAGAAAACTCCAAGTGGCCAGATGAAGCAGAATGGAAATATAACAAAAGTTTATAGATTGATGACCTCCTTCTCCCTGTGACCTTGCAGGATGATTTTTGCTTTCAGTTATTTCCTTGCTGCTGTGTTCCTGCAAACTCTCACAATGCTTATTGGTCCTTGGCACTATCTTACTGGTTTGCTCATAACCCTTTGCTGATCTTAGCAATCATTCAGACTCTCTCTGAGCTGTAGCACCTGTGTTTGCTCTCTCTTTCTCTTTGCCTTTTCATGTCTCTGCCCTGCAGTAACTGAGGCTGCAGCATTTTCCAAAGAGACATGCAGATTCTGCTAACTTGTAGGGGAAACCACCAAGCTGTCACTCCTTTTAAAGGAATGAGAACAGACACATTTAACAGGCTGATCAAAGGGAAAGAAAAAGTTTTGCAGATATGTGGTCAGGGTGACAATGAAGAGTCCCTTGTGATCATACCATATAGCAAGTGTGTTAGTTGTATACACCGTATGAAGTTTGCCATGTATGTGACTATATGTATCCAAGAGTGATGCTAATCCATTAAGGTGTATATTTGTATATGGATTGAAGTTACATAATATATTCTGTAAGGAGATACTGTGAAAAATTAAAAATGTATAAAAACATTTAAAAGGATATCAGAGATTCAGAAGACACACAGTATCTAAGGGATAAAACATTAGTTCTGTAAAATGATGATGCATCCTGGAAAAGCCTTCTTGACTTTTGGAATTTCACTTAATTTCTTGTCACTTAATGTAATTACTGACTTGGGCACTGAGGAACAAAGAAGCCAGTTAAAAAAAAGACTTGGGGTAGACACCTTTCCTCCCTTCTCCTCAGGCCTAACTCCAGCCTGGACACCTCTCCTGGTGTCCTGGCCTCCAGTCCCCTTGCTCCTGCTGCAGGGCACACTCAGGCAGTTCTTCCTGCAATTCCTTCCTTCTTACTCATCAACTCTGCTTTGGTGGGGACCTTCCATTGGAACCCTTTCTCCCAACATCCCACATGGAGCAGTGGCATGATGTTTGCCATGCTGCAGAACCCTGATGCTTGTGCTCAGTGTGTGCTGTAAAGTCGTTGTTTGCGTATTAATCACTGTGGAGACCATTTAATGATAGCCTGTCAGCTTGTTAAGTGGTCACGTCTCAAAGTGGCCTGTGTAGAGGTGGAGTGTATGGAGCTGAAACTGAAGTCTTAGTTGTAGGAAACTTGCTCAAAGTTACTTCTTTTAAAGGTGTGTTCCTTTTTTTACACTGCAAATTTGTTTTGGTTTGCTTATCTAAGAACTTACTTGTTATAAAAAAATGCCAAAGGTAGCATGATCTTTGAAATGATCTCAGAAATAGCTAGGAAAAGCCACAGGCTACCGCTTGCTTAATGTTTCCTTGGTTTTCAGTGGAACTAAAATGTGAAATTACTGTTACAGTAAGGGCTTATTCAGGTAGGATAAAGATACGTAAGCACGCGCAAGACAAATGTCTAGCATCAATGACTTTTCTTTTAGATGATGTTGTTCTTCCAGGCTGCCTTAAAGACATATATCCCTTTTAAAAATGAGCATATCTAATAAAGTTAGAATAGCTATAAAATGACTTGAAATTTTTTTTCAGACAGGTCCCGGTGGCATTAGTGCTCTCTTCCATAGGCATAGTTTGAGGTTCGTCTCTGATGTTGGTCTTCCAGGCCAGCTACCTACTGCCCCTCTACGCTTTCCTGAGTAATACTGCTTTGTTTCTTCCACCTGAATATCTGAATTTCACAATCCATGTATTCCAATCAATAACATAAGCCACGTTGCAGAAACTTAACAGGATGTTTTGTCTCAGTATAGTAATCGAGTCATATATCCATCTAGTTGGCCAGGTTTTCTATTTGTGTGACTCAGCAGAACTCTACTGAAATTTATGCACTAAATTAATAATAATAGCTCAGAATTGCCACAATTGTTTAATCAATATAAGTAATTTTTAAATCCTTACTACTATATTTTATTTTGTCAGTTAAAAAAAGGAGTAGGCATTGCTTTATTTGAGGCATAGTCTTATATTCCCGTTTCAGTGTAAGGACCAGATGTCTTTGTGCTTTATAGCCAACTACTGGTTTTTTGTAGGCCTTGTATATTGGTTTACGTAAACCTCTTTTGAGGCAGGTGTCTTCCTTCTAGCATGGTAATTTCTGATTTACTGAATCAGACCTAAATTCCCAGATGCATGTGAATTGTCCAGTTAAATCCAATTGAACCACCTGAGGCATGTCCTAATGTTCATTGTTCATTGGTATGCGTGAGCTCATTCAAGTCAAAGGCGATGCAGTTCTTCCAGGTGCCAAGAGCCTTCTGTTCATAGGGAAGTCAATAGAAGTGTGAAAGGTCTCATCACATTTGGAGAGTGAGTCTACAGACATTATCCATGTGCACACACACGCACTTATGAGGTTTCCAGTTTCTTGCCCAGCCTTACACTGGGTAAGTAATTTAAGCCATTCTCTGGCTGTACTTTCTACAGTAATTCAGACATGAAGAGTTCTCTCCAGTGTTCTTGGCCATTTAGTAATACTTACCATGGCAACATTTCTGGTTATTGCAAACTTTGTCACTTTGTGGCATTATATTTATACTATGCAAAACACTAAGCATGTTAGCAATATAAGATGCTTAACAATTATTTTCACATTGCCTGTAATTGTCAGTACTAGTAGGTTGGCTGTTCACACTTGAAACCCTGTGCTCAGTAATAGTGTAGCTACAGTGGTAGTTCCTTCAATATCTTATGCCAGCCCTAAGCTTAATCCTTTTGTATAGCAAGTGCATTTGGCTTCTGCAAGGAACTAGTCTCCAGATCAGTCTTTCATCCTTAACCATGTTTAGTAATATCTGTATAAAGACTTCATAAATGTATAAATGAATTTAAATCAGAAATAATAATCGAAAAAAGGAAAACCAACAAATCTTTCTAATCTGCTCTCCTAATTTGTGTTGTTACTTCTGCACTACTAATTTCTGTGCTTTCCAACCACTCTGTGTGTTGACTAGCACCATCTGTTTTGTGATAGCAGAAATTGTGCTAGGAATCTCTCTGCATGGGGCTTGACTTTTCCCAGTCTTTCATGGAGCAGCAAATACACATTTCTAAATACTGTATATATGGTGCATTGCTCGTTTATTTCAAACAACAGCAAAATAGTATTCTCAGACTGTGAAGATAGGATCCAAATTGATTCATTCAAAAAATGTGAGTATTCTCTGTAAGACAGAAAGTTATGTATTAAATTATTCAAAAATTGGGTATTAGGAAACAGAGATGGGAGACCATTTAGGAAAAGTGGAGTTGAATAAAAGAAGTGATTAATGACTGCAGAGGGGAAGCACACCAACAAAATCCAGCTTGAATAATACTTATTTGTGGCTGACAGTGCTTGCTTTCGGCACTCTTACTAGATGTTACTCTTGAGAAAGGTTTAACATGTCTCAGAACACTGGAAATTAGAGATTGAAGTTCAGCTTCTTAAACAGTATGAAATAATATCAGTTATATTAACCTTATTTTAAAGCTTATATGCTGCAAAGATGGTACAATGGACTACAGTGGATCTGGAATTCAAGAATAAGCTTACCTAAGTGTGGGCTAAGCCATTCTGAGCTGGACGGTGAACCTGGAACTGAACAAACTAAAATAAAAGTATTGTTATCTCACTGTCAGTAAAAGCAAATATTTTCTTTGCTTTCTAGGACGCTGTATGTTACTCACCTATTGTATAGAGGTGCATAAGAAATCCACAAAGTATCCGCTTTCATAAAAAGTGCTAATCACTTGGTACTTTTTTAATATAATAACCAAAGGTTTTAGAATATAGTTTTTTTCCCCAGGAAAGACAGCATGCCTGTTACTACTTTCCTTTTTTTCTTTTTTTTTTTTTCTTTAAGGGATGATTTTTTTTGTGACTTAAAAGGGAAAAGATTTAATGCAAATTCAATATTTTGAAGCAGAGAAATCAGACATTAAGAGAGGACACGTTTGAGTGAAGTGTCCTCAGGAGAACACATGCTAATAGATGTTCCAATAAGAGAGGAAAGTTGGCCAGCTATGAGATAGATCATAAATAACATAATATTTCTTTTTTGTCTTCCACACAACCTTCTGCTATATTACTTCAATATCTGTAGTGCAAATCCAAAACATATTTTCTCTGTTGGTTGTTCATGATCAGATAAGTTTATGTTACAAGAGAACATATATATCACAAGATCATCAAGGCTAAAGGTGAAGACAAGTGTTTTATGCCTTCACCTAATTCTGTCAGGGTGAGATTTTGTTCTTGCAAATAGCCAATATGATGGAGACTAATAATTGTATTTTTCATTTAACTATCATTTCCCTGAGGTCTTTAAAGCACATATTTCCATGTTGTAAGTATAAAAAAGGCAATGGATTAGTTGTGCAAAATGCTTTTAACTATAGATTGTGAAGTGCCTCCCAGGAATGTGTGGGCTTCTGTTAAAACCTTAGTTCTAATTAACAACAGGAAAAGAGTTGTTTCCAGATGCATAGGGAGCGATGTCTCTTTCATAATGAGATGTTTCAATGGAAAAACAGTTGGAGCATATTTTGAATATATTCAGTTGCAATCTCACCTGCTAAAATATTTAGCTATTAATATGGTAGTTAAAATTTTACCTCTGATGTTTTGAGACAGAAAGCTAGTACTTAGTTCTGAAGAAAACATCTTAAAATGCTTAAGCTGTAGCTGCTCTTTCTCTGACAACTGTTCTGTAAATATATACAAAGAAGTCAGAAAGAAAAGATGTTTTAAAGTTAGATTTAAATGTCTCTTATAATACACATTTATCAGTATGAGTCTCTTCAGTCACTTGGGAATTTTCATTTCTGTCCTGAACTGATATCCGAGGATGTCACAAAATATGAAGTTACACCACTTTGATAGAACTTAATATGACCTTAAAGTCATATTGAACTTTATTAACATAAAGTTACCCAAATTTGTACTTCTAAAGTCCTCAAAGAATGCTGTATAATTTGCCACAGCACTATTCTGAACGGATGGTATTCTAGATCCAAAATGTCTATGCTATGCTTCGTTGAAGGAAATTAGTCTTTGTTGAAACTCAGAACATTATATTAAAATTCCTTGATTTGAACTTAATTCATAGCTAGGAGGAGGAGGTTATCAAGCCTGAGGACATAAAGGTTGTTCCATGTTTATTTAATTGTTCTTATTACTGTGATCACTTATTCCATAATACAGCTTTATGAACAAATGGATAACATGAAATCACAGCAGCCTTTATGATTAAGAGGTATGCACAGGTATAAGTGTGTACAACCTAACTAAAATTCTGAAGAGTGATCTGAAGACAGATAATCCAGTTTCTGTTTGCATGCTCCAAATACATATGTGTAAGTAAAAAAACACTATTGTGACACAGCTCCTTTTCAAAGACTACAAACTTGGGGTGTTTGTGAATGAGTAAGAAGAATATAAGAGTGTGCAACATCTTTTATTGACTGGTTGTAACAGTGAACTGAGCAGTTTTTTCTGTTTCTGTTATCTGCAGTATGACTCTTAAAAGTAAACTCTAGCAAAGAAAGCCTAAGATGTCTACATAGTAGAAACTGCAATGGTAATTTTCAATTCAAAACACAATGCTTTTAGACATTTTTGAAAGTCTGGGACTCAAGGCACTCTCTAAAGGAAAATGCTTGTTTTTCCCAGGCTGTAAGTTGGTTTTATTTAGTTAAGCTACGTCCTACATAGAACAGAAGATGTCACGTTTACTTTACCTGTACCATGAGCTGGCCAGATTTGTGAGGTAGTTCTGGTTGCATCTTCATGACTATGTCCAACCTGGTAGTCCACACTGCATGGAATAATGTATTTATTGGGTTGTAGCATCATTCCTTTCTCCTGCAGACCTGCCTCTATTACTCCAGGCTGATGTAACTCTCTGTACTGGATTGCAGAGTTTAATATAAATTTATGCTGGGAAAAAAAAGTGTCAGTGCAAGGAACTTAAGAAGTACTAGCAAAGTTCACAGATAGAAAAGAGCCAACAGAAAACACATCCAGTATTAATGGAGGGCCTCATATTCTGTTTGAATCTTTGTTTCTGAGGTTTCCTCATTGTAGCTCCAGATGTCAAAAGAGAGAGACTAGCTAATATAAAACCAGAGAGCACTGCAATCCTAGAGTGAAGTATGGAAAAATTTGTGCCAATATCATATGATATATATGTTCAGTGCTTTTGAGAGGAGCATGTTAACAGAGCAGAGGTGATAGAGATGGCAAAGATGTAAATGGGAGTTAAACCCTCTATGCTGAATAGCATACTTCCTGCCTTGGATGAGGGCAAACAGAAACACCTGTGTCTTTGCAAAATCAGAGGTACAAAGGTGGGTAAGAAAATGATCAGATCTGATCCAGTCGGCAACATCTCGTAATACACTATAATCCATCATAAGATAACTATGCGAAGCATCGGAGTAGCAGGAACATGCATGAGATAAAGCCTGCCTTTCCTTGGATTAGCAGGCTGAATGAGTCACTAGCATAGCTGAGTTAGATCAGGTGGGAGGCATCACAGAAAATTGCCAAATGCTTTTGAAACAGCATGCTCATGGGACTGCATGGGCTCCTGACTCACAGCATGTGGTGAGGCACTTCTAGCAGAAAGACAGTGCAAATCCTGCCTTTGCTGAGAGATAAGCATGAGACGAATCTCATCGACTGCAGGCCAGCCATACATCCACTCCCGTTAACACATTCCAAGTCATCTGTGTCCTGACCAGTTACCTTGTAAATAATTTTTATGCAGCTAACCATTCCAGCTCTTGCATTCCTGCTTCTGGGTGATATGAGTTGCAGGTCTGATGAGGTGCACTTTACCTGTCCTTGGCAGGCACTGTTAATGAGGATGGCTTAATGACATCTCCCTTTGATACAGTCACTCTGTGCTCTGTGTAATAGTAGCTAGTCGTGAATCTGTCTTCAGAGTAAATTTATATTGATGATGTAGTTCCCTTAAATGATGTTCTTCAGTTTTATGCTCTGTTTGTCCTTGGTCTTTCTGGTTTTTTTTTTGTAGCCTTGTTTTTGTGGTCTTATTTCCTAAGCAGGCTTGGTTTATGTGATCACTCTGTCTAACAATCCCTTCCCTCATCGTTATGAACCCATAGCTAAAGTTGACAGAGGAATAGCTCATTCACCATGGCAGGAGAAGGTAGACTGCAAGATGGATTGAGGCCAGTTGTACGAGGTTCAAGAGGGCTAATTGCCTGGTCCTGTACTTGGATCACAGCAACCCCATACAATGCTTCAGGCCTGGGGAAGAGTGGCTGGAAAGCTGTGGAAAAGGACCTGGGGGTATTCATTGGCAGACGGCTGAACATAAGCCAGCTTGTGCCCAGGCAGCCAACAAGGCCAAAAGCGTCTTGGTCTGTACCAGAAATAGTGTGGCCATCAGGGCCAGGGTAGTGATCGTCCCCCTGTATTTGGCACTGGAGAGGCCACACCTTGATTATTTTCAGTCTTGGGCTCCTCACTACAAGAAAGACACTGAGGAGCTGGAACATGTCCATAAAAGGGCAATGAAGCTGAAGGGTCTAGGACACAAATCCAACGAGGAACGGCTGAGGGAACTAGGTCTGTTTAGTCTGGAGAAAAGGAGGCTCAAGTGGACCCTATCGCTCCCTACAACTACCTGAAAGGAGGTTGTAGCGAGGGGGTTGTCAGTCGTTTCTCCAAAATAGCAAGTGATAGGCCAAGAGGAAATGGCTTCAAGTTGCCACAGGGGAGGTTAGGTTGGATATTAGGAAAAATTTCCTCACTGGAAGAGTTGTAAAGCATTGGAACAGGCTGCCCAGGGAGGTGATTGAGTCACCAGTTCTGGAGGTATTTAAAAGACGTGTTGATGTGGCACCTTGGGACATGGTTTAGTGGTGGGCTTGGCCATGATAGATCTGTGATTCGAGTCAATGATATCACAGGTCTTTTCCAACCTAAATGGTTCTGTGATTTTATAGTTCTAAGATGGGAGGGAAGGGTAGCTCAGTTAGAATAATTTGTATATGTTAGCACTCAAGTCAATATTCACAATGTGTGTACTGGCAAATACAGTTCATGGAATATCTTGATGTTATGTCAAAGGTAAAAATGCTCATGGAAAGTTTTGTTAAAAGGTCTGTTAGGGAGGAACATACAGGCCACAAGAATGAAACAGGGAGACTGTAGTGTGAAATGTGGAATTTGAGTAGAATACAAAAAGGTGCTGTAAGATGGAGGTGTAACTGGGGAGACATGAAAACGTGATGTGCATCTTAAAAGAGATGGCAGAGATAAGGATCATGGGTGGTGAGAGTCAGGCAGTGGGGAAGTGGAATGTTGAATGTTAGAGAGTCAAATTGCATACCTACATTATTGTTTAAGCTTCAGATTTAAAAACAAACAAACACACTTGGATATAATTTTTCATATTGTCATAAGAAGATCTTTAGGTAGCTACAACGGAAAGCCAATAAAAAATTTGAGATGAGTAAACAAATGACACCAAATGTTTGAGTTTTACAGTCTAATGTATGGACTAATAAAATCTATACAATTTGTTTTGTATCCTTCAGTCTTAAATTTTCTATTAAACACAGAGCTAATAAACACTGATAAATACAGAATTTTAATAGGGCTAATACTGTGATCTAACTGAATTGTTAAATAAATACGTTGAAGTTTACTACTTCTTCCATGAAATTTTATTTTTAGTTTTGAATCAGAAATATATTGTTTCCCTTGTACATATACATTTTAAATACATAGCCATACATGTTCCATTTACTATTTTGATGGTGTCAAACTTTAAAGATTTTTAATCTTTTCATATGAGCTATGCTTGTTTTTTACAAAATTCCTTTTATTCTTCCCTGTAATAATTTTTGAAACTGAAACAACTTCATGATTTACGTAGCACTGATAGAGTGCATGGCAATCTGTGTAGATTCCTAATCTTCACTGTCATCAGGGTAAGACCCGACATGGAAATTTTCAATCAGCATTTTCACTGACCAAGATGACTTTCCCCTTTGCTGTCCCTGACAAGAAGGAGCCGTATCTCAGATAATCTCCAAAATTCCTTTATTCTTTCCCGGACCTCCATCCCACAGCAGCAGGTCATTGAATGTGACTGACATGACTGCTGAAAAATCAGAATTTGAGTTCATTTCTGTCAACTATCTTGGCATGAGTGAGGGAAGTTACTCTGGAAAGTAACAAAGAAAGTGCAGCAATGTGATTGCATTAATAGCAAAGAATAGCTGAGTCAGGCTGGCTGGTTGGGCTTTTAATTGTTTGGTTTGGGTTCTTTGTTTTGTTTTTTTTCTTTTGTTTGGTCTTGGTTTTTTTACTTTTTTTTTTTTTTTTTACTTTTTCCTTTTTCCTTTCCTGGAATTGTCTGTTGGAAAAAGTGTTTCAGAGAGTTCAAAACAAGGCACTTATTTCAGTAGAATGAATTGGCTGCAAATCTCTTTGCTTTGCTTGGTCCCTAAAACCACTGGTGGAGGTGAGGATGATGGTGCCAGCAATCTCAGCAATCTGATTCATGCATTTGCTCTTTGAGGACAGTGGTCCAGGGTGGGATGTCCTTCTCAGTGTCTGAAACCTTGGGGGTCACTTCTCATGTGCTTTGATGCACCCGCCATCAAGCCAGGGAGATTCTCTAGTCCTGCCATACCAGCAGCAGATATTTCCTTGGGTACAAGGAAATACTGATCTCAGCATCTTCTCTTCTGGGTGGTAGTCTAAAGAGACATTCTTCACTTTTCCACCACAAGCTCAGAACCTTGTGGTGCAACAGGGAGAATCAATTTACCCATTTCTTACATTATTTCCTCACTGCTAGTATTTGAGCTTTGACTGTTGTCTCCAGGTAGGACAGAGAGATATATTTTAAAGCATTGATTCATTGTGAGACTTGTGTGTGGAAAATGGTAACAATGTGTTATACCTCAAGCTAATGCTGCACATTATAGATTGTGAGTATGGGGATAGGAAATAGAAAAATCACACAATTTCTTTAATTTTTCCTCTTATTTTTCATCTGAGCTAAAAGAAAGGTTACAGGGATTTGTCTTGTTCATAGTAAAGTGAAAATTAACAAATACTTTTCAAAGGACTATTGAAATACTCAGATTAAAGGCTCCAAATATGGCAAGTGTGAAGCATTCTTATTATTCATTTATTTCGAGCTGCTCCAGGATATATGGAAAATTCAGTTGTAATTTAGAAAAAAACAAATTAATTGCAATTTGGGATCAATTTTTTAAATCTGATTTTTATTGGGGAGGAGGGGGATGATGAAAGGGTCATGTTTGAATTGAAAAACCAACCACAAAAATTACAGTGGCAATTAATGAGCAGAGTTTTAGTGATGTTCAGTGCTTCTAAAAGAAAAATTTAAAAAAAAAAAAGAAAAATTAAGAAACTGCTCTCTTGCACACTCTCAATTATATAGAAATGCAGCCTCAAATTTTCTTCCTGCTTTTAAGTCACTCCTTTTATCTGGGCCTTGTGGTCTTTTCTCTGGTTGAGTTGATCAGAGCAGGATACTGAGGTTAAGAGTGGTGACAATGCACCGTGATTGCTTAGTCTGGAGCTCTAAAGATTTGTAAGACTGTTTCCAGTGCTTGGCCAGTCTGAGCCATGCAGTGGTTTGTCTCATTGAGGAACTGGCCAGCTGACCTTTTCCTTAGACAGTATCTCTTTTGCCTCTGGCCAAGGGAAGCCCAGAGTTGAATTCTTTGTCTTGGATGACTGTTGTGAAATAGCAATAGGGAACAAGTTCTGGACCATGTTGCTATGTATTAGCAAGGTTATGAAATGAGGTTTATGGATCTAATATTTATTTTATTAAAGTTTTAGAGCTCATCTTTGAATATCAATATAGAGGGTCAATGTTTATGAGAGATGTGTGTGTGTGTTTCCAGATTGCTAAGTGCTGTGGTTTCTGAGTACATGAGGTGCCGAAGTTATCAATTTGACTGTGATGCCAAATTAGACTGTGATGCCCTTGAGTATGTTTTCTCCAGATCAGGCAATAATCTCCATGATGACGGGCTCTGTTGTGTATTAATTGACCATGACTTGTTATGCATCCTAAACTGAAGATGCATAACATATTTCAAGGTCAGTCATCTCCTAGCCGAATGTCTTCAAACGGGTGAATATTGATGAATTCCAGTGTTAAAGACAGCTTTCTCTTTAATAATGTAACACCACTCTTACATGCTTTTATATAATGCATCCAAAGCTTGTCTTCCTTAGATCTTCTTAACACAGACATTTGTAGCAAAATTGTCAGCTTTTTATAATTAATGAAGAGAGACAATAAATTATTAACTTTGGAATTATGACTAAATGCCTTTGCAAATGGCTGTTTGCTGGGGTTGTGCAATTTTAATTGTGCTCTGGTGAAGATATCTGTAAAGATGTGGAATATTAGTTGTGGTGTCTGCATGGAAAAGAAGAAATTGTATAGTACGAGGAAAAAGAAAATTCAGAATACTTAAGAGGATTTGAATTAGTGGGCACTGGAAATCAAGCAGCTGTTTGCATTGTAGTCTAGTCTTCTAGTCTTTCAATACATCTTAGAGACCCAGGGGTTGTATATTTCCCTATGCTAAAATCACTGACTGAATGGGACTACTCCGTAACAAAAGGCTACATAGCTGGACCCAAACCCATGTGTAGTGATTGCAAATCTAAAAAAAAAAAAGAACCAAACCAAACCAAAACCCCCAAAACCAAACCAAACTAAACAAACAAACAAAACCCAACAAAACCACAAAACCCCACAAAATAAAAAACAAAACCCGCCAAAACCCAGAACAAAATCCAACAACAAAAATAAAATGAAAAAAAAAAAAAAGGAGGATGGAAGAACAAGGAGAAGAATGAGAATTTGCTTTATTGAACTTCACTGAAGTAGGAGACATCAAAACATTTTCAATATGCCCCCTAGGGTAGAATAAAATGTTATAGAAATTTTATTTATCATCGTAGACTTTTTATCAGAAAGGATGAATATGAAGGTTAGGATATTCTAGATATATCCATCTATTTCTGTGTTATTAAAAGGATCTGTGTTTCCCTAAAGCTTGCTCTCTGTATATCTAAGTCATCTTTGTTAAGGTGACCTAATCTAATTGTTATTGTCTCAAAGCCTTCAAAATGGAAAACTCAGAATGAAATATTAACTTGATGGAGACTGAAGAGGAAACCAGCAAGAATGCTGGCATAAAAAACTGGTAGTCCTGTCCTCAACCTCCTCTCCTTTTACTACCACTGTGTCCTGGCAATGACTTGAAGCTCATGTAGCATTTTGTCACTAGCCCTCAGTACTGACTAGGATGTTTCATAGCCATTTAATGCTGGTATATTCATAGAATCATGGAATCAACGAGGTTGGAAGACTTTTAACATTGTAAAGTCTAACCATTACTTGGCTGGACTGCAAAGTCCAGCACTAAACCATGTTCCTAAGTGCCTCCAGCGATGGTGATTCCAACGCTTCTCTGGGAAGCCTGTTGAAATGTTTTACCCTTTTGGGGAAGATTTTTTTCTTAATTTCCAATATTATTATAATAACCATAATTTCCTAAGATCTAGTAACTAAATATCTCTCTTGTAGTCAGGGACACAGACCTGATCACAGTATTCAAGGTGCAACCTCATCAGTACAGGGGGATTGTTATTTTCCTGGTCCTGCTGCCATACTATTTCTGATGCATGCTGAATAGCACAGGAACAGTCACTGGAATAGAACTTAATATGAATTAGAAAAAATAAAGTCATGTAAATGGACTAGGCAGGGGCTGATAAGATTAAATAATTGTGAACAGCACATGAACTAGTATGCCAATATTATTGTTTCTTCATTTATAAAAAGTTACTGTTGAATTGTAAAGTATCCAAAGTTCTTCCTGCTGTTGTAGCTGAACTAGAACAAATACTGCACTGTACCTGATACTTTGTGGGTAGCATAGCACTTCTGTCTTAGAAGAAAAAGATGAATGAGAAGCTGCTTCTGTACTTTTGACAGATGAATAATACCTTACATTCTGAAAGCTTCATTTTTCATTGTGTTGCTCATTTGGTGTTTGTTGTTTAAAAACTGTGCCTCGTGCATTTTTAAATAATTTTGTAGCAACAACACACAAATCCCCACAACACAGGGTCACAGCTGGACAGCTGTGTTTACTAGCTGTATTTGGCTAATCCAAGACATGCTGGTTTCTAAAACCAGAGTGAGCAGTACTAGAAAACTGGCTCTATATACAGACATAATGTCCAGTTCTGAAGCAGTGCAGTCATGATACTGTGACTCTTTACTCCCTTAGACACACTTTATGTTGCCAGCTCAAGTATGTTTAGCCAGAGGCCAAATGAGACCGCAGCTGAGAATAAGGTTTTAAGAGATAAACTGTACAAACTAGTGTTTTTCTTGAAAGAAAAAATTGTAATAATATTTAGTGCTGTTATACACTAGCTTCACAAGGTTTTCCTTGAATTGTATTGAAGATTTTGAAAGATGTATAAAAATGTCCTTTATGATTGAAAAGAATACAAATCCCCAAATGAAGAAATTCCTGAGAACAGCTATTTCCCTTAAATGATTCAATAGTCTGCTCATTTTGAGCTATATTGCAACTGGGAGACAAACTATATTTTTAGAGAAGGAGGTAGGAGGAAAGCCTTGTTATTATATTTGGTATGTTCCTCATCCCCTAGTTCTAAAATTAAATCCCTGGTTGGAATTTAAGCTGGATGCCTGAAGCTGGCTATAAAGACCAGAATTTCTTAGTCCTTCTGAATGAACTAATTTCACACAATACTGGTATAATAGAGATGCCTGTACATTGAACGGATCCCCTCTGCTGTCTTCTATAATGAATGTTGAGAAACTGGTGGGTTTATGTTTGCCTTCTTTCAGGTCTGTATATCAGATGAGATTAATTTTGCCCTTAAAGTGACTTTATTTTCTGTCCTCATTGTGAGGCAACTATCCTGAATATAATTCAGTGTAGTCATATACATTTCATCACATGAATCAAACTATATAGTGTTTGTTGCACAATAAAAATGGACCCCTCCCCAGTGTAAATTCAAAATCCGGTAGACTAGCTGGGAAAATCAGCCCATTTCAAGGTCATTGCTGCTTGATTTGACTTCTCATTCTATACGCTGCCCATCTCACCTAATGAATTATGTTTAGCTGTCCATTAGTCTTGCAGAATATATTGTTCCTCTCCTTTTTCCCCTTTTACATTAAACATCACATTCATAGATAATAATGATGTCCACAAAAATATCATCATCATCATCATCATCATGGCTTGACTTCGCGAACGAAGATTTGGGAAGGGCATTTACCCACGCTTACTACAAGCGCGCTGATGACTAAGAAGGCCAATGTGGGATAGGCAAATCCGGCTACAAAAAGCACAGCAGAAGGTCTCCTTGGGTGGAACAGGTGGGACACGATTCTTCCTGCGTTGTCTTTTCTCCTCGAGACTAGTTCTTCGTGAACTCTCAAAGGAGTCAGCGGCATTATGTATGGTGTGCCTCCAAGTCTCCCGATTGGAGGCCAAGGTGGACCACTGATGGTAGTCAATATGGCCAAGGCTAAGGTATTGTTTCAGGGAGTCCTTGTATCTCTTCTTTGGGGCACCTCTCTTGCGGCTACCGGTGGCAAGTTCACCGTAAAACACGATCTTGGGGAGGCGGTGATCCTTCATCCTAGAGACGTGCCCTGCCCAGCGCAGTTGCAGTTTCAGCAATGTGGCCTCGATGCTGGTGACCCCTGCCTGTTCGAGGACAGTGACATTAGACACATAGTCAGTCCAATGGATGTTTAGAATTGTACGAAGGCAGCGCTGATGAAAGCGTTCCAGGAGTCGCAGGTGATGACGATAGATGACCCATGATTCAGACCCATATAAAAGAGTAGACAATACAATGGCTCTGTAGACACTGATCTTTGTACTTTTCTTCAGGTGTTTATTACACCAGACTCTTTTATGGAGTTTTCCAAAGGCACTATATGCCTTTGCTATTCTGTTGTCTATCTCTCTGTCGATCGTGGCATCCGAGGAAATGATGCTTCCCAGATAGCTGAACTGCTGAACTGTCTTAAGCTCTGACTCGCCGATGGTAATATGGGGATGGCGATAATCTTCTTGGGGTGCAGGCTGGTAGAGGACTACTGTCTTATTCAAGCTGACTTCCAGCCCAAAAACCTCAGCCGCCTCCGCAAAGCAAGATGTTAAACGCTGCAGAGCTGCTTCTGTGTGGGCAACAAGGGCGGCATCATCAGCAAAGAGCAGTTCACAGACAAGATGGTTTAGGGTCTTAGTGTGGGCCTTCAGTCGCCTTAGATTGAATAGGCTACCATCGGTACAAAAATATAAAGCCATAGAAAAATGTTGCTTTCTTAATAGGGCCAGATATTTTGAGCCTAAATATTCACAGCAGGATTTCAAAATGGATGTGATTTCTTTTCTTCAAAGAAATCAGATAAATACAGCCATAGCACAGTTATTTTTGGTTGGGCAAACTTTTATCTCACTGAGTGTCATTTATCTAGAGGCCCGAGGAAGGCTGCATGTAAGAGTGTGCCTCATCCAGGAAGATCCTATGTGTGGATGTTTAACGAAGAAATTTAGTAGATAAGTGACTTTCATATTGGAAATGAAAGACAGCTTTAAAGTAATTCAGTGATAATGGGGATTGTGTGGCTTTTAAGCCATTCATCTCTGTGATGGAATGCTTCTAGCTGTGTGGAGAATGGAGATATTTGGCTCAGGTTTATCATGGAATGTGAGCTAACCAACAGCCCAGATGGTTTCCTAGGGAAGTATGCTGAGAATTATCTTCCTCGTATATTCTACAGTTTCTCTATCTTATAACTTTTGTGTGAGTGTCTTAGATCTAGTGCCCTCTGCCATTCAATTTGTAGACACTTCCTAGATAAAGGAATGGATGATTGCCTTGCCACATCACTACCATAACATTAAAATTCTTTAGGTAAGGAAACAGTGGAGGATGAGTAAGGGGCAAAGTGAGTCCACAAGAAGACTCAAGTAATACTTATGAATAAGAAGGACACTGGAAGCCAAGCTTACAGAGAAAATGAAACTCATAGGTGGACCCATTACAAAGTCGTTTTCCTGGAACTGCATGTTTCCTGTTGTGGCGGTAGGAATACACTGGGGTATCATCAAAGGTCAGTGAAATAACTTAGTAAGTTCAACAGTTTCTACAGTGACTGATGCAGGTAACAAGTGCTGAGGCTACACCTACGATCTTTGACAGTAGACTGCTATGTTATCCTCCCTACTTTTTTTTTTTTTTTTCTGTAATGTACTAACTATTCTATGATTCTACTGTGGTAAGATGAATTCTGCAAACCCCACAGCAGTGTTTGCGTTTTCATTAGTCAGAGGATAATATAAAGAAGGTCGAGTGCAGAGACAAGAAAGTAGATATTTCTGTTCCCAACTGAATGTCCTTCTAACAGAGATGCAGAATCATATTGCCTCTTGTGTCTTAGCTACATACCTCTGTGAATTTTTTAATTCTTTACAATTCAGTACAACAGCCAGAATGGGACTAGTATTCCCCCTCCATCCTTTCCTCCAGCCTGATAACAGGGTTAAGTTCCTGCAAAAGGAAAGGTGTGACAGCAAAATCCCTTTTGCTGAAGAAGGCTTTGAAAGAGACCTGTTTTCCTGCTTCTTGGATAAAGGCAATCCTAGGCTGGTTTAGAAAAGATGAAAACAGTTCCCTTCCCTTTTACTCATCATCCTTGTATTATCAATGGCAGTTGCCACTGATGCTGAGATCTTATTGCTGAATTAAAGTATTTTAGTGTCTTAAGTGAACTCTGAGCATGTCTTTCTGGACATGTCTACTTATTATCTGCTGAGAATGTAGGTGAAGAGATAATTGGTTTAGAAACTCAAAATGGCAGCAGCATCTGCTCATTAATGGCTCTTAAGCAAACAGCATAATAGTTTTATGACACTGTTACTATAATACAGTAGATTTTTCACTTTTTGTGTATCAGTTGTGTTTCCTCTTCTATGCTTATTCCATTTTTCTAACAGAAAACCGGATAAGGTAGAACCACTCTGACTTTCCAAAGTATGGCAAGAGAATTCTTTATACCTACATATCCTAAACTGAAAACAGAATAAAAGTCTTTTAAAGTATAGTGTGCTTATTGTTAAAAGCCAAACAGATCTTTTTCTCAAGTAGTTAATGCTAATGCACTAAGCTTTTATTTCTGATAATAAAGAATATAATTACCTCAATAATGTAAATCAGATTTAGATACTATGGGACCAGATGGCCTTTATTTCAGCCAAGGTGGTTGGACCATCAGAGGTGACTCCAGAGGTCCTTGCAGGTTAAACGATGGCAGTCTATAACCACTACAGAATATTTTGACAAAACTTCTAAATCATCTCCCTTTCCTGGATTTTTGTGTCTTTTCTTTCTTTTTCTTCATTGAACACATGCTTCACATCCCTTCCCCATAAAGTAGCTTTTAAACTTTGTAGATGATTGCTTTCATTTCCAAGGCAAATCGCTGGCAGCTGTTGCAGAGTGATTCATGGTGTCTACATTTAAACAGTGACGCCTAATCATTATAAAATGATCAATCTGGGGTTTTATTCTGCAGAAGGGACTTTCTGTTCTATGAAAAGACAAAGCATGTGACAGGGATATTTTGGTATGAGAACATAGTAAATTCTCTTTCTTGTAGCTTCCTAGATTTTCAATCTTCCCCCAAACCTTAAACAGCGGCATATAAAGCTTACTTACGGAAACTGTAAGTTGCTGACACATCTGTCCTGTTCGTTATTTAGGGTGAGATTGTGCCTGTTGGCATAGCCTTGAGCAAGAGGTGGTGTGTGAACTGCATCATTGTAATGCCAGCCTGGGGAAGTATGGTGACTCAGATTTTCCTCTGAATCACATTTTCTCTTCAGCTTCTTCCTTGCTCTGAGGGAATAGTAATTTACTTCTGGAAATGAGTATCTCTCTGCAGTGGCACAGCTGTTCCAGCCAACAGCTCTGGAAAAAGACTCCAATCTCCACCTATTCCTATGTTCCTTCTGCTCACCTGTTTCAAAGATACAGCTAGGTAAAAAGTCTGCCTTACTCCTACACACGCAGGCCTAAAATCTGGGTGGTTTGCATAGGGCTCTAATTGCCGGGTTCTTCCATTCTTGTGTGGGTGCACACTTCCAGACTAAACCTTACAGAGAAGATTCCAGATATGATATAGCAGCCCAGAGAAAATAAAAGCATTTTATATTGGCTCAGTCATCCAAGTAAAAGAGGACTGATAATATGGAAATTTTGCACCAATCTATGAATTTAACTTTTCTTTACCAAACAGCTTATAGTTTTGTACAGTAAACTGGTTCAGTCCTAATGGAGTCTCAGACAGAACCTGTCAACCTCTAGTACTGTATCCCCTCCCTGACTTTTACTAGTTTGAGTGGGAGCTTCTTGACATTTTTCTTGGTGACATCAACCTAAGGAGGTTTGCTCTGCCATTGCTTCACATGACTAGCACATCATCTGTGGAGCTGAGTGGGCATCTAAGAACTTATACAATTGTAGTAAGTACAGCAGGATAGCTGAATACCAGTTATCAGTACCAATTACGTTATAGGGTAATTAAAAAAATTTTTTTTTAATTATTTTAACACATCTATGCAAAGCTTCAGAAGCTCAGGTAAAATATGGTCTACTGTTGCATCTTGAGTTTATTCTGACCTGGTGCTGCAGTAGCAATCACCTTGCTATGTAGGAGAGCGTCGATGAATGAAACACACACCACTTTAAAATTCTGATTTACTTAACACAAGTGCATAGTAACAGATAACACTTCGTAGAGGATTTCTGAATTTCAGAAGCAAACTGTGAAGAGCAAACCAAAAACCACTTATTTTCCTCTGCTTAAGGCATGAGGGGCATTAATCAGGTGCAGCAAGCTAAACTAGCAAAGATACTGCTGGAGCAGTGCTCTCCCTGTTGCTCTTTCCTTTGTGCTCATTCTTGTAAGGGCTATGATCTTATATACCTTCATTTTTATTCCTTTGAATTTTCATTATATGTAGCCAGTTTTATGGGGTTTTGTTTATGATTTTTATTTTCTTTGTTGTGTTCTAAAAGCAATGCTGAGCTCTCCAAGTTGCAGTTCTTTTAGGAACATTTGCAGTATGTGCTTCCTCCCCTGGGCCTCAGTGTTATACTGAATCTGCTCTCTCAAGGCACCTGTTATCGCACTGTGGTTTTACTCTCAAGGACCCTTTCTAGAATACAGACTTTATTATAACCATACTGAGCAGTTACTCGAACAAAAAACTCTACAAGGCTGCTGTTGACCACGCATCATTGCCAAGATCCAACTTGTACTCCTGTTGTAACAGAAGAGACACTACATTCACACATACATCAGTCTAGACCTCAGTGTTTCATCTTTCAGTGGATAGTGATCATTAATGTTTTTACATTTTGTACTGATAAGGAAGCATTATGTTTATTTTACTACAGAAAGATGAGGAAGCATAGAAATATTTAGAATAAGACTTTTTTATTTAAAGAGTTAGTGGAGGCCTGAAGGGATAGCAACCCTCTATGATACAAATGCCCTGCTTAGTATCTCCAGTGTATATAAATGTTGATAACTATTCAAAGGTTAAGCAGAATGCTACTATAAATTTTAACATACTTTCTAGTTTGTTCACAAAATAGACCCAATTCAAAAATTGTTTCTGCAGTGCAACATTTTTTCTACTTAACTGTGTTCTGCATCTTTTTCCAGTTTGAAGTCATTACCCTGATGGGGGATCAGAAAGAAGAGGGAATGCTCTTTATTGTATTAAAAGAGTTCTCATGAAAATCTGTGTGTTGGTTA
This sequence comes from Neopsephotus bourkii, assembly GCF_033783945.1. Taxonomy (NCBI): domain Eukaryota; kingdom Metazoa; phylum Chordata; class Aves; order Psittaciformes; family Psittacidae; genus Neopsephotus; species Neopsephotus bourkii. The sequence continues at coordinate 534,407 of NW_026901402.1, read as the reverse complement.
CAGGTTTTGTTTTTGTCTTTTTTTTTTTTTTTTTAATAGAATATGCTGTGGCGCAGTTACCCACAAGAGGTTTGCATGAAACACCATGCTGTGTAATACAACTGTGCTGGTGGCAAAACAGCACCTTCAAATGTGCTGGTATCAGTTGCTGGGATTTTGGGGGGTTTGTTTGGATTTTTATTTCAACTTGATCTAGTTTATAGCTTTCTTAAAAGGATCTGCTTTTTAGGTGTAATAATCTCTGAAGGGTTTTACCAACTCAGGAAGCTAGATGATTGACACCCTGTCTTAAGGCATTGCCTACTAACACAACCCAGAAAGAGGTACATCCTTTTTGTGCATGCCATTGGCATTCCCGTTTACTTTGTGGTTACTATTAAAGCCTAGATTTCTATCAGCCAGTTCTTGCCTAGCAGTATGTTCCCCTATCTGTATTAGTGCAGATGTTAGTAACAATACTTTGCCTACTCTCTGTTGAATTTTATTTTCTGAAATTTGAACGCACTGAACTTTGTCAAGATTAAGTTCTGATGCTATCTGAAAAAAATGCTTTTTGTCCATAGAGTGATATGAATGCAGCTCATCTGCAATTGTGTAAATCATTGTGGAAAAGATATTGTAGTCTCAGATTTGGACCTGCACTGAAGACATCCTACAAGTTTGGTGACTCCAAGTTTGATAATGGCAGGAATGTTTAGGGGTTTTTTCCACTGTTGTGTTTCTCTGTAGTAGTGGTTATATTCCGGTTATAATTAACAACAGTGTTTATTAGAATTTGCAGCACTATCACCAACAGTAAAGTCATTCTTACATTTCCTGATCAGCAGGCAATTGATTGGCTTTATTATGCTTGGCAAATTCTTACTAGCTGTTTATAGATTGTCTTATTTTCTTTTATGTCTTATGTTTTTGTAGCTTATTTTGCAGTATTTTGTCTCTCAAAGCTAGATTAATATGTTTCTGGTTTCCTCAGCCTTTCTTTTTCCCAGTGGAGGTGTATTTGCTGCTTCTTTCTGTTTTTGAAGGGGATCTCTCTGGTTTGAAACTGCTTTTGGCTAGTTAGAAAAGTTCTTTACAGTTATTCGTTCTCTGAAGCCTGGTATGTCTGGCATTTCAAGATATTTTTCATATTCTTTTCCTTTTCTGGTCTCCTGTTTAAAATACATTTAGTTTGGTAGCTAGTTATAATTGTTTTTTCTATGTATGGAAACTGATGGAAAGAGTTAAACACTTCAGCCATCTCTGTGTATTATCCCTATTTTTGTCTTATGTACAATTAAATAATGGCCTCTTCCTTTCTTTTGTCTTCCCATGACTGCTTAATGTATTTAAAGACTTTTTCCTCATTGCCTTTTATGTCTGTAGGTGATTGAAACACATTTTAGACCCCAGTCTTTTGATTTTTATACATACGGGGCGTGTAAGCTATCCATTATGCTTATCACATTAATCATGTGCTCTTCTTCTGTTTTCAGGTTATTAAGAAACTACTGATGCACTTAGAATGGTCTCTTCATATTTTTCCTACACACACTTCAAAAGGGGGTTGCTTTTGTGTATTGAGTACAGTTTCTCTCAGTAGGTAGTGGCTCTCACATGCTCATTTACCCTTAAGGTTATCATCTTGAGAGATTTTATGTGGCCTTTTTTCCTCTTTTAATGTGTTTTGGTTGTTTTTTTTTTCACTTAGAACAATGATTTCAAATGTTTCTTTCATACAGTAAACTTTATTATTTCATGGTGACCCTGTATTAGCTCTGCACTGTCAGCTGATTCCCCTGTTAGTTAAAACTGAACCTACAATGGGTCCTCCCCAGTAGCTTTTTCCATCTCTTTAAACTTACTGGACTTTTGCACTAAAGATTTGATGAATTCTGTGGCCTAAAAGAAGAAAAAAAAAAAAACAACAAACCAACAGATAGTTCCCCAAACGCCTATGTATTCCTTGGCATTGACTACGTTTTCTCTTGCAAGGTCAACCCAGAGACATTCAATAGGTCATTAGTTCTTCCTGAATTTCAGAATAAGTGTTCTAGGTTTGCAATTCAGTATCTCCTTGCCCGGTCTTATTAAAAAGCAATTTCTTTCACTGTGTCTCTGTTATATTTATGATATGTATAGAGGCTTTTATGTTTTCCTTACTACTACTATTATTCTACTATTATATATATAGTATTATATACTGTATATATATTATATACATACATACTATATATATATACTACTATATACTACTACTTACTACTACTATTCCTTTCCTAATATCTGGCATTTGCCAGAACTTTCAGATAAAATTCTTTTATTCATACTTTTTCTTATTTCTCTTATAGCCTTACCTACTATGTCTAATTTCTGTGTTCTGTAATTGCCTATGGGCCTCTTGCAGCTGCTTATTACTCTAATAGCAAGACATCATTCATCTGCCTCATGCCCCAGCTAAAAACTTTCTGCTTCCTCTCAGGTACTTTCAGTTATCTTGTGGTCTTTAGGGAGATTCTTGAGATTTAGTTTCCCTTGGGGTTAACATGGTGGTTGCCTGGTTGTTGGATTTTAACCAGCACAATGTTCCATTATTTCTAGGTTTTAAGCTTAATATGCATGAACAATCATTTTGTCTGTCTTTAAATCTTCCCCTTAAAAGGTTAAGGTATATGTGTAGATGGCTAATACTGAGCTGAACATCTGACATAATAACATGAGAAACAGCAGGATGTTAGAGGTAGCCAAATGGGAGTAATTTACATGTAGATGATCCATCCTGTCCTTTCGTGACATTCAGCAGATGGCCACATGACAGACAGTGGGACACTGTGGGTAATGAACTAAAGGGAACTACTAGGTGAACAGAACTGAGGACCAAAGCAGGATGTAGCAGGGCAACTGTAACAGAATCACCAATAAGGGTAGGAAGTTAGCAAAACCAGAGCCAGTGAGGAAAGGGAAAATGGAGTGGACTCTTTATTTGGGTGGTACAACGGAGGAGTTTGGGAAGAGAGGAAGGGGAAGGGAGTATAAGATGAAGCAAGTCATCTACTTAGAGCTGTTTTGAGAGTACCAGTTGAGCATCTTTCTCATGATGAGTGCAGTCTGTGACAGGACACTGTATCTGTTGCTGCTGTGCTGGTGTCTGACTGCCTTTAGCAGCCAGGGTGCTTGCCCTAAGGCCAGTGAGGGACCTCCTAGAAGAACGGACTGAACATCCTAACAGAACCCTTGTAAATGCGCTGATCTCAAGGTTGTGAAAGTCTGTAGACTTTGTAACTTCAGCTCAGCAGCTAGGGAAGGGAGAGACACCCAAACTTGATCAGATTGACAGAAAGACTTCAGTCTCAGCTTCAAAGTCAGCTGTGTAAGCAATGGGTATGTGCTCCTGGGCAGCCAGCACACAGTACTGGCACATAGCCAGGCAGCAGCTATTAAGAAGCCTGGGAGAAACACTGGGGTGAGTTTAGGAAAATATAGGTTAAAGAGGAATGGAAGGAAGCTGAATTACTACATGAGGGACTGTTGTACAGGATTGACCTAGAATAAACTAGTAAATATGTAAGGAGTCAGGACATAATTGGAAACAAAAAACTAAAGAAAAATGGTTTTATAGCCCCCACTTTGGGAACAATGTATTTCAAATCCTTGTGGATTTCCTCCGACACACTTTTTGGTGAAGAGAAATTATTTATTTAGCTTCCTCTTTCCGCAGTGAATCATCCTAATCTTTCAGGAAAATAATCATCACAAACTTTAGGCTTGAACTATGATAAAAATATATTTTTTTTCCTGTTGCTTTTCTTTCAAACTTTATCTGCAAATTATTTCTATTGTTCTGACTTGGCACTGGCAAAATATCACTCATATTCTCACAGAACTAACATCATCTGCAAATTATCTCTTTTGTTCTGATGTCTTTTCCATAAAATGTTCACTGGCTTCACCTATGACAAGCAATCTTTGTGTCATTCATTTGGGTAAAGAATGTAGTATGTGTGTATCATAGCTCTAGAGCTGTTATTGTGCTGATCCCAGATGAAATTTTCTACTGTCCTCTAGTATGCTGTGTTCACAAAAATAAAAACAATTAGGAAAATAAAATTTTCTTGTCTAATCAAACATATTTCACTTGTAAATGTTTGGGAAACATTCAGCAGTTTCTAGTCATGGAAAACTCAGTTTTAGCCTTCATGCTTACTTGCTGCCATAAGATAAAGTACTAGTGACCCCATCTGAACCAGACAAGTAAGGAGGTAGGAGGCAGTGGCTTTGATTCATAAGGTTTTGACACTGCTGTGGTTGTAAATGGTACCTTTGGCCTTGCTCTCTTACCTGCTGGCCTTGGTAGCCTTGTCATCTACATCTATTCTCTCTTGTGACCTCAGGTACTTCAAAAACCTATCTGTTGTCTGTATGCCATTCAGTTCAGAAAGACTAGAATTAGAAGACTGAAAAAGACCAAAGCCTGAATGAAAAAGACCAAAGCCATCCATGCAACTTGACACAGTAGAGGGCATCAAGTCATCCTCTTTTAGCTCAAACAAAAACACAATCAGCATTCCTACTCATATATCACTGAAGTTGCTCTTCCCTTAACCCATTAAAGACTGCTTTATCTCTTTGTAAACAAAGAGTCACCATGGTTAGATCACTGTTAATGTTCTGAGAAGCTGCCGTTAATAAGTAAGTCTCCTTGCTTTCTTTGCAATTTGGTAAAGCAAATTCTACTGTTACGAATAAAAATTGCTGAAATTTATTAGTAAAGTGGAAAACTAAAAGATAAGGAATAATGTATCTTAAACAAAGTTGCTTTTTAATCACTAAATTTGCACAGTAGCCATTTTGTGTCTTTTTTTCTTTGCTATCTCGGAGTGCACTACAGTTGAGCACAGTAGCTCCATATACTGTTGCTTTTTCAGTAGTATACAAAAATGCTTTTGATAACTTTACAAATGCTGTTTCTCCCATCTATATTATCATCTTCTTTTTGCTTGGCAACTTCCTATGATATATGGCAAAATCTGTGAGAAAAATCAGGCATTATATTGTGAATAAAATAGCTATTCGTGTCAGCCTTTATGTGAAAAGGTTAGTACATATTTGCATGGAACACTTGTACCATAAACTTCATGCTACATTATTTTGTAGACCATATATGAAAAAAACCCCAACCACCCAACTTTAAAATTCTCTATCATATATTGATTAAACTTATTAGGTCTTTTTTTTTTTTTTTCTTTTTAATATGCCTTTGTCTTTATAACTGAAATTACTAAGATCTGCCCTAAAATGATCTAAGCCAGTTTTCCATGCAGCAGCAACAAAAATCTCACTTTCAAGTGTGATTTGTAAGACATATGCTGGGATCCTCTGAGGTATGCTCACTTCCCAGTAACGTGAAGTACCATTTGCTGTCTCAGTAGGAATTGCCAGATATTGAATGTCAAGCCTGTCACTTGTCCATTTGTACATTTTGGACTTTAGGATTGTGTCATATGGGGGAGGAATGAAACTGAGAGCATGGAAGAAAAATGCATTTGCAGGAAAGAAAATATTTTTCTCTAGAGAGACTGGTATATTTTTAATTGCAGCTGTTAAAAGCACTTGTTTGGCATAATGGCTTTGGCATGATGCCTTGCATCAAAGAGTGCTGGCTCTACAGCAGCCTCTGCAACCTGAGAGAAGCAGTGGTGGCTGCTTTTGTAGTCTTTGCAATCTCTGTGCCCTCTGTGCTTGGGAGACTCGGTCGCTTCACGTACCTCTATCAGTTTGTATGTGTGCACTTCACGCAGTGGGCAGCATAACTTTTCCTTGCATTCGCCATTGCCTACAGGCATATTCACAACTACATTCTTACTCTAGATAGCATGAGCAGTGAAAGGAAGATCATTGCATGTACACTTTCCTTCAGGTGACAGGGAAGACAGTAGGTTATATTAGAGATGGAATATTTTAAATAGATAGATCTTTTTTTTTGTCCAGTATTCTTCCGGTAGCTGGCAGGAATCTGAGGTAGGTGTTATCAAATTCAAGCAATAGTGCCTATCAGTTTTTCTAATGTAATGACCTCTCTTTATGCCATTTTGACAAAACATGAATATCATGATTCCTGTTTTATGAACACCTACTTTATTTCTCAGCCAATGCAATCTAATATATTAGTATGGTCTCAGCTGATTTGTAACAGTGTTGTTTTAGCTTTATAATGAGAGATTAAACAAATACATTTAATAAGATTACTCTCATAGAAGGGTATGATTTCCAGCAAATAGGATTGTGGAGCTAATTTTCTGGAACCAGCCCCTCAACCACATTACCTAAAGCAAACGCTGCTGGCCAGCACGTCAGCTTTCTTCATGACCCTTCAGGAAAGCAAAAACTGACAGTAGAGACAAGTAGATAGAGACCTAGTCTGTACTCAAGGAACAAGAAACCCTTTTGTAGCTTTAATAATGATCATTAACATAATTATATTGTCGGAGCAACATCAGGCACAGCTACAGGCTGGGCAGAGAAGAGATTCAGAGCAGCCCTGCAGAGAAGGACTTGGGGGTGTTGGTCAATGAGAAAATGAACATGAGCTGGCAGTGTGCACTTGCAGCCCAGAAAGCCAACCGTATCCTGGGCTGCATCAAAAGGAGCGTGACCAGCAGGTCGAAGGAGGTGATCCTGACCCTCTACTCTGCTCTCATGAGACCTCACCTGGAGTATTGTGTGCAGTTCTGGTGTCCTCAACATAAAAAGGACATGGAACTGTTGGAACAAATCCAGAGGAGGCCACGAGGATGATCAGGGGACCAGAGCACCTCCCATATGAAGACAGGCTGAGCAAGTTGGGGCTGTTCAGCCTGGAGAAGGCTGTGTGGAGACCTCCTAGCAGCCTTCCAGTATCTGCAGGGGGGCTATAAGGATGCTGGAGAGGTACTCTTCATTAGGGACTGTAGTGATAGGACAAGGGGTAACTGGTTCAAACTTAAAACAGGAAAAGTTTAGATTGGAAATAAAGAGGGAATTCTTTCCTGTTAGGGTGGTGAGGCACTGGAATAGGTTGCCCAGGGAAGCTGTGAATGCTCCATCCCTGGCAGTGTTCTAGGCCAGGTTGGATGAAGCCTTGGGTGATATGGTTTAATATGAGGTGTCCCTGCCCATGGCAGGGGTGTTGGAACTTGATGATCTTAAGGTCCTTTCCAACCCTAACTATTCTATGATTCTATGATTTTATTATTCTTTTCCTTCCCTAGGCAAAGTATTTATTATGCAGGAGTATTTATTTCTTACACCTTTGGCTATGGTTTTGACCTTATTTAGTCCATGAAGTTAGAAACAAGTGACCACTGCTAATACCAGGAAGCTAAGGGAGGAATTTTTCTTTCCAGTATTCCACTTAAAACGCTATTATGCCCTGGCTCATGTACAGGTTTTCAGCTAAGTAACACTTACTGAAAGATTATTATTTTTTAGTTCTCTGTGAAAATGTATGTTAGGACATTCTGACCCATACCCACATGACCATAACGCCTTTATCCTCCAATGACCACTTGTTCACATTCAGAAAAATCCCAGTCCTTTCTCTAACTACTCACTGAACAGTAAACTGTCAACATAAAAAAATAAAATCACTTGTTGATACTCACTGGAGACAAACAGTGGAAGCACTTTCAAGAAGCTTTGAGCACAAGGCATTATTTTATGATTAGATTTTAAATGAACCAGAGTTTTGTAAAACATACCTAACTCACTCAAGCACAGTGCTATTTTCTTCAACTTCATAGAGAAAGGAAAATGCAGCTGCTTTTCTGGGGGAACCATTATGTTAAGCCAGTCTGCCTGGCTGCTAGGTTGATAGGGAAAGAGTGACAGCTTTGAATGATTAGCAGGAAAGTAGACAGCACTGATTATTTCCACTAAGGGCCAAAGGCAGGGACATAAGAGATTGCAGCAGCCTTTTGCAGTTTATTTTTTCATTAAAGCAGCACAATCCGATTCCTCCTGCTTCTCATTTTCTACCTGAGAAAACTCTTTACAAAAAAACAAGTTTGCATCAGACACAGCAATAAAAATATCAATAATATTTAGGAACGTTCTTGTTGGATGGTAAAAGCATGAATTTGCTTTCATAATATTTAACATATTGCAGGTTTCATCATGCCTGTGACAGACACCATTACTAAAAGTTGATATCTGTGAAGAAGGGCAGTGATGTTTGTTACATATTCCATGATTAGGGAAAGAATCCCCCACAAAATCAAAACATACCAGATTCTGAACTTGTTGAACATTACATAAGGAAAAGGAACAAATTCTATATAAGGCTGGATAAGCCATGTTTTAGGATTGTGCTGTGTCAGAATGTTTTTCTTTGTTACAGATACTGAACTGCATGAACTGGTGAATAACTTCTATGGAGTCCTCCCGTGTATTCATGCTCTTTTTATGGAACAGCTTTCTGTAACTGGGGTTTTTCCATTTTATACATGGTCATATGTTTTCATGGAAACTATATGGCATCACAGAAGTGGCTAGGAAGCTTACTTGCTGGGGAGAGAGGATGCCTGAAAAATGGGAGCAGCCCATTGGTTGCCTGACGATCAAACTAATCAAACTGTGAAAATAATGTTTCCTTTTTCGCTGATAAACTAAAGTTAAACATTTCAGCTTCATCCAAGCTTAGTGTAATTTAAGCTACAAAATGTGTTGATGGTTTAGTTTTGCTCCAGTTGTATATACAAGCAATTGCTGAAATGCTGAACTTGGATTTCCACTGGATAGAAATTCTGATATGTGTTAACTAACTTACCTTGTAAGTGATGCTAAGTACCTAGTGCATCAATGAATTAAAATGTTAATTTAAAGCTAGTCTTAATATGTACAATAAATATATTATTCAGAAGGAAATATGACAATATAATTCTGGTCAAAGATATGAATCTAGAGGCATCCTGGGGATGAAATCTGTGTCAGAGGCAGCTTCATTCCCATTGTCCTACTGACGTGCTAACCAAATGACTGGTAATAACAGAAACAAGCTACTACTTTGTTCAGTACAGTTAAATATATGGTTGTGTTGTTATATGAAGATAAGGCTGCATGTTTCGTGCCTACCAGATAGAAAAGAGGAAGCACTTAAAGGAACAAGAAAGAAATAGTTGACATATAGAAATGTACAGCAAAGGTCTTATATTTTCTTGTGGATGTGGGTTAAAAGTTCTCGAAAGGACAGTCAAGGTCTAGAGAAATATTCTGAAGAACAGTGATTTCTGTTCTGTTAAAAAAATATTACTTTGGTTTTTCAATATTAAAAAGTACTTTGAGATCACTAATCCTCTGCAAATTTAAGGGATGCAATCAAAGAAAGCATTTCTAAATATATTTTGTTCTTTGATCAAACTGTAATTAATACTTGGTATATATCATTCATTATACTAATATTCTGAGGAATATATTGACTCTGATGACTTGCTACAAGATTTGCTAGTTCAAAATTATATTTATGCTGAACACTCCAATGCCACATTATATTTGGAAAGCAACCACTTTTTCCATTAATGCTGGAATGAATGAAATTATGTTATACATTTATGACCTATACATTTACGTTCCTATGGTACTAGCCTGGTCCTCCCTCCTCCTGTTCCTTATAAATAACCTTCCTCCCACCCAAGAAAAAGGAAGTCTTCACTTCCTCTGTAACATCTGCTAAGCCTCCCTATTCAGACTATGCTTGGCTCTCTCCCATATGCCCTAAATCCCAGCTGCTGGGGAAGGAGCAGCCTGTATAATAGCTGATTTCGACATAATACTTGTGCTGATTGGGAGACCGAACATATCTAATAGTTGCTGAGCTTGTATGGCTGCCTTTGCAATAGGGGTCTTAAATTGAGTTTCTGTTTCCTCTGCCCAGATGTCAGTATCCTCAGATCTTTTAGCAACTTCTTCTAAGTGTCAAGCTTCCCAGTGACGTGCAGAGCAGTGGATGAAGGTGATGGGAATAGTGTGTAGGAGAGACAGAGAACTGCCAAATGGTCAGATAGTTTATTCACATATATTTAATCTCCTTATCAAAGCAAAATAAGGAGAATGAAGTGGGATCAAGGGATTAGCTTGTATGTGTGTGTCCTGGTCCACAAATGGACTTCAGGTTAATGGCACATCAACACCGCTCTAGAGACTCCCCAGTATTTCTGGATTTACTCTGAAGCAACCCCATTCCTTCCATCCATTCAGCCCTCTCTGATCACACAGATTACTTCCCCTACCAATGCCCCACAGTCACATATCTCTCGTTCCACAGTGCCCCTGCTCCTGCAAAACCTCGTTGCCAGCCTTGGTCCTATTTCCTACCCCAGACTCCCAGTTCTGTGGTACCAAACCTTTCCACCTCCACTTCACCCATGGGACACTGCTGAGCTCAGCATTCCATCTACCTATTTCCCCGGCCAGGTCCAGGTACTGCAATTTACACCAGTATGTCTGAGTTGATGCATTGCCCTTATGTCCTGGATTTATTCCGAAGTCACTTGGACAGACCTGTTGGCTGCTGCAACATGTACCTTTCCTAGGGCTTGTTGCTTGCCTTGAGGATATCGATGTGATTCTTGCAAGGATAGAGACCTGTTTACAGAGGAGAAATCTGCACAGAAATGTCAGTGAGCACTTGTATGTGAGCACTGTAGTGATCAAGAAAGAGGAGTGCTTACTTTACAGGGGAAAACATAAAGGGTTTGACAAGTAATACACAGCAAGGAGAAGGCCAAGAAGGGGTGTGATTGCTCTCCATAAATATATCAGGGAGGTAAACAGCAGGAAGAAAGTAGAGTGATATAGTCTGAATGATATTGATGGCATAAGAATAAACTGGCCATGAATAAATTGCAGTTTGCAATTTAGTAGGATGGTTATAACCACCCAAAACTGCAGCTCTGAAACAGCATTGTAAGAGCAGCAGAAACAAAAAGAGCCTACCTAGGCTTGGGTGGAATTTGCCACATCATCAATGAGGCTAGGAGAAGCTCAGTCTCAAAAGCACTAACACTGGCACATCACATTTTCGTCTGTAGTGCCCTGCCTCACTGCACACTACCACACAGGCCAGAGCCAGGTGGAGAATTCTAGAGGGTTCGTAATAAATGCCTTGAACACTAATAATATCGCTTTACTTGGTGGTGTATCTATCTATTAATGTAACCTGTTATCATCTTTGCCTTCTTTTCTCCAGCAGCTGTGAAATGATTTGATGGGTTTAATTATTTTTCATAATAACCCCCAAATTCCTCTCTTGATTAGCTTCCTAGATGAGATTTCCATTTAGTACATATTCTCTAACTTGGTGTTTGGTTTCCTTGCTAATTATCTCACATTTTTTTTCTGTGTTAAGCTGCATTTGCCATCTGCTCATCCAGTCACAAAAAATAATGGAAAACCTTTTCAATCCGATTGCATTCTCTTTAATTACTGTCTCTGTCTCCAGTTGTGTTATTACCCACAGATTGGAAGATCTTGGGCCAAATAATTGATAAAAACCAGTGAGATTCCTTTGATTTTGGCTGAACCATGGTGACACATACTGAGATCCTGATCTTTCACTTCCTACTGTTGTATATTTTAAGCTCTCCATCTTTCAAAAAAATAATTGTCTGAGTCATGCTTCTCTCCATCTTCAAACACAGTATTGCTGCTGTGTTTCCCACACTTAGACTGAGCTCCTACTGTGAATGAGTATTTCCTTTAGCCATACTCTGAGTGTACTCTCTCCAGGGAATTCATAAGAAGTCAGCAGCACTTCCAGATAGACAATGTGAACTGAGCATTCATTTGTGGATATGCATATGTGAACTTCTGCACATGTTTTGCAATGCCAATGCTTACAACATTAAAAAAACAACCCCAAAACCAAACAGCAAACCACCTTTAAATTCTCATATGTATATTTTCTTCTTTTTCTGGCTCTACTGATCCTTTTTTCAGCTTCTCAGTGTTTATGAATACCATTTTGCTGTAATTATTTTAAGCCTTACACTTACATGGATTCTGTGGTGTTCGTTACCTCCTGATACTTGCTGAAAAGTACCTTATTTGATGAAAAAATATGTTCTTTTTATGAGTCAGTCTCTTCAGTCATAGATTCTTGTTACCAAGCTCCTTCTCACAAAGTCCATTCTTAAGCTTTGTACATTTCTGTATCTTTTGCTAGATTCTATGAAGGAAAACCTCTTTCATGATAGACTCTTATTTCCCAATCAACTGAATTGGATTTTGGAGCTATTGCATAAAGACACCTACCATGCAAACTATGGAGTACTGATCTTTTCACTGTGGAAAAGTGTTTTGTATAAGCATAACCCTTGTAAATTGTCAGTTTGAGCAGTGTGACTAAAATTTCATGGCAGGGACACAAAGTCATAGGGAACACAGGTTTAATGCAACATTTGATCTTGTGTATCGGCAAGAATAATGTTCTTATCAAAGGCCTTTTTAAAAGCAAAGTTGGGGCTTCTAGTTACCTGGACAAGCAAGCTGAAGAACTGCTTATAAACCCGCCTGGATTTCTCCAGGGCTACCAGTTCTTTTGTATTCTTAATTATTGTTTCTACAATTGATGCAATTGATCTCAATTTTTCTGCTTCACAAAAAGAAGTATCAGTTGAATGGTAATTGTAAGCATTACATTCAATGTCTGCATCTGCAGGTAACACCAGTTTGGGGTTTTACCTAAAGCTTTGTTTGAGAGATAATTTCTTCTCTCGTCTCAAATATAATTTAACTTTTTCACATGAATACTCGTCTTTTCCAATTTTTTAAATTTAATTATGCTGAAACTTATTATTGCATTGGCATAATCAGAATATGTACATTGTGATCTCTCTTAATGGACAGAAAATAGGGTAAAGAGGAAGGAATAGGTAATATAAATTTATTTTTTATATAGAATCATTTAAAGCTCTCCTTAATCTGGGCGAATTTCACAGAAGACACATTTCAGAAACAAAAGAGCACTTCATTCTGCTGAAATCAGTGTTAATATTTACCTGCTTGCTTTTGTAAGTTTTGCATCCTGTGTAATTATGTGAAAGGATGTAATTTCATATCCAGAATTTATTTTACTGTACTGAAAAATCATCTAATTCTTTCTTTATTTAAATGCTATGGGACCAGATGGAACTAAAATTATGACCCTAGAGAAAATCTTGTGTGCCTTCAGTACATGAAATGATAAAAAAATATGTGCAGAAGTGTTTTATGAATATTCTCAAGGTATTCAGATTCCTCCAGGTAGTTTAGATGTTAAATGATTTTTTTTTTTTGATTGTTATTAGAAGCATAATAGTAGGATGGGCCACTCACACCATAAACCTTCATGTAAGCCAAAGAATTTACAGATCTAACAAATTTATGTTATTACTAGTGCCTCATAATTAGCTCATGAAGATTGTACAGTTATTAAAAAGGCCTGAAATATTAATGAAGAATTATATATATTGTGAAACATGTTCCTGCTTATAGTCTACCTCAGCCTGAGGTACTCAAGTCAAGCAGTACTTGTTCAATTACATCATCCAATAACTGAAACAGTTTAAATAGGAAAACAACTTAGGTATATATTGCTGCACTATAGCTATGGTAAATCACGTTGTTCTCTGTTTTTTTTTCTTTTAGGGATAAAGTATTAAATCTAAAAGATATTTCATACCTGTGTATGGCTGTTTTCTGTTGATCAGTAATTCTGTGGTGTTTCTGTGATTAAGACAATTTAGCATTATAAACTACTCATTTATGACATTAATTTGTGAGCAACTTCTGTATAATTATTTCTCATTTTACTGTTGAAAGTGAGATCATATTTTTTCATTACTTGTCTCTTGCAAGTAATTCAATATTATTTCCTTGTTAATAATAATCTCCTTAGTCTCAAATTTTCAGGAATTTACCCCTTAGTTACATCTTGTAAATAATTTGATGGAGGCCAATAAAACTGTGGAAATCACATACGTGCATGTTCATAGTCTCTAAATTCATGCCCAGCCCTGCAGATAGCCTCACTCAGGTGACTGTTTAAGGGTCAGTCAGCAGCATTTACTATGGTCATCTAAGAGAAAAGGCTGCATTAGCAACAAATTTCTTGTGAGTGAAGCAAATTTTCTCTCTTTTAGATGTTCAGGCAGAAAACCAAACTGAGGGTGGCAGTTTCTTGGCATAGACTTTGAACACTATGGGATTATTTTTTTTATTTTTTTTTTATGTAAACTTGCTTCCAGTTTCTTCTTAGGGAGTAGAGAAAAGTTCTTATTCTAAGACTGAAAGAGAACTTACAGTAGAAATGTCATTTAACGAATTTGGAAGAGAAAAAAAAGGTAGTTCTGAAGAACAGGGAGAAACTGATTTTGCTTTAAACTCAGTTGACTAATGTAAGAATTTACAGGCACTTAATATGGACTAGTGTCTTTTCTGGGCTTCTGCTTTTTTACTGTCTCGAAAGTGATGTGCAGTTATACAATTTCATCTTACTTTTGACACAGCAAAGTGTTTCATTTCCAAAAGGCAATAACGTTCAGATGGGGCTATTAGCAGTATCCTGCCCTTAGGCTAGACTGGTCAATGAAATTTGCTGCAGTGATGATAATGCCAATGATTTGTACTTAATTAGCTGAGTATATTATACATTAATTTAATCTGGAGACTTTTATGAGGGTTTTAATATATTAATAACAATGTCTAAAATACTTGCAAGGCTCGTACTGAGATTCTAATTTCAGTGATGTTTAAGAATCGGACAGAAGCATCCCATATGAGTTTGGGTGTTTGCACTTGAGGTTCCTTGAAATTTCTAAGCCACACATAGAGATCTGTGATAGTTAGCAGTTACAGTTTTGGCATAGTGCATGTCAATGATTTTTATTTCAACCTTAGGGGTCTTTTCAATGATTGTGCTCTGTACATAGACTCTTAACACTGCAGATCTGGCTTTCCTTGTAGCTAACTATTAAAGGAACCACCAGACCGTTACAAAAGTATAAAGGAAGTGAAGGTCAAATCAGTGATAGAGGATGCTAGTTTGCTGCAGTAACCTAAAAGGTGAGGTTGCCTGAAAGAGGTACACATTGTTGTGTACATGATGCACTGAATAAAGAAAAAGGACTTCTACAATTGAAAAGAGATAATAAATCTAAATCTGCTGTTTCAGCTTTGCTTTGGTCTGTTTAGGGTTGAATTTATGAGTGTTTTTGCAAAACTATTAGACTATTATTCAGTCACTGATTTCCATACCTCAATTTTAGCTTCACGAGATATCATTAGACTCTCAACTTTGATTTTTTTATTACAATTCTTTTTGTCAAAGAATGTGTCCACTGTTCTGATTAATGTTCATTTAATTCCAACTGGAATTTTGGATTGGTTTTGTTTATGAACGTTGATAATGAATGTTCAATGTGGAAAACTTGATGCATAAAACATTTATACAATCACAGAATCATAAAATAGTTAGGGTTGAAAAGGACCTTAAGATCATCAAGTTCTAACCTCCCTGCCATGGGCAGGGACACCTCACACTAAGTCACGCCACCCGAGGCTTCATCCAGCCTGGCCTTGAACACCGCCAGGGATGGAGCATTCACAACTTCACTGGGCAACCCATTCCAGTGTCTCACCACCCTAACAGGAAAGAAATTCCTCCTTATATCCAATCTAAACTTCCCCTATTTAAGTTAGAACCCATTACCCCTTGTCATATCACTACAGTGTATATATTTCCAGATAGGCTCAATTTTGTACCTTGTTCCAGCATCAGGGCTTAGTCCAGGTATGAATGCTCAGTTCACCAGAACGAGTTAGGAGCTTGGAGCTGAAGCTCATAGTTGTTCTCCAGAAATTGAAACTTTTTTCTGTTTTTCTTGACTCACTAGAAAGTTTCTGTTACCCCAAATTAATCATTATAGAAAATAATGCAAAAGATAAATTTAATCACTCTTGTTATTTTGAGCTTAGGTCTGAGTCCTGCAATGAGGTCTTTATCCTTTTGTCATGGTTATGATAGAGGTCACATGTGTGTATAACCAGTGAGATGAAAGCGTTTGAAATCATCAACAGTGCAGGCTGATTTTTTTTCAGAGAATATTCAAGATAGAAAGATTCAGTGCAAGCTGATTTTTTTTTTCAGAGAATATTCAAGATTCACTTTTATAGTTTTCAGATTCAATTTATTAGCACTCACTTGGCAGCAAATGCCACATAGGAGAAACAGATTTTTGGTTTTTTTTTAAATCAAGTTTAATGTTTCACACTGAATTTGTGTTTCTTGTATATTTGCCCATTCCCACCTGAGGGCAGCGTTTCAGATGGAGAGCAGAGACTATATGGAAGCTCTTCTCCTGATATATGCAGATGTATTTAGGAAAACCACTAGTTCTCAGAAGTTGTTATAGACTAGTCAAAACAGAAAACCTTACAGAGGATGGCTCAGTGCTCTACCAAACAAGCTTTATTTGCCCCAGCCTGTAATTGATCCTGCATTTAAGAAGGAGTCCACAGTGGATTCCCCCTCAGGACAGAAGAAAAGGGTTATACAACAGATCAGTCCTTGAGCTATAGTCTCCAGCTGTTGGGAGACATTGCCTGGCATGTCAGAATTTGCTGCCGTAACCTCCTCAAGTAGTCACTTAGCATGTGAGTCCACTACATATTTGGGACCGGATGAGTTCAAAGCTTTAGTCATGTGTCACAGTCTTTTTGTGTTTGAGTGCCCTTTCCTTAGGAGTTTAGAAGTGTATCTGCAGTAGTGCAGTCTGGCTACACCCTGGCATGAGTAGGTACAGCTGGTAGGTTAAAGGGATTGGCACTTCAGATGCTGCAATTGGAGTAGTGCCCAGTTCTTTCCCCTGCCCACACCACGCCAGTATAAGACACACAGTTTGAAAAGCATCCAGAGGATGGCCACCAAGATGGGCAGCTGGAGCATATGATGCACATGGAGACACTGAAGAGGCCTGGGTTTGTTCAGAGAGGAAGCTAAGAGGAAAACAGAGCTAATTGCTGTCCACAGCTGCTTAATGGGTCATTACAGCCATATGGAATCAGACTCTTAATGGACATATATGGTGAAAGGACAAGAGGGAATAGATGATGCAGCAAGGAAATTTCAGTTAGACACAAGGAAAAATCTCTTCATGGTGAAGGTGGTTAAACGCTGGAACAGTTGCCCAGAGTGACTTGATTCTCCTTCCTGGTGGATTTTCAAAACGAGTGGGCAAGGCCCTGAGAAATCTAATGTTACTTTGAAGTTGGCAGTGCTCTGAATTGAGGGATAAACTCCTAATGATCTCAAGAGGCCTCTTCCAACCTGTACTATTCCAGGTTTATATACGTTACTGCTTTACATGAAGGATGTCTTTCAACAGTCTTGCCCAGGTGTGGATACATCCTGGACTTCATCTCTTCTCCCTTCCAGTGGTTACATAATTTTTTTTGTACACCCTTTGTGTTTAAAATTACCTCCTTAAATCTGTCAAGTCAACTCCCCACTCAAATGCTTTTAAAATCTAATTCCTCTTTGAGAGAAAAGAGGAAAGGAGTGAAAAAAAATCAATTTAACTTTCAAAGTACCAGAGTATCAGACTGTGTGACCTACTCTATGACTGTGCTGTCCTCTTCTGCATTTTTTGCCATGTATCTTTGGCTCTTTGTTATGTCGTGCTCAACTTCAATTTGTTTTTATTTGTTTTTATGATGCTCTGAGATTATTGGTGAAATCTCTTTAAACGAGTAAAGTGAAAGAAGAGAGAGAAAGTCAGAAAGTAAAGGAATAACGATAGCCTACTATCTACTAGTAGATAGGCTACTTTTGCATTAGTACACTGTTGAGATTTGACCATGAACCTACAGAATTCCCAGTGACACTTGTATCGGCCCCAGGAGCGTTTTGGAGTGAGCCTCTGGTGCAGACTGTCTTCAGTTTTGTATTTCACAGAACTCTGATGGTTCCCCACTCTCACATTTTTTTATCCCCAACTTTACTCACAATAGTTTTTTTCATGAAGATGCCACGATGTGATTAAGGGGTGGTAAGTTTCTTCCCCTCAGCTATGGGGAATATGACTCACTTTAACCTTTGAATGTCAAAGCTAGCAAAAAGTGTAAAAATGAGCAGATAAACATGTAGGCTTGCTCTGTGTAAACACATCTTCTGGTCTTTTTTGGACTCATTCAGAGTATTTGGACTCTCCCCTTTGATACTGTGCATTTGAAATGGGTATCAGAAATGTGCTAAAGCACATAAATTTTGTTGCTGTGTTTATGACTGCTCCTCTGAAAAGAAAGTATTTGTGTTCAGATCACCAAGAGAAACATTAGCTGGTTTCTTTTTTTGCCTTTTTTTTGAGTGGTTTATAGTTTGCTTTTTATTGCTTCAATTATATTTGTTTTCCTATGAAAATATTTGATTGTCTGATCTCATAATTCTTTTCTCAAATCCCTTTTGGCATGGTTAATGCATGGGCAATGTGTAAAATCCATATGGAGAAGGATCTGATGTGCAAGTATTGTGAATAGGTTCTGGCAATGCTTTGAGCGTGAGCCTTATATTTTTATCTGTGGAAAAGAATGGGCTTTTAGTAGTTGCTTTATGCATTTCATGGGATGTCAGTTCATTTGCTCAAAAGGAAACAAAGTTTGCTGCCAGGTTGGTTGATTTTCTTCTGCTTTATGCTCACTCTAGTTTAATAATGGCTATTCTGTATTCTATTTTTGTTTAAAGTAAGTTCTTTCAGTATCTGCCCTTCTCAGAGCTACTCATTCCCCATGCTCTGACTTTCCCAATATAGCCCAGCTGCTGATCTCTTGCAGGCAGTGTCTTTTCCTATTGTATTTTTCTTATTCCCCCAAACTCTAGTAGATACTTGGCTTTGCTAACCCCAAGGCATGATGCTGGGCAGTAAAAGGCCCTTTGTTATGAATAGTGCAGTTAAAAGGAAAGATTCAAGAAAGCTGAAATTGCAAACACAAGGAATCTCATCCTGAGAGTGGTCATACAATAAGTGACTAGCAGTGAGAGGCAGGCAGGAAAGTAGGCTCTTATGCTAAGCAGGAAATGCTTGTAGAAGTAGTTTCAGAGGGATGAAATACATTTATTAGCTATATCCACAACAGTTCCAAACAATTGCTGTTATTACATTTTTAGTATGTTCTGCATGATGTACTGAAGACTGGTATTTTTACGTGTAAGCACTATTGTTCAGGAGAATAAAAAAGGTTTCAAGATAAACAGATCTGTTTATATATGCACACTTGTAAATGTGTGTATACATTTATATGTATAACTGCATGCTTTTCTTCAGACTGCATAACTTGAGATATTTTTTCTTTATTTCTTTTATGACAGTTTATGGAAATAGGCCCAAACAACATCAGAGTCCAAATATAGTCACTTTCTCTTCCTATTATACTATTTGTCAGCAGTCAAAATACTGTAGGAAATAGTGGGTTTGTGTAGTGTCATTTTGATTATTTTTACCACTTCATAGTTTCAAACAGTTGTAAGGAGCACCTGGATTTCACTTGCTCTACGTGGATCATGTGGATAGGACTCTTACTGCAAAGGCAGACCAACAAAGTATCCTTGACTTCATTCTTATGATAGCAACTGCTTAAAGTACCTTTAGTGAAATTCCTGTATATAAGGGTGAGATGAGATCTCATTTAAATCAAGAAAATAGTGCTGCCCAAAATTAGGCCAGTGGCATTCTTAGAAATATATGAATGTTGCAAAAGTGTAAATATTCTGCTCTTCCTGGCAGTTGAAGGGCTCAGGTCATGTGCTGTATGAAGCACTTACAACTTTAAGATACATCTAAGCTGGAAAGATTCCAGGGGAGGAAAGGCTAGTTGGTTTTTGTAAGTGTCTCTCAGTGCCTTACCTACATGGATGACTGAACATGGAGTGGGAGACCCCCCATGGGATTTGCTGTAGCATCGGAGTGGAACACAGGGGATGAATGTGAATGAGAAAACCTTAACAAACATGATAAAATCTTGTTGTTTATGCTACAGGTCTGTCAAGCTGCCATTTCAGCTGATGGTATTGTGCAGTGATGAGATATCATAGAGTCATAGAATCATGGGATTGGTTAGTTTGGAAAAGACCTTTCAGATATCAACAGGTGGAAAAAACTACAGATAAATAAAAAGATGTGAGAGAAAAAATGAAAAGAGATAATGGAAAACATAGTTCATAATGCAGCTTTTATTGGCACAGTTATAGCCATATATAGCCATGTTTAGATGCAAATATTGGATTAAAATCCTGAAAATGATTAGAAGCCTCACAGTTTAGCCTTAAATTATGCCTTGTTTTTCAGCTGCAGTGAATCTGAATATAATGTATGCCTACCCTATGTCTCTAAGCATCACAGAGTTCTGTTTCACTAACATCAGTAAAATGATGTAAAGAGACATTGATGAAATAGTGTCAGCCACAGCTGCGTTTCTTGCTATTAGAAACAAAATCTAAAGCACTATAAGCTATATATCCTCTCTGGATCTTGATCTGCTTTTTCATTGATCCTTAAATTATTATTATTATGCATAAATGAAAGTGGAAAAGAAAAAGCAAAACAAGAATCATTTTCTGTGAGGCCAACCATAATTCTGTTAGACAAACAACATTTCTAGCTTTCCTCTCACACACTGAATTCTGAATTCAAACAGGCAGTAATAATAAGTAATTATATAACAGGGGTATCTTTTTCTGGGCATTCAGGAAATAGATTTAGACGATGGGTGGAAAAAAGATAAATATAATCAATAGAGAACATACGTGTTTGTAATTAAAATCTAAAACACTACAGAGAAGGGTGGCAGCAGAAAGTTGCTGCCAAGGGTTTCTGGTACTGTCCCATGAAAAGAGACATGATCTGTTACACAGATGAAGTGGGAATACAAAACCTCATGTTTTGATGTACAAAATGAAATGCCATTATTCAATGCACAAAGCCTGATGTGGTATTACTCAAGAGCTAGTCAGAAGGGCTGACTGCACCCCTTTTCTGAATGCAGTGCTGAGATGACAAGTCATTCCCAGCAGTGCATCTCCCATTTCCATATTATTTCTTGTCATACAGTCACTTCCATGTATCTTGGTCAAAACTCATCCAGGTTGGACTCCATGACCTGGATAAATCATATCATCATAGTCTAGTTAGGGTTGGAAAGGACCTTAAGATCATCAAGTTCGAACCCCCCTGCCATGGGCTGGGACAACTCACACTAAACCATGTCACGGAAGGCTCTGTCCAACCCGGCCTTGAACACCGCCAGGGATGGAGCATTCGCAGCTTTCCTGAGCAACCCATTCCAGTGCCTCACCACCCTTACAGTAAAGAACTTTTTCCTTATATCCAATCTAAACTTCCCCTGTTTAAGTTTTAACCCATTACCCCTTGTCCTATCACTACAGTCCCTAATGAAGAGTCCCTCCCCAGCATCCCTATAGGTCCCCTTCAGATGCTGGAAGGCTGCTATGAGGTCTCCACGCAGCCTTCTCTTCTCCAGGCTGAACAGCCCCAACTTTCTCAGCCTATCTTCATAAGGGAGGTGCTCCAGTCCCCTGATCATCCTCGTGGCCCTCCTCTGGACTTGTTCCAGCAGTTCCATGTCCTTTTTGTGTTGAGGACACCAGAACTGCACAGAATACTGCAAGTGAGGTCTCATGAGAGCAGAGTAGAGGGGCGGGATCACCTCCTTTGACCTGCTGGTCACGCCCATTTTGATGAAGCCCAGGATACGGTTATCCCTGTTGAGAGGACAATGTACTTTAAAGTGTAGTTAAATATTCAATATCGTCCAATTCTCTTTAAATGTATCCAAAATATTAGTAATATTGTGTTGTCTTAGTTTTATTGTATTATACAAGTTGCAAGGCTACTTTGAGTTGTAATTGCTTCATAATGACAATTTTTTATCTTTCATCTGGCCCATATATCGTTTTCTTTATTGTAGTTCTTTATAGTAGATTTTATTGTACTTGCACAAGCCATACAAGAAAAGTACGTATAAAGCAAGGAACAGTGAGCATGTTTAGCAGAATAATTTATCTTAATTTAAAATTGAATGTTGAACTCAGCTGTTTGGAGAAAGTATGTTGGCATTTACATACCTGATTTATTATTTTTAGCTTTACCTGTCATTTAGGTTAGACAAGAAAAAACTATCAAAATAAAATAAATTTTATTGTAGCTAGGGGGAAAAAGAGCTTGTGTCTTCATGATAAATTAATTTCTTCAGAAGATCTTTCTCATGACCTATGTTTTCAGCAAGTTCTTGTATCTGGGAAGATTATTTATGTTGGCTAGACCATTTAAAAATGATAGAGTGAGATTAATAATATAAATACAGGATTTCCTTGTTCTATTGATTTACTGGGTCCCAAATCTCTGAACACTCGCCCATCTTTGTCATTTTACTTTTGAGAGCAATGACAAAGAAGTTACTCACATGTATGATTGTTTGCAAGAATGAGCATCTTTGTTAAGCGTAGGTGATTAACAACATATTGTTAACAACATAAAAAGAAATAAGTTCTGCAAAAGTATCAAAGTATAATTGTAATACTTTAGATGAATCAGATATGTTGAGTCATAGTCCGTTACTAGAAATTATGAGAAGTTTAGAAATGTATTTGTCTGAAATATGTTAATGCCCCTGTTCCTGTTCCATCCGAACATGCAGTACCTTAAGCACTTTCATTCAGATGTCACTTCATTCAGCATAGGCCACACATTAGCACTGTTACAATTGGTGGGAGACTTGGATCAGGGAACTCGTCTTACTAAGACTTGATTTTATTGTGTTATTTTTTTCTGAAGGACTGTGAATACCAACTTGCATATGGGTCAACAGACGGTGTTCTCATTGCAGACAGGCAAACTGCATTCTGGGCTGTCAAGTATCATCAGCAAACTGAGGAGGTTATTATTTACCTCTGGTGCTGGCGAGTCTGCACCTGGAATACTGTGCACAGTGGCTGGGGCTCTCGGCTTCCGGAAACTGTAAGAAATTGGAGGGATTCTAGCAAAGGGCCCTCTGGTCAGAACAGTTGAAGGAGCTGGGGATATGTAGTCTGTTGAGGTGAAGATCCACAGCAGTTGACAACAATTTGAAGGGTTACAGACAGGATGGAACCAAAGTCTCTTTGGTGGTGCATGGTGACGTAACAAGGAAGAATGGCCACAAACTGCAGACTGAGTGATTCAAGTAGGACGCTACAAGGCTGATACAGCACTGGAGCAGGCTGCCTACTAAGGCTGTGGGAATCTACACCCTTGGTGGCTTTCAGACTTGATTATCAATGCCCCAGCTGAGCTGAGCCTGTGTTGGGGACAGTCCTGCTCTCAGTGGGAGGCTGGTTGAGATGACCTTCAGAGGTCTGTTACAATTGACATTTCTCCCTTGCTGTGAATGCTAGTGTGAAGATGTAGCCTAAGACCTCTTACAGCATAAAAAAGGAATGTGTACTTACATAAAAATGATTTATTGATGTATCTCATGCTGACAAAGGTTTCTAAGGCAGGTTAGGTGCTGTTTCTTGTCACGAACTGAAAAGCCACCTTAACCTTTTAAGACTAGTTCAGCTTTTGAACGTTAATGCTGAGACTCCCAAACTTAGGTGAGGTGCAACTCAGCCTAAGCAATGTCATTTCATCTGGTGGAGTGGTAAGTTTTTGCACTGTTGTTGTGTCCTTCCTTGCTATTATCTGCCTCCAGAACTGAAATTAGAAAGTGTCCAGATTATTAAACGTGTTTAGTATTGAGCTATATTCCTGAAAGGTCTTTCCTACTATGATAGAGCGACATCCTTACAGAGAAAAGACATTGTAGTAAGTTTCAAAACATAGTTTCTTTACAGGATCCTAAGATTTCTGTATAGTGTAAACCTAAAAGTACTTGAATGTGATGTTTTGTATGATTTTAGTCTTGGAAACTTAGAATATACAGTGTTTTAACAACCATAGAATGTACAGATCTAAATAGACTTAATTATTTCTCTCTCACACACACACAGAGTGGGTCTGTGGAAACCAGTGCTCCGTGCAACTTCCATGTCATGTTCATGTGTCTACCAGAAGTGGTTGTATTTTTTTTTGTCACTCAATCTGTATATGTCAAGCACAGCAAAAAGGTATCTAGCCTTCTCCCACAGTAACAAACTACAATAGGAAAGTTCATAAACACTGGGTTTCTGGTGAATCGTCCGCATCTGCAGCCTGCTTCTTACCATTGTAGAGAGACAGGCGTTGCTGTCAGCTCAAAATGATTCCCAGACTCTGGAAGGCATACACTGATGAACTAAAAGATACAGACATACCCCCCTTAAACTCTCCCCAGGTATGCTGAGGTAGGGGAAGAAAGACCTAGCTTGCCCAGGAGCATGGACCTTAAACAAACAACTGAAAAGTCCAAAGAAAAAATGGCAGTGATAGTGCTCACACCTAACCAGCTTTTGGTCAACTTTCTGATACCAGTCATAGCTGCAAGCCTTATTTTGCAGTTAGGTTGCCTACTCTGCAGCAGATGTGCAATATTGGCGCTAAGTTGTGTAGTGAAGAAAAGAGGGAAGCTAATAATTCATAGTGTGGAGTAGGGACCTTTGGAAGATGGTGTTTAGAGTTGAAAAAAGTCAGGCAGATTCTCTGAATTGTAACAAACCAGTGAAGCAGTTGTTAGCAAGACACAGAGGATTAGCAAAAAGTCAGAAGTTCAGAAACCAAGTCTAAGCTTGTTCTTCCTAATTAACCAGGATAATAAACTGCACAGAGACAGGCAGCCCCTCTCAGTAGAACCTCACAAAGTCCTTGAATTAAAAGGGAAAAAAAAAAATCTTCTGAGCTGCTTCGTCTGTATCACTTCAGATTGTGGCAAGAGCATTTTTCATCCAGCAGTGAAAGAAACAGTCCTGTGCTACCTGAGACTTTCCATGCTTTTCACTGGGTGAGGGTTCTCAAGCTTGCCGTTAGGGTGGTTTGAGTTTGTCAGATCTGCTGAGGACGTTGGCTAGTCTATCAAGAGATCATTCAACTACACGTTTCATGGTGCTGAACTGCCTTGAAATCAATTCCTCTATCACAGAACTTTATGCTGTTCTAAAAGTTGTGATCCACCTATCAGCAGCAGATTTTCCTGGATAAACATATTTTTTTTCCAGTTCCTTTCCTTCATGCACACTACAACCTCTGGCCTTAGTAAAAACCCAATGATTAATATTTTTTAAATATATGAAAGATGTAGGGTCAGGTACCCTACAAGGCTCCTGTGAGACAGTCTCTTGTCTTTGTGGAGAAAGTACTTCTAAATAACTGGGGTGTCACCATGACACTATAAAGGTCAATCTACTCAGGGTATGTATTTCATATTCTAGGTTTCTGCCTTTTTTTTTTTTTTTTTTGCCTTTCGCTCCAGATCACAGCCAAAGTCCAATCTCCTATTTGTCACTCAAGGGAAAAAATAATTTCAGAAAGCTTTTGAATAAATATCAGGCATGTTAAATTGCTTTTTATACCGAATTTGTGTAACAATGTATCCATTTACATGTGTATGCGTGTATGCGTGCCTTCGCATGCAGATATGTATTTGCTTCAGCATACTTGTTGCTGGTAGAGATGTAATTTTTTCAGCTGTGTGTTAAAATGGAGATTTCAGAGAGTTGTGATTTAAAATATACTGTGCTCTCTTGCTGTAGTAGGACTTTTCCCAGTACATCAGAATCATCTGCCAACTCGATTATGTTCCCTGTGATTTCAATTGATCCTGGTATTTAGATTCTAAACAGAAATTTTGTATTACAGATTGATGCTAACAACTGAAAGTAGCTCAATCTCGAGGGATACTTAAAAGTTTCTCCTCCATGTGTGTTTAAATGTGTACGTTATGCAAAATAAATTTCATGACAGCCAACTTCCCAGTGGTGGCGGGTGAATAGAACAGTAATTGTGTATTTAGAGACCTTTGTTTGTTATGATGGAGTTTTATTTCCTTCACTTCTATACTTGAACATTTTGCAGAGCATAACTGCACATTTACATTGACTGTTTGTCTTCTTTTGCCTGGGAGGGCTTGGAAGTCTTTTATGAGAAAGAAATATAACAACTCTGTCTCTTATGGTTTGCTACCTCCAATAATAGAATATTAGAAGACTTTTATTTGAGTGGCTGTTGTCATTGCAGTATTGTACATCTATAAATGCAAAAAAAGTCATGTACAAGAAAAAAGTCCTGCTACATGAATGCATTCAGCTGGAGTCTGTGATGGTGACAGGTACATAAATGTAACTAAACATTTCTATAGTTCTGTTTTAAAATTCTTCCTGCAAAAATTCTGTTTTTGAAAGTTGTTTTGCAACTGTTTAAAAATGAGTACTGAAAATGAAATTGCACTTTTAATGCTTTGAGTTCTGTAAGTTTTGTTATATTTTATGACAGATCTTAAAATAAAAAAATTATAATTTATCTCTTTTTTCTTTTCAGAGTCACAGTGTACACTCTGCGGGGAGCCTGAAGGTGAGCATGTTTTTCTACTAATATTTTTCAGAGCAGCTAGAGATGAACACTTGACTCAAATGACACACACGTACAATAGCTTGGAAAAAGTATCTGAATGATGAGAACCAGTGAAAGACATTCTTCCCTATGTTAAATATAAAAAATGAATTGAATTAAGATGAGTAAAGCACAGTACATGCTCCAGGCAGGAAATATCTTAAGGGACAAATACTCCATTAGAGCAAAAATTGAAATATTTACTTCATACTCTTTTGTGTGTTTGTCAAACTAATTTGGGGTCAGAGACAGTGTGAAGAGACATTTAGGGACATCACTCTGAAGATGGAAAACAAAGAGACTGGACATAAAAGAGAAATGAGAAAATGTTTTCATAACTGATAGTACATTTACAGAGAACTATGAGAGGCTAACACTTTTAGAAGGTGAAGTGAATAAATATTACTTCTGAAATAAAAATAATTAAGCAATAACTGTGTTTCAGTGCAAATACATGCCCATGTGAAGGTGTTTGGTGTTTTATTTTGTTTGGATTTTTTCCAGGTGACTAATTAAATGCCAAGGTGAGACCCACAATTTACCTAAATGAACATGACTTTTAAAGTAGGCAATTACTGAAGAAAATCTCTTTAATTTATTTATTTATTAACCTTGGTGCTCTTAGAAGGAAAATGTCAAAAAGCTGACCTTAGTTTCAAATCAGCCATATGGAGTCTTTCTAAGAAACATAGTCCAAAACAGCAAACGCAAATGCTGGAGCAAAGTATTTAATGAAATAATAATTAAAAAATAATAACAACAATAACATCAACAATAATAATGATAACAACAATAATAACAATCTAGGCTGCTCCCAAAGTAAGTCAGTTTTATTATTTTGAATAGTTTCTGAAAAAACAAAAAAAAATTGGAATTTCTGACTTTGTAGCTTTCCGAAATCTCAGATATTCTGTGGCTTGTGCTTTGCATTTTTGGTATCTGAGGCAAATTTTAAGATTATCAGTTAATGGTAGATCCCATTTGCTTCTGGGTTCCATTTTTACCCCTTTTCAGAGGAAAAAAAAAGTAGAATTCAAAGTTTACTATGTACATTAATGTATGTTAGTGTATTAAGATGAACTGCCAAATTGTAGGGCATATACACCATGGTGTAGGCCTCCTATATTAATTACAAGTAGTAAGAATATGCTTGTACATGAAATAGAATATCTGGAGAAACCTTCCTCACTTGGGAGAAAGATAAAGGTTTCACATCTCACCCCTTCTGAATTCCTCTGAAGCTGTTTGTGCCATTTATTGAAAAAAACCCTACAGGCAGCTGGTGGTGAGTTTCTGAACATCTTCTACCTTCTGCAAGAAAGGTGGCAGTATGGAAGTGTGTTGCAAGCCACAAATTCTGGTTGTGAAATTGGTCAACTGGAGTCCTCACTGTTCTTGTGATGGTTTGTCCTTTCTCTAACCATCACTCCTCTTTCAAAACCAGCAGTTTGTGCTGCACTTCAGGAAGCAAATGCATTTGTTGCACAGCTATGGGACAAATTGAGTATGTGTAATATAGAGCAAAAAAATACCAGATATGGGAGGGATCTGTGTCACAATACAGATTTTATATTTCAGTATTTCATTTCACCTGTAGAATTTGTAGATGATTGTGTGTTGTGTCCGCCTTTGCAGCCCATCTAAAGAGTATGAGTTGGGAAACACTGAGGTCTCTGAGAATCTGCCTTTTGTATGAGCTGCAAAGGCTTATGCGTTCTGTTTCAAAACTCATGGTTTTATGGGTTTGCTCTGCATTATTGACAAGCACATCAGCTACCATTCTTGTCAGTCAGAGATGTTTGAATACCAAGAGGCCTATTTTATACTGGAGGGAAACGAAAGTTGTAGAAGGCAGAGCTGGTGATCTGGTAAATCCCATTAGTGTAGATGCTTTGAGCTGTTCTGTCTTCTGGAAATGCAAGAGCAGCAATGGCGTATTTTCAGACAAGCAACAACAGTGCCCTTTGCAGAAGGGATCTGCAGTTGACACATTATGTTGTTATGGTAAACACTGTTGGGTTTTTAAGTGATTTTAAGTGAGGATGGCATGTTATAAACACGTCTAGTTCAGTCATTGTGACAGCCAGCGTACTCTGTTAGACAGGTGTAGCCATGAGAACTTTCAGGAACAGTTATGCCTATTAATCCTCAAGCAGAAGCTTTTGTAATTTCTAACTCTTGGTATTGTTTCACAGAAGTTTTTGAAAGGACCATCCTAACAAATATAATTTTCTGTATTGCCAAAGCAGTGAACAAGTAAGTTTGGTGGCAGCTAAGATTTCAGTATACCACTCTGTCTTCTCAAAGCCTGTGCAAATGGAAGCTTTTCTTCCAGTCTTTTTTAGTATCCTTCACAACTCCAGTAGTGAGTTACATGGATTTTGCCTCTCCATTTTGTGATTATTCAGTTTCTTTCCTTCTTAAAGATGAACAGGCAGGCCTGTACAATATCAGTACTTCTCAACATTTGCAAAAATAGACACCTCTACATATTCTTTGAAAGCGCAAGCTTTATCTGAACACACAGATCTGGAAGACATGGTATTAAAAAGGAATACCACTGAAGTGGGATGTTTCTAGTGAAGTCTGAGAAGAATTGATACAGTATCTGGCCCTGTCCAGCATTTCAATGGATTGCCTGTTTCAACAGAAGAAAATAAGGATGAAGATACAACTTGTTTCAGGTAGTCCTTTAGCACCATCTGCTACTGACAATTAAGGGAGACAGAATGCTGGGAACACTGGCCTTTCATCTGACTCTCTGTTGATAAGGTCAATGTTCAAAACTTGTTGTGATTTTGGTAGCTGAGACAAAAAAATCCGGAAATTTGTTTGCATGTCCATGGGAGAGAAAACCCATGTTGATGTTCTTGCAGGTATTTCTCTCCTGTTACTGTGATGCTGATAGCAATTTCCAATTTATTTAGAAGTATTCCATGATGAAAATAAAATTCTCTGTATAGAAACCCCTAATGCATTATGGCAGCGATAGAATACACTGAGCAATTATGCAATGACTCTTGAGTAAGTAGCAGGCAGTCCTATGCACAGTTCACTTCGTTATCTGGTACCTCTTGATCCTGTAATCTAAACACAGACTGTAGCGTTCATTCTACTGGAGATATTAAGTGGCAAATGTCCTTTTAATTCCACAGTATTTAGTAATCAAGTCTGGCCCACCATGCATTGTGAAAGATACCAGTATGCGCAAAGGCTATGACTAACAACACTCTCTACTTTGTTGGGATCTATATTAACATCATAAAAAAAAGACTCAGTTTTCATTAGGAACACTTCAGTGAAGATGTCTAGTTAGGATGATAGTTACAGAAAACAATCAAAATATGAATATTTGTAAGGAATGAGATGGAGAGTACAATGCAATACATCCCTGCTTGTGCATGCTAAAACTAGTCTAGCCTGAAATACTGAGTTGAATTTTTGCTTACCTTTACTACCAAAGAGGAATATACAGAAGAAGTTAGGAATTTAGAGGCATATAGTAAACTTTACAAGCTACATAAGGAGCAATCCCACATTAATGAATATTGACATGGTTTGCCTCATGTAATTTAGAGAAGGTACCACTCAAAACCGAAGAACCCACCAAAATAAATCTACCGCATTTTTCTAGTACTATGGTAAATGAAACATCCCATTTTCCATGGGCTTATGGATATCATGTATTCCAGTTTCATAATATATCCAGACCATGTAAACACTGAAGACTGGAGCAAGTATAACTGCAAAAAGTAAGTGCAGTTGTGGAACTTGATGCCACAATGTGAGTTCTGAGGTTGACCTCTGATTCAATTAACACTGGATGTTTCAGTGAAAAGCAAGAATGCTATGACAGATTTGGGATAGAGTGAAGTCCAGTTGTAATCGGATTCTTCTTCAGTATCTCAGATCCCTTCTGGGAAGTGGTATGCACCTAGAGTTTGAAGGCCATGTAGTGACAGGACAAGGGGGGGATGACTTTAAGCTGAAAGAGGGTAGATTTAGATTAGGTATTAGGAACAATCTCTTTCCCGTGAGTGTGGTGATGCATTGGCACAGGTTGCCCAGAGAAGTTGCAGATGCCCTGTCCTTGGCAGAGTTCATGACCAAGTTGGAAAGGGTTTGGGGCAACCTGGTCTAGTGGAAGGTGTCCCTGCCCATGGCTGGGGGGTTGGAACTAGATGATCTTTAAGGTTGCTTCCAACCCAAACTGTTCTGTGGTTCTATGAATTAAGTTTGCCTAGGTTGGTGGTAGATTTGCTGGCTTAAAGACTGTGATAGCAACCTCAGAACAGTGACTTTCTGTTAATTAGTAAAATAAAAGATCCATGTAAAAGGAAAATTTAGATGAGACCTATTCATTAATGTAACTCAAAGTGAACACTGTTGTTTTGTTTTTTTGCTTAAACTCGTTCAGAAGGTTGAGAATCTTCTGATAATCAGTTATTATCTCCCAATAAATCCAAGTGTCAGAAGTTTGGTTTTTACTGTTGATTTACATTTTCAAGCTAAGATGCCAACATAATTTTTACTTTCTCTAAAAAATCAGTTTGTGTAAAATTTTTAGCCAAGTTACAGGATGCAAGAGGATGTCACTCATTTACTTATACAGAAGTTTATAAAAAATAGGTGTTTTAATCTGAATAAAAGTTGAGGGTGGATTTAATTGATTTTTTGGGGTTTTTTAGTAGAAGAATTTTGCAATCAAAACAAATAGTACTGTTGAATTGTTTGCATTTGCTCACAAGACGCATAAAATATTCAGTAGAATTTGGCAAATACAAATAAATGACAGTGCCAACAAAAAAATCTTACCTTCCTTGAGGAAAAAAAATGTCTTCTTCAGATGTATCAGTGTTAGAGTGGGTCTGTTCAGCCTGGAGAAGTGAAGGCTGCATGGAGACCTCATAGCAGCCTTCCAGTATCTGAAGGGAGCATATAGGGATGCTGGGGAGGGACTCTTCATTAGGGACTGTAGTGGCAGAACAAGGGGTAATGGGTTCAAACTTAAACAGGGGAAGTTTAGATTGGATATAAGGAAGAAATTCTTTACTGTATGGGTGGTGAGGCGCTGGAATGGGTTGCCCAGGGAGGTTGTGAATGCTCCATCCTTGGCAGTGTTCAAGGCCAGGTTGGACGAAGCCTTGAGTGGCATGGTTTAGTGTGGGGTGTCCCTGCCCATGGCAGGGGTGTTGGAACTTGATTATCTTGAGGTCCTTTCTAACCCTAACTATTCTATGATTCTATGATTTATTTCAGGAGCTACCAGCTTTGGTGTCTTCTGTGCTCTGGTTAATACTAATTGAGGTTTGGGGAAAACTAAGTCTGTTATTTTTTGTATTGTTGAGGGAGGGAGTTAAAATAAAGAATCCGAGTGGTAGGTAGTTCAGAAAAATGCCTTAAACTTGGCAGTATGTCTTAATATTGATGATGTTCCATCTGAGTAGTTCTGGCTTTGAATATAAACATTTCCCTGGGTATCTAGTGGAAAACTATTGCAGGCATATTAATAACTCTAGAGAATTTTGCTAATCTTCATTTCACTAACCTTAACAATTATCAATCCACACAGAAAACTGGCAGTTTTACCACTGCTAGCAATGACTTTCAAGAGTCCTGTAGTCTTTTTATACTTATGGTGTATTTACTTAACCAACAGTTATAACATAATCTGAAGTTGTCTAAGGAAGCAAAGTCCATTTCATAACACATTTTCCTGATTTTTAAGGAAACAATAGCACATAATGAAATCTACTTTGCTGAATTTTAATATTGCTTCTTCTGATAATTATAAAAATATCACCATTGTTTGTTCAAAATGGAAATTTTCTTGTTCTATATTTGTAGCATTGAAGCAGTTAAATAGATTATTGTTCCTGCTATCAACATTAATAATAATAATAATAATAATATGAAGTTATTGACATAAGGCTGACTTTATTCAGTAATGTATGAAAAAAATTATGTAAATGATGTGTCAAGGTCTTTGAGCTTTCTGCTTTGGTACATTTGTATGTCAGCACCTTGGTTTTTGGCAATGCTCAGGTTTGGGTGCCTGTGTGTGAACTTCCTTGCTAACAGTTAAGTAGGTTCTAGTAAAATCACTGGTAGTATGAAACATCCTGATCCAAGAATTGCTGATAGACATTTTATTTCTTTAATATTTTAGCTACTGCTCTCAAAGTGAAGTGATTTGACTTTTCATCTTCATGTAAACTTTTCCAAGTTGCATAGGAATATATTGCTATCATTCTTTACTGTTTAGTCTGTAAATATTGACTATTTAGTCTTTGAAAAAAGGAAATATGCAAGTTAGTTACATAAGATATTTTCTTAAATAAAATAACCTTCAGAATTTAGACAATGTTCAAAATTAAATATTTCAAATCCCTTTCTCACTAGGCTAATGTCATATTTTACTCATTAATTTCTTTAGGGTAACCACTTATAGTATACTCACAGATGCATCAGTCTTGAACAGCTAAGTTTTATATCAAGTGAAGAGGTGAGATGTGTATCGTGATTTTTAGCAGAGTTACAGGATGCTTTGAGTCAAACAATATTGAACAACATGTTGTTACTATATTTTCATGTTACCCGCATTTGGAGAGAGAGCAAATGTTGTCTCCAGTATGCCTGCTGCTTTTTCTGAAAGATTTAGTTGCAGAGAAAGCCCTTAGTGGCTAAATATATTTGAAATATTTAATTTTGAACTCTTCTAAATTCTATATTTTACCTTTGTATATTTTGCAAGGTTATACATGGCGTTATTAAAATTAATACTTTTGTCTATATTCAAGGAATAAAGTTCCTATAACAAGGCATAAAGTTACCCATGTTATTTAGTTGTATTTAAATCAGGAACGGGATACTTAAAGGAGTAGGACCTCTGTAAGTTAAGTGTGAGACATGGTGATCTCCATTTTGGTAGATTTCTTTTTCAGAGATTTTTCTGTAACTGAAGGTAAAGGTCCTAAAATAAAATATCTCAGGTGCATTTAAAAAAAATAAATTATTTTCTTTACAGAAGTGTTTTCCATGCCTTAAACTGTGATTTATATTCAGGCTAAACTAAACTCAGTGTTCAGCTGTTTCTAGTCCTCATATGTATGGGGAGCAGCTGTACTCAAAGCTACTTTGTCGTCCTTTATTTTCTATCTACTGATTCACCCTCCTGGATAGTGCAAATAAAAAATAGAACAAAACAAGCAAACAAAAACCTGATTTAATTTGAACAATAGGATGTAATCCCAGATGCTGAAGGTATTATCTGTACATTCATTTTACATTGTTGTGATTGAAAAAAACCCAAACAAAACCAAACACAGGGACCATCTCATCTTTCCTGCTCCAATGTGCATAAATAAATGAAAAGCTGATTTGATTTTAGGGGGCAAGGGTGAGAGGTGGCCATGAAGGTCATGGTCAGCACACACTTAAGATTGTATGCAGCCTCAGTAATATTTCCTCTACCCACAGTGAAGTAAATGGCACGTGATATTTAGTGATACAGACTTCAGCATTTGCTGGGGTAGGGACCAATGTGAGTAAGGTCAGTGCAGCCTAGAAAATGCTAATGTTTTAAATTTAACTTTGAATAGAAGTATGTATACATACAAAATTCTTTTTTTCCATTTTTCTTATTTTGCTGTTTATCACTCTTTTGTATTACATGAAATGTCCTGTTATTAGTATGCTCATGTGTGCCAGATTTGTTTGCTGTATGTTAATTTCTGTGGTAGCATGTTTCTCTTAAAGATGTTATTTTACTTGTATCATAAGTGAGAACATTTGCTTTATAGTGTAAACTGTCTGTGGTTTCCCATAGCTTCTAATTTTCATGCTCTGCAATGCTTGGGATTTATGTATTCTTTCAACTGTAAAACTCCTTTGTACATATACATAGCAGATCTCTTCAAGTCGAACATTAATGTCTCCTGAATATTGCCTGCAGCTGCTAGCTTACTTTATATTTTAGAAAGATTCTTCCATGCCTTTGTAGGATAAGAAACATAGTGGATTTCTGCCAAAAGAACATACAGATTGCTTTTTTAAAGAGAGACCAAATTTCAACATTAATTCCTTATTTAAGTTAATAATAATTTGACCAAGTAAAGTTGAAGTGGCAGATCTTATGGTTCAGTTTTAAATTCTGCAGTGTGTATAGCTTGGGGTGGACAGTTTGCAAGCTTGATGTGACTTTCACCACATCACTCCCTGGATCTGTCCCTTAGTCCCATGCTCAGGGCATGGTGGTCCGTCTGCCTCTGCAGATTGCTGGTTGTAAAAGTTGAACATGAATGAGATGCAGTGCTGCATATCATGGGATTTTCTGTGTGCAAGACTAAGTTACTGTTTCTCAAACAGTGTCTAATTTTTGCAGGTAGGGGAAAGTCTTAAAATAAAGATTAGTGGTTGTAAGGTTTGAGCAGCACAGCTCTAACAGAAAACAAAGAAAAACTTCCTATCACCACACACCTTCAAGATCAAATATTTCCATCTTTTGAAACCCTATGCACAAATAAATTATATGATTATTATTTCACACATGTACGCATTCTGTTCTGACTGAGCAGATACTGAATGATTTTTACTTTGATTCTGGATCATCAGTCTGGAAAGGTGAAGAAACAGTGTACTAGGAAAAGGAAGCCTTTTCTGAACCCAAAAACTGCATTAATTTGGAAGAGATTTCCATGCAGAAGGAATACTGACTTCTCCTAGAGTGTACATTTGCATAAATCTTAGGTAACTTCCAGCAGTATTCACCTCAACAATGTATGAAAATCCTGAGCTCTTTTGCAAAGCTACAACTGGTATTAGTGGAAATATTATGTAGAAAAAGAGCAAGGACTTTCACAGCAAAGAACTTCAAGCAGAACTATTCAGACTTCTATACATCCAATTATTTTCCAGCAGCTTTCCTTGCAATTTTAGTCACTGGCATCATCACACACGTTCTAAATTTTAAGGCCAATATTTGTCTGTGATCATATGTGACAAAAAAATGGCTTTGAATATGTGGTTGGAAATACCTTCTTGTATCTGCTGATTGTCCATGAAAATTAAAAATATGATGGCAGCAACTGTGTCAATAGCAATTAGTTTGTGCACCTGAATGTTAAGCATCAGCGCTTGTCTCTGAAAAATATTTCTGAAAAGTCTTGATGTGGTATTGCTCCAGTGACTTGAAAACCTGATTTCCAACTGCATCCAGAGGCATGTCCTCCACAGTGCAGCTACTAACCCAGTGATGGTTTTACAGGTTTTAACCCCCTACAATATAACTGAAACTCAGTGGAGTCTTTACCCACAGCTAACTTTTCTCAGTGGTACAAATCAACTACCACTGTGTGCCTCAGCATGCTTAATAAAAGGAATAAGCAGTTACATTAATGATGCATGAAGGTCATGGTTCAGTCTTTGTTCTACTTAATGTAACTCTTACAAAGATAAAGGGACAAATTTATTCTGTCAGATATAGGACTTCAGACATGGTTTAATGTGGATGAAAAAGAGGTGTATTTTTCACTGTTTAGAATGGACTCAGTTTTTAATTAGAAACGTCAAATGTTGAACTCAGTTGCACTAATGTCCATTATGAACCTTTATGAGATGGACTAATTATTACAACATGGAAATAATCCTTCTTTCAGCATGTGTGGAGACAGTAACTTCTCAAGGTTTTATTTTGTGTTAGATTCTCATGATACCATTACATTTTCTGTTTATCAAGTGTACCATGACAGCGTCCTTTTTTAGAACTGAATGTTTGTGTTTGCAAATCAGAATCCATTCTGAAAAGAAACTTCTTAAACTCTTTCTCAGCTGACAGTGTCAAGATTCCATCTCAACAGTCTTTGTGCTTTAGCAAGAGAATGCAAAACCACATTCCTGATGTAAATTATTGTAAGTTATCAGTTTCATGAACTGAAATACGCCTCTAAGCTAATATTATGAACGGCACAATGGAGATTTTATTTTTGCCTCAGTAACCTTCAGTTCATCATATTGATATAGCAGAAAAAGTATTCCTTTACTGATAAAGAACATGTGGGTGTTTTTTTTGTTTTCTTTTTGCCCTTGTTTTTCTTTGTATTTACTGTGTATAAGTTACTTTTAAAATATTTCTTCGTGCTAGACATAGTAATTTTTGCTTTTCTGGCCATAGTAGAGTATCTCATAAAGTGATTGCTTAATCATTTCAATATTTGCCTTGTATTCCAGAAACATCATGGGGGAGCTGGAGGATATTACTGAAGCTAAGCCAAAATATTCTACTTTTTTGGTCTATGCTAGTGTGCTAGACACTTTAGGGTCAAGAAAAGTGCATGTGTCATATTCTGGCCTTTTCTTTCTGATTCTTGATACCATAAGTTTTACGTGTGTATTATGTTTTCTAGCTAGCCAGCTGCTTAAACCCAGCTTGGGAGAGGGTTTCTTTGAATGATTTATTTCACATTGTAAAAATGGTCATAGGAAAGAACATGCTTTGAATGTCTTTGACATGAGAAATTCTTTGGAGGCATCAGAAATTTAGGAATTCTGCTCGATATCAGACGTCTCTGCCTGTAAAACTAGGTTCTGGGTGCACCCTGGTTTAGGTATGGGGCTTGATTATACTTTATATTACTGAATGTCTTCTAATTGATCTAAAACCTAAAAAAGGTAAAGGAAGAAATGCTTACCTTAGACACAAGGCTAACAATGTATGAGGTTAAACTTCAACTACCATAAATGTAGCTGTTGCACACACAGACCGACAGATATTGCTAAGGGCAAATTCAGCTTTTTCAGAAGTCTGAGTTCCAATTTTGGTAAGCAAGCAAC
This sequence comes from Neopsephotus bourkii, assembly GCF_033783945.1. NCBI lineage: Eukaryota > Metazoa > Chordata > Aves > Psittaciformes > Psittacidae > Neopsephotus > Neopsephotus bourkii. Next base: position 497,016 of record NW_026901402.1, on the reverse strand, counting down.
AGATTCACTGACTGATGGAGGACTTCAGGTAGCAAAGGGATTGAATTCCACATAACAAAGGAGAAACCAGAGTTGTGGAATGGAAGTGGGGTTTTCGATGGTGGGACTTGCACAAGATCAGAATTGTGAAACCATAAAGAACTTCTGCACTACCATCAGAGGATGGTCAAAAGCAGCAAGGAATGAGTGGAGATGTCTATCTGTGTTTTATTTTTATGACAGTGTAAGCTGCTTTTCTTGCTCTGGATCATGAGTTATGTTACAATAAGCTAAGCGTGATTTATATGCAGAATCTTTGTAGATTTTATTTGTCTGTTAGTATTCAATGTCTTTAACCTTGAAAAGGTAAAGTCAGATTACCCACAACCTAAGGCGAGACAAACTTTTTTATGATCCCCCCAAACAGCATACCTGAGCTCCAAGTTCTTATTCTGTGAGGTGGTAGCAGAGAGATCATGGGAGGAGATTAAACACACCCATTTATCTTACTGGGGAACCCAAATACAGCAGCAGCATCTAGGAGAAAAGATCAACTGTGGATATAATGGAGAATGTAACAGAAGACAGAAGAAATCCAGCTTCATCACTGTAATTCCTGCTCTGTTCCATTGATGCAGTTTTTCCCAGCCTCACAGCCTCCAAAGGTTGGTGGGTTTAACACCTACAGTGAATTTGCTGCCATTTTAGCATTTTAATATGTCTGTGTAAAATGTTCTCTTCTAAACTCTCTATTACCTTTCTGCCACAATTTCTTCATGCTAGCAAGCTCCAGATTTGATGTGTCTGAATGACTAGGCATCCCAAACTGAAATTATTAACTTGTTTGAAATGGAAAGGCTAACGAAATTTTACACTAAGATTCTTCTACGAGACAGGTGAGGTCAAAAACTTTGTTCTTGTACCTGTGCTCTATTCCTAATATTATCTTTTAGAAAGATCAGCATCTGAATATGAAGACATATAAAGACTTGTGCAAGATCTGGCTTACTTTGTAATAAGTTTTAACTAGACATTGATGAATCAATCATTCCAGCTCACAGGGGAAAGAAACAGGCTATTTTTTACTGTCTCAAAGAATGATGGAGAGAACAGGCAAAAGAGTTGGAGGAGGATCCGAAGTGGAACATTGACTGAAACAGAAACAAATTACAGTCCTAGCTGACTCTGTAGTCGGATATTGCCCCTGCTGACTGATTGCAAGGTCTTCTGATCGAAGTACACTTCATACTGGGTCTAAATAACTAGCATTCTGTAGCAAATGTAAGGTGTCCTTACAACTAAAAATGAGATTACCCATTAACATGATGAATTATATTTTCAGTTGAAAAAAAACCCAAACTCTAGAGATGTAAATTCAGTACTTATAATTAAAAAGAGATAGGAATGTTCCATATTGTATTTTGGGACACTTCTACAGATCTATTAGTAAATAATATATCATATTAAATAATATGTTATTGTAGCTAGAAAAGAAAAATTTTACAGTCAGTATATATGGCTTTCAGTATATCTTTTTTTGTCAGAGGGTATTTTTTCCAGAAAAAACTTCTGCCAGAGAATTAAGTGGTTCTAACTAAGAATTAAAAAAAACACAACCCAAAACCCAACATCTGGATGTTTTTTAAGGTTTAAAACCTGTGGTAGTAAGCAATGCAATTAAAAGCTGCAATTTATTTCTGAAAGATATGTAGGAATCCCAAATTCTGCGGAACCTAGCAGATTTATCTAATTTGAAATACCTAATGCTTACACTCAGGATGTTTATACTTGTTTTGTAGTGATTATTTGGTTACTAAATTCTAAATTTCAAATAACATATAGTATGTTTTAGTTAAGTTCAGAGAGACCTGCTCAATAAGCTTTATGATCTAAACCTGGCTCAAATGTATCCAAAAAGAAATTTATGAGTGGAAGTGACACTATTTAGCAGAAGCAGCACTTCAATGTGATTTGAAGGAATGAATGATAATTGTTTTCACACTAAAATGTGGGAGCACAGCAGGGCAATTCTAAGAAGTGCCAGGATCTTCCTCTCTTATTGGCTTAGAAAGAGATAAATGCATTGTAAATGTTCACATCTTTGATGTTCCTTATAGATCATTTTTCACTCTGTGGTAAACATCTCTCCTGTCTCACCCTGAATTTAGTGCCCTACATCTCCACACCATTCTTCTTTCTGTTTACTTGCAACATAATGCATCATACTCTGTCTACTGTTAATATATGCACAGTGGAGGATTTTGTTTCTTGTTTGAACAGGTAATACATTGATTAATAAATGCTGCATAATTTATTTAAGAAGTCATTGCTCATACAGTGATAAGCTTCCTTGAGCACTGAACTTTTGGCAAGCTTCTTTCTGACTGTAATTTTTTGGTGGGTAACATTGATAGAGCATCTCTCCTCAGGAGAAATGACTATAATTAAAACTAATTTTAAAGAGGTGACCTGAAATTGTAATTTGAGGTTAATTTATAAAGGAAAGGTCAGACTCATTGAGAAGAAAACTAATACAAATGTAGGGATTCAGGTGACAATGTGCTTACTAATGTTTTGTAAAATAAATGTACTCAGTAGCTGATTGACAAACTTGCCTTTAGAAGATGCGAGAGACCCTTCAGTCCCTATTACACTTAGTTCAGAAGAGTGACGCTAAAGCTTAGACCATTTTCCAGATAAATGCCCTGGTCTGGTTTATAGGCTAATGCAGAACAGGTCTCCAGTGGCCTCTCCAATAATTCTCTTTGAGACAGTAATTGGTTGTTTATTCATAATGGTAGAAGAGAAATAGATAAACATGTAAACCATAAATGGAAGCAAAATTCAGTCACCTCTTATGGTTCTGTTTATAAGGATGGAGACAACAGCTCTGTTCAGTGAATTATTCCATTTTCATAATTTCAATCTCTTTAATATTTCCTATGATTTACTTCCTTTCAGTTTAAGATAAGTTAATGTGGATAATAAGATCTAAAGCATGGCCTCCTTGTATGCATCCCAACAAGTTTAAGGACATTTGTAGAAACATCACATTTTGGAGAGACTGCACACTGGATTACTAGGTGTAAAGTCTTACTATTTACAAAGGCAATTTGCTGAATACTATTTTGAACAATAAAAGGAGAAGCTTATTATGCTAGTTGCCAGTAGGTTTCTGGATGGAGTTTTTGATGATGATATCAGCCAGTCTGGTTTGGATTCTCTTTGACAGGCAGCTTCTGTTAGAGTGTGACACTGAATCTACTGTGCACGCTGAGCTGCTTGAATGTACAGGCCTGGCTAAAGCAATGAGGCTGCTGGTTTCTGGACAACTGCTGCAGCAGCCTTGCTCTGTACAACCTTCATCAGCTCCCAGGGGTTAATTTCAAACTGAGCGTAAAGCAAGTGGCTTCCCACAATGGCTGACTAATCCAAGTCTGGCCACTTTTAACGTGATTTTTGTGGTTTCAGCGTATATGAGAAACAAAAAGACAAAGTAATAATCTGTTCTTTGACATGTTTTGTTTACTCTCAAGTCAATTTGTGTCTCTTGCCGTTCTACTGCACTTAGTAGTGAAACAGCCTTGATCTTCAAAACACATCTGGATGTTTACATCAAGTAACAAAGGTAAGCTCAAGGGCTGCTGAGTGCAGATCAAAGCTTCACTGAGTGGGCTGGTTTTCAGTTTTGTTTTTGGTTGTTTTTTTCTTTTTTGTAATGAGAAAAAAAAAGGTGCTAATGTAAAGAAACATAATTTTTTTAATTAAGCATATAGCAGAAATTAAATATAATTCTGAACAGGACATACCAGTTTCTTAAGTAAGCTTGATTTCCAAATTCATTCCGTCATTTGTTTCTTTTCTCAAAGTGATGCACAAGGGAAGCCTGGCTAAAGTGAGCTACAAATTATTTTCCTCTCTTCCCTGTTTTCCTGTTTATCTTATTTCTACCAAGTAGACTTCATAAAAATCTACATCACATAACCGAGTATTAGGACTTGTGATTGTTTTGTTTACTAATCTTTTTCCCGGGCTGTACACTTAAAGGATAAGGTAGCTCAATAGGTGGACAGAGAAGAAACTTGCAACAGGAATAATAATTTCAGAACTATATATAGCTCCCAATTTTAGTAGAGAAAAGTAGTAAATATTTTTAAAACTCCTTCATATCATTCTCTTCTTCCACTGCCTCTTCTCCCTAAATGTCCATGAACTGCACTCATAACAACACCACAAGTGTCATACATTAGTAAGTATGATGCTTGACAGAATTGCCCTCGAGGTTCAATTACTTGGGTATCTGATGATGAATGAAAACTGCCACAGCTCTCAGAAGATCTGCAACAGACTGGCAATTGTTTGATCAACTGTGCAATCCCTATTAAAGCTCTGGTGAGACTGGAGCGTTTCAGTAGTTACAGAATACAGGCATGTTAGAGATTTGGCTGTTCCCAAAGCACAGTAAGGATGTGGAGATGCAAAAAACCTCACTTGCAGAATTGCAGTTGCTATGCTATGTCTGGAATGCATATAACCCCAGAATAAATATTTCAGTAGCTGAGGATGAGCAAACTAGCTATTGACAACTTTTCTAGAAGGTGAAGTCATCTATTCTAGGAGAATATCCAGAACTGGAGAGGTTAAAAAAACAAAACAAAAACAAAACAAAAACAAACCCCAAACCAAAGCAGAATAGAGGTAGGAAGCACCATGGGAGCAGCAAAAGTATTGCTGGTGCAAGATCATACAGAAGCTGGGCTTCTGAGTTAGTCAAAGGATGATTATCACAAAACACTTATGCATTCTGCTGTTGACCTACTGAGCGATGAGGAGAATGACAGCCATACTCTGCAGGCTCTCAGGAGACATTCTGAAGTGCATGGTTGTCAGATCTTGGACCAAGAGTAGCATATGCAATTTCAAATATAAAATTCAACTGTGAAATTGCTGGTTAGTGTCAACCAGCAACCTAAGAAAGGTTAATACATTATTTGCTTAGGTGTCTGCTCAGCTGTGCAATTGAGCACATGATTTGCCTTAAGCGCTTAAGTTTAAATATTTCATTACATTTCAATAACAATCAGCTGAAGCCTGTGTTGGCATTTTTTGTTGAATTAGGTATATTTGTTTGACAGCTGTGAAAAAAAGAAATGTTATTTGTTTCATAAATCAATATGACTGCCTCACCTACCATTGAATTCCTGTTGAAAAGTATTGGCTGGGCTCATAGTTAATTCAGCCTTAATTGTCAAGAACGTAAAACTGACTACTACAGTGAAGCTAAGTGAAATGGGATGATAAAATTGGGGATTTGGGGCTATCTATTGGGAATTGCAAGGGAACATGTGTGCATCTCTTCTGTGCTATATTTGCATAGTCAAACTACCAAAAATAAACATCTTAAAATGATAAAAACCCGATGTATCTGAAGTGGGACCTGTTTATGAAATAGTTTCTGTATGCAAACCTATATTTTAAAAGCCTCTTTCCATGAGAACATTGCTGCTGTTAACTGACAGTCAGGATGCTTACATCTATGTTATCAAACTAGTGCATTTTCTATGTACAGATATCCCATGATACCTCCAGCATTTAATGCATCCTCTGTAAACATAGAATACGAAGTTTAGTTTGCTATTGAACAAAGACTTCTTTCAGGTGTCTTTGCTGTTACAAAAACAGTCAAAGTCTGTTTTTCTTTCAAGAGGCATTCAGACAAAAGCATATATATCTGTAATGAGTACTTTTATCACTGTAATCTACGTTGAGTTTAATATGTTTCATTTAATTCATTTACTAATTAATGTAAGACTTCTGTGGTGGGAAGGATGAAAGGTGAATGACCTGTAAAACTCTTCTATTTTAACTGTACATTCTAAAAGCAATGAATTTTAATTTTTTGGCATGAAAACTGGCATTCTGGAAATATTCTAGCATTTAATACTAAGTCTGGTTTCCATATATACACCAAATTCTTCTGTGCCTACAGCTGTGTCCATAATTTTCAGTGTGAATCAGTGTACTGTATGTGTAAGTGGCCTTAGTTTTAAATGGTTTTAGTCTAAAAACTTATATTCTCGTTTTAAATACAAAACACGTTACAGCTGTAACTATTAGATCACTTGAACATTTGAATTGTACTAGTATTTACCTTTTTCCTGCAAAATGATGGTGAAATAGCTGAGGAAAACTATTTTGGCCAGTTTTCCTACCACTTGCTCACAAGTGCTATTTGTTATTAGCTTAGGTTTTTATATAATTTTTTTGGTCATTCCCAGGAAAGCATCAGGAAAACACGTGTTCTGCAAGGGGAACAGCTCAGGATGATGACTTCCGTAGTGTTAGCAACAGATGAAGATTTTTGATAAGTTTTGCATTTTGCATACTATGTTTCGTACACCAATCCATCATCTTGTCCTCCTTGTCCCTTTAGTCACTTAAAGCAGTTCCTGAAGAATGAGCTGCCTCGCATGAAAGAGCTAAAAGCTCTTTTTAAATTTTTTTAATAAACTCCCTAGTCTCAACGTGTAGAATTCCAGGGGAGGAATCCTGAGGAACTTTTTTTTTTGTTGTTGTTATTAATCTTTATAGATGTTCATAAATTTAATCTTAGACCTGTTTCCAAAAATTAATGTTGATTACTCAGCTGCAGCGCAACTCACCAGTGACAGAATTAAAAAATGAGTGGACCAAATTGCTTTAAAATGCAAAATATGGTCAGTGACCTATAAACTAACCTTAAAAATATAATTCAAAAGAGTATTTTGTTCTAGATGTCTGGTAAAGATAAGGGCTGGAAGCACATGTAAACCCTGAGCCCCGTTCCTACTAAGTCCTAGGTGGGTCATATATCTCTGCTGCATACTGCAAGTAATGGTGACTCTCCTCCACCCTGTGCACCTTTCATCTCTCACTGCTGTAGGCTATTCATCATCTTACAGATACAGTTATTGTCCTTTCTCCCCCAGCTCTTCTCTTTTTGCTGTCATGTTTTCTCATTCCTCAGCAACTTCAGGATTCTTCAGACTCACCTTCAAACCTCGTATGTCAAGCCTGCCTACAGCTTGGCTCACACTTGGCCCTGCTGTGACTTGTTTACTTTGATTTAATTAAAATGCACCCATCCAGAACTCTGGGCACATTACTGACTGCCCGCCTTGCAGAACCTTTAATTTCTGCAGTATTTTCACACTGCTTTCTCTCTGTGCCTGGAACAACCTCCATCTTCAATTACAAGCAACCTAAAATTTATCCTTCAAAATCACCTTTGAATCCTTGCTAGGATTTAAGTACCAAACCCCAATTTTTACCTTCTTTAGCCAGGCAGGAATTAAATTTATTTCAGTCACTGAAGAAATAAACTACAGGAGTTAGGAAGGTTTATGCCCAGGTCAGACTAAGTCATTGTTTATTTGTGCATTCTTTTTTCCTGATGGTGTTAGGATTTTTATGCTAGTGTCAGGGGAGTAGCTTTATCATAATTCCTGTGCTATGGCTGAGCAAAGCCTGTTGTGCTCTGTTATCTAAGAACCGTTCTGATGGGAAGATTTAGCAAATTGAAAGTGTGTCTTCCTAAGTAAGCAAGTGGTTAATCATGTTCAGTGATTAAAAAAAAATAAATAAATAAAGTTGTGACTTCCTATATATAGAACCTTGGCTTTATTCTTAAATGCCAAGAACATCAACATCACTCTGTTAAAAATGAACAATTCAATTAGGAATCTGAATAAACAGAATTTATTAACCTTTTAGATGTTGGTTTTTTTTTTCAAGTAAGGGACCTTTCTTATCCCTCTTTATTTCTTTTCTTATACAATTGTAGAATCAACTAGGTTGGAAAAGACTTTTATTTCTCTCTCTGTTTCTAGTTCTGCCCTCCAAGCTCTTTCTCATCCTTTCTTCCCACTCCATCCTAGTACTACTCCTACTCTCTGCATATTGCTCATGTATTCTGGTGTTTTGTTTGACGTTTTGATTTTTTTCATACTCTATAGCCATAATCAAACATACTGCAGCTTGCCTGCCACTACAAACAACGAACAGAAGCAACTCTGTGTGAGCAGTCAGGGCACAGGGGCAGCTACAAAACCGTGGTCAAAATTCAGAGTCAATTTACTTTTGTTTCCTCACCAAGTGGGGGACCCCTGAAGCAGCACAAAGGCTGAGGCACAGGGGAATGCAGGCACTGTGGAGCTTGGTCCATGCTAGAGGACCACTGAACCCACTGTTTTCACATGTATTTCAGGGATTCATGCAGGCGTAATTTACCACTGTGCTTTGATCCTTCCCACAGCAGTGCAGGAAGCCCAAGCATGTTTGATACAGTGTCTCTGCGTCTATCACAGCCCTATCTTTTTAAAACACAATTGTTCTACTTGTCTAGCATGCAAGACTAAAAACAATTAGTATGGTATATATGTTTTTCTATACCCCACCTGCAAGTCACTTGTTTGTGTTTACGATCCTTTGTCCTTTCGTTACTTTCCCACACAGTATTACAGTATGCTAGAGATTGGAAGGGACCTCAGAAGATCATCTAGTCCAATCCCCCTGCCGGAGCAGGAACACCTAGAAAAGTTTACACAGCAATGTGTCCAGGCGGGTTTTGAATGTCTGCAGAGAAGGAGACTCCACAACCTCCCTGGGCAGCCTGTTCCAGTGTTCTGTCACCCTCACTGAGAAGAAGTTTCTTCTCAAGTTTAAGTGGAACGTCTTGTGTTCCAGTTTGTACCCATTGCCCCTTGTCCTATCATTGTTTGCCACTGAGAAGAACCTGGCTCCATCCTCGTGACACTCCCCCTTTATATATTTATATACACTAATAAGGTCACCCCTCAGTCTCCTCCAAACTATAGAGACCCAGCTCCCTCAGTCTTTCCTTATAAGGGAGATACTCCACTCCCCTAATCATCTTAGTTGCCCTGCGCTGGACCTTCAAGTCTGGTGATCTGACCTTTCTTTAAAGACCTCTATGAGGTGAGATGAATCTTCTCTGACTGTAAAAGCCATGACAGGAGCAGACATCACAGAAGACTGCAGATATCAGCTCTTGGTCAGAGGAATTCCACCCTCAGCAACTCTTCCAGTTTTCTTTGAAATGTGCTCTGGGAAGGCCTGGATCATTTGATCCAGCAGTTGCTCAAGACCTGATACTGTCTGGATTTCTCAGTTCTGCCTCTGGAGCCTCCACAGAGACTCCTAATGCTCTCATTTTTGTGATTAGAGAGGAGGGAATGTTTCTTGCTTGTACATTGCTGGGTGACAAGAGTGATCACTGGTACTGGAAGTAAATGGTTTAGTACTTACAGGCACACTAGAACCTTAACGCAGCACTTTGGATAAAATGTGGATTATGCTTCTAGGTTCTCTAACAATAAATGCTAGAAAGTATTTAAATTTTGGTTTCGTAATTTAACAAGACTTTAGTTCATGATCAAAATATTTGTTTATCTTCATCATGCTTGATTCCATATTTCTTCTAGTGGATGTTACATTTCTGTTTATTCAAGTATGAATGTGTGTGAAACCAAAAATGAGGTCTTTTTATTGAAAATATTTTTATTCTATTTGGAGAGTCACAGAATGGATTGGGCTGGAAAGGACATTAAAGATCATCCAGTTCCCCCCATGCCATGGTCCACTAGATCAGGCTGCTCAAAGCCCTGTCTAACCTGACCTTGAACACTGCCAGGGATGGGGCAGCCACAGCTTCTCTGGGAAACCTGTTCCAGTGTCTCACCACCGTCATGGTGAAGAAGTTCTTCCATTTATCTAATCTAAAGCTACCTTCTTTCATTTTAAATCCATTTCCCCTTGCTCTATTACTGCTTGCCCTCATAAAAGGTCCTGCTCCAGATTTTTTGTAGGCCTCCTTTAGGTACTGGAAAGCTGCTGTAAAGTTCCCTGGAGCCTTCACTACTCCAGACTGAGCAATCAAAACTCTCTGCCTTCACAACAGCAGTGCTTCAGCCCTCTGGTCAGCTTTGTGGCTTCCTCTGGACTCACTCAAACAGCTCCATGTTCTCCTTATGTTGGAGGCACGAGAGCTGAATGCAGTACTCAAGGTGGGGTCTTGCGAGAGCACAGTGGAGGGAACTAATCACCTTTGAAACTTCTGTGACTGAAGAAGAAATTTTACTTCCCACAGGTTAGAGCATATTATATATCCATTTGGTAATATATAGCCAGCCAATGTTATTAGTTATGTAGATCAAACAAGGGAGACATTTTTAACAGTAGAGGTTGTGGTCTAATGAAAGCTCAAATTTTTATCAATTCTACCCTATTTGTATTCTGTTTTCTTCTTGTGTTGTAAACAAGCACAATTTTATTTAAAAGATATTTTCCTTTTTAGGGTATGTTTTGAGGTTCTAAAAATTTTGCTTTGTTTGTTCTTGACCTGCAAGAAAATAACTTTTTTCTCAAAAGTTTTCTAATTATTTTGGTATTTGTGTACAAAGGCCAATTAAAGCAGCCCTGGAGAAGCTGAAAGAATTTATTTAAGAAGCAAAAGATTCTTCCTGCTAATCTCCACTCTTCATATAAGTCCTGGGCTTGAGCAGTCTGTTTCCCAGAGTAAAATCTTAGCTTCTTCCAACTCCTTTACAGCAGTATATTCTGACACTCAAAACCGCAGAAACAAATTCAGAGTACAAAACCCTTTGAAATATTCAAAAAGCACAGTATTTCATCTACTTATATAGGCATTTGCTCTATCAGCTGATACTAGAGTTACCTTCACAAAGGCTTTATCATATGAACAAGTTGCATTCCATTAAGTTTACTCACATTCACTACCTTTTCATCTGCAAATTCACCTGAAAGTTTGACTAAAGAAGCAAAACAAAAATTTATTTATTTTAGCTTGACAAGAAGGATAAGTAGCTGCCATTTAAGTCTCTTAAGAGAGAAAAATGGATTGGACTAAGGAAATAGAATATGTTCTGAAATCCTTTGTATGCAATTTAGAATTTCCATTAATATGCTCCATCATGAATTTAGTTGTTTCTGGCTCTATGAGATCAGTCAATGTTATTTCATTTTAATGTGTTTCTTGCTGGATAAAGCTCATTGGCAGTGCCTACACTGATATGCCTTTGAACACAAGTAAGACTCAAAATCAACTGGACAGGGTCCACAGTGTGGCTTGGATTAATTGTAGCCATTGGTCTAGATGAGTTCGTTAACTAATCACTCTTACTGTGCTAGCAGTGTACTATGACAGCGGCAGCCCTCTGACTCTACATCCCGAACATACAATTTTGTTGCTTTGCTGTGTACCATCATGAAGACTTTTCACGTTCCCCAGTCTACTTAAGTAGTCTAGAAAATATATTTGTGTCAAAAGTGCATTCAAGATCATAATCCTTTATTTTTCTCATAAATCTCAACATAATATCCAGCCTAGTGTGAGACTGTGGTAATTAAACTCTATACTGAATGCTATGTGCTTCATGGATCACTGGATATGCTAATTACCTTTTACTAGGACTGTCACCTGTATTTATGTTATAGTAAGCAATGGAATAATTACATGTACTTGGCAAAATCAGAAGTTATGAAGGTATTTTAATTATGATGTTTTGTTGTTTTTTGTTGCGTTTCATTTTTTTTAAATAAAACACTAAAATCTGATATTTTTTTTCTGTGCACAGCTAAATGAAACCAAAATCTTAATCTAAGTAGGTCTGCTGAGTCTTCTGTTCACTTATTAAAGTGCATAATTACAAAGTATGACTTGTTTCCTATCGCAGTTCGTTTTACATGTCCTTTTACCTTTCTCTAAATTGGAACGAACTGTTCAAAGCTTGAATGGAATAAACGGATCTATTTTGTGTAATTCAATAACTGCTGAGAGATGGTTTGTATTACACAAGCTGGGATGTTATCGATAACATTTTTCTTCACTGCCATGGTGCAAGAGTACTAACTTAATGTCATGAAAAAATAGAGTATCAATCGGATTGCAATAGTTTTCTCATTTACAACAGTGGATTTTAGGAGCTTCTTTAATTATATTTTTAATTTTTATTTAGCTATTAGATGCAAGCAGGGAAAACAGGCAACTGAATGAATATGTATGAGCATCCACTTCCAATGTTGCCAAATTCTTGTTTGTATTTTTTCTGAAAATAACATAATGATAAATGTGACTACCTTGTCCCACCTTCTTTACAAAAATACAGAGGGAGAGTTAGGCTTGTTGCAAAATTAATACAGGAAAATCACAGGAAAATGTGGAAGGTAAAGTAAGAGGCTACACCTGTCTGACCTCTGTATGAAAATAAGCAAAAGTTTTATAAACAATAAAAATATTAGGTCAATTAGAACCTATCACTATTGATTATATTTTTCCCCTAAAAGACTTTGCAATTTCACGATAGAGAATCAAGCTATTGATGTTATTAAGTGCTAGTTACCATAGGTGACTTTTTTATGTTTTGTCACACATTTGTGTGAAAAATAATTGTTTCTATAGAAGTTCCAGGTGAGGAACTTCTCAGGAAGCTATACACAGATGGATGGGTTTTTTGGTTCTCTGTTGGGTTGCCAGAGAGTCAGCTCCCCAGAACTGCAAAACAAAGTCTGGTCCAAAATTCCAAGTGAGCTCACTGAGAATGTGGATAACAGGAAGTGAAAAAGAGGAACTTTGCTTTAAGCAAACTAATGCTTTTTAATAGAAAAAAAACCCACCCCAAAACACAACAACTTGTGATGATATTCTGATTCCCTATTTGTCTACTTCAAAATGCTGTATTATAAATCATAAAGCTCTTACATGCTTTTCACTCCAGCACAATAACAGCTTACCTCAGTTCTGCCTCTGAAAGGTCTAGGCATTTCTCAGCACACAGAGGTGTGCGGATAGTTTACCTGTTCAACCGTAAGGCTATGATTGGAGTAACACTGCAAATTTTGAACCATGATAAAACTCTTATGTACGCACTCCCCTAAGAGTACCAATACGTCTTCAGAAAGATGCAATTTAAAAATAAAATTCCACTTTATTTATAATAAAAGAAATATCTCTGGTGGTTTCCCTGGGAGCAATGATGACCTTTTGGTTCTAGCTGCGCTACATCCACTCCTACATAAATTTGTGTACTTTGAGTATTTTTCAGATCTTATATCTTTTAATGATCCTTTAGGATTTTTTGGTGTGTTGTTTTTTTTTTCCCTCAGTTTCCTGTTCTATCGTGTTGTATTTACCAGTCTGCCCTATTTTGTTTAAGCTTCATTGTTCTGTGGTAAATGAAACAATGTTTATTTTTGTAGAAAAGTTACATATGCAGTGAAAACTACATAAGTCCCATTATTTTAGCTAGAGATGGTTGTTCTGAATCAAGTTCTACATCAGTAGGATTTTTTCCCCTTTTAAAGTATACTATGTGTTTATGTAAAAAAAAAATCAAAGCCTGATTCTTGAGCAGGATATCCATATAGCAGTTGAGTAATCAGTATCATGCTGAAGGTCTTGTTTTGTCCAAACTGTCTGGACATCAAAACAGAGCTCTTAATATTCAGAAGTGGAGTGGAAACATATGGGACAGGCTGATTTAACTTTGTAATATGCCTTTGTTGTGATAAAATTGTTGTCCCGATTATCTCTGGAGCTTAGGTAATGTCAAAGATGAAATCCACAGCCTTGTCATAGTTTAATGTGGTGGATTTCACAGTTCATTCAATATTGTATTGTTTCATAGAATAATAGAATCATAGAATAGTTAGGGTTGGAAAGGACCTTAAGATCGTCTAGTTCCAACACCCCTGCCATGAGCAGGGACACCTCACACTAAATCATGTCACCCAAGGCCTCGTCCAACCTGGCCTTGAACACTGCCAGGGATGGAGCATTCACAGCTTCCCTGGGAAACCCATTCCAGTGCCTCACCACCCTAACAGGAAAGAATTTCCTCCTTATATCCAAACTAAACTTCCCCTGTTTAAGTTTTAACCCATTACCCCTTGTCCTATCACTACAGTCCCTAATGAAGAGTCCTTCCCCAGCATCCCTGTAAGTCCCCTTCAGATACTGGAAGGCTGCTATGAGGTCTTCACACAGCCTTCTCTTCTCCAGGCTGAACAGTCCCAGCTTTCTCAGCCTGTCTTCATATGGGAGGTGCTCCAGTCCCCTGAGCATCCTTGTGGCCCTCCTCTGGACTTGTTCCAACAGTTCCATGTCCTTTTTATGTTGAGGACACCAGCACTGCACACAATACTCCAGGTGAGGTCTCACAGGAGCAGAGTAGGGGGGCAGGATCACCTCGTTCAACCTGCTGGTCATGCTCCTTTTGATGTAGCCCAGGATACGGTTGGCTTTCTGGGCTGCGAGCACACACTGCCAGCTCATGTTCATTTTCTCATCAACCACCACCCCCAAGTCCTTCTCCACAGGGCTGCTCTGAAACTCTTCTCTGCCCAACCTGTATCTGTGCCTGGGATTGCTCTGACCCAGGTGTAGGACCTTGCACTCGGCATGGTTAAACTTCATGAGGTTGGCATCAGCCCACCTCACAAGAGTGTCAAGGTCCCTCTGGATGGCATTCCTTCCCTCCAGCGTTCCTTCAATAACAGCATTGTCAGCAGAGGTTTTCAAAGGCAAAGTTACCATTATATTCTTCCCAGTCATTAATCATCTGATTGTTTAATTATGAATTGTTACTTAAATACTTGAAAGTCTGCAGCTACTAAATTGGCATCTCCAGCTATAATGGGTTCATCCCTGTGATTCAGATAAATTAGAAGCTTGAGGTGGCTTCATCCATACTTGTTAGTTTAGAAATCTCATATTAAAAGTGGTATATATTACTTGCTCCTACTTGATTCATCTGTAGTGAACAATATTAAATGACAATTCAAATAGATGACATCAAGCAGAAAAGTAATTTAGTCCAGTCTCTGCTCTCTGGGAGAATAAACTATGCCTAAACAAGCTATGCCAGCAATATATCTGTACTTAAAAACTTCCAAATACATAATTCCTGATTTCTTTTACCCTAAGAACTGAGAAGTTTCTTCTCTAGGGGAAACTGAGCAAAACTTGGCCACTGAGCAAAGCAGATCACCCTTTTGTTTATAACACATTTTTGCATGTTGGAAGAATGTTGCTCAGTATTCTCATTTTTAAACTAATAAAATTATATTGCTTAAACCTTTGTTTACAGGTTATATTTTCTACTTTTTTTTCTCAACCCTTTTACTGTTCTCTGCAATTTTCTTCATTTTATCTCCATCTTTCTTAAAATGTTGTTGTGGGAAAAGGACACTTCAGTACTTGGAGCTCACTGGTGCTGAATTGAGCACAATTATTGCATCTTTATCCTCTCAGCTGCTGCTTACCCTTTTGCTCTGTGTGCTATGACTGTGTTTGATTGATGCTTTCCAGCCTCAACACTTGGTGCTTACTTCTACTGTATTCCAACCAGCTACTGAAATTTCAGTCCTAGTCTCAAAGTAATTTTTATTCCAGTCTCCAATGTGCTTAGAACCCCTCTGCACTTAATGTTACAATCAAATTTGGTCTTGTCTTTGTCACTACTTCAGTGGAACTGATTAAATGCTTGGTAGATCTCAGCCCTTACAGTCCCCAATCTAGTCCCAGTTGAAATCCTCTTCTAGTTTGACAGCAAATCATTGATAATTGTTTGCTGAGAGCAATTTCTCAACTGGTTGTCCACCCACCTAATGGTGATTATATCACTTCCCTTAGCCTATTTGTGAGAGTATTATATGCAATAGTGTCAGAACCTTAACTAAAAGTCAGGATATATCATATCTACAACTTCCTCTTTATCCAGTTAGCTTGACACAGAAAGAAAGTAGACTGGCTTGACATGATTTCTTTTTGACAGACACATATAGGTTGTTTTGCCATCTTCTAAGAGCTCACAGATTTAATAGGTTTGCCTCAAAGTCAAGCTCAGGAAGTGTAGGCTGGATGAGCACATGTGGGGTAGACTGAGAACTGATTACATGGCAGGTCTCTGAGGGTTGTGGTCAGTGGCACAAAGTCTAGTTGAAGACCTGTAACTAGCTGTCCCCCCACCCAGGGATCAGTACTGGCTATGGTATTGTTTAACTTATCCATCAGTGACCTGGATGAAGGGATAGAGTGCCTCCTCAGCAAGTCTGCTGATGATACAACACTGAGAAGAGTGGCTGATACCCCATAGTGCTTTACTTTCATTCAGGCTGGAGGGATGGGCAGAGGGGAACCTTTTGAAATTCAGCAAAGGCAAATGAAGAGTCCTGAACTTCGGGAGGAATAACTCCATGCACTAATACAGACTGGGTGCTGACCTGCTGAAAAGCATCTCTGTGGAGACGGACCTGGGGAGTCCTAGCGAACAACAAGCTGTGAATGTGCTCTCGTGTCCAAGAAGACCAGTGGTATCCTAGGCTGCATTAGGAAGAGCGTTGCAGCAGGTCAGGGAGGCAATCCTTCCTCTCTGAGTAGCTGAGTAGCCCTGGTGAGGCCCCACCTTCATTACTGTGTCCAGTTCTCTTCACAAAGAGAGACATGGCACTCCTGGAGCAAGTCCTGTGGAGGACTACTAGAATGATTAATGGTCTGGAGCATCTCTCCTTGAGGCAAAGCAGAGGGAGATGGGCCTGTTCAGCCTAGAAAAGATTCATGGGGGACCTGATGAATGTGTATAAATACCTGAAGGGAAAGTGTCAAGACAGTGGGGCCAGATTCTTCCCAGTGGTGGCAAGTGATAGAGCAAAAGGCAGTAGGTATAAACTAGAACACGGGAAGTTCCACCTGAACATGAGGAAGAACTTTGTTACTGTGAGGGTGAATGAACATTAGGGGAGGTTGCCCAAAGAAGTTGTGGAGTCTCCTTCCCTGGAGATATTCAAGAGCCATCAGCACACAATTCTCAGGGATGTTCTCTTGGTGACTCTGCTTGAGAGGGAGGTTGGACTAGATGACCCCCGGTGATCAGCCATTCTGTGATAATGTTTAATACTTAACTCTAAAGTTATTAATAAGTTATTAATTTGACTAGGTGGTTCTCTGTTAACCCTGAGAGGTTTTTGTTTGTTTAGTTTTTTCCCTCTCTTACAGGTCCTAGATAAATGCTTACTAATATTCAGAATTACAATGGGCAATTTCCTAAAACCTCCAAAATGAATATCTTCAATCTCTGCTCCAGTGCTTGCATTTGACTGATCCACATATTTTTTTTTTTTTTATATTTTCTTCATCAGTGGATTCTAGTATCCTTGTTAATTAATTCTCTTAAGTAGATCTTCACAATTTGTAATTTGTGTGAAGATTTAGGAAAAGGCAATGAATAGTTTAAGTGCCTTTTTATAATCCGAAATTTGGTCTCCATTCACTTTTACATTCTTTTGTTTTCATCGTTCCTGTATAGTTATGGACCTTTTCTATTGCCTTTTCTTTCTTGTTCTAATAGTACCTTTTTGTTGTGTTTTTTTGCACTTTAGCATTTTTTATTTCATGTAAACTACTCTTTATCTTCTATGATATGTGCTTGTTATCATATGTTTCTATGCCTCCTTTTCTTCTTTCAGACAATTAAAAAGCTCCTGGCTCAGCCAGGAAGATGTTTAACTTTGCTTCCTCTATTTCCTTCATATACATATAATTTGTCTTTGTGCATTTGATAACAAAGAGTGAGTCTTGCTAATGGGAATATTTTCAAACTATATGCTCAGATTAATTGAAATATAGATTGCTGGTTTTCTGCACTTACTAGGATGTATTCTACTAGGATGTATTCTTTGAGTAAGATAATATTATACTTTGTTTTTTTTTTAACTAAGAAAAAGCAAGACAGGTTTTGAAGTGTACACACAAAGATGAAAAACATCTTGTCGCATTAATAATAGCAAAACCAGCAAAAGATGCAGCTTTTAGCAAACCAAGTGACTTAGATTAGCAAGCTGATAGTTGTTTGAGGTTTTCTATAGCTATTCACAAGAACAATCAGTTCTTCTGCACTTGATGTTTTGGTCCAGAATGTATCAAGACTGGCTTAGCCAATTGGGTTGCATTTTCTGTCCCCAAAGGTTAAGGCTGTCGGCAGGAATTAGAGGATACTGTCTCTCAAAGAGACAGATGCTGTCAATCGCATTATCAGTTACCTTCTTTTATGTAAGATAGCAACTCTTAGCAACTGTAGAGCCTGGAATTCAGTAGGAACTAACAGCTGGAAGATGCTGCCTTCATTAGTGCCTCTGATGATGCTAGTTCTCTGGTGATGCACCTCTCTGATGATGCACTCCTAGTTCTTGGTCCTGTATTAGCCCTGTTTCATAGCATCAGCTACCTCTACTTTCTCCATCATCTCTCTCTTAACCTGCTTACTTCAACTTTTTCTGAGACATTTGAGGTATTTGAAGTCCATTATCCTTATTTATTTTATTGAACCTTCCAGTTAATTAAAATATTAACTATAATAGCTGTTTTCCCAATTAATTTCCTCCCTCTAGATTCTCACTCAATTCCTCACTATTAACTAAAATCCAATGTAGCTGCAAGCTAGATCAGTTAAAGGGAAGCTCTGTCCATCCTTCTTTACTTCCCAGACCTTCTATCATGATACTGAATAAACTGGACTCTTCCTTCTCCCTGAGTTCAGAGGAAACATACTTCTTATGGAGTATAACACTTTCTTTTTTTGCCTGCCCTTAAAAAATTAATCATACCACTCAAGTCACTCTTGCAATTCTGTGATTTGTCTCACAAAGAAATGGTGAACATAATCTTTCTGTAACTCTGGTGGTTTAGTAGACAGATAAAAGACTCTGTCTCAAGAGAAAATGATTTCACAAAGAATTCCAGAGAAGAAGTATGTATACGAGGGTCTAGCAGAAATTTAAAATACAAGCAGCAACTTGCCTGAGTCAGGAAATAATTTGAAAGCTGCAGAGTGTGGGCACTACTTATTTTTCAGTCAGCTGAAACACTTCTCCATAGGAAAAATGTTATCATGCAGTAACAGGCAACAATACACTTTACTTGAGAATTTTTACCAGATAGCGTTGTAAGGCTTTCCAAAGCTTTATATAATATCTCCCCATTTATCATGATGCTGTTTACAAATGCAGTAAATTCAGAAAACATCGCTGCAGTATTTTGTGTGAATTTATTCCTATTCTTTCATATGCTTTTTTAGAGCTAATCACGAAGTGTGACTATCCCTACTCTGATTGCTTAGCTTTGTTACATTCAGTCTACTTTTGTTTCCACAAGTGACAATATTTATGGTGAAAGACAACACACATATGTTTCTTCATAACAAATTCTCAATAGGTTTTGATTCTGCTAATCTCTTACTCATTTACACAGATTAGGAACCTCTTTGGCTCTACTTATGTGATATATGAATATATATATGTGTGTTTATACTAGTTGATATATAAACTTACCAGAGAAGATTTATAATCTAAATAATTACCAAAAGCAGGGGGGGGATATTGTTTGTGATTTCCATGCTTGAAGTAGGAAAAGTACTATAACCATTAGGGGCCTGCTAAATCACTCTCAGAAAAACACTGGGAGAAGCCAAAACTCTGGGAAAATTGCCTGCTTCTTGCAGCTCCTAGATGATGCATTTTTACTTATCCTTTCTACAAAGTGTCACAAATGCAGGTTTTCTTCTTTTCTGATACCTAAATTGATGCAGTGGCTTCTGCTGTTGAGAAATGCTGAGCCTCCTCAGCTGGGACAGAGGGCATGGGAAGGCTGCTTTGAGTATCAGATGGGATACATAAAACAGAATTCTCTGAAAGATTGGCTCCTAGGCAGTTCAGATTGATGTTAGTTGAAACTTCTGAGTTTTTTTCTCAGTATTCCTCAGTTCTTCATGAATAAAATGGGACATAAAGAAAAAAAAAGCAACTTGTAAAATACTCAAACTTGAGTTGAATAATCTGTGAGGCTAATAGCTACAGATGTTTGGCTGCTCACTGAGACAGTAGAATATAGGTTGGACGAGGCCTTGGGTAATATGGTTTAGAGCGAGGTGCCCCTGCCCATGGCAGGGGGGTTGGAACTTGATGATCTTAAGGTCCTTTCCAACCCTAACTATTCTATGATTCTATGATTCTAATATTGTATAGGAACGTGTTAAGTGAGCACCCACCATAATGAGTTCTGAGTGAAGCCAGAACCCTGTGGAAAACAGAATCAGGTCATGTAATTCAGAGCAGTAAAGCTGGGGCAGCAAATTGAAGTACCACAGGAACCTTTAGTTCTTGCACTTCCTATTGAAAGGGTCATTTATGAAAATAATGGTCTTTAATGTGTTTTATGTGTGTGTGGACATATTTGCAGCTGGTTGGTTGTTGTTCGTGATATAAAGTCTAATTAATTGTCCTGCTGTTTACTTTTTTTCGATGGAAATAGGGTTTTTTTTATTTTTACTTGTTATGTGAAATGGTATCTTTTAGTACCTTTACAGACTGTCAAGCAGCTTGTCCTAATTTTCACTGTGAGCAATAGATTCTGTCCAAAGGGAAAAGCAAACAAAAAAAATCCAAAACAACAACAACAACAACAAAAAAGAAAATAAACAAAAAAAAACCCCAAACCCACAGCTGATATGTCAGTAGGAGCTGCAAGCAGCAGCTGTGAGCTGTGGACACATACTTGAGCCTGATGAACACTCTAATTTATTAACATAGGAATACATTCAAAAAAATCTTCCAAAGAAAATGCTGAAGTGTGGAAAGGCATGTGTTCCCTCACTGTCCTCTCCAAAGAGAGCTGTTGCCAGTGCTTGTGCCAGCTTATGAAGTCTGGCAATTGGTTGACAGTGTACAGCTTGCTGGACCACAGGCCTAAGTAGAAGATAAGATTATCTCAACCACTTCAGTTATGAGCATAGGCTTTTTCCTTGACATCTATTTATGGGGGAATCATGCTCACCGTAATCCACAAGAGAGAAAGCTGGGAGAGGAGCACTGCAGGTAATGTGCCAATATGAAGTAGTGGGAAATATTCTTATAGCAACCTCACCATGGTTTGTAGTACAGACCTAAATTCAAGCAGGCAGTTGTGCATAAAATAGCAAAGAAACTCAAAACAGAGCATGTGGGAAAATATCAAGGGTATACTTCAGAGAGCACAGTTCATTGTGTCTCTTGCCTCTGACAGACTGAACATCCCTCTTCTCAAAGCCATTTCTGAAATACTCTGCAAGACTGAAACACAGATCAGAAGTTAGGTCCAGTGAAATCAACTGCTTCCTTCAACAAAGCAGTGCAGAAGAGCCATCAACAAGTCCTTATGAAACTTTGCTTTAGAAATACATTTCCTCTGGACTGTTTGGGAGGGATGAGTAATAGGCTTTCACTGTGTTTCACTCATATGCTCTTTCATCCCAGAATGGATACACTAATTTTCTGTAATCTCAGCAGTAGACCAGTTGCTTTGCAATTCATAAAAATTGGCTATTCTTTATTTAAATAAGTATTAACATTTCTTCATAGTACTTTGGATATGAAGTGTTGGCATACCTGTGTTTAAATATTTACTAGAATTTTCATATGTGTTTTAAAATATTGAAGATCTGTCAGATGAGAGGCTAGAAACTGTTGCTTTGGAACCTGTGAATAGTATGTGCTATGTTGGGAAATTATAATTTACCTAAAACTTTGGTGCAAAGTACTTCAAATGCAGAGATTGTCTGTCTTTATTGCTAAAACTGAGATAATTTGAAACACAAAGTGAAGAATTGTTGAAAAGGGGACCTACCTAGTTATAATTTCTCTGAAAAGAGTTAGCTATGAAGGTCATGTTCCCTGAGGGAATTACATTTCTTTCTCATGATTTATGGTTTCCCCTTTCAGGTATGTTTTTACTTTCTCCTATCTCATCACAGTAGATAATTCCTTTCTGTCCTCATCATGCCTGATTATTTCCACCTGTGAATATATATGCATATATATAAACACACACATGTATATCATATAATATGCATGCATATTTACATATGATACATACACCCATTTAAGACAGACCACTTTAGTAACTGGCCTTAGACTCTTACAAGTTGGCTGTTGAATCCCAGATCTCCCCAGTTAGCAAGTGGCACAGACAAAGCAGCCCTGGAATCCTGCAGCCTTGCTCTGGTTGCTTTTATGCAGACCTCTCATCCTATTTGCTGTGTAGTTCAACTTGATGCTCAATAGCATTCACCCATGCCCACTCAGAACAGAAATGCATTGACACAGAAGGTAGATAAAACAGGATTAAATTTGTATATAGAATAAATTGTGGTAATAAAGCACAGAACATGGTCACACAGACATAGTGTGCAGTCCCCTATTTCCATTTGGCTGATCCTTTTTATCCCATCTACTTTCTGTGTTCCCACTCCTCTTCCTCCCTGTGTCACTTAGGTACCTCCCTTTCTCCAACTTTAGTCCTTCCATTAAACACCCCATAATAAATTTCACACTTTCCTACAATCTCTTTAAAATATCCCACTCTCAGAGTTTTACACAGTCTCCAAAAATATTCTTCCCTGTCTATTCCACAGTGAGTCTCCTCATAGACAACCACCCCCTTCAGCATGGAAGGTGGTCACACAAGGGTGTTTCTTTCATGGGGTCATCTTGGGCGGTTTCACCCCAGGACTATGTGCTAACTATTCCCATTGGTGGTCTTAGGGAGTAGGAGATCCAGTGAGCCACTTTTGACTGGTTAGGTTACTTGGGTTCCTCTACCTGGCATTGCTCCTCCAGTCCTTACTGAAGTCTTTCTGTTTATGCTGATTAGCCTTTGATAAAACAACCGAATGAACGGGAAAGACCTTCACCCTGCCCACAATATGTAAATAATACTGCTTTGTGGAAAAGAAGTTATCTGTTTTCATTCTTCGAAAGACGTTGTCAGTACACTACTGGGTTGGGATTTTTGCTAAAATCTAGTACTAAAAAATAGATTACAAGCACAGAGAAGATTTTTCGGAAGTGTTTTAACAATCAAGAGTTGATTACAAATATCAAGGGTAAGAGATCTCTAATCTGTCTTTCAGTTTGCAGTATTCTGCAGTAGTCTAGTATTTCATCCAGTGCAAAGCCATTGTGTTCTGCCTAATTTCTAACTCCTTAGTACTTGTGAAGTCCGTTTTCCATGACTGAAGATTCACTAAATGTCCAGGATTAACTCTTGCTATCTAAGTCCTATTTAAGCTGTATCACTTTAACATGAAATGACATTTCAAGGTCCTTTACACAAGATGCTCGCTCATTGAATACTGCAGTGTCTAGTGCTGATCAAAATGACTGAGAGCATAATGGGGAAATAAGTGAGCTTCCCATTCTGATTTAGGGCAAAGGAGAGTTAGTAATCTTGGCGGAGTTGGATACAGAGCACAAGAAAGACTGATACTTGGAGAAGAAATGATAAGAAATCTGGCCACATGTACTCTCAGAGAATGTAGGGTGCAATCAGGTCTATTCAAACTTCAATAAAGTATTTAAAGTGGGCCACACAAAAAAATCTATTTGGATTTGTACTGAAAAATTTGGAAGGCAAGCAGTGTGTATTAATGACAATGAAATATAATCAAAGAATGAAAGTATAAAGTTGAGCAAAGCTTATATATATATATATATATATATATATTCAAGCTATTAAAGATAGTTCCTGAAGGTTAAATATGGTTAGAGGACTGGTGTAGAATGGGAGCAACATAACCACTAGTTACTTACACATGTTAGTACACACTTGTGCAATACTATCTCAAATCCATGTAGAACTAAGTTTCAGTGTCTGCTGTGATTGAATTCCAAACCGCATACATATATGACAAACAAGAGTTTTTATTTGGTTGGTTGTTTTGAGGGTTTTTTTGTGCATTGTATGGACAAATTCCTATCAAAAGCTTTAATGCTTACTGTAAGTTATTCCTGTGTATTCAGCACTCACACCTGACGTGTGAACTAATGCAAAAAATCAGTGTCCTTCAAACATTTCTTTAGTTTATAGGAGAGGAATATCTGTTCTGGAAAGCAACACTATTACTTTACAAACTGTCCTTCACAGGGAAGGTCATCATAAGATACTCAACACAGAGGTTCATAAACTGAAGCAGATGAAGATGAATTTTACTCTGGTTCATAGAAAAACATGAACTTACATCAATTTTACAGGATGTGTAAAGCATAAATCTGCAGCAAAGAAAGGCCAGTAAAAAGACCAAGTGTAGTAAAGAGATTTATCTTTAGACATGATTATGAGGTAGGCTACAAGTCAGTACAGTGAGAGGTGGTAAACTTCCATTTTTAGGACTGAGAATTTGGGAAGTTAAGGGGGGTGAGGAGGGAGGGAGGGAATGAGTCTAGATAACTGGTGACTTAAAGAGAAAAGGATGAATTCTGTGATGCTTTGGAGCCATTTAGTAGGTTTGTGTATGAAAGGAGAAAGTTAAAAAAGATAAGAGACACTGAAAATTCTGGTCTGAACCAAAGGGTAGGTGTGTGTGCTGGTGTTCAGTGGGGAAGCAGGTAGCAGGAATTAATCTGATTTAATATGAGGTTTTGCAATTTGGATTTTTGTATGAGAATGAGTTGTCCAAGAAAATCATCATAATCAAGGAAGAGAAGGAAGAGTGTAACTCATCTGACCTCAGCTTTAAGATAAGGTAAAATTGTGCCTTAGGGTTGCCTGTTTTTCATCACTGACTTTGAAGAGAACCTAGATGATGAAGGCAGAGGCAATGTCTGTATTAGATATCTATATTTGGTCAGTGAAACACCTTATTCCCCTCAATTCTGCATTTCCTATGCTAATTATCATTTATGTAGTTCATCTTTGTAACCTAAGGAGAAAAAACATATGAGGCTAAGAGAACAGGTGCTGAAATTTTCATGTGTTTTCAGCTCTTTAATGAGTGTAGTCTGTATCAACACTGAACCGTGTGTTACAGTGCCCAAAACTGGTATCTTCAGGCCAAAAAAAAAAAAAAAGGAAAAGAGGAAAACAAAACCATGATCTACACATAAATGCATGGCTGGAATCCTGTGTGAGAAGAGAACCCTTGCTGAGACACCTGCACCACAACTGTTTCCCATTTTCCTCTCCATTTCCTCAAGCTGAGAGCACACAGACAGTTCCACGAATAATTAGGGATCCTGTCACCTGCTTTGTTTTGCTCTGGGGGGTTAGAAGAGTTAGAAGAAATCAAGACAACAGATATAGATTTTCAGTCTCCACTGTACTAAATAAAAAGTCTATCTGTGTCTTTGCCAAACTTGTAAGAGGACGTGAAGTCTGTAGATGAACATGAGTACATGTTCAACAACACATACATCTTGCTGAAGACCTTTACATGTAGTATTACTAATATATAATTATACAACTAGAGTGCTAAGACAGACTGAAATTTGCAATGGGCTGTTAAAAAGTTAAGTAGTAGTTATACCAATTTTTATTAGCTTTCCTTCTGAAATGAATGTCAGACCCTCTCAAGTATGCCCAGTCTCTTTCCATCTCCAAACTTTGTTTTCACTATGTCATGTCTGCCTCCTGCTGTTCTTTCCTTTTATTTCTTTTCTCACACATTAATTTAAGAGTATGTGACACCACTGCCAGTGAAACGTGTTGAGAATTTAGAGTGGCTGTGCTTGGTAAACCCAGATACTAAAAATATTACCTGCTTATACACCCCTGCTGTTACTTTTTCTTCTTAGCTTAAGGATATGTGGCTTTGCTGTCACTGTGGTGCAGTGTAATGGAGACAAAAGCTGGTCATCCTGCCCTGGTCAAACAAAAGGTTTTTACAGGTGGTCACTTAGGGTGTTGTTACTGGGATGGCCAGCTTGGGATTCAGCAGAGATTCTGGCAACAGTGTGGGTGGGAATGGCTCCACCTGGCACACTTCTCCCCTCTCTCTGGCACCATGTGCTGCACAGCATGATATGGGGACCAGGACTGGAAACGACCTGCAGAAAGAGACTGTCGCTCAATATCCTGCTGTCACAGGCAACCATGTCACGTAAAACAGTAAAAGTGTGGAGTTACGCTGCTAAGCTGTGGTAGAATCTGTTTCAAATCTGTTTAGTGAGATGCTCAGAGTTGTTCAGGTGCTGACTGGAGGGAATGACGAGTAAGAGGCTAGAAAGGTGATAAATTTATTACTAGAATAAGTAGGAATAAGGAAGTAAGAGGCTGGGGAGATCAAACTGTAAAAAGCAATGAAAGCACAAGAGTAATGTACTGAAAGGTTTGCCTTGGCAGAGAGCAGGCAGGGTGAATGGATATGCAAACCTTAAATGCTCTGAACAGATCCACCTTTGATCACTGTGGCAAACTCAAAGTTTGCAAATATATTTAGTTACTGACAGTTTATATCTGGTTATTCTCCACTTGCAGTGAATTGGGAAATAGCAGCATATTTATAAAATCTTTTTTGCAGATGAACTCACTGTAATAGTTCTGTGTTATCAGGAAGCTTTTGACAATGTGAAATCTGAGGACAGAAATAAGAATTGTACCTTTCAAACACAGGAATAATTTGTTCCTTTTCATTATTTATCTCAGGTGAATCATCCCCCCCTTCATCTCCCCAAATCTAAAGATTGTCAGTATGGATAGAAAGAAAATGCATATTATCCTAGCATTTCACCTTACTTAATTATCTTTTCTTTAGTGAGGTGTTTAGGATGGAGATAAACACTCCATATGTTATCTACACAAAGAATAACGTAAATTAGTATTTGTTGTCAACCTAATCATAAAATATCATCTGATTTTAGCTCTATGTTGTCAAGTGTAGTAGTACCAATTTCTCCTCCCTCTTTTAAAGATGCTTAGTGAGATGTGAAAATTTTTCTGTGCCTTAAACTCTTGTTCACAAATTCCAGGTAAAAATATGGCTTCCAAATTTATCTTATGTTTTGGGGTTTTTTTTAATTTTCTGTAATGACTGAAAACTTATCTCCAATCAGCTACTTAGTTTTCAGAGATTTAAGGCAAAAAAAAAGCCCCTCTTAAGTATAAAGAAAATTTCTTGGTAACAGGATTGGTCTTTGTGTTGAAAAAGTACTGACAAATGCACGGCTTTTTTTGTTTTAATGGCCTTAGTCTAATAATGTGGTTTTGCTGATGGGGTTGTACAGTTTGATTCCCACTGATCATGAACATAGGTAGAATATAAGTACATGCTGTGTGAAAAAAAAACACCAGAACTGGTCTTCTGAGTTGGTCAGTGTTAATGCTGTAATCACACAACCCTCTGCCCATGTTCTGTCTAGTCCACAAATGTTATGTTCTCTTGATACCATCCTTGAACTACCTGTTCAGTCATTCAGCTGTAAAACCAATGCACATTGTATAATTTGCTTAAGTACTTCTCTTAAAATTCGTAACACACTCATGCCTCCCTGAAATATAGATTTCTATTTAAAAAAATGATAATTATCAAATTTATTTTTTCTTGTTTACTCCTGCTTTGCAAAGAGCTTTGAAGTGTAGCACTGCTTCTGTAATAGTATTTTTAAATGTGCCAGCATAAGTCTATTGGGAGTAACTAGGTGTAAATATCACTAATGAGTGAACAAGTGTTTCATCCAGGTTGGGCCATATCAGTGTAGGAAATGTTAAATCCTAGAAGAAAAAAAACAAACGGGAAGTGTGGTGCTGCAAATTATGTTTTTGCTTTGTGAGCTATTTATTTCCAAATCGCTTGGAAACCACATCATGAATTTGTCTTTTTCAAAATGCCAGAATGTTGAAAGGTGATGGAGCAAGAGAAAATATTTGGGGTCAAGGAGGCAGTAATATTCATAGTGATTTTTTATTATTTATAGCATGAACAGATGGATTTGGACTCAGTTTGCCTATTTGTATGTCTGCTACTTAAATACTTTTCATTGGTGTTACAAGTCTGTCAAAATAAAAAATACAGTGTGAGGTACAGGATTTGGGCTGGTTCCCCACTTGTGGGTGACCTTTTCCCAAGTTTTTCATTGTGTGTGTTGCTTAGTCTCTTTGTCTTCGCAATAACAGTAATTGTCCACAGCCATGTATGTTATGAACTGGTCATCTGGATTCCTTGTTGTGCAAATCCTATGCCTGGAAGCTGTATCAGATGCTCTGATCCCTTTCTGTTCCCTTTATACATCTCTCTGAAGTGCTTCTGGTCATTGCAGGATCTGAAGAATGACAACAGCCTAAAACAACCCTATAATTTTATCCCTGACTTCTAATTAATCTCTTTTTTCATTCCCATGGAGATCTATGATCAATTCCTAGAAGGCCCTATAACTCACATAAAGAGCACAAAGAAGTAGAATGCTATGACAACGTGCTGTAGCAACAGGGAGAGTGTCCAGTTCAGCTTTAAACTTTTGCCAACGTTTCCATAAAAGAATTTATTTGAAGTTTGTCACATACTTGCCAGCTAAATGTCCCTCCTACAGAAAAATCTTAAAGTAACAATATTCTCTTTCAAAAAGCTATGTTTAGAAGCAAAATTATTGTGGAAAATAACTGAGCTGCAGAACTACTTTGCACGGAATAGTCTGTGAACCAAGTATGCTGGTCTTATGTGACTGTTAACTATCTAATGAAAATAACTGCCACAGGTAAATACCTCCTAGCATCCCCAAGAGAAATTTTGCTCACTTTCCAAAGGGAAAATGTTAAGGACAGTAAGAAAGTGTCCTATAACTACCTCTAAACTTTCAAGCTCAGAGTTCGGATTAGTCATGGCTTCTTCATCTGCCTTTTTCTAGCCCTCTGGGTGCCCTGGTTTGCAAGGCAAGAATACCCAAGTTTGTGACATGGTAAGAAGTCACACAATACTTTGTCCAAGTCTCTGCTTCAGATGACTTCAGAGGTCAGGAACTCTGAAAGTATTACATAGTGTGGTCATGACTCAGTTTACATGCAGCCAAAATCACTTTCCCTAGTCTTTATTAGTTCATCTTGAAAAAAAATAAAATATTAAAACTTAGTAAGATTTGAAAACTCTGAGGAGTCTGGATTTCAGACTATTATCCTGACTCCTGGTATTTAACCTTAAACACAAGATAGTAATAAATTATGCTCTCTCTTGACTACTTATCCACCAAATTTGTGTTGCTTTTATTTATATATTTTTTGCACTAATGTAAGGTAGACTAATATTTCAGATTATGTAAAATGTATGAGGCTTTAGAAAGGTTAAGTTTCTAATCAGCTTTCAAGGTTTTACATCATTTTAACGATGTCTTATTGAAAGAAAGAAATAAATCCTGGGAGGAGTTTGAAACAATAACTAACAGATTGAAGGTGAGACCATAAAAGAAAAAATAGTCTGCAGCCCAGGACCCTCTCTGGTAAATGTTCTCTGTCTGAGCCACGTTTTCCTCCTCTTTCAAGCACGTATTTTGTATGCTTAATACAGCCCTCAGACACTCCCAGATTTTACTGGGAAAAAAAACAGAGTATATTCACCTCTGTAAAGATCACCTGTGCCTCACTCTTAAGGTTCTGAAGTCTGAGAGAAGTTCTAGTCCTGCTGAACACAACAGGACTTTGTCTGCTGGCTCAAATGGCTATTTTGAAAAATCCCTTACCTTTTGCATGGGTGATCAAAGTTGTGCAACAGTGAGCCTGACAAGGTGACAGTGCTGCTGGGACACTTGTGCTATAGCTCTTTAGAAGAACAAAAGCTTAAAATTGTTTCTTATAGAATTCAGAACAGTAGAGATTGTATTTGCAAATATATGTTATCAAGAAATACATTTGTTTCAACAAAGAAGCCTGGAAAATGTCAAGCCCAGAGGGTGAATATTTTAAAATGATGATGTGAAAACAGGAATGAGATTGGAAAATACTTTACAACCTCTATTATAGCAGATTCTGCCATAGTAAACAGTATAATACCTTGCAGAAATTTCATTCTACTCCTGCCTGTTCTGGAGAGATTTCAGTAGCAGTCTGGCTAGTTTGTTTTTTTGCTTTTTTTCTTTTGTGGTACAGGAAGACTACACTAGACAAGGCCCTTGTCACTGAACTGGCCATTCATCAAGATCTTAACAGTGTGGCATTTCACAAGTGTCTGTGCAGTTTACAGTGCATTATAGATTACTTTTGTAATTGACTGTTGCTTCTTTGTCATGACAGACTGGAGAAGAGATGAAATAGGATACAAATAACAAAAAAAAAAAAAGGAAAAAGGTAACATTTAATTTATGTAATCAATGAGCCATTAATAAATTGTTAAAAGATTTTCCTTACAGCAAGATTGTATGGCCTGTGATAACTTTTTCACATATCCTGCCTAAAACAGACTCTGCAGGCTCTAGATTGAATTAGTCAATCACCTTGTCATCACCTTTCCCTTATCTTTGTTTATTCTTTCACAACCACAATTGTAATCCAACCAACAAGAGCAAGAAATTCCAAAGGATAAATTGTCTTTTCATTTCTGCATGTGCAAAGTCCCAACACAGAAAGACCTCCAAAAAAAATCAAACGTTTGATGCTAATAAAGACTGATAAAACATCCCAGCATTCCATCAACATCCTGCGCTGAAATGTATTTTCAAAGCTTCCTCTTTGCATTACCTTTCCAATTCTAAAACGGAAGAATAAAAGGCATGATAGTGAAATACCATAAAACCTAAGGGACTGTTGGAAAAAGTTACTGCTTATTTTTAAAATGATAAGGTAAAGGTATTGTGGGGTACATTCTAAGAACTGGAGAGTTGCAGATAAACACTGGGTATTTGAGGGAGAGACTGGAAGGAAAACAAATGTTTTTGAATATAGTCTTGCCATATGTTTGTAAGGCACTATGGGTGTGATGAATACCTAAGAACTTTTCTTTAAGGAATGTTTCACCAAGGTCACCTTTCTCAGTTGTTTGCATAGCATTCAGGTGTAAGTGTTCAGGGAATATACTACTTTACAGTACCTGATGCATAAACTTTCGCCTTTTACATCATCTATCATTCCACAGGTGGTATAGTCACAGTGAAATTCTGGTTAGCTACCTTTGTAAGGAATTTTAAAAGCAAGGCTGGAAATCTACTCTTGTGTAAGAATAAGAAGAGCTAAGTTGTAAAATCCTGGCTGAAGTGCAATTATTACATGTTTTGACAGGGACTTAAGTGGATGAAAGACTTCTTACCAGGTTTTAGCTGTCATTCTAACTACATTCAGGTTTGGAGCAGAAAGAAGGGGCTTCACTGATGTATCTGCATGGCTGTTAGGTGCTTTGCTGCTAAGAAGCATGCCTTTGATTTATATAGATGGAAAGTACATGTGACATGACAGCTATTTTTTTAATATATAGATGTAGAACCAAACTAAACTCTGTGAGTCACATGAAATTTAGATTTTTCCCCTTGAACATTCAGGACTCTTTCTGTGCAGGATGCAGTGAATAATAACATCCAGGGTTTGCTGCTTGGTTTTCAAATTAGAGGTGTATTTTGGTATAATATCATTAAACAGAATGAAAAGTTAATTAATAATAATGGATTAAATTTGTATGTATTCGTTAAATACTAGTTCTCAGCATAGATTCTGCAAAGTATTTTATGTAGCTGTAAAGTCTGATCACAGTTCTCTTACCAGCTCTTTCTAGATTACTAGGAGAGCTAATAGGTTACTGTCAGGATTTGGGTCCAGTTCTGAAGTGTACTGATTTGAGAGTTGTCTGCTAATTACAAATGCTAATATTGCTGGTAGGAATAGCATCTAGCTGTGTGGCAATTCCCTTGTTCATTGTTCTGACATTTCTAGACCTACTATTTCATTGTGCACCTGTGCTGTATCCCTAGTCAGTTTATGAGCCTCACAGCTGCTCTTGTTTGCTGCTAACAAGTCTCTCAGTCTCACACAGCTTTCTGTTGTGTGGAAGATTGCTAGATTTTGATCATTGAATCTTTCTCATCTCAGCGTTGAGGACTAATTGACCATTTTGTTGTTAGCTGTATTCAGCCCTTGTCTCAAAATATCATTTCTTGTTTTAGCTTTCTTATGTTTTTAGCTTGCTTTGTGTTTTAATTCCTTTTTAAGAGTCTGTCCTTATTTTTGTTCCAAAGAATAACTTTTGTTTGGTGATTAATAATGTCACGATTAGTCAATATGATTCTTAATATCATTGCTCAGTCCGTGTTTTGTAGTAGATGACGTTCCAATCACAGCGTGTGCCCTGTGTCCCGTGTGGCTGCCAGCTGCAGTACGAAATTTTACCCTTTATTTAAGTAATTTTGATCTTCCCTGGTGATTAGTTTTGCAACAAATGCATGGCATTGTGCCACTTTGGCATAGCCCAGGGTATCTCACAAGTGATGCTTAGAGCACTCTAGGGTTTTCTGCTGTGTAGGCAGTACTCTTTTATGTGGTTTCATGACATGAACACTGTTACCACCCTATCGATGTCTGCATCCAGAACTCTTTGCAGTTATGTTTGAGATCTTGCAGAAGGAGACAAGACATCAAGAGAATTGGAAAAAGGCAATCACAGTGCTTGACTGTAAACAGAACAAAAAGAACAATCTGGCAATTGTTGTCAGTTAACATCAATCCTCAGAAAAATTCTTGAGCAAAAAGTCAATTAGAGTAGAGGAGCAAAGCACTAGCTGTCATGTATCTTATATTTGATGCAGTACACTGTCTAGGATACTTTTATTAAGAACTTAGATGATGGAATAGAGAGTGAGTTTCTTGTATCTTCATATGATCCAAAACTGGGAAAGACAGCTCATACGCTGGAGGATGGGATCAGAATTCAAAATGATACTAACAAAGTGGCAAAGTGTGTGAAAATATACACCAGGAATTATTTACTGCAGTGATACACAATGAGGACAGCTGCTTTAGTGGCAGTTTTTCACAAAAAGCCGAGCATGAGACTACAGTGCTATGAAAAATTCAAGCACAAGGCTGAAGTATAGCTTACAAGATGTGTGAAGTAATCCTATAATCAGGAATAAATGAAGCATCTGGTAGACTAGCCAGCTAGAGAACTGCACTGTGTTTCAAGAGCTATGTGGTCCAGTGAAGGCAGTCCAGAAGAAATGAATGAGATGGGTTACAGTTATAGAAAATTTGGACTATTTTGGTATTGGAAAACACTTTAAAATGGCAGAGTCAACAAAGAACTGTCACAGATTTCTTAGTAAGTGATGGAACCTCCACTACTGGAAGTTTTTAATATCTAGGCAGGCAAATTGGTCTTGGAAACAATGTACATACCATTTATTCTACCTGGGGGGTAAGCAGATAGACTAAATGACCTTCAAGCCCTGTTTTTCTATTATTCTGTGATTATTAAAATGTAAGTTCAAAGTTTTGATCACAGATAAATTAGACACCAAGTAAGTGGTTAATATGTCTTCATGGGTCATTGCATATATAGAGGTTGACGAAAAAGTCAGGGATCAGGGGGCTGGCTGATTCTTGAGGGCCAGAGAGCCTGGGTGACCCAGTGCAGATTGTCCGCTCATCTATGGAGCATGGTCACAGGGAAGCCGAATGCAGACAAGGCCAGCAATGAATCGGGTCCAGGGTCGGCCCATAGGTTCAGCCTGGAGCAAAAGGAGATGTGGCCAGAAACAGTGCTGGAGTCATGGCTATAACATGGGTCCAAAGTCCACCCAGAAGCCAGGTCCAGAGACAGAATGAGCACAGGCTGCAGCCTTTGTCCAAGGCACTCATTGAGAAGAGCTACCAACAGCACAGGTCTTGGGACCACCAAGGAGACAGGACAGAAACAGCCACACACCCACAGCATTGCTCAGATGGGGAACTGAGGGCTCTGAAGTGAGCTGAAATGAGCTTCTCCTACCCCGATGGGATGCTGTGAAGACTGTTGAGGGAAGTTTGTGCCCTCAGGGGCCTGACAAAAGCAGTCGTAAAGGACTGTGCATGATTTCCATTTGTTCTTCTTGAGGAATCCCATCTTGATAGACACAGAGGTGCATTATAATTATCATACAATCTCTTTTTTTTTCAGAAACAAGAGGTTTAAATTCCAAGCATGCAATTCCATATTTTCATTAAACATATTATATTTGTAAACTAAGTTGTGTAGTTAGGAATATTTTACTAAAACTCAGTAAGCAACAATGTGTTAAGAGCTTTTGTTTGACTTGGACCGTTTTGGCAAGCCTGGTGTAGTTACCCAGATGGAGTTGTCAGTGTTGCTGATCTTAACATATTAGCTAGTATTTGTGATAGACACTGGTGGCGGGATTAAAATTCTTCCATTGTCTTCTAAGCAAGTCACTCTTACAGCTTTTTCTTATCATCTGACCTTGTTTGTGCTTCTGCGCCTATCGAGGAACATGCTCCTGCCTGATTTTATTTCTTATTTTAAAGATAGATTCTACCATTTTCCCCCATATTATCAAGGAATAAAGGAAAAACTTAATTAAGAGCATCAGAATCAGGACCTTGGAATAATTTAGTTGACAGAATCCCACATCAACTGCAACTGAATCTATTATTGAGTATAGTAATATTTTTGAGCCCTTAAATCCATGATATTATTTTTCTCTTTACTAGTGCCGTCCATGCACTACAGTGGTGGTCTTTGTCGTTTTGGGGGGTTTATTTTTCCACTGAATTTAGACTAAATATTCAATTTGGATGGTTTGTATTCAGCTTGAACTACTTGATGTCACCTTGACGATAAAACTGGGATAGTGTAACAGGTGCATATTGTCTTGCTCTTCCTCACTGTTTTTCAGATGTTATGTTTTGGCATGTTAGTGACTGTCAAGGGAATATTATTGATCTGCTGAGACATCTGCTCCACTCACATTAATTTGACTATTCTTTTGTGAAAGATGAGCTCCTTACAGCTTCGCATTCCTAGCACAGTAGGGTCTTTGCAACTGGAATTTAACATTTTTTAAACTGCACCTCTAAATTGCACAGTTTTTCTTTGCTCCTAAATGAGTGCCTTTCTTTTTGTCAGAATTCTCCCATTATAAGCAATTTAGTGGATAAAAATCTAAATATATAAATAGTTAATTTACTTTTAAAATGTATTTTTAAAAAGTATATATTTGATATAGCAGAAAAAAAAGCAAAACTTTTTGTCATAAAAGAAGCTTTAAAATATTTTAGGGAATGAGACAGAAATGAACCAATTGACCTTCTTATAAGAGGAAATGAATTAGTGGATCCAGGCAATACTATACTTTCAGTCATATTTCTGAAAGTAAAATCTGATAATTTTATTAAGTTGAGGAAGAAATAGAGTGGAACTCAGTAGGGAAGTGACATGCTAAATGCAATAGGAAACTGGCAGGCATCAGTTAAACCTGATGTATCCAGTATCCAGAACATGATCTCCAGTTTCCTCCCTTTAATTTGATCTGTGATTCAAAAAAACCTTTCATATCATCCAACTTGAAAAATGCACTTTTATCTAGACTTAATTTAATGGAAATAGTACAGATTTAAAAACTCTTGAAGACACAACATTCATATAATCCAAGTAACCTAACTGTCCTTAGTTTAAGTAAAGCATTATTGCTAAAAAGTTTTGTGTCTCAAATTTTACTTCAAGAATGAATGAAGCTCTGCTTTGAACATCAGTTTTACATTTCCCTGTAGTTCTCCTTATTCATACTCCTTTATATCTTTGAAGTAGTAAGCAGATTAGAGAATAAGCTGTTTTTTTAATCTGTGTTATAATTTATGTGGAACTCAGTAAAGAGGAAACAAAACTTGGTGGAATTTACCACTCATTTCTCTTACCTGCCTTATGAGGTGGCTTGTGATTACCTTATCTCTTGCCTGTGGTGGGAAAGACAATTCTTCCAGAATCTTGCACTACTCTGGTAATTACGTAGGAGCAGTTAGCTACTATACAGACCCACATGTAAGACCTAAAATATATAAAAATCCCCTGTGGTGCCTTCCAGATTAACAGAACCAATGGAGTGTGAATTTGGAATGAAAAGAAAGAGAATGAAGGCGCATGTGGAGGAACAAGCAACAGAGTGAGGTTAGCATTAGGATGATATGAAAAAAGAGTGATGATAGTGAAAGGGCTGAGCTTTTGCAGGCAGAGAAACAGTGGCTGAACATATGTGCATCACTGAGTGACCACTGTAACAGTTTCTGTACAATGCTGCAATCAACCTTGACATCTTTGTGACCATTAGGATATTTCTACAAGTATTGCATGTACAATGATTTTTGCAAAGTCTTGTACAGGCAAAACCGTATCTTGGAATGCCAGTAAGTAAAATCTTAACTCTGATTTTAATCCTTAAGAGAAAGTAAAGTCAGACCTTGTGAAGAAATAGCACTGAATTTTGGAAGGGAAAAAGTTTTCTGTCTCAAAGTAGTGATACAATCTCTCTTGAAAGGAGCACGTTTCCATTGACATTGACAGAGAATGAAAAGTTAAAATTTCAAGTGCTCATTAATGTAATCTAGTGTTACACTTCAGGTGATACTGTTCTGAAAGAAAAAATGTCTTTGGAAGTCTGTGGAATATAACTATGCAAATATATGCATAATTACATAGGTAGGTACAGATATATTTCACTAGCAGAAGCTCTACAAGCCCAAGAAAAAGGACATCACGTTTCTGTCTATGCTAAACCAATTTTGCTATTTTCTTTTCTATCACTGAAATTTGAAATTATATTAATATAATTATGAGTGCACTATATGGGATGTGCTCTTGCTTCCACAGAACTCAATGGCAAAATTCCCATTAATTTAAATGGCAGCAAGAAAGATCCCCAAATGTTCCCATTAAGCTGTTCACAAGCTGTGCCTTCTTCATGTTAACCAGCAATGAATTTAGTCAGTGCAGCTGATCATTTCACATTAAAATAATAATAAACAGATGTGACGACAGCCTGCCATTTTTCATTCCTTCAGTCAAATGCCTGATGTGATGGACTGTATGATTTCCTCATTTAATGAACTGCCAGCTGAAGATACAAACTCTGTAACAGACACAAATCAAAAATACTCACAGAAGAATGTTTAATGTAATTTAAGAAGTGTTTTAGTGAACATCGGTTTGTTCATTGGCTTCCTTTTTCCAACAAATACCTTGTGAGTGTTGTATGTTTAAATTTAAACTTGTACATTTGAGAGAAGGAAATGGAAGAAGGAGGACCAACGCATTCAGCTGTTGTTTTGAGTAATTCAACCACATGTGCTGTATAACCAATAAGTACAAAAATTCAAAATAGTAGAGTGGCAGCAGACTTCATTTAATACAGATTCATCAAAAAGTCACAGGCATCATTCTACTTCTTTCACTAATTTTCATATATATAAGAGATTTTTCTCCCTCTGTACATTATGAATTACATTAGGTCCAAATTACTGTCTTCTCACACTTGTAACTGTAATCTGTGGAACCCTTTACATATTTGGGCAGGGAAAAGAGCAAATCTTCCCTTTCTTCCATGGCAAATACTGTCTAAGGCTTTTTCCTCCTTCTCTTTTGACCCCTTTACTCACCTTTTTTGCTTTTGAGGACACCTAACAAACTCTATTGTTTTCCATTAGCCAACTGCTCAGGAAGACAATGAAAATCTAATATTAACATGTCATGACAGAAAACTTGTTAAAATGGTTTTATTGGAAACCAGTACTGTTTTTCAAATAGCCAACAATGTTCATTGTAATTTGATTTTACTTTTTTTTTTTTTTTTTTGCCATAAAACTCTGGTAACTTGGTCTATTAGAAACTACATAATGCTCTTCATGGATTCTTTCCTGTTATGCCATCACTTCAAGTTTTCCCTGTTCCTGAAGAAAACAGGCTATGAATCTGTGTTACATGGAAAAATAGCTTGAAATCTGCCATCTAGTTGAAAAAAGGAATCCCTGGATGCATCCCTATATGCCCTTTACCAGTAGAGCCAGCGCAGTTTTAGAAACCATGGAATTTGATGCAAGATGACAAAAAATCACAATGTCTTTCCAAAAGACTGATGCACAGATATAAAATCATGGAACCAGAATCGTTTAGGTTGGAAAAGACTTTTAAGATCATCACATCCAACCACTAACCTAGTACTGCCAAGTCCACCACTGAAACATGTCCCCAAGTGCTACATGTACACACCTGGCAGTTGGCAGCAGCACTGACTGCTCGAGCACAGAGAGACTTTAGGCAGCCTTCACTAGCACTTTGATAGCAATGATGGAGGGCACCTCCCATAAGTGGTACACGTACTGTACTTTGAAGCCCCTGAAGTTCAACACAGCCTCACTGCCCTATCTTGAGCCAAGATTTCCCAGAGGACTACCACAGGCATGCTGTCCTCACCACATTTGGAATGCAAAAATCATGCACATAGATTTTTGAAGAAACGTTCATAGCTGAATTGTGGCTTATAGCAATGTACTTTTAAAGAGATGCTTTAGTACCACTTTTCAATGTGACATTCTTTGTTCAGAAACCCTTCTTTTTTCAAAAGAGATTTCAATACAATTTTTTACTAGTAAGTAGTAATTATTTTCTTACTAATTCCTATAAAGTTCTATATGTAAATCAAGATTAAAAACTTACGAAAGAAGACCTGTAAAACTTTGATCCTTGAAAATCTTCCTCAATTCTGTTTGGTTTAATGTTTTGGGGGTTTTTTCTCCCATATATCAATGCTCAGTGCTCAGCTAGATGAGCCAGAAAACCTCGTTTGCTCGGATAACAAAATATGACCCAGAAACAGTATGTTATAATTGATTGAGGGTAGAATGGCAGCCTCTTCTCTGCTGACATGTTATAGGTAGGTTTATTGTTTCAGGAATAAATACATACTAAAATGCCATCTTTGGGGTTGTGACTTGAGCTGTTCCTTTTTTAAAGAATGTGATAGAAATCTGCTCATTAATGTTGCTTTTCCTTTTCTACTCACGCGTTCTTTGAGAGTGTTTTCATAAAAGGCAGAAACATTGACCCATAGCTCTTTGACAATACAGGTTGGCACCGAAGAATATTGCTGATATACTACAACAAACGCTACTGTGTTATATACATTGAATTAATAATAACTCTAGCCTGAAAACATATGGAAGCATTTCCAGGACCTAACTTTGAACTTCTAAGTGTTGTGCCTAAATTGGACAGCTAGTTTTAACTGTG
The DNA here is from genome assembly GCF_033783945.1 of Neopsephotus bourkii. Lineage (NCBI taxonomy): Eukaryota > Metazoa > Chordata > Aves > Psittaciformes > Psittacidae > Neopsephotus > Neopsephotus bourkii. Next base: position 457,981 of record NW_026901402.1, on the reverse strand, counting down.
GCTCAAATATCAAGAAACAGATCTGGTCTCCCCAGAGCTAGGAGTCTAATTTAGGTACCTCTTCTTTCTGTTACCAGTTTAGGGAGTCTGGATACTTAAAAATAAGCATTGTGAATACTCCACGAAGGCCCAGTTGCAAACTTAACATTTGACAAAACCAAGTAAATTAGTTGTGTTACTTGCAGGTTAAAATATTACCCCTCTAGCTATTGCTGTGATTGCTGAGAAGCTTCAAAAGAAGATTTCTGGCTCAGGTATTGTCCTAATGCTCATTTTCAGTTACTAACATCTCTGTACCTTTTCACTGAGGACTTAGGTGTTACTTATCTATGATTTCACAATAATAATGCAGAAGTTACGATTTAGAGCACTAGGAAGGTCATGTATAAATAGACTCTGTAAGTAACGCAGTAACATTATTCACCTGCTGTATCCCACTTTACTATGCTTTAGTTCCACACTATCAATCACTGTCATGTGGGAAAATTGAAGCACAAACCACTCAGAGACACATGCTGTTCTACCAAACTCTGATTTGCTTAACCCTGCTACATAGTAAAAGGTAACACATTAGGTATAATTGCTGAGTTGGAGTAGTGAAATGTGATGAATAGTAGAGCTGTCTTCTCTGTCAAGGGAGAAGGATGACCCTCAGTCTCTGATTGGGTACAGCAGTGCTAACCAGGGCAGGCATAGCTGAATCCATTCTTCTCCTTCTTCCTCTGCTCCCATTTTTGCACAGGCTGTTGTTCTCAACCCATCTTGTTACCTCCATTGTATTTTCAGTTTATTTGGATTGTCTGTGTGTTGAATGTATATTCCTTGTCCCCTGTCATGACCTAAAATGGGTTCAGCTCATTCATTGAAGTTGTATTCCTCTGGCAACTATTAACTGACTATTTGTGGCTTGTGTTCATACCCTCAGGCTCTCAAATGCCACGCCATGATTGTCTCTTAAGCTTTAGCTATCATATTGTGCTTTAACTCTCAAAGGCACCCGCTATAATCTTGTGATTGCTCAATCAGCAAGGGACCCCCAGTAGGTAGAGTACTACTGTAAAAATACATTTTTGTATTTTTCTCCATCTGATCCAAACCAGAAAATTTATAACAGAGATAACATTACTTGATGATGCAGAAAAAGTCCCAAAGACAGCCTCAAAACATCAGTTGACACTTTTTCCTGACTATTTCCTAATCTCCTTGTGTTACTCATGACACTACATAGCCAGACTGACATCAATATTAAGAAGTGTTTACTTCAGAAAGAAGATCATTATCTTTGATTATCACATAAGATCATTCTGATTTTCTACACTTAAAATTGGTAATAGACATCAATAATCTTATCAGTAATCCAAGGGATAATATTTAGCATGAATCAATACTTAACGGGCAGAGGTACAGCAGATTTTGTTGTGTCCTTAAAAATGTGGTCATGTTCCTGTGGTCATTATAGTAACACCTGTTACTATATTGACTGCATTTTTGCTATACATATTACATTCAGAAGACTGTATTTTTTTTTTGTTAGAGAGATGAATATATACGATATATTCAAAACCTCCATGTTCTCACAATTTTTTGGATATTCTTACTTCAGGCATTGTTCAGCTAACAAGGCCTTTTTAGGGGAAAGGAGGCTGCTTTTACAGGATATGGCAGAGCAACATTAGACAACAGCTCAGTTTAGTCTTTCCTCTGGTACAGTGTACACTGGATTAGCCAAACCCACAGTTTTGAATACCACCTTAGTCAGTAAGCTTTCAGTGTCCATCATTGAAGAATTCTGTTACGCGAGACATACCTGACTCCCTCCAGTACTTTCTACTTCTTTGAGACATGAAACACCCATAAAATACTAGGGTTTTTCATTTAATATTTTTTTCAGATTGACAAAAAGTGATGGAATATATTGGCAGGATGGAACTTGTGAAATTAGTCAAGCATAAAGTTCAAATAATTAAGAAGAACCAAGTACGCTGTTTTGTAACTTCCAGTGTTCATTTGTCTAGCCAATAGTGAATAGCTATTATATCCTGGAAGTTTCTATCATGGTATAATTGCATGCTTTTATTTTTATAACTTGTTCATCCTCAGAAGAACAGTGTTGGGTTTTAGTTCTGTTTTTAATGTTTAGAAGCCTGTGTGATGTTACCATTTAAAATATTCAATCCTAGTTGACTGAATATTATATGATCAGTAGTTTTATTTTCATGTCCCAGCAAAAAACAACAAAACAGCTCACTGTGTTTAAAGCACAAAGATTTTGTTGCCTACTTGCAGTTTTTCAGGACCTTTTTTGTTTTTTTTGAACAGTGGCTTTATAACTCATTGGCAGCTTGGTATGAAATGAACTGGACTTGAGAGATTATGATGGGGGCAGAAAATTATTTTGCCACAAGGAAAAAATATCGCATGTGAAACACTTAATAAAACCCCTATGAACGATTCAGCCTATTGGTCAGTAAGTACCCAGTGCCAAAGCTAAAATATCTTGGTTTTGTTTTCTACTTTAGTTTTTTAACAAACGCTGAAACTGTCAGATCATAGTTCATTATGCTGGCAAATAAATACAGATTGCCACAGCTAAAATACCCATGGGTTTGTTTTGCACTTGATTTTTTTAGGAGAGATTTGTTGTTGTGGTTTTTCAATAATACAGGCTCCTGATTAATAAAATATTTGAAAATATTTAGTTAGCAGTTATTATTGTTCCTTAGTATTTAGCCTCACAGAAAGCCTTTGAGTCTCACAAAATACACAGGCTAGGCAGACTGACATATTAATACTTTCATACCAGGGAAGAGAGTGAATTTAACCAACCAAGATGCATAGAATATTTTTTAGCTTTTATCTTTTACTAATATCGATTAAAAATTACAAAATACCAGATTTCTGCTGGTGGTAACTCTCATAACATAGTTACTCAGCTGTTTTGTTTGCCTGGTTCTTATTCTTTCTGTAAAGTGTATTTAGGGAGTTAAAAAGGACCACTGCAACCTTAGCTTGTTTACAAGATGTGGAGCTCCCACATCAGTTTCATTTTAGGCTTTTTCAGGCTTTCAGGATTATGGGAAAAAAAAAAAAAGAGAAAAGAAAAAAGAAGATTTTCTAGGCTATGTAAACCAAAAGGCACCACACTGGAAAAGAGAACCTTACACAAACACATTTCTAGGTTTGATAAAAGAGCAGGGTGCAGCAAGAAAAAGATTTTATTGCTCTATAACTTTTATGATCAAGTACATGCGAATGCAGTAGCTCTACATCTTCATCACAAATGAATGCCATTCCCACAATTCCAGCAACCTTTATTCTACTGAATTACTTCTCAAAGCTTCCACCTCTCTCTTTCACAGTCTTGGTTTGTTTTTTTTTCACAAGAGAAAATAAACAGAATATGACATGACCTCCCGTCTTTGGCTGACTTTTCTTCTCCTTTTACCCTTTTCATCATGTTCAGAGAAGTTTCTCCTTCTCCTTTCTTCTTTCACCTTTCCACTGCTTGAATTTCTACATCATTCATCTCTCCTTTGTAAGTAAGATCATACCTATTTTAATACCTAACTTTTCATTACTTGTCACAGGCTGTAAGAGACAAGGTTGCTACTATTTAATGGAAACTTCTAACTCATTGCTAATTCTTCTTGATTTTTCTGATGTTTTCACTCTGATGTCTTACATAGAGTAATGCTTGTTGTAAGAGTGACTTTTTTTTTAAACTACACCTGCACAGCTCTGGGTACAGAGTTTTACTTCTTACCTAGCAGACAGATGTGATTACAGTAAGCTGAGAAGTCCTGACTCAACCAACCTAAGTTATATCTACAACTTAGAATCTGCTCTTTCCTCTTAGCTGTGATTCCCACAGGTGGGGAAGCTATTTACTTAGAGCTAGTTAATGGGAGAAACAATCACAAGAGCATTTATTGACTTCAGGCTGTGTGTAGCTGGAGCAATGTGTGTAAATAGGATATATTTATTACTGTCCTCTGCTGATATTTTAAGACTAATGCATCCTTACTGCTTCAAAAATGCAATCTCTTTCAGAAATCTGCCAAGCTTTTCCTACTGCAGTGTGTGATTCACATATAAACTATGTTTTTCATGTGGGTGTTTAAATCTGGCAGTCTGCATGCAAAACATCCCTGAGCTACAAGACATCTCTAAAAGCATATAAAAGACACTGCTGTAGTCTGAACATTTAATTTCTTCTGATGAGTTACTACTGCAAGAGTTTATAGAGAAAATACCCATGCATACATCCATTTAATGCGCAGAGAGCACTGCCATAGAACAGCATCGTGCTAGTTTTTGAGTAAAGAGCATCCTAGATGAACATTAAATGTGGGTTAACTGAATTAACCAAAGGAAATATGGCTGCGGTAGGGAAGTTCACACCTCCATAACCTGTTTAAAGTGCTCACACCATCAAACTAATGTTAGATTTATTCTGAGCTAAGCCAGAAAATGCCACAACTTTTCCCTTTTTGAAAATCAAGCTGTGACAAACAAATGGATAGTCTTTTCTATTTCATCATTATTCAACACTGTAGATATCTAAAGATGTAGTGCTGAGCAGAGATTGTAATCAAGCCCCTCAGTTTGATTTATCATGTGATATTTTTCAGCTTTGAAAACAAAGAAAAAAAAGCTTTTTCTTCAACTGTTTTAAAGTTGTGATAAATAACACATAAATTGATCAACTACAAATACAAATGATAATTCAGGCCACAGAATTAATAAATGTGTTTTGTAAATATTCCACAAGTTTAAGAAAAGTATTTATATTTTTTTTCTGTGAATTATTACTGACAGTAGAAGGCTATATAAGAAATAAATACTAATAGACAAACCTATTACTGGAACAAAAAGTGAATGTTTAAGATTCCACTGGTTTGGAGGAAATGCTACCTGGTTCAAATATTATTGTCTAAATAAAACCTCTGGGGAAAGAAAAAGAAAATCATTGCTTCAATAGAGGTAAAATCTTCTTCTCTCTTCCTTCTTGCTATGAAAAATGTGTGCTGGAGCCTGCTTTCATGATATTTATGTACAGATTCTAAATGCCTCCCTGTTCTAGCAGCTCAATAGGGAGGTTATCTTTGAGCTACATTATGAACAGCTTTGGCAGTTGCTTTAGTCTGGCAGTCTTTGGGACCGGGTTTCTATAGGGAATGAAATAACACAGGTGGACTTGCAGTCCTGGTTTTGTGACTAATTTCTGAGGAAGTTCTGAGTGAAGAGTGCTTTCTACCTTGTTCTTAATGTTCATTTCCCCTTTTGGCCAGTCTTAGCTATAGTTCTTCCCTCTGTGGGTGGGAAAACTCCCAGAAGATCTGGGAAAATTTCTCTGGCAGTATTTGTGGGTATGCCCCTTTCTTCGATTTCACATCTAGTACAAAAGAGTTAAAATAAGAATGATGGTTTATACACAGCAGAATCTGATCCAAATAAAATCCAGGATGTGTTTTGAAAGCAAAACTGTAGTTTGAAAATATGTTGATTTAGGTCAAATGATGGAATATTTTTAAAAATAAATCTTTTAAAATGCATCTTATAATTAGGAGCTCTATGTAGTTGCAACAGGGCTGATGCAGAGTTCAAGGAGCTTTCAATTTTACCATTTGTTATCTCTAGTTACAAGAACTAAATCTTCTTCTGGGAAATCAATGCTTAAATTGTAAGAAACTCACATGCAGTGGTACAGGGTGCAAACTAGAAAGAACAAGTAGAAAACATTTTGTTCTAGGGTTCATGAGTCTGTTTTACCCCCTCTGGGTACAGATTATGTTTCAGGACATTTGAATAACAGTATTAAAAAAAAAATAAAAATATCACTTCCCTTTGTAGCTAAATGAACTATGAATTAAATTTGTTATCAGATGACCAGTAGCTGCTAAGCATTTTCCAGCTGAGTAAGCTAATAAACCTATTTACTCTTTCTGCACCAGCAAGCACAGGCCCATTAGCTGCAGATGCCTTCAGCAATATTCTCTGACATATAGAAGGTCATTCTCCTTTCATTGTTTTCATATCTTTATAGTTTAATGGTTAGCAAAAAGAACAGCTGCAATAGTTCTACTGAGTAGCTAATTAGTAATTTAAAATTGCAGTTGTAAGATTTGTATCCCTTTTAACCTATTTCTGATGGATTAGTGCTTTATATGGATTTACTTTGAAAACTCTTGATTTAAACTGAAATCACCTGTGCTAATTTAAATTGTCAGAGGTTTTATTAGAATTTGGTAGCAAAAATACCGCACACATCAAAAGACCTTGCTCTTGTTTTCTTCTTTGCTATTCAGCATTTGAATGTTCGCTTACAAGAACTCTGTCACATGGTGGATCATGCAGAAGTTAATGGGTGATTTAACTTACCATGTCTTTTGCTAAGCACTGCATACTTTCCCCTTTTCTAACGAGATGGCAAGACAGGTTTAGTTTTCTAATACATTTCTCAGAAACTGTTTGCAACCTTGTAAGCTTCTGCTGTACTAAAATGAAAATGCATTATTACTTTTATTGCCAGGATGCCTGTGTTTTCTTCAGCAATTTCAGTTACAGCTGCCACACTCATTTTCTCTGCTCTCTTGCAAATATTTCCCAGAAGGATGCATCCTGTTCACAGTGCAAGCTCATGACACAAGAAATATCAGTAGGAGACAAAAGAACAGACTTCGTTTTTGCTATACAAGAGAGATAAATTTCATGATGTTTTTCTTGTTGAATCTATGGAGTGCTGCTTCTGGACCTAGGAGTTGTTCTGCTTGATCAGAGCAACAGTTGTTTAAAATTCATATTCTACTGCAGGGAGTAAGATACCTGAAGGAGAAGAATATATTCCTACCCATGCCATCTAGAAAAAGCTCTACTGCATGCTCTTTTCCTTTCTAGGGAGTTTATATCCTGTCTAGTAATATTCAGTAGCTCCTATTATTGCCTCTGTTTTCCATTTTATTTCTTTTTTCTCTCATTATTATGCTATATAAGCTCCTCAAGCTCAACAGAAGGATTTAAATATCTGCTTAGGTTTCTTTGGGATTCTCAGTTTTCATTTCACGCCTCCATTTGAGTAGAGTGATTTCCAAGTTCCTACAGTTCTACCACGCTGTGGTAGAACGCTTCTGTAATTGCTTGTACCAGTCAAAGGGTGACTACTCATAACATGTTACTTTTACTAATGGCCTAAGAGTATGAATTTCATTAATAATTATTGGTATTTTTACTGTTATTATTGATAAAAGATACTAGACATACTTTGAAGTTAAATTATAATAAATCCCTTTTTCCATTCACTCATTTTATTGTGTTCTTCAGAGATACCCAACTGTTCAGATTTCAGCCAGGGGAAAAAAATTGTTAACTTTCTTACTCACTAAATTAAAATTAATATTGAGAGTGAACCTTGAAATCAACTGCAAGGGACTTTATGTCATCAGATGAACCTTCCTGCCTTAAGGCAATTTATTCTGGAAGAAATATGGCTGGTTATATTGTTTCTTATTGCTGCATCAGTAGTGGGGCTTGCTATAGATTAAGAAATATTTACCTTGCTTAGCCTCCATTTCTGTGTGTTCTTTGAGCTCTGTTGGCAACGACTTTTTTTGAATGGAAATGCTGTCCTTTCTTTGGGTTGTGACACAGCTTTTGGCATACTTACTTTGGTTGCAACAGAATATGATCCAGACTTTGCTTCTGCTTTTCCTTACAGCCTCTTCCTGGTGTTAGTAGAATTCAAGTGATTGGTCTTGGTCAGGTCCTTAAGCTGTTGTTTCACAATTCTGTGGTTAAAGCAGGTGTGAGGAAATTGCAAGTACTTAGGCAAGAGGTATATAACTGTATGGCTTACTAAAGTGTTTTTCAATGCCTTTAAAATTCTTATCTCAAAACTTCTTAAATATAATTTCTTTTCCACAAAGAGTTTGAGTTTGAAGAGCTCTTCTATATATGAAATCTCCTATGTATAAATACATAGGTCCAGATTATCGTAAGAGCTTACTGACTTCAGTGGTCTCCATCAATATCCATTCTCTGCAAACCTGACCTCTAGACACAGTATTTGAAAGCTCATATTGTTGGAGTTGTTGTTCCACACCATACTTTATTCTGTTAAACAGTTGCCTAAGAATCTTATTTTCTGAATTGGTGACCAAGCTGCCAACAAACAATTCATCACCCTTCACATCTGGGGTGAGTACAAAATCCCAGAACTTCCATTAAATTCATACCATATAACTGATAATGTAAAATCTTTACACTGAAGGAACATCATTATAGTGAAAACAAAACATGTGAGATCAAGAATATACACAAACCCTGAAATAATAAATAAACCCTAAACCAAAGCGTGGTTTAAGAATAAGAATGGAGTTTTAGACGGGGACACTGACTGCAGTATTCTTTCTAAAGAACCTATCTCTTCTGCTTTGCACTTTCATGTAGAGCAATTTACGGGTGCAAAACAGTTGTTTCACTTATGTATGCATAGTCTTGTAATTCTTTAAGCAATTTTTCATAAGAATGTTATGCCAAAATCTGAGTGGACAGTCTGGGTCTTGAATCAATCAGACGTTTTGCTGTGTACCTCATGACCAGTGCTTCACCTTTAATGGTGCCTCAGAAACGTTGTCAAAGGCCTTCACATTCTAAAGCAAGCTTTCTTTGAGCAGAATTTAGAGCAAACAACACTTGAATACAGAAAATGTCAAAATGTCTGGGCTAAAATAACTAGTACTTGTCCAATGATTTCCCCCTGGCCTCCATGTTGCTCTTGCTCGCAGCCCAGGAACATTTCAGCTGAGTCCTGCAGTGCCTCAAATTGCATACAGTCCCTTCTTCATAACTAGGAAAGTTTCTCTTTCCATGGAGCCAGGCTGGGTTCCTGTGCTGTGGCAGGCATACTGACCCACGCCATCAGCTGTCTGAGCCCTCATCACTCCTGTTCCTCCTCCTCTGGCCCTATGCTGGAGAGCTCTCTCACAGAGCACATTTTTGCACTCTCCTGGAGAGGATCAGCCCTGCCTTTTCTCCACACTCTTCACTAGATGGATGGTACAGCCACCAGAATGCAAACAATGGCTTTCTTCCTCTGGCCAGCCATCGCCTATTGAAAGAATGCATCATATAAAAACAGTAAATAAAATAGATATTTTCTGTCCCAGTCGAATAGATTTTTCTTTTTAAGGAAATTTCAAAAGACAGTTTGGGGACCAGATGCTGAAATTGGAAATTATGCTATGCTTCCTTTTCTGAAATCCTTACACTGACATTTCTAGGACAATCCTAGTTTGTCTTATTATGAATATATTACAATATTCACAACTTCTGATTCAAATTTAGCTTTTCAAAGTGTCTGAGTCCCATATATAGGCAACAGAGAGAAGCATGTGTCATTGAAGACAATCACAAGGATCTTTCCTCTCTGTTGACACGATGGTGCTTACTTCCAGAGGAGTGATTCACTAGGTGTAAATTAGGGAGCTATTCAGTGTTTGGCTTTCTCTAGGGACCAATTTGGATTAAAGCTAGGCCTCCTTACATGAACGCTTATTCTTGTCACAGCACTGACATTCACTGTCTCCACAGCCTTCCTCCTGGAGTTCTTGGGCTGTGGTATGAATACTGATGTTAAACTGATTACCAAGATGAACCCTCCCCAAATGTCTTTGTAACTTTGAAAATTACCATGGCATGATTTACCATGCATCCCCACAAATTGCTGCACACCCAATATTTTGTCCATTATAGTACCAGATCATAAATTTAACTCACTGCTCCTGGAAGCCCCGTGCTAGGTTTCAAGACAAAGCTAAAGCCCCACAGCCTGACAGTTACCAATGCCCTGCCAATGTTGTTTTGGTTTAGCTACAAAAGATTGAATTTCTGTACTTCTGACACACTTGAGCACAGGTTTTGTGTGAGCTGTTCATGCAGTTTCTATTGTTGCTAGAGGCAGTTTCAAAGTCCTTTCCAGTCAGAAAGATCATCTCAATTTTCATATGCGTTCACAGCAGCAGTAATATGCTGGTGAAATACGGCTAAATGGAGATGTAAACTTTATGAGCGGTGTCTGAATTTTTAGCTCAATGGCGTTAGATAAGACAAGAAGGGAAAATAGGACTGTTGAGTTTAATACGGAATAGACCTCAGGAGTATGTCCTTCATTCTCCTTATTTTTGTTTTATTTATATTTAATGAACTTCAAGAAAATGAAAAATAAATAAGTGTTAAATTAGCATCTTCTATGGGTTTGCATCCCTGAATGCAACGCTAGGGGATGTTCCAACCCCCTGCCACACCAGAATTCTGGAGGAAGGGAAAAATATATTCTCTTAGTATCTTCAAATCCTCACCCTTCCTATCAGTTGTGCTACCATACCATGGGTTTTGTTTGGGGTTCTTTTAGTAATATTTCAGATTAAGGGCTCCAAGGAATAATAACCTGGCAGAACTCCCATGCAGACAAGAAAAATATCCTCATATTGTACCTAAGTTCTTACTGCAACTTTTGTCCTGCTGATCTTTGCAGTGACTTCCTTTCTGATGCACCAAAGGTCTACTTAACAATTGTTTTTCTGTTGACCTTAGTGAAGACTACCTGCAGCATTCCCAAGCTTCACCAAGACTTCAGATCTTGGTGATCTGAAGATCAGAAATCAAAAATTACATTCCTGAGAAGGGTGAAACTTTACGACTAAAAATAACTATAGTCACGTGTATAGAAATAACGTCAATGATGTGCTTAGAAACAAAATGATAGTGTTACTAGTTGCTTATGATTTAAGATGAAAGAGCAAACCAGGGCTTCATTTGTACAGCCTGTCTGTAAGCAAGGAATAAATTACATTTCGACTTTATCTTATAAAGCAGGTGTAAACTTACAATAAAAAATGCAAAACTGCATATATGCAAAGTCCTTTTTATGTCCATTGCTTTTGCTATGGTATTAAGGTTTCTGTCTGACACTGTTCCTTTTGGTCTCAAGTTGCTTTGAATTTAATGAGAAGCTTCAAGGAAGCACCACACTGTAATCTATAAAAGAAGATTTTGTTGTTTGTTTGTTTGTTTTTCTACACGAGTGCTTCATTCAGGTTTTAGCATTTGCCACAGTGCTTCCCACAATTCTGTATTGTTCTTAACTGTGGTATTCAATTTGCCTCTTTTACTCATTTCTTTCAGTTTGGTCTAAGCTGAATCAGCACAGGAACTGTGTGAATATGTAGTCCATTATGTATCTTGAAATATTCCTCCATGTGAGCTTTAAGGAACCTTTTAAACTTACTCTTCTTTATATTTTTAAGCTACCTGTATTGCATTGAGATTCCTCTTATGTTGGCAGAGCAGAAAATATATAGGTCCACCACTGGCTGACTGGCAAGGACCAATCTAATATTGATTCACAGTATCACTAGTAGATCCCTGTAATAAACAAAACATATGTTTTCAGAAAAATAGGGCAAGAAAAGAACAACACAGAGCAGCCAGTCTATCCCCTGCCTCCACAGGATTGGGGATGCTGAACAGATATTTGATCTAAATGGATTTCAGTGCTTCCAACAATGGAAAGGCCATAACATCCCCAGTAGGTCTGTTTCTTTTCTTCACTATCCATGCTGTTAGAAAGTTCAGCTGTTTGACCCAAGTCTTCCCTGTTTCAAAATAAGCTCCTTAATTTTTGCGTATGAAAGTTGAAATTGATTTTTTCTTCCCTTCAGCAACAACAAATCACGCAGTTGAAAGCTGATATTGTACCCTGTTGGTCTTATCTCTGATAGACTTAAAAGCAAATGCTCTTTCAGTCTTTTTTTCATAGGTTATGTTTTCCAGAGTTCTGATCAGTCTCTCCTCTACACTCTGTCCCTTGTCATATTTGCACATGGCTGAGGACCTAACCTGCTCTGGATGTGGAAAGAGAATGACTTTCCATGCCCTGTAGCTTATGCTCTTATATATGTGTCCCACTATGATGCTTATTTTTTCCAGAAATAGCACGATATTGTCTACTCATATTTAAGTTGTGCTAAACTGTAACTGTAATAGCAAACACTTTTTGTGTAGAGCAGACACTTGACAACTTGTCCTCTATCTAGCATCCAGCAATTAATTATTCCCTCCTGAGTTCATTACCTTACTGAATCCAATCCTATTTTGCTTACTTTTTCCTCAAGAAATTTCTTTAGTTTTTCAAGATAATTGGAAGCCTGTCTTCATGCTGTCCCAGTGATGTTCTGTCCCACTTGACAAAAAAAGTCAACAAATTGCCATCACCCATTCATCAGTACTGAATGGGGAGACCCCATTTCAACTGTGAACTAAGTACAATACAAGATTTTGACTTTACATCAATTCAATCTAAATTAATTTCAACTGGAATGTGTCTTTTACAGTGTTTGATAACATTGTCATGTAGGCCAGTGTCAAAAGCCCTAAGAAAGTCGATGTAAAAGATACCTAAGTCTCCTCCTCTTGTGAGAGACTATTCTGGTACAAAAAGAGATCAGACATTTGATTATAGACAGACTAAATGTTGCCTTGTATTCTTCCTAGTTCCTATACACCATTACTTGTAAAATTTCTCCTTTCTCCGGGATTTCTAATTAGTACAGCTATATGACTAGTCCTGTGCTCCGTGCCTTCTCCCTTTAAAGTTTAAGCCCTGTTTTCCCTTTGTAACCTCTTAACAGCTAGTCCATTCTTCACAAGATCTGAAGTAACCTAGTAGTCTATGATGTGAAATAAATGTTCCGACTTGTCCTACAAGCCGCAGCTATCAAGGAGCAGTATGCTTTCTGCCATAGCAGAAACCTGGGAGCCCTCAGCCCATGAACAGTACAAAGCCAATCATAGAAAAGCATAAAAAAAACCAATCCTTGAATTAAAAGGAAAAAATGTCTATAACTAATAACTATATGTTTGTCCTCCATCTACTTATAAATGTCCTGTAAGAAGTTGTTCCACAAGTTTTCCATAGTTGTACTCATGTTAGTCCAGTTGTTTTCAGGTCTGTCTTCAGGCAGAATAAATTGCCCGTGGATATGTCTTTCTTTGTTGGTTCTAGAAGGAGACTAAACATTCAGCATATACTAAATAGCTAACTCTTCATAGGCTACGTGCAGACCAGTAGTATTGCTGGGAATAGGCCAACACTTCCTGTATTCCTTGATCTGGCATTCTACATCTTTTATTGTTGCCTTTGTGCATTGTATTACAAAGGAAAAATTTAATGTGGAGCTAAAATCTAGGTAGGCTAACCTGTGTTATGTCTGTGTGTAGAAAATGATTTCATTTTTCCTTGAGACTCTGAGAACTCCCAGATTATGAGCATTGCTAAATGTAATGCAGTATCTCAGTTTTATTTTTGATGCTATTTTTAATTCCAGCACCTACTTTAAATAAAATACTGTGCACCAAATTACCAGGTATCATTTTGAAAACTGCCCTCACAGTTAGGGGTTGAAATAGTATATATTAATTACAGAGATCAATGTGATTTCTGATTTTTGAAGTATTTTATATGTTACTGATTGTAGTTTTTCCCTTGGTTGAAGTGGAACAATGTTATTAGAGAAAAAAATTAAAACAAAGATAGAACATATTATTCTCCCCCTTTTTTTCTTTTTCTTTTCATTCTTTTCTTGAAGCATTTTGGTTCCTGGGATCAGGGATGAAGTTTAGCAGAATATTTGCACAACCACTCAGCATTTTCGAGTTCTTCATATGAATTTTTCATATCTTGTTTCTAACAAATTCTGTAATAAAATAATTACTTAAATGAAGGGAACCCCTTGGGAAGTAATCAGAGAGGCTGAGGGTTCTCTGTTTTGCAACGCCTGATCATTTTATTCATTCTTTGAGGAGATAGCCTGTCAAATGTAGAATGTGCAGCAACCCAGATGCAAAGATTCATTTATATGCTTTTCCTCTGTATATAATCAGCAACAGCAGCGCTCACACACAAGGACCATCCACCAGTGATGGTGGTGGTGGTGAAAATCTGAGATTCAACCGGGAGCTCATGTGCACAGCTGTCTCACTGGTAGAAGGCTGACGTGATCTCCTTCCAACAGCCTTGTCAATGAAGTGATATTGATAATAATCCACCTTAAAGTACACGCGCAGTACTGAAGACATTACTAAAGACTACGAGTCTTTATGAGGAAGAGAATTAGGGCAGATGCATAGGTTATGCATCTAGTAGTTGAATCTAGGGGCAGAAGGGAACTGAGGCAGACCCAGGAGAAGTTTTCTGGAGAAGCAGCTGGAGCTGTACGTCACAAGTCGTTGCTCCATTGGTTTAACTAGCCTGGCACTCACATTGCCATAGCATCCAGCAGCTGTCTCAGGACACAGTGGCTGCCTTCAGAGCAAAGTCTTGCAAAGGAGAAAGGAGTTGTCAATATCATAATATCTCTGTGATGAGAAAATAAATATATTTTATATTTATAACATGTAAGGAGGAAAGGAAGAGACCAAGACTAGGCAAGCTTCGTAAGGAAGGGAGCAGTAGAAGTGCAATGTGAAGAGAAGTATGTGAGGACAGATGGTGTATGTCCTTGGGACCTCGAAGGATGAGAGCAAACTGTACTTCACCATTGATGCACTAATGGCTTAGAACCCATTTTGTTTGGTTGTTTTTTTAGTAGAGACCTGAATCTACTAAAGTAACTTAGGGCAGATATGATAAGGATACCTTCAATCATAGTTAAAGACATTCGATGTTATCAAATTCTTGACACTACATAAGCTTGGGTGAAATACTGTTTGAATTTATTTAAAATCCATTCAAGAACTGGAAAGCTGTACATTTTCTTTACAATACAGAAAGACTTGAAAAACAAGTCTTGTAGTGCTGTCTCAGAACAGAAAGAGAAAGGTAAAAAATTCAAATTCATTTAAAGTTAATTGTATCTTTTCTGAGATTATAAAGCCAGTTCTGAGAAACTGTCTTGCCTGAGGCTGCTGACTTCAGTTTTCTCTCATCATTAATCTTTCTTACATCGTGTGTCATACTCAGTTGCAGTAAGACAATTAAGCTAAGAAAGGGAAAGATAGATATTATCCTCTCCACTTTATATCAGTGCAATAGTTTTTCTAACAACTAAATCGCTGCAAGATTTGTAGGACACAAAAAACATAGCTCCCTTTCATGAAAATAATTTCATTCATAATAAGTGCGTGAAAATGATTGGATCTTCCAGAATCTTTCTGAGCAAGAGTAGTAAAATTTACACATCTTACAATTTTAGCAACAGATCCTCTCATAAAGTTCAGTTAAATGCTAAGTTTTACACCAAGACAAGAATCAAAAGTTGTTTAGACGGCTTTTCTTCCTTTTCTTTTTATCTTTTTTACATTGTAACCAAAGTTCCTGATAGGTATACTATAACATAAAATTAGTAAGTAGTGCTACCAAAATACATTAACATTGCCAATAAAAACAAGTGCTATCAGAGGGTTTCTTTGAGTTTCTAAATTGCAAGATTTATTGTATTTTGTTTATCGATGATGTCCAGAGTTGTGAGGCTGTTTTGAGGGGTTTTGAGGGTTTTATTTTTATGGCTCTCGTGTTATCAAAATTAATGCTGCATGGAATTTCATATTCATAATATACCCAGATGAGAAGACATTGTTCCTACAAAGTTTAGCCAGTTCATTTGGAGGCAGATCTATTTCCATATCAGAGTTGGCTTTAAAGAAAAAAAAGTAATGCAGCCTTCCTATTGTGTTAAGTAAACTCCAGAGTATATAATACGTAGATATGGTAAAATATGAAAGCGGGTCTTCGTAGTTTAGAAAAGGTGAGCTCAAATTATTCACTGCAGACCAGACTTGGTCTTCAAATTCTTAATTTTAGAATATTTTGGTAATACAGTTTATTTTCTTTTCCTTGCATTTTAAACTGCTGATTTTTAAAGACCGTTCCCAGAGAACAAAGCAGTTTCAATGCATTTTCTGTGGGAAAGCTTTTCAAAGCTGAAGGTGGCCCATGACAATTTGGCTGCTTGCCTGTTTGCATTTCAGGGCCCCAAATTAACTTGTGGCTCACAGGTATGTATTCTGGATTTAGAGAGGGTAATTGAACTGTTTACCCTGTTTTACCTGTGCATCCATGCATTTTACAGTAATGTTCAGAACAGTCATACCTAGGATTTAGGTTATGATTAAATAGTTATTATTTCGTCTAATAGTTTAACATTTAAAATCTACAAAATTAAACACTTTTGGTGGTGAACCATGTCCTGCACTGCAGTAATTCCATTGACTTCAGTGAGTTACAAGATGGAATAACTTTCCTCCTGGTTATATTCTACATGAAAAATGTTTAAAGCACAAAAGTGTGCTGAAAGCATGCTAAACCAATCAAGTGAAGCAATCAAATCTGGAAATGCCTGTGGGCAAAAGCCAGATCAGCCTTTACTTTGTTCCCTTGTGCATAGAGATTTTAATTACATTATCACAAACTTTTCCCCATGAAATCCTTTCTCCTGCTTCATGGTCTTTTTTTTTCTGAATTCAGTGCAGATTTTACCCTTATGAAATCAAAGGGAATCCTGAAGTCGTTTCTGATAGAACCCCAGTGTTTATCACTGGAAACATTGACAACTTTTTTAAATCACCATATCAGAAGCTGGCTATTGTTCAGTAAATAAGACATAAGCAGCACATCATTATGCAATTGTTATTGTGTGCTGCCTTATGTTATAGACTGTTGATCCATTCTCATAGTCTTTTTTTTGAACGGTGGAAGTTCCTTTGTCCCTTTGTCTCCATGCTGGCCTCTTCCAGTGGGAAGAGGTCAGTTAGTTAAAAAGGCAAGTTCTGTGAATTATATTTGATAGAGTCATAGAATAGTTTGGACTGGAAGGGACCTCAAAGATTATCAATTTATTTGTTCTGATAAAGGCTTCCTCTCAGGAGAACTTATTCAAGGAAAGCAACAGCTTGGCATGATGTGGACCTGTCAACTTGGTCCCTGAAGCATAGCAGCTAAGTTCAAATGGCTTTGGACTACAGCTATTAATCTTGAAATGGCTTTTTAGTTCAAATGCAATGTGTCATGAATGTGCCTCTGCTACTTCATGATCCTAGTCACTGTGCATGGGGTCAATAGGGGCTTCTATAACATGATTGCCTTCGCCCCCATTTCTAGCATGCTTAAACACAGGCACAAGCATGTTTCTTGTGCAATGCCACATAACTTGCTTGGAATTTATGAACTTTCCCAATTTCCATCACTTTCTTTAATAGCCTGGCTAGTTCATACTTCTCTTCATTGCATGCAGTGTGGGAACCAGTGAAATGGAGTACCAATTTCATAGGAACTTTTGTAGTCTGTAGCTTTAACATAGTTCTTATCTTCTTCCAGACTCTTTATGCTTCTGGTAGAGAAAAATACATTTCCTGTCTTTTTTTTTTTTTTCCCTGAAACCAAATCACATCACTTTTAAATTAAAAGTTCCTCTAGCATTTTTCCCTTGAAGTTGGTTTTCACAAGATAGGCCTATGCCAGAATCCATCTATATACTGAGTACTGTGATACAAGAGGGCAAAAGGAAAACCTACACTTGCTGCTCTCATTGACATCACTCTTGAGAAAACTCAATAAGAGCAGGACTGTGGCTAAGTGTTTTCAAAGATTTAATTAATTTTAACACAGTCTTTTCAGACATTGCCACAGGCTTGGAAAGGTTCAACTAAACATGAAGCTTGAAGAGGCACTAATGAGAAAATAAAAAAAACCCAATCACCATTTTATTGTAGCATAATTTTTTAGCATATATGTTGACTGATTATCTTTGAAATATTAAGATTAATTTTTCTTCATTTTCAGAGTACACAGAGCAGCTTCAGAGCAGTTGTCAGAGTGCACTATGTTTCTGAACTAAGATCCACATGAGAGCTAAAATACCATTTTGCAATGGAAGCTGATTTCCTTCATGTATACATTATATAGCTGGTACCCCCAAAAGGGTATTTTTCTCAGAGTCCAAGTATTTGTTGACCTGACATAAGCTTTAAACCTCCTGCACAGTACTCATGTATAGTGACAAAGTGATCCATTTCGGCTTCAGTGATTTAAAAGTTCTGAGAGATCTGTGAAATTATTCTGTGAAATACCTTGGAAGCAGAATAAATACCAAACAATATTACTTACATTTGTGTTGTTTCACTAGTGTAATCCTTGAATTCTGTTTTAAGACCAGTGCCTAACAAATTCCTCATGCTTTCATTCTAAGACCTTAAGATTTTAGTCCTTATATTGGAAATATATTTGCCTTTCATGTAGAAACTTAATTTGGGGGTGTTATTTGGTTGTTGTTTTCCAAATTAACATTTTACAATTTAATGGCTTTTTTTTTTTTCTTTTAATCCTTTGTTCGTTTTCTGGGATGTAGAAATGCTACGTTCCTCTAGCACTAATCAGTCTCTCTTGTATACCTATTTTGGAGATTACAAGATGTATGCAAAAACTGTACCAAATTTCTTCTGACTTTTCCTTCTGGAAAGGCATTATCTGTCAGCAAATTCTTGGGCTTGCCGCATGGAAATCCTTCACTTTCAAGATTATTTTTTTTTCTTTTAAGTACCTAAGTGGACTTTTTTTCCCACTAGCTTTTGAAAATCTAATGTACTTAAAAGACTCAGCTTGTTTAGTATAACAGGAACTGTCCTAATATTTAGTAAGTCACTGAGTCAGCTTTGTTGTATAAAGCTCAACTTGGTACTTCAGTACTCTACATGTCAACATATAAACATAGTTATTTAGCCTTTCTGAAACCAGGCAGGGTATCAAAGGCTTGAAGGACTGCTTAATAATAAGTGCTCAGTTTTATCTGACAAAAGGCAAAAAAGATAGGAGAATGGATATGAAAAAATACTGTGGCTTGGCCAGCAGAAGATAATGAATGATATATGAAAGACCGGATCAAGCTGCGCACAAATCTGAAAGCAATCTGACATGAGTTAGAGGAAGGGAAGTTGATGCTGAGGTGAAAATGAGAGAAAATTATCTTTTGTTTAGAAACGCCTGCTGATTCATGAGCTTATGTTTATAGAAATTTCAAGGAAAAAAGCAAAGTCACTAAAAACAGGGAAAGTGTGAGAGAAAAGGCATTTCCAGAACAACAGAAAGAATGAGATAAACTGAAAAAAATCTGACAACACAAAGAAGCAGCTTCCGAAAGACATGTCATAGTGTTTGACATGAATAGCGGCGTGAAGTGGAATACATGAATTTCACACTATTTCTTGCCTTTCTCATGCAGAAAGCAGATTGAGAATGGGACTGCAATAAAACTGAGCAGATACATTATTTTGCAGTTCACTTTTCAGGAAACTGCTGGGGTTTTTTTTTAATCATTTTACTTTCTGGGATAGTATTATCAAACCTCCTCACTTGCCCAGTGCTTCCCTCCAGAATTGCATCAGAAGTTTTCACAAATGTCTCAACATTATATAAAAAAGTTAAGTTTTATTTAGCATATTTTTACTTCATTTATTGTATGTTTTTTTGGTTTGGAAAATTTGACAGCTTGAGAGTCATGGTGTCACCATATCATGGTGTGTATCAGGTTATTACTTCTCCTCAGTTATGGAATGCGTATGTTCAACATTAATGCAAAATAAATTTAACTTTTAACTTTCCATATGGAAAGAGAGTGAGATTAAATGCATAGGTTGGATTCCAATAGACTCTCAAAACTGTAGCAACTATTTAGAATCATAAATATAAATTTATGATTTATAAATTCATAAATGATTTCTAATTATAAATTCATAAATGATTTATAAATTTATAAGAATCATAATTTTCCAGTTTTGGGCTGGAAAGGACTTTAAGGTCATCTATTCCCAACCCCCTGCCATGGGCAGGGATGCCTTACCCTTAGATCATGTTACCCAAGGCTGTCTCCAGCCTGTCCTTGAACACTGCCAGTGATGAAGCATTCACAACTTCCTTGGGCAACCTGTTCCAGTGCCTCACCACCCTAACAGTAAAGAACTTCTTCCTTATATCTAACCTGAGACTATTCTGATGAAAATGGGAGCACATTGCTCAGGCCTGTGTCAAGAGGGCTCCTGAATATCTTCAGGGAAGAAGACTCCACAACCTCCCTGGGCAACCTATTCCAATGCACAGTCACTCTCTGAGTAAAGAAGTTCTTCCTTATGTTCAGGTGGAACTTCCTGTGTTTTAATTTCTACATTTTGCCTTTCATCTTCTTGCCTGGCACAGCGAGAAGAATCTGGCCCCATTGTCTTCACACTTTCCCTTCAGATACTTATGCTCATTGATCAGACCCCCCCTGAGCCTTCTCTCCTCTAGGCTGAACAGGCCCATCTCCCTCAGTTTTTCCTCATAGGAGAGATGCTCCAAACACTTAATACTTTTTGGTCCTTCCCCCAAGTGACAAGTGCTAGGAGGAAAGGCAACAGCCTCAAGTAGCTCCAGGGGAGATTTATATTGGATATTAGGAAAAAACTCTTCACTGAAAGGGTTGTCAAGCACTGGAACAGGCTGCCTGGGGCAGTGGCTGAGTCACCACCCCGGAGGTATTTAAAAGATGTGTAGATGTGGCACTTGGTGTCATGGATTAGTGGTGGCGTTAACAGACTCAATGATCTTAAAGGTCTTTTCCACACTGATTCCATGATTCTAAGGTATTGATTATTCAGTAATCAGTCATGCATCATTTAAAAAGTGCTCCTGAGTTTAAAAATATTTGTAAACATAGATGTAGACAGTTGTAGTTGTAGGCAAACATAGTTGTAGACAGATGTAAAATGTCAAGTTTATTAGGAAATTTGTTCTTTTAATTCTTTCATGGCTGAACCAGCCACACAAGTGGAAGCCACTGGGGAAAGTATGAGTAATCATAGAATCATAGAATAGTTAGGGTTGGAAAGGACCTTAAGATCATCAAGTTCCAACCCCCCTGCCATGGGCAGGGACACCTCACATTAAACCATGTCACCCAAGGCCTCGTCCAACCTGGTCTTGAACACTGCCAAGGATGGAGCATTCACAACCTCCCTGGGCAACCTGTTCCAGTGCCTCACCACCCTAACCTAATGTTTGTATTGATGTTTCTGAGAAACTTTTTCAATTATTTTGTGTGAGTTTGTTTTACGTATGTACACAATGAACTTGAGTGTGATTTAGCAGCTGTAGCACTCAAAGTTGCAGTGTTCCTGTAGATATATCATGCCTTCCTCAAAGCATTGAGACTGTCACAACTGTGGTGAGGACAGCATGCCTGTGGTAATCCTCTGGGAAATCCTGGCTCAAGATGGGGCAGTGAGGCTGTGGTGAACTGCAGGGAGCCCAAATTACAATACCGATGATAGGTGTTGTCTGTCATCACTATCAAAGTGCTAGTGAATGCTGCCACTAAATGCTGCTAAAGTATCCCCACACTCAAGCAGAGCTGGTGCTGCTGCCACTGTCAGTGCTGCATCCATCACTGCAGGAAACTGGGGCTGGGATTTCAGCCATAATGTACTTCAAGTTTCCTGATGAGAGCTACTTTGGAAAGCGTTAACGTTCTGATCTCAAGATGGCTGTATGGAGATGGAGTTTCTACAACAGTTTCTGATGTTATTTAAAAACCCTGTATGAGTTTGGATAAACCAGTCCTGAGGCCATGATTATACCAGGAAGCATGAAGGAGACAGCTTGCTTGGGATCAGCAGAACGAGAAAATGAATTTATGATGGCTTTCAAAATGTAAGGAATTAGGGTTTGGGGATTTTTTTATTTTTAATTGGTGGTTGTTTTTCTTTTCCTTTTTTTCTTTTCTTTTCCTTTCTTTTTTTTTTCTCTTTTTTTCTTTCTTTTCTTTCCTTTTCTTTTTTTTTTTTTCTTCTTTTCTTTTCCTTTCTTTTTGGTTTGGTTTTTTTTGGTTTGGTTTGTTTTTTTAAAGCAAGACATTAGTAAAGAGATGAGGCAAACATATAACCGTAGAGGAAGAGAATCGAAGCATGATGCATTTAAGCTGGCCAGGGCCAGTAAATCACAGATTCTTCTACTCTGAAGTATGTTAACACTATGAACCTACTAAAGAAACTCAGTCAAGCCAAACTGGACCTGGAGGGCATGTTAACAATCAGGTCTCTCCAATATCATAAACACTATTTATATAACCTAAAGGTTTTATATTATTAAATGGAATATGAGCATTTATTCTGTATAGAAGGTGGTGACATTTTAACCTAAAAGCCCTGCTAAATACAGCTTCGGGAACACAGAAATTAACTAAGGACAATATATTTAATTAATATTTGCTTCCCAAGGGGAAGGAATCCCAGAGAGTTGGCTGTGTCTTAAGAAAGCTTTTTGTTTTAGTAAGGCGCTTTAGTAAATCTGTAAGTGTATTTTCCTCCTTTATCATGTTGTTTTGAATAGAATCTTTTAAGGATAATGTGCATTTGGTGGTATTACCAGCTTTGTGCTTTGGTAATATCACCAGTTGTGATTATCACAACTCCTATGTAAGGATAAATTTGCATCTGGAATAACAGGATTTTAGGTTTCCCACTGGCTTCTTCTGCTAAAGCATATCACATAGCAGGGGAGAGACTGCATTACATAAAATTGCCTTCTGTGTGAGCTTCTAAGAGTGATTTCTATAGGTGCCTAGGTGTATGGATGGAGGAATTTGTGAGGATACAGGAGGCTGCAGAAAGCATGTGTGGCAGTGTCCCAGACACTGATAAGCTCCTGTGATTGGCAGTCTGACTGACTGCAAGAACTGATAAACTTGGGGCACCAAAAGTATGCCACATCTGGCCACTTGCCCACCCTGACATCAACAGCCACTTGTGTAAATAGGACCACATTTAAGAGGGTGCTGCTGCTACATGCAGCCAGGCTGCAGGGTTACATACAGACCTGATGAAATGAAGGATCTTTTAAGGGACAATGTGGAAACCCACCTAGGAGCCCTTATATGCTGTTACCACCGCATGCCCCTGCACAAACAGCTGGGGTTGTCCTCCCAGCCATGCACTAGTGGTAACTGTGAGTCAGTGTGCAAGCGCAGAAGTGAGCTGTGTGAGCAGACATGCATGGGCAGTGTGAATGGTTACCAGCTATCATTAATAGTTGGATTCTATTAGTTCTTGTGGAATAATATTAAATGAGAAGGCAAAATATAAGGCTGCAAGCATCATCCTGTACAATTGTACGATGATTCTAAGAGTGGAGAAGGAGAAAGCTATCAGTGAGTTTTTGCACTAGAGGCTGGCAGGAAAAAAGTTGGTTTTGTCCAGGACTCAGATCTTTGAAACGGCCAGTTAAAATGAGACTATCAGATTTCGTAACTGCAAAACAGCTAATATATGTCTGTATCATTCCCCTATTATTCTTGTGGCTATCTCAGATCCACATCCATATATGTAGATTCTTTTACTTAAATAGATAAGTTTCGTGGTTAAATTCAGCTCAAAACACTTACATTATAGGTTATGTAGGGAACCTTCTAAGCATGCACTGTATTTAATGAGAGATTTTTTTCAATGGAAAGAACTGTTCTAACTATTCATCTGACCAAGACTGATTTCCACTTTTTGATGTAGTTGATTGATTCAATTTCCTCATTGGAGCTAATGGAAGCTCAGACACCTAATTCACACGAAGACTCTGAGGGAGGGAGCTGGGCCTCTATAGTTTGGTGAAAAGGAGACTGAGGGGTGACCTTATTAGTGTATATAAATATATAAAGGGGGAGTGTCACAAGGATGGAGCCAGGCTCTTCTCAGTGGCAAACAATGATAGGACAAGGTGTAATGGGTACAAACTGGAACACAAGAGGTTCCACTTAAACTTGAGAAGAAACTTCTTCTCAGTGAGGGTGACAGAACACTGGAACAGGCTGCCCAGGGGGTTGTGGAGTCTCCTTCTCTGGAGACATTCAAAACCCGCCTGGACGCGTTCCTGTGTAACCTTTTCTAGGTGTTCCTGCTCCAGCAGGGGGATTGGACTAGATGATCTTTTGAGGTCCCTTCCAATCTGTAGCATACTGTGATACTGTGATACCCCTCTACTGAAGAAAACTAAATTTTTATCCCACTCTTAATGATGTCATAGTAAAGAACACCAACAAAATGAAACCCTGGTTAACACTGCAGGTGTGATCTGCCTGTCTCAATATGATGCAAATTTTTCTCAATAGATTGGTGGTACCAGGTTTGTTTGTTTGTTTGTTTGTTTGTTTGCTTTCCTTTGAATTATTTCCCAGAGTGAAAGTAAGTTCAAACAAGCAGTGCAAGTGAGCAGTGGGTGTGTGACATGGTGATTCTACTCCTGTGAATTCCTGAGTGTTCAAACAAGCAGTGCAAGTGAGCAGTGGGTGTGTGACATGGTGATTCTACTCCTGTGAATTCCTGAGTGTTCAAACAAGCAGTGCAAGTGAGCAGTGGGTGTGTGACATGGTGATTCTACTCCTGTGAATTCCTGAGTGTTCAAACAAGCAGTGCAAGTGAGCAGTGGGTGTGTGACATGGTGATTCTACTCCTGTGAATTCCTGAGTGCAACCTTTATGATCTTTTTTCTTCTCATTGGGGAAATTTTCACATGAAAGGTTTACATTTCCATTAAAATGATAATCGTGCAATTAACAGGGTTAGTGGTAAATTAATATAATAGTATGTCAATGAATCATAGAATCATAAAATAGGGTTGGAAAGGACCTTAAGACCATCTAGTTCCAACCCCCCTGCCATGGGCAGCGACACCTCACACTAAAAGAAAAATAAGAAAATAAGAAAGAGTATGAAAAGAAGCTTTACTGCAGAAGGTTAGGGGCACAGTGGCAGGATAATGATAAATTGTGCAGACCCAAGTCCAGTCAATGGCACTGTGTAAGAGTTGCCTCTACTGCAAAACCAGTTTTAGTGAATAATGCATATCATTTCCAAAGATGAAGGAAACTTTCCCCCTCTAGAGGCTAATGCAAAGAACTGCTTACCTACTTCTAGTTTACCCTCTGGAATTAGATTTGGGTAGAACCACATTAAACCCAAAATCTGCATGCAGCCAAACTCACAATTCAAATCCAGCCCTTGGAGTTATATGTCAATAGTTTTCACTGACCTGATTGTCAAAGCTCTAGTTAACTGTACATTAACTTCTGGTTAATGCAAAGCCATCTCACACATAGAGGGGGTGTCAATGACCAGCTGCAGTGCAGTGCTCCAAATAGGCATGGATGAGGAGCCACTGAGAGTTTATAGCTCAGAATTTAAGGGTTGAAGGGACAGGTGACATTATAGCGGAGTCTGATACAGGCTGCCCAACCAAGAAGACCGAGCAGATGAAGTCCTTTACAAACAGATAGAAGTGGTCTAACGTTCAAAAGCCCTGATCTTCAGAGGGCTTCAACCACCCTAATGTCTGATGTAGGGGCAACACAGCAGGGCATAAGCAACCCAGGAGATTCCTGGAATGTGTTAATGATAACTTCATTCTCCAAGTGATAAAGAAGCCAATGAGGAGAAGAGCAAGGAGCTATGTTGGACCTTGTGCTCACCACCAAGGAGAACATCAGGCTCATAAACATCTAAGCAACCTGAAGGTGTACTGGTCCATGGGACCCAATCAGATGCATTCATGGGTCCTGAGGGAATTGGCAGATGAAGTGGCTAAGCCGCTAGCCATCATATTTGAGAAGTCATGGTGATCTCATAAAGTTCTGACTGACTGAAAAAAGGGAGAAGAGCAGGCTTCAGGGGGACCCTAGAGCAGCCTTCCAGTATCTGAAGTGGTACTACAGGAAGGGTGGAAAGGGACTTTTTGGGCATGTAGTGACAGGACAAGGGGGAATGGCTTTAAGATGAAAGAGGGTAGATTTACGTTAGATATTAGGAAGAAGTTCTTTCCTATGAGGGTTGTGAGACACTGGAACAGGTTTCCCAGAGAAACTGTGGATGTCCCCTCTCTGGAAGTCTTCAAGGCCATTTTGGACAGAGCTTTGAGCAACCTGAGCTAGTGAAAGTGTCCCCATCCATGGTATGGGGGCTGGAACTAGGTGAGCTTTAAGGTCCCTTCCAACCCAAATCATTGCAGATTCTATGATCTTCAGCCACTGCAGCTGTATGCTTGTTCTTTACTTTTTTCTTTGTGAGTAGCCTAATTTTCTGAGTGGCTGGACCTTGCTCCTTTCTTCCTGTTTAAGAAGACACGAGCTTTACTGACTTCATGACCCAGGTGTCTGCTCACATCCACAGTGGCTCCTGAGCTCTGCTGCCCAGTTATGTGCTTTTAATGAAATAAGACTGAGCTTAACTGTGGAAGTTTAGTAAAACAGAGCTACTCATATCCTGCTGGTGATATCTATTACTTAGAAGCAGAAAGAAACATTTTACAAGCAGGAAGAAATATTTTATTTTCAAAAGAGTATGATTTAACATTCATTTAGCTTCTCCTAACCTTTCTAATCAGGTATCAGCTCCCAGAGATGGTTTGGCATTTCATCATCCTACTGACAATGCCATGGAGAACCCTTAATGTTAAATGATTTAAATGTGCTCTGCACCTTAAATATGTTTTCCTGTGCACTTTAAAAATAATCCCTTTCATTCAGCATTGGTACTCTGCCAGTGAGTGTCAGTGGCAACTCTGCTTTGATATTTTACTGTAAGCACAACACTAGGAGTACCATGCGAGTGGAAGTCAAAGGCTGTGTACTGTATTGTGCAGTGTACACTGGTTTGAAATACTAGGTACAGGGCCCTGCAAGCAAGGTATATAGACAGGATCACATCTTTGCTAATCAGCCTTAGGAAAAAACAATTATCTTATTGGCCTTAAGAGCTTGTACCTTTGTCAACATCTGTTTTGCACTGAGCTGATGAAATGAATGTGGTGTACCAAAGATACTGCTTTCTGAGAAGTGTGCCCTCTTTCCCTTTTAAAAATCATACCATGCTATGCAACTGGAAGTCAGCTTTGTCATCAAATCAATCTTTTTTTCTACTTAAATCAATGACTTATAGTATTAATTGGGAATGGATTGCATGAATATAATTCATTGGTAATTGCTACTGTGGACATGCCAACTATTTTGCCTTAAAAAGAGGATGGAAACATGCTTCATTTGTGTGTACTCCACTTCCATCTCATATTACTGCTGTTTGCTTAGAAAGTGTTACGTGTGAAAATAAAAGTGAGTGGTGCCAGATCAGGGCAATTCATCAAATACATGGAATGGAGGCAAACTGGATTCCACCTGACCAGGTTTACTTAGTTGAAAATCAGTCCAAGAAACTGCAAAGTCTTATCAACAATAACAAAAAATGTTTTTCTCCTGCCCATGAAGTCCATAGAGGAGTAGAAGAAATCTTGTGGCAGAGACGAATATTCCCATTGTTTCAGTCATAGAAAAGGTTTCTTTCCATTATAACTGCAGTAATTGCATGTATTGAAGTCTAGCAGGGAAATGCTACACACTGTATTTATCTTTATATGGGAAACTTTACATTGCCAGCCTATGCAGTGTCAGTTCATATCATTCTTTGTGAAACATAATGATGGAATTAGGGCATGTGGATCATGATTTGTGGGTTCAATATACCATAAACTATTCTGGTTTCAGCTAGCTAAGTAGGTCTGATTTGATTTAACAGTTCACAAAGGACACATGTGCTCGGGTGACAAACTACCTTGTTTTCAGTTAGTGT
This sequence comes from Neopsephotus bourkii, assembly GCF_033783945.1. NCBI lineage: Eukaryota > Metazoa > Chordata > Aves > Psittaciformes > Psittacidae > Neopsephotus > Neopsephotus bourkii. The sequence continues at coordinate 430,300 of NW_026901402.1, read as the reverse complement.
AGGTCGACTTGTTAGAAAATAAACACAGCCACAATTTACATCATTAGCTTAACACAGAGTATTACAAAGTAGTGCTGTTTTATGCTGAGACAAGTGCCTAATTAATTTACTTTAAGTTATGTGCATTAGTTTCAAGATAGCCTTTTCACAGTGATTTCTGCTGCAAGTCAGAATATGTACATGTGGTTTTCAGTACAAGTCCCACTTTTTTGGTTTGAGTTGCTTTTTTTTTTCTTATAAATCCCAGTGTCTGAGAAAATATTATTTCACTGCTACAGGAAGAGGACTTTTTTTTCCTCTTTTCTATTTCTTGAATTTTAAGTTTTTGAATCAGGATACCTTCCTCAATAAAGTTACATAGAACAGATGTTTTCAAACACATTATTGCTGTGGCACAGTATGTGCACAATGCCAACAGTTTGGGCAATTCAAGAATTACACTTTTTTTGAATGATCCTTATGGTGGCTGCATCCAGTCTGTTTTCAGACAGCAGTCACTGCATAGCTAGATACTCCATTTATGCATAATATGAGCTTGGTAGGGTTATTATGGCCTACTAGGGAGCAACAACATTCTTTTGTCTCTCAGGCTCTGGAAGGAAAAATGCTGGAATTAGTTTTTCTTTCTGCTGTACATTATGATAAATTTTGTTATGATCATAGAATCATAGAAGAGTTAGGGTTGGAAAGAACCTTAAGATCATCTAGTTCCAGCAAAGCTTGAGACCCCATGTACTGGAAGTGTTAGGTAATGCATGCTGTTTGCTATCCTGGATTTCAGAAAACAATCCAGTCTAGTACATTTATCACATTTTGGATTGTTTTTCTGCTGTGTTCACTTACAACAATAAGAATATTCTCAGTCCTCAGGAAATTTCTCTCATTTAAACAGTTGTAAATTATTAAAGCCAAGCGCACTTTCCTCTTGTTTCCAGTAGAAGCTGTATATCAAGGAGTTCATAGGTAAATATTTTCCCAATAATTTCTTAGAGTCACTTACTGTATTACAAGTTCAGGCTTTCTGTGGCCTAAACCATTAACCTAGAATCTTGTACGTGTTGATTACTGCAATCAGGAAAAAAAATCTTTTTTTCTTAAATAAAGTTGTTTAAAAATGGTGCTAGAAGCTCCTAATAAAATGCCTAAATTGCCCAACAACCATTTTGCAGGCACTGCTACTAAATACATTTGATTCCTATAAATGCCAAGTGAGCTCATGTGTACACATATCAGAGTAAATTGGTCAGTCACAATCTGCTTGCTGTGCTTTTCCAAGAGAACATAGCTACTGCATGCCTCTGCCATCCCACTTGTGCAATGATGGGAAGAAGGACAATCTGAGGGTTGCACATGCTATCATGGCGAGCTAATTGGGAACTGGTGGACTGCTCCTAGCAATGTGCTCACATCCCTGTCTTGCATGACAGAACGCTACCTACAAAAGGGGGTTTTGGCCATGTAAGTCTCAGAATTAGTCTTACAGCTTGATGATGCAGTAGCAATCCTAACTGATCTTGTGACCATACTTTATCAGACCTAACTACTCTTAGTTCTGGCTACAGATTTACAAGTGAATACGTGGGTATAACTCCTCAAAGTTAACTAAATGTTATGTTAAGAACATGGAATTTCCAAAGGTGGGACAAAGCACTTCAAACACAAAATTATGAATTCTGGCCCCAGTACAAGTTGGAAAGGGATCATTCTGGTGCCATCAGTGCTACTGGTCCACCTTCCCACTCTGCCAAGTGTTCTGATTTTGCTTTATATATATATATATATATATATACACACACACATATATATATGACTAAAATTTGATGGTGATGATAGTGTGATATTTGGTACCAAGTTTGGTTTTAAATGTTCAGATTTTTTAATATTAAATTAGTGTTAAAGATTATTTTTCACTGTTTTAATTTCAGATTTGGATTCTCTAACAGGGCATGCATTTCCAGGTAAAGTGGACAGTTAGATTAGATTATGTTCTGTGTTTGTTTTATACTGAATTTATTGAGTTTGACTTTGTGGGGGGTAAAATTTAATTGGTGTGCTTCTGACAGCATTTTGTTACATGTCAAAATTATACTATCAGGGTTTTTTTTAAATTTCAGATAGATGAAGAAGTAGCTACTACATGCACTAGTTTAAAGAATAGAACTGAAAGTCTGCTTTAAATGTTAATTGTGGTACCTTTAATATTAAACAATTCAAAGCAGGGAGAAGCATTAATCCAAAATACCAAATTCTAATGAAAAGAACTGAAGTTAATTCAAACTTGTACATGACTCTGTAAGGAAGAAAAAGAACCACCTCTTAGCTTTTAAGGAAAGCTAAGACACAACAAATACAAGACTGAATTTCTAGTGCTTTTACTAGAAATATATAGGAAACAGGTTTTGAACAGCAAGAACATCATTTCAGTAGAGAATTAAAAAAGGATGAGAACACAATTATATTAATTCTCCAGATTATACTGTATGCATCCATTTCTATGTTGTGTGGAAATTAACTTTAAAAATTATTCACTCAATTAAAACTTTTAGAATCTTACAACTATAATTGTTTAATAATTTAAACACTTGGAGCTGGGAATTTTTTCATGGAAATAGAACAGTGGAAATATTGATGCTCAGTGATCACGTGAACTTCTGTGTTACTTGAGTAAAAATTTTGGCACAGGAGGAATATAAATGAGCATTCCATAAGATAAGGTAAATCTCTGCTGCAAATGTGCAGATGCTTCCTGTGCTCAAAATTCTCTTGTAGAATCCTCCAAATGAATAGGTTGTGAAAGCTAAGGAGTATTTTTTGTATCCAAAAGAGATTCAGTCAAAATTTGTGACTGTATATATCATTAGAGCAATATTAGTTTTCATTATCTAATTGGTTTGTAATGTGTCTATTTCATAATATAATATTCCTCCTTCAGTTTTTGTTTAAAAAAGTATTCTTTAAAATCTATGGGATGGTAGATTTATTTTTTTGAGGTTTCCCAAGCATTCCTTCACTGTGGCATTAGGTGTGCTGCAGGAACTTCAGTAGAACTAACGATCAAAAAACTATTAGAAGTTCATTATCATGAAGTTTGTGTGCAGTGTGGAGCAGATCGAGATACAGAGTCTGTCAGAGCTATTTGTACTCAAACACAGCAGCAAACAAGTGATGTCTGTGTGAGATGTCAGAAGGCTGTAAGTGCAGATTTTGCCCTTTTCATACCCGGTTTTGGAGACTGCGTAGTTTGGTTTTCTTTGAGTAACGATACTCATGGTACTGCTTTATAGGTCCATCTTGTAAACATGATCTTCACAATTGCTGTCATATATATGCATGTATCAACAAGGTAGACATTGAGACAAGCAGTATCAGTGTATTTTTTTTTCTTTTTAAAAATTGAGTCTTCTTTTGTTTTTACATAAATATTTTGTGTTACTATATAGTGCTGTCATGGCGTGTCCCATTCTTACTTTGAAATATGATAATCTTAACATAATGAGAACGGTCGGTACTGACAACAGAGCCTTATGCTAATATGTATGTTCCAAATTATGGCAAAGAGAAATCATCCTTATTCTGTATGGAAAATGTTCTGAATTGCTAGACAGGTAAATTATATGTCTGCATTACGTTCCAGATGTAGCTGTATGCAAATGGCCTGTTATGTAGCACAGATGTAAGAGAAGAGTATAGGTAGCTGAGAAAAGTAAAAGCCTGGAAACAGGGACTTGGCTTACATAGATCTTTATTTGGAGACTCACTGTATAGCTGTGCCACTGGACAGCTCACAGAATGATAGAGAAAACAGTTCCCATTTCATGATTTGCCAGGGTGGAGACATACTCTTTTCACACACAACTGTAAAAGCAGCAGAATGTCCTGTCTTGCTTTACTCACTTGCATTTAATAATCAAGTCATGACACTATTCTGCTAAAATATTGTAGACTGTATATTTAATTACAAATGTAGCTTTATTAAACATTGAAAGGGATGCTTATGTATCTGGTTATACTGGAAAACACCGAACACTAAATCCATCCTGCTACCTGTGTGTAAACATGGTAATTCTATTTAACTCTAGTAACTCTATATGAACTTCAGGAGACAGTAAAAGTCAAGGTGTTACTTATGCTTCTTCAATGGCAATTACTTAATTAGATGACATACGTTCAGATGATCTTAGTGTATTAACAGGTGGTTTGGATCTCACACTGAGCAAACACAAAGCAAACTCAATTGAGATTTACAGTTATCTCACCTTGGGAAAAGCACTCCGTCTGAGCTAATCCAGCAAGATTCATTAACAAGACCTCTAATGTATGGTGATCTAATGTTTTTTCACATGACCCTTGGCCGAAAGCAGAGCATGAAACAGCTACTTTCCAAAAGTCACGCAACTGTGCTGGTGCAATGCTGAGTGGGTGCTAACCCCAGACAGGCCCTTAGCTGGGCAGACAGCTAAACTTCTGAACTAATCACACATTTCCCAGGTGTTTTGCATCCAGATGGCTTCAAATTCATGTGAGCTCAATTAGGGTGTAATTGCTTGATGAATTTCAGGTGAAGTACTTTCCCTACCATCACTGGCCACTGTACCAGCCTCCCCTGTGTTTTCTGTAGATGTGGGCAATCTTTGCTACTTCAGAGACAGATCAGAATATAAACCACACCAAAGTATCTGTCTGGTTTTTATGTGAAAGGAAAAATAAAATCTTTATAACCCTTGCAGTTGATCAGCTGAAACCCTAAAGTATGAGATTTGATTATAGTCATTGTCTTAATGCAGAGCTGCAAGTGTTATGGGCATGTTGAGAACTTCCAGAACCTGGATTAAAGCATCTCTTTTACAATGATATCTAATCTCGTCCTAAAGCTCCAAGCGATGGCGAGTCCACCAGCTCCCCTGGTAAGCCATTCCAATATTTAATTACCCTTAGTGCTAGGAAATTGCAATGTCGTGGAAAGGTTGAATTTGTTTAATTTCAGCTGCCAGTCTTCCTTTTGCTATGCCTTTGTCGGTAAGACTGAAAAGTCTCCCTTTTTCAGATATGTTTTCTGAACAAGTGTCTATGAAATACTGATTTGCAGTGTCCTGTGGAAAAGGATGCACATAGAAGCTTGTGTTCCTTTTCTGGCTGCGCCACTTGGCTTAATGAAGTTATTGCTTTGATCTGCAAACCTTGATCCTCCATATCTTTAGACTATCACAATTTTAACACCCTTATGACTACTAAACAATTATAGTTAGTAGTCAAGACATCTCTCAACTTTCTTTCTGGTAAATTGGATATGTTGTACACTTTAAGGCTCACACTGTAAGACTGGTTTTCTGACAGCTGTCCTAAGAACTCTCCATTTTTCTCAAAAACTATAAATAATATGTTCATGTAGAAATTTTGTAAATGCTGTATATAGAAGAAAAGTCATTTCTTATTTGTACATAACACTTCCTTTATCACTCTCCCTTTTTAGGCATTTAGCTACAACGCACAACTGCCAGCTCAGGTTGCAGTGTCTGTGTCAAGCAATCCAAGTGGTGATCCCAAAATCTACCTAATAGGATAGGAATGAATGGTTTTCCTCTAGTTTGATGGGTTTAACATGAGATAAGAGGAGGAAAGGAATGCTTCTTTTGGAGCGCAGCAAATCTATACTCTTCCAATCTAGTTATACCTCGGTGGGCATCTAGTTTTAGGTGATCATTATTCTAGAGAGAAAGGAGGATTAGCTAGCATGTATATGTCTTTAGGGAGCAGGATGAAAAAAAGGGATAAAGACTTCAAAGTCTGTAAAGATACAACATTTTTCCTGACATTTTTCCTGCAAAACAGAAAATGTGGTGCTGGTAGTCCCTGTAACCGAAGGCTTTTCTCAGTCTTCTTAAGCAAGTTACCCTTATTTACTTAGATAATTACATTCCTTCATAATCCCACACATGCCTTCACAGTAGAACTTTGAGAGATTTGGGTTCCAGAATTATGTTTTTCTATCTGACATATAAGTGTGCCACAAAACTGTCCAGATTATAATGCATTTAAACTGTTCCTTGGGCCTTTGCCTCACAGAATAGAATCTTCCATGGTGTAGGTCTTTGTTCCCAGATGTTCCCAGTCTTCTATTTGTTTGCTTTATAACACATTTTGGTGGCAGTAACTTGTCCAAGCTATTGCAGTACTTTGTCCAAATAAATTATTTGATTTCCTTATATTTTTTTTTCCCTCAGTAGTGAGGAAAAGATGGTGTTTTGGGCTCTAGTTTTTACTTGAAGAATAAGTTATGCATTTTATATAACAGACTTAATAGTAAGACTTTGGATAGATGCATAAAACTGCAGGGTGTATAAAGGCCAAACTGAGGGATCCCTGGCTCCCAGGGGAATGTCCTTAGGAATACACTGCTTATGAGTTATGTCTGCAGCAGCATAACTCTTGCATTCATTACATTCCTTTTCTGTGCAATGGCCCAGATATAGAGAATGGCTCTCTCACAAGTCCCTTTGTAAACAGAGAAAATACTAGTTGGGTTTTTTTTTTTAGATATGAGCTCCTGCCCTTGGAGTTACAAAGGCACCAAGGTATTTATTGCTACACTGAATTATGCCCTTTCAACTGCATATCCAATAGCTGTTGTATGGTGTTCTTTCCAATGGCTGTGAAGCGTGCTTGTGAATTCTTGTTCTGATTGCATATGTATTAATTAGCTGCCATCCGACTTAGGACTCTACAGTAGATAATCCAAATGCACCTTCTGCCTCTCTGGTGAATTTACTTTTAATTCAGCCTTGGCACAGAGTGTTTTCTCCTTTCTTTACTAGGATCCCAAGGTATCCGAACTTTTCAGTAAGATTTACAGACTTTGTTTTTCATTTTGTTAATGATGAATTCTGTTTTGTCACAATTCTTCTAAATAAGCTGGAGGTTTTACAGAATACCTCAGGGACAAATCTGCGGCTGGTTATTTTAACTGTTCTTCATTTTGGAAGATACAATGCTAGATTTCAACTTCAAAACGTTTCCTTTTTTGTTTTTGAAAGTCGTTTAATAGTCTAGGGAAAAGGCAGTTGTCTTCAGCACTATTGGTAAACCTAAGAGAGCTAAGTGAAATGAGCATTCTCAGGTCTTCATATAGTAGCTCTAGCTGTGATAGGAATTTGGTATATGCAGTTCTCTGGGAGGTGTTTAGAGAAAGAGGGTCTCAAATGCTAATCAGATGTGAACAAAAATATCCATTTTAATTCCTGGGTGTATCTGATCAAAGTAGTTGGTTGGCAACCTGCTCCTTTTCCATAAAGAATAATACCTTGTCCATATAATAAGCATCATTTCACAGGTTAGTTAATAACCTACTGAACTGTGCACTTTCCTGTTCACAGATCTGCTAGGTCTAAAAGTTAAATGGACATTTCATTCATTACATCGGTAGAGGGGCTTTGTGGCTGAAATCAAAGTTTATCTGAAAGTGTCTGCTCAACCGTATTATTTGGAGTTACTGTAGTATTGAGTCAGAGGTGCAGAAAGTCTCATCTTTATCCTCTTTCTCTGCCTTTGCCCAAAGCATGTTTAAGGTTGAGTAGATTGTTAATGAAGAATGGATGGTTTAGAACAAATAACATGGAGCGGTACCTAGTACAAGAATATCAACAATAGAATATCAAAATTTAACATCTTTTTATTAGAGTTGTCAGATCTTTTAAAAACAAATTTTAGAGATATTATTTCACAGATGCTTCTGGCTATCCATCCTCTTGATTTTATCCAGGCAAATGCCTGCCCAGTGAATTAAAGTCTGGCAAACTGATTCTAGGTTTTTTCTTTCCCTCTAAGCTTTCTACTGAACTCTAGTGACATTATTTTTGATTTACACCAAATTCAAAGAGAGCAAAACATTTCAGCTTAGGCTGAGTACAAGCTTCATAAAAAAAAACCCCAACACTAAAACAAAAATATAAAATGAAAGCCGTCAAAACATAATGGGGTGGAGTATGATGAGCTAGTAGACAAAGCAAAACAGATCACTTGCAGTTTAACTCCCTTTGTACTTCCTGTTCTGTAAAATTCAATAGACAGAGCTACAAAGAAGAAATAAACCTTCTTTCATCTATTACACTTCATCTGGTATAGGCCTTATCAGGCTTCATAACATTTTTAACTCTGTTAATTTCTTACACATCTATGTTTGCACCTTGACTTTTTTGTCTCAAGTAAAAACTGTGGGGAGAAAGCTTCTGTGTACAATATACTTCTTTTGCCTTTAGAGTCTTAATTAGGATGTAACTGTGCATAGTCCTGCTGTTCAAAATAGCAGGCTGCCAGATGAACCTGCAGGTAGAAAAACTAAGTACTACATACAAAGTGATAAGTCTGATATGTGGATTTGCACTAGGGAGAAAGACTTAAAAAAAATATTTCAAATGGATAGAAATTTATTTGCATGACACTGAGCAAACCTTTCCAGGAATCAGGATGCATTCAGCATGTGCACTAGGGAAGCTGAGCTGGGACATGCACAGCACTATGTTGTATCCCTGCTCCAGAATGCACTTAGTCATGGAGTAACAAAGATAGGAATACAGACAAAAATGACTAATCGTGCAGGAACTTGACAGCTGTGTGAATTTAATTATTTAAATATTTATTTATCTATCCTCAATTTCACCTCTTCATCTTTCATTTAATAGCTGAAAAAAAAAAAGAGGATACAAACTTTTCTTGAAAATGAGGTAATTTCAGAATTAGAAGGAGCTATATACACTTTTAAAATTATGCGTTTCACAGAGGCATATGATGCTGGTGCTTTGTGACATGAGTTTATTTTAACCTTTGGATTAGTTGATCTCATTTCTTTGGTTCTTCAATATGATTTATAATTCTTCTACAAGAACTGTATAAATAGCTCTTGGTAGAGAGGCACAGATACTAGTACTCATTACTTAGCCATTTGTATGAGTTATACAAAGTCTTGATGAGTTCTGCATAATTCTTGGTCATATCTTATATCAAGTTAAGGATTAATTTTTAATTGTACTTTAATATTTTTAAAATATTTTACTAATTATTATTTATAAGTGCTCTGGATATTTCATGCTAAGGGTACAGGAAGAATCAGGGTACTTACATACCTCATTTGTTACCACCAAACAGAATTAAAAGGAAATAAAATTTTAGAAAATAATAGCTTTGACTTAGCTAGGTACTGCACAGCTACATGATGTTTTTCTAGTTTGCAAATACATGAATTCATGGCTTGATTCTTCTTTAAATAGTCATTTCTCTTTAGAAAAATCTGCAACATAATTATTTGAGAGCTGCAAGGGCAACAGTAATTATGACATTGGGTTTGTCAAATTACCCGGAATGTTCTATTAAGGCAGTGATTTGTCTGTGCTGTCATTCAACTGTTCGTGCTCTACGTTTAGCCTGTGCTGCTGCTGGAAATTGTTTTGAGTCTATTATGTTGTTGAACATCTTAAATAGCCCCTGCACTTCATAATGTTAAGAAAAACAGGTCAAATGAAAACCCTGAATGTTAAAAGTCTCCTAGAAGAAATATATTCAGATGTTCTAAACTAATTCTATAGTTCACAAGAACTCATACAAAGAAAGATATTAAACTGGAATTACAGCTAAAGGCAAATCCTTAAGGAGGATAATTTAGATTTCAAATTGAAAAGAGGACAGCCATGTTGGCTCAAAGCATAAATTTGACTTAATCTGCCAAAGTGTGGAGTCGTTATAGATTCTAACGTATCTATGCAGTATTGTGTAAAGCTATTGAGCCTTCAATTTTTGTTGAAAACTTTGCCTCCTCACTTAAAATCTGTGTCCTTTAATTTCCTCACTTTCATAACATGGATAAGATGTAGCCTTTTTCCCAGCTAATATCGAAAATGCTTTGAAATTTTCAGGTGGTAGTTGCTTAAAATAGACAAGCATGTAATACTGCATTGACGAGGTTTCTATTTACTGTGATTACGTACTGTCCAACACTAATTATGTGTTTAGGCCAGCTTATAGCAGCTGAAGGTTATACTTAGAACATTTTATAAAATACATAGTTCATATTAGTACATATTTTTCTATAATTTAGAACTGTTTTCCAGGGCACAATACGAATCATGACCCTTATGATCCTCAATGGCCACTTAAGCGATCAAGCAGCACTTCTTTATGAAATTTAGTTCTGTGTGTAAGCAACAAGGAAGATTTTAAAATGATCGCTTTATATTGTAGTCTAAATTATTCTTTAAATATTGCTTTCTCTAAAACAATGTCACTTCAGGATATTGTTTAAACTTGTGATTATATTTTTGAAATTTGTGTTTGTTTCAGACCTTTTTCCCCCCCTTTCTCTAAATGAGCAGTCTCAGTTTTGAATTATGAAAGCTATACCAAGGAGAATAGATATTCAGATAACTCTCTACAAGCCAACAAAATGTGCACAGAAGTTTAATGTATTGCATAGATCAGCAGTCAGGAATGTCATTGCTTTTACAAGATTCTTAACAAGAACAAATCATACTGCTGTATAAATATATTCTACTGAAAATATTAAATGACACTGCTTGAAGTTATAATGCCATACACAGTCTTTGCCATTTCAAAGTAAAATTGATGATATAACTGAAATTTTATTTTTAACATAGTTCTAGAACTGTTTTCTTGTTCGGATCTAGGCCCACGAAGCGATCATAAGGATCAGAGATGATAGCAGCTAGTGTTTTCCAGAGTTGTGTCTACCTCTGTCTAAATATGCTTGTGATTCCTACACCCAGAAATTTTGGATGTGGTAGTGTGAGACTTCTCTGTCAAGATCAGTGACTTGTGTATGTGTGTTTGATTTTAATGCAAGACTAGGCACAGTTAGTTAATACAGAGATGACTTTTTATATTCCTATTGGTTAATACTCAATTTTTCCAGAAACAGGATGGTTACTATTCTTTCTAGCTTAGCAGGCACATTCAACGTGCCTTGCAGGTCAAGAACTGGAAATTGCTATGATGAAGTCTGTGAGAGGGGATTGCAGAATTTGTTTTGTAGGACAATAAAGGCTAATACACTACTCAAGTAATGCTTATTTATTGTGTATGTTCAACTGCAAGGTAAAAATACTGTTGTAATAATTCTGGAGGTAGGTGTAATGCTTTTTTTTCTTTATATCAGCTGAACACTTAAGCCACCATCAAAGTCCTAGAGCATGCATGCTGAGTTGGTATGAATGAAATAATAGGCAGGTTCTGTGTATTTGTTTGGATGGAGGTAGAAATAGAATATTAGTGCTTTGTGTCATAGCATCATTGTCTGGAAAATCACATGCATTGCATTGTAGTTGGAAAAAAGCCAGCTAGCTGCCATGGATATTTTTTTATGTGGCTTCTATGTGAAGTTCGTGAATGACAGATACTGCATCTCACCCATAGATCCCTGAATTGCTGCTGTCACATTTTCGTGTTACCTACCTACAGGACAGGTGATTGTGCTCCAACACCACATCTGCTTTTCCAACTACCTGTGTCAATTCCTGGTTTTGGTGCACTGTTCTACTCACCACAATAAGAAAATGCCTTCAAAGTTGGATAAATTTTCTGTAAGCTAATATTATGCATAATTAATTCTCAGCTGTGAAGTTAACAGCTTGGTGTTTCTATCTATCTTCCATATACTTGTTGAAGAAAGATCTGTGAAGAGTTGAGTTCCTTAGGGTCCCTGTCAGGGGCTCAGCACAGGAGAACCTTGGAGACAGAGCCAGCACTTCATTACAGAGTCTATCAAATGCAGTGGCCAATACAGCTTGCTTTCAAAAGAATTACTTACCCATGCACAGGTGGTGATTCACTTCCTGACATCAATTAGATGTCTCCTCCAGAAGGAATTTTTGCAGCATCTCTGAGAAAATAGTGTGAGATATTATTTTCTGCAAGGCAAGTACTGCAGGCTGGCAATCCTAAACTTCCAGTAGATGGAATCTGATTGTGCTTCCTCTGATCTTTCCATTTAGACCACAGCCACCAAGGTGTGGAATTTCCAAGTACCTCTATTCAGAATTTTAGGTCTAGTGTTTCTTTACATTCTTATTTTAAAACATTTTCACAGACTTTTCTTTAAATTGAAAACTATGGAGTCAGGTGTTTTAAAAAAGTACTTTAAAGTGATTGAGAATCACAAGAAGATTCACAGAACCATTGGGGAAGCAAAAGACTTACAGCTATGGGAATCTGTCAGCAATGTGTTAAATTAGTAACTGTGTGTAGGCTCAATATGAGATTTAACAGGTGCCCCAGATATGTTGTGCTGACTCTCTGCATTGAAGCGAATTTTATTCTGGTAACTATGGGAAGGAAGGAGAGAAAGAGGGATTTTGCTAGCAAAGGAGCTGCTTCTGCACATTCCAAAAAGAATCAGACAAGCACAACAGCAGGCCAGCTTCGGGTGCCTTTCACTGAATCTCCTGCACTTTAAGAACCAATTAGTACATGTGGATTGAGGATGGTAGAGAATCCCATGAAACACAGCTGAGAAGGAAGCAGTTTATTAGCCTGCATCTGAAACAAAAGCAATACCTTCCTCAACATGTTTACCATGTCAGAGTCTTAGAAGCACTTTTGTATTTTGTAAACTGCAGTGACAATGAAGCCCCTAGAATGGAAAGCAGCTATGTTAGCTAAATTATGTTGCCTGTTGCTATGGGAACAGTAGCCCACAAATTTTTATGTAAGCGCTTGAGCTACAATTCTTATGGCATCTTATTCTAATAAAGAGATGTTTATACTTCACCCACCATCAAGATTTTGCTTTGTTTTAATGACAGCATTGGGCAGTAATCCCCAGGGGCAACTGCTGAAATAATACACCATTCCAAAGAAATATTTTTCATAATCATTAACTGAGCAATTTTTGAATTGCAACATAATCGGGAAGACATCAACCTTTAAATCTGATTTATATCCCCATTGCCAATGGTTTAAATACATACAGCTAAAGGAAAAAACAGTCTAACCATTGTTGCAATTAAGACTTTACCTGCCTCCTTTCAGTATCCCTTTTATATCCTTTTTTGTTTTAATTTGAGATGTAGCCAGAAATATTCAATATTAAAATTGGCTTTGGAAGTGTAGCATAAGCCCTCATGCATTTTAAAGAAAGCCTGGTTTCCTATTATATCTTATAAAGCATTTTTACTGAATCCAAACAAACATTTTTTTTTTCCCATGCAGAGAATTACCTGCATTCTCACTTTCCACACCATGCAAGATGCACCCACTGTAACTGTTCATTTCTTACTCAATAAAATGGTGTTATATTTGTCTCAAATCACAAATTAGAATTTGAAACTCATTTCCCCATAATATTATTTTATCAAATTATGTAGTTGCTAAATAGAGGATTATTTATCTGCAAGAGATCAGAAACAAGCCAAGCGAAAGATGTTTCCCCTGAAACACTGTATTCATGTTAAGCATGTGATCCAAATAAAATGGGTAAATATTATGAGAAAAAAAGCATTTTTTATGAATATGGAGATGCACTCACTAAAACATTTAAGATATAAATAGAGGAAGCATTTTCCCCTTAAAAAAGGTACTATTTATCAGTCATAACATGTAATAACCTCATTAAACAGAGTGGTTATCTTCTTTAAACTGTTCAGCTTCCATTTGCCACCATAATTTGTCATCTAGGTTCAATTGTATGGCCATCATCTCAAAGACATCCCAGAGCAAGTGCATTCCTTGGGCAAGCAAGGCATGCTCTGACAAAAGACTTGCACAGTGTTCCTCCAAGCATTTTGAGGGTCATTGCTAGGACCTTTATTACTATACCATCAGGAAAGATAAGTAGTAATAACAACTGTTTCTTTGGTCTTTATTTTCTTTGATCAAACCTTCCTTTCCTCCTTGTAGGTATAATTATCCAGCCTTTCCTGTTGTAGGACAGGGTCATCCCTTTAGGACATATCTGATCTGAACCTGATTTGTACCAGTTTAGTGAACCATATCATCCAGTGCCTGTGAATACATCTGCCATAGTGAACTGAAGTGGGGTGGGATGCGAGTCCCTCCACTACAATGTGGCCACCCAGGTAGCTGAGTGCTGGCTCACTATGCTGTGTTGCTCACACATATTTTAAGAACTAAGGCTGGCCATGCATTTTTCTCAAAAGAAAGTTATGATAAGTCACCTTATTTGTGGAAGTAGAAGAGGGATGAATTGATTTCACTGTTACAAGTAAGAGCTGTATAGTATCAGCCTACCTCAAAGCCAGTGCGATGGCTCAGACCCATTTTATTTACATGTGTTGTGGTTTAGCCTCAGCCAGCAACTCAGCCCCATGCAGCTGCTCACTTGCTGCTGGCGGTGGGATGGGGAAGAGAACTGGAAGGGTAACAGTAGGAAGAAGCATGGGTCGAAATAAATACAGCTTAGTGGGTAAAACAAAAGTTGCATGTGCAAGCAAAGCAAAACAAGGAATTCATTCACTGATTCCCACTGGCAAGCAAGTGTTCAGCCATCTCCAGGAAAGCAATGGCTTGGGAAGACAAACACCATCACTCCGAATGTCCAACCCCTTCCTTCTTCTCCCGTCCCTTCCCCCAGCTTTATATGCTGAGCATGATGCCATATGGTCTGGGATATCCCTTGGGTCAGTTGGGATCATCTGTCCTGTCTGTGTCCCCTCCGAACTCCTTGTGCATCCCTAGCCTTACTTGTTGATGGTGTGGGGTGAGAAGAAGAAAAGGCCTTGACCATGTATAAGGTCGGCTCAGCAATAACAAAAATGAACCTGTGTTATCAGCACTGTTTCCAGTACAGATCCAACCCAGAGCCCCATACAAGCTACTATAAAGGAAATTAACTCTATCCCAGCCAAAACGAGCACAGTGTGTAAACCAAACCAATGCAGGTAACCCTGAGCAACAGTCTGTACTTTCACAGAGAAATTCTGTCATTCTGACTATTGCATTTGTTTCTTCTGTGACCATCAGATAGCTGAGTTTTCCCCATTAGGGCCTACACAGAACTGTGGAGAAGTTCTTTCCCTGGTATATATTACTGTAATGCCTTTGAAATTAATTGAGTCATGACACTTTTCAGGGATTGAGAAATCATGGAATCATTAGGGTTGAAAGGGACCTCTGGAGATCATCTGGTTCACCCCCCTCACTCTCTAATACCTGTGGAACTTTCTGAAGATATATTAAAAATCTAGGTAAGAGCACCCTGATGTATTTTTGAAAGAAAAGCTTTAAAAGCCCTTCCTGTGTGATCTCATAAACAACTTTCCTTGCGTGGTAAGTTAAATAAGTTTTGTCACCAGGAACTTTTCTGCAACTGTATCTGTTTTCCAGTAATTTCTGCAGTCTTTCTGCTCCATTTGATTTTTCAGTTACCGATTGTTATCACTTAAGGTGAAGAATAAATTGCATTCTTTCAAGCAAACCCAGTTATTGTTCCAATTAAGAAAGTGGCAGGACTCCCAGGTCAGGATTTGCTTGATGCACTAACTTCTGCCAAGGTGGATTATCGCTGTGTTTGTTGATTGTTGCGCATTTTAGTGACATTAGTGAACTTCATGTTTTGAATAGATGTTGTACTATTCGCTCCTCGTAATCTCTAAAATGTTGCATGAGGTGTTCTTGTTTTACTGTGTAAGATCATAGCTTGTCTGTGTTTTCTTCACCTCTTCTGTATTTTAGTGCTTAGTTTTAAAATATTGCATGCAGTTTACATGGCCTTTTGCAAACCTCTCCTAACACAGTATGTTATGCAATAGGAAGCATGTCTGCAATAAGAATTAGGGAGGTGATGTGAATGTTTCAAGCTTTTTATGTCCTTGAACGATCTCTTTTATTTATTGAGACGAAAGTATATTTTGTAAAGAGGAGCTTTCCCAGATACCAAAATCTTGGTTGATTTGCACAATACAGCAAATTATTTTTTCTTGAAATACAGGTGTGCTAAAAGAAGAGGGGTTTTTTTATAGTTAAGTATAAAGAGTAAGTTTTTAGTCTATTTTTTTTTTCCCATCAGTGTTGGATATGCAAAGAATGCTAGATAAGGTTTGGGGTATGTTAGGACAAGATAGAGGTATAAGCTATTGCTGTCTTCAACTGTTTTCATGGTAGCCTGCATATTTAAAGTTTCTAAAAGGTAGGAAGAATTGAAGTTTTATGAATTTGTAGAGGCTTCAGACCAGCCTTGGCAAAACTTCCTTCTGGATTGTTGTGGCAACTCTTACTTTTCTCAAACCCTGACACAAAGTTCAATATCCCTAAAAATTACATTGCTGCTTTGCCTGTTTTCATTACCCAACCGTGACATAGCCGTAAGTATGAGCATGGGTGGGGGATATCATAGGGCCTCCCTTGGAGCAAGCAGGTCAGTGGATTTCCACAAGTTTGGCAGTGGAGTAGCATAGCCTGTGGCAGGGCTGTGGATGCGGGAAGCTCTCACTTCTGAGTTTGCAGATCTGGATGTGAGCAACACCACAGTCTGCTAAGTGTGTGGGTATGCAAAATGGGAGGGCAGTGGTACCTTTTGTGCCCTGGCCTCCAAGCTTTGAATTATTCAGCAATATAGGAGGCTTAGCACGCACTGAGCAGTTACTGCTCTGGATAATCTGTGGGACAGGTCTCAGGGGCATGCAGTGGCATCCCTCAGGTGGCAAATGAAAGCTGGGTTGCATAGACTCACATAGGCATTGTGGTATAAGGCTTCCCAGTGTGAATCAGTGTCCCTGCATGTACAAGTTGCCTCCTGGAAGGGTTCAGGGTAAGAAATATTCAGCACAGATACAAAAAGGTGTTGTTGGTAATTACAGTCTAGAACTGATTGTATTTGTTTTGCTTACAGTTTCACTTCTTTTTTTTTCCTAAAAGAATTTTAAGTCTTCCTATGAACTGGGTTAAAACTGATAAGGAGAAGAAACAATAAGGAGCTGGAAATGCAAAGGGCTGTGGGCAGGGGCAAGGGCTATGGGTGTTTCTTGCCAGTATGCTGCAGATTGGCATGGAAGGTTGTGCTATTAGCTGCCAGATTTGGAGCTTGCAAAAGAACTGAGTTTGGAAGAGAAAACAGCAGGGAAGAGCTCTGCTTCCAGTTAGACAATAGTCACTAGTGTGTGTCCCTCTTGTGTTAGCGTGAGTGTTCAGGGGGTTGTTTTTCTGTGTTGGACAAGAAGTTTTTCAAAAGTGGTTTAATCTTTGGCTTTTCTTCCAGAAAAAAAAAGAAAATATCAGCTGGTGTTTAATTTTCCTGGGGTTTTGTGTGCTTGTTTGTTGGGGTTTGTTGGTTTTTTTTATTATTTTCAAGGAATTTCACCATCAAGAACTTTGAGGTGGTTTACTTGTACATTAAATACCTTATTCTACATTTGAATTTATAAGGTGACATTCATTTCACCTGACTACGTATTTACATTGTAAGTGTCTATGTTAATGCTAGTTACCCCAGACTCACTTTTCAGTAAATGGAGAGAAGCAAGTACTTTCAGGATATGATTCATCTGACCTATTTGTCTGTTTTAGAATGAGATGAATAGCACCCTATTCACCTAATAGCAATTTATCTCAACATTGACTGTATATGGACTTAACACCGTTTACTATGATTTATTTAGGCAGTTGAATCTTACTCCTGTTGAGTCAAGTAAGCACACTAGAAAAGTTCAGGAAGTAGCACTTCTAAAGTACTTTAAAGTATGTTGGTATTTTGGTAGAATTCTAGTTGAGTAACATAAATCTTTTGGCAGATTTTAATGCATGATAAGTAAAATGTATTTTCCATCAGCTATTCTTCATAAGGTATTAAGTATGCAGCCAAGTCTTAATTAGATAACCGATGAACAGGGTAACTTGCACAAAATGAATTCCTATTTAGGCAAATGGAAATACTGAAGTCTAATTTCCCATGAATTGTGTTCATTTTCTGACTTTTCACCCCCCTCTTCCCAGCACTCCTTTACTGTCCCACAGGGCAGCCCATTAAGTAGCAATGCTGTTCCTATCCTGCAACTGTGTGAGCATTGCACAGCTAATACCCATGTGTCGGCCGGGCCCTTGGCTTCTGCAGGCTCTAGTGTCATGGCTGCCTTCTGCCTCAGTGGAGACTCTGTTATGCATTTCTGTATTCGTTTTCTGATGTTCACAGATTATCTCTAGGAACTCTTTTTCTCTTTTAAATCAGACCATGAGTTCAGTTAAACAGTGGGGAAGCTGCAAACTGTTAGGCAAATGGACAAACTGATTGCGTAAGTCAAATCTTCTTAACAGTCTATGCTAAAAGTACAAATAAGACATATATAAATGAGACTACCAGAATATATAGTGAAATTGTGGTTGTGGACATCTACTATCAATAATGTTGTTGAATATGCAGTAGGGTTATCCTTAAATTAGTATTTATTTGAGTGGTAAATCTTTGTAACACAGTGTCACAGGTGTACATCCACACTGTTTAAAGACAGGGTTCAGTTAGTGTTTGGACTAAATCCTTATCTGGAAAAATACAGGCTTGGCTAATTGAGAATCCAGTGTTTCAATTGTTATTATGGACTCTTGTTGCCAGTGAAGGAGGCTGGGACACACACAGTGTTGACAGTGAGCATGGGGACCACAACTGAAAGTGGACTCTCAGGAGAAATGTTGGTTCCAAGCCACATGACAGCAGCACAGGCTGGGAGTGAGCAGGGGCAGACCTTGTCTGCTGCCCACAGCAGGCACAAGGGACCTTGCCGTGAGGAACTATCTTCCACTTGGAAACACTTACTGTGTTGCTCCCACCGATCTCTGCACTGGGATTACTTAGTTCAGCTCAGCAGGACTCCTGTCCTTTGGACCCAGCTTTTACCCTGCTGTTCCATGCTTTTTGTGAACTTTGCGAAGAATAAATTTTAGCTGAGCTGATACCTGGCCCTTTCTAACACAAAACGTCTGGCACCTCCTCAAGTGGATAAATAGGCTTAACAGTGTTAAAATCAAGTCAGGTCAGCTTAAGGTGGCTGAGGCTTGCTCCTGCACTGTAATTCATGTTTCTTTTGTATCTCTATACTGTTAGTCATGCATGAATTCATTCTGCTGAGGCTCCGAGCTGGTCATTTGTGAGCAAGTTTCAAGCCAAAAATCCATGTGGCCATAATTAGTGTGATACAGTATGGAGCTAATAAGGCCCTGCTGGGAACTGAGTTGAAGCCCGGTGCTGTGCTAAAGACAACTTGCACGGCTATTGCATAGAACTTGGCTCAGACATAACCATCAGAGACTGCATTTTTGCAACAAGCTATATACAAGACCCTCAATCCTGAAAATCTTATGTTGTATTTTACCTGCAGTTTCATGAAGGAAGAGCTGACCGAGACATTGGGCTAACTAATAAGCCTTGCAGAAGCACAGGATTCAGAAAACACCATTAAGGCTGATGATAATTGTGAACAGCACCTCTTCAAATATGATCTTTCAGATGGACTAGAGTGCCACTTAAAATGCACTTTTAAAAAGCGGGCTCTGTATCCAGCTGCCTGAGAGAAGTCTCACGAGTACTTCTAAAGCTCTACTCATGATGCTGTGCTTTTCAGGCCTTTTTTTTTTTTTTTTTGCTGATACTGGCTTAAAAGGTCAGAGAGTTCATGTAACATTCATTACTTTGACCTAGCAGCATCAGGCATCTGTAGCAGTTAACTCTGCGCCTATTATTATCTAAACCCTTGGAGTGAGGGCTAAAAGCCTCAAAGCCCTGAGCTTTGAGTTTTCTCATGTTCCAACAAAAAGATTTTGCTATTGAAAATGACACAAACTATACCTCAAGTGTATCAATAAGGCCATAACGTGGGGTGGGAATAGAAGAACTAGAACTGACTGCCAGCTTTAATTCTTACACAACTAGAATACACAAGTGCATATTAGAAACGCAGGATTTGGGAATTAGGGTGGTTCTTTTTTATTATTTAATTTATTTATGGAATAATATCTGTCCCTAAGGCTTAGTGAAGTGCTTCTAATCAGTAAGGCATCCGGCTGAATAAGAACTCACATTAGACATTTTACTTTTATTTGTCTCCATAGAAACTGAATGTTCAAATGTGTTAAGTTATTTTTGTCTTTGGAGTCTTTATATGCCTCGGTATCTGGATATGTGCTCTGGGGAAAAGCTGTGATCTCAATTGAATTGTGTTGCCTTATGTACCATCACCAGGTGAATGAGACGTTTTGGAATGACTGATGTCACAAAATAAACTCTGGAAAGAGAAATTCAGAACTCTGTATTGCAAATAAACTAACCCTAACATTCCACCAAATTCCAAAATCTGTACAGTGAAATATATCCTATTCAGAATATCCAGAGCCAGCATTTTGTCATTGTTGTGCCTTTGAAGTCTAGTTGAAACTGGGAAGGCCATTGAAAGATGGCTGTCAATGTGTCTGTGTGAAATTTAATCTCATTTGGTATTTTGTTTCTCATCAGAGACATTATGATTCCTCAGAATCAAGGAAAAAGACCATTGCAGCTGAATTAAATCTCACTTTATTTGGCTTTTTAATATAGAGTTTTGTTAAAGAAAAACTATTGTCCAGATTAGGAGAGCTCAGATAATGAAGAGCTTCAGAGAATGGCTCAGTGGTAGAGAGCTTCAGTAGCAGCACTTCAGAGAATGACTGCTTTCAATCCTATGACTTAGGACAAAAGCTGGTAGTTGTTTCTATTGGGTTTATTTGGATACAGGTAATGTCAGTAATTCAAATGCTGGATGGTGTTACTGTACTGAATTAGTAGATACTGGTATTAAAGTTTCGTCACTTCCTAGTCAGTAACAAGACTTACCTTCTTTTAAAATAAAAATATTTTTATTGCATGGAGGACAATGAGAATGACTGATGATAAAACAGCAACTATAAACAAAAAATGGAGGCGATATGAAGCCACATTCATTGTGTCATATAATAGCTTACATTCATTTGTTGTTTGCTGTTGCAAGTCAGAGAGAAAAGGAGGCAAAGGGAAGCCATAGGAAGTGCAGGAAAGATGACACCTGGAACATAGTGACAGACAGAAAGAATACCATGCAGAGCCAGAAAACTGTCAACATACACCAGAGAACAAGCTCGATATTTATACAGATGCTGTGACATGAACACAAGCACATATTATGTCTCCATAGCAAAGAACTTTGCTGCCTCCAAGCTACTGCACAGTAAAGTCTCTAATTTCTTGTCAAAGGCTTCAAGTTAACTAAAGCGCAGGCACACCTTTAGCCTGCAAGTGATAAAAATCCATGGGGTGCTAAAAAGCAGTTTTAAGGAAAGCACAGTAAGCAGAGTTTCATGGAGAGGTATACTGGAAAACAGGTCAGATAGCAGTACAGTACTTTTATGTTCCAGATAGCTGTGTACATTCAGAGATCTGCCCATTAATTGCATGATACTGTCAAAAAAATGCCATGTTTTATGGACTAAATCCAATTCTACAAGTTTATATTTTCTTAGGGTACACAAAGTCATTTTTTTAAGATAAGTAAATTTGTGTTATCAAATGAACAGAAGGCAATCTATTTATTAAACATACTGAGCAAAGAGCATATGCTATGAATGGCATGCTATCTCTATGCAAGGGTAGTCACTAAATCATATAAACCAGATGCTAGCAACTATCTTGTTAGCTAGAAAATATCTGGCTTCTGAGCAAGCTGTACTTTCATTATTCCAGTGCCAAACTTGCAGAATTATTTCTTGCTTTAAGAATGACAAATATGCCATCTTATTTTTCTGAAGTGAAAATTGAACCAGATACAATGCTGTGAAGGAATACTCAAGTATGAGAACTCTATTCACTCATAAAAGATGGAGAAAGGTTGATGTATTATGCAACAGAGCTAATACTTTTGTAATCTTCAGTACAAATGTGCAGTATTCCAAATTTGTATGAGCCACTTGTTAAAACCTAGGATCACAAAAAAAAAAACCACCCCAAAAAAACCCAACTAAATACCAATTATAAGGCGCCTCTGCAGAACATCTGGCCCATGTCCCACTCATAGCAATGCCAACCTGGAGTTGCTCAGGGCCTTGTATAGTCAAGTTCTGAACATCTCCAAGCATGGATATATCTGCAGCCTTACAAGAAGACTTGCTCCAATGTTTGACAGCCCTCAAGGGGGCCCTGTAATTCACGTTCAACTTGATATCCACCAGGAACCCCAAGTCCTTTTTTTGCAAAGCTGACTTGTAATCAATTGGCCACCAACCTCAGCTGTGGCAAGAGGTTATTACATGCCAGGGGCGGGTCTTGAGTTTATTACCTTCGTTTTTCTCTAGCCTGTCGGGTCCTTCTAAATAGCAGTGCTAATCACCAGCATACTGACCTTTCCCCCTAAACTGATACTGTTGCTGATGGGGGACTCTGTCCATTCGTCCAGACATGAATGAAGGTGTTAAGTAGTACTGACCCCAGTTTTCACCTCTGGAAATGCCACTTGTACCCAGTCACCAGCTGAACTTTTTATTAGTGATCACAACACTGCAAATCCAGCTGTCCAGCTGATCTTCCATTTCCCTTAAGAACGGATAGTCCACCTATCCAAACCCATGGCTCTGGATGTATGAATAGGGGTTAATTATACTAATAATACATGTAGTATTTATTAATATTAATGCACTGCATTTGTGTTGTTCCCACTGAAAACGGTATGCTTCCAGTATGTGATTAGTATTTAGTCAGTATGCTAAGATGTTTCTGGCTATGCAGCTGTTTCCACTTCAATTCAAAGTGTCTTTAGAATTGGGTGTTTCAAATACAGATATTATCTTATTCTTCAGTTGAGTACTGTTCCAGATGGACTCATAAGTGAGTATTTCTGAAAACAATATTATATGGCTAAATTCCTATAGGCCTGATCCCAATAATACTGAAATCAATGAAAATAGGCCCATCAAGTTATTAAATGAGACTCGGTGAACTCCCAAGGTGACATTAAACAGATGTAGTTACATTACTGAGGCACTGGTAAAAACAACAGCAGAGTATAAAGGAAACGTCTTAAGTACAATAGTGTTTAAACTACTTAAACTTTAGTTTAAAACCTAACCTGTAGCATTTTATTAAATTTGCAAGATTTCACTACAAATATTCATGATACTAGTCATCATATTGAGAATCCAGACGGGAGTGAGGCAGTAATGCTTTAGGCCAGGATCCTAAGCAAGATAGTCAAAAGGATTTTGGAAATGCATGGGGTATATAAAATATGCTTTATAAAATGTATCACGGTAGATTTGGGTCCTTGTCCTGCAATATTGTCCCATTTCTTAGTGCAGACGGAGTAGATGCTGAATTAGTATTGAGACATTATAGTGAAAACCACTAAAGAAATACAAATATTTTCACACAAAGATAAGCTCTGGTGCTTTCAGAAATACTCAAGAACAACAGTTTTGCTACCTTACCTGTTTTGGGGAATGATTTTTCCCTTTCTGATCAAATTGGAAACTTGCTTATTTCAGCAAATTTCAGTCCTGTAGAATAATCTCAATCATAAAGAAGCTACAAAAACACTGTTATTTGCATTTTTTAAATTGTATGCTCATAATCTTTCACCTAGAAATCTGAATCTTTTCAAGTAATACAGGATTAGGGATGGTTCTGGAAGTTTTGAAACACATATCAGCACTTACCCTTATGTGTTAAGGCCAGTATAGTTCTGCTCCTAAACCCTGTTTTGGAGATCAATTTATATGTATTCTTCTAGGGTTAACATTCAGATTTCAGAAAAGATTTCCTAGGTGGAATCACCCTAAAATACACATAAACCCGAAACAGAAGCTAAGAATGGAATGACTTGTTTAAAAAAAATAATAATAAAAAAGTAAAAGCATTTTAAAGGGCCCTGCAACTGAAATTATTCTGCTCCCTTTTTGTAAAACAGATGCACATTATCTAAAATAAAAGTACCTCAAAGTTTTTCACCAGTCTTTCAAAAAGCCTTTCATTTACAATGAGACTCTTAGTGCACTTTGTACAGGAAGGTGAAGCTCCCAAACAAAAAGTCAAAAGAGTAATTTCTCTGAAAAAGCATTTGTAATAATTTGAGCTGAATCCTTGATTCATTTGGTCAACTCCATCCAGCTTTCTGCACCAGAAAGGAAGCTGAATAACTCAGACCTGTTTTGTCTTATTCTTACTTGCAGAGTACATGTTTGTTCACTTTGATATTATTATCCAAAAGCATCATAATCACACATAGAAAGATCAGATCAATAATATAATCTACTTTATTTCTGGTATTACCTTGATTTTTCCAAAGTTGCAGTAGTTCTTCCTTCATTGTTTGAAATTGTTCCCACTAAGAAGCGCTGTCACAGCTGAGGGATGATGGAAGGTACTGCTTTCTTCGAGAAATTCTGCATTAAATGTAGGTCATTGTAACTGCACTGAATTGAGGGAATTTAGGATCATATGCACACAGCAGTTTGGCTAACAGGACTGTCATGAAGTGCTGATGAGGTCACTACATGGTCATGAGAAAGAGCTGCCTCTCTCATTCCTCCCTGCTGCCAGTCAGGAAAGGCAAGCTGAATAACACTAATACAAAACACCCAAGCAATATCATCAGTACGATTACCTGCCCAACATTGCCAGTTTTGCTGTGTGAGAGTTATCACAGTTATTCCTTTGTGTGTGTGTGTTTTTTTTTTTTTAACAGAAATAGCATTTGTGTTTCTGCTAATAGTACCTGTTTAGATTGTAGTAGCTCCATGTGACTCTGATAGAGTACCATTCCTCATATTCACTGGCGGAAGAAGTGGGGGGGTGGAGAAATCACATAATTTGTAGTCTAATGACTGCTGTATATTGAGATAGGCCAAATTTGGAAATTTCTGTATCATGAACATGAAATATATACCTTTCACGTCCGTTGGCTTTTCAGCTGTACAAAGGTACATTAAAAAATTACACTGCACATGAATCTTTTATGGTATTGATTAGACTTTTATGTTCAAGTGACATCTCTGTAAGTCTATTATCTTGATATTAGATTAAAGCTATTTGTATTGCTAAGGTAGCGGGAAATGTATCCTTACACAGCTTTTGAATCTCTTATTCATGAGATGTCAGTTACTTTGACCACTTCAGTAGAGAAAGAAATGTAACATTTGTGTTTTGTAGTTCTTAATATGCTTTATAGATGCATTATTAATAATAGGATAGGAAAAAGTGAAGGTATTTGTTTTAGCAAGTGCATTTCTTTGCTTTAGTCTGTCACTATTACTTTAATCTTTTTAGATTTGAAGTCTGAACGCAAACTGAAGATCTGTTATTAAAATCCTGACAGGTCGTGCAAGATCTGATCCTGGATTATGAACATCTCTTAAAACCTGAAATGCTGCAATTGCACAGAATTAAATGGGAAATCATATACAGAGAGTGAAATGAAAGATTTTGTAGAAACATGTTCTTTAGTTTGAATCTCAACAGTGTCTCATGGTTCTTCATTTTTGTGCTTCAAGTTGGAACAAAACCCACGTTTGTTCTGAATTTTTTATATTTTCTTCATGTTACGCTTTGGATTTCAGCTGTCTCTCCAGCGCTGACAGAAGTTCCTCACTACCTGGGGAAACAGTTTAGTGTAGAATGTCTTTGGGTAGGGTGCAGGAATAAGATCTGTTTGTGTATGTTTATTAAGACCAATGTGCTGGTTTTCCATTTACTTCAGTGAAAGAGAATTTACTGTTTTGTGCAGCACGTATAGTGTGGTCCTGATCCCAAGGTAAAAAATAATTTTCAATAACCTGTTTTTTTATTTTTGCTGAATCCAAAAGACAGATAGAATTTTTCCCCCTTTTCTAGCCTTTTTGTACCATCTTCAGGGAGAATTGCTTCTGCAGTGTGGGGAAGAGTAAGAGTAAGTATAAAAATACAAGGAGAAAATAAGTATTGTGTGAAATCTAGGTAGTTTTCCTGATTGCAGTAGCTGTCATAAAGTTACAAGACCTCTTTTCTAAGGTTTCCGTTCTTGTACTTTTACTTCTTTGAAATAAATCCTACGAAATCATATGTAAAATACAGTTTAAAAAAAATAATAAAAAAAAATCTCAGGATGAACCCAAATCTGGGGACATGCCAGCATCAAGACCTTTGTCTCTCCACCTTTTAACTAGCTACATTAAATACTTAACATTTTCTGGTTTGGGCTGACAGCTAGCTTTTAATCAACCATGTCAATTTGTTCCTGTCTTTCCATTTCCCCACCAATTTCTGATGTGACATCTTATCAAATGCCCAGATGAAATACTGACAGACTGCTTTCATCACCTTTCTATCATCTATTTTGTTGGTCACACTTTCAAAGAACTCACTTGGCTTTGTTTGGCAAATAAATATTAGTGAGCGTGGGATTTTGTTTTTTCTGTCCTTCATCCCCTAAGAAGTAGACAGTGTCTTTCTTAATGATTGATATGAGTGTTTTGCCTGGAGGATAGGTTGGTCTAAGGAATTGCATTTTTTGTTCCTTTTCCTTTCTTGAACAGTGACTAGTGTATGTAACTCTTTTCAAGTTGCTAGTCTGGAACAGCACAAACTTCACTGAGGCAGCCTACTTCTGAAGGCCCAGGTGGAAGCCACTCTGGTGTCAGGGAGTAGGGGGGAAAAACCCAAGCCAACTTAAAAAAAATAAATGTGTTCAAGTTTACTGATATCCTTTTAAGCTGAATTGTCACCTGCTCTAAGCAACTTGTACAGGGAAAGCCTAGAATCCTCCTGTTTGCAGTTTCAACCAGTTAACTGTGTTTTACAGCTGGTTGCACACTGCTGGGCGTTGTAAGCATAGCATAGAGAAATCAAATGTTAGGCTCTGTTTCTGAAAGTTTAAAGTAACTGATGAAAACTGAAGGTAAGGCTGTTTCATGGGGTGGTGGTTTTCACTGCCAATATCCTGCAAGCCGTGAAAGGTAGGGGCAGACTCTCAAACTTGGCAGGGGATCACACAGCTCTGCTCCACAGGTGATAGGTGCTGCCTTCCAATTCTCCATGCCTACCTCCAGAGCAGGAGGTGATCAGGGAATGGCACACGTTGAAGCATTCAGAGCAGGAACGGAAATAGCATGTGATGCTGCCAACCAGCTCCCAGCTGCTGAGCACTAGGATTTCTGCCTGATACATGAATAGGCTTTCTGCTCCTCCCTATGCTGTCAGTGTGTGGTATCACGAGTGTCTCTAAAATAAAAATCCTAGAGGAAGTTCAAAAAAAATCAGCTGCCTGCCATGTGATTTTTAGGTGGTGGTGGTAGAGCTCGGGAAGGATTCAGAAGTCTACTTCTCCAGCCATAACTTTTCAAAGCATTTACCACATTATGATGAAAGGAATTTTCTGACCAGCCAAGCTACCAGTAAAGAGCAGAAGATGCTGGATAATTTCCTGATCTCTCTTTGCAGCTGGTTCTACTTATCCCCATGTTTAAGGCTGCCTGAATCTCATATCTCATACCTATGCATAAATAAGTTTCTTTCCTTTCACAGTCTCCAATAGGGTTACAACTGACATTTTATTGACTTTTTTCAGGGACTTTTCTCTGTCCTAAAAGTCTCCCATGCAAATTTCTGGAAAGGTCGATGTTAACTTTTCTAGTGTTGAATTATTGGCCTACTGTTCCACACAAGGACAACAGGACATATGACCTACTTAAGTAAGGATCAATGAAGACTTGATATTACTTTGACATAATGCAAATATATACATTTTGCTAATGAAACGTATTACTTCAAAATTGATTCTATAATACAGTTTGTGTGGATCATTAAATAACGCTCATAGCACAGAGTCTCCAGAGCCATTCTATTAACTTCCATCCCTTTATAACTAAGAAAAGCATATTTTTCAATTATTTAATCCTTTGATTATCTCTGTATTTCATCTTGTAGAGAAGGGCAAAATTTAGTATCATTCCTTAGATTTGAATTTAAATACAGGTATGAGCTGGCTTAATTAATCATCAGTGCGTATGATTAAACAGTATAATATGTACCAAACCAATTAAAAGATAGCTAGCACTGTCAAAGCAACTTGGCCATATATAATGGCTGGAAGATAAGAATAAAGACATAGTGCTTGGCCTACAGAGCTTCTATGGCTGTTTTGTGTGCCTGTTTTCCCAGCAGCAGGGAATGCACAAAGCAGAGGATTAAGGTACAATAGTTGAGTGAACCAAACAACAGAAGCAAAGTTTTAACATCTCTACTTACACCCAGTATAATATATTCCTGTAAATGTTTTTATTTAACTTATTTTTATGAAGGAATATATCTATAGAAAAGCTCTATGTTTTCCTATATGACAGTGCAAATTATAATATCCATATATTTAATGACAGTGGTACAAGTAAAGATTCATTTTAAAACTGTGGGGTTTAGCTTCCAACAATTATCCTATTAAAAGCTTAAAAAACCTGGGGGGGATGGGCTGAAAGATGGACAAAGAGATTCATTATCCCATACATGTCCTTTTTAATGAACAATTGCACATTGCTTTGGTGTCATTAGATTTAGCGAGTCTGAAAAGAAAGTGATTTTCACATATTTATACGTTTCTCCTTTGTCACTTTAGTATGACAAATATAAGGATAAAATTTAGTAGCATTTTTCATTGCAAATTAACTGTAAATGTTGCTCTGCAAATTCTGTCCTTTCATAGAGGCAGGAAGGAGTCTGTGTGATTCTAGCTGCTATATAAATAAATAAAACCAGGATTAAAAGACCATGCTCCACTCACTCCCGAAAGCCTTATTGTAATTGCATATTTAACAGCACTGACATGAGGTGGTTTTGTATCAGGTAGAAAAAAAATGTGATTTAATTGAGGTATGTGTTAGTTAATTCTGCTTCAGCAGACATTTCAGACATGAGTCCCCAGGGAAATCCAATCCCCAGAAAAGAAATAGAATCAGCTGCAGATGAGGCTCAGCTTTTTATTGTGCTTTTTAAAGGACAGGCTGTGCTTAAACACAGCCCCAGGTTCATGGTATCCAGTGTACTTGCAAGTCACACAGATTTTGCGTGCTGCAGCACACTGCCATTCAGAAATAAGTAAAATAAATAAAGAGCAAACTCAAGCTTCTCTCCATGGCAACCACTGCATTGTTTGAGCCTTGTGCCACTTCCCCAACAACTGCACATAGGAAAATAAGCCAGCACAGGGAAAAATAACAGGGAGAGGTTTATAAAATCTGCCCAGGCTGTCAGGAGTGGACTTTGTGTGGGCTTTTAAGGATTGTGTGTTTTAACTTTGTTTCAGTGTATTCTGCAGTATCTAGTTTGTCCTCACTGTAGCCTAGGAGGAAGGAGATGGGTGCCTAATGGGAGGACTAAAGCCTGGATGATGCATACCCTTCTTCCCCTCTTCCCTTCTTCCCCTCCTTCTGCCTTAGGAGACAGCCTTGCCCAGCTGCAGGTGTCATGGGCAGGAAGGCAGGAGAGAGGGCAGGCTGCCCCTGGGCCTTTCCAGAGCAGTCAGCGCCAGGTTACTGCAGGCAGTTCTTCACAAACACATAGGTGCCAAGCTAAAACGACCAAGTAATAATAAAGCAGGCTGTTGCCAACAAGTAGCATGAATCCCTGAATTGCCTTCAGCCCTGCAAAAGTTGTCAGTTGTACCTCCTTAACCTCGTTCGCTGAATCCATTTTAGTAAGGAAAAAGGGCCATAGTAAGGCTTCATCTCAGCCCAAATGTGCTAACATTTGAATCCTGGGGAGGAAATGAGAACAATATTTACATGCCCACTCTCCAATCCTCTTTACAAGTTTTCAGATAAAAATATTAGTAACAGGTAGACATCATGGTGGAATAAATGTGGTCTGTGCTCTTTTACAGTTTTACGCTTTGAGCAGACATTTAAGCACGGCTGACAGCATAAGCTGCTGTGAGGATCAGGTTGGCAGTCCTCTAGCAGCATCTTTGTCTTACTGCACATATGTGATCCTTAGTGTTTCTGATATTTTTCCTGCTTAATAAAGTTCATAAAGAGTTTAAATATGGTGGTGCTTCCTGCAGCAGTAGAGAACAAATTTCGTGATCTGCAACTGCCCCATATGAAGGCCCTCCACGTCTGTTTCTCTGCTAAAGCATTCTACATACTTTGGTACTTAGTACCATGTGAGAGACAGAAACTCTGTATGCAGACTTTATAAGTATACACTAAGCAAGTATACATATGTGGATAAAGTGTGCACTTTGCAGCTGTATATATATGCAGTCTTCCTTAGCCCATCCCCAAACCTGATCATAAAAAGATTTTCAGAATTGCTTTAAATCCATTTTATGTTATATATATAATGTTAAGCTTATTTCGTAGTAGACAAACATTTTGCTACACTTTGCAAATGTGCTACACAGAGAATTGCTAACTTAGCAGCACTGTGGCAACCAGCAGCCAGTGCTGAATCAGGAGATAGGTGGCTATTTGAAGAATTAATGCAGGGATGAGAGGAAAAAAACCAACTTTCTGTTTTGTGGTTAGGGATGAATTGACTCTAAATGTCTTTGCAGTATACTTTCTTATCAGATCAACAGGTCAATTTGCCAGGCAAATGTTCTAGTCACTGAATTAGAGACACACACTCTTCATGGGTCACTGGATACTTAATTATTTAAACAAGATGGAACAGCTCCAGCTGGAGAGAAAATAACATTAGCCTGGTGGTTAGAGTACTCAGCTGTCACTGAGAGATCAAGTCCCTGCATCAAAACAAGCAGCATATAGGCACCAAGCAGGGCATCTGACTATTTATTTGCCTTTTGACTGTTCTTTAATAGCAGTGTTTACATCTCATCTTCCTCAAGAAAATCTCTGAATCCTTGTTTTTGATTCAATGAAGAAAAAAAATGAGATCCAAGCCTCTTTTAAAAGTATTATTTATGAGGAAGAGGTTGGCTAGCAAGACTTCCAAAAGACTGCTCAGAAGCAATTTTGGGTCATCTTTTTTTTTTCTACTGCATACACAAAATCTGGTGAATTTAGTAAATTGAATTTCTTAAGGCAGTGTAAATATGTGTATATAAGATTGGGAGAATAGGAGGAGAAAAGGAAAGGAAAAAAAGATGTCATGAGGAGAGTAGTCAGAAACACCACTTTATTGATGCCATTTTCCAGAAGCTGCTTTGGAATTTATTTTTTAATTTTTTTTTTTATTTATTTTAAAGGAGCATCTGCATAGCTGCAGATCCTCTAAAGCTTGTTTCCTACTCACAAATGTTTAACAGATTTGCTCTTCTACGATGCCTTGCGTGGGAGATGCTCTCTGCTAGGTGATCTGACTCACTTGGAGTCAGTCAAGGTCTTTTCTTTCTTTGTGGGACTCCTGCAGATGAAGTGTTAGCCTGCTTGGAAAAGCAGAGGAAACAGCTCAAGTCAGTACTTGAATGTCTTCCCATTACCAGTGAGGGTTATCCAAACATGTGTCTTCATAATTTCGGGTTTATGGTACCTTTCTACGTGTAATGAGGTATGTATGTCACTCTTAACACAGACATTTTAGAAAGCTGTGTTATTTCAGGCTAATTTAGGTATATTTTACAGCTGGCTGTGACAGCTCTGTGCTATAGCATAATTCTTGAAAGTTTTTCAAAGGTAGTTTCTTGGGGGGAACAGAATCGGGGTGGAGCTTTAGGGATGTGTGCAATAGCAGGCTGAAGGTGCAGAAACTTCTCTTTGGTTAGTGTAAGTACCACATGCAACCCGCTGACTTCAGCAAGAGCAGTATTTTCATGTCTGAAGGTGGATTTGAGCCTTCATGACAGATTATATATGTCTTACCCTCATATGGTTCCTGGAAATGGCTGTAATAAGTGTTTTACAGAGTTGTGTGCAAAAGCTCAAAATCACTTCAAAGGATAGTTACCCTTTGAAGTAGTCAGCCAAGACTAATTACCTTATCAAAATTTGAAGTGACATACTGAAGTAGTCATTTGGATGCTGTATCCAGATAATAAATGTTCAGAATGAGCCTTACTTTGTATGTCTGCACTATTGTAATGCCTCTGCCAATCACATACGCATCCTAAGCCATCTTTAAACTAGTTTATTGAGTAGTGGTTGCAGAGCAGTCAGTGTAGACTACAGCTTTGTGTGGTTTACACAGTGCACTTGTTTATTTGTACCCTGAGCTCAATGTTTTGTGGCTGCAGCAAAACATCTGGAAACACCAGCTTGGAGGAGCCATTGCTGACTACAATATGTTCAGAAACCTTTTGTGAAGCTGGGGGAGCCACTTGCAGGTTCTGGGTCTAAAGGATTATTTTCTCGATAGATACAAGTTTGCCCAGTCCTACTCCAGGGCAAATGAAAGTTATTTAAATGTGGCTAATGACACGATGACCCACAGCTAATATACCCTTCTTTGCAGCAGGCTTATTAACTGAGAGTCATCACTGTGCTAATTGCTTTTCATATTACAAACATAAGCTATGCAGGATGGACAAGCAAACACATGTTGGCTTATAAATAACTATTCAGAAATATAATGAGCCAAATTGTTGTGGTGGAAATGCAAGTGAGGCGGGCACTTCTTGAGCCCAACTGTCTCCACTGATTTTCCTATAAAAGCCTGAATACTGTGTGCTTCAGATGGAATGTGAAAGGGATTTGGGATACTGAATTACCTTAACTGAGTTTCCCCCTGCTGCTTTTTCATCTCAATGGAAAGCATCCCAAATCTCAGGTTTTAACTTGGCATAAAAGAGCAAGAGTAAATCCTTTTGTGTGATTTGTCTGTTGAAACACAGAAACAACTAGAGACTGTTTATTAGTCTATGAAGAGCAACTGGTTCATTGCTTCTGTCTTTAACAGTTCTTTTGTGCTCATAGCTTATCTGAATAATACATTAACCAGGGATTCAGGAGACCTAGTTATTAAAACTAAAGTAGCCTGTGGCAAGATTTCTGGCAAAAGAAAAAAACAACCCTTACATTACTGTTTCCCAACTCATAAATTGTGGATAATGATGCTGACTATTCCATCATGAAATCTGAAATGTACTGATGAAGAGAGAGATACATATTAGAGAGAGAGATTTTTATAATCATTATTTATTTCTTGGTTCACTGAACAATAATTATTGAGTAATATCTAGTGTGTTTACATATTAAGATAGGAAATTTTATAGATATCTTGAGAGGGGTGCTTAGTAAAGAACATTACAAATAGAGTTTGAGGGAGTAGATTAAATAAGTAAAAAAAAAAATGCCTAACTTCTGTCTCCTGAGGGGGCTTAGGTGCTTCCTACTCACTACCTAGTACAGCATGTTCCAGATGAACAAAATTAGTGGTAAGATATTTGGTTCTGAGGGAACATTAGAGATAGTAACACAGTGTGGATCTGAGAGCAAAATCTTAGGACTCTTACTTAGAAAATAGATCCTGCTTAGGTAGGTAAGCATCATCTATATTGTATTATATATGTGGGTAGTCAGACTAGATTTGAGAATATAGATATCCTTGTAACCCTAGCTCTAAAAGTGAGTGCTTTAAGTCAGAAATAGGAAGTCTTTGTCAAAGTGATTGCATAAATTCTGGTATCGCACATCTACACCAGAACAAAGATATGAGCCTTATTTTGTATTTGAACATCATCGATTATAAGCAAGCATTGGTTTCACAAGAGTAATACAAGTGTATGTGGTTGTGCACAGAGATGAAGCAGATAGTAATTAATGCCTGTAGAAAAAGAAACTATCACACAGAAAGTTTTTGAGACCCTTTTCATCTCCGTGGCTTTCAATCTTATATTTCTAGAGAAGAAAAGGCAAGAAGAAAAGCCAAAAGAAAGAATTAGAGGATGCATTTTGGAACAGTATGTAATTTAGTACAGATTGACTTAATCTCCATGTTAATGTTTATCACAAGTTAAAACGTTAGTTTTTGGTGAAGAATAAAATGAAAAATCTAATAAATGAAGGTTGGGAAGGTAGAAGGAGAACGTGATTTCTTCAGCAATAGTTTAGTAACAGCTGTAGCACAGCTGAGTTCTTACAAGTGTAGTGGGAAAAAGCTACTCCATTAATGGCAGAGTATTTATCTCATGTTGTTCTCCAGGCTCTGAATATTATCTAAGTGCTTTGTGCCAAACAGAATAAAATGGCCAGGATTTTCATTACAGAAAATGTAAATTGCTGAAGGCAAATACATTATGAGGGAAACTGTCAATGTGATAATCGTGCACTCCCTGTCATTAAATTACATAAAATATATGTATTTATGAATATGCTAACCTTCTAGACCATTTACCTGGTAGACTAACTGGAAAAGTGCACTGGGAATATGTTATTCTTTCTGTCTTTTTTTTTTGTTTTGTTTTTATTGCTACATAGCCTGTAGAGATGACACATGACAATATGTCTGAAAAGTGTTATAAATTGGTTAGGATGCCAGTCTTTGCCTAGTCACAGTCAGACATGTAATAATATAATTTTAAGAATCACAAAATAATTTGCACAATAAATTAGCTTGCAATTAAAGGGAAGTGAAAATTTTCTCTATTCAGTCAGTGTAACCAACTTAACAAAGTGGGGGCCTTTGCTAAAAACGTGACTCTGTTGACTGTATTAGATAAATCTTTGATTATATGGCAGCTCAGATGCCTAGCACACATGTGGACACCT
This sequence comes from Neopsephotus bourkii, assembly GCF_033783945.1. NCBI lineage: Eukaryota > Metazoa > Chordata > Aves > Psittaciformes > Psittacidae > Neopsephotus > Neopsephotus bourkii. Next base: position 395,671 of record NW_026901402.1, on the reverse strand, counting down.
TAATTGTGTAGTTAGTAAAGAATTAAATCTCACACATAATATCTTGCAAAAGAACAATAAGATATAGCCAGGTGTTCAGAAGTTTTATGTCTTCATATTAACTGGTCAGATGGCTGTAAGAGACCTTTGCTGCCCTTAACATTCTAGCATGGGGCAGATATTGTAGCTATATCTATGTTACTAAACACAACACACCCAGGAATGGTGCTGGGCACTGAAACCATCTGGCGTTGTCTGACTTACCTTTTGTAAGCCTGTCAACCTCCAAAACTTGCCTGTGCACACAGGTGCTTGCATGGTATTGGGAATGGCAGAGATCTGCTCAGCTCCCTGTAAGGTTCTGATCCCACAGCACTATTGGAAATGCTTTAGGACTTTGGGGTGGTTTTTTTTTGCTAGACGACACAGGCAAAATATATGAAAACACATGTTGCAGACCATTCCAACGATTTGTCCATGGATCTGACTACACACCAGAGAGTAGGAATGTTCCTGGGCATTGTTTAATTTATTAGTGTTCTTAGAGTTTATAGATAGCACTTCTCACCTGTACAACTTGTAGGCTTTTCCTCTGAATTCAGCATGATGCAGCTGGACTGGAAGGGTGTGATGGTGCTGTGATTAAATGTAACAATGTGGTTACAGATGAAAAAAAAAACAACACAAACACTGATCCCCAAAAATCAAGAAATAAGGTTCGTTTTGCTTTGTGTCCACCTTCCTGTAGCTTATGATGGTAACTCAGTACTGGCACACTGCTGTAGAATTTCTCAGGGTTTTCTAGTTATGCACACAGAACACTGGCATGGGAAGGTAAATGGTGCCATGGAAACAGAATTTACATATTGCCTTGAGCAGGATGGTACTGAAGTGTAGGACTAACAAAAGCATATATAATAATTATGTCAAATATAGTCTAATGTGAATGATTCTTACATGGGAATAGAAACTAACTCAATAAATTTAGGTTTGCCTATTTTCCACCCCCACTCCCTGAAGATCTATCTCACAGGACAGAGAAATATGAGATTATCATTCTACAACACCATGCATACTGACTTTTAGCAGTAAGATGGGGTTTTTGTACTGTATTTGAATACATTCTCAAGTCAGATTTCTTCCGATTGTTTTGCTGTAGGAATAATATAGTTAGCTTTAAGTGTGCTGAAAATCTCTCCCATCATTGACTTCAGTACAAACTGAAATTGTGATAGCAGCTAAAGGAAAAAATTAAACTCAAATGATCACATGCAGATAGCCTAGTCAAAGGAAGCCCACTAGCTTTTGTAGTAAAATATGGATTAGGTGAATGGAAACATTTTATTCTCATACTTGTGTTACCAATTTTGCTTGTATTACTTCAATTTAAACAAAAAACAGATTTTCCCTTATTTCATTCTTTTGTTTGTTTTGCAAATGACTTTTTTCTCCAAGTGTTGCAAAAGTGTTGCAGCTACCAACAGATTTCTGTCTGCATGCTTTATCTAGTCTTTACATTGCAATGTCTTCATTACTGCAGCATCTCTTCCCGTATACTTGAAATTATCCATCTAGCTATTCAGATCTATAAATAGCATCATATGGGTGAAATATAATTCTGTATCCAAAATATTTAACAGGATTTAAGTTTTTGTCCCTATTAGTTTTGAACGAGCTGTCTCAATATGATAGGATGTCTGGAATGTGTGGTTTAGTATGTAGGGCACGAAAAAGAAAACAGTTCATAACTAATAGTGGTTTTCTATTATATTTTATAACCATCATATTTGCAATCATTGTATTTATGAGCCTGCAAGCTGGAGAAGGGCAGGCAGAGATCAGGGGAACTGTAAAGGCAGCAGCTGTCTCAGTCTTCCCTGATTGCAGTGCCAGGTAGTGAGCAGCCATGCAAGGACAGGTGGATGGACACAGACTTTCCACCTAAAGCTGCCTACCCCACTCCACCTCAGTACTGCTTCCCATGTGCCCACCACAGCCACTTTGGCAAGGAAGGCCTGAATAAACTCAGAAATAGAATATCACAGGCTGTCTTTGAAGGGTACAGCTGTATTTCATGTGAGAGATAAAGTAGCTGAGGCAGAAAGACTGCCACTTGCCCAAGGTTTTAAATCAAAGCAGCAGCAAAACCAGTAATTAGGAGCCACAAGTTCATGATTCACAGCCTTCCCTCATTGCCTGGATGCTGCCACTTCACCATTCTTTTATCTTTTTTCTGTCTTCCTTTTTTTTTTTTTTTTTTTTTTTGGAAAGTTAACTGCAGTTGTGAATTGTAATTCATCTCCCTTTGAAAGCCCAGGGCATGAAAGCCTCGACATGCACTGTAAAGCATGGCCAGTGGTACAAGCCTGTCTCTTGAAAATTGAGAACAGGATATTGAACTCAGTTTTGTGTATTAAAATGAAATATTTATCACAAGAAATTTAGGGAAAAGGATGCTGAAAGGTCAAATTTTCCATTATGGTCTAGCATCAGAGAAGACAGCCCAGACCTTCAGAGAAAAGCTGAGGTAAAAAAATTACTTTCTTCTTAACCTTGCTATGTGGACTCTTCATTTATTTCAGCAAACAGTGTCCTATTGCTATTCGACCCCTTGGCCCTATTGACATTCTACCTTTTTTTCCTTTTAACTTTCATTAATTCTTCCGCACTTGCAGGTGCACTTTTTTTGCATGTTCAGAGGCAGCTCTGCAAAAGTAAAATCTTTACAGAGGGAATTCTTTTGTAGCTTTTTCCACTCTCTGATTCATTGTAAAGTTCATTTTAAAAAAAATGTGTGAATCTTCCACTCACTCCTACCTGATTAAAGTTAAACCTCTACTGCAGCTTCCCAGATGCCCTCTCTGCAGTGTATGGTCTGGGTAAAACCTGAAAGATATTTTTTGCAGCTTTCTGGTTGCTCAGCCTACATATCTTATGCCTTTATATTCTTCACTCATTTCAGACTTTAAGCCAATGCTTTGTTTGAACCCTGTCCACCCTTCCCTTGCTTTTCAGTCATTGTTATCAACTCATGTTTGGTTTTAGGAACAAAGGAACCCCCTCACCATGAAGGAAGAGGCCTTTTATGAGGTTCTCTTCTAGTAATTAAAACAATGTTCTCCTTCTCTTGGGTTTCGCTTGAAATATTTCTATACCTTACAAAGCATGATTAAACTTGCTTTTATTTTGCCCTTAAAGCTTTGTAGATTGCCTTGTCTTTGTTGCTGTTATCTGTGGAGAGATCACACCCCAAGTCTTGCATCCTGTCCCTTTTGCACCAAACACAAAAATGCAGAAAATCAGCTCCCTGTTACAAACACAATGCTCCCCAAATAGAAGACCCAGAGAGGGAAGGGGGATGGTGTGCGCTGCAGAGTGATGTTCAGAAAGCAAAAAACAAATTCTAGGAGTTTTAGTGTAGTGCAGCCTGTATGAATCATGAAGAGGCGTTAACAGCAATACCAGAAGAATAGGGAAAAGAAAGCACTACACTGAAGAAATTTAAAAAGGAGATAAGTAAAAAAGGCTTGTGATGTGGCACCATTTCATCTCAGTTAAATTTTGATGGGCAGTGATGGGAAATTGGATGTAAATATTTTTCTCATGGTGGCTCCAAATAGGCTCCAAATAAGTATTGACTCAGATTAAGAGATACTCTGAAAAGTACTCTGAGATCTTAGAAGGCAGCAATAGAAGAGACTCATTATTGGTCTGCTGAGTAATTTCTAATGCAGAATATTACCTTCATAGTATATTTTTCCATTGGTGTAGTTACTTGGAAAACAATTTAAGCAACTTTTTAAATTTTGAAAAATTGTCTTCTGGGCTTTGCTTTATTTTGTTTTGTTTTTCTCACAAAGGTGGCTTTGCCTAGACAAAACAAGACAGTTGGCATATCTGAAGACAGACCTTTCAGGACTCCAGCCATGTAGTAAACTAAGTTCTGTTTTTATTGCTAATGACTACAATCAGGAAAACAAAAAGCAGGTGGTAGCATCACCTACTGCAACCTTGTAACTCACACAGAGCCTCCAAATTTCACATTAATTCAGCAAGCAGAAGTAATACAAAATAAAACAATGCAAACCACACTTTTCTGTAAGTTTTTTTAAAAGTTATTTGGTTTTCTTTGGGTTTGCTTTTTGATTTGTTTTTGGTTTTTTGTTTTTTTTTTGGCATTAAAATTTTTAAATGACTATTGAGTTGGAAAGTCTTTCCAATTGTCTGCAGTTAGACACTAAATATTTAAGGGGAAAGGGCAATATCTACTCTTTAGGTAGTCATCTAGACAAATAAAATGAAACACAGGAGCCTCTATTCCTTAGATCAGACTAGATTCAGTTATATATACTTCTTTGATGTCTTTGATACCGGCTGCCCATTTGCATTTAGGTCTTAACACTGGGGAAGGAGATGAACACTATCACGTTCTTCTGTGGTATCAGGGTATTATTATTATTTGACATAAAGAGGTAAACTAGTGTCTCACTCAAGCACTGAGTTGTCAGTCATCAGATTCTGTTGTTTATTATCTAAAGAATTGGTTAAATCTGTGGTTCTTAAGCTTATACCAGTTCCTTTTAAAAGACATCCTCACTTGTATTTGGCATTATTCTCCACTTAATTCTAATTCAACATAACCCTTCTCCCCCCAGTCTTAAATTCTTCAGCCAGATTGGGTGGTTCCCATGGCGAGCCTGTCTCAGAGCTGCAAATTCTGCCTAGCTGGATCTCCGTGCTGCAGCCATGCTCCTAAGGAACATAGGGAGGGATCCAAAGCAAAATTAATTTGTTTCCCCTGCTGAGTTCTGGTGAAGCTTTGTTGGGATCAAAACATCTTCATAAAATATCTTGACTTCAGTGAAAATGAGCCAGAAAATGCTGGATATTTTTCCAAGCAACATTGGTGTTAGCAAGATTTCTGTTCAGTTTTGCCATGAATGCTTGCAATTATGCAAGCGCTTGATTGGTGTGAACTATTTCATCTGCTCATTGAGTTGTCTTTTACCTCATACGCTATACTTCTAAAATATTTTTCAAGCAACTGTTGGCCTTTCACCCATTTCAACAAATTCAGAGAAAATACTATTCCTTTTAATTTTGCTGGTATTAACATTTTTCCCACCGGCAGTATGTGCCTAAGTAGCTGTTGTAATAAATGTACTGAATGTTTGGGTGTATTGATACATCCTGTTACAGGAGCCTCTGGATGATGAAATAGATGTAAGATTAATGAAGACAAACAATGCAGTGTTGGTAGCTGACAAAAAAATCTTGAACATGTTTAGATAAATAATCTCATAAAAAATGCAGGTTAAATACCAGGGAATGTTAATTACTTACAGTCTAATGAGGAAATTAATTAAGGCACAGCACAAGTACAAAGTAAGAATGCCTGTTGCTTTTCTCAGCAGATAATTGGTAGCTTTGAAATACTGAGAAAAGCTAAGCCTGAGACATAGAAGACTATTATAGGACCTATTATTCCGTGTAGAAGTGAGTTGTGGGCATGTATCGAAAAGAAAGTTAACTTCATAAAGGAGTCTTTAGAAAAAATGATACATATTTAAAAAAAATATATGGAAGAAAGAAGTCAGTAAAATGGTACGTGCAATGAGATCCCAGCAATTAAAGCAGGCCAGACATGTAGTTAGAATCATAGAATCACAGAATATTTTGGTTTGGAAGGGACCTTAAAGATCATCTATTTCCAACCGCCCTGCTATGGGCAGGGGCACCTTCTACTAGGCTAGGTTCCTCAAAGCCTTATCAAACCTGTCCTTGAACACTGCCAGGGATGGGGCATTAGGCAGTTAGGATTATGAATCATCCTTTTCATCCTTCCAGTTGTCTTCTGAAAGGCTACCCGCTCACTGGAGGAGATTGAGCAAAATACATAATTTCTCAATGTGAATTATCAGCAATAGGAGAAATATATTCTTGGCTAAAAAAGTTTGGACTAGTTGCCGGAAAGGTTAAGGAAAAGGTTTTGTCTGTTGTGGGGAAGGATCTTAGGATCAGGGAGATAATAACAGTCCCAAGTATATGCTGCTACAGTAGGATGTCTTAAAGATTTCAGACAGAAGGACGCTAGTAATCTGTTATAAACATGATGTTCCTGCTTAGTGTGCTGCCTAAAGATTTTTCCAACTAGCACTTGGCAAGCAGGCAGCTGGTTTCTAGCACTGTACCTGTACAATTTATGTTTTATAATCTGATAAATCATGATGTAAGGAAGTTTCATTTTTCAGACTGATTTTTTCCTTTCTATAAATGTATCATATTCCTTCTATATATGGTTAAATGGATAGAAGGAGTAATGGTTAGGAGAAATGAGTACAACACACAGACTGAGCAGTTATTTATAGATATCATGTTAGTTCTGTGTTTGGGAGTTATTTTAATGGGGTTTTGCTTGTTATTTATAACTTTTAATTGGAGTTTTGAGAAGAAGAGTGATGTTGCCATGTGAGAAAACAGAAAACAGTTGGGGATGTTCTAGAGGCTCCTAGGTATACCTGGGATGGTTCCATATGTCCGGAACACCGGTAGCAAAACTTAACAAATGGCAAAGCAAACCCTATCCTGTCCTGCTGTCCTGGACAACATTATCCATGGACACGATTATACTGCCATCAAGTGTGATTTCCACAGATTAGTTGATGTAGTTAGTTCCAGTACCAATGGCAACGAAGCTGCTGCTGTTCAGGTTTCAGGGAGGGTTCTACCAGTACCCTGTGTATATTCCTGGTGGCTGAAGCCCAGATTGCTATTGCTTAACTGTTGATTCCTAACTAAATTAAAGTTACATGTGTTATGAACAAACCCTAATTCATTCTTAATAGAAAGACATATGATATTAAGCAAGTGTGTGTTTGTGTAAGAACAGAGGCCTGAAGATGAAACAAAGCAGTTAATCATCATGTGGGAGATGGAAAACTACAGAAGTGAGCTTGACAACATAGGAGGCCTTGCCCTCAATACCTAGTTGATGCAGTAAAGTTTGGGGAGCGGATTTGGATGGAACATTTAGTGGTTTGGGGTTTTTTTACACCAGTGAAAGCATTCCACCAAAATATATCCTGTTCCATTTATTTAAAAGGTGCCAACTTTTAGCCACCGATAATTCTCCTTTTATCTATAAATCCGAAAACTTCAGATGGAGTTCCATGGAGAAAAGACCCTTTTTACATCCCTTTTATGGAATGACCTGTAAAATAATATCCTCATATATTTGCATTTGGGTGGTACAAATGGTGGTAATTTCGAAGTAAGTGCAGAGGATATTCAAACAGGTACTGGAACTAGACGGTCTTTAAGGTCCGTTCCAACCCAAACCATTCTCTGATTATTTGAAGGACTGAACATTTGCTTTGTACTGTAGTTTTTCACTGTCAGACAGCTTGTCAGGGTTGCAAGTTTTCAGAACTGCAACAAAACTGTGTGGTGGGTTGACCCCAGCCAGTAGCCAAACCATCTACAGAGCTTTTTACTCATTCCTCTTTCATGGGATAGGGAGAAAACAGAAGGAAGGCGAGGATACTCTTGGACCAAGCTAATGACAATATAATAGGAAAAGCAAGAGCTGCATGTGTGAGCACAGAAAAGAGAGGAGCTCATTCACTATTTCCCAATTTGCAAGAAGATGTCCAGACACTCCATGGAAAGCAGGGACTCACAACCCATAACAATCACTTGGGAAAACAAGTTCCATAACTGCAAATGTCCATGCTTCTTCCTCCTCTTCTCTATGGGCTGGCACAAAGAAAGCTAGCTCCATCCCAGCCAGACCCAGCAGAAACTGAAACTTTCCGTTCTTCCTTTTCCCTTCTTTCTTCCTTTTCCCTTCTTTCTTCCTTTTTCCTTCTTTCTTCCTTTTCCTTTCTTCCTTTCTTTTCCCTTCTTTCTTCCTTTTTTTTCCCTTCTGTCTTCTTTTCTTTCTTTTCCTTCTTTCTTTCTTTCTTTTCCCTTCTTTCTTCCCTCCTTCTCCCTTCTTTCTTCCCTTTCCTTTTTTTCTTTTTTCTGTTTTCTATGAAAGGCTGAAGAAGTGTATGGCCAGTAATGGCAATATGACAAACCCAAACATATTCTGCTTTTTCTGTTCTATTTGACATTACTTGTCTTTTGGCATGCTGAATCAGCCTCCATTTGTCTTAACGAATATTTACACATTTAAATTCATTTCAATAGCTCCAACAGAATAAACTAGAAAATACCAGGGCCACAGCATCAAGATACTTTAAGCACTTGATAAGAGTATGAGGCACTTGCTTTCTAACCTGAAACCTGACCCAGATAAAGTAACAGCTGACAGCTGCTTCTCCTAGGCTAAATCAGTATCAAAATTAGTGGGGTCTTCTAAGGCAGATTTCATTCTCTCTTTGACTGAAAGAAGAGACGTCAAAAACCTTAGGTTTCAATGAGCTGATATATTCCAAGAATGGGGGGGGGGAGAAAACCAGAAAAACAGCAACAAAAGCTTTGTGTATCCATCAAGGAGTAAGTCATGTAAAAATTCCTCAGGAAATCCAAAAGGATAGGATGAATACAATACAGCATGATCAGAGGTCATGTTTGGAATAAGAAATTGCAGTCATGTGTACAGCACAGAGCATAGCCATTGGTGCTTTCAGAGGTGATCATCCACACTAACGTCCTGTGGGAGGTGATTCCACATATAAGAACTGAGAATGCAGCAGTCAACTTTAACCCGTTAAATGCTTTTCATTCCAGAAATTGATGGCTAGAAAATGATTGATTATGATCCTGCTTCTCAGGGTGATATCTTTTTGCTGCATTTAGTTTTAGCTGCGACTTTCACACAGTCATGTTCTGTGTGCCATGTGTAAATACATGGTGTGTTTTCACCACACAAATGGCCTTTGCCATTTTCCTCTGGTCTGACTCAAAGTTTAACCAACTGAAGGTCTGTATGAACAGACTGCATAATTCCACTCAAATTAGCTTTTTGTTCTGAGTCCAGGGAATGAATACAAAAAGTTGCATTACTTTCAAAATAAAGCCATTAGTAGTCATTAAAGCAGCAGTCAAAAGCAGGCAGCATTACAGCTGCACAAAAAAATGGAAGTGGAAGTCAAACATTACTACTAATCACTACTATTGTCCTGAAAGAACAGAAATTAAGCACTGATTTAAACTCATTTTAAATCCCATTATTTAGAGACCAAATTGCTAAAAATGTGGAGGCCTTACTCATGGATTTCTATAGAACAAAACCAGCTTTGCATGCTGAAATATTCACAAATGTTCTTAAGAGATACCAATGACAGCCTAGGAACCATATCCAGTTGCATAGGTAAATAATGGGTGTATAGAGGCAAGTACTGTCTTGCTGATGTCACTTGACTTTAATGGGGTGAGAAGCTGACAGGTTATTTTATTCCCCTTGCACTTTTACTCTGAGATGACAAAGGAGAGGTGAAAGTTTTGTGGTGATGGACACCCCTCCTGTGGGAATTGACAGAATTTGCTAATTCGTTTTCATCCAATGAGATTGTCACCACCAGCCTGGGCTTGATTTGAGCAGTGCATGAGAAATTAAAATCTCCATGTTCCATTTGCAGCTCTCTGCCCTTTCTGGTGCCTCTATTTATGGACTTAAATAAACAAAGGTATGGAGAAGCAAAATGGGCCCAACAGTAATCATTTGTTTTATGTTTGTAATGTGAGCTTGAAGACTCTTATGCAAGCATTTCTTCTCCTTCCCCAGAAAATGCAGCCGTGAAAAGACTATATGTAACTTCCCAGCAAAGACCAAATGTTTATGGATATCCTGAACTGTTATTAAAGTAAGATTGGTCAAAAAATAGGTTTCAATTGAAAAATACTGCATTCACGGTAATGATACTGCCCAATGTAACTCTAAATTCAACTGTTTAATTTCCTATATGTTTTGTGTCTGTGGTTACCAGATCAAAGTGAGGGCCCTGCTATGCCACTGGGTTGCTGTAGTTTAGCAAGTGATCGTGTATTAGCTGAGCCTTGGTAACTGAACTTGCTTACACTATTATACTCCTAGCAAATACTAGCTAATTCCAGGTACTTTTACCACCCCCAGCCTATGGCTTAACTGATTTTACCTACCTTACAGGCAGATGGATAGTTACACCAACAGAGATGATACATTTAAGCACATTAAACCATCGAAATTTGATCAGGTATCCAAAGCATTATCATTCAACACTTTTTTTTTTGCTGAATTTGTCAGCTGTGTGAGTTCCTCCAAAGAACAAATTGGATGTATTCCTGACTGTGCAATGTTGCCAGGGCATGAAAAGGCCAGGCTGACACCTGTCCAAAGTATCTCTAGGTTATTGCAGGTACAGGAGAAAAAAGAGCTCATGTGCTTAATGTTAGTGATTTTGGCTCTGTGTGTGTATTTGCCCTCATACAGACCTCAATGAGAAATTCTTCTCGTGAACAAGGTCTGGAAGCTGTTTCACTTGGGCTGCTCAGTAGGATTAGCAATGCGTAAATGTGAAAGAAATTTAGGTCATCCTCCTCCCAGTGTAGCAGCTGCAGACATAAATGCAGATAAGAAGGTGACCTCAACAAATACTGCCTTTGCTGAGAGAGCAAATATTTGTTTTCAGTTTCTCAGTTCCTTTTTAACCAATCACAACAATCTGGATTAATGTCATTTTGCTCTAAGCCATCAACTGAAGAATATAGGCGAAGAGCCCAGCCAAAGAACCCAGCCAACCCCTCCCCCCCCAACACCGCTTGTCCTTGGAAAGATGGGCTTGGCAGTCATCAGTCCAGAGCTGCCCCATCCTCTCCATTATTAGTAGAAGACAAGGGTACACAGGCTTCAAGGTGCTTCAGTGAAAAGTCTGTGCTTGTGAAATGAAGAATTCCTTTCTTCTGGTGAGATTAATCCAGCAAATTTGAGGATTAGGAATTTGAGGATTAGGACCCAAGCATGTGTACACCTTCTTGCAATATCCTAAATATTGATTCTGCCCACCCCAGATTACACAGTTTATCACTTTACTTTCAAGTTTCACTGGTCACAAACAGAATTGATTCTCCCGCACTTTCATTTCTGATTTTGTCATAGGGAAAGTCCAAATTACCGAGCATCTGCACAAGTTAGAGTTGAATGGCATCACCACCAAGCAGAAAGGTGCACCTCAGCCCCAGTGTCATTGGTTTTAAAATGTATTGTGTCAGTGTGTCTGTGTATCCTAGGCAGTCACAGAAATACATACTATATACTACACAGTTTCTAGAGCAATCAGAGAGAACCTGGCGAGGGTTGCACTCACTGTGCTGACTGCTAAGCAAATGCATTAGTGAGAAAGCTGTCTGTGGTGAGGTAGCCATTAGAAGCCTTTTCTTTGTAAAGCACAACCTTCCGGAAGCTGAAACTGTTTATGGGTCAGGTTACAAATTCCTTCTGTAAGAATGTTGGGGAAGAGACTTTCAATTGTTGAAACACTCCCTTTTTTGACATTTTTAGAAACTTCATTTTTTCCAGTTTGAACGTGTGTTGCTTCACATCTCTTTTAACTTCTGAAAAAACTCAAAACTGTACGGAATTATTTTGAAAATATAGAAGTTTCTTTCATTTTAGACTCTTAACAATTTTATTGATATTAAATCTAAGTCGGGATTACTTAATTTGAAGTTGAAGATTGCTATGGGAGGGGAAAAGTTTCTTTGCTGCTTCTAATTACTTTCAGTCCTTCATTAAAGACATTGCTGTATTTATAACTCAGTATAGCATACAACTGGGAGTATACATGCACGAAGTCTTCAGGTAAGCTTTAACCTGAAAAATATTACTTTCATCTCAACAGTATTATGACTGAAGGTGGAAGCAGGAGAGGAAGAAAAGAAAGGAAAGAGTGGTGGGAGAGGGTTAAAAAGAAAAAAAGAAGAAAAAAATAAAGCAGATCTCTGAAGGAGATGGGGAAAAAAAGGGCTATAGGACAAGGGAACTGGTTAAAGCTGAGAAAGATGAAAGGATGCAGATGACAGAGCAAGGCTTGCATTGCAAGTGCATTGTGGCAGAGGGGAGGAAAGGAGGCTATGGCAACTAGTGACCAATCACCGGAAAATACATTAAGTCTAAGGGATGGATCTGAGCCACGGAGCATAACTTCAGTAGTATCCACAGGACAATGAAAACAAAGGACAAAGAAATGAGGCATCCTGATCCATCAGTCTTCACCTGCTATCCCTGCTCCAGACCTCTCTTTAAGAGGTAACCTTTTGGGGGTTATTGCTATTTTTTAGAAGGAAAAATGGCTCATTTAAAAGGTGTTGGCTTTCCATATCTGCTTATAATGCCAAAAGGAATCTACATATTATATTTTATGTAATCATATTTAAAAACTTAAAAAAAAATCAGCATCAGTCGTACCAACCCAGCATTTAAGTATTAACAAAAGTCATCATCAAAATTGGCTTGTGTAGGAATGAATATATTTGAGCCTTCCTTCTGCGCTTCTTTCAGTGTTTCACATATAGAAAAGCCCATACGCATCTCATCTCTGGTAATATAGAACTTCATCATCTAATGTCAAAAGGCTTTATTGAAGATTTTCAAAGCTGCAGTTACTATATAGCTAATTTCAGTTTTCAGTGGAACTTCTGACTTTTCCCTTACAGCCCAGCAGGGTCAGAGGCTTTTCATGCCAAATGTCTCCTACCAGGGTAGATCGGTGTAACAAATGCAGTTGTTCTCTAATGTTAAAAGATCTTATTTACTGAACATTTGAAAGACAAGGGACAGTGCTCAGACCTTCTGCCTTACCATAAAACAAAGCTGTAAAAACGTCATGCCATGACCTGCTAGTAATAATGGTTGTAGATTTGATTGTGTTTTTCCAAACAGTAAAGGAAATATAGTGGGCACATATGTAGTTGTAACCAGAAAATGGAAAGGTTACAAACCCCATGTTTGACATTAGAAATTTCAGTAATTGTTAAGGAGAGTCTTAAAGAAATGCATTTCCTCAAAGTGCATTTGAAATTAATTTGAATACTGAAAAGGCTAATTTCATCTAAGTTTATTTTTTCTAAATGTATGCTTCATTTTCCATGTGTGTGCAGAAGATAAGATAGAAAAAAGATCATTAAATATGTACACCCTTGCAGTAAGACAAAGTTTCTGTGTTTTGTCTTCACAAACTGGGAAGTCCGGAGATATTGTTTTGTGTATTTCTAGGAGAGGTGTAAGCCAATTTTTCTGAGTATATTCCTTTTTCACTACTGGACTTTGCCCTATACTTTGTCCTGGCATTCTTCCTCACTTTGGTCTCTTTCATATAATGTTTTCATATAATTTCTTCAGGTGTTTTAATAGACTCAGTGAGCATTTTATGTCTCTGACATCACAGTTAAGCCTTTGCAGCTGCACAAAATTGTTCTGTGTTCCTGACCTGCATTTTCATGCTGCCAAGGCTCAAGGTAAACTTCTTGGACCTCCTCAGGTGTGTACTGTGAAGATAGCTACAAGTCCTTCTAAGGGCTCTCATAGGAGGTGGAAGATGAATGCATACAAAAGGCAGTTGTTACGTTTTACCTGGGGTGAGAAAAAAGGATGGATTCTGAAGAGCTGTAGGAGGGAAGAGCTAAAGGTTTTTCTGGGGTATCCAGAAGTCTTGGGCTCACAGAATAAGGGTCACTTTCACAATAATTATCTAATATATTCTTTATTATTCCCACTTCTTAATATTGAAGCATTGGGATTCCTCTCACAGATACAGAAAAGCAATAAAAGGTAAATGGCTCATTCGGAAACTTGACAGAGTCATTCAGCTTTCAAAAATCGAGGAAGAAAGGGCTTTTTAGGAATTTTGTAGGCTATTTGAAGCTCACTATCACACAGAGCTGTGCCTGAACACAGAGTGTTATCACTGGCTCACTCTTTTTGCTTGCTGTTAGAGTTGTTAATTTTGATAAGGGAAGGTATAATTATTTAACTGAATTAGTAATTTAAATTATAAAATGACTGAAGAGTGAATTTGCTTTAAAACTCCACTGCATTATCCAAAACCTTTTTGCATTTACTACTTGAAGAAGGGCAGGGAAAACTTGCAGATCTCCAGAGTAAATGAGATAAGGCAACTCAGAAAGGCTTCCAAGGAGCAAACCAGCCCTGGCTGGCTCAGAAAAGGCTGCTGTGGGAGCCAAAACCTTTCAGTGTGATCACCACAATATTGCTAAGGCAACCTATGTTTTGTGGATGATCTTCAGCTGGCAAAACTGGGATGTGTGAGTTGGTGCTGCCAATACCAAGATGACCCCTGACAGCTTCTGTGATCCCCTGCAATATATTTCATTTTATTCTTTTTCCAAGATAGGACCTGGGGGATGCAGGCAGCTTCTTCTCCTTGATTCAATAGGCTGTATGCCTGGCTAATTTATCTGATAGTTGAAGCCTGGTTTCACAGTCCTGCTATCTGGAACAATGATGTATAAAAGTGGAGAGGCCAGATGAAAGCAAGACACCAGGAATTCCTCTGTCTTGCTTTTCAGGGGGGTGGGGACCGTGACTGTTTGGTTTTGGCAGTCTTGATAGTAACCTGAGCTAAGTAAAATGCTGGGATTCTTCAATATTTATTAGCACAATAGATAAATGTGTTTGTGTTGGGAAAGCCAAACAAGTTGTCTCTCTTTATATGAATAATGAGTTCTCTGAGTTATGAAATGGTCAAATGAAAATATTAAAAAAGCAGAGAACCACATAATGCTGCTGGAAAAGCCCATACTGTAAAGCTATTTGAATTTCTGGCTGCTGTGTCTGCAAATGGCATAGCAGAGTAACAAAAACGTACAGAGAAAAGACAGAAGGATGATGAAAGATTTAGAGCAGCTTTTCCATAATAAAATACTAAACAGATTTATTTGTCAGTTTGGAAAAGGCAGGACTGAGGCAGGGATATGGTAGATGTCTACACAATTATAAATGGTATAAGCATAGTAAATAGGGATCAATGATCCATTATTTTTCACAAGCAAAGAACTAGGGATACCTAATTAAATTATCAGGCATCCTGATAAACAAACAAAAAGGAAATTCTTTTTCAAATAAAGCATAATTAAATTGTGAGGTGCACTGGCACAGGATGCAGTAGAGGCTATCAGTATAAATGGGCTCAGAGAAGATTAGATGAATCCGTAGAGGATAGATCCATTGGTGGCTATTAAAAACTATGGTCCAGATTAAACTTCTATCTCAGGAAGTCCCTTAAGCGCTGATTGCAGGAAGTTGGAAAGGTATTCTAGCAGTGTACATATTTGTCTTGTTCCCAACAGCATCCACTTTGAGCCAGTGCTGCAGCCAGCATACCAGGATAAACAGATGTTTGCCAGATGCATCAGGAACACATTTATGTGTGTAAGAAAAAATAAGAACAAAAAAAGAGAGGGCATGATGAACAAAAACAAAAGCAACTTAATTGAACAGTGACTTCCTTTTACTGTTGATACTTTTCACACAGGCCTGTCACAATGGCAACCTCAATAACCTTAAATCTCCTACTATCATCTGTAATTTCTGCTTCAACTAGAATTTTCCCAGTCATGCTGTGCTTCCATGTATTTATTGCTTCCCAGAGTGCTATCAAAACAATGCACAAGTATGTTCTATTGGCAATATTGCCACCTGGTCTGCATCTGTAGTCGTAAATTAAACAGTGTCAGGACAAAAGCCCAACAAATAAGAATTTGGTTATTTACAATGTTGGTTAGAGAGGTCTCTGTCCCAGTTTTAAGCTTGAGCAACTAATTTTCACTGTCTCAAATAATTTGCAGGCTGGTCTAGGGATTTAGCACAAACAAAGCACCATTCCCAGTCACAATTTGAAGTTAATGTACTAATGGAGGCAGCCTGTTCTTGGATATATGGCTAGACCATGCCAGTTGGCCTCATGGCCAGAGAAGAGGCCTTTGCCATGCCTAATTTACTACAGAGACGATGTATTATTGATTGCATGTAACCTCTTGGACATCAAGGACTAGGTTTGCACAGATGACTTTGGCCACATGGGGAAAGTCCAAACTAAGCCAATTAGCTGTCCTTCAATGGCACCCAGGCATGCAAACCTTTGGTCATTTCCCTTAGGTCAGGATCAGCGAATGACAGCTCTCAGTGATACATAATGATGTAGCAGACTGGGGACGTCTTTGGCAAGGGTCAAAGGTCACCTGCTTTAACTGGATAGCAGGCTAGTGGATTTTGAGGTGCAGGAGATATCTCTCTAGATCGTTAAGTATCTCTAGTCTGGAGGAGGCGATTCGGTTTCCTCAGATGATGTAGTGATCTAGTGAGAGTCCTGTATTCGTACTCTGGACACATTTTATGCTCCGTAATTAAGTGATCAAATGAAGTTGCAACTGCTGTCTAATCCAGACATTTTAGGGCCTACGTTTTCTTTCATCTGTTGTCAGAGTTAATATGCCAGGTGCTATACAAAAGAGAGCTAAAAGAACAACAGCTGGCATAGGGAGCTTAGAAGCTGAAAGAAAAGCACACACAGGGAAAAAAAAATCAGTGGGAAGTCTAGAGCAGGCCAGTAATAAATAAATTAAAATCCAATGAACTGAGAAGTTCAATATCAGTTGCAGTTCAGTCTTACTCTTGTATTGTGATGGAGAAGACAGTTAATTGATTGTAAGTCTTGCTGATGAGAGTTTTTTAAAGTATGTGAGCAAAAACTCCACTGAGACTGGGGCCTATTTTGTGGATGGCTAGGTTATGGGAGAAGTATGGTTAAGAGATGGAAACAGCATGTATCAGTAGGCAAAGAGCAAGATAAAATACTATAGCTCTAGGAGATAGAGGTGAATGACATAAAATTAATGCACGCGTTTTGTGGCACTTGAATTTCAACATGCATGAGAATTCTGTGATAATCTGACTGACTTCATTACCATGAGATATGAAGGTTGCTGTTGTACTCACGAATGAAGCATATGCTTTTCGTTTCTATGATCAATAATAAAACCAGTAATTTCTGGGAAAATGGTAAACTGAATAAACAGACCATGTATGTCTGTTGCAGAATTTGAAGTACAGTTTGACCTCACACAAAGATTTCTTTGTAATACTGAAGAGCCACTGAGACTTCAGATTAATTTATGCTTCATAAGTACAGAATACAAAAATTGAATCTCTTCAAGGGCTGAAGGACCTGACAGTAGCCTTTTGAAAAGACAGTCTAAACAATGAATTAGTGATGTGAATAGGTAAAGTCATAAAATATAAAGAAATAAGAAGTACTTATGCGTAGGAAGTAAGCTAATCACTAAGAAAGAGCTACTCATATCCTTCATGCAGATTCACAAACCTAAGGGAATCACAAAGGAATTCTAAGTTCCTTTGAAAGATTTGCAATTGACTCTATTCAAAATAGAATATAGCTTTTGCAGGATGGAAATTCTAACCTTTTTTGTGCTCTCTGTAGGCTCTTCTAGACAACAGGCTCACTGACACTAACAAATGTATTCATGTATTCATTTATTTCTACCAGAAAGAAATGAATTCTAATCTTAATTCTATGGATAATTGAGGCAGAAAGAGATTTACAGAACTGTCCAAATTTGCACAGGATTTCTTACAGTAAAGTCAAAATCTGACTTATGAACCCCATTGCATGACTTTTCCCTTTTATTTTGAAAAGGAAATTTATTTATTTTTTCTCAAATGCACCAAATCTGTAAATGTTTAGTCTAAAAATAGTCTAGTTTTAGCCAGAGGTTGTGAGAATAACACCAACTTCTTGCAAGAGAGAAATAAAGTTCCACATTTTATTTTATTTGGATCATTCTATTAGGGTTTCTGAATTTATATACATGATATAACTTTGGAATAAATTAATGCCTTCCTTTTCAGAAATGCAAAACTACTGTTCCAATGTAAAGATTCTTTATGATGAGGTTCTCCTACCTACTTACATCAATGGGAAGGAACCTTACAAATATTTTTGTTATAACTCTCATTTGATTCCGTACTCCTGAACACCAAATTAGAGGACAGACGTATGAGTTACACAATATAAGCAAATCATGTGAGCAAAATCTCCATGGAAACTGCCTTATTTGTACTTTTATTTAATTAGAGTTGTCCATTGCTTCTTCAAATGAAATTTATTTAAATTCATGCACCAATCATTTTTAAAATTATATCTTTTTATCCGTCACTTAATGAGATCTCGTGTAGGCTGTATTTTAGCAGAGAGTTTATTTAACAGTTGAGTTTATAAACAAGATGTTTATTTGACAGCTCAGCTTATTCAACATTCTTAATATCCTCAGGACTTACTTTTTATGCAGTATCTGCGCATTGTTATCACTTGGATATTCTTAACCTCATGAATTTTCAAACCAGGAACAACTTGAGAATATCTACATGAGTATATTCACTCATTTTTTCTTACTGTGAGATAATTGGGAAAAAATCATATGAATGTGCTATCAAATAAAAAGTGCAACCAAGACAAGAAAATACACAAAATACATATATTTGTTAAATGGAGCATTGAAACAGACAAAACAGCGTGTCTGTTGTGAACTGAATCACAAAAAACAGCTTGCCTGATACAAGGATTGAGGTGCTCTTAAGGAAAGTCTGAGTTGGTTCAAACTTACAGGAATGTCTGCATGAAGATATGAGGAAGATGAACTGATGTGAGTTCTTTAGGAGTCATCAGTCCTCTGTCGTGCACTACAGAAACATGATCTGCAGTACCTGATATAGTCTTTCTCTGAAGAATTGCTGGTTGAACATATAGTGAGAGGCTACGGAGTACTCCGCTCTTTCACTGTTCTTTTGAGGTGTCTATGCTCGCAGCACACATAGATGGCAAGAAAGAACACAGTGGAAAGCTGTATATACTTAGCTTCTACTTTTTCCACCAGAAAATACTGATAATAGGGCAAAAACATTTTTAAAAATATTTAAGGATAGTTATAATGTACTTACATGCAATAGATTACTGTGATATTTTGTATCCTACCTAAACTGTGTATTCTCAACCCAATCTTGTACTTTAAGGCAGTGTTACTGACCCAATTTTCTATATACAGCTCCATGGTAGAAATATGTGAGCTAGGTGCCAGGTCCAAATTAATTTGTGTGCCAGCACAACAAGAGCGCAATGCAGAGGTGACAAGTTGCAGTTCTGAAAGCAGCATAGGCACGGTAGCAAACAGCTGCAGTCAGGCAATTCAGATTTCTGTGCAACTCGCTGCAGTCATACAACATAGACATATCATCTGAGCTTGAATATTTGTCCAGAATTGCAGAAGTTGTCTTTGGCACAAAAATAAATATTATTGATAGGAGAAAGTCACCAGGAAAGCATCATCACAGTTCAGAATTGCAGAATTGAGATGGTTGTGAATCAAAGGTAAAGACAGTGGCCTGAGAATCACAAGTGGCATTATTTTCATTAGAGGTAGGAAGTGCTATAGGTACAACTAGAAGACTGACAATAATGATTCTTCCTGTAATAAATACATTAAGGGTAAAAGGCAGTAGAATTCAATATGACTAAGGTAAGCTGAAAAGAACAATCTAAGAGATGTTATAAAACAGGCATTTATGAATATTATAACACTAGTGATTTGAAAACATCTGGCAAAATCTCTAACATACTGTGAAAATAAAAAAAAATAAAAAAATAAAAGAGTGCTAGAACAACTGGCAAAGAGGAATAGATACTGCAGGTAGCACCTCAACACCTTCACAGCATCAAAACCAAATGGTAATAGGTATCACTGACTGGATTTAAAAAATACTGAAGAGTTTATAACTGGATATACAAAAATATCAGAGTTATTTAATAGCTACTTTGTTTCTGTCTTTTCAGAAGAAGAGGGTGGCGATCTGCTCAAGTCGAGCTTCAGTTTTCCAGGGACGCCAGAGGAGGAGCTAGGTACAGACACCATCTCTCAGATAACTTTACTGCTTGTCCATCCAGAGGCGGGGTGTGGAGGCAGGAGGCTGCTCTGTGGTACAGCTTTTCTCCAGCCACAAAACCCACAGCATTAATGAGAGGCAGTGTTAATGAGAGTGGCCAAAAACTCTCAGTTCAATCCTTCTGGGAATTTCTTACCTGCTATGTAAGGGTAGAAAATCAAAGGCAGAAAAGCATCGCTCTAAACCATATCACCCAAGGCGTCGTCCAGCCTGGCCTTGATCACTGCCAGGGATGGAGCATTCACAACCTTCTTGGGCAACTTATTCCAGTGCCTCACCACCCTAACAGGAAAGAATTTCCTCCTTATATCCAATCTACACTTCCTCTGTTTAACTTTTAACCCATTACCCCTTGTCCTATCACTACAGTCCCTAATGAAGAGTCCATCCCCAGCATCCCTATAGGCCCCATGGCAGGGGGGTTGGAACTTGATGATCTTAATGTCCTTTCCAACCCTAACTATTCTATGATTCTATGATTCTATGAAATTTGGGTAACATCCAGGTGACAGGAATTCAAAAGAAGGTGTTCAAGGAAATTACCAACTTTTCTTTTTCTGTCTTGTTCCTCCTGCCTTACCCTTTAAAGAACATAATAATTGCAGAGAGAGCTTTCAATGTTACCCTTTATGTTTAAAAAATAGCAGAAGCAAGAACAAGGTAGAAACTCATAGAGCCTATGAATGAAATCTTTATACCTCTGTCTCACAAAGCTAACAGAAAAAAGACCCACTGGCTTTAGTGTAGCCAGATTTACACCTTTTAAATTGTGCAAAATGGAGTTTCCGGTTTATGTGAAATCATCATCCATTGCATATATTGATTTATATGCAACTATTTTATGTGGTTATTTTTGCATGAGAAATATGGAAAGTAGTTTTCCTTTTGTTTTCTAGTTAAAGCTCCCTTTATTCAAAATGAGCATACTTATATTTCAAAAGTTCGTGTAACAATTTTTCTCCTTTTATGCATATGCTTCTGTTAATATATCTCAACAGTTTATTTTGTGCTATTAGGATAGTTTTATATTTGACAAGCATATTTTAAACTCTTGCCCTGACCCTATTGGTGTGTATTGATAGGAAGATTAATCATAGTTGATATTTTAAGAAAAAAATGCCAACAAGTAGAATAAATTCAGGCAGGAAGTGTCAGGTTTACGTAATCTCAGAACAGGATTTTCTAAAACAAGTAGAGTTGCTACTCAGTTACACTCAAATCGGGGGAGTTCCATGAATATTCAGTGTAAAAACACCTGTATTGGATATTGTTTCTTCACTTAATATTAAAAAACAAGTGAAAAAAGGCTAAGGGATAAGATCCAGAGTTCAGACAGAAGTATGTGTTAAGGAAGAGACTGAAGAACCTTCAGGCAGTAAGGTTTAAACATAAAGCTCCCTAAAAACCTCACAAATGAATCCTATGGAGGAGTCATGGAATAAGATGAAATTAAGCTGAAATGAAAAATTAATTAAGCTTAAAGAGGGTAGATTTTGATTAGATATTAGAAAAAAAATCTTTACTATGAAGATGTTGAGGCACTGGCACAGGTTGCCCAGAGAAGCAGTGGGTGCCCCATCCCTGGAAGTGTTCAAGGCCAGGTTGGATGGGGCTTTGAGCAGCTTGGTCTAGTGGAAGGTGTCCCTGTCTATGTCAGGGGGTTGGAACTGGATAAGCTTTAAGGTCCCTTCTAACCCAAATCATTACATGATTCTGTGATTGTACAAATGAGCACATCTCTCAGCCTTCTTGGATATTTGGGGGGTTTTGCCCTTCTTCCCCTTTTTATAGCACACAGGAAGGAATTCAGATGTCCCAGGATAGAATTATTGTCATCTAACTGTTGGAAAATAATTCAGATGCAGATGTCTAAACTGTACATATCTGGACTTCCTTTAGAGTCAATGAGTGATAGATTTTTCTAGAACATAGCAGATTTGGCCTACTTTAGAAGCCTTATGTAGGGTGAGATGAATCATGCCCTAGAAGTATGTCAAAATTCTCCTTCCCATTTGATTGAGAAAGAACTGCAGAATTTTGGAAGCCGGAGTAAATGATGTATAAGTCAACAGCATTAAATGTCAGGTGCCTACAGGAGTAAGTACTCTCGTATGAAACAGGCAATCAAAGATATGTTCTAAACTGATCAATCACCCAGCATCCTTATTAGGAAGATGACCGGGGATAAGTCAACAGAAATGAGGAACAAGAAAGTAAAAAACAAGAACAAAATTCCAACCAGACTACCAAGAAACTAAACTGCTTTCAAAAACTATTTGTGGCCAGAGAACTGGAGAAAAAAAAAAAGAAAGCCAAAAGCAAGGAAAGATCTGTCCTTGCTCCTGAATTTTGGGTCCCTATTGGAGTCCTCTGAAACTAAATAACAAAGATTGCTAGGTAATGAATGGGGGGAAGTGCGTGGCTTTATTATCCTCAGAAAGAAATCCTGTCCTCCCGACTTAGCTGCCAAACTGGCCAAAATAGGTGGACTGGATGCCATCAGTAATGTAAAAAACAAATGATGTCCCATTTTCTCTTAGAGAGAATCATTTAAAACAAGGAGGAACATACTATGGAAGATGGAAATTGGGAAAATTTTGTAAAAGTTTTGGGATAATCAGTTAATTTCAGTGTAGGCAAGCTCTGCAGTTATAACTGTGCTAGTGATGAACACCCCTACAAAGAGCTGGGACACATCTGTCTGCGTTCCAGTGTTGTGCTCTGTTACTTGAAGATTTGAGTTCAAATCCATGAACTGAACATAACATTAGTGAAAAAGCTATGAGCCATTAGACTTTTCTCAGTCTCCATTTCTTCTTGCTATTGCACATGTATAAAGTTAAATATTCAATGGAGAGAAATCTGAATCTGGGTTGATACTCTAATCACTGGGCTATTGGGCACGTGTTATATCTATACCTCAGTGACTATGTAATTACTTTGTATTAGCAGCCTCAGGCTGAAGGACTGCTTAGAGACATTCATTCCTGAAAAAAAGAAAAACACGCAGAAAGGGCTTTCCTTGAGAAAAAGTAATTGCCCCAAGTCAAGGCAGAGAAGAGATGATATTCCTTAAGGTAGCTCTAACTGCAGGGCCATTCATTATTCTAGACTCTCACCGTCCCAAGGAGCTTCAAGTTACTATCTCTTTGGTACTGAAATATCTCTGCCTCCAGGCCCTTATTTGTAGAATGGGTTTAATATTTCCTAGTGAACTTTCAGGGCTTTAGTGGGGATTAATTAATGTTTGCACAGCATCTCACCAGAATGAAAATGCTGAATAGTCACTAAATAATGTTATTAATGCAATGCTCCACTGCCTTAATTGGGAAAAGGTATCAAGGGGTGGGACTGATCTCAACTCTTTTACATTATTGATTCTATAAAAGACTATTAATTAGTTAGCACAGGCAGAAATACAATGGATTTCCTCAAAAGAAAACTTACCCAGTCATTCATAGTCTGCTCTTAAGAATATATTTCATAGCTTTTCTGTTACCATTTATTTGTTAGCAGAGTTCAGGGTGATAAGTATTGTCATGGTTACAAGACTCACACTTTCACCAAAAATTCCTATTCTTTCATTAGGAATATCTCAAATAAGCAACCTGATAAAGGTAGGAGGGCATGGTGATAGGAGCAGGAAATCTGACGTGCATGACTCGAGCAG
This sequence comes from Neopsephotus bourkii, assembly GCF_033783945.1. Classification (NCBI taxonomy): domain Eukaryota; kingdom Metazoa; phylum Chordata; class Aves; order Psittaciformes; family Psittacidae; genus Neopsephotus; species Neopsephotus bourkii. Next base: position 372,068 of record NW_026901402.1, on the reverse strand, counting down.
CTCACCCTAAGTCTCATGGAAACTGGAGTTCTTCGAATTCCAAGCTTTCTTTCAGCTGGTGTTATCAAATATGAATACTGACTGTGTATTAGAAAGTAAATGTTATGAAACTACTCTTTTTTATGCAAGCTGGAAACTTCTGACTGTCATTATAGGCTAAATCAGCAATTTGCTTTGGATGTCAAAACCAAATAGTGCAATCTTAACAAGAAATATATGGGAAAAGTGCCATGTTCAAATGGCATTCAGATAGTAAAACAAACTTGTGAACAGGGAAGATGGGATGAACTTTTCTTTAAATATAGATTTTAATAGGTAGTACATGCACAGAGTAAAAAGGGAAAAATAAATTATTGAAAATTACTTAAACTTCTTTTTATGGGTAAGAAAACATTTATTTTACACATGTTCAGTACTTGGCAGCTTCTAATGTTAAGCAAAGAGAATTCACACTAAAGGCTTTTTGTTTCAGTAAATTACTGCTTTCTTTTCAGGAAAGGGTATTGAGCTGGTGTTACAAAAAAGGTTAAAATCCATACAACAGGTTGCAGTTACTAATAATGTTTTTAACCTGCCCCAGTTGCAAAGTAAACTGTAAGAGTGTTTAAGGGCAGGTTGCAAAATGTATTTTTATTTCACAGTTGATGCAGTCATGCTTTTGATTAATTGGTACAGTTCAAGTGTCAGACAGTAACTTATGGTTATTCAATCACTGCTGATTGCACCATCATGCCTTTATAACCTTATGTGTTTAAAGGAAGAAAGGATGTCGGCATTCTTGAAATAAAAAATAAATAAAGGCCTGACTTTCCCAACTGTCTGTCTGTCATCCAGCCCTCCTCAGTGCAGTCAGTGTCTGAACGCTCATTTTTCATGGGATTTAGCTTCATATAACAGGCACAACAGGAAATTTTCCCAAGGGCAGACAAGGGATTGGCAGTGGGTGCTTGGTTCTCCCCTGTGCCAGATCCACCCAGAGCATCCAGGGATGGTTAAACAGCTGTAGACTTTGCCTGAAGCTGGTGGGACTTCAGGCAGACACAGGGTTTGATCACAGAATAAACTGCTGCAGTGACACTTATCCCTGTAATTAGCAGGCACAGTAACAAATACTTTATTTGAAATTCTTAGATGGGCATTACCCCACAGATTGGTTCCCTGCTTTCTGACCCAAACTCTTGGCAATACAGAGTTACTTTTATTCTTGTAATATGGGGAACTGAGGTAGGGAGTCTACAAGAGAGAGCTACAAACCTTTAAGCCAGTGAGACAAGTTCAGGGCTCTCCGTGGCCACTGTCATCACTTCCCATGGCCTTATCCTGGACCATACAAAAAAAAAATTATGGCTAGACAGGAAATCTTGACTGCAGATTTCCCAAATTAACCCTCTAACCAGAGGGTTATTTTTCTTCCATGTAAGAAGAATAGGTAGACAGGTGGTTTGGTGTGGAGATATGTCTTTTAAACTTAAAAGGAGTTTTTAAGTATGTGATGCCCCAAAATGTCACTGTTGCTTATTGTGACTAGACAGACAGATAGATGAAAAAAATAGTCCTTTTTTGTTAATTCTGTCATACCTCTAAATAATTCCACTGCACATCCCTCCTTTTCCTGTACCCAGAAGCTAGTAAAAGTAGTGTAGAAGTTTACTGATGTCATGATTAAGACCACAGAAAATGTTAATGAAATAATGGGGAATGTTTTTTGGAAAATAAATTTTGAAAGTTAAATTCCTTTTAGTTATGCTTGAGAGCTTATTCTGTGAATTGCTCTCAGCCATAGAACAAAAGAATATCCTATGGCCTAAGCATTGCATAAAATCATGCTACCTATCCTGCATTTTAATTATACGTTGTTGGCAACAAATGCTTACTAACAATCTGCAGACCAGAAGCTATTTCTAAAAATTAAAAACCTCTTTATGTCAGATAACTCTGCAAAAATCCCATTAGGCACAGGGTCAGTTCAGAAATAGGAGAATATATTTGTAAGGATGAAAGATTAAACAAATAGTTTACTTGTAATGAATTATTCATCCGTTTCTACTGCAGAATACAAAGAGGGTTAAGAATTTGTTACTTTGCCGAGGAGGAAACGTTTTTGTTCTAAATGATATGTGCATTATGACAGGGCTGAGGAGGCAAGCTCTGTTGCAAAGGAAATATGTTTTTTCCAAACTGGGAAGCTTCATCCCATTGTTAGATCACATCTGGACTACTAATTCCAGTGTCTGCACTGCAACCAATGAAAGACCTTTAATGAAAGGTGAAAAACAGCTTCAGTTAAGTTTCGCATATGGGATGTAGGATGTTAACAAAGGAGGGACATTTTTCTGTCTCTCTAATGCCCTAGTGACCTCTGTAACACTGGGTCCATGTTTTACCCACAGTATTTACTTTCCCATAGAGTATGCAGCAGTTGCAGTGGAGATGAGAGACTGACTCATCTGACTGCTTTGCTGTGCCTGCCTTCTTCATCAACAGTCTTCGCTGTATGGTCCCCTTTCAAAAGGATAAAATGTGCAGCCTTTTAAACGTATTCCCATGATGGGCATCTTAAATGGTGTGGTCTGAATTTACCAAGAAAAAACGTTGCCATGCTCTACCTTCTTATTCCATATAGGCTGCTTAGGCTCTATGCAGAGCAGGACAATTTGTATTGGCATGAGGGTAGGTGGGAGTACTTCCAGCATGGAGGTACATGACCATGGATATCTCCCACAGTGCTGGCCACACAGGTCACTGATTCAGTTTGTCTTACTAAGGGAATTTGCACTAGTGTAACTACTGCAGCGGAGTAAATACCAAGAAATAATGCAAATACAGCCCAGGCTTTTAACGGTGAGTTCAGTTGTCACCTTTCACCATGAATTTCTTATGCAATCCTGTTTGTTCTTTCCATCATTTTATAAAGTAATTTCTCTTTATAAATAATCAGACAGCAGCATATCCTGTCTCAAAGTAGCCAAGGATATGGGTACTTACACCACCACCTTGTCCCAGGAGCAAGGCTCGCAGTTTGAAGTCACTGCCACATGGAAAGACTGGGTGCTATTAGTTGTGGGGAAAGGCAATTAATATTTGCAATGTTTCTCACAGACCCAAAACAGAGCTCAGCCAGGTAGAAAAGAGACGGCATCCTGATCTGAAAAATTCCCAGTCTGAGGGTTATGGAAAGAGGGAGATTTTCTGCCTGTTACTATGACAACAGGTTTGAAAGGAAACTTGTCATCAGGCTGCTATTTCTTCCTGCACCCCATAGGAAAACCAGGATGAGACCTCCTCCATCTCAGTGGGTTGAGCCAAGCAGAAAAGTTCACAATACAATGACAAAACAGCAAGAGGCAGCACCAAGGCGGTACAGCTGAGCAGATAATGATGAACTCCAAAAAGTAAAAGAAGTAATTGTTTTGGGTCAGACCACGGCTGAAACTCTAAAATTTTTGGTGAATGAAAAGGTAGCAAAAAACTGATGCTGAAGCAAACAGAAAATCAAATTATTTTCTTCAGTTCTGACAATTTAAAAACTGTATTGAATGATTTATTTTTTTTTAAAGGGGATTTTGAAATAGAAAAGTGTTTTAGATTGACAATAGTAGCAATTATCAATACTTTTGAGAATTAATGCTTAGAGTATTTCTTTCCCAGAAGAGCACTCTGTAAAATAAGCAAAATCTTTAAAATATACTGAGGCTTTAAAGAAATAATAAAAGGCAATTTAGAAGAAATGTATGATAGGTACTTTCGCTTGGATATAAAAACATTAGTTCTTGCAGTCCTCTCAGAATTACAGAGGATGGTGAACTTCCTCTGTGACGTAGCATCATAAATAAAAGAGAAATTCAGAGGAATTACAGAAACACTAAGCAAAAAAACCACCAAAATCATTCAAGGAAGAAGTGGTTTGGATCCTTGGGGTTAAATCTTGGCTATTGCACTATCAATGGCAATATTTCAGCAGAACTGATTTCATCCTTCTATGCCATCGACTGGGGAGCCTTCCAGGCTTCTAACACATTAATTCCAGTTGTGCATGAATAGTGCTTTCTGTAAAATACAGCCCTGACTAGAGGTGATCCTCCTCAAATGACACCAGGATTCATAGGTAAACTGACCAAGAACTTTTCTCAGCATATCTTGAGAACTAACCCCAACCCCAGTGAACTTAATGGGAGATCTGTCATTGTCATCAGTGTGACAAGGATTTCCCTTTTACTTCAAGTCATGTGTAGATTCCTGCATCCTACATCTTTAGGATGTACTATCTATTAATTTGGCTTTCTTTAATTACTGGGAAAATTGTTTGTTTTAATGACATCAATGGAAACTGGTTGTCTTCTGTACTTGACCTAGTAACTGCAAGCAGCAAAGTTTTCTCTTTCAGGAAAAGACATCCATAAAGCCAGGCACAGTGAGGAACAAAAGAAGTTTAACGGTGCTGAGCTAGCTTTTCTTCTCTGTATTTAGAAGCATTATAACCAATTTTCTTATAAGCAATTTTTTAATGATATTCACATAGTGAAGCCCTGGTTGACTCCATATAGCTGTATTTCTGCAGAAGAAAGTTTTTTGCTAGTCAATTTAGGTCAGTCTAATCCTGATACTTTATATGTTTTCAGAAACTTTGCATATCATGCATACTCTGTGAAAAAATTTTAGTCATAAATCATTTAATGGACTTACCTCTGTCACAGCACTGTTGACAAGGTGTATAGTAGCAATGTACTTGAAAAGCAGTGTGAAGGTCTGTGTGCCACACACCAATCAATACTAGGACAGCATACACTTCAAGCCAATGGAAATTAATTTTTCACGATCCTGAGGACTCCCTGCATCCCTCCACTTAATCCCTGGAGCTTCTTGCAAGTCCCATATTATCTTACAAATTTCTGTCCTGTCCTTAGTCACAACATGGGCACAAAATTGTGCCTCTCATGCTCCCCATACAGCCCAGGTGCTTTTCATCCACCTGTAAGAAGTTTCCATGTTTCTGCTTTATCATATAGGGCATGCTCTGTTTTCCATGCCAGGCAGTCACTGCTTTAACCCTGCTTGAACATGTCACTGGTCACAGCTTTCCACAGTGATCACAGTTCTGTATGCTTTTCTTCCAATATATTTGTACTATGTGTCCTATGAAATTCAGTGCTCCCATCTCCTACCATATCACCTTAAAGATCCCACTGTCATTCATCAACAGTTATTCTGCATTCAACTATTTTCCCTTTTAGCTGATCATTCTTATTTATCTTAGAAATAAATCCCTTGGGATGCTGGATTGCCAGTCTACTAATATGTATTTGAAAGACGGATGGAGAAAAAGTCAGAATTGGTGTGCTGAGCAATATGATTAAATGCCATCAAATATTTGCAGATATCTGCATCAGTGCTCCAAACCCTGACAGTGTGGAGTGAATGGCAACGCTCCATGAGCTACTTACTTCTCCCTTTGGGTTTTCTGACTTTGCTCGAAATTGGTATGTTCTGGTCACTGATGCTGTTTTAAGAATATAATTTGCATGTCCATTTTTATCTAACATGGGAGTTATAAAACCATCTTACCCTTAGTCATTATTCATCATGTGGTGGCACTGAATTATCTTGGGCTGTCAAATCATTTTCCATGCTTTAGCATTAGACATGTGGCTCAGATTACCTAAATTTATGTAATTATGATGTATTTTTCTGCCTCAGAACAGCTTTCATTGTAGTCAGGATAAATAAGTATGTATATGAAGGGTGTTATTCATCTGACATTTTTTAGGTATGTATTTCATGCCGGTTTTTTACACTCTGAAAAACTACATCCAGACAGCATGTTTGTAACAATCTTTGGTCCATATTATTCTTGAAACCATATCTATATGTTGAAGAGTTCCATTTACATAGTATGAAACTACGATGGCAACAGTTTAAACTGTATGGATTGATCATATCCTGTAGCTCTGTTTAATCTACTAGTATAAACACAGCCATAGGTGCCTACCACAAGGACTGCTCAAGATCCCGAATAGAGAAGTATTTCATTTTCAAGTTAAGTGTCAGAATAAGGCTGGAATCAACATGCAGCCCATGGCTAGCATTTGACAACCTTGGACATATTGGAGTTTGGTTTTAGGTCCTCCTGCCTGCTTCTCTCCTTTGGCTGTGCACGGGGACTGGGTGTATAAAGTACCCTTGTTGCAATAGTCCTGAGAGAGCAAGTATTACCTGTTTTGGGGGGAATATTTCCCCTCAGTGTTCAGTATTTCAAGTAAGCAGCCTGAGATGTTAGAGAGGAATTCACAGATAGGTGAATTCACTGCATGCCATGCAAATGCATCAACTCAGTGTAACAGAAAATACAAGTCATCTTCTAAAACAAGGTTAAAGTCAGGTAGTCACCTAGTTCATAATTTTATGTAAATTTTATACAAGGTGCTGTGTTACATAAATAGGTTGGAAATCTCAAGAGACCAGAACAACAACTTAGGTCATTTCCAGAATTTCTTCATTGCACTTAGCACATTAGTCACTCTTATTAATCCCTGGAAGTATTCTTTTTCAAGGTTAGACTAAAATGGAGAAAAATACTACAGCAAGTTAATGAGGAAACAGTGATCATCTAATGCTACTTACCACAGTCCTTGGGCAGACAATTAATTTTTATACTTAAAAGGTAGTTGCTTGATTGGTATACTTGTTTTTACACTATTTAATATCTGTGTTGGTTATAGGTTATACTGTGAGTATTTTTTTTTCATAGTGTGTTTCAAAACTAGTTGAACTGTATGAAACAGAACAAAGCAGCAGTCCTGTTTTCTATACCCCATCTTTTTGAAAGATGGCTTGGGTATCTCTTTTCAGCAATACATTTTACTGGTTGCACTAGTAGAAAAGAGCTATTTCTTTTCCAATGAAAAGAAACATCCACAGATGTGTCAGATAGGTAAGCAGTTTACCAACGGGCTTATAAGTTAAAGCAATTTAAGTTAATATTTCAGTAGAAAAAGAAGTGCTTTGCAATAAATAAATAAATAAATAAACAAATAAAAGCAAAAATCAGGCACCATTTACTAGTTCCATTATTATGCTCTGAAAGCTTGTTTTCAATACGTAACACACAATAAGACTTGTACAAAAAGATTGGTGGAGATATGCACTTCTTTTCAATGTCAGAGAGGTTTCAAGTGATTTTACAGATTTCTTTAGCAGTGTGGTGGGTTGACCCTGGCTGGATGCCAGGTGTCCACCAAAGCCCTCTTTCTCTTCTTCCTGAGCTCAGCTTTACTCCTGAACACTTTACCTTCTTCCCACCAGTGATCCAGGAGGATGGGGAATGGGAGTTGTGGTCAGTTCATCACACATCTCTAACATTCCTTACTCCTCACACTCTTCCCCTGTTCCACCATGAGGTCCCTCCCATGGGAGATAGTCCTCCACAAACTAAGAAAAATTGTGATTAGTCCCTTAAGACACAGATAAATGGACATTCACTTTGAGTAAGAGAGCAAATCTTCTAGCATCAGAAAGTCCAGAAGGAAAAAAGGGAAAAAAGCAGGAAAGGGCATAGCATAACAGGAAAAGAGTTTAAATAGACAGGAAGGGATCCCATCTGTCAAGATTAAAGGTTGACATATCTGTACAGTAGGTTCTGAAAAGAAGAGGTTTAAGGGATTATCAGGATTTTGGAATTACTGGATTCTCTCTGACATAACAGACTACATCTTGGTCTAGGTTCCCCCCACAGTCTTCATGTGTTATCTGGCTATCCACTGTACTATCTCACTATCCAAGTCAGTAGAAAGATTTCATTTTTCTCTGATGAAACTTAAAGCCATTCCTGTGCTCACATATAATACTTTTTTCTTTTTTTTTTTTTTTTGTTCCTATTCTTTTGTCTACTTTGGGTTACATTTATTTTTCTTCTGCCTTCCTCCAGTTCTTTGGCTCTGATGATGGCACTTTCTTTAAGGGAGTAGACATTAATATTCTCAATTACTTTTGTTTTTATTGATCACTCTAAGAAAGCTTAGGAGCTTCTGGGGAAAAAAAAAAACCACCAAAAAGTAACAAAAAACCCCTAAAAAACCCACAAAAAACACCACTCCCCAAAAGCTTACACTTTCTTCTAGATATCATTAAAGGCTGTTTATGATTATGGTAGTCCTGGGGTAACGGTTGTACTTGATGATAGTAAAGGTCTTTTCCAACCTATTTGATTCTATGATTTTATGATCTTCAAGCTACAGACTAAAAGTCCAGTCCAAGCTGCCATTATTGGGTTAATCTGGCACTATTATGTTATACCAAAATCCTAAATTTATTCTTAAAGTATTGAGAAAAAAAACATTATTGTTGTAGTTCTATGAATTTTTATGAATCATCTGAGCTGTAGTCATTGACCATAGACACACTTTTACCCCCTTGCAAATACTAGAGAAGGATGTTAGCTTAATTTAATTTTAAGCTAGCCCATTTTTCTTTGTGTTTCTGGCAGGCTAAGAGCTAGTACATGGGCAATTACACTGGTCTGGTACCATACCGTAATTCATTCAGCCAAAGCTCAACTGTTTCTTTGAGCCCTGATACAGGCTTCCTGAAGAAAGTTAACTAAATAGTACGGGTGCCTTGATAAATTTATATATTATAATGCAAAATGTTGAAGATTTTCAGAGGGTTTGTAAGAAGAAGTGGTGGGCATAGGACTAGCCTGGGACATAGAATAGGTTTGATGTCCCAAGCAGAGCCCAAGCCTAGTAAGAGTGATAAATTTAGATGATGCATTCATAAGCAATTTGGGACTTCATCTAGTATCACTTACTCTCTATGGCAGATTTAAGAAGGGGAAATTACTTTTGGAAAATACCCCCTTCTTAATTCAGTTTTTAATTATTTTGATTATGCTTATTAAATGCCTATAGCAGTTTCTAGCTACTGTGTTTTAAACCAAAAAAAAAAAAAAAATCAGATATTCCACGAGGCACATAAAATGCTATAAGGCTGTGAAAGCAACATTCAGAAAACTATTTTTCTGTAGTTGCACTGAGCTAGCATCACAGGGAGTCATGAGGGATGGAAAAGCTGTTGTTAGATTATCCATTGCAGTCCAATCAAATCATGATGTGTCATATTCCTAGGGATGTAACAGAATGAAAATGTTTAAAGCCTTCTGGGCTGTGCTTGATGCTGCGTGAAACCTACAGAAGGGACTAGCAGTTCCATTCAAGGGAACTCATTTAAATGAGTTTCTTATTCCTGTGTGACTCTTTCTTTTGTTCTGGATCTCTGCTGTGCTGCCATGCTCTTATTTTTTTTATTTTTTTGTTTTTAATGCATTGGCTGGACGTAGTGTGAGAGTTCCTTCATTCATAGATATGCAAGATAGTGATGAAAAGCCCTGGGGTTGACTCTCATCATGCTGTCAGTTTGACGAAAGAGCCTCCTTCCACCTCCCTCTGGCTCATTCCACTGTGAAAATGAAAATCAGCAAATCCACAAGCACTTTGGAAAATGTTGCCTGTATTCAGTTTCCTTTTCTGTAAAAGGAGAATTGTGCCTTCCACATCTCCTGGGATTGTAAGAACTGATGCAGTAATCTCAGTCAGATGCTTTGGGTACCCTTTATGGGAAGCACAGATGAAGTTCAACATATGGACCATTATTAGTCCCCTGATAATGTCTGGTAATATGCTGAGTTAAGTACCATTAATTATAGTGCTACTTATGTGGCTGAATCCCAACGCACTGTTATAATTTACTACCTTATCTATATACAGCTATACTTTTAATTGGATAATTGAAATTATGTTATTTCAGAGAAGCAGTTTATTTCCTTTTTGTAACTACATTTATGCAGGTTATTATAATCCAAGTAGTACAACAGACTGAGTAATCAATATTTCTAAGTTTTTATTTTAATGTGAAAATAGCCAAGAATTAAGTTAAAGAAACTGGTATAAAAGAAACAGAAGCAAAAAAGAAGATACGTACACACACATCAGTTTCACACCATGATGAAAACTGGAGGTGGGATCTGGACCTTTAAGTCCATTTTTTACTTTTGTGTGGCAGAATTGTGCCCAGGATAAAGAATACTTTATTTATTAGTTTAATACTACATTCATTTTAAAGCATTATGTGGAGTTCTGTTGAAATTAGAATGCAATAAAATTATCTAAGCATCTTCCACAATAGGAAATTTAAAGCATTTAGGTTATAAGATTGCTAATGCTAAAGACTTGCAAGAAACTGCATTCTATACTGAAGGTATCATAACATAAAACTTATTATTTGAATAAAACTAAAGAAATACGGGTATTGATTTGTTTCATGACCAACTCCATTGAGTTTTTACCAGTAGTAGGAATATGATTTAGGTGAGTTTTGTCATATGTTTAGAAAACCCTCAGAGTGCCGTTGGCTGCTGTGTTATCCCTACAGGCTGTTCTCCAGTGTCCAGTTATGTTGTTATATATAACAAGTACATATGTTCTGGCTTCAATTCTTGTTGAAGCCTTCAACTTCCTCATATCGAGCACCTGTGCAGGATTATTTAGATTCTTTAGAGCAAATTTGCAGAAAAACTCTGCTAAGTGGGTTGTATAAACACTTACACATCTGTCTGATCCTCTAAAAGATTGTCTTGCATCCTATTTCTTTGTCTGCTTCTGAAATGTTGCTTAAATAAGCTGAAATTGAAGAAGGAAAGTGAATATGAAAATCAAATTGAAGCGTTTCTGTTTTTTTTATTTCTCTGTTTGTAGCATTTGACAGCTGCAAGGAATTGTATGAGAGAGAAAAAAATCAAAGGCTTGAGTATCAAAATCTTTGCTTACAAGCTACTCTTATTTAGTAATCATGCTTGTTTAATAACCACAACTTGGAGCACATGATCCATAGGAACAAACAACTGAGTATGTAAAAAACTGTAGCTTGTACCTAAAGGTGGGGGGTTTATATAATGAATAACATGGAGTATTTAAATAAATATTTTGTAGTTTGGACATAAGGAAGAAAAAACTGCCTAATAAAGACCTTAAATATATGGTATTATTGCTACTGGACTAAGGATAAATGATGTTCAGTAATTCTGAACTAAGGATAAATGATGTTCAAATAGTATGAAATGCTTATTCATGTTTAGTGATATAAAAAAAACTTCATTTCAGCATGTTCATATTCTTTTTCTCTTTGCTGTTTATTATTTATGCTTATGAACTGTGAACTTGCGATCCTAAATCTGAGATTCATTTAAGAAAATGAAGTTCAGTTTGTGATACAAAAATGTGTCCATGGAGAAAGGATACACTTAGGTTAAGATACCCAACTTAGAAACCACAGAAATAGAACCTAGACCCATGTAACTTAAATGTCTAACCACAAAGCTTGACATATGAATTCCAAATATCAAGTAATAAACAGAATACTTGAGTGTATCCATTAAATCTATTCGAGTACATTTTCATAATGAATAGCTTCATAAAATGTAGCACTCCTAGCAGACAATTTTGCAAACAGAAAGGAGGCTGCATTCACCCCATAATTTGTTCGTAGTGAGCAATTTTAACGTTTTACAATGGTGAATGAAATTCCATGAATGGTCAAACTTTCTACCAAGCACATAGAGAAAAGATGATTAGTTTTGCAATATTCTTGGATTTTGCAAGTTAATCTTTTAATCAGACATGTAACATAGGTTTTATGTGTTCTGACAGACCAGCAGTACTCATGGTCACCTTCTCAGCACTTCAATGAAGAAAGATACTCTCCTGCTTCGAGGAATATGAAAGGATTATCTGGTAGTCGCAACCAACCACAGTTATGTTCAGCTCATACCTGTGGCTTAGCATCCCCTGAAGATTGTGAACACACCCACGACCATATTCACCATGGGCAGGAGCCAAGGCAATCGTATCTTCTCAGCCCCACGGAGAGTTGCCCGATGGACCACCATCGTTGCTCGCCACGCAGCTCCATTCATTCTGAATGCATGATGATGCCCATGGTAATGGGCGATCACATGTCCAGTAGCACTTTTCCCAGAATGCACTACAGCTCACATTACGACTCCAGAGACGACTGCGCCATGTCTCACGGTAACCCTAAGATTAACCGTATTCCTGCAAACCTTTTGGACCAATTTGAGAAACAGCTTCCTCTTCACCGGGATGGGTTTCACACTTTACAGTACCAGAGGACCTCAACAGCTGCGGAGCAACGCAGTGAGAGCCCGGGAAGAATACGCCATCTTGTTCATTCAGTCCAGAAACTTTTTACTAAATCTCATTCTCTGGAAGGATCATCCAAGGGCAACGTTAATGGAACAAAGGGAGACAGCCGAGGGGATGACCATCATCATGGGCACCATTCCAAGCACAGCAAAAGGAGTAAAAGTAAGGAGCGAAAACCAGAAAGCAAGCATAAATCTGGAATGAGCAGCTGGTGGAGCTCTGATGATAATTTGGACAGTGATAGCACTTACCGTACCCCTAGTGTGGTAAATAGGCACCATACAGATCATATATCCCATTGCTATCCTGAGGCACTCCAGGGGCATTTCGGGGATCTCTCATTGAAGACTTCCAAAAGTAACAATGATGTGAAGTGTTCAGCTTGTGAAGGGCTAGCTATGACCCCTGATGGTAAATATATGAAAAGGAGTTCTTGGTCCACGCTTACAGTAAGTCAGGCTAAAGAAGCGTATCGCAAATCATCACTGAACTTAGATAAGCCTCTGGTTCATCAGGAAATCAAACCTTCCTTGAGGCCATGCCATTACCTTCAGGTAAGAGGAAGATTTTCTTAAGATTTGTAATGAAAAAGGATCACAGTTTATGCCATAGTTATCGAAAAAAATACAAGGATAATCTGTGTATCTCTCAGAGTATCTCTATGGCTCACCTAGTGCAGATATTCCATGAAAGTGAGAAAACTAATTTTTGTCTTTCTTTATAGGGCACAGATTAAAAACTATAAAACTGCTGTGATATAAATTAGTTTAAAGTCAGTGGATGTGTTTTCATCTTTGGAGTTCACACTGAACATCTTGATAAAATCCATATGTCAGAGTAAAAAGGGACAGTTCTCCCAGCAGCCTGCAGGCTAGAAAAAGTGTTTTGAATAAATCTGTGTATGAGAAATCTTAAAAACAGACTGTGTGGAATCCTGGTTTTGTGTTCTTTTATGCCTTTTGTCCATGTATTTGTTAAGTTACAGGAGAATGGGTTTGCTGGTGTGTTCAGTTGCTTTATTGTGAGGATAACTACTCACAAACTTCCTTTTAGTGACTGGGTCACCCAAGATCATATTGAACTGAGCCTGTTTGAGACCATACTATAAGCTATCCTTGTTAAAAGTTACATGGGTACTTCAGGGAGATAAATATTTCAGGCCTGGCACTCAAGATTATTTGTGGTGATGTTCAGCACACTTGTTTTCTCTAGCAGCAATCAAGAAGCTCCCTCTTTCTCCTCCATTTAAACTTATACCTGCTGCTTGCTGGCATTTGCCAAGCTAAAGTCATACTAATTATGATGCTGCATCATGATCTGATTCATAAAGGGATATGGGTTTAAAAATATAGCTTCCAAAATACTTTTTATAGACATTTACATCGTTAATATGGCCTAAGTCCAGCATAGTGCCATGACAAGTGACGTTAGCATGTCAGGGTGTACAGAAAACTGCAGTAGGAGCAGAGCAAAAAGGAGTGAATAGCTGGGATGATAACATCTTCAGCAAGCTTTGCCGTTGGAAAAAAAACTAATATACAAATTTTCACTTAGGTATTTTTACCAAGTACAGCCTGCAAAGCCCACATTGTTCTGAGTACCTCCTCTTTTATTTCTTTTTAAGGAACTTGTCATTATTCATCACTTAACTGATTCTCACATTAACATTGGAAGCTTCCACTCCAGATTTATGCATTTAGAGATTTTCAGTTTCGGTGGGATCTGCAGAAACCAGCACAGACTAGCAACAACTGTTCTACTTGTGTGTAGGGTTCTCTCCCCTCTGAGCTATAGGGGTCCAATAGTAATGAGACACACTTGAAGAGACAGATCTTTTCAAGTACATATGCAGATATCCATGATCAGTCTCCCCTTCTGAAACACAGAAAGTTCCTTATTACAGAGAAAACAAAATGAGATTGCAACCCTCATAGCATTACCATGCAAATTGATTCCGATTTTGTCTGGCAGCTGTGATATTTTATCATATCCAAGTACAGTTATCATGTATCTAAACCAAACTGTATTTTCCTGGGAATTTTTAATCTAACTCAACAAGACAAAACTGGAAGTGCATCCTATGCAGAGACTTCCACTTGCATCTGCATTCTAAAACCACATGTACAGCTCTGACAATGCAGAGAAGGCTAGCTTTTTTGCTTACCATGGCATACTCCTACACAGACAGCTCTGGTTCCTCTACATCTCTGCCAAGTTTTGTGCTTTCCTTCTCATCATATTTCACTGTTTCTTCTTCCTCCTTCTTTAGATCTCATTTTATTTTGCAGAACCACTGGTTTTCACTTTTCATGGATCACCTTCTTCCTCCCAACTTGTATCAGCATCCTCAAGTGAATGTGAAACACTGAATTCATAAACTAACCTGCTTATTGCTAAGCTCTAGATCGAGCTCAGTGGCAAGCCTAGGGAGCATATTCTTGACAGAGTCATTGTTTTAATAATGTTAATAATATTCATCCACTGGTAGGTTCATCCATCTTAAAATCTAGGAGAAATGAATTTAGATTTTTGCTGAGACTTTGGTTTTAAGCCCTTTTACAGCTAAGACAGTACCCATTCCCTATTCACAGGGATCCTATAATGGAAATTTTTTAAGACTTGAGTACGCAGTTACTGCCATAAAGAATCTATAGTCATGTCCAAGCCAATAATACCAGGAATTCTATGCCATTCAGACCACAGATATCCCTCAGACTGAGTAGATGGCTTATTCACTAGCCTAAGGTCAGCAAACAAAGGGACCCTGCTCTGTCAATGTCATAACTAAATGCTTAGTTTTGAAACTTCTGCTTTGAGGGATGCTGTGCTATCACACTGTAGTCGTTAAGACCAGAGATATAAGTTTCATTATTAGCTCTGCCATGAACTTTCTCTTTGACCCAGGAAATGTAATCTGTTAATCACTGCACACTTCAATTACTCTATCTGCAAAAATTAAGGAGGGATATTTAACTTTTCTTATGGCAATGTAAGAAGCATCAACTAGGAAAGGTAGAGAAACATGCCAGGATCCCTAACCAGGATAGTTTACTGCTTTGCTCCAGAATATCTGGCAGTGAAAATTCAAGGGATTATGAAGTTGATTATGCAGCAGCAGAATTCCCTGAGGCACACAAGTGAACAGATTAGTGTAAAACCCCAGGACCTTCACAGGATCTCTGTGTTTATGGCATTACAACATATGATATTAAAACACATGTGATGTCAGCTATATATATTTAAATTCTCCTTAAAGCAAAGCTGTGAAATTATAGTCCTTATAGATGAATACATAAATATGCATCATAATAATGAAAATTCTTTTTCTATGTTTACATATTAATATTATAAATTTGTAATATATATATGGCTTTTATTCTGTTACCTAGTTATATAGAACCATAGAATGGTTTGGGTTGGAAAGAATTTTAGGATCAAATAGTTCCAACCCCACTGCCATGCGCAGGGACACCATACACTAGACCATGTCACCCATATGAGGATTCACTGTACCAAACTTATTTTTCTGTCTACTGGTATCCTTCTTCATATTTTTTTTTTTTTAATGCTCGTATAAAATATTGCTACTTCTGTTTTCCACAGGAGAGTTTTGATAGACAAAGTCCCAAATGGGAAGACCATGGCAGTGTCTTAGGCCTGTGCTTCAGACCATGTTTTCTGTATTGTGTTTCTGGGCTTTCATTTTGCCTTCTAGAGTAATTACTGAGCTCCTTCTTCCTTAAAACTGAAACTCTGAAGAGTGAACAAAGGAAATTTGTTTCTAAGAAGGAAGCTTTTACCAAATGCAGAGATACCTGAAAACAGGAGATGACAAAAGAGGTTTTGAATGTGTCTGCAAATGATATGCTTGTCATGTCCTAGAGTTGAATGCAAATATTTGTTTAACCTGGTAAATCTCCAAGTTCAGTCTCTTCGAGCTCCTCACTCCCAGTTTTCATTCTGTGCTCCTCCACAGATGATCCTTGCAGCTGGGGGATCTCTTGGACAAGTAGTCTGCTGTTGGAAGTTAGAGGTGATTCAGCCAGAGTGCCTTGCTCCAGCATGGCACTTCATATAGCCTTGAAGTGGACAGTTTCAGAGAACTAATAGAAATAAAGCTGCATAAAATAGTGATTATTTTTCTCATCTAAAGGTTAGATCAGATTTGCATTACTCCTGTCACAGTGGAGGTGGTAGAAACATGGAAAGGAGAGGAGTGGGAAGCTTGTTTGGGCTCCAGCTTATTGTTAAATCTATTTAGCTGTAATGTGAACCAGACAGTCAACTAGCAACACAAGAATAGACAGCAGCCACTTCTAATTGTACACTAATAACATTTATCAGTTCTCGTGAATTATTAGCAACAGGTTTTATGCATTAGCCTTTAATTTCTGTTTTGAATGCAGATAAATTGAGCTACAAATGCATTTCTGGGCACCAAACTCTTCTGTCATTTCACTCAGCAGGCAGAATATCCCAAGTAGATCACACATGCAGTAAAGCACACTTTCGTATAGTTCTAGCCATAGCAGCTGCTACTGTTTTACATGTCATTTTAATTTTAATATAAAATATGTTAAGAAAAAGATAGATGAGTTGTGATATCTCTTCTGTCTTCATCAGCTGTTTTGGCTAATTAATTTCAACACACATACAGTGCAATGACTTTGATTAATTTCACTCTGAGTACCAGTGAGGAGCAAAAATTTTTCAATATAAAAAATGAATATGAACTAGATAGCTGTGCTAAAATGATGAATGCAAAAGTGTCGCTTCCGGTTTTCAGAACTGAAATACTTGTTAAGGAAAAGTGATTCCTACAATAAAGCCAAAAGACTGGCAAGAGCATAGCACTCACCATCACTGAAGTTCTGGAGCACAGTGCTATGTGTCACTGATTAATATTCCTTCCTCAGCCATTCAGCAGCCTGTGAAGCAGCAAGCAAGCAAGCAAGGTAAACATACCACAAGGTACAGTGAATGAATCAGGATTAAAATAACATGTTGTTCTAAAAATGGCTTCAGCCCACTCCTGTCTTCCTAGTGCATTCAAGTACTAGCGTCATCCTTTACAGCAGTGGAACTGCTAAGCATGTGAGTAATAATGTCAGCTGTGTACTCTGCAAGATGAAAGAAAAGCACAAGAGTTGGTCTCTTAAAAAAGGAAAAAAAACCAGTAGTTTCAACAAGGCTCTTTGCTGGTTTAACTTATGTCTACATGGAGAAGAGCTTTGAGGACAAGCTGATGGATGGATAGGCATTAAGTTCTCAGTTACATTTTTCCATGAACTCTGCTGGGGACAGGATGGATTCCATTGCCCATCCATGGGGTGGATTTTAAGTCAGTGCACTTTTCTCAGCGCTTTGTCTTTGTGAAATTAGGTCATGTCTGTTTACTCGACATAAATCATAGAATCATAGGATGGTTTGGGTCAGAAGGGGCCTTAAAACTCATATATGAACTAGAGAAACTACATCCAATACTCTACCAACTGACACATACTGTGGAGATAGCCAGAGCTAGCAGTTTAGATACTAGCATCCCATTCACTACCACCCACACTGTCTTCACAATGATTTATGACCAGCTACCACTCCAGAATTAACTGGCTTGTTTCCACAGCAGGAAAAGCTAGTATAGATAGCAGGGTAGCTGGGTGGTCTGCATCCTAAATCAGCATGGACATGTGCTGTACCATTTTGATTTCTACACCCTCTTACAGTCCCACGAAGGTGTCTCAGCTTGCCCTGTGCCCTTCCAGTCAGGAGTGAAGATGTGCAAGAGAGACCTGTAATGCCCAGACAGTAAGGAAAATGATGGGATAGTTAATGACCCACAGCCTGTTTGTAGCGTTAATGTCAGCCTGAAATTTCTGGTGTAGCACCTGGGGCCACTCTGTGGAGTTATTCCCCAGGTCAGTGAGGGTGGAATTCTCCTATAAAGAGCAAGAAGCTCAGCCTTGTTCTGAGAAGTACTTGTTCAAAAAGTACTTGTTCAAGAAGTACTTGTTCCTTGTAATGCTCTCTCCCCTGTTATATCTGAGATATTGCACTTCAGATTTTAACACCATTAAAAATATAAAAAAAAAGGTTTTAGTACAGCTGACACTTCCCTGTATTCACAGAATGTTTTTGATGGTTTTGTGCATCAGAAAACCCAGAATACTTCTTAAATACCATATCCAAGGAGAAAAGGAGGAAAAAAAAGGGGAAGAAAATCAATACATTCAATGAATGCTAGTGTAAAGCTCTGCCCAAACAGTTGTCTCAGTTACTGGTATCTTGTATTACTGTGTTAATCAGTGATACCAGAGAGTACTGCTCCCATGCCCATGTACGCTTATATTGACTGAAATTAATTGCTGAAGCTTTTTTCCAAACAAGAGTAGAAAGATTTCTGAGTTAGTATTTTCTAAAAGCTGCCAAAACAAGTGCCTATTACCGTTGAAATGTCAAAGCCTGGAGTAGAAAAGGGAGGCCGTGATCCCGCTGCCCTTTAATCAGGGGGAATTGTCCTCCTTTATAACATTAGTACAGTGTGTTGCCAAATTGTTTTTCAACATTTACTTCAGTGAAGCTGAAGGCTGACCTTTGCAATTGTTACTCAAAGGTGTTGCTGGGTCTGAAGAAGTTTTCAGCCAGGAGTAAGTTATTATTTTATACACTCAGGCCAGTCACATCTATCAAACAGGACTGCCAGGAACATGCATTCAGGGCTGTAATGGCTGCAGGCTTGCTGCTTTTAGGGCAGACCTGGATCCTGTCCTGAGTAGTCTATGCCGTTCTTTCTGCAAGGAGTTGACTGTAAAAATGTTGAAGCATTCAGAAATGTTGCATTGTTTTTGTTTTTTTGGTTTTGGCCATCTCACAGTGCTGTGCTTAAGGGTTGTTTGTTAAAGTGGAGCTGCAGGCTGAATGTCTCAATAAACAAGGTACTAATAATACTGTCCTAGTACTTCTGGCAGGACAACAGGTCTTCTGAAAATTGTGCAGATAAGTTATGCAGTAGATAGGGAAAAAATACGAATTTTACTCTGCAAGCTAAATAATTACAGTCATCTGGAGTTAACTGTTCAAACCTTAATCATTAGTTAAAATGAGAACAATGAATGAAGGACAAATATATATATTATATAGCCTTTAAAATTGTTTATGTTTTAAAGACATGCACTGTTTCTTTCTGTAGTAGCCTTATAACAAACAGAAAAAAAAAAAAAGGTTGTATCATTTCCTGCTTAGATTAAATAAGCCACTGTTTAGGACAGGCCACCTTTTGGGTTGGCCCTGGTATACTATGTTTAGCCCTGCCTAGCCCTGTAATACCTCTGCAACATTGGAATCCTTGCTACATCTGCAACCTCTGTGTTTTAGAAGTGTTGTGCCTTGTAATTATGCTGGGAGCACCTCTCCTTTTGTTTCTTTAAGGGAATTTTTTCTCTTACTCTATATTTCTGGGGCCATGAATGGTCTGTGGGGTCTTGCCTCACTCACACAGGTAATGATAACAACTCTGAAGTGTTTGCAGTGGTAAAGGCAAAGATATTTCCAGGGCTCCTACAGGTGATTTTGGCTGACAGTTCATGCAATGTTGAGAGTCTAGACTGAATTTCTGAAAATGGCAGGTGACCCCCCGCTCCGAGCAGGAGTGTGTACCTCATGCACTCTGAGAGTCTTGTCTCCCACAGCTTCACCAGTCACAAAAAGCAGGCTATTTTTCTTCATTGTGCTGTGCAGATAGCTGGGCTCCATTCACTCTGCAAATGTGGTTTGGGCAATTCAGTTTACCTCTCCCAAAAATATCACAGAATTACAGAATCATAGAATAGTTTGGGTTGGAAGGGACCTTCAAAGGTCATCTAGTCCAACCTGCCTGCAGTGAGCACGGACATCTTCCACTAGATCAGGTTGCTCAGAACCACATCCAGCCTGACCTTGAATGTGTCCAGTATTTTACCGCCCTCATTGTAAATAATTTTTTCTCACAGCCAGCCTGATGTGAGATCTCCCCTCTTTTAGTTTTAAACCATCACTCCTCATCCTATCATAACAGGCCCTGCTAAAAATCTCTCCCCATCTTTCTTATCGGCCCTTTTTAAGAACTGAAAAGCCGCAACAAGGTCTTCTTGAATCTTCTCTTCTCCAGGCTCAACAACCCCAACTCTCTCATCCTGTCTTCATAGGAGAGCTGTTCCAGGCAGCTAATCATTTTTACGGCCCTTCTCTGGACCCTTTCTAACAGGTCTTTAGTCTTTTGATGCTTGACTTAGCAGAATTTGCGCTGTAGTTAAATTAATTCAATTCGTAGCAAAAGATGTAAAGGAGAAAGATTGAGAGGCTGTAATAGATCTAGGTTCCCTTTTAAATAAAGGCAAAGTGCTCCCTTTATTCCAAGCTCAACTCATGTCAAAGTTCTGACACAAGATCTCAGTGACCTCCAGGCTTAGCAGGCTAAAATTGGTTACAGTGTGGACAAGCCCACCACTACTATCTGACTGCCCTTTACTCCACTATATCAAACAGCACAGAATCCAGAGAGTCCCGGAGGGACCCAGCAACATAGCAGAGGATTTGCAGGTGGCTGTACTGCCAGGTCTTTGCCAGCAATATGAGCACAATGGGTCATGATGTGGGAATTTGGCCAACATTCATCCAAACAGTATAAACAAAGCCACAGATTCCTCACAACACTATTTACAGTATTCGGCCATCCTCAGATTACAGTTCACATTGTTGCTGGAGAGCCAGTTAGGAAACATGGTTCTGTCTCTTTTTTTTTTTTTTTTTTTTTTTTGAGTTCATCGCTGTTGAGATATGAGTTATAAAGTATTTAAATGAACACTGTTCTGTAGAAAATAAAGTAGTGGCCAAGCAATCTTGAGAACACTGAGCAGAAGTCTTCTTTCCATCAAGGATCAGTTAGCTTTTCATGTGTATCTTGGAACTACATGTGAAAAGCTAAAATCATGCAGTAAATAATGCTGGTTCTGGTTTGAACATCTCCCAGCTGGAATATTATGCCTGTGTTCTGTGATCTGCATGGGTGTCCAGTCCATTCCCAACTCCCAAATTCCTGAATTCATGTAGTTTTCAACCTAATGTAAAACAAATGTTGTTTGGGATCTGTGTGATTTTATTCCTCTTCCTGTGGTACTATGGCCATTCATAGCAAAGCTGGAGAGAAGAGCTGGCAAGGCAAAGATGCCTCTTGCTTTCTCAGATTAGCTCCTGCTGTGATGGACAATGTCAACAGACTTTTGGGGAATGCTACAAGAACTCTTGGTGTTTCTGAGCTGTCAAGAAGTTCAGGGAGTAGCAGGTGGCATGTGAAAATTAAAGTTAATTACAAGGATTGGCATTGTTAGTGGTGAGGAGGAGTCCCTGGTATATTTGTAGAGATTTTTGAAGGGCTTCACTGTATAATTCATATTCTTCAAAAAAATAAATAAATAAGCAGATTAAAAGAAGCACATAAAAAACTAGTCCAAAACGTGCACTATGAATGGTGCTGAGATGTAGACACAAGGTTAGCTACTGAGGGAACAAAGTTTTGTATTCAGATATGGGGTCTAGGGTCCACACCCACTTAAAAAGGTAATCTCATTAGTGTCAATAACTTCAGAAGAACATCCTAGTAATTGGTCAGTGTTCCTTCTCCAGCAAAATTTGTGAAAACGCAGGAGGTCCGGCTCCCACGTCCCATTATAACATCAAGGAAACTTTCTACCGTGCTAAAAAGCATTTCTGTCTGCCTTGCAAGATTGTCATCTACTTCTACTTGCAGTGGCACACAACGGCTGTTTTTTGAGGCTCCTTGAAGAAGGCGCGATTTAAGAGAAAACATCTTACCTATGTTTTAGATTGTGTCCTTCTATTTTTTCATTTTTGGGACATCTTCTTGACTAGGCAGATAAAGCATACAATTACAAAAATAATGTATCTGCTACATAGTGTTTCTTACCCTGATTTATATCATCAGTAATCTAATTTCATCCACAGACAGCTTCTGATAGTAAAATGTGAAATGTATATTTCTAAACTACTATTTAAGTCTGAATGAATATTTCAGTGCATTTTACATCTGCATGCTAATTAAATTTCGCAGGACTGCTATGAAGTGCTCAATACTCTTTTTAACCTTTGAGAATGAGAAGTATGAGGACACAATAGCTCCCTCAGCTGAAGCCGTATATTTAGAAATGTTTCATTCTAGATAGTAAAGTGATATGCCAGATTTTAAGCAGATCAGTAGTTTAGTGGTGGAACACCTTTAAAATTATGGAAGCTGTGAGCAAATGCCATAGAAGTGGGTGGAACACCAGGAGCAAATCCGTTTCAAAATGACAATGAATATTGCTTGTTTGACTTTTTTAGCTAAATAGTAAACTGAAATAAAAAAAAAACCCTTGAATTGACAGTGGTCAAAGTCCAGAAGAATGAACATTTCATTGGTTCTTCCAATTTTGACATACAAAATTGGGTGCCCACACTGCTGGCCCTAGTTCCTGGATGGCAGCCTAGATTATCTATATGATTAAATATGAGGAAAAACCTTTTTCTTCCTGAGTGTGATCAAACACTGGAACTGGCTGCCTAGAGAGATTGTGGAGCCCCCATCTTTGGAAACATTCAAAACCCAGATGGACATGGTCCTGGGCAACCTGCTGAACCTGACCTTACCTTGAGCAGGAGGCAGGACTGGAGCCCTCCAGAGTCCCTTCCAGCTTCAGTGATTCCATGGTTCCTAGTTTGCTCCAGAAGTTTGGTGAATTCATCCCTGTTTTCCCTGGCAACACACTGATGCTTACAAGCAGACTGTGCAGTCAATCGGAGAAACAGGAGACAAATTCACTACCAAAGTGCAGTCAGGGGTCCAAAATCCTTTTCTTCTGAAAGGTCTAATCTGAGCACAACCAAGACACCCAGCAGGAAAGACTTATAGCAAAACATAAGGATAGTGACTCTCTTTCTAAAACAAGGAAATTCGTTTTCAAAGTAGCAAAGATTCTAGGATACCCACTGTGAAGATGTGAGTTCAGTTTCTTTCTTAGCCTGTACAGGGTCAAACCCCATCTTCTCGGTTCCCCAAACTGCATTCTGAGCAGCAGGCTGAGAGGCAATTTGGAGTGGAGGAACTTTTTTTTTTTCAAACTAAGCTCCCTAATTCCAGGTAAGCGTCTGGATCAAAAGGCTGCAACGCACCCTTTCTTTGTACATGAAGTATTTCTTTTCTAACCAGCCCTCCCCAAGCAATCTGTCAGTGTTCCCTGAAAAAGCCATGAGTTACAAAAAGAGGAGAAAATGCTAGTTTATTTATCAACCCTAAGTCCTTACCAAGCACTTCAACTGCGATGGATTAGAAGGTGAACAATAACACCTTCCACTTCCATACCTGTGTCATCATGGAAAGGATGAAAAAGGCTGCTCAATTCTTTGGAAAATAAAAATAAAAATCTCAATTTGTTCTGTCAGAAGATAGTTTTAGGTTGTGAATGGGAAAATACAGAAGGGCCTTTCTGGTGCCTGTAATCATATACAATGAACCCAAGAAAGAAGTGCTTTGCATTTTGGTTGCTAACTACAGGGACCTTTTGGATGCTACTCTGAAGGAGATAACTCTCTTAAGTGCCTTTTATGGGGAATTTGGGGTCCTACCTAAAGTTCTGGAGGTCACTCTCAGGATCAGCTCCAGAAAATGTAGAAAGTTTTAGGTACCAGGTTCTTTAATAAAATTGGTGCTAAGTGACTAATGTAAGATATCACACTGAGTCAGCAGCAGAACAATTAAAACATCCCAAATATCCTGAAGCTGATTGTGCTCCTCGCAGCAACAGTGCATGAAATTTATGAAAGAGACTCATCATTCTCTGTAATAGTTATAACCAAATCAGCAGCCAGTGACAAAAATTAAATGAAAAGATCCAGAACTTGTCAGCTCATTGTCTTACAAAAGGAAATTCATATGGTAATATGCAGTCTAACTCCTCTGTGGAAAGAAACTACACATACAAGGTTTCATGTTAACATCTATAACAGGAGGAAGGCCTTTTTAGACATTATAAATATCAGCATTCATCACTATATGCAAGTAGATAATTAGGGTAATTATTCCAAATTAGCAGCTGCAAGCCCTGCAAATGGGGATTTCAGGGACTGGTAACTATTGTAAGAAAGCATTTCTGCAAGCTTCAAAGCCCTTTTCATGTTCTGGAAAATGCACATTTAATGACCCTCACACATGCTGTTGAACATTTTTATTAGTATTTCAAAATAAAAATCTTTCCTGCCCTAGTGTAATGCTTCTGCTTTTCTTTAAAGCTATGTTTGGGGTCTACAGTGGCCTGGATTTGGAAAGATTTTTCCAAGTATTTAATCTATCAGCTGAAGTAAGTGATGAACAAAGCTGAGCTGGGACTCAAATTTTGCTTTGCTCTTCTCAAACCATGAGGAGAAACAATGTCAAGGGCCCTTTCATTACCTTTTGAAGACAGCAAAAGGACTGCAGCTGTTTTCCTAGGCTTTGCATGAAACCTTCTGAGAGAACACATTGTCAAACTTCCATGCCAGGATCCAGAAGCATTTTCCTTGTGTTTATTGTATTCTGCTCCTTTGAATGGCTCAAGAGTAAAAAAATACACATATTTTAATTTTGAATAATGTTTTTTTCAACCATAAATGCTTCTGTGATAGTCAACAAGTTACTCTGATTAGAAAGGGATTCTTGGTGCATCTGTGTGAGTACATCAAAGGCATAAAAGGAGCGGGCTTTTGCAGTTTTTAGCTCTTATGTGAATTCATTTAACTTATGAATTCAAAAAGCAAAAGAAATGTAATCAACAAAAAACAGCAAGGCACATAACTAAGATATGTCCTCATGAAGCTCCTCATCACAGTGAAGAAACTTAATTCTTTAGATACTTTAATATAAAAAAATCAGTCATTTCTCTCTTTTAAAGTAAGATTTCAACTTCAATCAACAAATAAGCCTGCATTTACACATTTAAATCAGTCCTTATCTAGTTATTTGAACATGGAATTTCAGACAAAAGAAAGTTGGGAAACTAATAATTTTTTTGCATTTGAATAAAAGTTTATTGATCCATCCCTGGCAGTTTTCAAGTCCAGGTTGGACGAGGCCTTGGGTGATATGGTTTAGAGTGAGGTGTCCCTGCCCATGGCAGGGAGGTTGGAACTTGATGATCTTAAGGTCCTTTCCAACCCTAACCATTCTATGATTCTATGATGTCTTTTTTACCTTTATATCTAATTATCTTCAAGCTAAAATGAAGGAAAGAAATTTCAAGTCAAAATAATTATTCTATGAAAATGTTATGAAATTGTTGGGAAAAAAAAAAAAAAGCACAACCCCACACAATATTAAGACTGCACATAATCATTCAGCTTTAAGCTTTAGGGCAGAAAATTCAGCAGTATGGCTTTCAGTGGGCCCATGTAGACCCCAATAAATGCTTTTTCACCATTTGTATCTTGGTTTGAATTATGGTGACATACAGGTAATAAAGAAGATTTAAAAGTGAGAGTATGTTTGTATTTTATAAATTAATTTTTCTTAATATAGCACTTTTATTCAGATTTTTACAGTTAATTGTGTTGCCAGCTGCAGATAATGAGAAAAAAGCTCAAGAAAATACGTTTATCTTGTATACTACAGGAGTTTGGCTGTTACAACTATCACAAATGTGACTTCTAAAATCTCAAAAAATGTTCCTCCAACATTTATCTCATGCATACTAGGTATAGAAAAGAAATTAGGACGATGCATTTACAGGTTTCAAGTTTGGGAGGATTATCGTGCTTCCTTCCTAACCATCGTCCAAACCTCAATAATATGAGAAGTTTGTTTCTTTGCATGATCTAACCCATGTATCATTTAGTTTCATGCTCTGTCCTATTACTTTATATAAAACTCATATTTTTTTTCTTTGATGTTTGTTTCTAACATTTTTCTGATCTGTGCAACCTGTTTCATCTCTTTTTATCTGACTTCTTCTCCAATCTTTCTTTTTTCTTTCCTGAGCATGTTTCTTTAATTTAATATCTCTACCTTTACTCATTCACCCCTTTCGACACTTCCTTTTCTGCTTGATCCCTTCTGGGGACTCAAAACACCAGGTCTGTTCACCTAATATGTGACTAATTCATGTATCCTAACAGGGCAGTAAAGATGTCAAGCAGATCATATTAGTTATTTAAATATGATCCCCGAGACTGATCAAACCAATGGGAGCATTTGCTTCAGCTCTGCAGTGAACTCTGTCTGTTTGATAGTCTTTATTAAACATCCTGCTTTGAAGAAACTCCTTAATATGTCTTTAACTGGAAGTTCAGATTTATAGTATATTGGTAAATAATGCCATTGTACTGTTTCATATATATGAAGTCATTAGGCTGATAAAGAATTGGATGCTGACAAGCTCATCAGCCCTGGTCCACTGATGTGCTCTGTCACATCCTTGTTTTTAACCATGAGTCATTATAATGGATTTCAGAGAGTTGCTTATAGCCTTTAAGTTAAGTAAATGCTTAAGTGTTTTTCTGGATTAGGACTAGGGAACTCATCAGCTTGGAAGATTAAAGAAAAAAAAAATAAAGAATCAGCAATACATAGAATAGTTAGGGTTGGAAAGGACCATCTGCTTCCAACCCCTCTGCCATGGGCAGGGACATCTCACACTAAACCATCTCACCCAAGGCTCTGCCCAACCCACCCTTGAACACGGTCAGGGATGGAGCATTCACAACTACCTTATGTAGGTGTTCCTGCTCCGGCAGGGGGATTGGACTAGATGATCTTTTGAGGTCCCTTCCAATCTCTAACATACTGTGATACTGTGTTACTCTGGACAACCCGTTCCAGTGCCTCACCACCCTCACAGGAAAGAATTTCTTCCTTATATCCAATCTAAACTTCCACTGTTTAAGTTTGAGCCCGTTACCCCTTGTACTGTCAGTACAGTCCCTAATGAAGAGTCCCTCCCCAGCATCCTTATTAGGCCCCCTTCAGATACTGGAAGGCTGCTATGAGGTCTCCATGCAGCCTTCTCTTCTCCAGGCTGAGCAGCCCCAACTTTCTCAGCCGATCTTCATATGGGAGGTGCTCCAGTCCCCTGACCATCCTCGTGGCCCTCCTCTGGACTTGTTCCAACAGTTCCATGTACTTTTTATGTTGAGGACACCAGAACTGCACACAATACTCCAGGTGAGGTCTCGCGAGAGCAGAGTAGAAGGACAGGATCACCTCCTTCGGCCTGCTAGTCACACTCCTTTTGATACAGCCCAGGATGTGGTTGGCTTTCTGGGCTGCAAGCGCACACTGAAGCCGGCTCATGTTAAGTTTCCCATCAACCACCACCCCCAAGTCCTTCTCCACAGGGCTGCTATGAATCTTTTCTCTGCCCAGCCTGTAGCTGTGCCTGGGATTGCCCTGACCCAGGTATAGGACCTTGCACTTGTCATGGTTAAACTTCATGAGGTTGGCATCAGCCCAACTCACAAGTGTGTCCCTCTGGATAGCATTCCTTCCTTCCAGCGTATCAACCAAACCAAACAGCTTGGTATCATCAGCAAACTTGCTGAGGGCACACTCAATCCCACTGTCCATGTCAGTGGCAAAGATGTTGAACAAGACCCGTCCCAACACCGATCCCTGAGGGACACCACTCACTACTGGTCTCCAGCTGGACACTGAGCAATTGACCACAACTCTGTGTGTGGCCATCCAGCCAGTTCTTTATCCACCAAGTGGTCCATTCATCAAATTGATGTCTCTCCAATTTAGAGACAAGGATGTCATGTGGGACAGTGTCAAATGCTTTGCACAAGTCCAGGTAGATGACGTCATCTGCTCTACCCCTGTCCATCAGTTCCAGAGCCTCGTCATAAAAGGCCACCAAATTGGTCAGGCAGGATTTCCCCTTAGTGAAGCCATGCTGGCTGTCACCAATCACCTTGTTGTTTTTCATGTGCCTCAGCATGCCTTCCAGGAGAATCTGTTCCAAGATTTTGACAGACACAGAGGTGAGACTGACTGGAATACTGGCAGATCCAGTCTTGTTGAGTTTATCTGCAAGTCTTATAATAAGGTTGATTTCACTTTGGATTAGAAAATAGGCTCCTGCTCAGTTCTCTGCCAACTTGTGGTGCAGAGAGATATTCATCCACCAGCTGTGGTTTATCAGACTACCAATCTTACTACTTGAAAAAGAACCTCAACTGCATGAAAGCAGACTCAATCAAATGTGTTGAAAAGTAACTGGTTAGGCTTCTGGTATATTACAGCCTTTTATGCAAAATAAGCTATTATGTAGTTTGAAACAAGAAAAAAGACAAATTGCCATATTTGGGTTGTTTGGTTTTTTGTGGTTTTTTTGGAGAATTTTGTCATGATTGGAATCATATCCATTTATGCCAAAATCACTGCCTAATTTTACTAAAATCGTTCACTTTCCTGAATAGCAGCTACAGATTAAAAATACTTTATAAAAGACTCTGAAGTGCTCAGCTTTTAGGTCTGAAACACCTGATCAACTTACTGTTATCAGATGAAAATCTGTGTGTAAACTTTTAAGAGGCTAAGATATAAGATAAGGTACTTCCTGCAATGTAGAGCCTGTCTACAAATACATATTGCAGCTCGGCTCGCAAACCATGACTTGATTGTTCCTTAGGTTCTAGTATTTATAAACAGAAATTTTCCAATCTTGAAGTTGGAATTATGTTTCCAAATAATTTGTGGACCTTAGAAATGTCTTTCTAAGTGATCAGTTTCTGAAGAATAAAAAAATCATGACCTATCTTTGTAAAATGACAAATTAAAGAATAATGCGCATTTCACATTGCGTCTTATGGTCCCATTAGGTACCTCAGGATGAATGGGGAGGATACCCAGCTGGTGGGAAAGATGAAGAGATCCCCTGCAGAAGAATGAGAAGTGGGAGCTATATTAAGGCCATGGGAGATGAAGAAAGTGGAGACTCCGATACTAGTCCCAAGACATCACCAAAATTAACAGTTCGACCAGAGTCATTATTAAAATCCATTGGACAAAGACCACTGGGAGATCATCAAAAGTAAGTTTCACATGCCGTGTAGTACATCTTTCTGAGCATTGCCATGACTTGGGTAATTTTTCTTTGTGTTTTAGTGGTCAGCATCTCTGAGAAAATATGGTGCTGTTGTTAAATATCTAACTTTTGTGTCCTTGTTTTAAATTAGCTACAGTTTCTTGTGATTATTGGATGAAAACCTGCCATGTTCCTCCATCCATATAACAAACCTGCTACTTCAGAAACAGTTTTTTTATGTTTACTGAAGAAAAGATATACATTTTTATCAAAAGTTTAAAATTCTGAATTTTTCATTGTTAAAAGGATTGTTTTATAAGTCTTTGTTATTTTGTTGCTTTCTCTGAAATGGAAAATACACTCTCTTCTACACTAGGATCATAACAGATTTATAATTCTATCATATATTTGTCATCTTACACCTTTTTTACCAGTACAAGGCTTTATGTATCAGCTATACTATATCATACTCCTTTAAACACATTGTGGTGGGTTTTGTTTGACTGTTGGCTTTCTTTTTTCATTCTTAGTGTTTACAATATGGTCTATTAAATAACTAAAAAAAATTAAAACTACAGGAAAATGTGTATTTATGTATGTTTCTCTCCCTTTTGTCCTTTCAGTATATTATTTTTATAAGTTCACTGTACGTATATTTCTAGACATTTCCAAAGTGGTAGCCTGATTTCAAATCTACAGCTTCTATTAATTTGGCTGGGTATTTCTCACAGCTTAGAAAATTGATCTTTTTGCCTGGGAGGAATACATAAAATGAAGAAATTAAGAGTGAAACCTTTGATTAAAGTTTGTTTATTGTTCTGTAGATAATACCATGTATAGCATGTCATAGGGACTCACCTTTTCATAAAATGAAACAAAACAAAGCAAAAAACTCAGGCAAAACTTCTTTCGACTTAATTAAATTGAACTATTTGGTTTGCAATCTGGAAGAAAACCATCAAATTTTACTATTACTGAAGAGAACAGTTTACACCTCTATTGTTTCAAATGGCTTACCCTCACATCTCTGTAGCCTCAATTCAGATGTACAAAGATGTCTGTTCTATAGGCTGCTGTAAGATTTCTGAGACACCGTGGAACAAGACTAACAGGTTTCTGCTCTCCGTTGGCAACTGAAATCCAGCCAAGATACCCTAAGGCATCTCAAAGAGTGCCAGAGACCTATGTTTAGGCAACTGAGCCAATTTCTGAATGTGAATCTGAAAGATTTGCTAGAATATTAGTTCCAGTGATGAAAATGTGGCCCATAACGTAAGTATTGCTGGCAGACCTGTACCTGACTAATTTCCAGTGATGAAAAGAAGAGCCCTTACTGACAGGGGGTGGAGGCAACGTTTGAATTTTGTATATCCCCAGTCATTGTATCTGGGCTGAATTTTGGTTTTGAGGCATGTTGGTTACATTGACTGGTTCAGGCTGAATATATAAAAGTCCCTAGGAAACAAAAAGTTGGTTAATTTTCAGCTTGTGAGTGCTTGTCAGTGGGAGTTGAGGTCCTTCAGGATGAGGAGCCCATAATTTATCATCAGTGGTAGAGATGCATGTTGGGAATTTTTCAGTCCTGGATTTTCTCATAAATAGCTCTGAAAGCTGTGGGTCCTGCAAAAGTGCAGTTATTCTTGTGGGATAAGATGTGCTAAAGGAAAGAGATCTAACATCTGCAGCTTGTTAAGAGTGACCATTCTGAAGGCAATAGGGATGAGAAGAGATGGTTGACTTTCTCAGACTTCTACACATCAACCAGCTGTCTTCCTGATGATAAATTAATGTTTCTAGAACACAGATCTGAGTACAGAAACCTGACCATGTACATCGAGGTGGTTTTGGAGTATTCCTGGGCAAACTTCTTGTTGTGGTTTAACCCCAACCAGACAGCTTGTTCACCCACTCCCCCCTCTTCTTGCCCTCCCCCTACTCCTGGAGGGACGGAGAGGAGAATCAGAAAGAATGCAACTCCCACGGGTTGAGACAAGAACAGTTTAGTAACTAAGGCATAACACAAATCACTACTGCTACCACCAATAATAGTAATGATAAAGGAAATAACAAGGGAAGAGAATACAACACCTCACCACCAGCCGACCGATAACTTGCCCCCCCCCCAGCCCGACCAAGCACCGACCGATACCTCCTCCAACCCTGCAGTCCACCTAGCCCTTCCGGGCAGCTCCCAGTTACATCCTGGGCATGACATGCTGTGGTATGGAATACTTCTTTGGTCAGTCTGGGTCAGGTGTCCTGTCTCTGCTTCCTCCCGGCTTCCCTCCTCCCTGGCAGAGCATGAGGCTCACAAAGTCCTTGGCCAAACCAAAACATCATTTTTATCAGCTTTGTTCCCAGCCCGAAAGTCAAAACACAGCACTACCCCAGCTACCAAGAAGGAGAAAAATGACTGCTACTGCTGAACCCAGGACACTTGTCGACTGGGTCTATTAACACCATCCCAAACACTGACTGGCTGTGTTTCCTGGGCATTGGCATAGGCCAGGGATCATTCCCAGAAGGCAGTTTGATTGCAGCCATCCTGTTTTGAAGCATATATCATGTCCAGTCTAGTACCACAAACTAAAATTTTTCTCAGAGGCAGTTCTAACTTTCCAAGTACTTAGACCGAATAAAATGTATTATTCTGTTCTTTGTTTTCGGGTATATTTGGGCCTTCCACAGATGAATGTAGATAACAGCACAAATTTTCCAGTGAGTGGTGGGTTACCCTAGACTCCTACAGCTTATAAACAGATACAGGCAGCATCTAGACACAAGTATTCAAACAAAGACTGTTTCAAGAAAAAAAGTCTCTCAGACCTGTTAACTCCTGAAGGCAGATGGTTATTAGTAGGTCAATACCAAATGTATTTTCTGTCAATTTTCTATGTATTGCAAATGCACAGCTCAAAATATAATTGATTAAAACATAGGTACAATGCTGATGCCATATATTGATGCTGACAGCTGTGCCTGTTCATGGTCCCAAAGGATTTAATGGCATAGTTACCACTAACAGTAGGCAGAAAAGGAGGAGGCTTTTTGTAATACTGTGAAATATTATTAGGGCTCTGTTGAGAATTTGTCACAAACACTGCACTAGGAATAATTGAGCAGCCAGGCTACTGCTGGCAGATATCTTTTACATCCTCAATTTTCCCTTAAACTGAGGGGCAGCACCTTCAATCTGCCAGTTTACCACACATGTAAACCTGTAAAATTTCAGCTGTCCTAAAGCAGTCAGAAAATGTCTTGTCTCACAGGAATACAAAGGGCTGATCCTAAATATGGATTTCACTACCAGCCATCTCCTCCCAGAGCATCTCTGTCTACCTGTCACTGTGGATACTTCTACATCTGGTGGATTTCTATGAAGGATGTAGCAAGGAATGATGGTTATGGAGCCTTCCTTCCTCCTCCAGCACAGTTCAGTAATCCCATTGCATGCTGAGTACCCTTTGTACAACTGATTCCACTGCAGAGCCAGAAGCCAAGTTTTTGAACAACATTCCTGCATGTATAGCAGGGCTCAATAGCATTTCTGGCAAGTATTATGAGAAATTACATGATTCAAGATGTCAGCTGCTTTTAGCTTTCTTTTTAGCTTGTTTACCAGGATGGAGGGAGCTAATTCACAGAAATAAAATAGATATAAATACTCTCTTAGTCTTCTGCTTGGGTGACAGGATAGTTCAAAACTGGGGTCTGAGAGAATACCAGTAAACCTGTAATAAAAACCGAATATTGGTAGCTGTGGCAGTAAGAAAGCATGTATTAGCTACCAAACATATGTAGGTGGGTTTCATAAGAAGAAGCCTAGTTTTCTATCACCATCCTGATTAGGATAAAATGAAAATTAGAACAGCCTTTACTTAACCTACAAAAGACCTTTGACGTGTGTGCATGTTTCTTCTCTGAGTTTTATCAGGCATCTTTGCAAGGAGGTTTTTCCCATTTAAATTCTGCTTCTATTTTGATGGAAGTAAGACCCTAGTTGTTTGGTTTGTGTTGCTCAAAGATTCAGAAAATTGAAGATTAAAAATTCATAAACAATAAAAATGCATGTTTGTATCTGAATACATAATTTTGTTTAATAAGATGCAAACAGGTAAATGTAACTGATTTAACAGAAGAATTAAAATTCTGAAATCCTTTCTTTTGAGTTACTCCTGGAAAGGAGTACATTTTACTCTGAGTGGGAATAAAAAAGTGCAAGGTCTGCCACTGCTGGTTTATGCAGATGACAGAAGCAGGGCATGAGCCCATCCACTGCCACCTGATCACCACATCTGTTAAAATGCTCACACTGCCAGCACGGTCCCCAGCCAGCTCTCATCCTAGGCCACCTGGCTCTCTTCTGGGTAGTGCCCAGGCACATTTCAGGAATAATCTGATGGATGCAGACACCCTCTCTATAGGATAAGAAAGTGTAACTTTCCAGGTCAGTTGGCCAAAGGGTCAGGTAATGATTCTAGCTTATTTCTGAGTATAGCTTGTAGCCTTATTGACTTAAATTTAGCTGGATTCTTTTTACATTAAATGTGCCTAAATATCTAGATCAACCACTGAAAATAAATACATTTCTATTCTTTCTTTGTGGATGCTCTTTCAAAAGACTAAATAGTATGTTGCACTACTTCGTCCTATAACATTAAGTCGAAGGCCAGTGTAATTTATTATGATTATGTAATTGCATTTGAGTGAAATATAATGCAATAAGGCTTGCTATGGTGGAGACAGGACATAACTTGAACCTGCTTCCTTTCCAGCTTTCTGCTTTCCTGGAACAGTACCAGAAATCCCATTTATTGTGGAAATTATCTTGACTCTCAGTAGTCCCAAGAGAAAAAAAAAAAAAAGCAACAAACAAACCCCCAAAACAACCTTTTTTTTTTTTTTTTGCATTATGATTAGGCATACAAAATCTTTCAGATGTCAGTTTTGGTATCCTCTGAACAAATACAGGCCTTCTGGAGGTGCAATGCAAGCCATTTCAGTTCAGTGTAGTTTTCTGCTGTGCTGTGATGCTACTGGGGATGGAGTTACACTGTGTTGGAAGGTAGCTTGCAAAAGGGAGATGGTAGGAGGTAGGTAGTGTGCTGGCTGGTATATTCATTTACAGTAAAGGTCAAAACAGCTGAACTGTTTATGGAACCGTTAGCTGAAACAAAGGGAATGTCTGTCCTAAGTAAGTTTTGTGCAATTCTGGAAGAGAGACTGCCCCACATGATTTGTAAGGGTATCCTTCCAACCTAGTAAATGTAACTTCTCTGTATTTATGACAAACCCAGGCAAAGCTGAGAGATAGAAGCATCACAGGCACTGAGATCCAGAAAGGAAAGCAGAAAAAATCCCCAAGAATTTGGGACTATGTGATAGAAAACCAATTCTATGACTGAAGATAATACTCCAGTTATTTGATGCTTCTTATTTTCAGGAGAAGAGTACTTAATATACTGATTACGTAATGAACAGGAGAGCACTGTAGAAATAGCAAGTCAGGTTTTCAGTGTCTCCTTTTTGAAGTGTTGCAAAATACTTTGAAAACTCTCTAAGCATTCAGTCAAAAGCATAACAATAGCATTTAGCCTGAAGTAAATACACTCTGTTTGAAGATCATACTGGTATCACTCACAAAAATGAATAGTCGTGCTGTGCTGAAGTTTTCCATTATGGTCTGAAGTGACTCATGGGAAACTAGACACTGCAAATATGAAGATGAAATAGGTTAAGTTACAATAAAATAAAATCAGTCACAGGAATGTGGACTTCTGTTTTGTGCACCTCTAATGGCAGACTACTGTGGCAGCTGGTAGCCCACATACCTTAAGCTGATGAGTGAGCAGGTAGGACAAAAATGTAGGGTTTCAATGAGGAGGAAAATCTGCCATCACACAGTATCACACTACCACAGCACAGTACCAGTAGTACATTAATTTGTCTTGGCTATATTCTCCACCTAACCCTCTGCCAGGTTTTGGACTCCTACGGAAAAAAGCATCTCAGACTTGGAGCTGGGGTCACAGAGAAAGCCATGCCTCCCTCAGGTGTTTAGCAACCTTGCACTGGATATTGTTAAAGCCCATAGCACACTTGCAGAGCACAATGCATGTCCATATTTCAGCTACCCTTCTTCACAGCCTACTATCTCAACGCAAAACCCACTTTATCCAGTATTTTAAGCAAATATGCCTAAGACAGTCCTGAAATGGTTGATATGTTTTCTGGACTTATGGTAAACCAGACCAAATCAGTGATCTGAATTAAAAGTAACCTTTCCCTGCTCTTCCCTTTTTCAGAGTGAGATACTGCATCTTTTCATGGCCACACTCACTCATGCTGACTTAGAGAATATCTGCACTATGTCCCAAGGCATGTCCACATGTTCACTTCTGCAGATTATTATGGCAACAAAAATGTAGCCAAAGCACACAGCAAGGGAGTTAAACTGCAACAAGAAGATCTGACAGCACTTAACTGCCAGAGCCCTTGGCTCAGCAGGAATTGTGGAATAGCACAAGCCCTTCTCATAGATGGGACATCTCCATTTTAAAAGGGAAGAAAAAAAACCCAACAAAACAGAATTAGCATTTGTAGCCATTTGCACTAACCACAGCATCCTTGCAACATGAAAAAGTGAAAAACTGAATGAGAAATTTGGAAGCACAGCATGATAAAAAACCTCTGTCTTTTCACCTGTCTTTGACCATGACAATGGCAAGGCCATGTTGTTAACTAAAGGACAAATCTGTGGGTAGTTTTCCTAGAGAAATTCCACTTGGTAAGTACACAGACAGAAAGAAGTTTTGATACTGCAGGCTGTAGGTAAATGTGCACATGTGATGAGTGAGTGTGCTGCAAAAACGTCACGGATTGAGAGTTTAAGCTCAGCTTCCTTGCTGGAGAAGTTAATGTCCTATTCCAATGCTATCCATTGCTGCACATCAGTGATGCAAGCCTTTTTTTAATTTTTAAGGGTAAACTTCAACTTACCATTAACTTTTCTTCTGCGTTTTAAATTAAGAATGGTTTTGAAGCCATTCCTGAGAAATATCTTCAATAGAAGAGATGGAAAAAATCACTAGAAAAGAAACCTTCATCTTTCATATGCTTTTTATTTATCTTTGTTTTTTTCTTCGATCTTCTGACTCTAAAAAGCCTCATTACACACTTCATTAGTAGCTTTCTGAGGCCCTATAGTGTAGCAGCATCTACTCAGAGTCTCTGAGGGGTGAAATTGGAGATTTACTGAGAAGAGTTTGAGGGCTAATTGCAAAGCCTTATCAACTAATAATGCAATCAGTAGGCCACCGGCACAGTGATACTGTTCTCTGCTGCAGTCACTAAGATCTGGGTTAGATTAGTCCACAGGGTTAAGAGGAAATGTTGATGAAGGGCAGTTAGTCATCTGGCTACCTAGGAAGTATCTTTTACAGTGTCAGAAGAGGGTCCCCATCCTTTTTTCATTTGCAGAATAATAGGAAACATTCTTAAGCAGTGTTAGGCACCTTGTCCTCTTAGAAGTAGCACAGTTTGAAACCTGGGGAGTAATCGACTCCAGATCTCCTGCCTCATTGTAGGAAATACCAGCTTCATGTTGTAGGGCTGAAATGTATTACCCTGGATTAGGGGTGGAAGGGGAATCCTAAGGCTAACAAAGTGCAGAGTCTTCCCAGGAATAAAACAGGCTTTTGTCAGATAGGTGCAATTATGTGATGGATTGCAGTGAAAATTCAGCGAGATTCAGGCCAGTCTCACAACCACACATGCTGAGATCCAAGAGAAATGTGTTTCTGGTTCTTATTCATTCTTGCTTTCAACAAACATGTTAGTTTTACTTAATTTGAAAGGATTCAAGAGCTGCCTTTCTCATTCATTTAGTTTTTAATAAAAAACATTTAATAAAAACTAAATGAAACTGTAAAGTATGTGTGTAGCAACACTTCCACAGGCAAGGATTTGAAAATTAAGATGCTTTGCTTAAAAAGCAGAAATCATGTATGTGTTTTCAGTTCTCATTCTACCCTTTTTTTCACCACAAATTACATAATCTCATTAATACCTTCAACTTCTGCATGAAAAGGTCATTTATTTGCTTAACACCTATTGGCTTTAATGGACTTACATGTATGTTTAAATTAAGCTCATGCTCAGATGCTTTACTGAGTCCTGATGGTCTACATTTGTTCCACCTAATTGAGATTTTTTGCATATGTACATGTATATATACTGAAAGCAAATAAAAGAGAAAAAAAAAAGAGATAGCTTTCTGCAGCAAATTATGAATATTTGGATTCCATAATGGGCTTAGGAACATACAGCAAATATCTGAGTTCTGCTTATTATCCATTTACTGAACCACTGCATGATGTTTAAATGCCTCTAAGTTTTGCCATAACATCTGCCTGTTTTGTTGTTGCTGACCAATTTGCTGCCTACTCTCCAGGGCAAGCTCAAAACAGGATATTGGAACAAGACTTTTAGGATTAGCTACATGTGCACATCTGTCACTTCTTACAAACAACAGCTCTGAGGTTACATTTCCCACATCAGACTTTTTTCTTATTACACGCACATCCTGCATGATTTGGAGGACAGGCTTGATTGAGCCTACATCCTCTGTATCTTTGCAAGGAGCGATCAAACCACCAGACTGTTTAACTATTCTGGATGATTTCCTCTTATTCTCTTCTGCTTCATGTTGTACAAAATCCCTAAATACTTACTGACGAGAGAGATTTTGTCCTAGCAGTGAATAGTAGGCATTTCACAAGGACAGAAACAGCAGCCACCACCTCTTTTCTAACATATTCCAGCAAAAAATCAAATACTCAATATCTTTCAGGAACTTTTTTTAAAAAATGGTATGGGTCAATGGTGAAATATGTATTTATTTTGGCCCAAATTCTCATATCTATCAGTGATCAAAGAGAAGCTCCAGTCTGGCAAAGATTAGAAAATAAGATCTTTGCTACAGAAAAATTCACCAGATTTATGAGTACTTTCTTTTTTTTTTTTTCAGAGCCACCATAATAACTGTGCTATTCCAAAGGGAGAATCAGATTTAATGTCTATGCTCTCCAATGGGCTGCATGCAGGCACATCTGT
Source organism: Neopsephotus bourkii (assembly GCF_033783945.1). Classification (NCBI taxonomy): domain Eukaryota; kingdom Metazoa; phylum Chordata; class Aves; order Psittaciformes; family Psittacidae; genus Neopsephotus; species Neopsephotus bourkii. The sequence continues at coordinate 333,661 of NW_026901402.1, read as the reverse complement.
ACCCCTTTGCAGAGCTCTATTGACTTCAGCAGGGATCCACAGAGACACAGTATGACTTGCAGCTGCTGTACAATGGCACTGCTCACTAAGCTTAATCATTAGATTCTGGTCAATGAGTTATTTCATGTACCTAAAAAGATGTAGTTAAGATAGATCCAGATAGAGAAATGAATATCCATTGAAATGCAAATCCCTCAATAAAGTAGGTTTTGATAACTAATGCTACCTTGCTAATCCTACTACAACTCCCTTTTAGGTGCCCAAGATGAATTCTTTTACAAATTTTATCTTTTTGTCCCAGAATTATACTTCTGTATTGAATATGCTGATTTAAACAGAAGTGATTTTACATTTTTGAATGTTCCCATTCATTCTCATATTTTTTGAACAAATGCAGGCATGATCATGAAAAGAAAAAGGTATGATTTTATGTTATTACAATTCCAAAAATTAATCTGATGGAAAATGGACTTATATATCTGATTCTCTCTTAATAAACCAGATAGACCCAGTCAGACCCAGAAGGTGACTTTCTTGCTGCAACTTTCAGAGGCCTAGGAAGATTTAATTCACATTTTGTACATTCTTGACTCAGGGTACACTGGTGGCTGAACATTTGACAGACAACAGGTACTCTGGGGGCTGATTGCTATTTTAAATGTGAGTAGATCAAGAAATAACCTTGGCAAGTGTATGACATTTGCTGCATTGCTGGCAACATGTTCATACTTTTTTAAGCAAAGATATTAGGTTTATGACAAGTATATTATATCAATCACTTATTAGATAAAATAGAGTTGGTAAAAAAAAAGAAAAGAAAAAAAGAAAAGCAGCATTGTGACAGAGATTCCTTTCCCAGGAACCATATGCCCCATGTTCCCACTAGGGCTGTATTGACTGCCAAGTGATTTTTCTCAAGGAGAAGTTAGGGGGGTTCTTTGTTTTGTTTTGACCCCAAGTTAGCTATAAGCTGTAAAACTATGTCAGCCTCTAAATCTGCCATTTCAAGGTGTCCTAAAAGTGAAACTTTATTGTTTTATTGTCAAACATACCTTTTAATCAAATGACAAAAAGATGCAGTGGCTGCATAAATTATGGAACAGTGTTGTGTGTTGTAATTCTAGCTTACAGTAATACTTGTCATACAGCAATGAGACTTCAGGAAAGATGCTCAAAACCGTCCTGGGTATTCATCAGCATCAGAACTCAGTAATGACAAAACATGGGCTGAGTGCTGCACAAAGTGATAGACTTTGAGTGGTGCAAGGTGCTATAGTACAGATCACAGGGGAAATGACCCAAATCCCCCTGCACCATATGCTGAAGTCATTGGACTGCTTCAGGCAGTCTGTGGTTATATGACCTTTCTAAAAGTTATATAAATCAATGGAATGTAGGAAAAAAAAACAAACCAAAACAAACAAGGTTAGCTGTTTACTGGCTATAACGTAAAAAAGCATCTTACTCCTTTTAAAAATGCACAGCTAATAGAGGAGGAAATAGATGGCTAAATAATAGATGGCTACAGAGAAGAAAATAAAGAGTCCTTCTCTTATCATTAGTCAGTGCTTGATTGCAGCTATTGGATTAGCTTACATGATTGTTCCTTTCATTAAAACATGTTTTAAATAGCTCTCTAGTTCTACAAGTCTTCTGTTACAATGGCATAAGTAGGGAAAAGATCAGGAGATGAAGATGTGCTCTTCCCTCTCCTGAAATCTCTTGACAAACATTATTGAATGCTTTCTGGTTACAGCACAAATAAAATTAAACTTCCTTTTGCATTTTTATTGCACTGAGTTCTGTTAAGGATGGCCACAAGACATGTCAAAACAGTTTGTACATGAAAGAGAAGTTTGTGGGTTTATGGAAGTTAATGTCCTCGGTGAGAGAGCAGGATTAGACGACTGTAGCAGGGGTGAGCTGGACTCTGCTGACAGAGGTGTTAAGGGTACGGTTGTAATCTGCAGAGGATGGAAGTAGATAGAAGTGGCTCAATTCTGGCTTCTGTGAGTGTGTTTTGGGAGATCTTGAGCAGGACAGCTGTGAGCTGGGTATTAGGCTTCTAGGGAGCAGTAGGGATTAGGACCTGGTTGGTCAAGAATGAAGGAGAGTATACTTGTAGATTTTGGTAAAAGCATGCTCTGGATCTGGAGGAAGGGGCAGCTTTCGGACAGGAACAGCAGGGCATGAGGTTTGTATACAGAGGCCTGAGTTTTTGCAGACTAGAGGAATCCAAGAAAAGGGAGGCTGTGATGCAAGACTCTTAAGAAATGCTAAGCAGGAACTCTTTTTTTTACTCCTGCCTCTTCCCTTATTCATCTTTGTTGTTGTTGCCATTTTCAGCCTAACCTCGTCCATTCATTCTGTATCAGGTTGACATGCTATCCCAGATATGCTAACAGATATGCTATAACATATATTGTCCCGGATAAGCATAGCTTATAGCTCGCTTTGTGCACTTAACAGTATTTTGTCCTCCCCAAATACACTCAGGCAATCTGCTGAGTGCTGAAAGTGCTGTTGCAAATTTAGCTGTCTCCACTGGGAATCCTAAGACTTCACTTTTAGAGTAGAGGTTCTCAAGAGCTGGGAGGTTACTACATGGGTTTGCTTCATTCTCAAATGTTTCTTTGTGCTTTGAGTCTTGCTTACAGCTAAGATACTTCTCATTAAATTGAAGACCTGTTCCTAGCTGCCCTGGAATTCCTCTGAAGCCAGTGGAAAAGGGAAAGCAACCCTTGAGGTCAAAAAAGCTTTTAAAGGGGAATCCATGTCTACAATCTTGTCTTTTTGGAAAAGCAACTGAGGAAAGAGCTGGCATTCTAATTTCATTTTTCCTATTAGTCTCATCTTCTTTCTCCATAGTACTGAACTTCAGAGTCACCTCCTTGATGTTAATGTGTATATTTGTTTTGTGGTCCTGGAGATGAACTGTCAAGGCATCTCATTTGCTCATGTTTCTTTGGCCCTTCTTCAGTGATCCTCTGGAATATAAGATAATCTACTACAGAGGATAAAAGAAAATAATTTTTTCAAAGTGATAGAGCTGTGGTGTTTTGGAAATGAAGGTCAAAGCTTATAGATAGAATGGATGTCATTAAAAAAAACAGCATTTACTGGTATCATGTGGTGAGTGTTTCATAGCACTGATGACAAAGAAAGTTCCAACAGATAGTGACATGCAAGATCAATGTTCCCATGTAACTTTTGGTTCTTTGGTGTTTTGGTTCTGGATCATATTTATAGCAAAGTCATAATTTTTACCATGCATTGATATGTTTATCCTAGAAGAGAAATTTGAGTGTAGATCTTAGAAATGAAATCTAATCATTTCTTTTGACCAGGAAAATTTCAAAGTATTCGTCAAATAGATATGAAGTTCCTTTTGCAGCCTAATATATGTAACGCTTCTTTTACTACAGTCCTATAAATTAATTGCTCTTCTCTGTTAAGTGAAAAATTATTTAACTATCAGGGAATGTCCAAACTCATCCATCAAAACTCTTCAGCTTAGCAGTACCATGGAATACTGGGCTTCTTTCCCTAAGAAATTATTGCTGTAGAAATTGTTGATGGCATTTAACGATAGCGATTCCTCACAAGGTATTGGAATGTGCATAATGAAATACTAGGATGCTGAGCATTACTTAGCGAAAGAGACAGTTACCAGGGGCCAGTTTAAATTAATTAATTTTAAAATATTTTAGAAAATTATTGCTTCCATGTTTTCTTAATGTGGCCCATGTTTTAATGAAGAAACCTCAAACATCTCTTTCACAGACTGTTCCTGAACTCAGAATCCCAGACTTTGGCACCTAATGACAAGCAGAAGGTCCAGAGGAAACTCATCTAATTGTTCTAAAAAATGCTAAATTAACAATACCAGTCAGATTTGGTAAAGCATACACAAAGATCAGAATAACACAAAGAAGGTGATAAACATCAGCCTGCTGCCTATAGAGGAAGGGAGGTTTATTTATATCCAGCAATAAAATATAGATAGGAAGGCTCTACACCACTTCAACTGATGTATTATATTTGTCTTCATATCTGTGGGAACAAAAAAAAAAAGAAAGTGCTGCTACAGTTCCTGTTTTCATCACCTAAAACCAAATGAGACCCACTATCAGACAGCTATCTTAATCTGCAAATCACTTACACTGTAATGAGTTAATTAACCTCTGATCACATGCCTGCATCAATCTCATGCATTTTCATTTTGGTTTTAGCAGTTACAGTATAGTTTCACCATAGTTTACCTCCATCTTGAAGTTACAGATGTATTCCATAGAAGTCACTGAATAAAGACAGGAACAAACAAAATAGCTTTTTCTGCATGGAAATTTCTGAAGAATTAGAAAAAAGAAAAAAAATGCCTTCCTTTCACCAAGATGAAAACAAAACCTATCCTTTTTCACTGAAAAGGGCAGCCTGTCTTAGAGGAGCAAATAGCTCAGACATTGCCAAATGCCCTGTGGAAGCATGGCTATGTCTATGTTGAACCTGAGATGGCTAAGTCAGGGAGAACACATGGAAGTGCTTGAGAACTGATCTTCCAAGTATAAGGTCAGAAAGATCTAATAAACATGTATGTTCTTGCAGCTGGTGATTTGAGGGGCCCCTGGGTCATCACATGTCCAACATCAAAGGACATGGCCACACAGGGAGCTGGAGCTGAACACTCTTTGCTTCTCAAAGCCATGATTAAAGGTGTGAGATTCCTCACCAAGTGCTCCTCAGGGATTGAATCCAGTCCAAAATCAGGTTTTGTTCAGTTACTGAGTGAAGCTGAGTCCTCCTTCAAGCATCAACCTATGGTCATGCCCAGTGTTTGATAAGAAGAAACAAGGTCTAAGAAACAAGGTCCTGGTTTGTGCCTCATTTTGCAGTGGGAGTTCAACCTGTGCTTTCTCATTCACTGAGTGGCCTGGTCCTTCCAGAGAGGAGGCTTCCCCTTTCACAGGGACATTTCTGACAGCCCGGATGTGTCACAGCCACTGCTGGGCTGAGGAACTCTGCCAGCTCAGCATGAAATAACTGTGGTGCCAATACTGACAGATGTTCAACTGTCACAGATGCATTGTTCCTAGAAACTGTGTTTTTGTTAAAGTTACCTTTAGGGAATAAATATTAAAACTACCTTTTTGCCACATGAAATCTGGCATTATCTGAAACATTAATAAATTTATGCACTGGTGTCTAGAGATGACTGTCACATGACTACTAAAATCTGAGTTTCAGAGGTTCTCAGAAGTCTGGTAAACCTTGGTTGTGACCTTCATTTTTTTTAATTTTGTATGCAATGCAGTGCACTTCTCTTCAACTTACTTATTTTCCTGGAATTATGGATAATGTCAATATATTGAACATAAAACACGAACACTATTATACCCTTGTAGCAAAAGCATACTGAAAGGGTCTCAGTGTGCTAAGGTCTGCCTTCCAAAATGGGAGATGTGCTGTAAGGAAAGTGTTTCTAGAGCTTTGTGCGGTTGCTCTGAGTACCTTATTAATCTTTTTCTTTATTTTTTTTTTAGCTTAACATGGGATATTTTGATCGTTTGTAAAAATATTTCAGTCCTTTGAAGATAAAAGGTCTCTTGATGCCTAACACCCTGATGAAAAACAGATGACAAGTAGCAGATTTTGTCTATGAAGAAAGATTTTCAGTTACTTTGGTTTGCTCCTTAGCTCTGCTTCTTGTTGCTGTTTGACCTAAACATTCTCTTTTAGGAAAGTTCAACATTAATAGCCAGGAGGATTGATGATGTTTAAATACAGTGAACACTTAAAATTTCAATCATCTGGGTAGCAGAACTGCAGACAGATTCTCTGCCTGTGCTAAGGTGTTTCACTACAACAGATCTGTGATGCTTTATAGACAGAGAGATTTGGACCCTGGGGAATGGATTTGTTAAGTCTCATACAAATTACTGTCTTTAGTATCCTGATCGATTCCATCTGTAGTTTTACAATCTTTCCTTTTTTTTTCTTTTTCCTCTTTCCTTTGTAGTCAGAGCTACCTTCAAACTGCAAGTGACGTGCCTGGGGGTCACAACCTGGATCCCTCTGCAAACTACAATTCCCCAAAGTTTCGCTCAAGGAATCAGAGCTATATGAGAGCAGTGAGCACGCTCAGTCAGGCCAGCTGTATTAGTCAGGTGGGAAATTCTTGTTATAACTTTTCTTATAGGTTAATTGCAGATACAAGAGTTGTTACTAGTGGATGGTTTTAGTTGTTGGGCTTTCTTTAATTAATACCTAACAGAGGATGCGAATTGCCAAACTAATTCAGTTCTAAGGAATGCAACCCTTGTGCAACATTTCAAGGGAAATACTGAATGCTAGAAGCAAAGGGGCAGTATTACACACAATATTTTCCATATATTTTTCATTAAAAATATAAATACTGTTATTTTCATTTTCAGCCTATATTAAATATTTAAATCTTAAAAAGTCTCAGACTGAGCATAAGAGGCACACTCCTACAATACTTACCCTCTGAAAATACCTACTCTCATTTCAGTAAATGTGGGTTGCCAGATTAAGATATAGATGGAAATAATTATGTGCCAAAGGAGCAGTGATTCATCTCTAAACTCAATCCCTCACTCTTCTTGAATGAAAGAATAAGTCCCATCAATTATTCTATGTATTGGGACTTCTGAAAAGAGACATTTTTCCACCCTGTTGATTTTATGTTGCTTAGTTAGTACTAATTCATGTTCAAGTGAGACACAAATCAGGCCTGAAGTGCAAGCAGCCTTATGGAGTATGTGCATGCTCTGCTTAGCGGAGGACTTTACATAAAATTTCCAATGTTTGTAATGTTCATTGGTCCTATCATTTCTTTCCTGTGTTACTTCATGACAGGTGGGCCCTGCCCTCTTCTCAGACCTGTGTTACTTCATTTTAATTTGACCATTTAGTGAGACACCAAAGGGTATAATAGCTAATTATGCAAAATGGTTATCTTAAAAAAAGTCTTTTTTTTTAAGAAATTTTATATTAATTCACATTCAGTTTGTACTGCATGGCTATTCAGGCCTGGATTCAACTCATCTAACTTGAGGCTTTTAACTGAGGCAGTAACTAAAGCTTACTCTGTAGTTAATGGAGTGAAAGACTTTCTTCCAGGACAACACACTTCCTGAGTGGGCTGACAGCCCTCTGAAAATGCTTATCTCCACTGACTGTAGAGAGTTCGGAGGGACTAGTCACCTGACTAATGCCTTTCAGTCAGATCCCTTAACTTACGTGAGATAAATCTAAGTCTAATCTTGCATAGCACACATCAGAATTACACAGTAAGTCATTTTCCAAACCTTTCATTATTTTACAGAGCTCCTTTGTGAAAACTGCCCCCATCATTCTCATGCCTTGGTTTCCATTACTCTGGTTTGGTTATTTTCTATCTTTATTACACTTCAGTTTTGAGAAAGTTTGACAAGAATCAGATCCTACATTCAAAGCGGTGCTGTTGGCTGTCACGAAACAATGCTGTAATACAGAACTATTCTAACATGTTCTGCCTCTTTGACCATGGCTGTGCATGGATATGTTCACTGAGCTGTCCATAATGACTAATGGGTTTCAGCAGCGGTTAAAATTCTTCATTCCTGTGTGCATTACCTGGAAAGATGTCCACCATAGATTTCATTTGCAGGTAGATTGCTTAATTGGCCAGATTAACTAAACCTGCTGGATATAGTTCCTTACTTTCTTTTCTAGTCTTCACTATCCTGCATAATTTTATGTCAATCACATACTCTCACCTCACAGTCCAGCTGTTTCCAGACCAGTAATAAATTTATTTAATAGATACTACACAAAGTAACTGTATTAAAAAAAAAAAAAAACAAAAAAAAAAAAACAAGTTCTGAACCTTTACTCTTTCCTGTTCTTTTTCCATGATGCCATTATTTTCTTGTCCCACCTACATAACAGCAGTTTGTATAATTTGTGGTATTTTTAATGCCTTTTTTTGGTGAGATCTTTTTTCACTCTTGACTAAGGGTATAGTCAAGAACGATACTGGGTTCCATGGTTTATATTTTTAATTTAAGTTTTAAAACTTTGATTTTTCTATTGCCAATGACCTTAGTTTGAAAGAAGTGGTTAGGAATTAAGTTGTTTTATGGACTAAATTACCATAAATTCCCTGATCAATGATGTATGCTCAGTATCTCAGAGTAAGATTTTTTTTTCCTAATCTTTTCAAGATTGCATTAGTCTACTTAACTTTATTAGAAGCAAATTTTATGAAGGCTAATGTAATTCCTTTCAGAAGAGATGTAGTAGCCAAAATGTCTTACATGAAATTAAAATATCAGTTATTCATTATCATCAGAAGTTCCATATAAAATTTCCATTTACTTAATCAAGATCCTAAAATGTTTGAAATATTCGCATTCGCTGTTTCCATAATGAATAATGTTCTAGGAACAGTAATAATGAAAAATGCACTTAGCACTTAGCAGCTGTTTAGAAAAGGTAGTATCAACTGGATGTGCTGTTTAGTGATGCTACAAATTTAACTTGGTATTTATAGTGATTCTGATTTCTTACACTCTCTTTTTTAAAAACAAAAATGTCATCAGGAGGTCCTGCATTTGTCTCTCCAGAGTTAAACTTCCTATCTGATTTTGGGTGATCATAATTTTGAATTATTCTAGTACATTTATAAGTAGTTAGACCTGATTTCAAAGAACCTGTTAAAAAAAACTTAGGTAGAATTTAGGCACTCATCTTCAAAACTGCAATATACAGTTCCCTATTGAGAGATTCCCTAAACCTGGCCAACCTGCCTAAACTGTGTTTACCATAAAAGCTACCTAAAAATGTACAGTTTTGCATCATGGCCAGCCTTCAGGCAGTACCAGCAGGTATATGCAGGCTCCTGCCCAAGCCCTGCACGGAGCTGGAGAGGAATGATGAAGTCCCACAAGGGGCTGACCTGGTAGGTGATGCAGGTAGGCACACGCAGGGTGCTCTGACATGCTGGAGTCCTCAGCACGCCTGGTGACAGAAGTGTCAGGCTTAAAATAATGCTGCTAAAGAAAAGGTAGCAGTAGTGGATGCATTTTGTTTTCCCATGGTAGTTGAATGACTAACCCAGGTAACCAGGAAATGAGGTAGGTTTAGGGCCATTCTCAACTGAAGCATTACTTTCTCATCTAACCACTTTTCATTCTATTTCACACAAAAGCTCTTTATTCACTGGACACAAGGCTAGATGCAGTATTTCTGAAACCTTTCAGAAGCATCACCTCCTCTGAACTTACATGGTTTTGGCTACGAGATACTTCCTTGAGCCCCTTTATAGTAAGATAACCTGTCACACAGGCTAAATGTCTACATGAGTAGTAACCTTGTGGGTAAGTGAGGAAGCCACGCAATCCACCCTCACCTTTTGAGGCTTATATTAGTATAGCTGATTTCTGTTCTTCTGTCTTGGCAGAACATGGACTTCTATCAGCACAGAGTGATCCTGTTGATTACCATTAAATCATGCATTTACAATCCTCTGGATATGCCAAAAAATATTAAACGTAAAATCAATTTTATGGCATGTGTGATGTACTTACTATATACATATAAACAGCTGATATAAGTTAAAAAATGTGAATGTGATCAGAAGGGATTACTACATTTTAACTATTTGCTAAAACAGTTCTTCATCAATGTACAGGTGTCCATTTGAGATGTTGAGGCCGTGATGATCACAAAAAAGCAAGTCAAAAATCAAATGCATTGTTGTTGTTTATTCAGATGAGTGAAGCAGAGGTTAATGGGCAATTTGAATCGGTGTGTGAATCAGTGTTTAGTGAAGTTGAAGCTCAGGCAATGGATGCCCTTGACCTCCCTGGATGTTTCCGAACAAGAAGCCACAGTTACTTGCGTGCCATTCAGGCAGGCTATTCCCAAGATGATGAATGTATACCTGCGATGGCATCTTCCAACATCACCTCAACTATCAGGTCAACCACAGGTAAGCAAATCACACTTGACCCTTCCAATGTTCTGCATGTAAAAATGTCTTCTTGTTTCGTAAAGGGATGTTTGACACTGGAAAAAATTTCCCTATGCAGTGATAATTTTGACACCAGTATTCTTACATTTGTAATATGCTGTTGTGGCTACAGCCTGAAATAAGCTCCCTCTGGGGAGAACCCTGCAAACACAATATAATGACCTGGAATTTTGACCTCCATTTTCCATGCAGACAGTTACCCATATGCAACTATAAAAATGCAAGTTCATTTAGCTATTATCAGACCTTTAGGTATTTTTATCCCTCAAGTAATTAATCTTCTAAAGGAGATCAGTTGCACTGATTTTAATTTAGGACCTTAAAGTAACAAATAAAAAAGAGAAGCAAGATTTTAAATGTTTGGTCTAAATACTTACAGGCAATTAACTACACAGGTAATTAACTACTTGCTCTTAGAAAAGGTCTAACCGGTTTTATCGATACTCTGAATCATAAACATTATGTCACACTTTACATATCTGCTATTACTCATCAGTAACCATTATCATTCATTGCTGTACAATTCACTGTTAGGGTCTTTTAAAATTTTTCAAGCAACTTTATTTCTCATGTTAGTTGCTTAATAAAGATAATAACTTTATTCATTTTAGGATATTAGCATTTAGTCTTGGTAGAAAAAATATTGCACAGATAGCAATTAAATAATTAAAATGATATCTATAAGAAATACATATTCTTTCTTAATTGATCCAAATTCAATTTTATGTCTCCAAATACATTAATGTCAGTTCCTAATGATGATATTTTCCTTGCCACATACTATGAAATTGCAGTGCAGGCTACCCATCTACAAAAGGTAAAAATAGAGCTCAAGACGTATAATGCAAAAATACTTTTTATATTATTTGCTTGATGTATCTGTTGTATGGTAGATCAGTGGGAGCTTTTAAAGGAAGTAAGCCAAGTATGAATAATATAAATTTGCCTTTCAGAAGTAGCAAAAAATGTTATTTTATCTCAAGCATAGTATTTTAATTGCTATATATAACTTTGTGTAAAATCAGAAGTTGTGGCTTACAGTGCCACCTCTAGGGAACTTTGTTTCATTGAGATGCTGTCACGATACAAAATGAGATTTTATTGCTACCCCAGAGACTAATTTTCATCTATGTCATATGTCTGCGTGATTATTATGAAGTAACCTTCCATGGCAAAATACACAATTAAATATCTATTTTGATGTCTGACTCCAGATACTGAACTGGAATACTTTCAGAGTTACTTTGGTTACCAAGTTAATTGGTTTTAACTTATGCTGTTTTGAGTTTATATGGTAGATAAGCCTAAAATTCTCGCTGAAAGGAATTTATTTTATTTTCTCCAGGACAAAAACCAGCTGAATAATAGAATAAGTTTGGGAAAATAACCAGATTAGGCAGTAAATATGTTTGCATCCCAGTGTTTTCATACCTATGAGAAATGATTCACATTGATTAGTGGTCTGCTGGTTAAATACTGTGGTTTTGAAAACCAGCCTTCGTTTCATGTCTTCTCCCACGTCTGATAAATGGTTTATCAGATCAATTTTCTTGCCCAAATATGTAATGTTTCTGTTTTGTTGTGTTGAGATGATATTGATATTCTGGAGCAAAAAAGGATGATGTGAGATATTTTCCTGAGCCAAAACCGTTTCCAAGCCTGTGCACTGTATGCAGTTCTGAGAGTGGTTATGCATTCAAAATAATATCTCTGTATCACTAAGCAAGTTTGACCTCAGCTTCTATGTAAGACAAATATTCAAATTAGAAATATTTATCTGATTTACAGGAAGAATAAGGATTCTGTGGTTCACTATTAGTTAAAAATTTCAGTTGCCAAATAAGTTATTTTTAAAGCCCCAGGTGCAGTTCTTCTGTATTTCTCTCTTCAGCCCCTGTCACTGTGGGGGGAGATGCTTCCTTTGCTATCATTGCTATAACTCAGAATTCTAACTCTTACTTCTCCAGCCCTGTCTGAAAATTGCAAAAGAAATAGTTACCTGAAATGTGGAAATGGTGTTGGCAGATATTTGACATTTATGTGGGCTTCATTCAAATAAATGTCAAAAAGGTTAAAGTTTCACATCAGCATTCATTTACAATTCAGTCTTTTGAATTCCTAGGAAAATTACATTACATTGATTCCTTTTTAGCTTCTGATGTAGCAAACTCTTCTTGGAAAAGAAAGTAAAGCAATTGCTTAGAATATTAACAGGTGTTGCAATTTAATTATTACTTGAATTTTTTGTGATATAGGTCATGACTGCCTCTTATCAATGTTGTAAAGCAAATCATAACACACAGGCTTAGCTAAAAATTAATTCATATTAAAAAATCTAAAACAAAAAAAAATTTGATCTATGAATGCAATTACAAAATTATGGAATAATATAGCTTGCAGTTTCCTAAAATGTTCCTAGATGCATTAAGAGCTTTCAGAAGGTAGTAAGGTTGCAACTATAACAAATATTATGTGAGATATTATTAATAGTTTCTGTTAATAGGGTTTTCTGGTGGATGGAGCAAGAACTACCAGGAGCTAGCTCTTCTTAAATGTGTACAAATTTACAGAGGGACCGATGGTTCATTGGTAATATCTATGGTACTAATGAACGCATTACTTTTGCACTGACCCATGTAGTTTAATTATTTGTGGAAACAAGATTTCCCACCTCTGATGGAGACTGTATGGCAAGACACAAAGCACTGTCTGTTGCTCCAGATATAAATGAATGAGAGAAGTTACAATGCAGAGGAGGCAGGCAGCATAGTTGGCACACGGTAAGCTGGACCTGGACTCTGTGTAACCCCTGCTAAGACTCATATTTCATTGTGGTTAGGGCTTTTCTAGCCATTCCACTTCATTTTGTAAAGAGAGAATAAACCCAGCAAAAAATACTTTGTGTTAAAAGCCCTGAATGACAGCATATGCTTTCTGTTGCTGAACTGTATCCAGTTGCAGCTGTCAGATGCACAGCTGAGAAAATACAGCTCCAGCTGCTGCTGCCTCCCACCTTGTCCCTCTATCACAGACAACATGTAATTTCCTGAATGGGAAGTCACAGAGCGCAGCAGTCATCCTAACTACTATTGTCTTATGTCTTTGCTACTCTTGTGACAGTGGTTCACTTTTCAGGAAGAGTTCATAAAATCTGGCTCACTTTTCCAGGTAGTTCCAGCTTAGTTCCCTATTGTCTAAGCCTATCTGCATGTATATATGCTATGCTGTCAGCTTGGAAGGCTCCTTCTTGGTAACATCTGGGTAGTGCAGCAGAGCACTGTGAGAGGTGCGCAAGCTACCTGAGGTATCAGACTGTGCCACCACCAGCTCAGTGTGTAGTGAGCCCTGGCTCTATAGTCCTGCTAGGAAACAGAGGGCACTAGGCTGGGAGCAGTGCTGCAGTAACATGTTAGCCCACCTGCAATACCTAGCTTGTTTTATTGAAAAGTAAATCAGTCACTTTGGTGCAACTCTGGATTGTGCTATGAAGATATAACCAATGAGGAGGGCTGGAAGATATTAATAACTCTACCCCATTTTTCACCTTCACCTGAGAACATAATTTATTTTTTTTGTAACATGTCGTGTATGTAGAAAGAGTCTTGTGTATGACTTACTCCATATGTTATAGAATATTTCAGAATGTTTCCTCGTGTTCTTTTCCTGCTAATGTTGCTTGGTTTTACCCTGAATGCAGAAATATTTGCAATGGTACTGGAGGTAGCAGTTAGGATTGTCTATTGTGAAGCAGAAGAACATGCTGAAACTCATTCTCTGAGACAATCATTTGGTATTTGTATATTTGGCCATCCAGGATAGCCTGAACACCAGGTTATCGTCTCTTTAGATGTGGGAGGCACACTCGGTTTCTTCTGACGGCATTAGTATACATTGTATAAAACCACTTTCACCTGTATTGTGAGAGATACTGCTGCTTTAGTCTGCTGCCCAGGATACTCAGCCATCAGGCAGGATATCTGATCAGTGAACATTTGGAACAGCTAAAGCAGAAAAGACTCAAAATCCAATGAGGATGAACTGAAGCACTCCAGCCATTGGTATGGAATCTTTCTCCAGCAACAAGCACTGGGTGGCCTCAGTTAAGTTCTTCAGCTTTCAGGCTGATTGATACATAAAAGCGCACAATCTTTTTAGTTTCTTAAAACTTCACATTTTTCTCTAAACCAAGTATTTTCGCTACAACTGTATTTTTTGATGAATGGGTCAATTATACAAAAAAATCCGCCTAGCTTTGGACTTTAGCAAAGTGAGGTTTGGGTCACAGTACATAAAGACTTCCTGGATTTCTGTCCTGTGTTAAGCATCAGTCCAAGATCACTTCCGTTTCAGGGAATTCCAGCTGACCTTGAGAGAAACAGCATGAAGTACTGCTGATTTCGAAGGATATAGTTACTACCCTTAAATAGCCAGAATGTTCATGGATTACAACTTCATTTTTCTAGAAAATGTAGCGTACTGCAGACCTGTCAGATCAGTTGTATATGCACCTCCTTTTATCTAATTCATAGTAGGTGCCTCTACTAAACTCACTCTTACTAAAGAGTCCACTGAAAAAGACGAGCAGGGAACTGTCTTTTGTCCATTTTACTTTTCTCAGCCAGTGAGCAATGAGTAAACTTTGGAGAATTCCATGCTTACTGAACTATTGAGGACTGATTCCAAAATCAATTAATTCAAACAAGGTCACATTGCATGAGGGAGTTTTCAATTACAGCTCGTACAATTACTCAGAATGCCTGAGGAATTGCAGGTTTCCTTTCTCATGACTTAAAGCTATTTTCAGCTTTCCATTTTTGAAATAAGGGGCTACATAGGGTGAATTTTTAGAGCACGTTTGATATTCAGCCACAAAACCCTCCTTGACAATAAATAGATTACATGGTCATGTACCCACAAACATAAAGGCATAAGAATATGATATTTCATTGAGAAGTTGTACTGTTCCATGGCACAGCTACCCCTGAAGACTGATTCTGGTTGCTATCTGAACACTAATGACAGTAGATATTCTTTTGGGGCTTGTTATTAGGTTGAGGGGTTTTTTCAAACATATAAAGTGCCAAGGGCAGGCAAAAGTTTAAGTCATCATGCTGCTACGTATGTTGCTATTGGAGTTCAGTGAATTTCAGTGAAGGGTCACTAAGAAGAAAGGTCACTAAGAGAGAAGGTCTTGAGCTTCTCTCCCATAGGAAAAGAATAAGATAACTGAGACACTTCAGCCTGGAGAAGACTCAGAGGGGATTTTATAAATATATATAAATACAAAAATTTGAAGAACACACTCCCTAGTTCCTAAAACAAACATGTTTTATTATCAATAATGTGTGATTTCCTTTCATTTCCTTAAGAATGAGATACTTCATCCAGGTGGCTACTGAGATATTGTTAATCAAACCCACTTTGGTTAGGAAAACCCAGCCAAATGTGGGAAAACATATGCATGAAGTAACATCTCCACAATTTCTGTTCTCTATATAGAAATAAATGTTGAGTTTTAGAGGTTTTGGCTTGTATCCATTGCTAAGTAATAGCTAGCAGTGGTATCTACAACAGGTATGTTTAAAACCACAAAACCAAAAAAGTCCAAATAAGATACAGAAGGCTGTTATCCCAATTATAATTTGCCTGTTGACTTTGCTTAATTACTGTTGGGGCTCTATGTAAATATCTGGCACTCTAACTCTCTGCAGGAAACATACCATAGATCTGTGTGAGCGTTTGGGGATCCTGAGTTAATACTTTGATGCTGTGCCAACTTCTGTAACTATACTGTGAGAATAAATCTTGTATTAACAAAGGTTGAGCCCTGTTCTACACTTGAATACCCACACATAATGTTCATCACTCTGGCTGTATCTGGGGGAAATAATTAGTCTTTAATTCTTTTAAATAGATTGAAGTTCTGCTCCTACAATGACACTTGCTCTTGAATAGGAACTCTACGTGGTGGAAGCGACCCAGGGAGTCATATAATGATAGAATGGTTTGGATGGGAAGGGACCTTAAAGATCATCTATTTCCACCCCCCTGCCATGGGCAGGAACATGTTCCACTAGACCTGGTTTCTCAAACCCCATCCAGCCTGGCCTTGAACACTGCCAGAGATGGAGCATTCACAGCTTCCTGGAGAGAACTGTTCCAGTGCCTTATCAGCCTCACAGTAAATAATTTCTTCCTAATATCTAATCTAAATCTACCCTTTTTCAATTCAAAGCCATTCCTCCTTGTCTTGTCACTACATGCCCTTGTAAAAAGTCCCTCTCCAGTTTTCACTAAGCAGAAGGTGACACTAGGAAGAAGGTGACTAGGAAGAAGATGACTTCTTCCTTCACTAGGAAGAAGTTCAAGGTGTTCAACAGAGGATAGCCAAGGAGCTATTGCAACTGTTCCTAAGTCTCAGATTCCCTGAGATGGAGTAAGGCTGTGCTAATCAGGGCTGCCTGGCCACTTAGTCTCTTCACACTGATAAAGCATGGAAACAGTTGGAGCAGTAGCCAGGAGCTTTTCATAATTTTCATTCTCCTTGGTACGGATGATCTGCAGAGGCAAAGATAAAAAATTAAGTCACTTCCTACCATCTATGGTTAGTTTGAAAAATGTGTAATAAGTGTTTTTCCTTTGCTCCTGCTGTTCTGCACTTGACATAATTCCTCCGTAACCTATTAGATTTGCCAGACAGCTGGTTCTTTCTTTATTAAAAAGGATACACATGCTCTCTCCCTGGCATAATTTGGCTTTAAAGCTGTTCTGTGGTATCCGTTTTCACAGTTTTCTCAGCTTCATTTTCTGTATGACATTATATTAAGAAATGTATAAGAAAAAAAAAAAAACAAACTCATGCAAGGCATGTGATTCACTGCTTAATGTTTAAAGCCTTCCTGACATGATAGAAATTAACCATGGCAGAGGTGAATCTCATCCCAGCTATTCAGCTTGAGGTTGCCAGAGGGTTTTGTCTTCAGGTGGGTCTGTGCAGCTGGGAAATGCTCACAGTGTGGCTGTGCCTGGGAGTTCATTGAACTCCATTGTAGTTGCAATAAAAAAGAAGGCAGGACCCCTTCCTGCCAGTTCTTCTCCTTCTGTCTTACTCCATGAATGAAAAACACCTCTAAGGAGTCTTCTCAGAAGCTCTGCATATGTTTAGTCATAGTTTTTGTTGAAGGCATATATGTCAGTAGCCATAATAATGACATGCACTGGAAATACAATGCTTGATGTGCTGGGTATACAGACATCATTTTGATAGTATTTTGACATTAATTTTTACTAGCTCACATGTAATATTTCATCCATCACAGCCTCAGTCCATCAATTAATGTAACTGATACATAACTGTCTTGATGTTGACCTTATATTCATAGAATTGCAGAATCACTGCCCTTGGCTTTGTTATGCTCTCAGTGCAGGAGGCTTATGAGCTGTGTTCTGCTCTACCTTCTTTACAGTAAAAAAATTCTTCCAGAAACCTGTGTGTTGGAGCCACAAGGGAATTATTCTCTTGCGAGTCCTTGCAATGGCACAGGGGCCAATAGAATGTATGTAAGAAGGTGGAAAGCTGCACTTCAAAATAACAACAAACTTCTTTACAGCAGGTCAGATCTCACTTCCACAGGGACACTTCCACTTCTAAAATGTCCACTGGCTAGTAAAGCTATTTCCAAAAATGTATTATCAGGCATTTAGGGAGGGAAGTTCAGGTGCTTTCACTACTGTTCTGCCTTATGGCAAGGATATTTTGATTAATGATCACCAGTTACAGATGTGCTACTCCTGAAGAACTTTATTTCTAACTTCTAAAATTGCCTTTTCCAGAACAGAATGCTAGTAGGTAGCTGCCACCCAAATCCTTCCCAATAACAGAGGCATCTGAAGGTAGAGATAGAACAAGTTCTTCACCATTTAAATAAAGCTGTATCTAGGTTTCAGTGCCTTGGAGTGTTCAGTGTTTTCTATGTTTCAGGTGCCTTTAGTTTTACTTCCTGCAAATTTTATGGGGGTTTCAACATAAAAACCTCTTGGGATACTTGCAGCTCTCTCCCAGCCTCTCAGCAATTTCCATCCTCTATTTTCTCTTACCTGAAACTGAGCTTGTACTTAAGTCTCCATTTCTGTGTCAAGAATTTTATTTAGGCTCATATCTGCCCTAGAAGGGCAATTGGTAAACTTGAGACTTAAATATAATTGTAAGAGGATTAGAGAAAATAAAGATGCTGAAATTGATTACATTCCAAGGGCACAACCAGACAGAATTAGCCTTTGGCCAGGCAGGTTATCTGAATGGTGTGGAGTTTGCTTCCAGATTAACATAGATGCTTTCATTCAAACTAGTAATCTAAGTTCCCATGACAATAAATTCAGATGAGTTAAAGGCACTTGGCTGGTGACATTTGAGACGTCCACTTGGGACCTACACGAGAGTTGCATCGGTTTAGAGAAGCAGCTTGTAGGCTAGGCAGGAGGGCCTATGACCTCTAAAAAGGTGTTAAAAACCCATGTTTAGGTGATTTTAACTCAGATCAAATGTAGCATATGGATTCTATTGTGCACCAACAGAGTGAACAAGCCCATACCTACACTGAGGAGCCTTATACTCACTTAATAGCACCCCGATACTTACCAACAAACTGTACTCACTGTAGAGCCAAAGTTAAGC
This sequence comes from Neopsephotus bourkii, assembly GCF_033783945.1. Lineage (NCBI taxonomy): Eukaryota > Metazoa > Chordata > Aves > Psittaciformes > Psittacidae > Neopsephotus > Neopsephotus bourkii. The sequence goes on along the minus strand of NW_026901402.1, from coordinate 314,951 downwards.
CTCAGTATACAGTCCATTAAAATATACACACTGGAAACCAAAATTATAAGAGCAAGACAAGAAGCTCATTACTGTTCCTCATGGGCAACTAGAGGACCTCCAAACAAGGTTAGGGAAGATAATTGAGTTTGAGCTGAGTAACCTATCATTCAGCATTCTAGACCTGAAAATGGAATATTAAGGATATGTTACCGAGTCGCTATTTTCATATGCATTTTGTTACCATTTGGGGTAGTTCTGTGCCCAGAAAAACACATATATTTCCACTCTTTTTCTTCCCACACTAGAAAAAAAAAAGTAAATTTAATTCATAAAAATTCAGCTCATCAATTATGTGTATCTAAAATGTAACTGCCAAAGAATGTTCTTACATTCATGGCCTACTATAGTCAATGAAATGCTATTTGTTTCCTTTAGGACTGGTATCTGTTATGAAAGAAGTTGTCTTCTGGACATCCCTCTTTCTCACTGTTGTCTACACAAATAGCCTACAATGAGATCATAGCATAGCTAACTTTTATAAATCTGAGGTAAACATCACTCCTACTGAAATTGCATTACAGGATGAAACCAAAGATTAAATGCTGGTCCCACTGAAAACAAAGGTAACTGAGAAAGCCATGTTTTGACATACAGAGTTGAGAGCTCAAAACCCAGAAGCACCATTTGCTGCACGTAAATGACAGGGCTGGCAGCCTGCAAGTAGCTTTCTGAGCAGTCATTTTAGCACTGGTACTGACTCCATCTGCATCTTGCGTAAAATGATTTCTTGATTTGACGACTGCCTATATTGTTACCAATCTCAAGACTACACTCTGAGATTCTGTCCAAACCTGTAGGTCTCTGTAGATTTAAAGCATGATTTAAAGGTATTGAATTACCTTTAATTAAAATATTTTGTAAGCAGTTAAATTCTTTAATGTAGGACCATTACCATAATGCACTCTTAAAATTATTCTACTGTGAAGCACTTCCCTAAGATTAAGTGAATAAGCTGTTTTTCTCCTCCTATTCAGTTTAGAATTCCTTACTGTATGTTAAAGAAAATAACAAGCTTCACGTAGCTACAGAAGAATGAGAATAGAAAATACACAAGCAAAACCAATGGTAAGCCTACATATGTCCATGAGTGGGCTTAGGAGGCTGGTGGCAACTATGTGACGAGTGATAAGGCTATGTGGGAGTTCAAGAAGAGATATGTTTATTATTTTAAAGTACAGCATCACAGCAATATTGGTTTGATTCAACTGAAAAATGTTTCCAAATTTTCTATTTATGTCAATGTGAAAAGTAAGAGTCCAGTAAGAGTCTTTTGGAGCTCTTTTTTCTCTTTGTCTCTTACTGTTTTGATGCTGTGATAAATGCCATCTGTATTCCTGAAGAGCTGCACAGAGTATAGGTAAAGGTCTTTTCTGAAACCAAAAAAACTGAGATGGTGGGGTTGAATGCAACATCAGTATTTTAGAGGCACAAAGGAACTATTTAGGAGAGCAGTACAGCTGTCAGCACTTTGCCATGCTGCCTACAGGTTGCTGGTTAGGCTATAATTTCTCACTAATTAACTGATCTAAAATAGAACCTTTTGTAACTTGTCCATCAGCAATCCATGAGGTTTGTGTTGCCCACATCTCTTTTAACTTTGGCAATAGCTTACAGTTTTTGATCTTGATGTCTTGTTTGATTTGCATTTCTGCTTTGTGACTAACATTAATTACACTGCCAAAACAGATTTTATCATTTATGTAACATGGGCTGCCTACAGACCTAAGTTTCCTCAGTATGGAGGTAACAACTTACGCACATAATGGCTTGATTACAGTAATTCCTCTTATACTATTCTCCTCCTAGGAGACTATAGTGTGTACTTAGACTTCAGCTTTTTCCAAATTTAGTGGTCACATTTCCACTTAATTGTTAGCTTCCTGTACAAAATCATATAGATGTGTGGAACTTAAGCCTAAAAGTATCTACTCTGAATATTGAGTCTAACCTGGTGCACACACAGATTAAAAACCCCACAAACTCATCCAGCAATTTTGCCTTACCCCAGTAAATTCTGAATGAGGTTATGTGTCATGCTAAGGATTTCCATCTTTTTTTCACAAGTGCTATATCAATTCTGTTTAGCAGAGAGATTTCAAAACCAGATGCTTCTTAAAAAACAGCATTTTATATGGGATTCCTTTGATAGCAGTGACTCAGTGGCGTGCTATTTTGAAAAACTCTTAAAAATAGTCACATAGAAAAAACACAAATCTTGTCTATGTCACTGTGCTATGATAACGGTCCAGATCCTGGGTTTATGTGAATTGGTCTGATTTCACTGACTTCAATATCAACAACTTGAGTGGGATTAACAGCGTGGTCTTGTCCTTGTGCAATTAATTTAACAGGAATAAATTGCTTTTAATACATCTGTGGACATACAAAGGGATCTTGAACCAAACTGTTACTACGTGGTATGTAGTAGCTCAAGCAGAAGAGATCAAGGAGTTGGAAATTAGGACTCAGTCATTAATGCAGGCTTTAACAGCCAGCTCAGAGGAGATGTGGAGCAAAGGAGGTGAAGCTCCCACCTTTCCAATGAACACAGGCAACAGAAGAGAGGACAGGTTATTTCCCAGTGCATACCAGAGTCCAACCAGTGCTGTCACACAGATAGAGCTTTTATCTCACCCATTTAGTCATTTCAAAATTAGATATCATGATCTGAGCTAGTTGTCCTTGATTGTCTTTACAGTTGATGGAGAATAGTAGGCACCTGCATAGGATGATTCATTTCCTGGTAAAATAAGTATCTAAGATGGGTGAGAATTGCACCTCAGATTGCTTGTTTTTCCCCCAGTAATTATAAAAGAGATCAGGCAACTAACTTAGACTTGGATGACTGTTTTTTAAGTGACAAATATGAGGTGAGAAGGATTGCCATGTATGGTTCTCAAATACTCTTGAAGGTATAATATAATTCATTGCTACTAAAAGATTCTACTTTACAAACCAGCACGGGATGAATGCAGCATTTTAACCCCATGTACTATGGCAACATGAGACCGTACATTAATTTCTTACTTTAGGATGTAACAAATATTCAGGCTTACTTAACCACAATACAGGTAAAATGATTTATCAGGAGAAAGATTAGGAAGTTACAGTTGCCTACCACCCAAACAATGCTTTGGGTTATTTAGTTTAAATAAAATGCAGCCCATCATATAAACTGTGCTGATAAAATTCATGTATGTGTAAGAGGTCTTTCCAATAAAATAGCTCACAAAAATACCACTGTGAATATATAGCTGCTTCTGACTGCTTAATCTAGAAAGCAAGAAACAGGGCTCTTTTCACAGATACCAAGTGCAGAAAGACTCTTTCTCTACTAAGAAACTACCTGGTCCCTTTAATGGCTGGGATGCATTGTGGAGGGCTGAATGAAAAAGGGAAGAAGCAGGAAGATAGGTTAATAACTAAAGTATGTGTCTGATTATGTTTGAAGGCAGTCTATCCAAGATTGGATTAAAAGAATTAATTTCATCTAAAGCAAAATTGTCTCTTGAATTTCAAGCACAGTGTGACATTGGCAAGTTTTAATGGCTATTTGTGCAAGGTTTGAATGTTCTTACAGCTCAAAAAAATGGTTTCATTACCTTACAAATGGAGAAATGCTTGAGCATGGACAGCCCTCAAAAATGACAGGATCTTTCACTAGCAGAGGAGCAAGGGAAGATGTCCAGAGAGAAGCAAAAAAAAAAAAACGGCTGTAGGAGCCTGGACTGTTTGAGAACATGATGTGCTGATGTTTCAGTTTAAGTGCAGTGTGGGTGTGTTTGAGAAGTCTTTTGAAGGACTTGCATTTACATTCAGTTATCACTGCCTATGATCAGGTAATGGACTAAAACACTTGTTTTCTGTGCAAAGCCTGAGCACATACTGCTCCAGCACTGTAAAGAGAAAGTAGACCTCAAATCTCTCTTGTAGGTCTTTGAGGTGGCCACTGAAAACAGACTTGGATCCAAACAGACTTATTTACCTTCACTTTTTATCCTCATTCTAACAGATCACTTCTTCTTATTAAGTAGCCAGAGACTACACATGTCAAAACTAGGATTTCTAAATCATCTTGTTGCAACTAAACTTTAAAGGCATTAGTGATCCAAGAAGGAAACCTCTTCCTAACAATTCAGAATTTGACTTGCTGAAAAGCCAGATTTACTTTGTAAAAATTAAACTGGCCTGTTTGACACTACAATCTCCTTTTAATTATGCTTCGCATTGGAGACCAGTGTATAATGGATATTGACAAAAGGCATATATAAAAAGGTGTGTCTCAACTTCCTCTCTTTTAAATAGGGACTTGTATTCTTATCCATGGCTTGGTAGAAAAATCAAGAGTTCATTCTTTTTGTAGCAAATAAACTCGTTTTGTGGCTGAGTTTTTGGTTGGTTTTTTTTTTCCCTCTAAAGAGCTAATTGATTTCTTAATGGTCTTTTTAATGCTCATCATTTTGTTTTGAGAAGCAACTGTATGCATTCATATGTATATTTTTATTTTAAGAGTAGCTCAGAGGTCCTGATGACCATGGTGGAGCATAGGGAAGAGGTTTCAGGGCATTTCAAGGACAAGCATGTTAGATGGTACTGTAAAATCCTTTGGTTAGAATAGTAAAATGGTCAAAAGACTATACTAATAGCTGAGTAGTCTTTTCATGCAGGATTAGATATAATTGTGTCCTTTAATTATAAGAACTCTTTCCTGTTCAGAAACCATTTCAGGGTTAGCATTCACCTTCCCTGTGCAGAGCAGACATCCTAGCATTAGCCTGGGGTCTGCACTGTGTTCCTCTCAGTGCTGTGGTTCCTCAGAGGAGCACTGCCTGCAGCAGCATGCCTCCAGGGCAGACCACACTCCCTGCAGAGTAATTATCCTCCTTCTGAATAAACCTCCTTATAAAACAGAAAATCCAGTTTACTCTTGCCATCTGTCATAAGGGACAACTGTTTCCTTTAATTGATGGTACTTTCATGTAAATTCATCATCCAGTTAACTTTGTGATCTCAGCCTAAATAATATTATTTTGACTAAGTGCTTAGTGGTTATAGTGATTTGTAAAACCCCCTCAGGTAACTATCTTGCAAATGGACCATCAGCAGTGATTTATTAAAAGGCTGCCTTTTGAAAGGTGTTCTGAATGTCACCTGCGGCCACTGATATTTCATCAAATAGATCATGTCTCTCCTGCCTTTTGTCTTTGAATATCCATGGATAACCTGAAGTTATATCTAAATTGAATTATTTTAGTCATTTTCTTTCTAGTACTAACTGTTGGCACTGAAATGTGGGCAGAGTAACTGACGTTTCTATGGCTGTAGCAACAGTAACCTTAAGCAAGATTACTCAAATGGAGTGTAGATTAGGAGGCTTATTCTGCTTCCAGCTATATATCAATTAAATAAAAAAACAACAAAAAAATCCTGTTTCTTCTGAATGATCAGGAAACTTTCATTGGATTTCTATTTTATGTATCCAAACCCTCAAATTGCCGGTTCTCAAGTGCTGGGGTCATCTTCCTGCTTTCTCAGCAGTATTGCCATAATATCTGATACTCCGGTTCTGACCAGCGCTTCCCAGCTGGGATCACAAAGGATGTAAGAGAAATTATTGTGATTTACAGAACAGGTCACTTGTAGCTGTCTCTGTGCCAAATGCATCACTGACAGGCAATCTTGTGTATGTGAGGGTCATCTGACACTTAAGGTATCAATCCTTACAAACCAAATCGATGTGTTACACTTTTTCCTGCCTGAGTGACAAATTAACACATGTTATGCTGCATTGCTCCCTGCTTCTTTCTCCAAAACAATTTATACCTGGTTTTCATCATTGTTTAGTCTATCCCACTGTGAAGCAGCACAGAACCATTTTGTTTTCTCTAACGATGTCCTTCCTTAAAGGAAAATCCAGTGGCACCAATTGCACATGTTTAAGTTGAAGTGAGGGAAGTACCTAAACAGTTGATACTTTGATCCAAATGGAACTCTGAAATATCTGCATAGTTTAGGATTAGAACAGTTTTTTACCATTTTTATCATTTTTGTTTCATGATCATAAGCTAACAGATGGGCATAGACTGTATCTTATAAAAAATACTTTTTCTACTTTATTAAAAAAGGAAACAAAAACAGCTTTCTATACTAAGATAACCTGTGAATATAGTTGGCAGGAAAATTTTAGTTTGTTTTTCATAATTCCTTGTGTGTTTAGCTTAAACTTTAAAAAGATATTTACCTTTTGTGCCATCCACTTTCTTTTCTTTGCATTTCAGAGTAGCTATAGATTTTACAAACTGATTAACAGCGTGGCAGAAGACTGTTGCTTTTACATTTCTTGAGCCTCATTGCTCAGCAGCAGGATTGGTAAGAGAAATATCAGTACTGCCCAGCACATGCACGCTAAACCACTCAGAAAACTAAAGAAATCAGAAATCCTTGGTGTATTTCTGTGAGGCACAGAAACAAAAGACAATTGTCCAGGATTGATGTTTTATATGTCAAAACATGAAGCATGTCTCTGCTTCTGCTGAAGTCCACAATTTAAACCAGTCGGAAGTCATAGTGCAGTAGCTCTGCCCTCCTGGTGCTCTGCTTTCGCACGCTGCTGTCCCCACACTGTGTTTCATTCCCGGCCTTTGTGCTGGCTGTGACACGCAGCTTGTCCTGCTTTGACAGAAGACAAGGATCCTCTGTCCCAGTCTTCTTTCTCCCAGGCCAACTTTCAGCATCAGTACCCTGGATGTAGTTACTCCAGCACTGCCCTTGGCCAGCACCCAGTTCCCTGGGGCAGCATTGCCAGCACCAGCCCTTCCTCTAGGGATGTCAAAACCCACCACAGCTCTGGAGTTACTAGAATGATGGACCCCAAAACGGAGAAGATATGAAGCAGTGATGAGGAGTTTTTATATGCTTACTTTGAGCCAATAACCACTAAGGCCAATAAAATTTGTGAGGTAGTGGATGATGCAAAGCTGATAGGAGCTCCTGTCCATCAGTGTAAGAAGGGGATGATAAATGAAAAGGAAGTTCATTTTCTGTTAGGAAAACAACATGTTTCTTCCTATATATAATATGTGGTATGTATGACTGCTAAGGCCAAGAATTGAACATGATAGAAAAAGACATTGCTGTTGATAACAGGAACATTCACAAGTGTTTCCATGATTAATGGAAAAAAATTTTAAAGTGACATAAAATTTTATGCTTCAAACCTTAGGCCAATGTTTATTTATTAGAGACCTAAGACCACACATGAACAGTGGTTATAGGGTTACATTTCTCCTTTAACAAGTCCCTAATCTGTTACGTAGTCATCACTTAAGTCAGCAACACATACCAAGCTTATCTAAGACAATTTTGATCAAATTACTCATCTAAGTTATCCCATTTACTTCACTAGAACTGCTTCAGTGATTAAAGCAAATAGAATTGGGTGGCAAGATTTGCTTCGCGAATTCAAACCTCCATCCTCTTACCTGATTTTGTTACAGCCTCCAATTAGTCTCAGATTTCTGAGGCTCTGAAACTTGTTCCAGATACGAATTCATTAACTGGTAGAGATAAAATTTTTATTCCCTGCTCAATATTTGATCTCTGGGACTGTAGCTTACAAATTAATCGCAGTTCTTCCTGCCCTATTTCACTGTAAATATGTAGCCAGTTTCCCACAAACTTTCAGTCTTTCTCCTGATTTCTTCTCCTTAGTGAACCTTTGTGGGTTTTTCAATTCCTGTTTAGAGCTCATGATCAAATGCTTGCCAGAATATCGCAGTAACTGTAATACTTGCTGCTTTAGGACATGTCACTCCACCGAATCAATCAGAAATATCCAGAATAAATTATTCACTCCTTGGGGATGGGGAGGAAGGCAAGTGACAGTTTTGGTTTTGCCACAAGGAGAATTTTTCCTTTTCGGAAATGTAAATGAAGATTAAGTTAGCTATGAAGGGTTGCAACAGAAGTTTAACATTTATATTCATTAGGCAGAGAAGTGATCTGCTGCCCAAGTAGTAGGGATAGACTTGCTCGTGATGTTTCATTATCACATTTACCATATGTTTCATTATTCACTGCTATTTCTTCTGCATGAAGACAGACAGTAAAAATAAATAAATAAATAAATAAATTAGTATAATAGTGATAAACTGTCTTATGTTATAGGTAAAAATAACTTCCTGTTCTGAATTTCACTTACCCTATTTTACCCTATGGTCTCTATTTCTGATGTTTCCTAGCACTTTGATCACTTGCATCTATATTTGCAGGGGGAAGGAGCAGTATTATGGCAACTTTCTTCTTACTGAAATAATTCATTAAGAACTACTGCTTGAGCTCATAAGACACTGTCTTAAGATCCAAGCTTTAGAGCTTCTCCTTTCTTTCTAAACTTTCTGTATTCCCTAAAGCATCTGAAAAACATTGGGTTTTTCTTCTTCTTTACTGCTGGTTACAAAACTGACAAGAGATAAAAGTGGTGATAGGACAACAAAACAGCACTTCAAAAAAAGCACAGTTGCACACTGAAGAGCATGTTTTCATGTTCACTCCATTAGAGTAATTTAGCTCAGAGCAAGACTTCCTTTCAATTTCTACCAGAATTGGGCAGCATCAATAGTAATTTGAAACATGTTTCAACTGAAGGTTGAGCTCTGCCTCACTCTCTTTTATTTATGATCACCCTTTCATTTATAATTATCAAGAATGAATATTTAAGAGAGCTTTTTTCTAGGCTCACTTTTCCCATAGCCTAGCCTGGCAACACAGGCCCAGCAAATCCCAGATTATTAGCAAAGTCCTAAACTTTTTTCTTTCCAGAGAGCTGCAACATAGCCTTATATCAAAAACACAGTTCCAAGGTTACCTGAGTCACTGTTGCCATGTCCAGTGCACTTAAAAACACCAGAAAAAGGCAAACCTTTTCCTTAAGTCATTCATTATCCTGGTCTATGCATGTATACATTATGCTATTTCCCTATCATTGATACAGGAAAGCATAATAATTTTCTTTATCTTCCTGCAATTACACAGGAAATTAATTGGACTTGATTTTCCTGTACAGGAATACGTAAAGCTATACAATGACACATTTTTTTATCCATTTCTAATTTTATGAATTATGATTATATGTTAGGGGAAAAATACATAACAGAAATGCTAACATTAATACCAACAAATCATAGTGGGCCTAGACAATTAGAAAATTCAGCTGTGTAATATTAATGACTAAATATCTATCTCTATGAAATCTCTAAAATTTTGTCAGAAAGCACTAATGGCACAATTCTGCAACTGTAGAGCTTTCTTGGATGTTTTATTGAGCCTTTTGCTGCACACAGAATCTATGTTAAACCAGCCTCAGACCTGTTCTGCTCATCAGACTAAGAATCATAGTTCTGTTCGTGTGTCTTCAGTTCTCCCACTGTTCCAAACCTATTTTCTTATCTATATTTCCATATTCTCTGCATTTAAGTATATTCCCCTTCAGTGTATGTTCTAAAGATTTAAGGCTTACTGTAGGATAATAGATAAAAAGTCACTGCTTTTGGCATTCCTTGTAGGTTTTTCTTGTTGTCCAGGTATCTAGCAGCTTTGCATATATTGTAACATTTTTTGCATGCCTGAAATTCCTTTTTTAACTGTATTGTGGATATTTTTATAACATATGCTTCTTGTGTAAGTAGCCAATCTTGGCTCATTCCAGCCAGTACACCTGGAGGTGTTTTTACAGATTAAAGTATTGCATACCAAAAAGTAGAAGTTTCTGAATAGTTTTGTACCAGTATATTGATGCTACTTTCTTAATACACTATATCAATACACAGCCCACAGTTCAGGTGATAACAAAAGCGGAAAAAACAAATCTTCCTTTATTTCTCTTATCACCTTTACCCCATGCTGAAACAACCTCAGAAGCCTTAGTGTGCACCTGCCCAGCGCAAGTCTTAACACACACAAATCTTTACTGACTCAGCTTCACTGTAATCTGAGCCTCCCATTTGCACCCCTTGCTTCATAGCTGAAATAAAGTGTTTCTGCAAATACTCATCTGAGTCCAAAGGACATTTTCAATTAGTAGTGCAGTTCACAGAGCACTATGTTACACTGTCTTCATTTTAAGTAGCATAATCTTAAAGTAATTTCTGTTGTGAAGTTTGTCAGATTAATCTTGATTTCTCTTTTTCTTTCTTCCTTTTTTTTTAATTCTTTCTATAGCTGTAACTTACACAAGTTACAAAAAAACACCGCCACCGGTACCCCCTCGTACCACTTCCAAGCCACTGATATCAGTCACAGCACAGAGCAGCACAGAATCCACCCAGGATGCATATCATGACAGCCGGACTCAGAGGATTTCCCCATGGCAGCAGGACGGGCGAGGGATGTACAACTCCACTGACAGTTTGGACAGTAACAAGGCCATGAATCTTGCTTTGGAAACTGCAGCTGCACAGCGCCATGCATCTGAGAGCCAGAGCACCTCAATACGAACCAGTGACAAGGCCATTTTGGTGTCAAAAGCAGAGGAGTTTCTTAAGAGTCGACGTTCCTCTATAGGGATCCAGGTAGCCTATCATAACATCTATCTGTGATGAATTGCTTGCCTTCTTTCTGTAAATAGCATAGAATGAGTCATTCAGCTTCACTGGCTCTAATAATCTAACAAACAACCCCTGGCTGCTTAGCATGAATTGTAATTCACATCATGGCAGCATGGCTGTGCAGAAAAGTCTTCGGCTAATATTCTGTACCTGGAAGAAAATGAATGAATAGATCTCTAGGAAGGTTACCTGTCATTAACACTTGATATGAAAATTATACTGCAGAGCTACAGGTGAACAGCATGTTCATCTCCTTCCCTCCATGAATTCACAGTCCTTTTTATAGAATTACATCAGCTTTAAAATGCTTGACTGTATTTTTCCCATTATCTTTCTCTTCTGACCTTGGAAAATGTGTAATGCTGCTGGATCTTAAAACTACTCTACCTAAAAAGAGTCCTGTCCCTCCCTTACTTTTATTTGTGCTGCGAAGAAGGTACTAAGGAAGAGAAAGAAATGTGCTGGTGCTGATAGAGTGTAATTACAGACAGCAAATAATGAAATAGCATTGATGAAAGCGGTCTTTGAGTATTCCTCCATTTGTCCATCAAAACGCACAATATTTACTTCACCTGACATAATGTGTGTCAGACTGCAGAAAGCTCAGTCACGTTGTGTTGTTTCAGCCAAATGAAATAAGGCAATTCCAAATGCAAATTTTGATTGATTGCTACTCCTTCTACTAAATAGAAAGCACTAGATAGGTAGCAATGGTCATTTGTATAAATCCCTAGGAAATATCAGGTAGTACTAAAAATCAGGAAGTTGAATTTGCAAAGAATGTGAAGTCCTTTGAGACACAGGAGTAGAGGTAAATTTAGGCTTCTCTTCTGCTGAATATTTAATTTCAAGTAGGTGAATATCTCCTTTTACAGCACTGGGTTCAGTTCTGTGCTTAAAAACCTCTGCTATTGCCAGACCAGCTATAGAGAAAATGCCATGCATTTTGGCATTGTTACAGGTGTTGTGGAGACAGTAACATAGACCTTGGGAGACAGCAACTTAGATCTTGAGAAGGCAATGTAACAAAGCCCAGTGAGAGAGTGCTCATCCACTAGGAAGCGTACTATTTTTAAGAGTAGTAATGCCATTCCCATTAATTTCACAAGAGCATCAGAGAGAAGTCTTTGGGTTAAGCACATCACAGCTACTGATTAAACTTCATTGTTTAACATCTTAGTGTGGTATAATTATGTGGTTCTGCAATGTATTAGACTGATAGGAAGGCATAGGCTTTGCCAGCAAGCTGCTAGTCCATTTCGTGACATAAAAGCATTTGCTTCTGCTTCTCTAGATGCAGAAGAATAGAATGCAGTTTAACAGCAATGGTAAAATATTCAGATGTCTACTTTTCAAATGTTTTACAAAGCAATTAGTGTATCCTAAATTGTTCAGAGAGGGGCTTAGCAGATAACAGTGAAAAGCTCAAAGAAGCAGCAAATAATTTTTGGCACATTTTAGCCCCTAACCTGAAACTCTCTTCAGAAAAGGAATGGTGTTTAGTGTTGTTCTTATCTCTTCTATACAGCAGCTGTGCATAGTAGCATTTAACAATGTTGGTGTCTTGCTTCAGTCCTGGTATTTCAGCAATTAATTCTGAAATTTTGATTGCATCACTTGATCCTGTTTCTTACTGCAGGTAATGACCAGTAACATTTCACTGGGCTCTGACCCCTCTTGGTATGTGGTTAGTTCACATTAATGTGAAAAATACTTTTCACTCCCTTGTGCATTGCTAAGCAGAAAATGCATTTTGTTGTGTTTCTGTTGCCAGGTTTGTAAGGAATAAAAATACAAGGTAGAATATCCTTATTACAAACTTCAGAAATAGTAATTTATTCCACCAAATACAGTTGAGGAGTTTAATTTCTTTTAGACTTCTGCATCAAAGGACCTTAGAAAGGGATGTTTTTTATTTGCATATTTCCTTGATTGACTAAATTACTTGTTTTCTCATTAGCATGCCATGCCAGGGTAATGCATTGAATTTGCATTTATTTGCATTAATTAATTTTCTATCAGGATGGTTAATTTGAGCATTTTTTAATGTTTCACTCCTTTAACACATTGGTGTTAGAATGCTTGCCAATGATAAGCTTCTTACAGGAGCAGAAAGGCATGAAGATAAAAAATGACCACCGATGCCTGTCCTTGTGCAACTGCTATGCACACAGCCTAGGGCTCCCATGTCTTTGGTATATATAATTTCTGTAGTGTACATGTAAGAAATAGAAGTCCTCTTAAAAAGTTCTGGCATACTAGACATATGCTATGGGGTGGAACTCACACACATGGGGAGCCCAAACAACTAGGAGAGCACTGGACTTACTATGAAGATCATAGCATCCCCTCTGCATGGACAAAGAACAGCACATATATGGTAATCCAGCCCACAGTATATTAGCCTTATTCCAGGTGGGAATTTTGAACAAAAAAGGTTTAGAAACAAAGCTTTTCCATAAAATAGCTGCTGGGGTTTTGGCTGGGTTTTTTCACTGCCATATTTAAATCAAAAGGAATATTGTCAGACAAGTCAGTAGGCACTGACTTGTGGAAAAAACATTGATGCCGAAACTCAAATGCATTGCAAAATACTGATTCTGGGATTAAAAATTTAATCAGCATTCTTAAAAATACATATATAAAAGAAGAATGAAACTCTAGTAATTCTAGTGGCTATAGTCTTCATATCTGTCTTCTATCATGACAACAGAAGACTAATCAAAATATTTGAATTAAAATGGAGGGTAGAGATTGTCTAGAGTAAAATAACCACTAAGTCAAAAACAAGGTTATTGCTAATATATTTCCAGGGATTTTCCTTGCTCTTTTGTAAAGTCTTATATATATGCTAATGTTTAACATTCAAACACTGCTGTAGTTATAAACCATTTCGTATTAAAAGAATTTGGATTGTGAGATATATGAAAAAACCTGTCAAGAAAATGCTCCTTATTTATTTCAAGTGTTTCAAAACATGCAGTCCTTTGTTTCTTCTCTATTTAGAAGATACCAAGGCTTCTCAAATGAACAGAAACCCTGGAAGTAGATGAGACGGAAACAAAGGTTTTAAATGTGAAGGCTGATTCATGATGGTATTTTTAGAGATAAGCACCAATTGTAGCATAGAGAATGGACTCTGTCATCTTCATTTATTGTCAGGAGATCATGCTTCAAAATATCTAAGGGTTTTTTTAATCTAGGAATCTTCATTAAACAAATCGTTCTTATAAATCAAAGCTGTATTCATGAGGATTAGTGCAATAACTCACCTTCTTAATATTTTGTGTCAAAAGAGGATCTGCATAGTATTTTTATATATATTTAATGAGATTATTAACATTGTAAGATAAAAATTTGTCAAAGAAACTCTTCAGTCTTATGCTGGAATTTCCCTTTACGGCAAAGCATTTTTACCCACGTGGCATTACTTACTTTGATGAGCATCTACATTTTCTTTGTACTGTTTAGGTTATACCATCCTTGTCATTGCTCTACTTAAGTGTGCACATAGCAACCAAAAGAAATATTCACATTGATTACACTGGTCTTTGGATCATAAGTGATTGAAAGTTTTAGAGGCAAGCATTGTTCATTCTCCTCATAAACACACTACCAGACTGTACTTTTGTAAGAAAATTGAGTGAAATTCTTGGCCTGCAGAAGTGAGTGAAAGTTTTGATAACTCTTCTGTGGTACCTAGCTTTTATAGTTAACATTGACCTATACAGACCTATACACTGTATACACAGGCTTAGCTGGTTAGCAGAGTTCCCAGCCAGTGGCTGCATTTTGGTCTCCTTACTTGTCGAAAAGCTTGGCAGTTGGTATTATAGTTAAAACAAAGTAATGGTTATTTTAAAGACATCTTAATTTTTACTCTTTTCACAAATTACTGTTGCTTGTCTTCTTAACTGCCATCTAACATAATGAAACATTCAATGTGGGGAAGACACAAACTGGTGCCTTGCAGAATAATTGCTTGTTCATATTAATTTGCCACTTAGCATTAAATGCACCAAAAAAGTTATGAGCAACCACTGCTCTGTGCATTATTCCATTGTTACTATCCCATATTAGCATGACACAAACCTTGTTTCTAACTCTGGCATGCATTTTTAGTGCTTTCTTGAAAGAAAAGAAGTTTTCACCCCATTGTAGGATACTCTTGTGGTAATTAGGACTTACTGTGCCACACAATCTATTTGAGCTGTCCAGGTGTTCTGCTGGGAAGTAGTGGAGTTTCAAAAGGGAGCCCCGTGGTGAGGCACAAAAAATCACTCAGGCGTAGAAGTATAGGTTTGTTTGGTGGCTTGTTCGAATCATAGAATAGTTTGGGTTGGTTCCAACCTCCCCTGCCATGGTTAGGGATGCCTCACCCCAGACCAGGTTACTAAAAGCGCTGTTGAACCTGACATCAGGTGAGTTTCTAAAAGTTATTCTGAAATAGTATGTGGGTTTTTTTGACTGATAAAATTATTCCATCAGTTAAGGAAAGCAGTAGCAGTTAGTACTATGGTTTTATTTGAAGTATTTTCCCTACCTTCAGTGTATATGTCACTGCATACAAATGAGATCTCCCTCTGACCAAGAATGATTATCTGCATTAACAATTACATGTACTTGATCTTGTGTCAAATGTAGTGGTTTTTTCCCTTTTTCACTTGTTATCACTAAGAAGCCTATGTAAGAGAGGAAAGGTGAATTTTTTCTATTCTTGTGCATCATCACAGAGATTGTTTATTAAATTCTAATTATAGAACAAATCCATTACAACAGTGAAAACCCATTGAGGGCAGTGAAGTTGCATGGGGAGAGATAATGTGTCCTGAAGGACTCTTATTACTGATGCTTACGAGAGGGAAGAAAAAGACACCAGGCTAAAATCTGTTTTCTTATACATTGAATATATTAACTTCAGACCTCCCTCAGAAACAGTATGTATATAGAAGCTTGGACTGGACTTTATAGAACGCTACAATGTTATGTTGCAATGCTCAGGTTTAAGAGCAGAATAATACTTTAATGCAGAAATAAAGGTTGCTTTTAAGTAGTTAAAATTTGCAGCTAGAAAACGCAAAGGAATAATTTAGTTGATGCATACTTTTCTAGAATGAGTGCCTATAAACAAACTACAGTTGATTATTGCAAGTTATTTTCAATAGTGATTTGCATTTATTCAAATAATTTTGTGTTCATATCATTTATTTGTGGATCATTTATTACCAAGGCAGTGTCAGTATCTAATACTTAGTTTTCAAATTTGGGGCTGATTTGGTCAGCAGTGACTGATCACAGAGGGTTCAGAGTAATAATATTGTCTTCTCCTTGTACTGGCAGCAAAAGACATGGAGGGGAGTATTATGCCTTTATGACAGGTAAGACCAATAAGACAGAAATAATCTCAAAATGCTCCCTTATGGTTACTATGAATATTGCAAGCCTTGATGGATGGCTTCGCGAGCGAAGATTTGGGAAGGCCTTTAATCATACTTGCTACAAGCACGATGATCAAGGGCAAGTGGGATAGGCAAATCTGGCTGGAAAAAAGGGTGCTTAGACAATCAGGAAGTGTCCAACCAGGACTGTCATCTCCTGAGCGATTTGCCTTATATGCACACTATAAATCCATAAACCAACATTTTTCATGGCATAAAATGCCACATTTTTAAAAGAAATTTTAGCTCTTCATTTGCAAAAGAGAGGAAAATGACCTGCTATATTAGATCTATTCCACTACTTTCTTCTGCTTTTGGTCAGTGTCTGGCTATTTTTTTGTTTCCTCTTCTATGTGAGACTCACTCATAACCAGATAGAGATATAATTCATCACATCATTTTGCTTTACTGAGATTGTGGGACAATTTGCAAATATTAAGCCCTTTATAACCTATGCAAGTATTAAAACAGTAATGAATCACAGAGAAAAACAACAGGTTCATTAAGACTTATTTGAGTTTTAGGAACTACACAATCAAACCAAATGTATTACTTTTCTTCTATGCTCATTTGAATCTAGCCTGGCCAACCTGATTAAATCTAAAGAGTTTCCTGCTGTCTTCTAGCAGGAATCATCATAATATCTGCCATTCAGAAATGCAATTTATTTGTTCATTTTTCATTTTGTGAATGCAAGTTATTTTTTTTTTTCTATTTGTGTTGGTATTTGCCTCCTTTTTCCAGATTTTTTGTTGTTGTTGGTCATGGAGGTTGTTACAATATTTGAAATCCTAGATTACACACACAAAAAAAATGGCATTCTCCTCCTGTTACAAGGCACAGTGAGGAAATTAAAGCATTAAAATATTAAGACAATCATCAGATCATTTAGTCAGTGTCAGCCTTGGAAAGCTGAAGGGAAGGATAATTTGGCAAGAGTTCATATTTACAGTTAACTAATGTTATTTTTATTTTGATAACTGGGCCATCATTTTCCTGATAATTTTTTTTTAATAAAATTTTAGAACAGATTATTTCATTTACGCCTGTAAGGTCTAGGTGTCGATTGCATATCGAGCAAATTAGTCAGGATATATGTCTAGGTGAAATACCAGAAAGGAAGTGCTTGAAAACAAGTAGATGAAAAGACTTTTTCTCAATATGTTGAATCAATGGAAAGATACCGGCCCATACAAAATATAAAAGGGAAATCTGTCTCCACACATCAGAAGCAGAGCTCAAAAGGAGACATGCTGTATCTGTTACTAAAACAGACAAAGTAGCTGGAAAAAACAGACAGGCTTTTGATATGCATTGTGGAAGAAAAGTGTGTATTGCCAGTCTTGCTGCTTTGTTCCAACAACATCAATTGGCTGAACTGATGTTCTCATGGGGACCTTTGCTTGCTTATATCTTTGGACCATCATGTTTCCAGCAGCACTGTGAGCTGCTGAGACATCCTTGTGAAAGGCAAATGTCTTTCCTCTGTCCATTGACCACTGTTGACCTCCACAGTGTTACTAGCTGTATGTTAGCCTCGCAAGTGTGGTATCATTGACCTTCCACATCCAGCAATCTGGCCTTCACTTCATCCCCCAGGATTCATTCAGTAGGTCCCAAGGAGCATAGGACATAGAAATGGTAATCCTAAGGATATCGGTCTATAAAGGAGATGCAGTCTATGAGGGAAGTGCAGTTGGTCTATGAAGAAAATGCATTCTCTTCCAGCCTAAATCATTCTATGAACTGAAGGTGAAGACTGACGTGGGGAAATGTCAGCTTGGCTTCTTTTGTCTGGCTTCAGCTCAGATCTGGTCTGACACAGTCTACTGTCCCTCCATGCTGAGACATGTGAATAAGCAGGAAGCCCTGTGTTCCCATCTGCTCTCAGCTGCTTTCTACCACCTACTAACACCTACCAAGTTCTTTTCCCTTTTCAGACTCTCAGACTTGTAATGGTCTGGAGCCTGTCTTGCACCACTGACACCATTATACAGTGTTACAGTTCATCCGAACAAGTTCAAGAACCCTGATCAACAATCCCACAACTAGAAGTAATGATGTTGGCCCTTTCCTTCAGACCCAGTCCAGTAGGATCATAGAACAGGTCAGAATCATAGCATAGTTTGGGTTGGAATAGTCCGTAACAATCATCTAGTTCCAACCCCCCTGCCACGGGTAGGAACACCTTCCACCAGACCAGGCTGCTCAAAGCCCCATCCAACCTGGCCTTGAACACTGCCAGCGGTGAGGCAGCCACAGCTTCTCTGAGCAACCCAGTGCCTCACAACCCTCAAAGGAAAGAATATTTTCCTAATATCTAATCTATATCTACCCTCTTTGGGTTTACAGCCATTCCCCCTTGACCTATCCCTACATGCTCTTGTAAGAAGACCCTCTCCAGATTTCTTCCAGTCCTTCAAGTACTAGAAGGCTGCTCTAAAGTCTGTTCTTCTCCAGGCTGAACAAGCCCAACTCTGTCAGCCTGGCTTCATAGCAGAGGTGCTCCACCCCTCTGATCATCTTTGTGGCCTCCTCAGGCCTTGCTACAGCAGATCTGTTTCCTTCTTAAACAGGGGGCCCCAGAACTGAAAACAGTGCTGCAGGTCTCATGAGAATGGAGTAGAGGGGGAGAATCACCTCCCTCAACCTGCTGGTCATACTCCTCTTGAGGCAGCCCAGGATGTGACTTTATTTCTGGGCTGCAAGTACATATTTCTACTTCATATTCAATTTTTCATCAAACAATATGCCCAAATCCTTCTCCTCATGGCTGCTTTCAATCCAGTCTCATCCCAGTCTGTACTTGTATTTGGACTGCATTGACCCAGGTGCGAGACCTTGCACTTGGCCTTGTTAAACTTCATGAGTTTCTCACAGACCCACCTCTCCAGCCTGTCCAGGACTCTCCTGATGGCATCCCTTCCCTTCAGTGTGTCAGCCGCACCAAATGGCTTGGTGTCATTGGCAGACTTGCTGAGGATGCATCAATCCCACTGTCCACATCCCTGACAAAGATTTTAAATAACACTGGTCCCAGTAAGGACAGCTGAGGGACACCACTTGTCACTGGTCTCCACCTGGATAGGGAGCCACACTTCTTGAGTGCAACCATCCAGCCAATTTCTTATCCACTGAGTCCACCCATCAAATCTATGCCTTTCCAGTTTAGAGACAAGGATGTCATGAGGGACAGTATCGAATGCTTTGTACAAGTCCTGGTAGATGACATCAGTTGCTCTTCCCTTATCCACCAGTGCTGTAACTCCATTGTAGAAGGACACCAAATTTGTCAGGCACAATTTGCCCTTGGTGAAGCCATGTTGGCTATCCAACACAGTCCACTCTGTGAGCCAGAGCAATCCAGGTGTGCTGACTTCATCACACTACCTGAGTTGCCATCTTAAGGTCATTAAACCTTGTCAGACGCACTGCCATGTGAGGCTGTGCACAGAGACCTAGCTTCTTCAAGAATTATGGTCCACCTGTATATTCATTTCCCACCATCCTTCCAGAAACATGGTGGGATTGGGACTATGAAGCTGAGAGCAGCTGCAAAGACCATTGGGCTCCTTCCAGAGGAGCCTGTGACTGCTGCAAGGGGAAAAGTTATGTTGTCATCATCACAGGATGTACTCTTTGAATCCACATGTGGAGTGTATGTATTGAAAAACTGGTTGCTGGTATTTTTTGATTTAACAGGGAAAACATCATTCAAAAGGAAAAGTCAGTCCTAGTCTTTTTCTTTTTTCCTGACTCCTTTGATTCAGTATAATTTGCATTCTGCAGCACTCGCTATGTCTGTGTCAAAGAGTTGGGGGCGGTGTGGTGGTGGGGAGTGTTATATAAAATCCCACAGAAACTTGCAAAAGCAATGTGGTCTCAGTTATGAAGAAAACTCCATGTGAATATTTCAGTAACTGTGTTTCAAATGAGAATACTATAAAAAGTGCATAAATTACTTGCTTGATATAGCATTTTCAAGACCATGTTATTAAAAGAAGTGAGATATGGCATTCTGCTGTATCCCTCACGTCATTTAAATGGTTCTATATTTGTCAACACAGTTGTCGATAAAATTTCATTGCAGCATTTCTTTTTATCACTTGCAAGTTCATCAGGCTACTTGAGATTTTATTTTATTTTGTAAATCAAGACTATATGAGACTGTTTTATAATAATATAAAAAGGGGCTATCCTGTGGATTCCTTATTCTAAGAACAGCTCTTCCAGACTAAGCTTATTCCCTGCTTCCACTGAACTGAGTAATTGCATCTGCTTAGGTTTGAAATAGGGAATTACACAGCAGAACAGAAGTACTTGCGCAGAGCTTCATCAAACAGCACCAAAACAGGGATACCAGGCTGAATGCATATATCATTTATTTTACTGTGCTAGGTGTTTCTTAGTGGTAAGAGAGGAAATATGTAATTAATTTTGAATGAGTGCAGGTAGAAATAGTGCTGAGTTGTCAGCGCTCACTCTGCAGATGTATTTTTTGTATTGAATTAGGTGGAAACAGCAACTGATTCAGATACTGAAAGCAGAGGCCTACGGGAATACCACTCTGTTGGAGTACAAGTGGAAGATGAAAAAAGGTAATTCAAGCATGTACAAAAATCTGTAGTGTTTTATAACACAGCACACATTTGTAAACAGAGTTAATAACAAACATCTGTCAAGTGCTGCCCCTAAATAATTCAGAGACAAATTTCTTCTATGCATGCTGGTCATTTGGTAAAATTTGTAGCGATTACTTAGCAGTTGCTTAATATTTAGTTAACTTTGCAGTTTTTAATTGGAGGGAAGGAAGTGAAAGTCTTACATTTAAGTAGGGGATTAATATAATTTCATTATTGGCAGAACAAAGAGCTGTATATTGGAATACCCTTCCTTTGATAGGACCCCTCATGGTGCTCCAGGTTTTCCCGGTCCACACAGAGGGAGATAATGGTTAGGATAAAAACCATAGTACCTTTATCCTAAACTAGAATTATCTTTGACAGTTCTTCTCTACCTTTTTAAAACTGCTGGCCAATGTACTAACCTACAGGTTATCCCTGTTGGGCACAGCCTGTAAGTGCTGGACTAGGACCATTATCTCATTTCATGGCAGCTGTCAGACAGTATCTACATCCGAATTGCCTTTTACCATCATTGACTAAAAGTAATTTGAAACAATAGGCTCAGATGTGAAAAGATTTCATAAATAATCTTTGCTTTTCTATCTAACTTTTTAACATAAAGCTTTCATAAAATGTCATTATTTGGCGGCATATCACAATATAAACCTAACAGTTAATGGTTACCCTATGAGACATGTAAAAATAGAACAGTAATAGTCTTAAATTAGTTTTTCAGATTTTCAGAATTTATCTAATTCCAATTCTTAATTTTTGAAGTATTTTATATATGTACATTACAGACTTCTATCAGAAGATGTAGCCTTGCAGCTCTGCTAGTTACTTCCAGTTCATTTAATAGTGATACATGGTATTTTGTAGTATAAGGGTAAATCAATTTTTGCTTCCAGACATAATTTAAATTATTTTCTTTTGTATCTTTGCTCAGATCAATGATGCCACTACGCATTTTGGTTTTCCTCTCTGCTGCTACTCACTGTCTTATTTCAGTGAGGCATGCACAAAGGAAACATGTTTAACAAAAAGTCCAAGGAGAAAACCAGAATCCATTCACTGAAACATCATTCTGTGTCTCTGTATAATCACACATGTATTTGTATATCTTAATCTGTTTTCTTTCTTCCCTCTTCACCAAGGCACGGACGATTCAAGCGCTCAAACAGCGTAACAGCAGCTGTCCAGGCTGATCTGGAACTGGAGGGCTTTCCAGGACACATCACCATGGAGGACAAGGGACTTCAGTTTGGCTCCTCATTCCAGCAGCATTCAGAGCCCAGCACACCCACCCAATACAGTGCAGTGAGAACTGTACGGACGCAGGGACTGTTCAGTTACAGAGAAGATTATAGGACCCCAGTTGACACCTCAAACCTTCCGCCACCAGAACCCTGGTTAGAGCCTGCCATTGAGACAGTAGAGACTGGTCGAATGTCTCCGTGTCGACGGGATGGATCTTGGTTTATGAAGCTGCTGCATACTGAAACTAAGAGAATGGAAGGATGGTGTAAAGAAATGGAAAGAGAAGCAGAAGAAAATGATCTTTCTGAAGAAAGTAAGAATATTTCATTATCTTTTCTTATAGATGTCTTGCCACAGTAAGAAATCTGTTAAAGTTGTGGCCTGTATCTTTTCCTTACTCATTTTGTAGTACCAAAAATATAAGATCCATGTCCTGCAACTGACGATGCAAACTGTCTTTTCCTGGAGTAAGGTTCTGTAGTAGTTGAGGAGTCAACTGTAGCATCTAGGCAGGATCGAAGTCTGGGTATTAGAGATGGCTCAAATGGTGCAACAGCTCCACCCACAGCTCCAGCTCTGACACATTATTCCCACTCATATGCCTTCGGTGCTTGACCCTTTGCCAGAGCACACAAGGTGGTCGGTCCTACATGGGCATCTTTTTTTGCCATTTTCCTGAAACCTGAGCATTTGCCTCTTATTAATGATCAGCCATTTTTAACATCTTTTCATTTTTATACAGGCACTTCCACCTATCATAAAGGGTCTGTTGGAAGAACAGGAAGGAGTAGGCAAAAACAGTAGTTAAAGCACTTCTGCAGTTATACAGGTGTGTGTGTTATTAGATAGTTCAGCTGCATTTTCTTATTACAGTTTTGTCAAGAATCATTATTATTGTCCCACATCCTGTGGAAATCTTGAAAGGAGTGATGAGATAAAGTGAAAAATAATGTAGACTATTTTGGAACAAGATCCAAGCCAGCACTAATGATAGCAATATATCAAAGTGGTCCTAGCACTCAGTAGCCAGCTCCCTGTGATTCCCTCTGAGGTCAATTATCCTTGCTCTTCAGGCTCAGTTTTTATAAATATTTCAATCCCCACCAATCTGAATTATTGTCTCAGCTGAGATTTCCTCAGATCACAAATTAGTTCATATTAAATTTTCTTACTAGCATCTTTTCCTGCACTCTCACAAATCTCACCATTGCCACTGAATATTCTTTCCCAATTGTCTTCTTTCCCCTCAATAAATTCTTGCTATGATCTACCCTCAGGTCTTGAGCCAGGCCTGCATGGTGACTAAAAGGCCAATTTCTATTTCTTGCACTGACCTTTTCAAAAGGAAGAATGTCTAGGTTTTTACCTCGTCATTTTTTATTTTACAATTATATTTCTCCAGTATGTTGTGTACAAGTCTGCCAAGTAGCAACACAAGAATAGGGGTTGGGAGAGCATATGGTTGCTTTTCTTCCTTCAGCCTCTGGTGCTTTCTGGATTGTGGTTTTTGTCCTTTTCATTATGGCAGAGCTGAGCTGACAGTTTTCCCTTTGCACTGGTATTGTGAAGACTTTAAAACCCTCCTACAAATAACATAATATTTTGCTTTGTTTAGCTAATGTGAGGATTTCCAAGCCTTCTTTCATAATGGTTATTTTGTTAACAATTTTTTTTTTTACTGCACTCGTCTTCTTTTTAAATTCCCCAAAACATTACACTGCTGAATACTGACATTTCTGTGCCATCATTAAGTATCCCAAAGCACCTGCTTCCAGCATTGCTTTTTACTGATGCGGGTAGGATCGGACACAGCAGTTCAAAGAACAAGACTTTGATCTCTTTGGAAAGAGTAAAATTATTAGGGAGCCCAGAGGCACAACACACAGCCAGTCAGCCCCTCTCCTTCCCTAGGAGGCCAGTGGGGAGTCTGCAGGCATGGGTGTGGGCTTTTCCTAGCTTCTCTCTCTGAAAGCTCTTTCTCATGAGCAGCCCTAATCAAACCTGCAGCCACATGAAATGTGGCTCTCATGTCAGTACTCTTTCCTCACTAGGAGGCACAGTGAGGGAGTTAGCTGTGTTATGGAATATGACACTGTACTACGTTAAGAAAACCTGGAGTAGCTGTGTTTAGCTGACTACCCATTCCAAGATGCAGAACCGTCTGTCCCATCATGTGAAGCTATGCTCTTAAACTCCATAAATACTCTGAAACACCTTGCTGCATGGGGAAATGGAAATTAGGAAGGGAGTATTGTACAGAAGGGAAATTGTACAGAAGGACCTGAAGACAAACTGGACTTTGGTAATTTTTATTGACATTTGGAGTTAGTGACACCCTTTTACCCTGGAACATTTCAGTCAGAAAACAAAACTTAGTATCAGGATTTTATATTTCCTCATTTGCAGAGTGACTCTACACTGCAAGAGAAAAAGAAAGAGCAATTCCCTGATACAAAGTTACTAAAGCACAATGGAAATGGGCCCTTGAAATTCCCTTTTTAAACTAATCAAAATGGGTTAATTGCTTGTGTTTGGGGCAACATTTTGACCTCCCTAAGAGATTAAAGAAATTGTTATAGAATAGGTCTATATAGCATATGCAAAACTAGAAGTTTGTCTTCATCTAATTTTCAAAAGACTTCTGATTTTCCATTTGATGTGACTCATTTCAAGAGTTCTTCCTCAAATAATCCCCAAATTACATTGCCTTTGAAATGGGATCCCTAATATGAATTTAATATAGCTTATATCAAGTGAAATTAAGGTATCAAAGAATTATTTTCACTAAGGGAATATGTTTCACAGCATTTTAAAATTTCAGTGTGAATGTTTTTTTCCTTTTGACATATTTTATATCCCCAGTTTGAGCTATGAAGGTTGAAAGGTATGTATCCACAAAAACTGAAGTTTAACAATATCCCAGCATGAAATGTATCTTGACATATTTAAGCATTTGGCAGTTCCCTGAAGAAAATATACGCAAATGGTGGAGACAGAAGCAACTGAATATGTTTTCCAATCTTCCAGCAGGAGCTACTATTCCCAAAACACTTCACAGCAAAGTTTGCACATTCAGACTGTCATTGTTGATGCTGAATCATTTATTTTTGTCCTGGTTATAATAATTGTACCTGAACACCAAATATAGCTTTGCATCTCTTTGGAGAAGGCTGTCTTTATGATACAATTTCCATTTCATTTTAATCATGGAAAGAGTTAAAATAGAACTGCATCTTAGAAAACAATTTCATTTTTTGCGTTAACACAATAGCCCTGAGATCACAGAAAGCTGTCTGATTGATGTATTGATTTTTTCTTTCACTGTATCTTTTCTCCCATAATGTTGTTTTAAGACTTTCACTCATCAGGTCTTAGGAAAGGAGAAGATAATCTTTACAGCAAAAATAACATCTTTTTTCACAGAATTTGCTTTTTTGGTCAGGTGCCATGAATTGTATTTTTGAGCCTTTGCAGAGTTCATATATTGTTTGTGGAGGCAATTATTTGTGTTGTCAGTATTTATTATAACATATATAGATATATAAAACATATACGTGGCTGTAACTGTTGCCAGGGTAAGTCATCCAATGATTTGCACTAGCAGGGTGCCTTCAAGCAAAGATACGTGTTTCTCAAGGGTCCTGACTGGAGTTTCGGTTTTACATCCTGAAAATTGTGTTTGGCTGTTACTGGTGTATCAGTGATGAAGAGAAAAACACTCTCAGTTGTCACAAAGCTATTGAAGACCAAAAGGGCCAGGACTGTGACACTTGCCTGTAAGCTCTGTGGTGAGAGCAGGGAGGGGGAGAGCAGGCAAGCCAGGGAGCTGCAATGCCTGCTCACAACTTGTAGGCAATGCCTAGCAGAGGGAAGCAGGAGACATGCTGGGCTTCTGAATGCCACATGCTTGGGCACTGAAGTATTTCAGTGCATAGTTCAAAGGGAAAACAGCCACACAGTTTACTCATATAAAAATCCTAAGACAGGTGCAAAAAAAAAAAAAAAATAGCCATAGTATAAAGTATGCCAGCAGGAAGATATTTTGCTGGTATCATCTGCATTATGGTCAGGAGCTCTACTGGAATAGCTGGCATAGTAAAGTGAAGTATAGTGGGGGAAAAACAGCATTAGAGTGGGAGCTCAAAATATCACCCTTCTCTCCCCTTACCCCTTTATTCTGTGGATGCTGTGTTTTTCCTTGGTAATCCTTTGGCTTATATTTCCACACTATTGCAAGGTCTTTAATAACAGAGCCAAAAAGTAACGGAAAACATAGAGTTTTCCCATGCTTTGGAACACACCCCCCCCCCCCAAAAAAAAAAAGCTTACAACTAATTTTAATATATTCATCAGTCATTCATAGAAGCTTTCTTAGGTGTTTGACCAAATATAAGTGATCCTTTAACCAAAGAGAAGTGATTGACATAATTTCCTAATGATTTTGCAAACCTGTCTTTCAGGAAGTACTGAAATTTATATTTGGAATGTTGTGAATGCCTGTAGAATGTCTTAATTCCCCTGGAACAGCCTTTAAAGTTCCATAGTGTGGAATCCAATAATTTCTCCTAACATTTGTATTGCTCTACTCAAATTTTCTTCTCTTTGATCTCAGCTCCATTAAGGTAAAAAAGGAAATCTGCACCAAGTTCGTTTTGGCGTGCAAGGACTCCATTGCCTGACCTGCCCTCCAGAGCATCGCAAACTTGTAGCTGTGCCATCCTAAAATGTCATCTCACTCTGAATGTTATACATTTATTATTACACTTACTTGCTGTGTTGATAGTAAGACATATATTTCTGAAGATTACTAATTTAGGTTTAGAGATCAGCCACATAATTATGCCATGCTTTGAGTTAGGAGGATAAACTAAATGCCTGCCGGTTTCAATATTTTTTCCAAGTACATATACTCCGATTGTTTGTGGGGCAATTTATTTAAGAGTATAGAAAAAAATGGAACAATCAAGTGGAATGAAAATTTAAATTAAAACACGTCATTTAAATAAGCAGTAATGAATGCCAGAAGCAGATTTATTGTTGGTAGTTTCTTATTGCTGGTGCAGCAGTGGCACTATTTGAGCAAAGCTTTTAACCTGTCAAGAATAGAGTTACAGCATCAGACTATAATCTTGGTTTCATCAACACAGATCTAGTTTTCTCCCCTCCACCTTTGTGATAAACCATTTTCAATTACAAGATTTTGTAGCATTCCATAACCAATACAACACATATATATTACTTGCAATTTTGTAATACACTTATTGAAGGGGAAGAGACACCATTGCGTTAATTATGCATGTTGCATACAGGCAATTTACAAAATCTCTATGCTGCATATAAATCCTGAGTCTGCTTCTACTGGAGTCACAAGCAGGGTTTTGTATGTCTTCAGAGTAGAAGCCATACAGGACCACACAACAAAAATGGAGTGCTTCATACGCTGCAGGGAGCAGAATGATTGTTGTGTGACTCTCCTCACATTCAAATAAATACGACATTATCTTAATGGAGGGAGGATATGGATTATATGAAAATTATATATATTTGTGTGTGTTGGTAGATTTTATCCTCATTTATTTATAAGCAAATTCTTCTAGGCATTACCAAACATCTCAATCTCTCTAGCCTCTAACATTCATCATTCTTTCATGGAGATAATCAATCTGCACTCATCAGAATAATTCCCCAATGCATGAAATTAATAACAAGGCTTTGGCTGTCTATTAACATTGTGCTAAAGATTATGAGTTGAAGTGTTTTAATACTTCAATTTAATTACAGCAAAGCAGAGTAGCATGAATATGAGAGATTGTAACTTCTATGTTTTATTACATCTGATTTACTTATTGAAATGGAAAAAGATCTTTAGTAAATGGTCGGGCTGTAATTACATATGTGTATTCACTGCTGTGACTCAGTGACACATGCAAGTAGCCCAGACCTACTCTTACATCCCCAGCTGATGTGTATCACTCACCTGGCGGTATTCAAGGCCAGGCTGGACAGAGCCTTGGGTGACATGGTTTAGTGTGAGGTGTCCCTGCCCATGGCAGGGGGGTTGGAACTAGATGATCTTAAGCTCCTTTCCAACCCTAAATGTTCTACGATTTCATGATTCTATGATCACACCGAGATGCTGCATTGCCAGTCTAAGTCTCATCTGGTCTGACTGGGCTTTAAATCACCAGGGTTTGTTGACATTATCCTTCAGGATAATGAAGCTAAAGCAAAGGGTTATTTAATATGGGTGTTGGGGTAACTGTGAGATTCACAAAAAATTCTGTCACGATCAACTTTTCTGCAGTTGGGCAAAAACCACTGACTTTTACTCAGGCTATGCATTTGAGCTATGGACTATAAAATTCAGTGGAGGATACTAAAAATGAACTTTACTCACTCTGGAACAAGCACTACAATCATCAGCCTATAGAATCATCCTCACTCTATTTCTGCCCAGTGAACAGCTGAACACAGTGTGGAACAGGCAATGTCAAGGACCTGCTACAGGACAATTCCCCATCCTGGCAAAGAAGGGACTCAGACCCCACGCTGGGAGTTCGTTTTATGTCCTGAGCTACAGAGCACCAAGGGGAAAGTGGAATACAAGGCTATTTGCCACTTAAGTCTGTGCCTTTATTAAAAATGCTAAAAACCAAATTAAAGCAATTTGTTTCAGATTGAATTAAACATTTATTATTATTATTATTATTATTATTATTTAGATTTGTGCATGTTTGTTTAGGTTTTAACACCCAAAACATTGCTTTCCATATACCAATAACTCTGTAGAAGAAGATGAGGGGTTTGGTGATCAAAAACCAATTAAAATGCTTTATTCCAGTTGTCCAGCAAAGCAAAGCAAAACCAAACCTCAGTGAATTACTCACTCAGGCCTGAACAACTTAACCCTTTCACAAGCAGGTGACACATGGGACTGATGACTTAGGCATACTGCTGTTTAATTTAATTATGCAGTGCAGCTGTACAGTTTTTCTACCAGAAAATGGAATAGAGTTTGAGAACCACAGCTCTACATATTAACACGTGTTTTGAAAGTTACAGGGGCTGTGTGTTTCTACAGAACTTGAGCTCAAAACTTCTGTGCCTAAAGCTTATCTCCTGCTGCTACCTCTGGTTAAGCAGACGTTTCACTAGTTTAGAGAAAAACAAAATAAAAACTTAATACCTCTAACAGAACTACTGTTTCCACACGCCATTCAGTCCCCTCCCATACTTATTCTAAATAACAACAAAATGTAAAGCCCTGCCAGAGTTTAATGTTTCCTGTATCACAGGCTGCATATCTATTCTGCTGTGTTATCTGTATCTTCATTCCACCCTCTGCATCCTGTTTCAATTATCAATTTATTTTCTTCCAATTAAATTAAAAGATGTCAGAGTAATTCCTGTCTCACCCCTACCTCTGCCTCTCTCAGTCTTTACCCTAAGCATTGTTTAAAGATCTGGAAGTTCTCCAGATAAAATCAATTTTCCATTGAAACCCCAGCTTATAATGCTTTTTAAAATTTTGCTTTTTTCAGCTTACAGATGGATGTGGAAGAAAGGAAGTGTAAGAAAGAACATGTAGGAAGGAAGTGTAGGAAAGTTATATTGCTACCTACGAAAGTATGGTATTTATCCCAGCAAACGTGGGAGTCTAGGAGGAGTTAGATTCCTAGGGATAAGCCACTCCCCTTAGGCACTCCAGCCAATAGAATGAAACGGGCATCTCCAGTAAGAGACTCAGCTCATCTAAAAGTTAGTGCCTAACATGGAGGAGCTGATGAGCTTGCATTGCTGGTCATAGAGCACCCGGAAATGTTGATTTAGACAGATGACTCTTGGAAGAAAAATCAAGTAAAATGAATTTTGTCCCTTTCTCCAATGCTTAGGCACACTGTAAATTGCAAGTTCACTGACAGTAGGGAAAGCTCAAAGTACTGTGGGGTCTGATCATGATCCAGCAAAGACCTGGAGCACTCATTTGTGTCCTACTTTGTTGGAAGCTCCTATGCTTAGGACTTTGTGTATTTCCCTGGATAGGCAACCTGTAACTCCTGATGGGGGTACCAAGACATGTTTTAGAGACGTGATTCCTCTAAGGAACTCATCCTTGTGGCAGGAATATCTTATGTTACATATTAACCCCACCCCCAGAACAGAGCTCACCCAGGGGTCATCCACACAACTGAGTGAAGTCACTTGTGACTACAGAACTAGAAGATCTAAAGCACATGTAAAGCACATTTTGACATTGGAGGGAACAGGCATCTAACTGATTCTTGAGGCAAGACTATTTCAACTGATTTCAGTTTACATGAGCAAATGTAAATGGAGGGGCAGGGGATGTAATTTACTTTGAAATTTAAGGTTGTTCTAAAAAACATGAATGTGTGCTCACTTCAGGAATCTGTCTATACTCCCTTTTCTGCTTCCTTAAGCAAATACAGTCTTAGCTCTTCTGACATTAATATATCATTTATTATTGCCAGAGAGTAAGGTGCCTTTCTTATATCATTATCTTTTTCCAAAGAATAAGAGCTTTCCTATATCTCCATCTTTTTCAGAAGTATTTTACATATATAATAGCAAGCAACAAAAACAAGTATCTACTTCCCTTATAAAATAAATAGTAGTTTACATATTTTTTGAGCTGCATTTTGCATTTACTGCCAAAAGACACTTATTGGTAATAATTTGTCTGTATGCTTAGTCCTAGGTAAGATCCGCAGTGCTGTTGGAAGTGCTCAGCTCCTCATGTCTCAGAAATTCCAGCAATTTTATTGGCTTTGTCAGCAAAATCTGGTAAGTCACCATGTCTGGCCATTCTTGAAGAGTTTAATGCTATTCATCCACCGATATTCCACAGAATAAACTAAATTTTAGAATTTATTATTTTTACATCAAAGGCAACAACAAAAACACATATAGTGTACCCAAACAGTAGCATTCTGAAATGTCATTTTCATGTCTCAAGTTTTGTCTTACTGCTTCTTTTTTTGTTGTTGTTTTGGGGTTTTTTTTTAATTTAAAGTATGTTGTTAGGATATTTTTATATATATATTTCCAAAACAAACACGTAATTTCAGAATTTCAGCCTGGCTGCTTTGTCAGTTACATTTTTCTGCCTTTATTAAAAATAAAAAAAAAATAAAAAAAAAGAGAAAGGAACAAATGCAAATTTTCTGAGACATAATATTGTGGCTTATTTTTGCAGTACCTAAAATAGTAGCTGTATTTCTGGTAACAAAGGAGAAAATTTTAGCACTGCAGTAAGTGAAGAACAGTAAAATAGCAAATTA
This sequence comes from Neopsephotus bourkii, assembly GCF_033783945.1. Classification (NCBI taxonomy): domain Eukaryota; kingdom Metazoa; phylum Chordata; class Aves; order Psittaciformes; family Psittacidae; genus Neopsephotus; species Neopsephotus bourkii. Next base: position 283,683 of record NW_026901402.1, on the reverse strand, counting down.
GGGAAGAATGCATGTTCCAGCTTTCTACCTATCTGAAAATAGGACTGATCTTGGAAACAGGAATATAGATAATGTTAATAAAATTGGGTTTCATAATTTGCATTGCCAATTATACATAAGATATCCTAGGGCTAAAGGAAGAGATGCAGTCTATTGCTTGTGAGAGTTAACTGCTATTGTTCTTGAAGTTCATTAGAGACTAATTCAATTCTAAATGTTATCTTCATTAATATGACAGCAGACATCAGTGATACACTCGTGGCACGATGATACTAATAAACAGAAGAACGTAATTCATCTAACTACAGCTAGTGGTAGAGCACCTTTCTTTGGCTCACTTGGAAATCAAGTGTAACTTTCATCTTTTGACTGCCCTTACATCATTATGTATTAAAAGAGCTGAATTCTGTTGTGTGCATGATAGAAGACATGACCTCTATGTCTGGTTAGATACATTTCTTTACATGCTAGTATTTGCCACATAACTTCTTAAGGCAAAGCGTTAATTCTTCCTAAACCTACTTGTTACTTTCCATCCATAAAATTAAACATCCAGAATTCCTGAAAATGCAATCAAATATTACTGAGAAAGTCATGCCAAAAATGTCCTACTCGCTGATAGAAAATGGTAAGATATATGGTCCTCATTAGGACAGAATCCAATTATCCACTTCAAAGACTCTGTCAAAACAAGAATTTTAATAGCTGTTACAGAATGACAGAGGAAATATGCAAAGTCAGGCAAGCAGCAGATGACCACATTTGAAATGTGAAATACATCATGTCTGCTCCCTATCTAGTCATTTGTTTCACAGCGAAAGGAGGAAATCTTCATCAATGTCTAAAAGTTTCTCACCACAAATTTCAAAGTGCCCTCCATTATCTGATTGATTAAGCTATGCAAACTAAGATTTGGAGAGCCTAACCTCCACTCCACTTCATTTATCTTCAAGTGGGTCCAGCACTTGTGCTCAAGAGCATTACTGTAATAACAAGGGCAGCTCCTGCTCAGCACGGCTGTCAGAGGTTTCAAAGCAAGAACAATTCATTACTGCAAAAGCAATAGGAGCACATCGAAAAATCTACAGCTTTGCAGACAACATGGCCAAAAAACTGGCAAGATTTTATCTCTCTCATTCTTATTTGGATAATAAACCTCTGAACTCTGTAACAGCAGCTTTATCCTTCTCTGAACATGTAGGCTCTGAATATTTCTTAGCTTCATTAAATCAGCAATGGGCTCTGCAGAAAGCAGCAACTGCAGAACTAGACTTTTATCTCGTTCATGTTTTGAGGCTTTTCTTCCTATGCCTAGCAGCTGAGTTTGTTGTTAAATAGTCACTTAGTGAGTATCCACAGCAGGCTTTAAATATGCTCCTAAGGCAGCATCTCTGCCCCACACTAGAGCTGCCAGACAGCACCTTTTCCCCATTTGAAAACATGTAGCACTTACACAGCTACCACGCAGCAGTTTCTCTAACACTGTTCAACAGCAATAAGCATAAAAGTAGGACAAAGAACAATGGTGTTTACTTATGCCAATTCAAAATGCAGCAGTAGTTCAGGAAGAGGAATATACTGAAATTTAATCAGGAAACTCACCCATCACCTATGGACTTTTTCTAAAGAGTCATGGGATCTTCAAGTGACACATTTGATTATGTTCTGGGTTAAGATCTCTTACCAAAGATTTTCACTTAGGGTAAATCCATAGAAATATAAGCTTTGATGAAGTTGGTTTTAAGAATCTGGCTGGCTATCTCCTGTTCCACTAACTGCTGGAGAAAAAAAACCCACTGATTAATAACTGCTCCCTTCTGCATTATTCACATTATCTCTTGTAACACCCTGTTTTTAATTTTACATATCCTCCTCCATACACTCTAGTCAGCACAGATCCTGCTCAGCTCGTGAGATCATCACTCAATATGTCATGGTTCTGGGGAAAAACAGAGCAGCTCAAGCACCTGCTAGGTACTGCTAGGCTTTAAGTGCTTTAGGCTTCCTTCAGAAGAAGGGCTGCAGAGCTGAATTACAAAGAAGGTACAAATAAATTAGCAGCTTCTGAGAAGGAACTGGTTTAAGCCAATCTTTTCAAAACTTACTTAGCTGTAACAGTAATCGTTTGTGCCAGCGTTTATCCATGGTCTGCGGATCCATGAGACAGCAGCAGGAGGCAGCCCTCTTGTGTCCATGCAGTGCATGACACACTGCTCTGCAAGCAGCCACGCTGGAGGCTGCGATCTTCCCAAATACAATGAGCAGAGTGGGGGGAACAGAGATACAGGAAACCAATTAGCCTTGATTCAGAAGGCAATGACATTTCAATGTGTGGCATAATTTTATGGCTGTTTAGAGGAAACCGGGAAGAGGAAATGAGAAGACCAGGCTGGAGAGAACAGATTGCAATGTAAGATACATTGCTATGGGACCATCCTGGCAGATTTCACACAGGAAGTTGATTCCTGAAGTCTGAGATGTTGACCTCTGTAGAGTAACTAATAGACTGACATAAATTTTAAATGGTTTTGGACCAAATTGGGATCTACCCAAGTAAGTTGGTTTTGAGGAACACTAATCTAGAGATGTATCATGTTTCCCAGAAGTCTGTTATAATCTTTATGGACAGGTCTGCTGAGTCCCTGAAGCTTCCTAAGGAGCCATTCTTCTAGCGAAGAAGACTTCTAAGTGGATAGGTTTTTAGCCTGCTTCTTGGCCCAGATTCCTGAAAGGGTTTAGGTATAGGTCACACTTCATGTTGTAGTGCCCAGCTCCAAAGTACTCAGCTCCCACAGTGGCATCTGCAAACCCAAGTCTGAGTTGCAAGTCTTAGTTTAAGACCCTTATATTCAAGGGAGGAATTCAACAGAAATGCTGACTTACCTCCCAGGTTTTAGGCAACTATGTGAAGTTGTGCTGATTATCTAAAATGCTTCTTTGTCCACTAGATTTGTGAAAGATGGGGCACAGAACCTTGCTTCAGCAATAACACCAGTGTTTCTAACATAGTAAAATAGTTGTTACAGCTTTCACCCAGAAAAGGGGAAATACAGAGTCCCTTTGGCCTGATTTTGACTCCATCCATTCTGTAGACACTTTAATGGCTCCATTCTGCACTGAAAGGGAAGAGACATTTCTCCATCATCTTCACAGAGGTGTTTACCAGTTAAGCCCTATTTCATTAAAATGACAAAGCTGTCTTCTTGAACAAGTACCAATACAGAGCACAGGGTTAAGAGTCTGCATACAAAATTGCCTTTTTTATCCAGAACTGATACCAGGTTAGTGGTCAAATGGAGGTTCACCTTGCTATTTGTTACCACCGCTGTTCCATTAAGTCTTGTGCACATAGCGCCACTTAATTGCACTACCTGTGTGTAGTGCTTCCCAGTGCCTGAGCATGATTCGACTCTCTGGAGAACAAAAGTCTACCATCCCCCATAAAAATTCCATGCCTTATGTATACATTTGAAAATGCAAACCAATGTAAACATTGAATTCAGCATAAGCTGACTACTTCTTCGTGGCATTATTTTGCCTTCTGGTCAGCTACCATGAATGCAATTTTTAACCAGAAAAATTTCAGGCTGTCTAGAATATGAACCATCTTCCCTTTCCCTTTAATAATCAGCGGGCAGAGGCTGTCAGCTTGCTCCTATTTAGGAATGCAGGTCAGCAGAGCATATGGTGCTAAGGAGCTTCCCGTGCTGCATGGAGTCAGGAATGCTAGCGTAAGACATCCAACTCATTCATTTTTGGGCTGTGTAGGAGGCACAACTTTCCAGTCACAGCTCCAGGCTGTAAAGTGCATATAGACTTAGCACTGAACAGTATTGTAGCAATGTAATCTGGCGTGATGCCTTTGCTGCCTCAAAGCACATTGTTTAAAGCCTTCTGGTTTATTCAGATTGTCTCCTTTGTGACAGGACCCGAGTGCCATGCCGAGGCCAACTTCCCAGGACCTAGCAGGTTTCTGGGACTTATTGCAGCTCTCAATTGAAGACGTCAGCATGAAGTTTGATGAACTGCACCATTTGAAACTCAATGAATGGAAAATAATAGAATCACCTGAAAGGAAGGTAAGCAGACCATGGACAATACCATTTACTCCCCATTTGTAGTCCTGCAGTCTCCTTGTCTTAAATACAACAGTGAATACAATAGATTTCTAACTCCAGAAAGTATCTAATTGGTATGGCCTGATTTATACATGGAAAACTTCATCAGATGTGAGGGTTTTTCTCTTTTTAACAACGATGAGCTGAATTGTATAACAAATAAAATGGATTTTGCTAATTTATTTTACTCCGTAACACTTTTGTTCAAATTACTTAGATTTGCGTTCTAAAGACTAGAACTTAAATATGTCCTGATTAATTCAGACTGAGGACAACATCCCAAAAATCCAATCAAGGTAAACTCAGCACTGTTCTACATTTGGGGCAGCCCAAATCTGAGCACTACAGTGTTTAATCCTGCCTGCACGACACAACTGATACTAGAACAGGACTGAGTTAAACGCATGTGACAAAACAGCAAAGTCATACTAAGTCTTGGCCCACAAAGGCTGGGGGCCAGAGTCATGCCTGCACATTTGCCCTAAAACTCCACCACCTGGGAGACACCCCAGCCACAATGCTTACAAACCAAAGGTGGCATATTGCCCACAAAAGCAATGTAATTCTGAAACTGCCTCCCCCCTTTCTAGAGCTCAGCCCCTCACCTTGATTATCCCACTATCCTTCCTGATTATTTTATCAGTCAGATGAAGACAGCATTTGGTTTCAGTCAGTACTGTTGGCCTCAGGTGAATACTTGTTTGGTTTGGGAGGAATTAGGAGGCATTTTGACAACTCTTTCATTTCTTCATGCTCCTCTTGGATTTTAATTTTCAGCCAACGGGTTGGTGGATGGTGAGTTTGCAACTCTTGCTTACTAGTGACAACTGGAAGTAAGAAATTATTATAGTGACAGCAACAGTGATGTTCCTAAGAGGAAAATTACTAGAAGAGAAGGGGGGAAAAAAAGCAAAAAAAATGATGGGACAGCAGGAATGGAGCCGTTATGTTCCTGTCTGAAAACAGGAAACAAAGAAAATTAATGCTGGAAGAGATGGCTGTCATGGGGAATAGCATCTTAGGCTACTGCACTGCTCCTGTTGAGATGAGACTGTAGAACTCTGTTCTTAAATAACATTAGTTATTTAGACTTAGCTAAAGCATTTTGGCAATAGACTCAGAATTAGTTTAAAATAAAATAAATAAAAAAAGACCAAACACTGAACAGTGTAAACCATAGGTGAATCAGTCCAATTTTTGTATTATTTGAATCCTGCTGTGCATCAAATTAACTGTGTTCTCCATAAGGAACAGCCCATACTCTGTACTATTGCTATTCCTTTAAGAAGTGATAGAGCAATCGATCATAATAACAGTACTATACACGTGAAGTTGTGGAGTCTCCATCTTCGGAGATACTCAGTCCAGTATTAAATATAACGTTGAAAAACCTGCTTTAACTTCAAAGTTGCATCTAATTTCAAGTGGGTTTTGAATGCAGGTTGTATAAGATCACCTCCAGACGTCCCTTCCAATGAAAACTATTGCATGATTCTACGTGTGATTCTACGTTATCTTTTTCAAGGCTCTTATTTCATATTTCAGTCTAAATGGAGTAAAATATCAATTTCATACTTCAAAACAATTTTTCATTTAAAATCTACAGAGCAATTTACAGCTGCTTTGGTATCAAAATCTACTGACTCTCACTTTATAATTTGATAATTGTTCACTATAATTTTCTTTTAAATGGTCCAGGCTGGCAAGCAGAACAATTAGCCCAATGTTCCTTCTCTGGCTGGTGGTTACATGTTTCCATTCAGAAATTCATGGAGGAGACTAAACTAATACACAGCTGCTATCTCATATCCAGCTGAGCCTAAACTCAGTATGATTAATTTAATTAAACATGCTGTCCTGCTAATCTTAGTCTTTTCATTTGATCAGACCACACAGATGCGCTGAATTCTTATTGGAGAGCCAGTGTGTGTTTCTGTTTATAATGGATGTAATAATGTGTCAGCTAAAATTAAACAAATTCATGTGAAAGGGAGGTATGTAGATTGCATGTGCCGGATACCTGCAAGGCCAGTAGAAGAAGTCTTTTAGAAGGCACAGGACTGCAGAATTTGTGATGGCTGCTGAAACAATAGGGTGTTGCCAGTGTCCCTAGTGTAGGTAGCTGTTCATGTAACCTATTAGTCAGCTGATTGGAGAGCACAACTTGAGCATGCTTGATGTATGTAGCCAGTATTTTGCATTTCATGTCTTTGATTTGCATGCTCTACTGACAGTACCTTCTGCACACAGTTCACCCTCAGTTTTAATACCCTGTTGCAGGAAGAAAGAAAAGTTCCTCCTCCTGTACCAAAGAAGCCCCCAAAAGGAAAATTCCCTATCACAAGAGAAAAATCTCTGGACCTACCGGACAGACAGCGACAAGAAGCTAGAAGACGGCTAATGGCTGCTAAGAGAGCAGCCTCTTTCCGGCAGAATTCAGCCACAGAGCGTGCAGACAGCATCGAGATATATATCCCAGAGGCTCAAACCCGGCTTTAAAGACAGAATGCTGCAGAGTTCCTTTTTTAAACAAATGCTTGTACAGTTTGTCACTTACCTGGTAATTTTTGTCTCATTCTCTCCACTAAATATGCCCTTGCTGTTGTGTTCTTTGTGCCATAAGCACAGTGGAATGCTTTTGATTTCCTCAGAATTTGCTGAGCTCACCGCAAGAACGACTTCTTTTTGTATTTATTGTCTGACTTACAATCAGCTACAATGGATAGGGCTTGTCGAGACCTGACTTATCCAATATATTCTCAGAGGACAACAAGAAACACCTCTTGAGATGGAACCCAGCTTACTTTTTTGTTATTTATATTTTTATAAAATGTGTGATAATTAGGGATAAGAATAACAAACTATAAATGGGTGCATCTCACCATTCACTAGAGGCATTAGCTAATCCAAGTAGAAGGTGCTACAAATGTAAAGAGCAGGAAAGAAAGAACCCATTTATCTCTCTGACCTCCAGTTTCTTTTCCTAGAACCCAGCTAACATATTTACCCATGTGCTCTGCCACACTTCTCGTCTTTGTTACTGCAGAATAACATTAGGCCTCTCATGTCATGTCAAGTTTCTGGAGATGAACAGGGATATCCAGCCACTAAAACTCCAAAGTTCATCAGAAACCAAGAAGCATACAAGTCTGGTGGTGGTGGGAATGCCCACTGAGAAACGTTTGCTGTTAGCAGTATAACGACACTCTGAAACCTAAGCAAGTTTATAATGCAAGAGGACTTGAGTGATGGGTGAAAGGAAAACGGAAGCCTTAAAAAGTTAGATCTTCTGTAGCAAGGTGTGTAAAGAAAAAGTTATACTCGCTCCTTCGGAACACTCATTGCATTTTTAACAGTTCTTTTCCGTGTTAACCTTTATTTTATAAACGTTCTCTCTTTCATTTCAAGAGCTGTGCTACATGGAATATTTCAAATGCTCACAATGTTCTATCAATTGAGTTTCCAGGGTATCCTTGAGAAAAAAAAAAGAAAAAAAAAATCTTGCTTGTTTAAAATGCCAGTTGTGATGTTGTAAACAGTTTAAGAAATATGAATGTAAGTGGTAAGTATATCTAAGTTTAAATGGTTATGTTAAGGTAAAGGTGAACTGTGGTTTACAGTTGTATTTTTTTTTAGAACTATTTTTCTATGCAGTATCATTTATGGCAAGAAGAAGCTTCTTGCTTGCTTCAGACATAAAAAATAAAAAATGTGGTTGAAGAGATAAGTGATTTCCAGTTATGGAATATAGGAAAAATCATATATTTTCAAGCCTCACATTGTCAGAAGAGAGAAGTGGTAACTGCCACAGGTAGAAGGCTTTAATTTAAAACAAATTAAGATAGAATTATTCCACTTCACCTACCTTCCACAGCCAACTGAGCAACCCAGCACTTAGAAGTCTTCAGGTGAAGACGCAATAAGACGAGAATCCCACAGCCCCCAATTCCAAGGTTTGAATCCTACTGAGCACCACTTTGGGTCAAAACAGTTCAAACCCAGTGAGACAGACAGCCCCAACTACCACATCCCCTGTTTTTCTGCTTTAACAAATGCAATGTATTTAGCCATAAGCAGAACAGCTATTTAATTATACTCAAGCACTTTGGTTCTTCACCTGATGAGCACTTTAAATATGAATCCCATGCACCCTGCAGCCTGATGGATGACTGAAAACATGAAGTATTGTAGGTTATGCAGATCTGACATTGATTCAAATCTGTTTTGGTTTGTTTTGTTTAATTTTTTCTTTTTCCTTCTCTTTTTTCCTACAGTGTGTAGTATTAAGCATGAGTTCTGTCTTTGGAGCACAGCTGATAAGGCATGTTTAGCTTCAAGATATGAATTTGTAGAGACGAAGTTTTGAGAAGTTTCTGTGAGGAGAAAACCCTGTAAATCGAGCCTGATATCTGGTATATACTTTACCAAATAGCCTTAAACTATATTTGGAAGCAAAAACCAAGACGAATGTATATCCTTCCAAAATGCAAAAAAAAAAAAAAAAAAAAAAAAAGGAAAAAAAAGAAAAAAAAAGAAAAAAATAGAAATCCCTGAGATATTCTTCTATGGATGAAAACATTTTATTTCCCATCCCTCCTGTTTTCAAGGCATTTTCTATTAAGGAAAGAGCTGAATCCTAGGTAGTGTACAATATCGATGCTGCTTCCTGTATTTGATGTACTAGTTTAACTACAAATGTACCTGCAGACATTGGCATCTTTTTTCTTGGAAATCGATGTCTTATTCAAAGTGGAGCTTCTAAGTAGGAATATCCACACAAAACTAAAGCCAGTGTCTTTCCTGGATTTAAGAAATTTAAAATAGACACACACACCCCTATACGTATATATCTATATGGCAGCTGATAGATATTGTCTAATTTTCCTGTACAATTCAAGGAGAAATCACACTTGACTTACTCACTTGAAAATCCCCACTTACAGCACTGGGTCTTGTGATTAAGACAAGCTGTATTTGATCCTGCCACTAATCAGACTTTATAAAGACAAATGGTAAAAATAACAGATTACAGGTAAGCTTAGATCCCAGCTGACCTAATAATGCTGCCTTGGGGCAGTCCGTGTAACTCCTTATTTTGATAAGGTTTTTTATATGTTGAAATTTTATTGGATGTTCTCTGGCAAAAACAGGCCTTCATGAATGATGCCAGCCCTGTATTTTACATTTCCCATGCCATTATGGGAGGATGCTCAATACAAGCTTTGCATATCTTTGATTTCTGTTGGTTCCGCCTTTGTCGCCCCCAAAGAAAAAAAAAGAATCAAATGTAAACTAGATGCCTACTGAAAAATCTGATGTTATCTGTGCATGCTACATTTCAAAGTGCAATATATTAAATTGTTGTACAGGTAACATTCTATCATTAAAGGCAAATAAGCCATTTCGATTTACATGTTGTACATCTGGTTAGTTTAGAAAAATAACATTATGCTTATCATACTTGTGTTGCAAATAAATCAAAGTCAAATTGCTTCAGTCCCTGACATGAGAAACACAGCACGTGGTATCCTAATAAATGTATAAACAGATCAATTGTAATCTGACCACACATCATAAAAATATAATTCATTTACAGAACCAGCATAGGAGGAACGTAAAAATAAGCGCAAAGATAGAAAGTGGAATGCTTTCTACTAAAGAGACTTCTTGGTGTAGACCCACACAGAACACCTGGATATAACAAAATAGTCCAGTGTTTAATTAAATACTAGTTGGACTGATACATATTTTCACAGATAAAAAGTATAGAAAGTCTTTGATCATTTCTTCATCACTTGTAAAACACAAGTATAATAAACAGAATTATGAAAATTTTAATAAAGAAAAAGACCTGACTGGTAAAACTGTTGATATTCACCATACTTATTTTTGCTTTGTGTATTTTTTTGGATTTAAAATTCTTTGTAAATTGGTGAAGTACATTATGAAGTGGTTTGTTATTTCATGTTGACCTGATTAGAATGGCCTTTGGCAGCGTGCAGAGACTAATAATGTTGTACAGTTTAATACCAAAACCTGACATTTTAATTCATGCTTAAACCTTGTCACTATGATAGATTTGAGAGCAATCAGGAAGGAATTAAAGCGTGCATAGGAAAGTGTGTGGATTTCATATATATGTATAAAATACACCTCATATAATGGAAATTATTTGTTTTAAAATAAGCCCATGTCCTGCTGTATCAGTAAATTAGTACTCCAGTTTCATCTTCTTCAGCACTGCGTCTACTATGAAGTGAGGGATTGTTCAGTCTTGGGGTGGTTTTGCAAGGAAAAGAAGTAACTGCTATATTATGATGTGCCATGAGTGACCTGCAGTCTCCTCCTGCCCTGATGGAGCTATGCCCCGAGAGGATCGTGGCCCCACGGCACCCTTGGGCAGCACCACCACTCCCTGCCAGGGCCTCCCCAGGCAGGTCGCTCTCAGCCCCCCTCACCAGGAGCAGCATGCCTCCAGATCAGCCCATCTCAGCCCTTTGCATTCGAAGCCTTGAGCCTGCCCTGCCTGGTTGCTGGGTTTGATGTCCTCCTCAGCGTTTCAGTGTTCGGGCTGGGGGCAAGGGTGCACACGGGGGCTGACCCATCAAGTGGTGGTTTGTGCATGTTAATTTGAGGTCTGAAGCTGGCTTGGCAGCTCCAGGTGTCAAGCTGTGTTCGTTGAAAAGCTGTGAAATCCTGTGTAACAGGAGCCTCAATATTAGCTTAAATAAAACGCGAAGCAGCGGTACTCTCATTATTCTTCCCAGAGCATCTTACGATGTTTGCAGCTGCAAACTGTGTTCAAGGTGAGGAATATCAGCAAACCCCCTGATGTCTAGAGAGCTGCTTCCTGGTGTATGACAGGTTGTCACATTTATACAGTGCCTTTCATCCAGAAGGATCTCCAAGCACTTTATTAGCCAACACACAAACTCCAGGCTGGGCTGCAGCTGGGGCAGGTTACCCTGCCCACGGCTGGTGAGGCAGGACAGCAGGATGCTGGGGGCTCTCCCGCCTGTCCCATCCTGCCGGGAAGTTTCCTTTCACACCACTCTCCCAGCACCCAGGAGGACCCTTATGGTCTGAGGCTGTGCCAAAAGAGAAGCAAAGACTCTCTGAACCAAGAGCACAGCAGAGGCAAGGCCAGGGCTCATACTGTCCCTCCAGGGTGTAGGCAGGGAATGGAGAGCATCAAATTGAATTTCCAGAACAATATCTGCTTTCTCCCTCCATGGCGATGGCAGTGAGGGTTCCTGTGGTGTAGGAGCTCCTCTGGGAGGGCGCTGCAGGAGAGCCCTGGCCACTGCCAGAGACAGGAGCTGATGGCACCAGCAGCTGGACCCTCTCACAGGGGATCTTGGCAAGTCTCTCCTTCACAAGCTCATTCCCTCCTAGCTCTTAGTGGGAGAGATCCATCTGGGCCATGTGTTGCAGTAGCAGCCTTCCCCTGTGGCATAACTGCCAAGCACCCTGCTGTCTCTCCAGGTCTGCCCTCTAGACAATGTAACAGGAGGGTTAATGTGGGATTCAGGCATAACGATTATGCTTTGTTTTCACAGTATCACAGTATCACAGTATGTTAGAGATTGGAAGGGACCTCAAAAGATCATCTAGTCCAATCCCCCTGCCAGAGCAGGAACACCTAGATAAGGTTACACAGGAACGTGTCCAGGCGGGTTTTGAATGTCTCCAAACAAGGAGATTCCACAACCTCCCTGGGCAGCCTGTTCCAGTGTTCCGTCACCCTCACTGAGAAGTTTCTTCTCAGGTTTAAGTGGAACCTCTTGTGCTCCAATTTGTACCCATTACCCCTTGTCCTTTCATTGTTTGCCACTGAGAAGAGCCTGGCTCCATCCTCGTGACACTCCCCCTTTATATATTTATATACACTAATAAGGTCACCCCTCAATCTCCTCTTCTCCAAACTATAGAGACCCAGCTCCCTCAGTCTTTCCTAAGACTCTGTTTTGGGCAGCCTCTCTTCACTGAGACTCAGCTGTAACCCTAAGGGTTCTTTGTATGGCAGAGCAATGGAGATGCCTCTCTGCACTCACAGGATCAGCAGACTACAGGCAACCATTTCATACTGTAGTTAACAGAAAGGCGATATATATGCACCTACAGATATATATACAACAATTTGTCGGTGTCATGGTCTCAGACAGTAGGACCCAGGAGCCACAATCAACACTCATGTTCCTGTAGATCATGCCACTTTCTTGCAGATCAGTCTCAGCACAGACACACATGGCAAGTTCACTGCCCAGTGCAGCCCCACAGCCCATCTGCAACTGTTCACCATGTTCACCTCCAGGGACCATCTTTTGGGAACAGCTGTTTTATGGCATACTCACATGCACAGACTCCTGGCAGGAATTAAGCCTTCTGTATAGAAATATAGAATTGGCTTAATTTATCTCTGAAATGTAGATACCTCTATGGTGTAATGCTGCAGCTGTTTAACTACATAATGGGCTGTTCAGGACAGACAGTATAAAACTGAAATTGAAATGAAAACTTGCCCAAAAGAGGATTTGCCTGGCATATTTAGGCTGATTCAGCTCCCCTTAATGAAATAAAATTCTAATGGCTGCAACAACCATGGCACTCATTATATCTAAAAAAACATGATCCCTTGTCATTAAATGCAAACAGCATTTCATAAATGATGATCACAGAAGAAAAAAACATGTTCATAGTTCCACTTTTCCACACATGGGTGTTTCTCCCATTGCTCTTCATTGCTGAAACAGAACTGGGCTTTTAAAGTCAGATCGTAGATAATGTAAATTAGTATGTCTACATGGCTTGCTCTTTAAATTACCAAACACAAAACAGTTTTCATTAGCTGGCAATTTAATTCTCTATTTCATTAAGGCCAAATTATTATTTTTCTAAATTGGTTTTGTTGGACAGGATTTTTTTACTTCTCTACTACACAACAATGAACATTTTCACCTAAACTTAAATGAGGGGGGGGGGTTATTTGAAGATATGGTCATTATTCACCAACACAGCCCATCAGTGAGGATTTTCCTTCTTCACTTACTCTTGTTCCATTCAACACAGCATTTCCCATTCCTGAAGCTGAACTGTCATATAGGTTTGTATTTTTGTGAGATGAGATAAATTATGGCAGAGCTTCAGGCTAAGTTCTGATGTCAGTTGTATTAGAATCAATGCTAAGAAATTGAAATCAGAAAGAAATGTAAGATTTGGATCAGTATGACTGAGATCAATACGTGACTCAGCAAGTCCTGCTGTGGTAGAAAGGACACAGTTTGAGTTAGAGAGTGTGTAATTACTTTGTAGGATACAGTTCTTCCATTCATGTAGGTCACAATCAAGCAGAGGGCTTGGTAGTAGGTTCAAGTGTCTGATGATTGTCCTCACAAAGAATTACTAGCTTTGTTCATAGTTACCTGTGGAATCCACATGCTCATATCCATGCTTCGATTGACCATTTGGAGGTTTAATAGTATGGACATCTCATTTTAAAAGGGCTCAGCATGTATGTATTCTTTAGTTCAATTTATATATTGATTTTATGAATTAAGAAAATTTCCCTTTCAAGTAGCCTGACTTATACTGCTCTAGAACTGTTCTTTCCTGAAGAAAAGCCACTATGACTGTGCAGAATTTTCTGTACAGAGACAAAACTCATACTTCCATTAACCATGTGACATGCCAAAATATTCAAGTGTGGCCTAAGGACTAAATTAAATGCCTCCTATAGAATTTCAAGGAATGTTAGAACCAGGAAACTAGCTGTTTAGTTATCATTAAAAGTATATATAAATATATATAAAAAATATATACATAAGAAATCATATCAACAATGAGGATGAACTGAGTGCCAAATATTCACCATCTGTATAAAGCTACACTTCACTAGAATTGAACTATTTTATGTAATTCTCTTTCTCATGCTTTTATGGTTCTTTTGATAAATTCTATTTAGTAGCATGCAGGATACCTAAATTGAATGTACAGTATGTTGTTTCATTGCTACAATAATTTCTTGCTTCTCAGTAATATCTTCTTTACCAGAATGTTATTTGTTACTTTGAAGACATATTTGAGAATTGGTTTATTATTGAGTTATTCTTTTTCATGGTTCTCTACTCACCTCCAGCTGATTGTAAGAAAATGTGCTTCACTATTTTGCCCCATGGCTCTTTTATGAAGCTGCCTCTTTCAATTGGTTTATGTATTGTTTATGTTCATCTCCTGTAAATAATTCTGCAATTAAATTTTTTGAGAAAAATAGAGTACATTCTTTATTACATTTTAAATTTTGCATTAGTTAAAATATGCCATTTCCAATCAGACAGTTGTAGACCACACTAAGTCGTTACTTTAGATATGTAGTCCTTTGAGTGTCAGGAAATTAATTTCCAATACAGTAAGTTCGATAGGGGTTTCTCTGAATTCAAAGTAAGGCACGTTAAAAATCTGAAGGAATTTGGCAAACAACTGAATCAATCAATTATATATTGCCATTGATGTGCTTTGATTTATAGTCATTAGTACTGTAAGTACAGAATATCATGCAGTGATTTTGAATCAGATTGTTGTGTGTCATTAACAGAAAGAATAATAGCCTCTTTTGCATGTAAAGCGGACAAAATTGAATTATTTATGATTCTATTTGTAAGCTGACATTATTGGGCAGAAGTAACTGAAAGAATTTGTTTTGAAAAGGTGAATCCTGGAGCATCTCTGTGTGTTTTTTGCCGTTTGTAACAGAATAACCAGAACCTTTTAGTCCACTTTATGTTTTTTTAGCTGTTGCCAGAACAGACGAGTTTTCTGTTGGGAATGACTTTAGCATCTCAGCAGAAAATCTGATCGATTCTTTGCACTGGCCACACTTCTTGTTAAGACAAAAGCCACGACAGGCATGAAACAAAGATGTGTGGAGTCTCTGAGTCTGAATAAAGGAAGTACCAAAATTAATATGATAAATCCAAATTTATTTAGCATACAAAAGTGCTTTCTTTTATAAATCATTGTATTTTTACTGTTCATTTATTATGTGTACTACTTTAACACTTAGAAATCCTGGCTATGGACCAACATAACTTTGCACATTTACAAAATTAAGAGATTTTCCTTAAAAAATAAAAAAAAAAAAGAAAAAAGTATACAACCTAACCATTAGGTGAGAAACAACAGATAGGCAGATAGAGGAGAGAAAACAGGGGAAAAAGAGAGATGCTATTAGCTAAAATGAATAGCAGTAGTTGCAACATCCTAGCAGCGCATCAGTTGGCAGTCGTTTCAGAGGCATCAGAAAAAGAGAGGATAATGACAAGGGTTGGAAGATATCCTCAGGGACCTCTTCCCAAGAAGGGAGTCCAAGAAAGGTGTTTGAAAGTTTAGCACAGAGATGACAAATTTTGTCATCATAAGTCAAATGGAGGTAGAAGCTGACATCTCTGTAATTAATGAATGATGCTAGGGACACCATGGACAGGTGAAATATGAAGAAATGTTAAAGGCCTTGGCAGTAAGACCACTAAATTAAAGATTCACTACTCTGCTTGCTGATTTGTATAAAGGAATTTTCATCTTTAATACCCGTTGTGGAAGACTCAAAACTTTCCAGCTACATGTCAGCAGTTCCAATGAAAATGAAATTTAGAGAGAGAGGTAATTAGAGCAGCTTAGTGCTTCTTTTTGTCTGTCCCCTAACAGTAGATGTTATTACCTGCAGCATCACTCACAGCAGTTCTGTACTGATAGTTACAACTTAGAAAGGCCTTGATCACTTCTAGCTGAAATTCCAATAACCATTAGCTTGTCTTAACCTCCATGAGTTCCCTAAAATAAGATGATCCTTCCTGCAGCCTGGAAAGGATCCCAGGACTAACAAACAAGCTGTTTCTTGTACAGTGGTTTTACAGATGGTTGACAGTCATTGCTGATGAACTAGTAAGGTCAAGCAAAGCTGAAGCATACACGTGGCATATTTTATTTCAATTGCTGAACCAAATAATCAGGTGCAGAGTACATGTTCTGGAATTAGCATATTTATTCCAGTTGAACTGCACCAACTCTGTCAGTGGGTTTGTGGGAAGGCTGTTATTGTTTAAACTGTAGCAGCACAGCTGAAGTGTGAAAATTCTGAGATGAAGACAAGTGCCTTACATAACCTATTCAAGCCCTAACACAATCCCTGGGCAGATTCTGCTGTGATTGCTTAAACAATCAATTTATGAGTAGCTAGAGGATAATACGATGACGAAAATCAAGCAACACTGATTTGCCAACATCCTGTCACGTCAACCAATTAAATGTTCTTCTTTGACAGGATGAATGGCCTAATGGATTAGGTAAAAACAGTAGGCTGTGATAGATCTCCACTTCATTAAGGCTTTTGATACAGCCCCAGTGTTACAATTTTATATAAAACTAGGGAAATATTGCCTAAATAAAATTGCTGTAAAATTAAATCTGATGAAGTTGAAAATGCATATACAAATATCCCTGACCCACTATGAAATCGGAAGAGCTTTTGAAGTGAGAGGGAAATGGAGAATCTTACAACAATCTAACCTGCTTTCAGTACTAGTCAGGAATTTAATCGAAAACTTTGATGATTTACTGAATTTAACATTAATTGATCATGTGATGACAACCTGGGAGCAGGCACAGTTTCTATAAAAGATATGTTCAAAATTCTCAATGATCCCAAAAAAATGGACACACTTTCCAAATCCAATATGATGTAATTCAGTGAAGAAAAAATGCAAAATGCTGTAGTGAAAGGATGTGATCAAGCTCCAATGTCACAGAATATCCACTTGAGTACAGCAAGGAAGATGTGGGCTCTGGTGGATCACGAGCTAAATGAGACTCAACCTGATGCTAAATCAACACAAGAGAAGTCACATGGTCTTAAGGAAAGGGGAAATCTAATAGTGAGTGTATTAGTGTATCATTAAATTAGCGTGGCTTAACAAATTATCGTGCTGTGTAATCATCCATGTATACACAATCTTAAATTGTGTCATACACACATTATTGGCTTTGACATTGAAAGCCAAGCTGAAACAAATTACCCGTAGAAAGAAGAGGTCTTTAGATCCATAAAAATCAAACTGGGGTATCCAAAGCATGGCTGATATCCTCCTCCATCCAGGCTGCTCAGCAGCCATAGCCACAGGCACTGCATTTTGCTCTATGTCAAGTGCCTAAGATTAGGCTGAGCCCCTTCCAGGACTTGAGTGGAGATTGTGCATGTCTCTGCCCCAGGTCTGAACCACGACAGGGCTGGGGCAGAGGGCAGGGTGCTTCCTGTGTAGTGGACTGCCTGTGTTTAGCAACCAGACCATCATGTTTGGGCAATGATGGAATAGATTCTCTGAATCTTGCTATCATCTTAGCCACTTCTACCCAAGTCCTGTCTGAGATGGCAAAAATTACCCTCTGAATCTCAGACACATGCTTAAATGCAAAATGTTAACAAATGAGATGGTAGATAGGCAGAAATGATTCAGAATATCTAAAAGTGCCACTGACTCAGTTCTCAGTCACACCACTGAGGAAGTGGCAAGCCAGATTCTTGGGGTGTAAGGACTTCTCTTGTATGCTACAGAGAAGTTCTTGCTTGACTCTGTTCAGTACTGGTAAGGTATTTGTTAGAGGATTAAATCCTGTTTTGAAGGAATGGAGAAGCATGTACAGAAAATTCAAAAGAAAGTAACAAGGATTACAAAAGATTTAGAAAGCATGACCTAAATAAACAGAGTTCAGAAAACGATCAAGAAAAGACTCAATTGGCTCAACACAAAGAGGTTGTTATGAACTGCTAATGCAATTGTTTCCCCATTCCCTGGAAGGTTATTATTATAATTACCATAACATTCTAGCTTTTTGTTTGTCTGCTTGGTAGTGAATCCTAGAAACACTGTTTAGCCCAAGGATTCAATAACACAAGGTAACAAGCACACCCTATGCAAACTTGCAGATGTATTCAACGTGTCAGAATCCCCTGGAGAGCCACAAGAACACCACAGGCTGCACACATGCTCTGAAAGGGATGTGCCCAGATCACTGGTCCCCTCCTCTCACTTAGCTCATGACCCTGTTTATAAGCAACTGGTCATTTGCAAGTGTAAAAGAGGTATTCAGTCACCGAAGTTGTGATTGCAGCTTTCCCTAGGCAGGTCCAGGCTAGCCTGGACAGCAGCCATGGCTGGTTCCCCAACATCGCCTTGCTTGCTTGTACCTCTGCAAGCCTCAGCACAGCGGGGCATGGCTGGATCTTCACTTCTCCCATGTATTAGGCCATCTGTCAGATCACAAAGGGAGGAAGCTGGGCCATCCTTGCATAAAATACCTTCATACTAAGTAAAGGAGTTGTAGAATATTGGTGATAGCTGCTCAGTCAGCAACATCCTTTCCTCAGCCAAAGGTTCATATCCTTTTTCATTATTAGCAGGCACTGGACTGCTTGGGATATTGCAGTTAAGGGAAAAATCAAAAGAGAGTTTCTGCTCCACATGAGGAGAAACATCACCTCAGGCCTTTCCACTGAATGGAAGCTCAGATCCTGACCAGGTGGAGAAGTAATTAACATGATCAGCCAAAATCCCCAAGATAGTCTGTCAGAAGGACTGTGCAACCGTAGCTGCTGTACTTGGTTCACCTCCTTGCAAATGAACCTTATCACACTCACTGCAGAGCCTGGCACTGAAATGCTTGAGGAGGACAGGGCTTAGGTCAATGGAATGGAAAATAATGACAAATCAATTTAAATGCAGATCCTTGAGGAGTGTATGATAATAGACTGCTGCAAACAAATTTAAAAAGGAAATTAGCTTTGGTAAGAATTGAGGATTCCAAGTATTAAAAAGTGACATAAAAGCAATCACAATAGCGGTGATAAATCAGGTTTGCCAGATAGGAAATAAATCACGAGTGAGCAGTAAGGGAAATAAATCACAAGTGAGCAGTAAGGGAATCAGATGAATGCTATGCTTTGGTGTTTGAATATGTCAAAGTAAATTTTGTAAAATATTTCAAAATTTATGAAGCATTGACAACATCTTACAAAAAAAGCTGGCATTTAGAGTTTTATGAATGTTTATATATTTGTAAGAGTTTATGTGGTTTTGTATGTGTGTATGTGTATATATATATACATATGTATATGTATATGTATAATATGTATGTATATATTTATCCATACAGAAATAAAAGACAATCAACTGTAAATTTTATATATATTTACTTTTTTTTTTTAAATGGCAAAAACATTCTATTTGGTTTGGTTTGTGCATGCCTGTGTCTCAGGATAAAACCATTTGGTTGTGTAAGTTATGGAAAGTGAACCAGAAAAGGTACATGAGGAGGATAAGGCTGAAGAAAGGGAAAACCTATACATAAAATCAAATATAAGTGCTACTTTCCTTAGTCTTTGCTTATTAGGAATATATGATTACTTTAGCTGATTTGAAACAGGGTTTTACCGTAATTCTGCTTCAGGGTGAAAAAGCATTTTGGGGTTAATTCACACTATGTATCTGTTTCTACAGGGAAATCCCAAACTGAATACGCACATGCATATTGTGTTAGAAAGCAAACAGTCTGTGCATGAGGGATGGGCTAATTCATGCATTTTGACACCTTTCAGCCTGAATTAGGACAGGTAGTTGTATCCTTTTAGTGACAAACTGCTATGTAACAAACTCAAGATCTTTTATTCCTCCACTCAATTTGGCTTCCTTCTCCCAACATATTTCCAAAATGCATTTTAACAATCCACTTATTTAATGTGACATCGATTAAACACAGTTTACAAGAGCATCCTCATTTGCTACAATTAGTAAGAAGCTGTAATACTTCATTAGATTCTACATTTTGAAGACCAAATCGAAGAAAAAAGCCTAATACCTGGAGTTAAATGTGAATCTCTATCTGTTCAGTCTGAAGGGTCATTTAAGGCCACATATGTAGCATCTGTGACAGAACATGTGCAACATGCTTGCTTGTCTCCAAATATCAAAGTAAATAAGTATAATCAAAATGGTGTAAGTCAGGGGTTACACGGCTCTCCCTTGAATTAACTGGTTTGGAGGAGAGCAAGGTGATAACAATGGAAGGCTGGGCTTTGTGCAGGGGAGGCCCTGAGGAGCAGATGGCAGCACTTCATGGCCACTTGAAAGACTTGCTGTAGGAATCCTCTGGGGCACATTTACTGTCTGTGAAGAGCTTCACTTCCATGACACTTATATTGTGAGAACTAACAGATTGCGACCCTTCCTTGGCTTCTGTCTGGGCCCAAACTTTTCTCTTCAGGAAAGTAGGCAGAATAGCTAGCCCACGGGCTGCTCAGTGTTTGTCTTTATTGTCACAAATGACATACCTGTTAACAACTTCTGTGATGATATATCTTGTTATCTGGTGTCAGATGCTTCATTGAGACCATTGACTTTTGTGAAGAAAGATTAAAGGCTTCTGGTGAAGCTGCTGTTGTATTTTTACCTGTCAGGAAAGGTTAGGTGAGCTCACGGACGAGATGAGTGATAGCTCTGAGTCAGTTCATGAAAGGGTGTAGTTTGAAAGGTAAAACATATGGGAAAAATCATTCCTGGGAAGTGGGTGGGAGATGTCAGAGATGGATAGGGGGGAACAATAGCTGCTTTTCAGTCACAAGCTTATTTCCAGTAGCTAAAAATTAAAGCTGATTATAATCAAAATAGGATCTAACTTGCTGTAATTGTCCTTGCATTAACTTACATCCCCCCCAGGAGATCTGGATTTCAGAAAGCTTAAGTCAGCCCTTTCACCCCCTGCCACACCACTAGGTTCTCTCTGCTCATCTGCCCCCTTTCTGGAGCTCTCAAAAGTTGTAACTGTTATTTTCTCTTGCTCTAAACAAGCAGACACTATCAGGGTCCTGGAGTTCCCTCCCTGTGCATCTCTGGTTAAAAGCAAACCTCTTTTGACCTTTCTTTCTTAGTTTTACCCTGTTCTGGAAGGAACCTCACTGCTTCTTTCATTGAGCCAGTATAAGCAGTATAATAAAACAGTGCGCATGTGGTTCTCCCACCCTTCTTGGTCAAGAAGGAAACACAGAAACAGATTGAAGGATGTCTTTGAACATCATCTGGAGGGACAGCGTGGGGAGGCACTATATTCTTCAGTTCTTTTTGGATATGTCAAACAGGAGGGAAGAAGCATTCATCAGTTTCACTTTGCTAGTCTGGAAAGCATGAGGAATGACAGGAATACACCACATCTCCTCCCCAACCTGCCCTCCTGGCTGTCTTTCCAAATGCAGGCAGCATGCAGCAGAATTGCTGCAGCTGGGCTGTGGGGCTTGGCACAAGGCAGAGTGCAGCTGCTGTGTCAACCAGCTCGACCTGCGCTTCTGAACACAGCCCTCGGTGGTTTAGAAGTTTATACTGCCACCCATTGTTGTACCTGAGCACATCTGCCCAAAAGAGATAGCAAACTCCTGATGAACAGGTTTCATTTGCAGTAGCACATTTCCCTTCCTGGAATCCCAGCTCTCCATCACAGCAAACAGGTACGTTTGGGAATATCAGGCTCTGAAGTGGGTCTGCATAGGTTAGGGTGGAAATGCTTCTCAAAGGCAAAGTGTGATCAGCCACTGGAGTCATTGTGTTGTGGTTTAAGCCCAGCCTGTCCCTCAGAAACCACGCAGCTGTTTGGTCACTCGGCTTCCTTCCCCCACCCTGCTCCCAGAGGGATGGAGAGGAGAATTGAAAGAATGTAACTCCCATGGGTTGAGATAAGAGCAGTCCAGTAACTAAGGTATAACACAAATCACTGCTGCTGTCACCAATAATAATGATAAGGGAAATAACAAGGGAAGAGAATACAACCGCTCACCACCCACTGACCAATACCCAGCCCGACTGAGCAGTGGTCTCACCCTTCCAGGCAACTGTCCCCAGTTTGTATACTGGCCATGATGTGCTGTGGTATGGAATACCTCTTTGGCTAATTTGGGTCAGGTGTCCTGGGTCTGATTCCTCCCGGCTTCCCCTCCTCCCTAGCAGAGCATGAGGCTCAGAAAGTCCTTGGTCAGAGTAAACATTACTGAGCAGCAACTAAAGACATCGGTGTGATCAGCACTGTTCCCAGGCTGAAAGTCAAAACCACAGCACTGCACCAGCTACTAAGAAAGAGAAAAATGACTGCTACTGCTGAACCCAGGACACACTGGATTCTCTTTTCAGTGATGCTTTTTCTCAGCCAAGAATACTTTGGCCTAAGCTTTGTCCCTCTGCCACAGGGGTTTTGCTCCAGATGTTGTCAGCATGTCACAGTGGGGCAGAAATAAAAATTCGGGTCTTCATAACCTCTGAAGCTGAGCATCCACTGCCTGAAAACGACATACATTATACCACACAACCAGGAGCAACTGCACCTGCAGGCAGGTGCAATGGGAGCTATGATGCCTATGAAATGAGATGAGAAGGAGACTACATTTAGGACTGTATTGGTACACCTGGACAATCAGTGTATGCTGCTGTGAGCTTGCAAAACCAAAAAAGGCATCAAAACAATATATCAGCAGCTGGTGCAATGCAAGGCACCAAATTAAAGAATTTTCTTCAGTGGTGTTGATTCCATTCTTTCTCAGAGTTTGGGGGGTTTCAGGTTGTTATATAGTTCTGCAAATGTTTCCTTGCACCACGCATCTGCTATTCAAACACTTTTGCTTTAATTTCAATTTCATTTCCTCCCTTCAGCTTCATCTGCTATAACAGCTATGCACATCAGGCTTGCATCTGTGTGCACAGACACCAGCACACACACACACCTGAAACAAGTGTGTGTATAGATGATAAATTCCCTTTACACAAGTGTTTGCCACTACTGTAGTTCAAGTATCAGTTTTCCCATGCCAGTTATCAGCATGTGATGAAATTATATGGCAGGACATTTTTAAGCAACAGAATCCATTTCTATAAGCAGGACTAGGAAGAAAAGAAAGTGCATTTTGTTTGTATTTTTAAAAATGCAAGAAACATTTCACCACCACCATAGCACTGAGGAACTGCATGGTGTGTCTGGAGTAAAGCTCAGCTCTGTATGAGCCATGTGTGGAAAGCAAACACAAGCAATTTGTGCATGGGATGCTGGAGTTTGGCAGCTCCAGGGCACAAAAACTGTGGAGGGCCCAGCACAGGGCAGGATGGGAGACCAGGATTTTCCCTCTACTTGTTTCTCCCAGTTTTGAAGAGACTGGGAGGGAACTGGGGAGCTTTCAGAAGATAGAGATTCTCTGTGGGCATCCTTCTTTGTGCTTTGCTGTCTAGTGCCCAGGACTCAAAGAAATCTGGCTCATAGTGAGGAAGGAGGGGAACAAGCCTGGAGGGGAGGAGCAGGAGAAGAGCCAGCGGCTAGGAAGGTTATGCTCCAGGGAACAGGCAGAAATAGATGTGAAAGAAGTGTTGAAGGTGGCCAAGGTCGGCTGCTGGGTTGGAGCAAGCCTTCCTCCCTGGCCCAAACTGACACCAGGGCTGCTCAACGTAAACGTGAAGCTACTCCTAGCCAATGCCTCAGACAAAACAATAAATTAGTACTCAGCTATGTTTCAGTGCTCCTAAGAAACCAGTTCCCATGGAGGCCAGCAAAAACGTTGGCAGGACATGAAATTTAAGTCCTTTTAAATACTGAAATGGATTTTAGCTGCGGGTAGAAGGGATGGGAGTTTTTAAGTAGACTGCACTGAAAACCACTCGCAGGGTGCTTACAGCAGAAAACAAAAGCTGTCACTCATGCAATAAAGCCTAGATGTAATACAGCTTCTCCTTAGGCCAAGAGAGCTGGTAGAGAGCAGGATGAGCAAGCTCCCATCCAGGGCATGGAGGGTTCCTCAGAACTCTCCCTGCCTTTTCCTTCTGCCGTGTAATGTGCAGGTGTGAGAAGCTACAAGTGATATCAGAGATTTACAATACAGCAAGTGAGAAAATACATAATGAAATTAAACGAGGTTCCTATCCCAACACAGAGGAACTTCAATAATTTTAATTAATGGCCAGGAGACACATTACAAGGTACAAGACAAGCAAAGAGGCATAAATGAATAAATAAAAACATCACGAATGCTGAATCATAGAACAACTTTTTTATTGTTTTATTTGTTGTTTTTCATTCATATTATGAAAACCACCCCACTCAGAGGTGTAGGTAATATACAGATCTTGATAATGCTTTAAAAGGAAAAATAAAATGAACAGATCAAACCCACTGTAAAATGTCACAGATGTAATTTAATTTCAGTAATGCATAATCAGTCATAGTATGCCAGGGAGGGCCAGGAGTATATTTGTTGAACATAAGTCAAGACAGGTATACCAGATGTTACAAAAGTACATGGTCACTCAGGCTTTGATCTAGAGAACAAACAGGTATTTATTTGTTTGAAAGGACCGCATGAGGACTTGCGTCAGAAGCATTTGGACACATTTCTGAATACTGGGGTGGAAACGCTGTTAGTTTCATATGGGAAGAAAAAGTACAATTTGAGAATGAAAATTTGTGGTAAAAATCAGGATGAACTGTGACAACAGGAAAACTGACATGAAGAAATATCTTCTCCAAGGCTGCAATTGCCCCTCATCTCCGCTCCAGGGTACCTACACAGGCAATGGCCAAGCAGAAGAATCACTGAAGGCAGCTTTGCTCCTGGCTGGTTTCAGCCCATGCTGAGTATCTTTTCTGTAATGACGAGAGTAACATCATTCAGTATACTTGGGGTTGGAAAAATCTGCTGTTCCCACTCCTGAAACATTACTTTAGTATCTGTTGTGTTTATCCACCTAGAGAAAAGACACAGAGCAGTTCAAGGTTTACTTTAATGGGATACAAATGGATTCTCAAACCACTAATAAAGGATCACTTACTGCAATCTGATGCTAACCAGGATACTAGTGGGCATCCTAGTTGAGAGTAGGGAGGATAAAGGATATTCCTCACCATCTGTAGATGTTATCTTCCATAAAATCTTGACAGAAGTTTCCTTCCATTCTCTAGCACCATGATGGATTAATGTAGCTCCACTGCATTAAAATTACCACCACTTTTAATTGGATAAATTCTGTCTACACCATAAAAAATAATAAAAATTGAGAAACCACATATAATTAAAAAAAGCCATTCCACAATGAATTGTCCAATTCATTACTAATTTCTCCCTATAATAGCCCAGTTTTGCAAATCATCTCAGCACCAATGAATCAGAATATTCTGATGGAATGAAAAGAATGATGAAAAGAAAAAACAACTTAAAGCAAGTATTTACATGTAAAACAGCTAATAAAGTAAGTTCATCTTTAATTAGGCTGATATTTTTGATGAACAATTTGCATCCATGTTTGCCGGTGTAATGTAAATGTAATGAGTCATGCAAGACATATTAAATTTCAGAAAATGCTTCAGGTGCTCATAAAAATAATCTGTTTAGTTTATACAAAAAACCCCATCTAATCCACCCTCCCCAAACTCAGAAAACTGGCATGTCACCTGATTACAGTATACCAGTATTGTCCAAGGGAGGAAATGCTGGGAATTAATAGACTTCTTGATCTAGCAAGGAAAAGCGTAACAGGCAACACAGACAGGAAAGCTAGGCTGCTCCAAACTGTGGAAAAGGCATGCATTTTAAAACTGACATTAGTCATTGGAACAAGCTGCTAATAAAAGCAAATTCTTCCATTCTTTTGGCCTTCAAAAGCACAATAACTGGCTTTCTGAAAAAAAAGCATAGTCAAACTCAAGTGATGAAGCCTGATAAAGGGAACAACTGTGTGATTATTAATGGCTTTTGATGTGCAGGAGGTTAGATTACACGCTCTAGTGATATCATCTATCCTTAAATACTCTGACTAAATACTGTATTGTACTTGATTCCAGTGTGACGATCAGAATTCAGCAAATCCTTCTTTTTCTTCTCCATCTTATGTTTTTCTTCAGAAAACAGGGAGAAAATTGCCATGTGCCTATTACTGCTTTGCTATTTTCTATCTTCCTAAACCTTGATAAGAAACAGAATTCACTGTATGAACCCCTGACAATAATACAGCATTAATAAAAATGAGAGCTGAGGCCATTATGTTTAACATAGCAAAGTCCACAGAAATGTCACTCATTGTACATGCTGTAGCTTTAGGCATGGGGGATAAATGACAAGTTTTTAGTGACTCCTCAGGAGCTTCAGATCCCATTTCAGTTCTACTAACAAATAAACACTAGGGATGTTTAAGTAACTGTTTGCTTTAAAAGCTTATTTATTTGATTGAAACAGTAGGGGGATGTAAATTCTGCAGATCTGTGTCATGCATGTCCTACACTAGCCTGCCGCCTGCTACATCTTCTTCAGTAGTATTACCATACCTTCTGGCAAAGCAACCTCTCACTGCATCTCCCATTCCTGAATGATTTCTACCATTAAGTTTAATGGGAGAGCAGATTTGTTAATTGTGACAAACTTGAGAAGTGTTGAAGTGGTGCAAAGAAACAGTGCCAGTGCTATTTCCCCTGGGGAGTCATTCTGAGGTGCGGAGCTGTGTCCTTTTTAGACAGGATCTTTCTAAATATCCACGTGTCTGGTGCCATGCTTGTGGCGTAAATCCTGATCTTACCCTGAAAGCACTGCTATTTTCCGGATAGGAACATTCATGCATCCTTCCCAGCACCAGCTTGTTGCAGAGCCTGGGGAAGACAAGGCAGCCTTGGCTGCCCAGCTGGTGCAGGGTGCTGGCAAGGGAGTAGGACACGGGGCAGCAGTGGCCTATCCCCTGAGGCACCAGGAAAGTACTGGGGGGAGATGGGTTACACCCACACCTGAAAACTCCACAGGCTGGAGCTTTGATACAGACATCAAAAGGTTACCCTGCAGTGTCATGAAAGAAGAGTCTGGATCACGGTAGGAGTCTGCAAACCACTTAAGAGATGCATCCCTGATTCACCATTCTGGGTTGCTGCCAGCAAATCCTTTCTCCTAGAAAGTGTCCTCTTTCATTGTAAGAAGCCAGGATTTATGTTCAAACACGGTGAGAGAGTATCATATCCACACACTACCCCTCTATCCCTCTGCATACAGACACGCCGCGCTGCAGAATACTCCCGGAGGCTTTGCGATTGCTGAGCATTAAACCGAGCAGTTTAAGACGTTCTGCCTCCAGTAACAGCGCTGTGATTTCCTGGCGGATTGGATGAGACTGGGAAACAGCAGACACCAGTCCTGTCGGATTACAGCGGATTTGTCCTTCCCTGCGCCCGCCGCCGCCCCTGGCGTCCCGTCCCTCCTTCCGCTCCCTCCTCCCGGGACCACTGTTCTCTCGCCGGACAGCAAAGGAGACAGGCGCTGGGCACGGGTAGGGTGGTAGCGCCGCCCGGCAGGGGTGAGGAAAGTGCAGGAGTTCATTTCTGTACTCGGGAGCGGGTTTTAAAATCAAAAAATACTAAGAAGGCAAATACAGCCCCCTCCCGGTACCTAGAGGGGCCGGTAAGAAAGCTGGAGATGGGCTTTTTACAAGGACAGGACAAGGGGGAATGTCTTTAAACTGAAAGAGGGGAGATTCAGATTAGGTATTATGAACTTCTTCCCTGGGAGGGTGGTGAGGCACTGGAACAGGTTGCCTGGAAAAGCTGTGATGGCCCTATCCCTGGCAGTGTTCAAGGCCAGGCTGGACGGGGCTTTGAGAAACCTGGTCTAGTGGAAGGTGTCCCTGCCCATGGCAGGGTGTTGGAACTGGATGAGCTTTAAGGTCCCTCCCAACCCAAACCAGTTTGTGGAAAAAAAAACAAAGCACACAAAAAACCCTAAAAACAAAACAACACCCCCCAAATAAAAAACAAACAAAACCAAACAAAAACCAAAACCAAAACAAACAAACAAAAAAAAATCCAACAGTGAAAACTGGAAGTTCAGGTGAGTCCTTCAAAAAGTGACCTAGGGCCTCAGCTGCTGTGGCTTTTGGGTGCTGAGGCTGCCTGGAATCCACTGGCAAATGCTGCTTCTACAGTGAGAATTTAGGGCAAGGACAATTTGCCAAAAACTGACAAACACCATGAAGGGATGTACAAAAGTGTCAGGCCTTTGTAAAGAGAATACCACAACCAAGTACCCACCTGGAAGACACCATCCCATTCCACTTACCCATTAACCTCTATTGCTGTGGTGTATTGTAATGCCATTTTGAAAATTATGTCTTAACCGTTAGCAAGTGAAACATAGCAAGAAAAGTCTTTCATAGTCAAAATACTCTTTGGAAAGAGCACCCAAATCCTTTCTGAGCAATGAATTTCTGAGCACTGACACTCAGAAGAGTTTCAGTCTTAAATATTTACTTTTATAGGGTAGCTACACCACCTCTAATAAGAAGCTCAATAGTTTTTATTATGAAGCTTTTATTACACAGCTCAGTCCTGCCCTGTGCTTGACCTTACTTGTAATAATTACAAATCATGCATTTAACCCATTAGTGGATAACAACAGTAGGGCAACTATTAATTATTTAAATTTTTTTATGTTTCTTATAGGCTGCTTTTAGATTATACAAAGTTGTAAAAGTGACCACTCAGAAGCTACAGAAAGGAACTGCAGAGCTCTTGTACAGGAATTTAACTGGCCTCTCTCAGGTAACACTACATTACAGTTATGAACAACATACAGCTGCTTGTCTCCACAGCCCCGCAGGGCCCCCCAGACCCTGTGCTGTTTGATGGATGTTATGCCTCACAACCATGCACCAGGCAAAGCAGCAACCCTCACACCTGCTTCAAACCAGACGTAGACTTAGACATGAGAGTATAGAGGAGGACTCCACACACGCATTCCCCAGTCTGTTCCTGTGCTCTCACCTCCTGCCCCTGATGGGCAATGGTAAGAGGGCTTTGGCCCTACAGCTTCTAGAAGGTGCATGGGAGCTGGTCCCTGGCTGCTTAGGGAGAGCCTGTAAAGCCAAATGCAACCACAAGGTGGAGGAAGAACTGTGTTATCAAAATTGCACCCAGAAACCCAAGCCTGGTCATACCTTCCCTGGGGACCACAGCTCCTGTCATCCCTCAGGAACCCTGCTTCCAGGAGCCGGATGCTAAGCCTCCTTGGCTTCATTAGGGGAGCCTTTGGAAGAGCTGTGAGATAGATCCATGGATAGGTTTGGTCTATTAATGTTAAACTCTTGGTTTTCTGCATACCTTAATTTCTGAAACAATTTAACTTGCTTTATCTGCGGCCGCTGCAGTAGGATTTGTGAGTAATCTCCTATTTTGATTAAGAAAGCAAACAAAAGGTGGAAAAAAATAATGTTAATTCGAGCTGCTTCCTTCCTTCCCAGCATGTCTGAATTCCAAAGCTTCAGCTTTGAGTCAGCCTCCATCTATATGGTGCGGTGGGGTGTATGAATGGGTGGTATGGGCAGATAAAGACTCCTGACATTAGGAAGCCAGCTGCTCAGCAGACTGTGCTGGCTGGCCCTTTCAGCACACAGGCCCGCTTCCACCATTGACACAAATGTTAAGTGCTATGAAGGCATCTGTGTGTGCTGTGGCTCTGCCTACATCTCCATGTAGTTAAACCCCTGCTTAGGGGGTTAAGGTCTCCTGGGGTCCTGATGGACACAAGGCTGAAGCCCTGCAGGATGAAGTCATTGTAGATATCTGTTTCCATTGCTCCCTTCTCCACAGAGGTACACATTTGGTACTAACTATACCCTGGATCCTGGACCCTTTGCCCTCTATTCACAAGAGAGACACCTACCCTCTGCACTGCTCCAGACTAGGGAGGGGCAAAAATGAGGTAGCAAGGGCCTCAGAAATTCCAGACAAAACCAAAAAACAAAAAAAAAAAGCACACAAAATAAACAAACACAAATATTCAATTAACTGCACAAAGTAGTTATTTAAGAGCATACAAGTGAGCTAGCTAAGGAGCTATTGATCTTGTCACTGCACTGTTGCCTTGGCAAAGCCTCCTGAGTTATGCTCTTCTCCAACACGTCAGCTGTGTGTGCAGAGCTCAGACTTACCCTTCGGCAGGTCCTGTCCCAGCCAGACCTTGCACCTGACTGTGCTTTCAGGAGAGCAGGATGGCATACTGCCTATGGATCCCAAGAGCCTGAGGCAGCTGGGGTGACTTCCAGAGCTCTGCAGCAGTCTGCAGGTTAGTCTGAAGGCAAAAAGGAGTGTCGGTAGAGAAAGTGAGAGAATGAGCTGAGTTTTGCTTCCTATATCAGAGATATAATATCATGCTGCTTTCTTCTTCAACCTCTAATTATCAGATCCAAGTAGATTAAGAAACAGCTGCTGCTTCAAGCTGTCTTTGGCAAGTACACAGAGAATTCAAGGCAGTTGATAAAGTGCCAACCACATAGTTTTGCAGCTGATGTGTCCTGATATGTTCCCAGCCAGTCTGAACAGCATGATGGGCTACTGGACATGCAGTCACTGTGGGCTGCGGCCACAGGTCCACAGCTACCTGGAGTGCCAGATGCAAGTGATATTTATCTTCATTCTGTCTCTCAAATAGTCTCAGTACAGCAGGTGATCAATCATCTCTTCCAGAAAAGGGCTGAAATCCCAAAGTCCTCAGAGATGGTGGGGAGAAGGACCTCTCTTTCTCCCTCTTCCTCAGCCTTGCTGTGACACTCTGCTCCTGTGTTGTCATGAATCTCTCCAGCTGTTTCCATCTTGTCATGGAGGCTGCTCTGTGCCCTAAAACATCCATGTGAAGTGTCACCTCTTCTTCCAGTGTGGTGCTGGATCATTTGATGTGGCCTTCTAGAATGGGATTACAGCATTGGTGGATCAGGGAAGAGCAACTGTTGTAAATCTGTCCGGACTTGTGCAAAGCATTTGACACCGTCCTGGAGGATGTCCTTGTTTCTAACCTAGAGAGGCATGGATTTGATGGATGGATCACTCAGTGGATAAGGAATTGCACTCAAAGAGTTGTGGTCCAAGTGGAGACCAGTGATGAGTGGTATCCCTCAGGTGTTGGTAATAGAACTGACACTGTTCAACATCTTTGTTGGCGACATGGACTGTGGGATTGATGCACCCTCAGCAGTGACACCAAGCTGTGTGGTGTGGTCTACACGCTGAAGGGAAAGGATGTCATTCAGAGGTACCTGGACAGGCTCAAAAGGTGGTCCTTTTGAAAGGAGAAACTCATGAAGTTCAACAAGGCCAAATGTGAGGTCCTACACTTGGGTTGGGGCAACTGCAAACATGGATACAGGCTGGAAGATAAGTGGGTTGAAAGCAGCCTTGTGGAGAAGGACTTGGGTGTATTGGTGGATAAAAAACTGAGTATGAGCCAGCAATATGCACTTGCAGACCAGAAATCCAGTCACATCCTGGGCTGCATCAAAAGGAGCATGACCAGCAGACTGAGGGAGATGATTCTCCCCCTCTACTGCACTCTTATTAGACCCCACCTGCAGAGCCGTGTTCAGCTCTGGGGACCCCAGCATAAGAAGGACACAGACCTGTTTGTGCTAGTCCAGAGGAGGGCCATGAAGATGATCACAGGCCTAGAGTGTCTCTGCTACGAAGACAGGCTGACAGAGTTGGGCTTGTCCAGCCTGGAGAAGAAAAGGCTCCAGGGAGACTTTAGAGCAGGCTCCCAGTACCTTAAGGGGGCCTATAAGAAATCTGGAGAGGGACTTTATACAACAGCATGTAGGGATAGGACAAGTGGGAATGGCTTTACACTGACAGAGGGTAGGTTTAGATTAGATATTAGGAAGAAGTTTTTACCTGTGAGGGTGGTGAGGCTCTGGCACAGGTTGCCCAGAGAAGCTGTAGCTGCCCCATCCCTGGAATCTTCAAGGCCAGGTTGAATAGGGCTTTGAGCAACCTGGTCTTGTGGAAGGTGTCCCTACCCATGCAGGGGGGTTGGATCTAGATAGCCTCCAAGGTCTCTCCCAACCCAAACCTTTCAATGATTCTATGATTCATGCCATGATTCTGTAATTCTGTGCCTTTTGGGACCAAGATAGCACAAAGCTCAGCTGCTGAGAAATGTTTTCTACAGAAGGCACTTTCCTCCATTGACTAGAGGGAAACTGGGGAGATAATGGTCATCAGTCTGAGTTATTCACCATTAATACCCTTCCTGAAAGCCTCTAGGATTTCTGTTCTCCTTTTCTCCTCCACTCACCAATTGTCTAAAGGCAGAACCAACCTGTGAAGACTTGTGCCTTTTCTTTACTCCAATCTTTCCTATATAAAGTATATATTCAAGTTGCACTTACAGAGAAGTTGCCTGAAGCATGCATTCAAATGAAAGAAATCACAAGCACATTTCTACTTGTTTTTCCACCTGCTAGGTGTATACCCATGGCTTAGCTTAAGGAAAACTCTGTAATATCAACTGATAAAACAAAAATGCTGATAAAAAGAACCTGTATCATTTTTTGTTTACCTGGGACAAACCATGCTTTCATATCAAAGCAAAGTGTAATTCATCATCAATGCTTTATTTAAGATATACTTATTAAAATGAACTAGCACGTAAACAAAACAGCTATCACATATTAGGGAAACCTGTGGTAGAAAAGCAAGTGGCTGGCAAATAATGCTTTCTCAGAGTCTAAGCAGACCATCAAACTTCATTAATAAATATTTTGTAACATTATCTTATTCTGCATATTTACTAAATCGTAATAAAGAAACTGCAAATTAAAGCTCTGTAAGACACATCAATGAACATAATCTCAATTATTAACTATAATATGAAAGCAAGACTGAGTAATAAGGCATCAAAGTGCAACACCGACAAGGGTGTGAAAGGGTGTTTTAAAGTAATTTTGCATTTGTTTTCTAGCAACTGTCAAGTTTAATATGGACAAACAAGTTCCATATATAGAAACTCTTCCCAAACTCAGAAATGAAATTCCTACTCTTCTTTCTGTTTTTCTGATGCTTCTCTAGAGTGCTTCTTCCACACCAGAAATAGAAACATTAAATACAAATCCCTGCAATGAGGTAGTCCACAATAAATGTTCACATATTTAAAACTGATATTTTAGTTATTATGCCAAAAATACATTTCAGTTGGTTTAGGTTTTGGTTGGTTTGTTGGGACTTTTTTCCTCAGAATCAGTTTTGTCTCCTCTCTATTTTTATTATTTTTTTTTCATTTTTTCCTCTGCAGAGGCTTGTAATGTATTGAACAGAAAAGATGTTAAACCCAAGACATTAAACATTTGCCTGACAGTCTGAGGACTCTACCACGTTATCTGGGCTCTGCTCACTACCTCTGTTCTCTCAGCTATATTCTCTTCAAATATTGACACTGGTCTTCATACACAGACATATTTGTATTTTAAATACTCTCCAATCCAAAATGTCCTTGGATTTTACAGGGTGTATTTTCTCTCCTCTATGTCAGGCAGTTGTGAAAAGTATGATGTAAATCATCTGTGGTACAGCCTTCACAATCCTCAGATGGTGCTTAAGGAAATCATTGCACAGCAGCTCATAAAACTGGGCACATAAATGTTTTTATGTCTATGGACTTATATGGGCTCAATTCCATATTTCTTCCTGAATTTAATACATTTCTGCTGAATGATCTTCTGATATCTTTTGCCATCCTATTGCGCATCTGGCAAGACATCTGGGATAAAAGCAGATACTGCATCAAGCCATTTGTTCCTTTAGGGTTGTCAGCCCCTGGAGAAACATCACTCAGCTGTTGAGAAATGGTAAATAAGAAATAAGTAAGGCCTCACTTGTTGCTTGAATTTTGTTCTTCATATGAAGAAGGAGCTCTTTTAAGCATTAATTTTAGAAGATTTAAGATTTAGCTACAAAAGATTCCCTTCAGACCATCTCAAGCTGTTATCCTGTCAGTAGGAAAGCAAACATACTACTAATTAAGCTGTCATAGCCTGCGCTGAGAAGTCAGTCTTTAAGCCACTCTCTCTTCATCTTTCAAAGTAGTCTTACACAGCCTGATCTGTCAAATGTAAGCAGGCCAAATCATAGGAAAGGAATACCAGGGGCAAAGATTAAAAGACTATGGCATGGAGATGCCGGGAAAAGGACACCCGGGAGCAAACACATGGCTTTCGATAAAGGGCCTTGTAAGAGAAAAGGTTTGTAGTTTGACAGCAGAGATTTGGGGATTGGCACATGGAAGACAAGAGGTACAGGCTGGACAATTGTTGTCCAGAGAGACAACAATTCAGAAGAGAAAAAACATTGAGGTCGTGAGACCTCACTTGGAGTATTGTGTACAGTTCTGGTGTCCTCAACATAAAAAGGACATGGAACTGTTGGAACAAGTCCAGAGGAGGGCCATGAGGATGATCAGGGGACTGGAGCACCTTCCATATGAAGATCGGCTGAGAAAGTTGGGGCTGTTCAGCCTGGAGAAGAGAAGGCTGCGTGGAGACCTCATAGCAGCCTTCCAGTATCTGAAGGGGGCCTATAGGGATGCTGGGGATGGACTCTTCATTAGGGACTGTAGTGGTAGGACAAGGGGTAATGGGTTAAAACTTAAACAGGGGAAGTTTAGATTGGATATAAGGAGGAAATTCTTTCCTGTTAGGGTGGTAAGGCACTGGAATAGGTTGCCCAGGGAGGTTGTGAATGCTTCATCCCTGGCAGTGTCCAAGGCTAGGTTGGACGAGGCCTTGGGTAATATGGTTTAGAGCGAGGTGTCCCTGCCCATGGCAGGGGGGTTGGAACTTGATGATCTTAAGGTCCTTTCCAACCCTAACTATTCTATGATTCTATGATTCTATGTATTACTTTGCAATAGCAGGAGATGGAAGGTAGGCAGTGGAGTGAGCTGAGAGGGGTTTGAGCATCAGGCCTGTGGGTATTGCAAAATGGAAGAAGGGAGCAGACATGATGGGAGTATTAGACAAGCCTGATGACATGGATGACATATGCCCATCCCATGCACACACAAGCACCTTCCCAACGCCTTCTTCCTGGGCAAGCAGCTACTGACAGTGTGACGGTGCACATCAAGAAATGTTTGCAGGTGCAGGTTAGCTGTTCTTTCTGTTGAGTAATCACTGTTCAGTGACAACTAAAACTGGTTTATTCCAGCATAAATATTTTCTGTTGAGTGGCTGCTACAACAGCTTGATCACATAGGGAATGCCTGCACAGCTACCCTAGTCAAAAGTAAGATTATGGCTCCAGGCACAAAGAATATAGGACATACCTCCAAAATAATGTTCAGGAAACAGAACTGTAGAAAGAAATTTGGAGTGCATTCTGTTAATCTTTGTGTGCAAACAGGGGGTTAGAAAATAGAAATCGCTTTTCATAGTATTTTTCTATAGGTTGCTGGTAAAATACCTACAAGAATGCTGTGTCCAAAGGGATGGCGATTAAAAAAAATCAAGATGGAAGCTACAAAAACTTGTCATAGATTGCTTAATCATCCTAAAAGCTTGATCTATGTAAATGATCAAAGATTAAAGGCCCCTTGGTCACAATTTATAGATGCCAAATCTAGTTGTTGAAGGTATAATGAGATTCAGTGGCTGGGAGATGAAGCTAAACTAATTCAGACCATAAATAATGCTCTCATTAGTTATCTGTGTGCATATTAACTGTTGAAATAATCTATCAAAGATTGCTCATCACTAAAAAGAATTAAATCAACATTGAATTTTTTATTTGATAGACATGCTTTAATTCAGCAACATCTATTGGGTTTGAAGCAAATTAATTAGTGGATGTTCAATGACCTGTGTTACTTAAAAGTCTGGAGTAAATAACTGTAAAGCCATATTAATCACTGAGTTCTTCATTTTTTCCACTGCAAATAACAACCTCATAGCTTGGTTATGTCTCAAAAGGCTTAGGTCTTGATTTGGTTTTCCTAATCACAGTATCAAGACATCCTTTGCAGAGGATGCATTCTTCTTCCCACAGCCAGCAACAACCATAAAATTGACCACTGGAACACATCGCGTCCTCTAAATTCTACCGCCACCTTTGTCAATGAGTCCTCATGGAGGTCATACTGGGATCAGATAGGGATATTTTCACTGGCACTGTTGTTCAAAAGGAATACAGAGAAGGTGACATTATCTGGGACAGTAACTATATCCTACTGAAAAGTGTCCCATGACGGTTTTATTACTGTTGTACCTTTTAAAATGCATTGCAGCGCAGCCTGGGAACAATGTGCTCATTTGTCGAGACACTATACATCTAAGTGTGACTCTTGTTAAGCACACAGCCAGGTATTTTGGAAGCCTAATCATCGCTCTGTCTTTTTTTGGCTGCGAGCAATACACTTAACCTCTCTGGGACTATGTGTCAAATGACAACAATAATCTGCTTTCTGGTGGGTTTGGAACATTAGGTTATGTTATATTAGTGCACTGCAACTTGAAGTTATGTTTCAGCATTTCACACAGACCAGCATAGTGAATTCTCTTTCACCTGTACTGGTGATGATTGAACGAGCAGCATAAAAGCATTTTTGTCACGAGCTGACTTGCTGCGTGCCAAGAACTATCAAAGACAACTCATCTTTAGCCTGAGGAAGAGACATTTCTTAACACTGAAGGTATATCCCATTTTTATACATCAAATGATACACTGAAGCTTTGGGAATTGAACAAAAACATTAACATGGTCATGTGGTGAGCTACTGGACTGTTATGTTTATATGTATACTGTATCAATATGATTTCTCCCAACTCTTATCTTGCTTTCCTTAGTTATCTGTTAGCAGATACTGGCATTGCATCCAACATGTATAAGTAATAAGAACTGCATTTTCAGGGAGAAGGCTGCTTCAATGTACTGCTAGTCACATTTGGTGCAAAGTTGGGGTTTTTGTCTTCTGCCAGTCATAGCCACATCACACACTGGCCTAATATAAGGTCTATGATGTACAGATTTACTCAAGGATTTCTCTTTTGTAAAGCTTTTACACTATTTTTTCTGCCATTAAGAGCTAATGAATCTTCTGCATATCAAATCATGCTTAATAGCAGTCACTAAAGTCACCACTAATTGTGGAGAGACAGACAATGCGCACAGCTCCTTCTCCAGCTCTAGGCTATGTCAGCTAGAAGGCCATTATGGCTCTCCTGCCAGCTGCTATAGTTCCCTCCCAGCTGTTAGCTAAGCTGCTTATGGAATTGTTTCTTACCTACATGGACTTAAATGTGACAGGTCAGAAGTGGGGTACTGTTCAAAGTAACCCAGCTCACTTTGATGGGCATATAAGCAACTCAGGAGCAGATCAGAAGGGGCAGTAAGCTGCAACACGGATGATAGGGGAAAGGAGAGGTGTTCAGCTAACGACAACAGCTTCCGGTAGCAAAGCCAGAGCCCCAGCTTTAGTTTTGCTTGATTTCTCATCTCTCTAAAATAAGGAGCACAATAGGAAGTATGATTTTCCTCTGGCAGCTTCTAGCTATCCAATTTCATCTGCATACCTCACTATTAATGCTGAATTTTAATTTGCTCACTGAGCACTCTAAAAACTCCCTTCTTTGTTCTTATTCACTTCCCACTCACTTCTGAAGACACTGGCCTTGATTATATTATGATTTCTGTTATGCAGCAGTACCACTCTAATTAGTAGTTGAACTTATTCCTAACTGTTACTTCGGAAGAAGCTGGAGGTATTTTCTCACTTCCATTCTTCATGTCTGTTCATGGAAAATTTACCTTATGTAAGAGATGATGAGTTTTCAAGCCTCAGCAACTCAAGTCACAAAGCCTTAATAGATTGCACTTAAGTAATTTGTTGCAATGACCAATGGATTCACTCACTTCTTTCACGCTGCTTCCAACTACAAATGCCAGCTCCATACAACAGAGAATGGTGAATGCATAACTACTTAAATGGGGTAAAATAAGAAGCGTGTATCTGGATCATTTTGTTTGGGCTTCAGGCAATGATGGTATTTTATTACTTATTTCTGTTGCGATATGTTGTTGATCAGATTTCCTCAGAAATCTGTCATTCTGAAGTACTCACTATATTTTTTTGTCTTTGAGTTTATCCTCTTCATCAGTGGTAATGATTAATCTGATTCTCTTGCATGCAGTTTTAAATCCAGTGACTTCAGCAGAATGAAACTATAACCTTAGGAAACAGAAATCTATTGCCTTGTCAATGCAGAGTCCCTTTATATGTGCTGAAGGGTTGAATGCTCAGCAAACTCTCCTACAACAATTTCATGAACAAACCTACTATCTGCTTGGTAGTCAGTTTGAATTCTGGTAGTGTAGGTAAATTTAGATTTCACCCCTTTCTGTTCCTGAGCTATAAAAACATTTCCTGAGGGATCTTTTATTTGTTCCCTTAGGAAACTTAGAATTGCCTCAAGACCAAATCAGAATAACTTGGCATCTAAAATCTAGATTCTGATAA
Source organism: Neopsephotus bourkii (assembly GCF_033783945.1). Lineage (NCBI taxonomy): Eukaryota > Metazoa > Chordata > Aves > Psittaciformes > Psittacidae > Neopsephotus > Neopsephotus bourkii. The sequence goes on along the minus strand of NW_026901402.1, from coordinate 245,199 downwards.
TAGACTCCATTGGAGATGTTGGAACAGCAGAGATCCTGCACCTTGCCACTGACAAACTGTCTCCCTATAACAGAGGTGTTGACTAATTGTCTTCTTTTTTTTGTTCTCTATTTTTTTTTCCAGACATTTATTTCATTTGGGTTTCTTATATATAAGATATGCCTGACACACAGGGGTTTTGGTCTTCTTTTCCAAATTGCTGGTAAAGCAGGTATCAGTTTTCTGTCAATTCACAAAATGAGCAACTTCAGTATAAAGCTCAGTCCAGACTGTCATCCTTGTAGAAAAAAAAAGTAATCTGGTTACAGGGAAGACCTCTGAGTGGCGCTTTTCCCTTTTAAACTCCTGCTTTACTTTTGAGTCTCTGTCAGTGTAAAACTTCAGAATTATGCAGAATATATTCTATTTTTCCTTGTGCTGTATTTTTAAATGCCTAAGTCTTCTGAAATAAAAGGGTGCAACAAACAGTACCCAACACCCATCTCCAGCATACTGTGTGCACCTAGTAAGCAGATATAGCATTGTGCTGTAGCATCATCATGTTCAAATAAAGGAGAGTAGGTATGTATGTGTAGCACATCTCAGGCTTCAGACCACTTCCATAGCCAGTGAGGTCACCAGTGAAGCTAAGCTACAGTGTAACCTTTTGAACATGAGGAAATATTTACATACAGATTTAAAAGATTGCAGCCTCAGTCCACAAAGACTGACTCCAGTGTGAGGAATCTCACTGAAATCTTTGTAAAGCTGAGTGTGAACTATTCTAAGAACTAGGCTTGAAAAGCCTATTTGTGCTCCCAAGTAGCCACTGCAAATCACAAAATCAAATAGTTCTGAGGGAAGCAAGGTAACAGAAGCTTGTTTCCTATGATTCTTCCCCCATAAATTTCTCATATGTCTGCAACATACTACTCCCAGCTGTCTTGCATGGTCCTTAGCAACTTGCAGAGCAAGCTGCCCCTGTGGCTGCACCTAGTAAGGTGCCCTGGGTTTTGGGCCACCTGTGATAACTGATGAGCCTGTGGCCAAACAGGGTAGAGAACTGTTATTTTGTGGTGCAGCCTTTCTTTTCATGGGGTACTAAGCAGCAACTCCTTTAAACTAATTTTTATGAAACTTTGAAGAACATATTTGCTTTGGATGATGCTGGCCAACTGGTTCAAAAGGGACTACGAAAATCTCATGTTGGCTGATGTGCAAATAGTAAGATTACATAAAACTTTATTTCTTTAAAATTTTGTCATCTCTTGACTGTGTGTTTTCCTTTAAATCTCCTTAAAATGCTCTAAAGGCTACTATAATGGTTTACATCCCTAAGCTGTTCAGATTTATTTCAGTGGTGTTTTGATTAAGCTTGCAAGAAACAGAAGAGAATAATTTGGAAGCAAATTCTCTGCACATTTCTCTTTCTTTTCTTCTCACCCTTAAAATATATTTCCCCTCTGTGGATATGACTCTTGTCAAAGTTTTACCCTTCCTCTTAGACTGTGTGAACCTACGGTAGTACGCAAAAGTCTAGTGAAATAGTGCAAAGGCCAGTTTACATTTTACTGAAAGTGAAAATTCAGGAAGAATAGAATACAATGAAATGGAAAAAGCCTACACAGGGCATGTCCACAAACTGGTATAAGTCAGTTCATTGGTCATGTGCTGGATGATGCCTTCTGCTTCATCACACCACACAGTTGCTATAATGAAGCAAATAGCAGACAATGAAAACTCTAGGCTCATTTAATGCTGACAGACTTGTGGCAGACATTAAGAGCTTTACTATTGTCCACTGCATATAAAGCTAGCTTTGGGGAGAAATGAGGTATTATGAAGGCTTTTCAGCACCAGAAGCTTAGGTAAATTAAAAACTGTATTAAATACTGTAAGAGATTGGGTAAGTGCTGTTTACTTACATCAATATGGGGTTGTGGAATTTTCTTAGGAGTATATGAGGTAAACACTTAGCATCTTCTTATTCTAAATTTAAATAGGATACATAAAAAAGAATTTACATAACCTGACATAAAGGAAGCTCACTCTCAGCTGGTATTAAACATATCTTACATTTCTTCCAACTATCCTTAGCAATATGTTTGAACAAAAATTAGTTTTCTTTCCATTTGTTTTCCATTTCTAATATTAATCGTTGCTTTATGCTGTTGTCACTATTACACAGTACTGCAACTTGTGACATAGCTGAATGTCTCCGCTTGGATGAAGCTGAATACAGGAAATTAGCTTGTCACCTTCCATCCTCTTCACTGCTATGGACTGCTTATTCCAAAAAGTCATGTAAGCTGTTGAGAACCTTGTCAACATTATGGATTTTCTGTTATTTTACTGAAATTCACAAAAGTAAACTTACTAGGTTGCTGGCTGAGGTCACAGAAATGTTCCTGGTTTCTGCCCACCACTGCCAAACAATAATTGTAAGTTCCTTAACTTCATCTCAGATAGTTTTCACAGGAACTGCTTGAAGCTGTCTATGGATTCTACTGAATGTTCTGGTTTTGTCTGGGATAGTTAATTTTCTTCCCAGTAGCTGGTGCAGTGCTGTGGTTTGGCTTTAGTCTGAGAATGCTAATAATACACCAATGTTTTAGCTGTTGCTCAGTAATGCTTACCCTAACCAAGTACTTTTCAGTCTCCCCTGCTCTGCCAGTGAGAATGGGCATGGGAAGCCAGGAGGAAGCACGGACAGGACACCTGACCCAAACTAGCCAAAGGGGTATTTCATACCCCAGCATGTCATGCCCGGTATATAAACTGGGGGGAGTCACCCAGAAGGAAGTGATCATTGCTCAGGTCAGACTGCGTATTAGTCAGCAGGTGATGAGCAATTGTATTGTGCATCTCCTTTTAGTTTTATATTCTCTCCCCTTGTTATATCCCTTATCATTAATATTATTATTATTACTAGAAGTAGTAGTATATTGTACTTTAGTTATTAAACTGTTCTTATCTCAACCCATGGGATTTACATTCTTTCCATTCTCTTTCCCATCCTGCCCAGGGAAGGGGGAAAGAGGGTGAGCGAGCAGCTGTGTGGTGCTGAGTTACTGGCTGGGTTTAAACCATGACACTGAAAGATGATCTGAGTTGTAATCTGGGATCAAACCTTTGCTAGATGCACACTGGTATGCCAGTCACTGGCTGCTCTAACTTGACAAACATCATTTTGCCTGCTGGTAAAGTCCTTAGTTTCTATTTAGGTGAGACTACCTGGACCTAAATAAAGCTCAAAAATGATAAGCATACATTCCATGAGACAGACACAGGTTTTTCTTCTGATTCCTGAAGAGGCACTGGAGGCACCTGTGTGAAAAATGAGAAAGAAGGACTAGAGATTCTGGGTAAACCGGAAACACCAGTCAGACCAACCTCCATGACTACAGCTGTGAAGCAAGAGCCTAACTACTAAGGCAGAATAACTTGTGCCAGTGAACATTGTTAAGACATGTAGATTGGTGAGGGAGGAATAAAAAGGTTCAACTGCAAACCCAAGCTTGTATCATCACCTCATGCTAGTTACCTGAAGCCAACCAGAAGCAACTGAGGAATTTATAACCAGGACTGGATACAGTCGGTATCACTTAATTACTCCTACAAGGTAAAATAAGTGGTTATAGTGACACCAGTGATGCTGGACACTAGGAGATGAAAATCCTCAGGGAGGAGCACGAAGAGGCATTGACTGACCAGGGCTCTAATAGAGTTAGGGAGAAGAGGAAAACTAAAAATTCTATGATTAAACATATTTAAGCAGTGATTCAAGAGACATGTTTATGGTACATGGAACTTAAAGAGAAGCATACAAAATGGAAAGAGACTAAGAAGGCTTTGCAGTGAGGTATGAATTTAAGTGGGCAAAGGAGAGGTGAAGCAGCAACATCTTATGCATTGCAGATTAATTGCAGGGCTAACAGGAGAGAGAAACTGAGATTTAGAGAAATTCTTGAGAGAGGTTATTTGACACACAGGAGCGATTTTGAGAGTGTCTTGTATCAAACCAGAAATAAATCAGGATTAGAAGAAAAAGGGATTGGATATCTTTCCTTGAAAGGAAGTAAAATAATTAGAAGGGAGGAAATACTGAAGGAATAATTGCCCAAAGGCTGTACTTGGTGAGGTTCAATTAAACAGTGGACAGGGAATGGCCAGACGTCACAGAGTCAGCATGGGTATGACACACATCCTGAGCTGTGTCTACACCCAAGAGAGCTTCTTTAGTGAGACTGGGAAATATGGCACTACTCAACAGCAGTTGTATACCTCCAGCGTTTTCATTATCTGTTCATAAAGTAAACAGAAATAGGGGGTAATCTTGAGACGGACTGAGCAAAAAATCTCCAGTTCTCACCCATTATTTTAATTATCTAGAAAGACTGTCAGAAACAGCCGGTTTCAAAGCTGCAGTTTTTCCCCACAGCTGGTAGATCAAAGTCTGGATGCTCATCAAACTGAATTTTTGTTTAATTTTGAGACTACCAAGTGCTTTAAGGCAACTATCACCACTCTCTGTTCTGGAGCATAAGGAGTTAACTCATTTAAAACTGACCATAAGTAAAATAGAAAAAAGAGTTTGCATACACCAGTGCTGATGTCCAAGTACTGAGGAAAGCAAACCAGCCTGGGTAGATGAATAGGTTATGCAGTATAAAGTCTTTCTGAATCCTTGGCACACATGAAAGCCTTGTAATACAGGTTTTCTGAAAGAAGTCGAGTATGCTTCCTACTAGCTGATAGGAAAAAATGCCTAAAACAAGCATGTTCAAAGTGCTCCTTGGAGTAACTGTAGTTTGCATGTAGGAATACTGCATAAGTACTTGTTGAACAAGAATCAGGAGAGCTTTGAGGGTAGGCGTAAAACATTAACAAAGTGAGATTACACGTTTGGTATTGCCACAAAGTTCCTTGAGGCGGGCATGTAGTAAGCCTCCCACAGACTTGAAGCAAAGCTCTCACAAGTCGTAGTAAACTCCCATAGATTTGAATGCAGACTGCAGATTAATAAGTGGTAAGCAATCAAATTTCATTTAAAAAAATAATTCAAGAAGCATGTCACAGAAAATATAGGATTACGTGACAGGTCAGCACAAGTTGTTCATATATGCATGGATCTGTGCCTGCAAATGTGCAAGCTTTCTAAAGTTTTGGGAATAGGGGGCTAAAACCTTTTGAGAAGTCAATGAGGTCTTGACTTTTAAAGTAACAGCAGACTTTTCATCCTCTGTTGGGAAGATTTCCAGCTCAGCGATCTCTCAGGCCCTACAACTCTTTTTCCCCTTCAGGGTTAGTAAATGGCTCTGACCGTATCCAAAAGCTTCGCACAGATCTACTCTCCTTTTGTGCAAAGACAAATTCTTCAATGAGGATTTGGCCAGCTTGCCAGCGCACATCATGAGGATCTCTGTCACTTGATCATGAGTGTGGTCTCTGCCTTAAATAAGTATTTAGGCTGAAATTTCTTTTCCCTGTATTTGCTGCTGAGCCTGTTGTGCTGGACAGAGAGGAGGTTTCTGGTAGTGCAGTGGGAGGTGTGCTCTGCCTACAATTCACAGCAATGACACACAAGTAGTGTCAGGTGTGTGGGCACAGCTTCAGCCAAACCCTGGTGTCCCTTAGGGCTGTCTGCAGAGGAGCTGGGAGGGAAGGTATAATGCCCCACACCTAGTACGATACGAGCAGTAGACTTTCTTTCTAGGCTTTTCCCATACACTGCTGAGCCTGGCTGCCCATATCTAAACTACTGAGGGGGCATATGAACAGATGTCAGTTTTCACAGAGCTCAGGAGGGTCCATCAGGAACATTAGCAATCACAAGCAAATGCACAAATGCCTCCTGCCCAGTTATTCTGCTACTGTGGCTGGACCCAGCTTTCCACAGGGAATGGTGGGATTTCCCTCTCCCTACCTAGAAACCGAACACATGTCAGACTTCCAGGACTGGAGCGCCTGTCATATGAAGACAGGCTGAGAGCTGGGGTTGTTCAGTCTGGGGGAAGATAATTATAGCACCATTCTCTTCCAGTACCTAAAAGGGGCCTAATAAAATCTTGAGGACTTCACGCAACGGCATGGAGGGATAGGACAAGGGATAATGGCTTTAAACTGAAAGAGGGTTTACATCAGATATAAGGAAGAAGTTCTTTACTGTGAGGGTGGTGAGGCACTGGCACAGGATGCCTGGAGAAGCTGTGGCTGTCCCATCCCTGGCAGTGTTCAAGGCCAGGTTGGATGGCGCTTGGGGCAATCTGGTTTAGTGGAAGGTGGCCCTGCCATGGCAGGGCAGGTGAAACTGGATGATCTTTAAGGTCCTTTCCACCCCAAACCTTTCTGTGATTCTATGACTGATTTCCTAGCTCTGATCTCTCACCACAGGCAGACCCAGCTCAGGATTTTGGTTGCTCTAGGCCAGTCCTCTGTGCAAAAAAAAAAAAGTTGTGGCTTGTTTTTTTTTGTTGTTGGTGGTGGTTTTGGTCACTTTTTGGTGGAAGCACCAGGTCTGTAGTGGAACTGAGCTTTTCCCTGGCAAAAATCCCAGTCACTGCAATCACTCATGTTGAAGCCAAACTGAATTGTGAGGCTGAAGCACCTCGCTGGTGGAGCTCACAAGACTCGGTGGGGCTGAGTCACTGGGCTGACAGCACCAATTTTCACAAGTATGGACAGAATCATGTAGCAGAACTCTGTGACATCATTTAATAATTTGCTGTCTTAAATGAAACTGGATAATTACACATAAAGGCACTGGCAATGGCATCACTGCTACTTCTTTTTTATTACTATTGTTGATCAGGCATCTGTTAATTATTATTAACCTGGTGGTGGTGGTGGTGAGCCTGCTGTTTGGTGAAGAGAAACTCCTTGTAAACAAGGCTCCCCTCTGGAACGGCGGCGCAACGCGGACGCACAGAACCACCTGCCCTACACTAGCCGCCCCCTGCCACCCGGCCGGACCGGGCGTTCCCCCCTGGTCAAGTGGTACAGCCGCCCCCCGCGCCGCCCGGTGGTTCGCGCCGCCGGGTGGTGACGGCGGAGTGGCGCATGCGCAGAAGCGCGTATGGCGGCTGCGCTGTTGAGGGCGGTTGTTGTGGAAAGTGGGGCTGGTCGGGTCTGGCCGGGCCGGGCGCTCCCGGGAGGACGGTGGGGGCGGCTTGCCGCTCGGGGCAGTCCCGGAGCCGGGAAAGGCCGGCCCCCCATCTCTGGCAGCGCTGTGGATGAGGAACTGCGGGTGTGAGCGAGGTCTGTGCGCCTGGGCCGGCACCCCAGGTCTGCGTGAGGGGCTCGGCGGCGTCCGGGCGGGCGGGGACGGGGTTGTTGTGCCGGTGTTTGCGTGGGGACGCAGGTGCTGCCGCCGCCGTGCTGCAGCTGGTCTTCGCCCGGTGGATCGCGCTGTTCAGGATCTGCTCCTGTCGTCGGACTAGTGTGTTTTACCCTGTTTTTTCTCCGGAGATTTGGGGGAGGATGGTGCTGCTGGGATTCCACCTTCGAGTCGGTCTAGTCCGGTGTGAGGCTCTGGGGCGGGTGTGGGGTCCTCGGACAGAAGCTGACAGCCAACTCCCTTGTCTTGGAGAGGGGCATCTGCGGGTACAGGTCCCTACGGGGTGTGGACTGATGGTGGCGTTTGCTGCATGGTGAAGCAAGGCTGGGGCATCTCACCAGGGTATCTGAACTCGGTAGCTGTGGCTTTTTCATCTAGCTTCTACCAAACTCCCAAACGCGTTGTAGTTTGGAACGTTTACAGGCTGCAGTGGGTCTATTATCTAGCTGTTCCCTCCCCATAAATCCATGGGTTTTGAACTACAGTGTATTCAGGAAGTTTCGGGTAACTTGAGGCACTTACTGCTGGGCTGTTCAGTTAATGACACTAATGTTGTTAGTAATACACGTTAATGTTGCTTGTCTGCATTCCATAGTCTTGCATTTTTGGAATATGTTTTCTGTTGGAAAGTGGTTTAATGTGCAGAGACTGACTGCAAAGTCTTGTTTCGAGATATGATCCTGAAAGACCTTTTCTGTGTGCATGGTCCTGCACACTGGATTAAGTTCTTTAGTTTTATGTCCTAGGTCTGTATCTGAATTGCACCCAAAGCCATAGGAAGTGGTGGAAAGTCAGTGAGAGAAAAGCAGGGGAGTAGGAGAATAATGGCATAGGTGAATAACTGCACGTTGCTGTTCAAGTGAAAGTTCCATAAGTAAGAAAACAGGGCTTGCTTCTTTGTATTTTCTCTTCCTTTTGCTTGCCTTCCTAATTTGCCCTCCTCAGCTTTTGTTTCAGTGCACTGCTTTGTATTAATCCAGATTTTGCAGGCCAATTGTTAAACACGTTGTTAAACATGCTCCAGTTTGTTGGTTTGTTTTATTTTTTTTTTTTTTGTCTGTCTGTTTGTTTTTGGGATGAATGTGCCTAATGCAACAGGACTAAAGCTGTAACTGCAGTGGAAGTGAGTTCTCTGTGGTTTAGAACCTGTGTATATGGATGACTTAGAAATTCACGTTTTATTTTGGTTTTTTTTTTTCCTTATTCCAGATGGAAGAGTTCATGGTTTCTGATTTGCATAATAGCAGAGGCTGAATAGGCATAAAGGAGACTATAGTGCGGGTGAGAAGTGTCAAAGAAGAAGAAATGAATCCTACAAATGCTGATCCAGTGTTTGGGGTCACTTTTGAATGGGACTATCTCTTATGGGAAGTTCGTTTGACATTTGTAGCTGCTGGCTTTTTAATCTATTTGGGAGTATTCCTTCTGTCTCACTGGTTGTCTTCATGGATGAGTACCACTTACCATGCCTTGTATGCAAAGGAGAAGGTGTTTTGGAATATGGCAGTCACACGTGGTGTGTTCGGACTTCAGAGTTGTGTTGCTGGGCTATGGGCTTTGCTCGTAGATCCTGTTTTTCATGCTGACAAAGTGTATTCACAGCAAAATTGGAGTTGGTTTAACTGTTTAATAGCTGCTGGATTTTTCTTGCTTGAAAACGTAGCTGTTCACATGTCCAACATTATTTTTAGAACATTTGACGCTTTTTTGGTAGCTCATCACTTGCTAGCTTTTGGTGGCTTGGCTGGTCTAGTGATTAATGTGAAATCTGGACATTATCTGCCTTTGATGGGAATGCTGCTGGAGATGAGTACTCCCTCAACATGCATTTCCTGGATGCTTTTGAAGGTAAGACCGTGGTAATTTTGTTTGTAACAGTTTTCATGCATCTCACTTTTCATGGGTAATCTCTACAGTTTGTTTAGATAGCTTTAAAGTAAAATATATAATTCATATAACTGGGGCCCATGTTACTGTGATACCTTCTTTTTGTCATGATATTTCTGTAGTCCTTCATACAGGTTTTTGTGTGATAACGTGTGCATGTGGATAGTGAGATGGTATAGATCTGTTCTGAGTTTGGGGTGTGGTATGCATGTGGAGTATCGTAGTTCTGCATGGAAAAAATGCCTGACAGCATGTGTTTATGAAAGCTGGGTATTTGCATTAGTGAACTGAGGAATCTCTAGAACTATCTTGAAGTAACAATCTCACTCCTGCATACTTTCTGTTCTTGTTTTTCTAGGCTGGCTGTGCTAACACCTTTTTCTGGAAAGCAAACCAGTGGGTGATGATCCACCTGTTTCACTGTCGCATGATTCTTACTTACCACATGTGGTGGGTGTGTATTTTCAATTGGAATTCTGTGGTAGAAAATCTGGGACTTCTTCATTTTACTGTTCTATTCTCAGGATTATTTGCCGTTACACTAATACTTAACCCATACTGGACGTACAAAAAAACTCAGCAACTTCTGAACCCAACTGACTGGAATTTTGAAAATAAAGCAGTGGAAAATGGAAAATTAAATGGTGAAACACATCAAAAGAAGAGGATGTAACACTGAAACAGCTGTTTCCGTATAGGGTGGCAAAAGAATACAATGCAGAGTAATTCTTTGCCTGTGAAATAGAAGCTTTTGCATGAAGCTCATTAACACAGTGATTCCTTGCTGGTAGGATTCTGTGTGCACCAGAAGTATTTTAATACATTTTTTCTGTTTCATATGTGCATACACATAATATAGTCAACCTCTTAAGATATACACCAACAATTTTGTCAGGTTGGACAATATTTCATGATCTAGTAGTGATGTGCTCTCTAATGGCATCCTTTATCCTAATGCTTCCAAGTGGCTTTACAGTTAATTTGTCTATTAAGCTCAGCTTGAATCAAGTTTAGCTTGAATCCTATTTCATACATGTCAGAGATACTGTTACTGGAAGTTATGTTGTTTATTAAGATCAATTATGATGTTAGTTAGGTATGCATGGGTACCTAGTTCCTGTGTGTCATTTAGTCATTCCAAGTGACTGAATTGGTCAGTGGTAGAATGCAGTCACAGCTGGATTGTGGGGTTTGTTTTTTTTCTGGTTTTTTTTTTTGGTTTTTTTTGTTTGTTTGTTTTTTTGTTTGTTTTTTTCATTTTGGGGTTCTTTTTTCCTTATTTTAAGTGCACTTGAGGAAAAGGAATTGAGTGTTCACTGTCAAAGTGAGTTTCCAGGTTGCCCTTAGTATGGGAGGAGTTCATATCCACCACAGAGATGCATGTGGGGATGCAGGCATTTATTATGCTGGTGGTCTAGCTGGGCGATCATAGCGGTCCCTTCTGGACTTGAAGTCCATAAAATACAAAAGACAACAACAGAATGTTTGGCTCCCTTTCTGTGCTTGAAAAGATTCCTGCTTGATTAGTAAAATAGTTTTCTTTGTAGGTCCCATGTGAGGGGTCATGTAATTAGTTCTGTTAGTGCTTCTGTTGTGGTTCCTCTTATTTTTTGAAATTTTCTTCGTTATATAGAGGGTTTTAGAACCTGAGGAGGCTCCTCTGGGGGGGGAAGCCTGTATTGCCTCCTTTAAGAGTTCAGTTGTTCTTCTACTAGTTTTATTTTACTTCAAAGAACATACAAAGTGACACTAACAATCCTTTGCACTTTATCTGCTACATAACTAAAGCTTTCCTTGACTTAAGGAATAGAGTCGCTTTTCAGATATGGACTTGACAAATTGTGGTGAGTGTTCTCCCCCTAGTAGCATTTCTCTGATGGTTCCAGGGTAAGTATTGGACCTCAGGTGAAAGTCTAATGATCACGACAGAAGACAGTGACGCCTAGTGGCAGGAGAGTGACAAGGCTGTTAAGTAGTTTTGTGCCCTGAGCTGAGGTAAAAAGCCCGTCGTGTGAAACTTGGTTTTATAGTGGGGTGTGACTGCTACACAAGTTTATTTTCCAAAGCAATAAGACTGGGCAAACCCGAGCTATGAAGAATTTTAGGTCAAGGCATATGTTAGAGGCTTTATGTGCTGATCTGTGGTGGGGCACTTTTTAAACATGTAAGGGAAGCACTGTTTAGTGTAAACAGCACCATGTTGTTAATTTTTGGTGGAAACGTCCTTGATTTGGTTCTGAGTGAAGGGAGGAAACTAGTGGTCAGGTTGCTGTGTTCCCTAATTTACTTTGTGAGACCACAGAGCTGAACAGCCGCTCTACGAGGGAGAGGAAACTTCTCACTAGTACGTCACAAATATAAGACTAGATGTTGTTGATAATGATGAAGTGGTGAATGTCTGAAACTGACCATTCAGAACCAGGCTAGTAATTTTGCACAGCAGCCCTGTCGTTCTGCTGATACTCAATAAAGAAATCTATATTTGTGCTACCTTCTTCTAAGCAGGCCAGAAGGGGAAGTGGGGTTGAGGGGAGCAAGTGGCTTTGTGGCACTTAGTTGCTGGCAGGGGTTAAACCACAACACAGTGTTTTGGCACGATAAGCCTATATGAATGCCATTCTACAGAGAAAAGGGTTCTCTAAAGTTTAGAACTATGTGCTTCTCCTGAGGAGTTGTGTGTGGGAGAATAATGTCGAAAGTGCTTTAGAAGAAGGCAGGGGATGAATTCCTTGGGAACAACCCAAATACGTGATCCAAATATATATCTTGCAGAATCCAAACATCACTTGCAGGAGTTCCAGAGGAGAAGGCAGGGGTCAAGTCACCAGGTATCAAAATGCTGGTGTACTCTGTGCAGCTTAAAACTGGAAGGTTTGGATTCAGTAAAACTAGGTGTTGTGATTTAAGCTGAACCCAGGACACTAAGTAACAATTATGAAAATTTCAGCTATGGAATTCTGAAGAATCCTAGCAGAAAATGAAAGAATTAAAAGAAAAGTAGATTTTGGCCAAGTGTGTGACTTTTATAGTGGCTGGCTGAAGGAGGTAGTTTCTATGTACTAAGAGAAGAGAATATGAAGGGGTGGGGTTAGTAGTGAATTTGGGAATGAAAATTGAAAAGCAATGTGATCCAAGTGGCACCAGGCTTCTAAAGTTTAGTACTTTGTTTTATCAATTTGTGTAGTGTTATGTGGATTTTAAATATCTCATTAAAAGTGTTTTTTATTATAATAAGGAAGTCTGGTTAGTATGCATCTTAGCAAGATTTCATGCAAAGACTGTTATGGTATATCTCAAATCTTTTGCATGTCTCAACCATGCAATTAATACCCCAGATCACCTGTTAACTTAAACATTGCTAGATCTACTAGAAAAAAGGGAGCTACGCAATAAAGCAAATAACAGCACTCATTTCTGTTGGTTTGAGTGCACCTTTACAGTCGACCTAAAAATACAACAGGACATAAAATACAGACAACCATTATTCTTCATCTTGATGGCCTAGAGTTGGAGTTACCAGGTCTGTTACACAGGCACTTTTATTATACTTGAGTGTTTTCTTCCCTGCCTTTTGTTGCTCACTTTAAGGGGATTTTCTGGTTTGTGATTGTGGCTGATTGTCTCCTTGCTCTGAAACAAGACTCAAAAAGGTTCTCTGAGGGGGTTGGTGTCTAATTACCTGTATAAATAAGTGCTGCTTTTCAACCCGAAAGTAGACTAGCCATAGTTTGTTTGTAAATTTTGTTAATGTGAAACTAATCCCAGTCCTGTTCGGCCTCTCTTGTAAGGCCTCTTCTACAAGCTAATGTTGAAATACTCACATTTGGCTTTGGTAGTGGCTGGATCAGGTCACAAGGTGTGCCGCTGCCATGATTTGGAAAAGTCTTGCATAATACCATTTTGGGTGAATTTTTTTGTTTGCCTAGGTGACTGCTGGAGACTTCATCTTCCTTTTTTTTTTCCTTTTTTTTTTCTTTTCTTATTCAAGGAGTCCTGATAAACTGTGATGGGGGTGTTTGGCATTTGGCTTTTTTGGGGGGGAGGTGTTTTTGGGGGGCTAATATTTTTGTTTGTATGTAAGGAAAATGCCTGATCTAAGACACCGTGGCCAGACATCTTGTTCTTACCATCATCATACAGCATTCCTAAATCACAGTTTGTGTGTGCTTCCATTTGTGTCCTGTCTTAGTTTTGTTCCAAAACCTGTCATCCTTTCCCTTCCACCAATCTTTCAGTAGTATTTACTGTCACTTGTAGTACAGGTCATGATCTTGAAGCAGGCACGTTGCCACAGTGATATTTCTGTCTAATAGTTTTCAGCATGTACTGTTGTGCCCTTCTTCCACTAAGTGCAACGTCCAACTCTTTCAGGTTTTCTTGCTTTTTCCTGGTAATACTGATTAAATATTGCTGTTACATACAGTAATAAGACACCTTTCTTAACCTCAGGGAGACTCCCACTCAAAGTGATTTTACAAGTATTAAGCAAATTCAAGTTTGCTCTTATATAATAAAATGTTGAATGCTACAGCATCTTTACACTGTGTACATAAATAAAATTATTTTATTGAATAGTTGTCTCCTGAGTTTTCATTTACTCATGACAATAATGTATATTTTTTACTTGCTATTTGTTACTTTAACAGTTATTGCAGTGCACACACTAAAACGATGAGTTGTTTATTTTGAAGTACTCTTGTTAAACTTGACAAAGGCAGTATCATATCCATGTAAATAGCTATGAAACTTTGTAAACTTAAATATTTAACATATTATTACATGAACTTGTTTGGTTACATGACTAGAAGCTGTGACATATGTAAGTATGTAATAAAAATGGTTTAAAAGAATCACTTGGAAATGATCTTTATGACTTTGTTTCTTTGAAGTGTGGGTTCCATTTTTTTTTTGTTAGCCTCTAACTGTGAAGACATTTCATTTGATACCACATGACACTGCATGTTTTAGTATGGGCCACCTTAAATTAAAAACAACAAAACCCACAAAGCAACAAAACAAAAACCCCAAGCTTGTTTCATTGCTAAATAACAAAATACATTTTAAAACGTTAAATTGTATGGTCCTTTGAAGGAATTAATTCCTGATGGTTTTTAGCATTAATGAGTTAAAAAGCATTGATACTGGCATTTTTAATTATTAATCTGAGAATGCATTGTGTAAGCAGCTGGCTGGAATGATTTTTGCTAGCTGCTCCTGTAGTGAAGTCCCAAGATTAGCTGATACTCATGTGTAAAGCTCCACTGTGGAATGTGTGTGGATACAGACTGGAATGAGAAGAAGAATGCATAGTAGTATTTGTATGAATAAAGTCCTTTTTTTTTTGTAAATAATCTGTAAAAGGAATTTAAATGCTATTGGTGTTTTGCTAGTCAGATATTTTCAGTTAATGGGTAAGTATATTTTACTAAATAGCTCTTGCTGTATTCTCAGAAAAGCACACTTACACAGGCAAGGTTATTCAGCAATTACACTTTTTCATTCTTGTGTCATAGCACAAGAAGTAACTGATGGTCATTAAAGTAAATGATTCCCGTTTCTGTAGGTGTCAGCATCCAAATGGGTTTCCAGTGTTGGAAGAGTCATTACATGCTTGGGATCTGATTGATGAATTAGCATGTTCTGCTAGCATTGGTGTCACAGAGTAAAACCAAGTGTTCGTGCAGCACATAGAGCCTTCCTCTTTCAATTGAGTAAAACCATGCTGAGTGAGGTAGATTGATAAAGACAGTGATGTAGCAAATGTGTAAGGACATAATGGTATTCAAGGTTACAGACAGTCCTCTCTTGAAAGGAGAAGGGCCTGCTCACACGTCCACAAAGAAAGCAAGGAAATGGGTTGTGCTGTGTGTGTGTGTGTGTGTGTGTGTGTGTGTGCGTGCGTGCGCATGTTCTGATGAGTCAGCTGAGGTCACTTCTGAGTCCTTGAGGACATGACCTGAGCAGAGAGAGTGGAAATTTAATAACTAGCTTTATTAAATATAGGATGCAGTACTTTGAAAATTTTATTCCTTGTGATTCTAGCCGCCTTTGCTCCTTTGAAGGCTTAGTTCATAGTAGAGGTCTGTGTAAGCCCTCTGACACTGTTTTCACCAGTATGTTCTCTGACGTTTTACTGTCAAGACTAGAGTGAGGATGTGCCTTGTCTTAGTACCAATAATTGATTGTGGCAGCTCCAGGTACTCACTCAGACTGACTTATATTGCTATATAGATGTGCAACTTCCCTCTCCTGCTTTACTACTTCTGTCAAAACCAGTTTACCATGTGGGCACTGCATTTTGTCACCAAAGCTGTGCTCACTGAAGTTTAAGCATGGGGCTTGCACTGAGTAGGGGGGGAAATACACCTGAGGAAGTGCTAATTTTGTTGGGTAATATTGTTGACTTTCCTACATTTCTGTGCCATGAAGTTCTGCTATCAGGATCGGACAGTAAATCAAGGTGATTACTACAATACCTTGAAAAACAAAGCCATGTAAGCAAACTACAGAAGTATAGAGAAGTGGCTTGCATAGAGTACACATGGAGCATCTTACACCAGCTTGATCATCTTGTCTTGTTGGTTGTGTTTACAGTAGCCTTACTTAGGAGTCGTAGGATATAAATATGAAGAAAATTAGGATGCTTTGGGATGGGTAGCTGAGACTATTACGTTGTACAGTGCTGAGCAGGTTGCAGTTGGACATTCTATAAACATGTAGGCTGTGAGACGCTTTAATGCTTTTTTTGTCAGCAGCATACTGCTTTAAGAATCTCTGTGACACTGGTTAAGGAAAAGTTTGAGGATTGTTTTTAGGACATCAGAGTTCCCAAGCAGTGTATTACCCAAGACTGAAGGAGCCAACAGTGTGTTCTAATTTATAATAATTTAGTCTTAGTATTACCACTGCCTTTTTATCTTACACAATTATATCTTTAGCCATGGAGTCTCTTTTGCATATTCATGAGTACAGATGAATCTGCTCTTTTTATTTTCCTTTTTTATTATTGTTTTTATTATCCTAATATTTTTTATTTGCCGCTTTTCCTACTTGAATTCCTGTTCCTTAAATATTGGTGGCTTAGAGTCGTACGCAGTACTTCATCTAAAGTCTTCTCAGAACCTTACTAGTACTTCTTTGCTGGCACTGGAAATAGCTCTGTCTCAGCCAAAGGCTGCATTTGTCTTTCACTGTTGCATGACCTTAATGCTTCATGGTCCAATTGCAGGGTATGGTTGAGCCCCCCAGCCAAGGTGGTGGTACCTTGAGGAAGCATATGTAGAAAGAGCAAAACCAAGATACAGGCAAAATGAGTAAGGAAAAAAGTGAACGAACCAACTCTGCAGGCCCTGGGGCGAAAGGAGGAAGAGGGGGAGGCAGTGCTTCAGGAGCCAGAGCAGAGATTTCCCTGCTGTCTCTGGAGAGCCCAGGAAGGAACAGGTTTATCCTGAAGGACTGCAGCCTGTGGGAAGGACCCACGTTGGAGCGGGTAAGGAATGTGGGGAGGAAGGGGTGCAGGGAGGAGCTGTTATGGACTAACAACAGCACTGGTTCCCCATCCCACTGTATCTGTTGGGGTGGGAGAGATAAAGGAGTTGGGAATGAAGGAGTCAAGTTGAGCCTGGGAAAAAGTGTGTGTGTGAGGTGTTTTTACTTTTGTCTTTGTTTCTCACCATACTACTCTAATTTTAATTCGCAATAAATGCAGTTTCCCCAAGTTGGGTCTGTTTGGCCCATGACAGTAGTTGCTAAGTGATCTCCCTGTCTTCATTTTGACCTATGAGCTTTACATCTTATTTTCCCCCCTGTCCTGTTAAGGGGAGTGAGTAAGAGTGGCTGGGTAGTAGTCCAGCTGCTGACCAAGGTCAACCCACCACTAGAGATTGCGGCATCAGCTGTACTATTGCTCATGCGCCACTCATGACAACAAGGAGCTGATGTGACACAAGGACTCTGGTGCTGAGGAATATTAAAATTTAGGAAAATTTGTTCCTAGTCTGCCGGAATTGGCAGTCTGAGAATTTGACTTGCAAAGGCTCCTCATAAGCAGAGACCTTTTAAAGGCGTTTGTGAAAGAAGTTCTAGTGCAGGTAAAACATCACAGTATTATAAAACTCAGTTGTCAGGTTAACCTGTGCTGGTATGCTCAGAATGTACAAACTCTTCCAGTAGGGGTGCTGGCACTTTAGGGAGACCTGGACAACAGACCTGTGAGCAGATGAGCACCTGACTAGAGAATAAGTGAGCAACGCTTTTATAAAACCAAATGTTATTTTGATGTACTAGTCTGAATTTAAGAAAGCTGTGTGGTTTGTTTTTAAAAATACTTGTGAACATAGGTATATCTATATATATAAATTTTAAAAAGTATTGACACTCAGCCTTGTTTGGTAAGGGCAGTAGAGGAGATCTGTAACTTTACAAGGCTCCAGCATGAGCTCAAGTTAAGCAAGGCTTTGGGATGTCCTGGCTTTCAGTGGTTTCTGAAGGATTATGGTAATCGGATGATGTACTGGTTTTGTGGTGGGGGATAGTTGAGAACAAGAGAAATAAGATTATTTCTAGTGGATGAATGAAAACTCCCAAAGAGAAAATGCTGATTGTAAGGAGAAGGAAGAAATCAAGAAAATCAGGCTGCACTGGAGAACCTGGCAACCTACATTTTAGTTGCCTTGTTCAGATTTCATATATTTTGGAAAGCAAGCTATAGGAATGATATATGTTCTTAGGCATCATAAATTTCAGTTTACATTCAACCACCCCAGTCTCCATGGAGATAGAAAAAAGGACTATCTTTTTCACAGCAGTGTGTCACATGGGGCCAGGACACTGCTCAGTGTCTGTGGTGTCCTTATGATGCTCTGAATGCATGCTGGAGTAGTTACAGGAGCTGTGGCAGCTTGGAGATGAAAGGTAGCTTTGCTGAAGGTGGAATGGGTTGCGCAGGGAAGCAGGCACTAGAACAGGTTCCCAGGGAAAGTTGTTGCTTTCCCATGCCTGGAAATGTTCAAGGCCAGGTTGGACGGGGCTTGGAGCAACCTGGTCTAGTGGTAGCTATCCCTGCCCATGGTTTGGAACTAAGTGATCTTCAAGGTTCCATCCAACCCCAACAATTCCGTGATTCTGTGAAGCCTCAGTAAGCACCAATGACAATAAGTAAATTCTGGCAAGGTCTTTTACATGTATCACCAGTAAAACAAATTTTAACATCATCTTCCTAGGAGCTGGTTATGAAAAGCATCATGTTAACCCCGGAGAGAGCAGTTCTCCGACATCTGGCTATCAACATGTAATTATGAGTGGATAAATAATGAATTTCTGATTGCAATGGCTGCTATTAGATGTTGCCTTAAAAAACTGCAGGAAGAGTGCAAGTTATTTTGGAAGTTAGTTTTGCTTTTTCATGAGTTGATCTGCTATTGTTGGATTTCCCAACAAGGTTTCCGCAGGAACCTTCTATCAGAATTAGAGGGTATTTATGTATGATGACCAGAATCAATGAAGTTGTTGTCAAAGATCAAAAGGATTCAGGGAAGAAATAAAGGAAGAATCTGAAGTTTCTCTAGCCGTGAAAGATAATTATGAACAAGAAAACTGAATGCACGTGGATAAGGAATTGACTGCCAAAAGGAGAAGGATATTGCTAGTCAATTTTTAATAATGGAATTGAGTTAGTTGCACTTAGTCTAGGTATGTACCTGTTCTTTATCATTGCCTTTAATGATAAGCAGTCATGAAACAGTTTGCCCAAGACTGATTCCCAGCCATTTCAGCTCCTGAAATGATATCTGGAGGAGAGTTAAACAAAATTACACAAACAACAGGATGAAGTGGTCTCTCTGCCAGAAGCTGAACTGAATGCCATAGTGGTATTCCTGGCTTCCACCTTTACGTATGACCCAATTTTCCCTTCTCTTTTTTTTGTAGAGCCTATAGAGCTATGTGAGAATTATTTTAAGTTCCCACTATGATGAACTACATTAAAAAGAAGTAACTTTGTCAAAATGAAAACATTTTGGAAAGTAATACTTTTTCGTATTTAATTTGTAATTAATGTTGTATAAACCCACACAAAGATACGGGCTACTTAACATATATTCATATTCACAAACTGTAGAATGAAAAATGCAGGAAAAAAGTGGATTAATCAAGCATCATTTGAAATGTCACCATTTCCATATCATGTAATGATAATGAATTTAGTATACCTGGGCATGTTTCACTACTGTTGCAGCAAAAGGAGCATGACCAGCAGGTCGTGGGAGGTGATTCTTCCCCTCTACTCTGCTTTCGTGAGACCCCACCTGCAGAGCTGTGTTCAGTTCTGGGTCCCCAGCGTTAAGGACGTGGACCTGTTGGAATGAGTCCAGAGGAGGGCCATGAAGGTGCTCTGAGGGCTGGAACACCTCTCCATTGGAGACAGACTGAGAGAGCTGGGATTGTTCAGCCTGGGGAGATGTTAAAGCAGCCTTCCAGTGCCTAAAGGGTGATTACAGGCAAACTGGGGAGGGGCTTTTTACAAGGGCATGGAGTGGTAGTACAAGGGGGAGTGAATTTAGGTTAGGTATTGGGAAGAAATTTCCTGTGAGACTGGTGAGGCACTGGCACAGGTTGCCCTGAGAAGCTGTGGCTGCCCCATGCCTGGCAGTGTTCACGGCTAGGCTGGATTCAGCCTTGAGCAGCCTGGTCTTGTGGAAGGGGGTTGGAACTGGATGCTCTTGAAGGTTCCTTCACCCCAAACCATTCTACGTTACTATGAAGATTAACGACTTTCACGTGGAACATGAGATACAATTCCATGGCCGCTGCCGTGGTGCATCCTCGCACGCTGGGTTTGCCTCGCGTGTCCCCATTCTTCTCCCTTTCCGCCCACGGGGCTCTCCCCGCCCGCAGGTGCCCGTGGGGGCCGGGCCCCGGCGGCATCACGTGCGGATGCAGGAATGCGGCGGGGGTCTGGAGGGGGGGTGGCTGTGTGGAGGCGGTGACCGCCCGCCCCGCCGCGACCGGCGGGCTGCTGCGCCAACCGGGAGGCGGTGGCGTCCCCCGCTGACCCAATGGCGGCGGCGGCTGCCCGGGAAGGCGGTAACAGCGGCGGCGGCGGCGGCAGCGGGCGGGTCTCCGCCGGGACTCAGCAGCTGCGCTCGGCAGCGGCCCGCGGGTGGGGTGGGTGACGTGTCCAGGAGCGGGGGAGCCGCTGGAGCCCCGGCGGGGCGGAGGGGGCCGGGTGGCGGCCTCGGAGCTCCCGGTGTCGGCGTTGCTCGCGGCGGAGGAGGTGGGTGCTCGTTCCCTCTGCGGCTGGCTGCAGCCGGCGGGGAGCGCCGGGGCTCGCTCCGGTGTGTGTTAGTCACGGGAAGTTCGGTTCTCCGAGACTGACTCGGTGGGGCCAGCCTGACCCGTTCGGTGCTGCGAGTGCCTCGGCGGGGCTGCCCTGCCCAGCCCAGCCGGGTGCAGGAGGAGAGGAGGCGCGGGGTTTGGGATGTATCATTAAGCGGGTTTTGCCAGTGTAACGCGGCTTGGCGAGCTGCTGGAGCGAGGCTGCCAGGATCGTTAGCAAACGCCTATACTCTTTTCTCGAACTTCCAGCTCTTGATCCCTGGTGAAGTCTCTTCCCCAGGGTTTTCTCTTGTGTGTATCTGCCTCTTCGTGTTCGCGGCACCGGGAGCTGCCTGGGTCCAGCTCCTCTCCCCTCTTCAGCAGGTATGGATAAGGCTATTGAAAATCCAAACTCCCGCGGGGACGTTTCTTTCCACCCCCTTTCTCAGAAGCTGCGTTCAACACCAGCTGTGTAGATGGCATCCGCAACTAAACTGGGTTTGTTGAAACAGGGGTCGGCACAGTAGCAAATGTCATTTATGGTTTTTTTTTGTGGGTTTGTTTTTTTTTTGGTGGGTTCTTTTTTTGTTTGTTTGTTTTTTTCAAAGAAGGGTTTAAGTTTTCCTTGGTTTCTTTGTAATTAACGCTTTAACTGTTGGAGGAGTTACAGAGTTGCCTGTGGTGAACCTGGACCATACAGTTACTCTTGAAAGATGCCATGTTATAAGGCAAGAGCAGCTTTTAAGGCTGACCAGTCATTCACCTGGGCCAGTGCTTTAGCTTTGTCAGTAGGCCATACCGAGTGCTTGGAAAAACAGCTATTAATAATTTGCCCATAGCAAAGGCTTATTTTAAAGGCCTTTAGGTGGTGCTTGTCCATCCTAAATTCCTTCTTCTTTCATTTAAGAATTTGTTCAATCAATTTTTTTTTTCCAAAGCTACAAGGATCCTGGCTTTTATCTTGTGCTAGCAGGTTTGAAGTTGTATAATTACAACATAGAAAGTATCTTCTTTAATTCTTTCAGTTGTACAATTTAACTGCTATCTTAAATGGTGTAGGGGTTTCCTGCATGAGTCAGGAAATAAGAAAGATTGACTGTTTAACAGCTGTCTTCTGCTGACTAAGCACAGTGGGGATGTACCAATGTATGTTAGTTTGTGACTGTTGTTATTGTAAAGAAGCAATAATAATGTTTTCCCAAAGCCATTACCGTGCTTAGTGAACCTCAGTGAGTGTCCTGTTCTGCAGCAGAAATGAAGTATTACATCTTTCAAATTTTCTGTTGGTGCTCAAGACACAGATTTATTGCCTGAACATGGGACTCGTTGGGTGGTTACAACTGCAAGCCCATTATTCAGGCAGGGGTTCTGGCTGTTCAGCTGTGTTCTTCAATGGGCTCATCATTCTTTTCACTTGGGTGATCTGTTTGATCTTGATAAACTCTCTGACTTGCTTTGTTTAATCCGTCTTGTCTTTTTCTTTCCTTTCCACCTTTGGCCTCAGTAGCCCATGTGCTAGTTACGTGTGTTTGTCTGGTTATGGACAGTAGTTCTTTAGGTGCTACAGTAAAACCTGATATTTCTGAAAGCTTTACAGTGAGATTTCAAGACTTCTATAATATAGTCCATGGGTTTCTGAGCTTCCCTGTGGTGATGTATGTGAGATATGACCTACTATGTGAGTGGCAGCAAGTGTCGTGTGATGGGGCAGGCACTGGCTTTCATGGCTGATACACACAGGTGGATGCGGTGGGAGAAGGGATTGTGGAAGCAGATAGATGCTTGAGGCATGTGCTGTGTCAGCTCCTGCTGAGTGCAATGACCTGGCAGGATCCTGTAGACTGGGGCTTGGGGAGTTCATACACAACAGGATACAGAGAGGAGGTGTAGTGCTACGTGATGGGTGTGTGCAGGCTGGTCTCACAGCTCTGAGACATAGAGACCAAATGCACAAGTCTTGTGCTACTCCCTGCAACAGGTCAGTGGTGAGCACACCCAGGTAGTGAGGAGGCAGTTGCCTCCCTCAAAGCTCATGCACAGGAGCCCTCTTCTCAGTAGTAAGTGGTTACTCCCAGCAGGTGGGATATGGTTTTGCTCATCAGTAAACGGTGACAATCGTTTCCTAGAGTAGAATACTGTGAAACAAGATGTAGCATTTATTGAGATTTAACTTTAAAAATCTGGAGTATTACATAGATAGTATTAAGATTCTGATTTTTATTGTAATTGAAACCAAGGTACCTCAGCTTCTTGGTTTATTTCCTTCTGGCCCATTAACTTCAGTGGAAATGTACAGACTTACACCAGCTTGAAATATTAAGTTTAAGCACTTACTTAAGTCATACGTCAAATATAAAAGGTTCTGATTATCCTAAACCTAGTAGCTGCATAGAATCGTAGAATAGTTAGGGTTGGAAAGGACCTTAAGATCATCAAGTTCCAAACCCCCTGCCATGGGCAGGGACACCTTGCACTAAATCATGTCACTCAAGACTCCATCCAGCCTGTCCTTGAGCACTTCCAGGGATGGAGCATTCGCACCTTCCTTGGGCAAGCCATTCCAGTGGCTCACCATCCTCACAGTAAAGAGCTCCTTCCTTATATCTAATCTAAACTTCCCCTGTTTGAGTTTGAACCTTTTATCCCTTGTCCTGTCACTACAGTCACTAATGACGAGTCCAGTCTTCAGTAAGGTATAGCCTTAGTTTTGAGTAGGCTGAATGTTAGATATAACAGCAAGTTGCTCTTTTTAGCAGCATTTTCTTGGTTATTTTATAGGGTTTTTTTGGTTGGTTTTCAGCTGTTTAGGAATCCTTACGTAGCTGAAGAAAGGCAACAAGCTTGTCTAAAACCTGAAAGGCTATTGTCAAACTTCATAATTGTTAGAGGAATTTAATGCATCTGAGAATAGTGCATTACTCATTTGTAAAACAGGAAGTCTATTAACTGATTCTATATAAAGTAGAAATTATTTTTAGAACCCATTGTAAAAAAATTATAAACTTTAGTCTATTTCTGAAGAAGCCAGGAAGCAAATTCTGCAATCCAGGAGGAGAAAGAGTAGTTTTGTTTCAGACTTTCAGGTTAAAATGTATACGGTGTTCAGAGCTGCCGTCAGTTTGTTCATGCATGTATAATACTACACTGCTCTCAGTTTTGTATGTGGTGGAAAAATGAGCCGTGTGTAATACCTATTTTGTTCATTTTTGCATATGTAGAGTAATAATTTTCTTCTTCTGTAAAGCAGCTTATGATTCACGTTTTGCTTTCTCTTGAATTATGGAATCATAGAATAGTTCAGGTTAGAAGGGACCTTCAAAGGTCATCTAGTCCAGTTCACCTGCATGAGCAGGGACGTAGAATCATTTATAGAATAGTTAGGGTTGGAAAGGACCTTAAGATCATCTAGTTCCAGCCCCCCTTGCCATGGTCAGGGACACCTCACAATAAACCATGTCACCCAAGGCTCTGTCCAACCTGGCCTTGAAGACTGCCAAGGATGGAGCATTCACAGCTTCCCTGGGCAACCCATTCCAGTGCCTCACCACCCTTACAGTAAAGAACTTCTTCCTTATATCCAATCTAAACTTCCCCTGTTTAAGTTTGAGCCCGTTACCCCTTGTCCTATCACTACAGTCCCTAATGAAGAGTCCATCCACAGCATCCCTATAAGCCCCCTTCAGATACTGGAAGGCTGCTATGAGGTCTCCACGCAGCCTTCCCTTCTCCAGGCTGAACAGCCCCAACTTTCTCAGCTAATCTTCATATGGGAGGTGCTCCAATCCCCTGATCATCCTCGTGGCCCTCCTCTAGACCTGTTCCAACAGATTCGTGTCCTTTTTATGTTGAGGACACCAGAACTGCACACAATACTCCAGGTGAGGTCTCCAGAGAGCAGAGTAGAGGGGCAGGATCACCTCCTTGGACCTGCTAGTCACGCTCCTTTTGATGCAGCCCAGGATACAGTTGGCTTTCTGGGCTGCAAGCACACACTGAAGCTGGCTCATGTTCATTTTCTCATCAGCCAACACCCCCAAGTCCTTCTCCGCAGGGCTGCTCTGAATCTCTTCTCTGCCTGGCCTGTAGCTGTGCCGGGGATTGCTCTGACCCAGGTGTAGGACCTTGCACTTGTCATGGTTAAACTTCGTAAGGATGGCATCAGCCCACCTCACAAACGTGTCAAGGTCTTTCTATTTTACAGTTTTAGGTTAGAACTTTAGAAGGGATCTCATGGGGAATTGTCTTTACATCTAGAGGCTATAAGACATTTTGGAACTGTCATTCCAGCTTCCTGTTGTCTTTTACAGCCACAAGTGCATTTCCTTACTGTCCTTGGATGTTTCTTATGGAGTATCTGTTGCTGCAGTTGTCCCTTAGGGAGACTTCCTTTGAGTTACAGTGTAAATTAAACACTGTGAATGCAATTGTTGAATGTGTCTTACTTTTTGAACATTTTCTGTGTTATGATGGGGCAGTAAATGAAGCTTCAGTGATAAAGGTATGATAGTCTCATTTTGTATATATTCTGCAACATGTGGGTGAGACTTTTTCCATATCCAAGACCACCTTTTGCTAAAATCAACATTCATTATAGCTATTTTTTCCACTCATGTTCCTATTCATTCAAAGTCTTTTTTGGTGTTACACCTGCTAGTGAAAAATTAATATTGGTAATTTTGTTTCTGAATCTAGAAGTAGTTTAAAGCATGGAAAAGCTGCAAGCCTTGGTGCTTGGAAGTTAGTAGGGATTTGTAAACTGAAGCCTGAGAATTACTTACAGAGACTGCAGGCATATTATGAAGGTGCTCTTTATAGTAAGGAGGCACTCTTTATAATAAGGGTGGGGGAGGTACATTAGCAAGATAAACAGAAGTTCTCAGTATGGACGTATACAACTGTCTTCATACTTTGTTTTCACATCTTTCTCAGTAGTGTTGTTCTGTGCACCTGTGATTTGCAGAGAGCAGAATCTTGAGACTCAAGATCTGTCACGTATCCATGGAAGGCGACTGCTGCATTATTAGCACCTATTGAGATTTAAATCACTTGGACATTTTCTTACAGTAAAGAATCTGCATTTTATCCGTGCCAAAATACTTCAGATTATTTTGAAGCCAGGGACATGTAAAAGTACAACTTGTTTTTAAGGGAATGATGACAAGTAATGATAAACAAGGTTTGAAAAGTATGTTTTCAAATGTGTGGTTTTTAGATCAAGAACTTGACTCGTACTTTATTCCGAATTGCCTGAATCAGCAGGATTCAGTGTGGGAAGTGATGTATAACTGTGCAGCATTGACCCGTGTCCTGCATGTTCGCTGCTCAGTCAGGAAGCCTGAAGCTTAATGTCAAATGTGTGGGTGAAGCAGTTAACGAGAAAATAAGTTGTTCTACTTATGTGGTGCTGAATAGGGGCATTATCTTGGGAAAATCTGTTTCAGCGACTTGCTGTACTGTACAATACTTGTTACTTGGGACTGAACCATGAATGCAAGCTATTAGGATACAAGCTCAAGGTCAAACATTCACTCTTGTTTCTGTTATGTACTCTCTGTTCTCGAAATGCTTTCAGCAAGATTGCAGAAATAATTTTATTTTTTTTTTCCTTAGAGAATACATCTCAGAAACTTCAAGAAATGGTATAAACATTATTTTCCTACCTCTAAAACAGGATCATGAGTTAATGGAGAAGTAGATGCCATTATTTAGGTTTCCTTCTAGGACCACATAATAAATATTATTGTACATAATATTTAATGTTGCAAATCAGAGACTGACTAATTTGAGTTGTTAAAACTTTATTTTTGGACTACAAAAGGTGAGGGAAGAGTTTTACTCAATCATTTCCAAATCAACAGGAGAATGAAGATGGCAAATATTAGGACTAGATGCTGAACTTAGGCTTACATGGAAAAATGCCCTTATACATTATACATTTTTTTTAAATTGAAGTCTATTTTGTGCAGGTGTTTTTATTTCAATTGATAATTTAATGACTGCATTACCTGGTTTCTGATTTATTTGCATAATATTTTGGTGTTACAAAAAGAAAATAAATGAAAATTGTTATTTTTGTAGAGCATGCATCATGACTGTATGATCAGAAATGTATTTCAGTATTTTACTCAAAATATTTTAGGAACCCAAGAATAAGACTCTGTATTTGTATTAATAACTGTATTCACCAGGTGAAATAAATGTGTTCAATTGGGCACTTCTGTACTCATCATATGTAACGGGCTGTCCTTGATGAGAAACACTATGATTGCTTTTCAAGGACAGTAGTATCTAAAAAGTGAAAATGTGTAGGAAAAGTGTCTCTGTCAAGACTAGGTTTGCAGAAGATTGTAGGATTGATCTTCAGATCGGTGTATCATTTCACTTGTGTCATGGGAAAGAGCTTCTGATGGAAATTTTCATGTTGTCATCAGTATCTTGAAAGACAACCCATGCTTTGTAGAGCTAGGGGTCATGGATTTAATGCAGGTTTGGCTAGGACTTTCTGCTTTTGCTAAGAACTTGATTTACCGGGGAGTCAAAATAGGTTTCATGAGGGGTCATTTTCCCTTTGACAAAAATACTGTAATTTGCATACAAGGCTTATCAGAATTACTAGAATAAATAACTATTTTTGTGCAATTTTTTAATTAAAAAACATTTATAAATCTCTGCATTATAATTACATGTGTATAATAATATTTATGCAGCTGAAGCGTATGCGGGTTTATAACACAATTGAAGTGTTATGCTGCATTGAAGGATCTTCTCTGACTTGACAGAAATCTTGCTGAGGATGTTTCCAATTAAGGTAATACTTGGTTTACAATATTGAAAGGGTCTAGTTTGGATTAAGTTTAAAAGAGGAAATTTCATAAATATGATTACTTTTCCAGATGAAATTACTTGATTGCAGTAAAATTTAGAGCAAACTAAGAAAAAGGCTCTTCGTATTCATTTATATTTTATTTTGCAACAAAATATGTGTGCAACACAGACTATGATTCTGAACTAGTGATACAGTCCTCTAATTTGTGTGGCACAGAACAAGAAGAAAAACTCTAAACCAGTCCTGACTAACAGTATGTGATGACAGCATTCAGTTTTAATTCTTCGGCTGCTCGTGATTGTTATGGTACACTTGATCCCAGGATGGCCTCTAAAACCCAGAGTGGTGCCCCTCTTCTTCCTTTGGGTATTCAAACATTGCCAGCACAAAAGGCAGAAGCAAAGGCTTATTCACTAGAACTCAGGTGCCCTATGTACATGTTCAGGAACTTGTTCTTTTCCCTGGTTTCATAACTTTTTACCCATACTCCCTCTCATTCCATGAATATTTGTAGCTATCAGCTTTCTTATCTATAAGTTAAATATAGTGCTACTGAGTTTAATAAAATCCAGTGCCCATTTTGGGTTCAGCAAGATCTGCAGAATGTCATTATGATCTGGGAAGATGTATTACTAGATGGGTGAAAACAATTGTGATAGATTGATAGAGGTGACTAGTTGGTTGTAACTTACATGGAGGCTGGTAACTGGTGGTGTGCCTCACTGTTTGGAACAGATGTGTCCTGTTTTATGCTATGTGTGAATTACAAGTCAAGCAATCTGCAATTGCTCATGAAATTTGCAGTTGACACCAAACTGGGAGAAGGGGTGAGCAATGGATGTACTTGAGATAAAGGGCTGTCGCTCAGAAGGACATGGGCAGTTTGGAGGGAGCTGGCCAGCAGGAACTTTGTGAAATTCAGAACGATGAAGGCAAGGTTGTGCATGTGGGAAGAGGAGCTGCTGCAAGAGCAAGGTTCCCCTTTGTCAGACCACACCTGGAGTATTGCATCCAGACTTCGCATCCACAGACCACACCTGTCAGACCACGCTTGTCAGACCACACCTGGAGTATTGCATCCAGCTTCGCATCCACACCCCACCCTGCCCCAGTACCAAAAAGATGTGAATAAACTGGAGGAAGCTCAGCACAATGCAACCATGATGTCAAGGGGTTGTAGCACTGCCCTGTGGCAGAGGCTGAGTGAGCTGGGCTTGTTCTGCCTTATGGCAGCCTGTGCTTGCTTGCTGGCAGGACAACAGGCAGTGGTCATAAATGGAAGTAAGGGCGGTTCTAACTAGGTATAAAGGCAATGTTTTTCTCTAGGAGGATGACCAAGCAGGAGAACGTGTTGCCTGGCAAGGTTTGAAGTCTCTGGAGATTTTTGGGATCTCAGTAGATAAAGCAGCATGGTCTCACCTGATAGATGACCTGGCTTTGAGCAGCAGGTTGGACTACATGACCTCTGAAGGTACCTGTCAACTTGAATGAGTCTGTCAAGCAGTGATTCCATATCTTGCCTTGCAGTAATGATCTGTAGAGGGGAAGAACATAAACACTAAAAAATCCATGGTGCCTTCTGCTTGCATTGTGGGTAGGAACCCTCAGACATATCTGAAAATGCAGTCTTTGCTTTCTTCCTCCTTTCCCCTCCTTCAGATGATGTACTGAGCAAGAATCAGCTTTAGGTGAAGAAATGTTGCAAATAATACCCTTTAAAAAGAAGGAACAGAAAACCAATCTTCAGCCATGTTCTTGGGGTTTGCTGCTGCTTGTCCAGGGTTTGGTGCCACGCTGTTCTCTAACTTCGAGTAGCATGCTGCTTGGTGTGAGAGAGGGTGGCAGAAAACAAAGTGAAGTGGCGTTTCAGGAAGTGGATTGAGCATGCAGTCTGAAAAATGTACCTTTCTGTGCATCTGATATTGTTTGCATTGCAGCTGGTAATAGAATTTCCACTGACTTTGGGTGAGGAACTGGGCTTTGTGTATATTTTCTACTTGAACTTATGCAGTTCCTTATAATCCCATTGCTTATTATTTAGATATTTTTTTATAAGCTGAAGAATAAAATCAGTACAGTGTAGTGCTTTTACCTATGGATAAAACCAAATATACATTAAAAGAACTAATGTCCAGTCTTGATACAGCTTCATTCTATGGCTTGCAGCATGTGATGATAGGCTGTCATAATGTAAATGCCTACTTCATTCACACCCACTGTAGTCTAAAAACATTTCTTAAAAGTACCCTGCAGTTTGTGTTTCTTAGGAATGGTCTTAAATGGAGAATAAATTGTGCAAAACCCCCTAATTTTTTAATATTTTTTTTTCTGTTTAACAGAAGCTGTCTTGAGGTATGGGAGAGGGGAAGGAAATTAATCTTTTTTTCCCTGCATTCTCTTCTTTCCTTGCTTCTCTGCACCCCCAAAAGTGTCTGTATATCAAATTTCAGCCAGATTTACTTCCCGGTGGGAGTTTTATAGTTACAGCTGGAAGAAGACTCAGTTGGGCATTACACAGCAATATTCAGTAGGTGACATGAGCACAGGAGGATTTTAAACATTTATGGGCTTTGTCTTCCCAGTTTGTGGTTTGTTTTTTTTTTAATCTTATTTAAGTTGTAGGCTTTCAGGCTTTCTCAGAGAAGGGACTTTGCAGCTTGCCTGTGCGAAGCTTTTTCCATGAGTCACAGTTCCTTGGAAATCAGTCTCCTCGTTTCATTTTTCTGTTTTGTTTTAAAAAACGCTCACTGGCTCATTCTTTCTGCAGTATTGAGTGAAGAATCCCAATGTCGCTACAGTGACAGTGCACACTCCTTAAAGAGAAGGTATGTTGCCTTTACAGTTCTTAGGATGGTAGAGCTGGAAAACTTGGCAGCGTGTGCCCCTTGGGAGCTCAGTGTATAGGTCCTGTACCATGAGGCAAATGATGCTGTGCTGTATCATTGTCTTGGTGGAGTTTGCATCGATCCAGTTTCTGTTACCTGTTTTCTATTGTACAAGTAATGACTCCTGGAAAATAGTTTTGATCAAGTGGAAATGCAGATGTTGATCAGTATTTGTATTCCCGTAGCTGAGAACTGGTGGTTTGTTGTTTGTCCCACAATTAGAGGAAACTATTGAATGAAATCTGATGTGCAGCCGTAGCTGAGAAGCCTAGCCGTGAAAGCAGGAGTTACCAGAGGTAATGAGAGGGGAAACTGAGTCACAGAGAGAAACACTGGTTTTCTTCTGTAGTCTTTGGACAAGCATACAGGCATCTTTGTTTCTTCGCTAAAGCTGCCTGTTGCTGTGGGATTTTGATTTTAGTCTAATGGATGCCAGGCTACTAGCCTCTTTTACATGGGTATTAGCACTCTCAGATTGTAAGGTCTGCTGTGGGACACTGCAGGCTTCCACTTCATTCCATGGAAGTCTGACTAGCTTTCATGGCCCAAGGTGAGGGCTGAAATGTGGAAAATTTGGTATGTGTTGAGGATCTGTCCTTGGGGATCATTTTGTAATCAGCTGATCCTGGTTTCGAGTGTGAGTGCCATTTCAGGTCTGATTCCTTCAACTGCATGGGACTTCTCTCTGGGAAAGGAGCAGTTTGAGTCATTAAATGGAGGTTATACTACCTTTGAGAAGTAAGTTTTATATGGGGAAAAGAGCTCTGCATTTTTATAACCCCTGTCTCACATCCAGTATATCAGGGCAGTTGTTCAGTTTTCAGATTCATAGTTTTATAATGCAGTACACATGAGCATAATAATAGCTCACGTGTTTCACGTTTAATAGGTTATATTTTCTATTTGCAGTTTCTAAATTCCTTTGGAACAAAATTTTAGTATTGTTTCTTAAAAGCACATAGCTGTTCAATTTCCTAAATATATTTAGGTTAAAGTAAATAACATCTACTCAATGGTCATGGCATTGCATCTGGAATTCAGTACTCACTCTTGGGTCCCAGCACAAGTGGCAAACTGAAACCAGGCCAGTGATTGCCACCACCATGTTTGTGTTAGGGAATAGGTCAAAAGAGGCTCAGGGAACGGGGTTTGTGTTGTTTAGAGAAGAAAGGCATGAATGGGAGCATTCTCTGCTTCCGAAGGTGGGCTTGAAAATAAGGTAGAGTCAGGTTTTCTTCAGGGGTGCACACCAGGAGAATGAGAGGCAATGGCTGCAAGCTGTTGTAAGGGTTATTCCAGTTGGACATAAGGGAAGAACTCTTTCCAGAGTGTCTGAAAAGCACAAGAGTGGGCTGCCCAGGGAGAGGGTGAAATCTCTGCCTTCGTTGGGTTTCAGAACTAGTGTGGAAAAAGCATTGAGCAACCTGATCTATTTCTGAAGACACCTGTGCTACCCATATGTGAGAACATTCAAAGGTCCCTTCCAGCTTCATTTGAGCTGTAATTTCTATGATAGTTTTTTGAATGCACCTCTGTAGCTATGTGGTGTGTAACTGGTTTAGCAGCAGAATCTGTGGGGAAACCACTTGAATAACAAATGCAAACTGTGCCATATGCTGCTAGTCAAGTTAAATCATTTATCTTAATCTTGATTTAAATATCTTCGACTAGAGTTGGTTCCCCTGCCTCTCCATAGAAGAGTGAAAAACTTCTCTTTGAAATATGGTGCTGTCAGAGATCATTCATGAACGAGCTGTCTGCTACTTAAAATGGCAATTATTTTTATGGCCGGTACTACAGGAGTGTACAACACCAAGCTCTTTTTGCTGTTGCAGTGTTTTCCTCAGCATCTAAAAAGTAGAGAAAAATATGTGGAACTTCAAGATGAATTAATGCAATGTATAAGTCAACACCTAAGGCATTCTTAAGTGAGAAATTGTATCTTTCTTCTTGTGAATAACTGCACTGTTCAGATGGGAGCAAGCAGGTCAGCGCCTAGGGCTCTAACACTGGCTCTGTGTCCTTCCTTGACACAAATCTTGTGTAATTTGAAGCATGTCACTGTGAGCTAGATCAAAATAGAAAACAAGCTGAAAACTGCCATAGCTCTGCATGTTGTTAGCGAGGAAGAAACGGATTTTAAAAGTCATTGTTGAAGTTAACTTCCATGGGTGTTTAGAAATTTGCACCCTACATTTAAATAAAAATATGGCCTTTTAGCTACTCTTACAGATGTATTTGGAAGAGATGTTGAGACTAAGCATCATGTTTCCTGGTTATTGCATGTTTCATGCCTGAAAATCTATGTTGCACTGATGATGCAAATTTAAATGAATACAGAATAGCTTTTTCTTCAGACGATAATTTTCCCTCATTTTGGCTGACAGTTTTGGTGTGGCAAGGCACATTCCAGACATTTGTAAGCAGGAACACGCCTCTGAGCTCTGCAGATGTAAGTTGCAGAGCGAATCTTTAGAAGGGGCTCTGTAAATGGAAGCCTGTAATGCAATATTTTATGTTATAGACAGATGTTGTAAATCTGGATGAATCCTTTCTGAGCCTTGGCTCTGAAGGTACTTGATTTTGTCTGGATTAAAAATTTACTTAAATATTAATTATTAGATTTATTAATTATTAGATTTAAAAATTAACAAAGCTTTAGACAATTTAAGAGGAATGTTGTATGTTCAGAAAATGCAGGTTGTTATAACTTGTCTCATCATATGAGGATCTTGAGCTGTCAGAGTTATCCTTCCTGGCATGTCTGCCCTGATGATTTGGCCTTGCATGCTTGATGTCAGGGAGGTAAATTGCCTGGTACCTTCTAAGAGTGGATCCTTTTTTGAGGCACTTCCTTCTATTCACTGCCACATCTTCTGTAAGTGACAATTGATTTGATGCCTGTATCCGAATTCATTTATAGAATCATAGAATGGTTAGGGTTGGAAAGGACCTTAAGATCATCAAGTTCCAACCCCCCTGCCATGGGCAGGGACACCTCATACTAAACCATGCCACCCAAGGCTCTGTCCAACCTGGCCTTGAACACCACCAGGGATGAAGCATTCACAACCTCCCTGGGCATCCCATTCCAGTGGCTCACCACCCTAACAGGAAAGAATTTCTTCCTTTTATCCAATCTAAACTTCCCCTGTTTAAGTTTTAACCTGTTATCCATTGTCCTATCACTACAGTCCCTAATGAAGAGTCCATCCCCAGCACCCTTGTAGGTCCCCTTCAGCTACTGGAAGGCTGCTGTGAGGTCTCCACGCAGCCTTCTCTTCTCCAGGCTGAACAGCCCCAACTTTCTCAGCCTGTCTTCATACAGGAGGTGCTCCAGTCCCCTGATCATCCTCGTGGCCCTCCTCTGGACTTGTTCCAACAGTTCCATGTCCTTTTTATGTTGAGGACACCAGAACTGCACACAATACTCCAGGTGAGGTCTCTAGAGAGCAGAGTAGATGTGCAGGATCACCTCCTTGGACCTGCTGGTCATGCTTCTTTTGATGCAGCCCAGAATACGGTTGGCTTTCTGGGCTGTGAGTGCACACTGAAGCTGGCTCATGTTCATTTTCTCATTGACCAGCACCCCCAAGTCCTCCTCTGCAGGGCTGCTCTGAATCTCTTCTCTGCCCAACCTGTAGCTGTGCCTGGGATTGCTCTGACCCAGGTGTAGGACCTTGCACTTGTCATGGTTAAACTTCATGAGGTTGGCATCAGCCCACCTCACAAGCATGTCAAGGTCCCTCTGGATGGCATTCCTTCCCTCCAGCGTATCAACTGAACCACACAGCTTGGTGTCATCGGCAAACTTGCTGAGGGCGCACTCAATCCCACTGTCCATGTCAGTGACAAAGATGTTGAACAAGACCGGTCCCAACACCGATCCCTGAGGGACACCACTCGTTACTGGTCTCCAGCCGGACATTGAGCCATTGACCACCACTCTTTGTGTGGACCATCCAGCCAGTTCTTTATCCACAGAGTGGTCCATTCATCAAATTGATGTCTCGCCAATTTAGAGACAAGGATGTTGTGTGGGACAGTGTCAAACACTTTACACAAGTCCATGTAGATGACATCAACTGCTCTACCCCTGTCCATTAGTTCTGTAGCCCCATCATAGAAGGTCACCAAATTTTTCAGGCAGGTTTTCCCCTTAGTGAAGCCCTGCTGGCTGTCACCAAGCACCTTGTTGGTTTTCATGTGCCTTAGCATGCCTTCCAGGAGAATCTGCGCCAAGATTTTGCCAGGCACAGAGGTGAGACTGACTGGTCTGTAGTTCCCTGGGTTTTCTACTTTTCCCTTTTTGAAAATGCGGGTTATATTTCCTTTTTTCCAGTCGTTGGGAACATCACCTGACTGCCATGATTTTTGAAATATGATGGACAGTGCCTTAGCAACTTTATTTGCCAGCTCTTTTAGGACTCACAGATGGATTTCATCAGGACCCATGGACTTGTGTACGTTCAGGTTTTTAAGATGGTCTTGAACCAGTTCCTCTCGTACAGTGGGCCTAGGGTCATCATTCTCACAGTCCCTGCATCTGCGTTCCAAGACCTGGGGAGTTTAGTTTATTATTTCTCCACTGTTCCTTGAATTTCAGTATGTCCTTCAACTTACTCTTTTATACTTTGACTATGGAGACTTTCCAAGGGCTAGAGCTATTCCGTGTGCTGTAGCCAGCAGGTGTGGTAGCTTCTTGAGGTTAGTATCTGTGAGCTGTGCAAGAGTAGGACAGAAAATTCAGCTTTGTTTCTTCCACTGTCTGGGACAGCTTTTGGAAACTTACTTTACCCTCTCAGCCTTGTTCTGAAATGTTTTTGACTCTCAGTGTCTTGAGTTAGAGTGAAAATAGGTTTGAAGCGGAGTGTGTGCATTGCTCAGCATAACAGGTACAGTCTTTCCTTCCAGATGACACTAGAATATCACCATTAATTATATGTATAAAATGTATACTTAAAGCTCGTGATTTCTGTTTGCCAAATAGAGAAAAGCTTTATTGAAACTGATGAGTTTCCTAGATTTTTTATCCCTCTCCTCTTCATGAAGATTTTGAAACAGCGTATGTACTCCAAGCAGGCACTAAAATAACATGTTCTAGTGATCTGCTTGTGATTGTCACAATGGGAGCTGCAGAGTATCAAATAGTTTTGAAAACCTCATCTTTCTTCAGCTGGCTTATTGAGATCATTAAAAGAATTGGCTCCAATACTGAGGGCTGTGTAAATAAAAAATTGCACTAAATGTATTTTGAAGCCAGAAGCTAGGCACATTTCCTCTCTTCCATAATGATATTAGCTAATAGGTATGAGCTTGGCCAAACTGAAAAGGAGTGTCTCAGTATTTGGAAACTGTGTTAATCTACAAACATGTTCCCTTCATTTCTGCAGGGTTTTTCAGTCTGCTAAAGGCACAGTGGATATACTAGGATGGACACAGAGGAATTCCCTCCACCACCACCAGAAGGTAATTGCAATTGCTTGGGGTTTAAAGCCAATTTTCTTGTAACCATTTGATAAGATTTCCAAAACTGTTTTACCTCCCAAATCTCCATTTCCCCGTATCATCTTAAGACTTGGTCACAGTGATATTTTATTGAAACATGAGCTCCGGTCGTCTACTCTGTCTTGTTCTTGGACCTTGCTTGCTGCTGTTGTGAGAACATGATGGAAGAAACCTGGGGAACGACTTGTCCTTATAGTCCAAATCTGCAAATACATGTTTTCTGAGGCAACATGTGTGGACCACATCATCGCACCTTTGTCGTGTGCTGTGGCATTCTCAAGTGTTCATGCACGTGGTACCCTGTAGAGAAAAAACAAGTGAAGCCTTTGGCATGGGCAGGATATTTGGACCTGTGTTTCAAATGCCTGGATAGGTTTGGAGCCTGAATTGAGAGGAGAGAGAGGAGTAAGTTGTTTTCTGTTAGGGCATATGCTGCTTCAGCCAAGCATACTTTAATCTGGGCAGTGCCTGCTAAGGGCAGTAGCTGAAGGACCTTCTTCTGATGTTGCTGTTCTCTAGCCACAAGCATTCCCACGGGAAGCAGAGGGGGAACATGCACAGCTGAACCTCTGTGAGGTAGAACACAGATTTTTGGGAGAGTATTATGTATGCTGGACTGTGGAGCTGGTTCTGTAAAGTTAGTACTCAGCACCCCTTGCCTTCTATATGCTGATAGCTGTATGGCCACTGTATGGCCACTGGCACGGCCCAGGTTTCAGAGGCATAAAGGCAGGATCTACAAAGATGCTGTGTCATTGTCTTCAGTGTTTATGCTCTCTCTAGGAGAATATTGCATGTGGCAGTTTTTTCCTGTTTGATTTCCTGTAAACACACCTTCGTGGAGGGCTTGTTATTCATTTTAAATCTTAAAAGCATTTGGCTTCTGGTAGGTAGATGCTGGGAGACTTCTTAGGAGAAGTATTGTATGATCATCCCAAAGCACAATGTTATGGAGACATGAGTTTTGCAGGCCTGTGGTTGAACCTGGTACAGCTATTCCTATTTTGGTAAAACTACTAGCACAGTTTGTACAAGTAGTGAGTGACTTTCTCATAAAGTTTTGATCTGTCCCTTATATGCGACATCATTACTTATGGACTTTCACTCTATTATATATATTGGTATATGTGTGTATACATATAAATAATATACATTATTGCTTATAAGACATTTTACTTGTTGTTCACACAGAACTTATACCTATGTGAAGCCACTTAAGTATGAAAGAGGGTTTATCTTAGTTTTGTTGTTAGGAATTTGGGAATTTCCATCATAGGTCAAAACTGCTTTCTCTCTGTCTTAGACGCTGCTACAGATGGAGATCTTGTACTAGACGCTACCTGGGAAATTTGGAATATGAGAGAAGCAGGAAGTTATGAAATCAGCTTTTAATGGGTTGGATTTCTGGCCAGCCTTATGTACAGTTTTGTCAATAACCTCAATGAGATATCAATGAGATATCATTGAGGTTATTGTTGACAAAAAAGCTTTTCCTGTCCTTACCCTAATCCTTGTGGTCAGGACCCTGAATTTAGCTCTGTTTTGTCTAGTGACAGTTACTGTGAAACTGTTTCTGTTGGGTTATCCATCTCCAAAGCAATGTAGTGCAGTGGGGGAAGAGGCATCCCTAAAGAATCAATATTTCCACTTGAGCAGGGGCTGCCATATTTCAAAGACAGCTAATAATTGCAGCAGCAGCTCTAGCTTTCTGCAGCGTGTCAGTGTGTGACTCTGACAGAAACCGAGTGATGTAGTTCAGTATGATTC
The DNA here is from genome assembly GCF_033783945.1 of Neopsephotus bourkii. Classification (NCBI taxonomy): domain Eukaryota; kingdom Metazoa; phylum Chordata; class Aves; order Psittaciformes; family Psittacidae; genus Neopsephotus; species Neopsephotus bourkii. The sequence goes on along the minus strand of NW_026901402.1, from coordinate 207,698 downwards.
CAGAATTTATGTTCTTTCTTTGCAAAGCCGTTTGTAACATGCTGACCTATGTGTATTGTGTCCTTACCTTCAGAAATGTCACTCCTTAATAGGCTGTTAAATAAATAATTTATTTAACATAAATAGAGATTCTGCTCTACCTGATCTTGTGTCAGAGGATGCTTTCCCTGTCATCTCAAAAAGCTTTGAAACTATTGGAACTTGTAGGTTGTGGTTTTTTACTTTACCATTGCTAGGTTTCTTAAAACATATTAATAAAGGGGATATCAGTGAATGTAAGTTTTAATAAGGATACTAAAATGCACTCTCATGAGCCGTTTTGCAGGTGGAAAATAAGCGAGGATTTCAGGGCCAAGTACAAACGCAAATACGCATAACAATTAAAGGAAGGAAACATGCGGGATGTTTGTAATGGTTGAGGGACTTTTTTAGCATGCATAGACACTGGCAGCCCATAGTTTCTGCTCAGAAGGGATGAGCAGCAGAAGCCAGTGCTATCTGAGGGGTGGGTGCATGGGTGGGGTATTGTGGCTCATAGTGAGGATGAGGCTTATGTTGGGGGCAGGACCCAGCATCATAAAAAACTATTTTTAACTTTTACATAATCATTTAAAAATCCTGAACTGGGGCCATAAATGAAATCAATGTGGCTTTTGGTTTTGGGGGGTCTTTTGGTGTGAGGTTTTTTTTTGGTTGGTTGGTTGCTTTGGCTTTTTTTATTTATTTCTTGTGACCTCACGGGATTTTTTTTCTCTTACCTGTTTGTTCTAACAAATCTAGATGCAGTGTTGAAAGTCACACGGGTTCCTTTCCAGTTACAGGTGTATACCTTGAACTGTAAATCTCAATTTTATTCTTGTCAAGTGGGTTTCTACAGTTTTAACAATTCTGTAAACTTATTTGTATCAATCCTAATGTATCTGAAGGGGAAAAATAATGGTAAGCCTTGAACTTTGCCGTGGGGATGTTGTGAGAATGTCTATGAAAGCTCTGAAATTAAATTCATGTTAAATAATGTCTTTTCATTAACAATAACTGTCTGAATCTATACCTTGTTTCAGCTAAGGTACAGTTAGAGTCAGTAGCAGGGCTTCTTCTTCCACTTCTTGATTGGGAAAAACTACATGAGCTAAAATAATGGAGTGGAATAACATTTTACCTTTATTTAATTAATTTATTATGCTTACACAACATACCTGCTCATAGCTGTTTGGACATTCCATTCATGCATTGTTAACTAGGCAGTGGCAAGTCTGTGCTAGTTAATTCCACTACCCCACAGCAAAGTAAAGTACTGAGTAACATTAGAAAAATTAATGCCCTTATGCTCCTTCCTCCAGGCTACTTTAAAGAGTTGTTTCTTCTAGCTGTGATTAAAAAATCCCTGATATTTTTCTCTGTATATTTTGAATGGATTTATTTGTTAACAACCCTGGAGCAGTTGGATGGGGGGTAGATGCAAAGACTTCCTTGACTAACAGCATAATCCAAAAAAAACCCCAAACTTCTAAAATTGACACTTGAGATGGTAGTACTAGTTTGTGTTCCCTTCTTTAGCGCGTCTGTGCATATAAATGTATGCACAAAGTGCTGGTATTTAAGATTTCATACATTGTATGATGTGCAAGTGGAGACCAGTGGTAAGTGGCATTGCTCAGGGGTCGTTACTGGGACTGGTGCTTTTCGACATCCTTGTTGGTGACGTGGACAGGGGGACTGATGTACCCTCAGCAGGTCTGATGGTGACACCAAGCTGCATGGTGTGATCAGCACGCTGGATGGAAGGGATGCTATACAGGGGGACCTGGACAGGCTCAAGATGTGGGCCAATGTGAATCTCATGAAGTTCAACAAGACTAGCTGAAAGGTCCTGCATGTGGCATGTGCCTCATCCGTGGTAGTGCTCAAGGCAAGGTTGGATGGGGCTTTGAACAACCTGATCTAGTGAAAGGTGTCCCTGCCACAGGCAAAAGTGTTGGAACTACATGATCTTTAAGGTCCCTTCCAATCCAAACCATTTTATGATTCTAGAAGAAAAAGTCCATGGCTATTTTGTAAAATAGAGGACAGTTCTAGTATTCTCAGCAACAACAATGAAATAATAGTTTTTAAAAAGTTAAATGAAAATGGCAAATCTTATCATAGCTGTAAGTTATAATTATGTTTGTAATTGGTTGCTCTAATGGTGTGTCCTTAACCAAACCCCTTTAGACAAGAAAAGGGTATGGTGTGCTCTGCAGACTAAGCAAGGAGGAATTAAAAAGCTGACAATTCCAAGAATCAGGAATCATACTGTGCTGCTTCTGTAGAGGAATAATCTGCACTAGCTAGAACTGGAGCCTGGATGTTTAATGGTAGGATGGTGCTTATATGTGATAGTCTGTGCTTGTGCTGTTACTGCTTTATTAGGACATGTAGTCTCTGTCTGTTTTTCATTACTTTAAAAGCATCTTAGTATCTTGCAAAGTGGAAGCCCTTTTCTTTAGGTATGGGCGTGAGGTGTTCATCAGGGCCTGTTTCAAAAGGAAAACCAGCTTTCTTTGCTCAACAGGATGGATGCCTGACAAACAGATTCTTGCCTAAGGGAAGCTGGGGTAGGGTGTAATCTCTGTGTCACATAGGCTTCTGGTTTTGCATTTTCGTCTCTGAACATGTCTGTTTCTCTGTTTTTGGTACATGGCACTACATCTTGTATGATTTCTCTGTGAAAAGTATTAGAAAATCTTGGATGCCTTTCCTCATACTGAGTATAATTGTGAAGAATTCATCTCAGTTTTCCTACACAGAGTTGCCTTTTACAGTTGCAAGACCTAAAATAAGCTTTAAGCTTTGTTTTATAATTGAGTCTATCAAGGTAAGCTAGTATATAGTGATGAGATTTGGAGTATGGATGCATCACAGTATAGTTCTTGAATTCTGAACAAATAGTATACTTTTCTCATAGGAATTAACATATTGTTTATATTTTTTAATTGAAATCCTGAAATTTTAGTGTCCGTACAAGGACATTGTGAGAATTAATTTGATAGCAGAGTCTTCGTATTGCTGCCAAATACTCTCTTCACCTGAGAGAGAATCACTTGTAACTCTTCATTTTGGAAGTATGAGGTGCCCTTAAAGACCAGGTCTGATGGAGTGCTGATGTTCACTCACCCACACCGATGTCCCAAATACCATGGGTCAAGTAAGTGAGAAACATTATTCTGCTGATATTTGGGATTTAAGATGTTCTTCAATAGAATGAAATTGGTCTTTTGAACTGAAAATAGACTGAGGGTATCTTCTAGACACTGATCGCAAAAGCATTTTGCACACCTTTTATATGTAAATGTTCAGCTCCCTAGGGCTGTCAGTGGCATATTTCTTTGTTCCTGATATGCTGAGATGCAGCAAGGAGGCCAAGGACTTAAATCTGGATATCCTGTATGTGATCGAGTGCTGTGATTGTCCTTCCGTGGTTATTTTTTGTTGCTTGCCTGTCAGTGCCGGAACACTAAAATAGTCATAGTTCCTCTGTCCCTGAGAAGGAAGTCTGGCTTGAGTCTAGGCATAAGAGTGAAGTAGGAACAACTGTACTCTCAGAAGAGTTCCAATTGGGATGACTTTACATATTCTAACAACAACAACAAAAATAACAACTTTGAAAAAAAAATTTTGTTTACCTTAGTAGGGAGCTGCTGGATGGTTGCCACGTTTTGCTGTACAGACACTATTTCTTTGTCATGTATGTATTTCTTTCATATTATCTATTTACCTTTTGTGCTGTTTAGTGAATGATCTCATAGTTTATTTAGGTTTTAAGTGTTTAAAAGGCTAATTCTGTGACTGAGACAAGGCAATTCAATGGGGGCTTTTATGATATTGACAAGAAAAGCATCTATGTTTTGCAGTTTATTTTTTGGAAGTGAAGAACTCTGTGGGAACCTAAGTTTGTATTTCAGACTAAACTAAAATAAAAAGATGTTACTTACTATGATTGGGGGATTGAAATAAGAACACTACTTAAATTAAAATGCAGATAAAAAGGGAGCTGGTCTTGGGCTAAACACCATTGTTTTTAGATATCTATTTCCAGCATGCAGACAGTTACAAATGATGGTAAAAGGGGAGCCAAGATTTCAGAAGAATGAGAACAGCATATGAATTGTAGTTATGAATGGACCCTTGTTTTTCAAGCTGGCAGTAGCTTGTTGGTGTCTGACATCCCATCTGTAACAGAACAATTTATTTATTTCTAAAGATCACATTTCTCTCAATAAATAAAGGAAAATGCATTGTTTAAGGTAAGGATCAATTATTTCGTGTGACAATTCAGACAAGCTGTGTAACAAAGGCTAACAAGAAAATTCCCTTTGCTGGAATGCAGCGATGGTGTCACATGTCACTCCTAATTATGTGGTTTTTCTTCTAGCCAAGTGTATTTGAGCCTTGGGAAAACCAAGACATAATAAGAAAATGAATAGGTTAATTAAAAACTTATTTCTGGTTTTAGTATCTACAAAGAAAATAGTTTAAATGTAATTATATCTTACTCTTTTTTTTTAAGTAGTACAGTAAAATCTTCTCTAGATGAATATAATGTGTTAAATGATAAAATGTGGTTTACTGTCAGATTTCCAAGAGTTTGACATCATCCTTTGATAGTAATTGGTGTTTTCTTTCTGAATAGTAAGTTACAGTTGTGTTTCCTATTCACTCAGCTGCTCTTAAGGTGGCTCTACTGATGGTGCTAGCTGTGTGTGCAGGGACAAGGCCCAGACAAGTTGATCGAAAAGAGCAATTCATGATGAGATAAAGGGCTTCCAAGGGATTGCAGCCCTTTGGTCTGGAGCAGCTGGTATTGTTTGCTTTAAATACAAATTGCAAAGGAATTTGTAGCGATTTTGGGGTGTTTTTTCAATGGGTATTTGTGTAAGCTAAGTTCTGGGATTTTAATTTGAACAGTGAGCCAATATATAAGGAGAATTATTTTTTTTTTCTCTTGTGCTTTTGCCTTTTTAGGGCTCTTCAAGCATTAGTAACTGGTCAGGATAGACTGTGCCAAATAACTGAGGGATTTTGTGTTTTTTTTTAAGTTCTGTTTCACTGATGCTGATCCCAGTAAATATTCACTAACCATGCCTAAAGCCTCTGTAGTGATTCTGCTTTACAATTATTTAGAGAATAGCTGCTTTTACACATTGTTCTAATTCTTTTATGTTGTTCATGAGCACTGGTAGAAACCTGATTTATGATAAGTTAAGTAAAATATCTGAATTAATGAATGAAACATTTATTAGGTGCTGCTTACTTTTGCTGCAGAGGGGAACTGAAACTATGCCAAGCAGTATGAGGAAACCATACTTGATAAACATCTTTTTAACTCTCCAACCCCCTCTATAGATTTTCTTTTTGACTTCTCATTGAAACAATCTTTCTAGGAAATGTGGCCATGACAGTTTCATCTGAATGAATACAGAAGGTGATTTTTGCCTGTCAAAGACAGTTTGTTGCAGGAATACATCTCATTGTTAAATGTTCTGTTGTTAAGCTTGATAACTTTGGTTAGGTGAAAGTATAATAGTTCCTGCAAAGAGTTTTCTGTTACGCTGGTACAGTTTTCTCCAGGGGGTGGAAGAAGGACAGGGGGTTGGACCAGATGATCTCGAGGTCCCTTCCAACCCTTGGGATTCTGTGATTCTATGTTGTGCTCCTGTGCCCCAGGAACGCTGACACTGATAGGAGGCTTCCCAGTCTCTGTATTTCCCAGTTCAGTGTGTCTGAGGGAGACAAAGTGAAACGCAGGTGAACTGGTTCAGTGTAACATGTCTGGAGTATCTTAGCAGTCTGCTGGATGGCAGAGAAAAGGCAGAATTAAAATTACCTTTGGCTGTTATTGCTTTTTGCCACTTGTGTATCTGATGTTGACCCACTCGTTTGCATATGAAGAAGAACAGTTGCCAGCCAAATTCTTAAGAAGGCTCTTCCTGTTGGAAGAAATTTCTCCCTGACTTCCATGTGGACTGGCTGAAGCTCTGGTTCATGAAGTTTGGTAGTGGTGGTTGTCTTTGGGCAATATTGGGACCAGGAGAGGGCTTCCTTCCCACTGGATGCCTAACAAAATGAAGGAATGAGAAGGACTGTGAGGCTGATGGACTGAAAGGTCTCAAGGAAAGGCCATCACTGCCCAGCTCAAGCCAATGTTGTCTAAGGTAATAGAATTTGTTAGAAGCTGTGTTAAAAGGGTATGGTAAAACCGGATTTTGGAGACTTCAGTTAGTGAGTCTTGATGTAAGAGTTACTGTTTTCTTGGGTTTACTTGAATTCCAAAGGTGTATAACAGGACCATAGTATGTTAGGGCAAAGAAGAGCAAGACATATTAAAAACATAATTAAAACAAATGCTAAGAAAGGGGATGCTATAAAACTCCCCATTAGTTGCTGAGATAATGGCTTTCTCAAGCTTGGAATGTGTTAAACTTTGTTTACAAATCAGTCTGTCTGTTTAGTGTGGGGTGAAGGGGTAACAACAGAAATGACTAGGTCAGAAACCAGCTGAAATCCAAAATGTTTTCAGTATTGTTTTGGATTTACAAGACGTAACCATTCTGTTCCAGTCTGTAGTATTTTCTGTAGTAGAAGATGCTGTAAGTTGCTGTAACAGTTCATGTCTACATTGTTACCTTGCTCCGAATATATTGAGGAGAAAACACAAGGAGTCAAATCAAAGTTATTTTTAAGCATGTTAACAGATTGTGTGTAAATCTCCAGGAGTGTTAGATGGAGTTACTGTTGTGGAAAAAGGAACCTGTTACAACGTGTCCAAAAAGACAGATTGAGCCATGAAGCTGCATGCATCTTCTGAGCCCAGGCTGGGCCATTGCCACAGAAGGAGTCTGAGCATATGAACACTTCTGATACTGATAAGGAAGCCAGGTGCTTTTAGGTGTTCAAAGTGCTGCTTTTGGGAGTGCCAGCAAGTGCTTCAGTTGTTGACATTGCTAGATAAAGGGTTGTTCATCCTGGACCGATGACCCAGAATTTACTCATCCCTTTGCCTAAGTCATGTGAAGGTTCAGTCTGGGAACTACGTACAGTTGTTGGCAAGGTAGGGAAACGAGCATGATCCAAAAATGAAGTCAGATCCCTTGCTACTTCATACCCAAAAGTGTGTCAGGCTGGTAGAAAGATGTTGCTAGATGTAATCCAAGGCCTGGGATACTTAAGCTTTTGCTCTGGATTCGTTTCAGCTCTTTTTAGTATGAGGTATGGTTGAGGAACCTGAACTCTGTGTTTGTTTTTTTTTTCTGTAGAACTGGAATCTCGTACTCCCTGTTTTAGGTCTCTTTCTGCCACTTCCTGCTTCACAGGACTCCCAATTACTCTTACAGTCTTGGCAGCCCAAGGTATTATCAGATGATACAGCAGTTTCATGTTGTTAATTAGAATGAAACAGACTATTAGAAAAATGCATATTCCTCATACCATTGAACTGTAAGTGCTTCAATGTAAAAAGTAATTGTTTGGAAAACTAGGTACTGATAAATGATGTCTGCTAGAAGATGTGAAGAAATAAGGAACAAACCAGACTGCTCCCACTGGTGTAACTTTCCTTTAAAATGGTTGTTTTCTCACAAATACATTAACTACATGATCAAAACTGCATTTCCTGGAAAATTTTCCTTTTCTTCACATGATACTTGTATGCTGTGGTTAGTCAACGTGCTCCATCCCTGCACTGCTGGAGTTGGAGGTTTCATTTTCCCAATGACTTTGTAGTCATCCTGCTCTTCCATTTCTGTTTTATTAAAACTGTGGTTTTCCCATTCCGTGTGTGGATTGTCCATTTGGTAGCATGTCCTAGGTGAGTTCAGCAGCTCATATGCACAGTAGCCGAGGCTGCGCTTGGCTACACAGCCAACATTGGCACCTATCTCTACCAACAGACATGTTGTACTAAAAGGTAGCTTTTGTGTTTTGGCTGCTATACCTCATGTTAGATGACTGGTGGCATTTATACTAATTCAGAGTGGTAACCTTGGTACTATTAAGTATAGTGTGTATCAGTATTCATAGAATCATAGAATAGTTAGGGTTAGAAAGGACTTTAAGATTATCTAGTTCCAACCCCCCTCCTATGGCCAGGGACACCTCACACTAAACCATGTCACCCAAGACTCCATCCAGCCTGGCCTCAAACACTGCCAGGGATGGAGCATTCACAACTTCCCTGGGCAGCCCATTTCAGTGCCTCACCACCCTTACAATAAAGAACTTCTTCCTTATATCCAGTCTAAACTTCCCCTGTTTAAGTTTGAACCCGTTACTCCTTGTCCTATCACTACAGTCCCTAATGAAGAGTCCCTCCCCGGCATCCTTGTAGGTCCCCTTCAGATACTGGAAGGCTGCTATGAGGTCTCCAGACAGCCTTTTAATACTGATGGAAAGCTAATAGCCTTTACTATGGGTGGGTTTTGTTTTTTTTTTTTTTTTGGCATAGATGGGGATCTGTCATGTATTTATGCAGATTTCCAAATAATGGCTGTACATACTTTCTTCACAGCATCTCCTTTTAAGACCTTTGGTTGCTGCACATCAGCAACACTTGATGAAATTTTAATGGCAGGTTTTACTAATATGGCCCTGAGGTGGAAAAGACATGCTCAGGATTAGGCTCAGCCCACATTTCTGGCTGTGGCTAGCAATGCCAGTGTCACCAGTGTGCCAAGTATAAGGGCAGTTCAAGTAAATGGTCATGAAATGCTGATTTTTACATAACAGCCTTTCTGATTATAATATAGCCAGCACTAACAAACAACTTGTGGAATTAAGGGTGTAAGGGTCTGGTGTTGCTGCTGCCACTCTCTGGGCAGCCTGGTTCATATCTGATGTTTTTATTTCTGATAACTTCTGATCAGACTTGTGATTTTTTTTTTCAGCTTGATTATTTTAATTTTTAGCTAACTTTAGGCTTAATCTTTAGCTGTGAAAGTAGTTTGTAAAGTGCAATGGTTTTGGTACTTGTAAATCTTTCTTAACAGTCACAGATCTGGGCTTTGTTTCAAGAAATAAGATTTTTTTAGTATTAGGTATGCTGTTGTTAGCAGTCGCTCTCTGGTACTTGAGCAGGCAGATTCATTGTGTCTTTGACTTCAATTTTGAGTTTTGTTTTTTATCCAGAAGAATAATATCGATTGTGTATGCTTGACAATATAATTAGTATGTAATGTGTGTATTTATGAAATACTAGAGAGACAATTTTGCTGGTTTGTTTGTTGTTTATTTGCAGGGAGAGCCTACTAATTCATGTGGTTTTGCTTTTGTTTCCATCACTGGAAACACTTCTAGCATGAATGTGTACTGTTTAGTTTTGTTGCATTTTTTTCTGTAGCTGTTTTCCCCAGAGACTTGTAACACTGACGTTGTGGTCATGCCTTGGATGTGAGCATGGGCTGTGTGTAATTAGTAGCATGCCTCTACCCAAGGGACCTGGGTTTCCTGCAGCCCCAGCTTAGCACAACTGCAATTGAAAGGGGAATGAAAGTCCTTGGTTCCAGTCTGCTTCCATGGGAGGGTGTGCTTACCTGTGTGTGTTTGTGTACACAGTTTTGCTTTAGATGCTTTTTCCCAGGAAAAAGGATGCTCTGTACCTGTATGACTGTGTGAGGAGCTGATTTGTGGATGCCAGTCATATGTGGCAGGTGTCATGCTGTGACTTGAAAGCGTCAGTGAGGGGCAATGTCTGCAGGAGCACTTGCTCCTGATAGCCAGCTTTGCTTTTATGGTGTCCCTCCTGCTCTGCCTTGTCACCCTGCATACCTCACCCCTCTCCCTGAGCAGGTGCTGGTAGAGCTGTCATTTGGGGAAGGGCAGAAGAGAGATGTGGGTACCAGAGTGAGAGCTGGGCTTATTCAGCCTGGAGAAAAAAATCTGGAGGGGATGTTTTACAAGGACATATAGTAACAGGACAAGGGGGGGGTTGGGGGGGGGGTGGTTTTAAACTGAAAGAGGGTAGGTTTAGATTAGATATGAAGAAAAAATTACTTCCTATGAGGCTAGTGAGGTGCTGGCACAGGTTGCCCAGAGAAGCTGTGGCTGCTCCATCCCTGGAAGTGTTCAAGTCCAGGCTGAATGGGGCTTTGAGTAACCTGGTTAATGGAGGGTATCTCTACCCATGGCAGGGGAGTTGGAAATAGATGATCTTTAAGGTCTCTCCCAACCCAAACCAACCTGTGATACTTCTGTTATTTAACTTTAGCTTCCTCTGCTGATACTGAAGTAGTGGTAGCAAGTGAGAGATGTGAGTGGGTCAAAAATACCATGTTACTTTTTAGCTGCAGGAATGCAGTCTAATCAAGTGCTAAAACACAGGTTGAAACTAGAAGCTGTCCAAGTGGTGATCAAGTGTCTTAAAACCTTTTTGCAAGTTCCTGCTGTATATGAATCAGCCATCATTTTCCAGAGGTTTACAAGTTGTTCAGAATGGGAACATCTGCATGCATGGCTGTTCCTAGCACAAGGTTCACCTTCCTGGCAGATGCTAAGCCTCTGTTACAAAATTTCATCTGAAATAAAATGTGAAGAGCTTGAGAGCCTGTTCATCATGAAGTACAGTCAGCGTGGTATGTTAGGGCCCAAATGGTTAGTTTTACAAAAGTAATGATAACTTTAAGAATGAAGTTATATCCTGGTATCTGCATACTTCCATTTCTTGAATGCCTTGCACGCTACATAAAGAGCTGGGCAGATTGTAACCCGTTAGAAATGAGGGTCTGAAAAGGCAAGCGTCTCACCTGAGAGATCTGTGGAATGTATGAAGGTTAAATAAGTACTCAGATTGTTATGCCTGGCTGTTTGCTTTGATTTACAGTCTTTGCAAGTTATCAAATTTTATAATACCTGCAAGTATTCTGAGATAGGAAACTCTTAATTTTTTTATTTATTTTTTTTTACTGTAAAGTTCTGCCTATTTCAAGATACTGAAGAATATGTAAGAAGCTGAAACATTTGGGGAATTGAGTTTAAAGGAAGGTGGGTCCATGCACTCCCAAGTGCCTTGTTGCAATCCAAAATGAAGACAGATGTTTTAAATGCACTTTGGAATAAGAACAAGCAGCTCCTGTCAGTCTGCTTAGTTTTGACTGTATTAATATTAATATTTTTCCATTAAATAATAATTATGTGTTTTCCATCTGAAGCACTGATTTTCTTCATTGTTCAGTGTAATCTGGTGATATGGTAAAAGTGACTAAAAATGTTTATCATTAGGAAAAAAATAAAGAAAATTTGACATTTGTTGAATGTAGTCTTTAGAAAATTGTTTATTATGGATTTTTCAAATCTAATAGATGAATTTCCTCTTTTTGTTCCATAGTTCTCTTCTAACTTTAAAAAAAAGGGACTGCAACTGATTGCAAGGATGACATTCCTAATTATACAGAAGCCTTCCTTCGATTCTTTCAAACCTTAAAATGTAACATAAAATATTCGTATTCTTTGATGGCAGTGTGCCTGTTTAGGGCTTCCAGGTTTGTTACTGTGCTCCAAACTGAACTGTTTGTCTTGGAGTTCTGTTTCTTTCTTCCTTTATTGTGGTTTTCCATGGAAGAAATTCAGCTGACTCCTTGAGTATCATCTCTGGTTTATACAATTGCAAGAGAGGACAGTTTTAGGATGCTTGCCCCTGTTTCCCCCATGCTGTGATTGCACCGGTTCAAAGTGCACTTGGTAAGTGCAGAGCTATTCTGTCTTACTTCTCTAAAATAAACTGTTGAAGAAAACTACTATTGAAACTTCACTAACTTAATCTCAGCTTTAAAATTAATGGCAGTCTTCTAACTCTTTAGCTGTATTACACTGAACTATAATTTAGGGAAAGCAAATGGGAAAACAGATGGTGCAAAGAATGCTTTTCAATTGGCAGATTTTTGTTTAAATTTGCTTATGCCCCAGCAGGTCTCTGTAAACACAGCCTAAATTAGCTTGGTTTTGAAGTAAGCTAAAGAAAAAGTAATTTCTTCGAATAATATACCACAGAAAAACCTTGAAAATCCATGTGTTGTGCTAATAATTGTGAGAGTATATATTCCATCTTCTAAATTTGCACTTTCGCACTTAATTGAACTTGAAGGAAAGTTTTCCCCTCTATCAGATATTTTTCTCATGTTTTAAAACTCTAAATAGAAATTTTTAGAAACAAAAGAATTTCCCTGAAGTATTATCAAAGCAAATGCTGCAGAATGGTATTGGCATAAGATGAAAAAGTTTAATCAGTTGCTGTATTCTCATTGCTCTGTTTGGCACATGGGAAGTTTAGAATGTGAGTAGTGGAGAAAGGGCAAATTGGATTTTTAGTAACTAATTTAATTATTCAAAGTAATTCCAGGTAGACTCTGTAATGCCAAGCACTCTGGTTATTAACCTGGCCAAAAAAAAAAAAAGCAGTTTAAAATCGAGTAAAATGGAAAAAGTTGTTCCCTTACTTTGGGGTAGAGGGATTGTCTTTGTGAATTCCCTTCATCACAGTTTTTCTCTGCAAGCACAGTTGCTTGGAAGTGCACTTTTTGGGTTGATCCCTTTGACTTGCAGGTAAAGGGTTGGAAGAACTGGGGATTTCTTCATGAGCATGAAATTCTGCAAGATGTATGACATAGTCGGTATTTATCTGAGGTGCTGGGCACCTCTTCAGTTGGAGCAAAAAGCTGCGCACCCCTCTTTGTTATGAAACTACTTCTTCCCTCATGAAATAGTATGCCCTTGAGATTAAAAGCTTAAAGGAGAATATTTTTATAAGGTATGAGGCTGAAGGGATCAGTAAATTTAAAGGGTTTAAGTTTATACCTGCAGAATTGAGCAAATGCAGAAGTGGTGCAAAGCTGAAATACAGTTTTAAAACTTTCTGAAGTTGAGGGTGTTTGTCTCCAGTGTGCCCTTTCTAAAGGACATGCAATCTGAGAAAAGAATTTCTCTCTCTTTCTGTCCATAATCTTTGTAATCTTATCCCACTGTCCCATCAGCAATCCAATTTAGATCTTTTCAGGCTGTTGTGGCCAATTACAGGCTTCTGTATCTTGTTGATTTGTGATGCAAAGTAAAAGTTTCTGAACAAACAGAAACAGGGCGGCATTAACAGCCATAACAGGAAAAGATTAGGTGGCATCTTCAGTTACCCGAGTTGAGAAAATAAATCCCTATGTTAAGATTTCTTCCCACAATCATAAAATATGGGTCGGTTGCTCTTTTAGAGACAATGGGGGTTGGGCATGTTGAAGGGGATTTGTGCATCAGTTGCCCAGGTTTTGCTCCTGGGTCCTGAGTCATTTCTTTTGCCTTTAGTATCTCAAATTACTTTTTTTTTTTTTTTTTTTTTTTTTGCCAGTGGCAGGTCTTGTCTGTCTCTGACAAATGGCCCTGCACTGGACTTGAGTGCCTAGGGAATTGTGTCAGTGTAGAAGTGCTGGAGTAGAGAGTTATCAGGTGTCTGATACCTAAGTTACCTTTATATGCCCTCAGGGAGTACTTGGATCCAGAAGCTCCCTAACCTAGCTCAGAGGTGCCTGCTACTCCTGCAGTTTTCCCTGTGTGGCTCAAACGTTTTGTAAGTGTACATGCTTTTTCTTTTGCTGATGTCTAGAATTCATCTCCAGTGGGTTCCTGGCTCTCAGCTGAGCCTTGCTTCAGCAATATTCCAGTGTACCAAGTGGTCTAATCCTGCAGGACTGAGCAGCTCATTCCAGTAATCTCATTTTCCTCCCTCCCACTATACACAGTGCAGACAGTGCTACTTTACGTATTTGAAGTGGTTGCTGCTGTGATTCACTTATATAGTACAGTGGGAGGAGTGGCAGATAGCAGTGCATATACCTGGGAAGCTGTGGGCTTGTGGCTGTTACTTTCTTGTGCCTGCCATCTACCTACTTATTTGCCCTTGTCTGCAGGACTTATCAACATTTCACACACTGGTAACCACAAAAAAAGCACTACTATTTCACAGGTTTGCATTTTCCAAGTATATGCAGGCATACTGAAAACAAAGAAATGGAAAACAAACCAACAGAAATAAATCAACGTTGCTACCACCCCCCTTTTTCTTTCTTTTCCCCATTACTGTCAAGCAGCAAGTAGTACAACCTAGTCAGATGGATGCTGAATCAGGAAGAATGCTGTGATTGTCTTGAATCACTTGGAAGAGCTCTGCAGGATTATTTTTTTTTCATCTTTTAGGGAAAAAAAATTGGACAAAAGCAAAACTGAAAAGCCTTAATCCAAAGGCTGACTTTGCACAGAAGGATTTTTAAAAAGCATTAACGTTTAATTAAATGTCCTGCTGCTTCAGCCATAAACCATGACAATAAATGTAGGATAACCCCTTTTTTGTTCATTAGTACTTTTGCAATTAGTTCACTTTTTCTCCTGCAGAGAGGCTGCGTGAAAGATCTTGTTATTTGTGGCTGTGATAAAATATGCTGGCTCAGCCTGCCTGAAGAAACAGAAGCCTTGGCAGGAATGCTGATTACCATGACAATCTAAGCAGCCTAGAGCTATGGTTTGTGTGGGTTTTATCATAAAGATACAAAACGTGTCCTGGATGGTAGAGTAGCTGATAATATCGTCATGACTCAGGAGACCCAGTTGTCCTTCCAAGACTTTGTGTTTTTATACTGCGCTGCATGAAGATGGGTGGGGGGAACCCTGTCAACTTCATGTATCTTTTTGTAACATATTGGTGTATTTACATATTTATTTTAATATATATTTTTATGCTATGGTTACCTGCTTTTTTTTCTAACATTTTAAATACATTAACACCTGTGTAAAAGCTAGGTATTGATCATGGATGGGTTTGAGGAAGAGCTTGAGGGGAAGGTCAGCTTGCCCCCCAAAATTCCTTAGATGACATTTCTGCATCAAGGGGATCTCTGGTAAGAGTTTCTCCTCCAGAAGGTAGGAGAAGCAGCTAGGGCAGGCATAGGGAGGGAAGGATGGATGAAGTCCTTTTGTGTTGGGGAGCTGCAGTGAAGGCTTCTGGAAGCAGGGAGGAGGCTGCTGGGTTTGGGGAATACCTCCCTGTAGCTTGCCTGCCTATGACTCCTCTGTGCAGTGTCTCTGACAGAAGCTTTGGATGCTGTAAGCAAGCTTTCTGTGTTGTGAATGCATGGCAAAAACAATGGTAGGTAAGGCAGTGAGGAGGTTTAAATCTTCATGGTTCTCTAGGCTCCTGTGGTTAAGAACAATAGCACAGAGGGAAACTGCCCTGCACTTCTTCCTGCTCCCCAGCAGTGTACAGTGGCAAATCTGTGCTGCAGGGTCTTCACAAGCAAAGACAAAAAATTCCACATTCCCACTTCCTGTGCAGTATTAGGGTGTAATTGTTTCAGCCTTTACTTCTTCAACGGTAAGAACTGAAAAAATCAATCCACCTACCTCCAGTGAGGCGCATCTTATGTGTGGTAGTAGGGCTAATGGCATATTGCATAAGGTCATTGGTTTAAAACTGTTTCAGGCTGGAGTAGGAAAACCAATCTGCTGGTGTCTCATGATGTGTATGAAACAAGTTACTGTTGCTGTCATTTTGACACTGTTAAGAAATAATAGACTTTGAAGTTGGAGTTGGAAAGGCAAAATCATGTGAAAGTATAAAGTCCCAAAGTCCCTGTACAAATAAATCAATTCGTGAACTTTTCTTGTTTAAAGAATCAGCTACTTAAGTGTTTTCCCAAGTGTTTTGCTTTTGGTTCATTATGGCAAAAGCAAGTGTATTTGCATTATCACTTCTGAATTGTTTTCCAAGTCATTTAATTGTTTACACTAAAGGATTTATTGAAAGCTCTATAAGGTTATCAACATGTCAAGGAGCTTTTGTTCTGTTCCAGTAACCTGAAAATTGAAGGGCTCATTCTATAAGCTTCATTTGTAATGTGGAATGCTTACTGGTCCCATGAAATCATTATCAAGAGCAAATAACCAACAGCATATCTTTCTGCACAGTTCTAGAGCATGAACCAAAAACTGTAGGTACAAATGCTGAAGAGGAGGACGAGGGAGAGCAGTTTGACTTCGACAGTGGAGATGAGATACCAGAAGCAGACAGGCAAGCCCTTGCGCCACCTTCCGCTGTTCCTGGAAATAACATAGAGCACCAAGAGGCTAATGCCACAGGTAAGTCAGCCCGTTGGGCTGTGCCTCCACTAGGCTGAATAGAAAAGGCTGATTATAGGGTGCCTTTTCTTTACAATGCAATAAAATTACTTGTAAGAAGAGGTTTCCATGGCGATACCATACAAGTGTTCTGAATATTCCTGCTAGTTACACTCATAGTAGATTTGATGAGGCAAATGACCATCACATGCAATTCCTGTGAGGTTTCCCATCCAAGTGTGGCATCCAAGCAGATGGATTGGTCTCCATCACAGTGTCATGCTACAGGAAAACTTTATGCCCTTGCGGCTCTAATGTCATGTGGATGGCTCAAGATAAGCTGCTTTCACGGCTAAGCTTGCTGGTTGCTGATCTTAAGATGACATGCATAAAAATAAATGGAGTCTGAATGTATGATTTTTGTTCATAAGCAGAACTCTTATTAAAGCATTTCTTACAACACATGCTCATGTTCTCAGTGCTGAGGTGTAGTCTGGAAATTGCTGTATTCTGCTCAAATTGACTACAGCTGATTTTTGCTGACTTTGATCCAATTTGCTTTTGCAAGCAGAGTCATTTGTGCTCATGGCAGTTAAAGATAGGTAACTCTTCAGGTGACTATGCACTTTGAAAGCCTGGAAGTTAAATACCCTTTTCCATGAAAATTTGTTGCGCTTTTATGACGTTGTACTTCTAGCTCAAAAACTTCGATCACTTCGATCACTTTGATCACAGTTTGCTTCAGAGGGGCCTTTGGTTCTGCTGTACCTTAGCTTGCCTCAAGAAATACCAGTGGAAAACTTATTTTATTTTCTCTTCTCTCAACAGAAAATTTTCAGGACTGTTCTTTGAGGACTGTCCTAGTGACCTTGTTCTCTCTTCATGGCTATTCCTAAACTATTTCTTGTATTTGTGTTTATAAGATCCAAATTAATCTAGAATCCAGATTTTAACCTTCAGGGTTTAAGGCTGTTTTGAGACATGTGCTTATATGATAAGTACAAAAGGACCTTGACGAGTTGTCAGAAATCCTCCTATTCAGGATTTAGAAACCAGTTTTTCCATAGGCATGCTTGCAACCCAGCTTGCTTCCCTGCTGTTGCATTCCTTATCTGTAAAATGGGGAGGATAGCACTACTGTGTGGGAATTCCATCAGTTTGCCTGTTGAAAGCGACTTGTATAGTAAGGATCGTATCAGTGTTTAGAGTTTTTGCAAAGAGCAACATTAAGCAGCTTGAACAGGTACGAAAAATAAAATATTAATTTTTGTGTGATTTTGTGATATTTATTTTTTTTTTTTCAACTAAAGGGGCTGGTAATTTAGAGAGCAGTGAGACGCTGCGAACATCCGAGCCTGTTGCAGAAGCCACTCCACCCAAAGTCAATCCCTACTCAGTCATAAATATTTCACCAGTACAAGACAAAGATCCATCCTCATCGCCAGAACCCAGTCCTCAAGAAGAATGTGCGAGTCTAAACTTCAGTGGATATTCGGTTCCTGTCCCCTGTGGCTATGCTGTGCCATCTAATTTACCTTTGATACTGCCAGCATACTCCAGTCCTGTCATAATACGCAGTGTTTCTGTAGAAGAAGAAGGTACTGTACTTACCCAACTTACTTTGTTTGAAGGAGAATCCTTGTTTAACTTCAGGTGCCTGTGCTGTTTTGTACATGCTTGTGTAAGTTCTTGTGGAGCACTCAGCCTGGATGTGTGAGGCGATTTTGTGTCAAAATAGAAATAGAACTATCTCCTGCAGTATGAATTAAAATTTCTTGTCAGACCTGAAAGGAAAATGCCAGTATATTTTAAGAGTTCCTACAGGACTCTGCTTGCGGTGCAAGGGTCGAGATACCCAAGTAAAGATGCATAAGAAAAAATGAATGTACGCTGTCAGTTCTTCAGCCTTTCCTTAAAGGTTTTTTTTGCCAGCGCTGTATTACAACATACATAGTGCAAGGGAGGACTTCTGTCTTCCCTTGTCACTAAGAATGTTAAGGCTAATTCCATTTTAATGTAATGAAATAATTTCCAGAGCCATAGTTCAGTGTTCAGGCCAAGTGGTTTATTCTCCCACTTTACCATGCTTGATCTGGGTCCTGGCAGAGATCCTGTCTCTTTTATCTTTCCTATATGCACTTCTGTTTGCTTGTTTATTTTCCAGTCTTTGTGGATTTAGTGTTGCTGTGTGCTTTTTCCTTGAAGTTTTGACAAACTCTGTTCTGTGTATTGTTACAGGAAAAGGAACACTCTCCTATTTTGTAACCAGAATTTGCAAAGCTGACAACTTAATTTCAAGAGAGCAGGAGGAACAGAAAGCTCCCCAGATCCTGCCTTTCCCCCTGCTCCCCTTTATTTCTTGTATTTTCAATATAACCTTTGCTCTCTATCACCACCAGGAATACTGGCAAATAAAAGCAAATGGTTGTTATCACCTGTAGAGGAATATAGGTTTGAGAGGTTAGAATTAAATGCATTAGACATGGTAATTTCATCCTAACAGCTCATATGCCAAATCACTACATCTCTGAATTCTTTCATTTGCAAACATGGATTGGGTGAAGAAGCTTCTTGTATAGAACTAGATTATTCATTAGCAATGAACTAGTAAAAACAGTTTCTTACTCTAAAATGCACCTTTTGAACCATGCTGGCATTTTGGTGATGATATATGTTTTTCTACTTAACAGGTACTCAGTCAGCAACTGAAGAATGTCATTATAATTCTGTAAACTCAGAGGAGCCTCAAAACAGGTGATTGTCAATTCAGCATGTTTAAACTACCTACAAAGCTTCAACTCCTAAGAAAGCTTATATTTGATACGTACCTGATTTTTACTGTGTGACACTTCCATGTTTACTTTTTTTTCCTAACTCTGTAACTCTGGTCGTGTACCAAAATCAGCACCGGCAGAGGTCTCGTATGTATAAATGTGCATATTTTTGAAGTAACTGATTTTAATTTTTAGTCATAGCAATGTCAGCTGCAACAGACTGCTGGAGATCTTTTTAGTGTTGCCTGCTGCTTTCAGAAGGAACACTGCCAACACTTTGGATCAGTCGTGGCCTTGGTAGCTGAGTCTTGAAAACATCCAAGGATATAGATGTTGCAGCTTTCCTGGGCAGTCTTCCCTGCTACCCTTTGGTGCACTTCCTGCTAATGTGCAAACCAAGTCTTTCAATGTGCAGTTTGTTGGTCATTCCCCCTTGTATATCGTCTGACACTGAAAAAAGCCCCAGCAAACCCAGCCTAAAACTCAAAACCAAGTTCAAACCAAAAAACCCAAACCCCACCTCCATCACCTCTAAAGCTGTCTTTGAGATAGTTGTAGCTGCTGTTGGATCACCCCATAGCATTCTTTTCACCAGATTAAATAAGCCTCATGTCTTCCACCTCTTTCCTTTTAGGCTATAAGCTTTAGTCCCCAAGTCCAATTTCTTCATAGTTTCTCAAGAGGTAGCTTCAGTTTCTCCACAGCTCTTTAGAAGGGGAGACTTGGGAAGCCAAAACTGGATGTGCTAATGAAGATTCAGCCTCACCAGCACCAACCAGAGGAAGAGAACAGTCTTGTTAAGCCCATTTGCTCCTGATGTGGCCGAGAAAGTGTTTAGTTGTGTTTGAACTGAAAGAACAGCTCTTACTTCACTGCTTTCTGAGTTTTTTGTGTTCTGGTAGAGGAACTTGGAAGCAAAATATTTCTTGAGATGGGAAGGGAAGCATTTTTATTTCCGTCGCTAAGTTGTCAGACTGTTAAATAGAATAGATTAATAATCTCCTAATTACATGCTGCAGCAGCATTTTTGAGTAATCAGCAGCCACAGAGTGGGAACTGAAAGCCAGAAAGATTTGTCTTGTCTTTACAGTTGTTTAAAAACACTGTGATGTAGCTTTTAATGTTTTTATTTTATTGCCTTTTTTTCAAGTGAAGATAACCAGGCGAAGAGAGAGGATGATGCACTGGCCAAGTGGGTTGCAGATCCTGCAAACACAGCATGGATGGAAAGTAAGTATTGATGAGCACCAAAGTACAACTATAGGAGAATGTCAATTCTAAGTTGTGATCAACTAAAATCATTGTGTATCTTACGCACATGTATATGTTCCAGAGCCAAGTTATACCAGTTAAACATTTGATGGTAATAAAAGTGCGTATTTTAGAATAAAGGTAACATTTACTTTTCCATGGAGTGCTTTTTGGAGTCCAGAGTCATTCATCACTGTCTTAAGGAAATAATTTGGCTCCATCAATAAGTGCACAGTGGGAATTTGCTTTAGTTCAGAGTTTGCTGTTTGGCTGTATATATCTTGTTCAGTAATTGATAAATACGTTCTTGGAGAAGGTGGAAAGGAAGGAATTGACGCTTTTTCTTGATTTGTGCCTTTGGCCGGCAGCTGTGCTTTAAACCAAAGTAGAGACCATGTGGTTGGACAGGTTTTCCCACCTGTTCTCAGCTCTTTCCACTGGGCTGGAGGCTTATCTTGAATGTCACTTGGAGTAACTGGAGAATTTTGCATCCTTATTCTACCTCTTTATGTGCTACAGCGATCGTTACATTGTTTAGTTTTGGATCTTTAAAAAAAAGTCTTACAGCTTCTCTACAGCCATTCAGTAAGTCAATGAGCAGCCCTCGACAAGCACAGAACATAGTGCTGTAAAAGGAGAAAGAAATATTTGCTGTTGAATTGGATTTCTTTTTCCAGGTTACCAGGGGTCATAATGAACTATGCAGATAAAATAGTGTGAAATTTCACAAATTCCTTATGCTGTTTTTGTGTGTTATTGTATTATTTGAATTTATGATTAGATGTAATGGCAAGTGCTAGTGGAAAATGAGTCGTAGCTCCATTGTATTCACATATGCCAGTATAACCTTGATTCTTTAGAATGGAATATTTCAGTTGAAAGGGATATGCAGTGATCATTTAGTCCAAGTGCCTGACCTCTTCAGGACTGACCAAAAGCTGAAGCATGTTATTAAGGGCATTGTCCAAATGCCTCTCAAACACTGTTTGTTGGTCCTATTAAATTTCAAGGGGGTTTCTCATTTGCTGTTTATTTTCTACTTTACTTTTAGACCCAGATGAAGTAATTTACGATGACGTGCCAAGAGAAAATTCTGACTCTGAACCAGGTTTGAGGTCTTCATAATATAGCCTTGTTGAAAGCAGTGTAATATAGAATTATATGTGTGTATACTCAATAGGTGTGTTAATTAAACAGTTAAAATATATGTAAATGGATTAAGGCTGTCCATAATCAGTAGGTTTTACGAAATTCAGAATTAAACTAACTCTTAAAAGCCTTTATCTCAGCAGGTCTCCTACTCTTCTCAGAAGCTGAATTACACTTTATTCTATAGATACTGTCCCAAATGCTTGAGAATTCCCTATATTAGAGAATTAGTGTTGTGTGTTGTAGCTGTAGTGACCTAAAGAAGGCAAGGTAGGTAGGAAAAGGATGTTTTAAATAGCTAAATAATGTATGATAACGTGTCATTGTCATGGTTGTGCAGAGAAATGCTCTTCTCTTGCATGTTCTCCTTCAACATAAAAATACATGATAGATGGAAGTGAGGCTATTCACTATCCTGAATGTGACATTACAGAAATGTTTTATTTCAGCTTTTAAGTGATCCTGTTCCTGATAGTGTGACCATGTTTGCAAGGGACAGAACAGATCTTAAAGTTGTTGCTGGAGCCAAGGTTTTACCTTATTGGGAATGGTGGAGCAGAGGCTCAAAAAGCTTATTTTGAGTTCTCACTCAGATCTGTTTTTCAGTTTTTGGTTATAGTGAAAAGTATGTTTAAAGATTGGTTGCTATTAACTGATGTGTTTGAGTAGATTGGCCTATTGGGAACTCAGTATCTACTTGTTCTTAGAGGATGTAGGAGTATGATACTGAAATTGTAATGATTCAAGAAAACACTTCAGCTTTCTTCTATGAAAACTGTATTTAATTTTAAAGCTGTAACATTTTCATTTCTTGCCATTAGTGGTGTGCAGGCATGGTGGTTTACAAATTATTACTGAAATTTGTTTAATTTATTATTTGAAGACATTGTGTTAAATTTGTGACTTATTACTGGAAGGTCCCACAGTGGGCTGTATTGCTGTGGACAAGGACATCTTTGCATTGTTGCTGCTCAGTCAGGACTTATTTACTATGGTGCATGACCATTTGTTGTGCTAGATTGCCACTAAAATGTTTTCTTCAGTAAGTGTCCTTTAAGGACAGTATGATACACATAAAGGTTTAAAAAATTTCTGAAGATCTGATGCTTCCAAATTAGAGGATATTTGTCTGTGACAAAGGCAATTAATATTAAAATAATATAATTGGTAAAAATGTACTTTTTAGTCCCAGAATCCAGGTTTTAGGCGAATGTGTAAAGTAAGTCAGCATTTCTTTTGAGTATGTATATTTTCTCTTTTTAAATCTCTAATATCGGGCTGGATTATGGGCAAGGTAACCTGCAGATATGGGAGACTCCTAGTGGCTGGTGGAGTTAAAGGAATGATAAGTCATGAGATATCAGTGTAACAATTTTCTTATTAGTTTGGTCTGTTATTCTTGAAGTAGTGACATTTTCGTTTGATCCTTGCAGTGTTCTAGCATTTGTCATTTGAGCTGCTGCTGATGATGTCCCTAAGACAACAAGCCTTCAAATGGAAGGATGCTGCTTCTCAGCTCAGATGTGTGTTCATAGCTACAGTTTGAACTTCCTTTGAATTTCTTCTAAAACATGTTGTGGGACATGGACATAATGGTGCAGTTTGAATGGGGTGTGTTTTTAAGAGGATCATGGTGTGTACCTGTAAAACTATCCTCTTTCAATACTCTATTTCAACGAAGGCAACCTACTTTGCCTGCTTGACTACTGGAATTAACTTATGTTTTAAAATGTGTGTACCAAAGTTTAAAGTTCTTTGTAGTACATCCTGAGCAAGTTTTCTTATGTTTAAACAAACAAATTTCAATGGGGCTTTAAAAATTATTATTATTATTATTAATTTTGGTTTAATTCTTGCAGAGGAAATGATTTATGATGATGTTGAAAATGGTGAAGATGGTGGAAACAGCTCACTGGAATATGGGTGGAGTTCAAGTGAGTTTGAAAGCTATGAAGAGCAGAGCGATTCTGAGTGTAAAAATGGAATTCCCAGCTCCTTTTTGCGAGGCAACCACAAGAGACATGTATGTATTCTGCAGTGCTGCTCAGTCACTGAGGTTACCCTCATTTCCAATATTTGCCTTTTTCACCTTTATTTCCTGTCTCAATTCAGTTTCAAATACCAACAGCATCCTTTTAGCAGAGACGTGAATCAGTGTGGGTGTGACAGCCCACAGCAAATGTAATGGGGAAAAAATGAAAACATTAAACAGAAGCTCCTTAAAAATAAACAACTCAGAGTGGATAAAAGTGAAATTAATGATTATTTTTGCTTGTGGCCAGTTCCTCACCTTTTCTTCTTTTGCAGCTACTGGATTAGTGTAAGTGGTAAATGAGTGTGGAAAACAATGTGAAGAACAAATGGGGGTAAGCCTGACAAGACTTAAAGTCACAGAACTGTTCACCAGTGTTCCCTGTCTTTCTGTGTTAAATCTGTATCACCTTGCTTGCTTGAAGGCAGCTGAGCTTAACAAAAAAAAAAAAAAAAGCCCAAAAATAAAAGGTTTTTGCGATCAAAGAGAAGTCTGTAACATTTATTAAGAGAAAAGAGAGGTGGCTTGATAAAATGATCCATCTGTGACACACCTCTGGTCTAGTACCTTTGGCTCCATCCCTGATGCAGGAGGCAGGAAGACCCTGATGGCATGGGTGCCTGCCCTCGCTGCATATATCTGATTATACACTGGAAGGAGCACCAGGCTCCCATGCTCTCACTGATTTGGCTTCTCTCCTCCTGCCCTTGTGCCCTTTCTGTGAGAAGGAAGTCTTGCCTGGACAGCGGGCAGCCTCTTGCTGCTGGTCCCCTGCTCTGAACACTTGGAGGATGGGGGTGCAGGGAACAAGTGGGGACAGGCAGGTCCAGAGTCGCTGTAAAATGCTTGAGGCCCCCCAGTATGTGCTGGCTAGGGAGAGACACCCACAAACCACTTCACATCTGCGTACTGTTAGCTGCTCCAGCACCCTGTGGCTGGAGGATGGTAGGGGTAGAGGCCAGGGTGTTCTTCTGTGATACCCTTATTTTCATTTTGCAGTCTCTTATGCTGAGAAAAAAAACCTCATTGTCTGTGCATCCTTCCAATACACATTATCTGCTCTCCCCCTACCTCCATCCTTGTTGCCCACCATTTGGAAAACTGAGAGTGAGCAGTTAACTGCAAGACTTGAGCTCACACAAATCAGCACTTTGTAAGCTGAGTGATCATCCTCCAGTTTTGTTTTGGTGTGTTTTTTTTAAATCTTTCCCTGTTATCTGTAGCTTCAGCTTTGGCCATAGTCATAGGGTTCTACTTACACATGTGCACAAAGTGAGATTTAAAGCAATTTTTTAATACTGTAAATATACTTTCATCTGTCACAGGAAACTGTTGGCAGTCAGTTGAGAGTGATGGTGCTAGGATCAGGCACAATGTCTGAGCAAGAGACTGAGGAGTGGTGGAGCAAAGAGGTGTACTGCGGGATACTGCCCTGCAGCTGGCTCTTCCAGCCTGTGACAACAGGTCTTGAGAATTGCCTTGTGAGGATGGTGATGAGGAGCCTGTGAACACGTGACTTGGTGGATGGAGAAGTCAGAGGGACTGCTGCACCTAGATGGGTACTGGGAAGTGGAGAAGTCAGGAGACTAGAGAAGGGGTTTGGTGGAGAGTGAGGAGAGATGTAAACTTTTGGACTGCTGAAATGAAATAAAAACAAACTCCTCAACCCTCCCTGCACTGGCACTTCAGCATTTACAGAAACCTCTCCATTTCATACCTTTTCTCTTCCATTCCTTGCAGTAACTCTTACTTCTCAGCTCTTGTGATGTGCTGGGAAAATACCGTAACATCCATCTCCTTCTATAGCCTTTCGGAGCCTATGAGGGACTCACCTTGCTTATTATTACTGATGTCCATTGAAAAGTATGGGAAGGTTATAGGTGGGATATTTAAGTCTTGGTGTGACTTTCCTTAAAGTCAGGTTTTTTCGTTATGACTCTTGATTATTATTTATTTATTTAAGGGTGGGAAGGCTTTTGTGCTATTCAGTATTTCTAATCTGTGAACCAGATGCTGTTTTTAATTAGACTGCTATAATGCCAAAATCCTCATGCTGGAAGTAATCGCATCCTGACCCAGCCTAGTTGAGCTAAATGCTGGACCTGTCCACTTGTTTTCAAGTCAGTAGGCCTTCTCTTTCCTCATGCTTTCATATCTTGCCAGATGATTCTGTTGACATCAAGTTGAGGGGTACACTAAATATTTTTCTTGGTTTTCTGGTTATATTTTAACCTCTTATATCTGGCCTTCTCAAAATCTGTAATAAATATTAATTAGTATTCCAGACCATTTCTCCATGATGGTTTCCTTGTTTTGCAAATGGATATACCCATGTATGAGATGGTTGCACCCATGGTCATACAATGAGGCTATGACAGATGAAATTACACAACTGTGTATCCTCCTCTGTTAGCATCTCCTTACCCGACTCACTGTCTGTCTCCATCTTTTCAGGTACCAACAACCTCAGGTTCTTCAAACTTTAAGAATTCTTCCAATTCACTGTTTCGAAGGACAGTCAGAAATACGCTCACTAGAGTGTGTGCTTCAACAAATGATGCTTATGGTTAAAGCTGATGTGTTGTTTCCATACAGTTTATGAGATGTGCACAATATAGTTAATACACAGTTAGCTTAGCCTAAGTGACTTTGTTCCTCTCTTTACATAGTTGACAGCATAGCAGAAAGGTGCCTGCCTGGGTTTCAGAAAGTTCAGTGATGCACAGGAGTGATGGTCCATTTGTCAGGTTGGAGCTTCCCTACATGATAATTTTCCCTCAGTTGTCTGTGTATCAGTAGGCAGATGGGGCAATGTGCATGGTATACTTGAGTGCTTTAGCATGAAGTTTGCACTGCAGGCTTTTTGAAAAGATTGTGTCTTTTTATACACTGTAGCTTTCACATGACCTAACGCGTTTAAAGGAGCATTATGAGAAAAAGATGAAAGATTTGATGGCAAACACTGTGGGAGCAGTAGAGATTCAGCAACTAAAGCAAAAACATGAGCTGAAGGTAGCGTAGTTGATTTTTGTAACTAGCTACATATAACTGATTGCTTTTCCAACACAGACAATGTTGTCTCTTTTAATAATAAATTGAGAAAGCAGGCAATAATTTGTATGAAACTAATTCTAAATGTGCTGGTTTATTATTATGCAGTTTATCTTAAAAGTACTTTGTCAAGGACCTTTTCTCATGCTTGTTTTTAATGGTAGCAGTTTCAGAAAATGTGATAGGGCATCATTGTACTTCCCTGCTGACCAGTGCCCTTACTGCAGATCATGAGCTAGGCGTACAGCTCTGGGTGAGGTCCAAGAGTCAGCCTGGCCCTGGCTGTTCAGCTGTGTGGGATCAAACTGTGGGAGTCAGAATCTCCCTGCTCTCTGTTCTGAATGGAGCCAGTATGAAAAGACTGGGGTTTTTCTAAAAGCTTCAGCTCAAATGGACAAGTTGCTTGATTGCAGCATGACAACTTTGTGTGTGTTCTGATGTCACTGATGATGTCAGCACAGATCTGACAGTAGTGGGGATTTTTTGACATTGTGGCATTTTGGAAAAGCAAATGTGCCAAGAAATTCTTTTAATAAACATTTCTTAGCAAAGCAACAGGAATTCTTTTTACTGTAGTAGTGTACTACAAAATTATGCAGTTCTTAATTAGAATCAACTTATTTAAGTAATGAAATTATTAGTTGTGGAGTTTTATTCAGAACAATGTTTAAGAATATAGTTAACATACAACTGAGTCTAGGGAATTATCTTCAGATCAGAAATATGTTGGCAGAGTTAGTAGGACATTAGAAGATGAGAAAGAACCCTGGCCATTAATGACCTGTTCATAGTTCATTTGTTTATTATATAATGTAAATCTGAGCATTTAAGACTATTTTGAGTTCAGATTTTTGGTGCAAATTTTTAAGCATTTCTGCTACTTTAGGCTTGCATACAACATTGCCATGAAGTAAGTGCCTTTCTACAGGTTTGATTTTAAGAGAAAATACAGGTGCTCAGATCTGACCTTTGATGGATCTGTATACTTGCTGTATATTACTTTGACTTTGGGCTGTATTTACAGCCTAAAATACTTGACAGTGTTCTTTTAAGCGGTATTTTGATCAAAAGTATTTTGCATGGTGTGCATGCTAAAACACATTCCTATTATTCACTGAACGTGTAGACTGTATTTTTTTTTAAACAGATGCAAAAACTCATGAGAGCTGCTAGAGAAGGTACCAAAGATGGGCTTGAGAAGACAAAAGCAGCTGTGAAAAAGGGTCGTTCTTTCATTAGAACAAAATCTTTCATTTCTCAAGGTATGTGCTATTTACAGTGTTTGTTACTTTTTCTGTTTATTTCTGAGACATTAAGTGAATAGCCTAGCAGGTTTTTGTACTGGGAGCTGACTACCGGATAGAAATCTATCAGTAAATTATGGTATACTAGTCAGTTCAGATGATAATATGCTCAATGCATCTTGAGTAGTTTTAGGTTTGGGGCAAGAATCTGAATGATCTGAGAAACCTGAGGTCTATAGGGAAGGATCCACTTAAAAAAAACCCAAAATCCCAGTAAAACAGTGCCATAGGTTCTATCTAGGTATTGATGTATGCGGGTATGGAAGTTATGTTTAAGTACTAAGTCTGTCCAGTTCCCTCCATTGAGCAACTCCTGAATGTCAGGAAAGTTTACTGTCATGACATGTTTTTTAGTGGAGTGATAGCCAACTGTTTAAAAAGTCTATTGTGGTCAAGGAATAACAAACATTTTCTGTGCTAAGGGGTTGAAGTAGGAGGAAGAGGCTGTTCTGCTTTATCACTGTTTGGTGATTTCTGATGAAAGCTGAGTTTGGATTGGGAAAACAGAAAGTGGGTTGAAGTAAAAAAGCTAAAAGTATTTGTATTCTTTCTCTAGTTAAGAGCAAACATCATCCCTTTGTCATGAGCCTTAGCAGCAGCAGTCCACAGTTATATTTTGCAAGAGGTAGGGGGTAGTAACTGAATACAAACTTACTTATTCTTTAGGGTAAGTCCAAGAGGTAGTATGTATTTCTGTTCACATTTCTGCACAACTACTTGAATGGTTGTAACTTCAGAGTACTGTTTTAGGAAGCTAAAACCACAAGACTAGAACAAGATGTTTTTAGTGAGCAAGCTAACATAAAGTTGCATCTGATCACTAAGGACCAGGACACACCTTATATCCCTGTCATGGCCTCTAACTGCTTATGAATTTGCCTAATTCACAGAAAATAGAAAGTTAGTTGCACAGATTTCAGCGATCAGAACTGTATCCTCAGTGCTTTGCTCTTGCACTGGAGAAAATGTACCGGTTTCAGCAGGGCAGTGTTATGAGTGAACCTGGCATTCTGTCTTGCATTTCTAGAGGTTAGGTAGCAGACACGGTGTATCTGTGGATGGTTTAAACCCGCAGCCATTTACCAAATCGGCAGGGAGCTAGTGGCAAATTTGTCGAATTCCTTCCAGCTGACAAATCTGCTTCCCTTCCCTTTTCGTTCTGAAAGAGTTTTTCATACTGTTTTCTATTCCTCGTTTGCTCCTGTCTGCTTGTTTGGCTGGCTGCATACTGCCACCTGTCACTGCACTTCGGTGTTGCTGTTTGCATAAAATTAGTACATGAGGAGCAATGCAGAACCCCTTATTCTCCTTTGTGATAAAAGCCAACATTTTGGTACATTTGGTTACCTACATTAGCTCAGTTATGGAAGGGTGTGTGGAATTTTTAAGCTGGATCATATCGTGGGTGTGTTTAATTTCTTCCCAAAGGTCATTTATTTCAAAAGTGCTGGCCCTTTAACATCAAGGGTTAAAATACTGCAATATTCTAACCCTAGTTATCATGCCCTGCACTATGGACAGCCCTATTGTGGCTGTGAACAGGGAGAAGAGGTCGAGCAAAAGATAGGTTGTCTCATGCCAAGTGGATTTCAGGATACCTTTGGAAGATGCTCTGTATTAGAGATCAGTGGTGGTATTTGTGATTCACAGGTGATACAGAAGTGCTGGGAAATTTCTTTTGTTTGGTGAGTGAAAATAAGATTGTGTAATTATTATGCTTGGATGATAGGATCTTTTTCTTACTTTCTTCATTTAATCTGCATGGTGTGTAAGTTGATGTTTTGGTTGTTCAATTCCTTGTAGATCATAGGTCATCGTGTCTGGAAGAAGAGGAGCTAAATTTATTTATTGATGTGGACTGTATGCATACAGAAGCAATTATGACTCCTATGCCTGAAGGATTATCACAGCAGCAGGTAGCAGGCTTTTAGAAATATGCTCTTCTGCCTCTTTTTCCTCCCCTTCTGCTCTATATCCATGTCTCCCAGGTGCCTTGCTCTTCAAACATATTGGTGTTTAACATAAATTAAGTGGACATGAAATTCGGAACTGAATAAGTAGTTTGTTTAAAATTGGTATGTGTGCATATAGTTGTATCAGTCCTGAACACAGCCAGACCTGCAAAATGCTGTTTTGCAGTATAAAATCTTAATAATTATGTTGTTTCACTACCTAAACACTTAAACTAAATGTTGTGATTTTGAATGAAAAAGAAAAGAGTTTAAGCATTTTTGAGTCAGATGACATTTCTGTAGATGCTGTGGTATTTCTGTTTAAATGTAGAAAATATCCTCTATTCTCTCTGTATTTTAAGGTTTCTCCTGAAAAAAAATAAAAAATTGTCTTTAATAAAGTCAAGTCTACAGAAAGAGTATATTTTGCAGTTTTGCACCTCAAACTCTGTAGTCACTGTGGAAACTACTTTAGCCTGGGCATTCCAGCTGGAGAAGGTGAAGGCCAGGAGCCCCTTCCAGCCTGGACTGCTTGGCCACGAACAAGCAGACTTTACGGATATGCTTGTTTTAAACAGCAGGTGGCACGATAGCTTTTGTTTAAAACCTGGTGCCTGTTCAAATACTATGTCCCAGGTTGGTCTCAGTTGTGATACCTCTGCTCTTGGGACCCGAGTTCTTACCATAAGTTGTTTATGTTTGTATGCTACTGTTACAAGCAAAAAAGGGAGTATAAATTTAAGACTTGCATGCAAGCTTCTTGTAAGTTCTGTTTCCCTATTGCAGTAACCTGCAGGCACTATCAAGTGTCTATTTTGTGTATTACAAAGCCTGAAAATACCCCAATTTCTACAGATGTTTATTATTTTCAGAAGAGTGAACTGTGACTAGAAGTAGTTTCCTTTACCAGAGCAAATGATATAATAAAGAAAACACTGCTAAATCCATTTTAAACACAAATTAGACCAACTAATTTTACTGTATATGTTTTTAAGCAAGGTCTGAGATAATTTTGAAGTCTTCTTTTGAAATGCCAATACTTAAAAGAAAATCCTCTCATAACCTGCACTTAACTTCAAAATGCAAATCGTGGAGAATTAAAGGCAGCTGTGACAGGGAAGGCAGGAGGCCATGGAAAAAGGAGCAGAGAAAAGCAAGTCTGAGACTTGAATTTCATGGTCATTTAGGCTAGCTGAAAATAACAAAAGAGGCAGTTTTGCCTTCCTTTCCCTTGCAGTTGTTGGGAGTGGTTTTATCCTGCTCTTGTGCTGTCTTCTCCACCAGAGTCTCATTTTTGGAAGCTCTGGAATGAGCTGGATTAGCAAATGGATTGGATGGAAACAAATCCTTAAACCCAGCAATAACAGAAGTTTAAATTTTAAACCAGAATGGTTCCCTAGTCCTTCCTGTCACATCACTTGTGCATGCATACAAAGTATGTTTCAGCTGAATTACAGAAGCAGAAGATGGAAAAGGTGTGATAAATAGCCTGTAGCTTGTAAATATGAAATATGATATGTAATTTGTATTTTGATATGTAGTTTGTAAATATGAAATATGATTTCTCGAACCTCTTACTACTTTGTCAATAGATATGAATATAGATGAGACAGGCTTTTCACTTATGTATGGTAATGCCCAAAAAAGAATGCTGACTTACTTAGATACTTTCTCAGTGGTACAGTTCATATGGCCTTACCAAAATGTTAGCTTTTTTGTCCTTCAGGTTTCTCCTAATAAATTTCTAAAACATATTAAAAAAAAAATACTAATCTTGAAGACTGACTTTGAAAACTGGTTACCTTTTTTATTGCAGCAATTCACTGTAGCAACCATCATTTTTATACCTGTTATTATTTATATTAATGCCTACATTTATGCATCTAAAATTAAAAGACAAGTTTCAAAAGTAGAGCTTCGAATTGCAACAGTTGGCAAAGTTTATAAATAATTTTAGAGTAACAGTAAATTTAATTACTTTTGAAGAGGTACGGTGGTATTTTATTGCAGTTCTTTTCTTCTAGTTTTCTTCTATTGCTTTGTGTTTCTTGTGGTTTGTTAATGTGAGAATTTTATCATCAGCATTCCCAACTCTGATGAACATGTTACCTGATTAGAGTTTCAGACAAGACTTTGTTTCTTCTGCAGGTTGTGAGGAGGTATATTTTGGGCTCTGTAGTTGACAGTGAGAAAAATTATGTGGATGCTCTCAAAAGAATCCTGGAGGTACCTTAGTATCTTTTTCATTTTGTCATTTGGAAATTTGAAAAAATAATCAAATCTTTAAAGAATCTGTAGTGTGACTTTCATAGATCTTGCTACAGATGCTTTGTGTCAGATGTTTAGACATTTTTTGTGTGTACTGCTACATAAATTGGGTTTTTTCATTTAATTCTTTTTTGTTGTTATTTTCCCCACAGCAATATGAGAAGCCCCTTTCAGATATGGAGCCAAAGTTACTGAGTGAAAGAAAACTCAAAATGGTCTTCTATAGAATTAAGGAAATTCTTCAATGCCATTCCATGTTTCAGATTGCGCTGGCGAGTCGTGTATCTGAGTGGGACTCTGTGGAACTGATTGGTGATGTCTTTGTTGCTTCAGTAAGCATATGCATCCAACCAGATAATCCGTTTTTATTTTATGCTTGCTATTCTATCTCCGTATCTTTCTGTCTAATTTGGCCATGTAATTCCTGTGTTCTCCAATGCCTGTGGCAACTGTCAGAGTATGTGTGTACCATACTGGTAAAGAAACTGACACCAGCACTTGCCTTCGGCTTGGTTGGTAGACGTGAAAGAATTAAGGGCAAAATTTTCAGGTTTTGATCAAGCTTTCAGACATTTAAGTAAACAGTTTTGGTTTTGGGTAAAACAGATTCACAAACCCAACAAAATTAAGGTGAGATGGAGGCTTAGCATCTCTTAAAAAGTAGGTAGTCATACATAGTATGTTTGGGAGTAAAAGAAAACATTAACTGAGGTTTAACTGAGACTGGAACACAGGTAAAGAGTATTTGTAAAACAGTGTCCCACTCTTAATGGATGTCTATCCAGTAAATGACTGAACTACAGAAAACAAGAAGTGTTCTTGGTTGATAGAACAACATTGTTCCTACCACTGGTGTGTGCTGGAAAAGATTGCCTGGCTGCTGGTTTGAGTGCCTTGTTTTGTGGTCACCCAGCTGCTGGAAATTACTACCTTTTCATGCCTGCTCTAAAAGAGCTGGGATATGTGTCTGAGTGCTTTGACCCCATTTCAGTCAAAATGAAGTGGTTAGTAAAGATCTGC
Organism: Neopsephotus bourkii; assembly: GCF_033783945.1. NCBI lineage: Eukaryota > Metazoa > Chordata > Aves > Psittaciformes > Psittacidae > Neopsephotus > Neopsephotus bourkii. Next base: position 174,781 of record NW_026901402.1, on the reverse strand, counting down.
TGTTGAAAGGAAACCTGCCCTGTTTTGACTGAGAAAGTTAAGTATTGTTAATGAGACTAGCTCTGCAGAAGAAAGGGATTACTAAGGCAGTGGGCAGCAGTCTTGCCCTTTGTGCTGCTCGTTTCAGGCCACACAATCTGTCTGCTTTCTTGGTAAACCCTTACCAGCTGAAGATGGGGCATTGAAGGCCCTGGGACTTTGCTGGTTCACCAAGTCTGGAAGATAAGCAGTCATGGGATTATCAGGGGATCCCAGCAGCTGCTTTGAATCTCAGTGGATGCCCTTTGATTGCCCATAGTCCTCAGGCTCTGCCCTAGTGTTATAGCCAAGATAAAGCTATTTCTGTAAATTTACATTTCATCATTCACAGCCGTTACATCTTTAGATTTCCAAACTGTCTTCCACAGAAAGAGTATTTTGAACATCACCAGTAATGCTGTAGATCTAGCACTAAGCCAAGCAAAGCCCTTAACTGTGAGCAAGGCGAGTCCTTAACAGTCTGAATTCAGTCTAGTTAAGCTTTTGGGGATCTTTTGTATTTATAGTTAAGGTTTACCCTTTTCTCTTTTCAGTTTTCTAAATCTATGGTATTGGATGCATATAGTGAATATGTAAACAACTTCAGTACAGCGGTAGGGATTCTCAAGAAAACATGTGCCACCAAACCTGCCTTTTTAGACTTTTTAAAGGTGAGTTTAATCTTAAAACAGATGGGCATTTGATATAAATAAGACAGTGTAAATTATGAGTTAGGGGAAAATTTGACAGGTAATACTGTATATTTTGTGACTGGTTTTATGAACTTTGGTTTCATGTTTTATGGATTTGGCACAGAAAAACTCCCCAGTGAATTCACTTCCACTACTGTATTTTCAGAGAAATAACATGATGTTAGATCTAGGGTGTATTTTGAAGTGCAGAGTAGTTTTGTTGTTGTTCAGATCAGTTTATTGGTGTTTGTATGACTACTTGTGAAGGACTCCCTGTTTTGCCATCAGGTGAGCTTCAAATAATAGCTCAACATATGAGGCCTCTTCTTATTTGTGATTTATTTTACTTCTAACTTTTGTAGTGTAGTGTAACTAGATCTCAGTTCCATGACAATTTCCTAGTATTTTGAAAATCGTGCTTCCAATTTGGGGTTGAAATTTAAAATTTCTGTGCAGAATACTTGCTACCCTGATGAACATGATGCTTTCGGTGATGTGCACAGAGCGCTTGATACAGGCAGTGGAAGTTCTGTGAGTCTCTAGGACTGATATCTCACAGAGGGTATACAAAACCCAATGCAAGGCTTTTAGGCTACCTGTGACCCTGCTGGGAGCTTGAGATCTCTGCTTGTCCCATTCTGCAAGAGTCCTGGATTGAGTTGTTGCCTCTCAGAGGCACTCTGTCAGGTCTGTTGCAGTGATCCACCAAACATGGAAATTGGGTGCCCTAGGCAAACTAAATGGTGAAGCTCTTAGGTTGCCTAGAAGGAGGACTGATTCCTAATATGTCTTCAGATCTTAAAATTAACCAACAATTTTTTGGAGTGCAGCCAGCACTACACAGGGTTATATGCTGGAAGCCTTTGACTCCAGGAAGATCAGAGTGTCTATAAGCGCATTGTCATTTCATAACTCTTGCACTGTTAAAAGCCAGTTGTTGCAATAGAGGCATAATTTATACCTTTCATCACTGCTTGTGAGTGCTGGTGCTGGTGCTACTCAGAGTTGGGGACTGAAACTGAACTCTGACAACAGAAGATGTTTCTACACCTTATCTTTTTGTATGTGTGTGCCCACCAGTATTGAAGACCAGAATCTTCACTGCTGCTGTTGGGGAAAAAAAACACCTGTTTGTGGAGATAAGCATGGAAACAAATTACAGTGAAGCTTGATAGTTGTAGCAATAATGGCAATTTAAGCACAATGGCAGTTCAGTATTGTTTGGAGTGCTTTGGTTTTGAATATTTCCCCTACTCTCCTTATTCTGCGTCAGCTGTGATTCTGGCTAAAATACTTCCAAATGTTGAATTGAATTATACAAACAGGGGTTTTCTGTACAAGCAGATGAAATTTGCCTGGTTTTATCACCAGTCCTGATAACCAAAGTAATGGATTCTAATGTTTTTCTTTCCAGGCGTAAATCAATGTTCTTTTCCTTAGTTACCTTTAATAAAGAAAATGAAAATTTTTTTGTTTGCATAGCGCTGAGATTATGTTTTTCTTAGATTTCCTTTTAAAAACATGTAGGTAGGTAGAAATTTATAATCTTTTAGCCCCAAGAAATAGAGCAGCAATGGTAAATTACAGTCAATAAATCAACAGATCACATTTTTCGAACTTGAACAAGTTCATTGCCTTTGTTGTGCTTGAAGTTAAGCAGATGTTTCAGTGCCTTGCTTATTTAAAAAGCATGAATGTGCTGTATCAATATATGCATGGGTGCTGCACTGCTGTTGTGGCTTTATCCCAGCTGTGTTGATTACAGGAGGTATTCCAGGCCAGTGACATGCCACATCTTAATAGTGATTTTGAAAAAAAAAATTAATATTTGAAAATAAAGTCTTTATAGTAAATAACAGTAAATTTATAGTACTACTGTATAAATGATGTAGAATAACTTTCATTCTGTTACTGATGGAAATACATGAGTGGAAGTAAACATTCTGTGTGGCTTTCTTGCATTGCAGCAGTGCCAGGAGTCAAGCCCTGATCGAATTACACTGTATGGTTTAATGATGAAACCTATCCAGCGCTTTCCACAGTTCATTCTGCTATTGCAGGTAAATGATAAATAAATAGTCTGATTACAGGGACAGGCAGTAAATGCTGCAGGAAAATCTTACTAAACTAGGTTTATGCTTGGTTACTTGATAGGTTAGATTTAGTTTTTAAATCACTTTGCAGTAAAACTGTAGTTCAAATGTATTACTTGTTCATAACTGTTCAGTTTATCTAATCACATTTAAAAACACCACTAGGGACTTTGTGTCATTACTTCTCATTTATGAAAAACACAAAAAGATGTAATTCATGCTTTGGATAGTTCAGAATATATGTGGGGTATAGACTGAAAGTACACTCTCTCCCTGGCTGCTTTGCTCAGAGGATCTGCTGCAGTATGGTACAGCTTCCTTCTGATCTGCAGCATCTTGGTTTCCTTCCCATGATAACTAGGGTTTGATAGGGAGTCTTCAGGTCTTGTCTGAGCTGGCAGTTAAGCTGCAGGAACAGCACAGTTCCCCAGTGTAGACCTGCTCCAGGCCAGCTTAGGCCATTTGTAACTCCGTCCAGATCATGGCAGGTTCATCCCAGTGAGCGCTGTGAGTTAGCTGTGTTTTGCAGGTGTCATAGAGGAGGGAAGGCTTTGTCGTGCAGGTCCAGAAATTACTGTGGGAGAGAGGTAGTTGTGGGGGGAGCACGCAGGTGGGAAGCCATGGTGAGTTTTTGAGGTAGCGGGAGAAATGGAATTCATTGTAGCAGGAAGCAGTAGTGAATGCACTGAGATTTTTAAGTGCTGTGGGAAATGAGAAAAAATATAATTCAAATTGTTCCTACTGTATCCGTACAAAAGGGAAAGACTTTGAGAAGCTGTTGTGACCACCGTGAACTAGTTTGTTCTACCTGAAGATGAGCATGCTGTCAATGTGTTAGTTTGGAATAACAGTAATAAAGATAATACAATATTATTATGACAGTAAATGTCAGAAGAGTTTTAAGTCATTGTTTATGGACACCTACATGTTATACGATAATACTGATTTTCAACTTGTGTTTAATATTATGTGTATTTTTTTCATTTATATTTACATTTGCAGTTTTTATATTCATTTTCAAGTTCCTTCTTTGTACTTTTGCCCTATAAATGAGCTGTATATGACCCCATTCAGTATCTTTTTCAAGAACTATTAAGATAGTACAGTAAACAATGTGCTGTATGAATATTCATTAGATATCCATTGGTCTTATTAGTAAGTGTACTCAGGTAAAGAACATTGTGGTAAACTGTACATCCTATAATCTTTTGAACTTGACTTTGAAATGAAATCTGATTTTTGTTTGTTTTATCATTTCCTCTCAGGATATGTTGAAAAACACTAATAAAGGACATCCCGACAGATTACCTCTACAGATGGCTCTTACGGAACTAGAAACACTGGCAGAGAAGTTAAATGAAAGGAAAAGGGATGCAGATCAGCGCTGTGAAATAAAACAAATAGCAAAAGCAATGAATGAACGCTATCTGAACAAGGTGAGAAAAGTGGGAGCGTATGATGGAAGAGTTAGTTTGTGGGCCTTGAGAGATCTCCAAAACAGACATCAAAGACATACTTGTGGATTTTTATGTAAATGTCACCAACATGGGGTCATTCTAGTGGTAGATTTGAGATGTGACCTTGAAGAGACTCGCTGCTTAAACCATTGTGTGCTGGAGTGAGTGGCATGCTGAAAGAGCGGCAGTAGTATTGGTGTTCTGTGGCAGTGCTGGATAGAAAAGTCTTATGCATTTTTCTGCATGGAAAAATTCAACTATTAATTTATCCGAGAACTGAGGAATTACTCCTACGTAAAGGAGGGAACAAGTTCCTTATACTGTATTGATTCCAGCTATGGGTCAGTTCAAGATGTGCTATTGAATGTGTCCAAGACCTGTCTTGTTTTAAGGAACTTCCCAGTCTACTTCATGCATTTGGATCACACAGTAGAAATGTCTTTAAAGAACTGTAGAAGGCATTCAGTAGGAAGGAAGGAACAGTCTTCTTCATTTGAGTTTGTTAGTAGTTATGTGTACTGTGGATATATTTATATATATGCTTATTTGCATCATAAATGGTTCCTCCTTTCCTATGAGATGGGGCATAAATGCTTCAGTTATTGCTTTTGTGAAGTTACAGATGATTACACACTGGACTCATCCTGGGATGGAGTAGTGGGTGCATGCTGAAGGAGTGCAAGGAGGATTTTTTTTTGTGATGCGTAAAAGCGTAGTTTTTAGGATAGTGGTAGTCAACCAGAACACAGTTGTTTTAAGGTCTTTATCAGAAAAGGGTGCACATATAGTTTTGGAACAATGCCAGGCAGAGTGTAACAAGCAGTGAAGAAGGTGGATAGGAAATGAGGAAGTTATGGACCATTTTGTTCTCTTGGCCACTACCAAAGGTGGTGTTTGACCTGTGAAGGATTAGTTCATACTTGCACACAGTGCTGATCCTCAGCCCTTGAAGGCCAACAGCAGAAGATATTTACATGCCATGTGTCTCTTGTATATACGATTTTTTGGCAGTCTGATCCTCCCACGCTGACCTCCCATCCTGGGACAGCTAGAACCACATTTAGCACTTAAATGGGCTGTGAAAGGTGGGATGAGGGAAGGAAGCCACAGAAATTGTGGGAGGTTTTTCTTGCTGTTGTTCTTTTGCTAGGGGACCTTTATCTGTGTGAAAGATTCTCAGAGCAATTACATTCCATATTAAGACTGAAAATCCCTGCAGGCCATTTTGGTGGCAGCAGAAGCTGCTATTTCTCTAAATGAAAAGCAAATTAATAAAGAGTCTTAATTCACTTGGCAAATCCACCTGTGGGCACTTATATGAGGATGGCAAGTGATAACCCGTTGTGTTTTCTTTTTTTGCACCAGATGTTAGATGTGCCCTGCATAATACACAATGTTGATTGTTTTTAAAATCTAGCTACTCAGCAGTGGAAACAGATACCTCATCCGGACTGATGATATGGTTGAGACGGTTTACAATGACAAAGGAGAAATTGTCAAAACCAAAGAACGACGGCTTTTCATGTTAAATGATGTGTTGATGTGTGCAACAGTAAATATTCGGTAAGACAATTCATGCTTTTTAAATGAATGTTCCAATTTCAGCTGGAAAAAATGACGCTTTTAAAAAAATTATTATTGTTGGTTTTACTACGGTTAATGATTTTTTAGGAGTAGATATAATAAAGGGATAACCAGCTTTGTTGCAGTCCTTAAGGTAGAAGTGCTCCACAGTCTCTAGTTATTGCTGTATATTAGTGTTTAGCAGAGCACAGGCATGCCAAGGTAGGATTTTTCTCCTCCTTAAGTTCATACCGTCACACACTCTCAAATCTGTAACTTGTCATAATCTGCAAATTTAAAAAACCAAAACAAAACACAAAGCTAATGCATGTGGCCAGAACAAACCTGGAACTCACTAGCAGAGTTCCAGCTGGGGAAAGCTTTTATCTCTGAGAGCAAACGTTGAAGGATTAAAGCTGAGGTGCTTTGAAAAAAGCGTATTTTCATAGCGTCTTCTGTGTTTTAGTTGGCTGTACTTCTGTTACTATATCTCTGTGCACGCCAAGGTCACACTCACATTCAAATGTTGCTTGTATCATTAATTGCTTTATGTGATGGTACATTTTGACAGAGAAAATGTGGAGCATTAATATCTTCCAAGAACATCTTTTCTTAAGCATAATATTGGGTTGGTATCTTAATTTATTACTGAAGTATGAATGCAGTACAGATTTTTTGTAATCGTGTGAATGCTTGGTTTCATGTTAGTGAGTGAGAAATGCATGTAATAACTGCACTTCAGAAAATTAACAAGCTTATGTAAATTATCCTGTGATTCTTTTTCCTTTACAAATTCTTCAGTTGCTTAGTATCACCTGGATTTTTTCTCATTGCTGTTTGCAAGAGCATTGCTTTTAACCATTCATATTTTATCTTCTTCCATACTATTGTTGTCTTGGATTTTCTGTATTTGTCCCGGAAGTGGCAATGTGCAGTCTGTTTTCATTCTCTGTTCACAGTTATGCCAAGTTTATGGGTTCCTTATGAAGTGAACAGTTCCAGTTATCACAGCACTGTTGTTCCTATGTGCATTAACTGGTTATGAGCAACTTCCTTTGGGATGGTAATTGTGCATGAATGTGTCATGGCGTTTGCTGACTCCAGAAAAGCTTAATAATGTTTTTCTCTAGCAGTTAAGGTTTGCTTTCCAACCTGCTTGTTTATATGATTGAGTTTTTAGAGTAGTTGAATGGACTTTTATCTTTATTCACTAGCAAAGGTTTGTGAGTTTCTTGGCAAAAGAGTGGGGTTCCAACTGCAAGCTGTGTGTGTGTATTCCTTCATGATTTCATGGATTGCTTTTAAGGTGGAAGAAACTACCTTTGTGTCCTAGTGTCCATGACATTTTGTGATTCAAAATACAGTTAGGAACTGAAGGAAATCATGTGCAAGTTTTGACATGACCTTTATCTGGTACAGAAGTTTTTGTTCAAAATAAAGGTATGGTGTAGAGTGTGCCCCTTGCCTGTTTGGCTCATGCAGGATGAGCTTTATTTCTCTTCATTTTAGCTGTATAGACATTAGGCATCTTACCTAAGCTAGGCTTCTGTTATAACAGTTGTTTTCAAGGTGCATGCCTCCGGATTTCCCCTGGAGCTGTAGACCTCAGAAGCTTTACATGTACATGTAGCAGCATAGTATGTATCAGCTCACTTCTCTTAACCACCTTTTGTCCAACCTTTACAGAAACAGTCAACATACCAGCAGCCTGAGGACCTCTATTGGTTCCTCTGTAGCTGGCAAAAGACATTTATTTCTACAGAATACATGACCCTCAGAAGCTCCTTCTTCACATATAGTCTAGATGACTGGTTCAAACTGGAGACTCAACTTTTAAGTAGTAGCAGTTGGAGAGGGTGGATGCTGTCCCTAGTGATTGAACAGCTGCGTCCTGCCTAGTCTTGTTTTCTTTCTTCTAAACTAGATCAAGAGTTTATAAATATTTACTTAAGCTGTGGCAGTTGTGGGTTTTGTTCCTACTTGCCTCTTCATTGAAACAAAAGTATGACTGCTGTGAATAGGTAGCTAACAACCTAAACACTAGCATTTAGGTACTGTTCTCAATAAATGCATTTTGCTGATTTCTCCCAGGCATTTAACTGTTGTATTTCAGTCATCCTTTCTGTGAAGTAGGTCTCTTTTTATTCACTTTAATATCTCTTTTGTCCTTTATGACAAATACGTGCTTAAATGTGCATAAGGGAATGAAGGAAACAAAGGAAGAGGAGTATTAATGCCATTTCTGTTCCAAGTGAACTTCTCCAGTGTGCTCTTCCCTCTGAAATGCCTGTTGCGATACACGTTTCCTTTAGTAGCAGCTCACGTGAGATTACTCTCAGAAGCCACAGCAGGTCTTCTGTAAAGGACATCCTAGGTTGTGGGGCTCGGCAGAAACATTAGCTCATAACCCCTTGGGAGGTTATGTTGCCCTTCCTACTGCCGGTAGTCATTCAAAGGTCCCATCATTTATACTCCTCTAACCATAGCAGTCACTTCATTTGAGCACTGTTTCAAAAGAATTAGGAAAATATGGAGCCAAAGTGTCATCCTAAACACTTGTATTAGGATATCAAAATGCACATTGGTCTTACAAGATGGTCATTTATGTTTTGTTATAGAAATGTAGGGACAGTTATTGGCAGCCCTATGCTGTTTATAAGCAAGACTATTTGCACCTGCATATCTGCTTATTGCACTTCAGGAAAGGTCAGTCTCAAAAGTCAGCCTGATGCATGTATTTGTTTCAAGTTCTGCATGGCACTCAGACTGATAAACAGCAGATTTTAGAAGCTAAAATAATAAATAGGATGCCATTAAACATAGTTGCTTGTCACAGCAGTAATTTGTGCATCTTCCAGCTCTTCCTATGAAAGCAGTGGCACCGTGACAACTGGCCAGAGGTACTTATTGAAGTGGAGCGTACCACTTGGACAAGTGGAAGTCATAGAGTATGGCAGCAGCGAGGGCCAAGGAGACAACTGCAGGTTTCCACCCCAGCACTCTGCTGAGAATGCCGTCATTAACTCAAAGCCAAGTAAGTGACAGGAGTTACTGACTCTTACAGACTTCTTTTGTTAAAATCATATTTGAATTTCAGTGGGCTACTGAAAGCAAAGGAAAGCATTTTGTGCATTAAGACTTCTGTAACGTGGACAGTAATACAGCTTCTTTCTTTGGAAACTCTGGATCCATAAACTGGTAGCAAGTCTTCTTCCTTGAAACATGAATTACTCTTATTTTTCCTAGTTTAGAGTTTTATGCACGAATGCATATAGAGTTTTAAAGCATGAATGTGTGTGGGTGTGCAAAAAAGGTTATTTTGGTGTTGTGTACTGGCTAATGTAGCTGGTCATTCATATGTTCTTTATCCCATAGTTAAGGCAAGGAAGTTTCAATAAAAATGACTGGCCACCCTATTGCTGTGAAATAAGAGTCTGGACACAAACAGTTATGACAAAGTAGAAGCTGCCCATACATAGTATTGTACCCTTACAACATAATAACAAGTGTTTCAGAAAAAAACACTTGAATTTTAATTTTAATGAATGTTTTTGAAGCAATATGCCAATAGGTAATTTCCTCCAAGTTTCTCTCCGAAACTGACCTCAAGCTCTGAAGTTTGCAAGTTCTTTCTGTACTTGTTAATCCCTCCTACAAGCCTGCCAGCTACCCTCAGGAGATGTATGAATTTCAAGAACTTGCTTGGTAGCTAGCCTTTCATGTATAATGTTATTTTTATAGCCTGTATTTTGCCTAAATACTGTACTTTTATGTGCATTTAATATATTTAGATTATGATCCCTATTAATGGACTAAAAGGTACATGAATTTTGGTGCTAGCTCAGGGAATTATTTCACACTGTATTTCTTTAATATTGGAGTCATGAATTTTCCCACAGTTGTGCTGAAAGGAGGCATAAACGTTATGCTTCAGGATGGCCTGAGGTGCAGATGCAGCATTTATTATCCCACATATTCTCCAGGATGGTTATTTTCAGGTCTTCTTGCTCCTCCCTTTGTAAATAGCCATAGGAAATTTTTGTAGGTACTTATGTATCAATTTCAAGGGTGACTTCATTCTTGCAACTCCTTTTAGCATTAATGGGCTACTCTGACAATATTAAAGCTCTTCTATTACCATTTACCAGCTGCTGCATTCATGACCCTGAGAGGAGTGTAATAAGGGAGCATATTACTTAGAACTGGGAGTCTTTCTTGTAGGTGAGTGTGGGAGGAACAGCTTGTTGAATATTCCTGCTGCAACTTTGTGCAGTGGCTTCACAGCTGATAATACCAAATCCTTTTCTGTCATCAAGATCAGATGGGGAAATGGAGCATGAGGGGAGAGAGAATAACTCTTATCCAAATAGTCCTTTAGAACCTAATTTAACCTCTTGGCTTTGAGTTTTTGTCAGCTTCATGATGTTTAGTGACAATATCCCACTTTGCACATCATTTGTAGCCTCAACCTTCAGATTAAATGGCAGTTAATTAGGTAAAAGATGAGCTGAACTAATTGTTCTCTTGGTAAATTCTGATTGTTGTATTCAGCCTTCTAATAAAAGGGAGCAAAAGATGAGAAATAAAAAGGCTATGAAGGATACTGGTTATACAAATGAATACATTTTCCCTCAGCTTTAATCAAACATTTCTGCCAGATGGCCCAACTAAAATTAATATAACCAATCATGAAAGCAGAAAAGCATAGCCTTGCTGTTTGCACATACTGCTATGTCTGCGTTAGCTGTTATTCTGAATGTAGATTTGTCTAATTGGCCTATATAGATAAGTTTGAATACACACCTAATTGTGTTAGTTATTCTGTAGAGTTGCCCCTTAGTTTTAGTCTTCTTGGCTGCTAAAGATTACAGAAGCTCAGCTAGTACAGCTTTACTGCAGAGAGAAAGGGACTGGTAAGACTTTGTGTAATGGTCCATTGTTGCTTGTTAATTTGCATATACCAAGATGCTACATTTTATAGTTGATGATGACACAATCTTTATTATCATATTGCTGGTGAGACTATTGGGTATTTACCACAAATTGCAAAGCACATCCCAGGGGCCTCATAGTATGTGGTTTTCGTAGTATCTAATGAGCAAGAACAATTTGGGATGCTACAAGCAAAATCTTCCTTCGATGATGTAGATCCATGTCTCAAACCTTATCTTCAGTTCATTTCCAGTTTGCAGGAACTTAAGAGATAAAGAATAATGACGATTCTGTGTAAAAGTGTTAAGTAGCAGGGGAAAGTCAAGTATTTGACCCCTGTGAGGCTGGTATTCTCACATTATTGCTGTGGTTAGCAAGGATTTTTGATGGGTTCTGGTTGTGTCCTTGTAAGAATTACTGGTCATTAGTTATATTTCTCTTATCATGGCAGTTTCTTCTCTCCCAGAATCCTTTTTATGAGAAGCCAACTGTCATAAGCGTATCTCTATTTTTTATTTGCTAAATGAAGTTTACGCTTTCTGGCAGAATAGTATAGTTTAAAGATGCAAACTTTACTTTGCATGCTACAAAGAAATTAATAGCTGAATTTGGATTAACCTCATACGAGCTGTAATATGTAGCTGCTGAAAGGTTGATAGGTTTTAGTAGTACATATAAATCAAGGACATGCTTTAGTACTGTTCTAAGGTGGAAAGCAAGGGCTATGTGAACTTAGCTTTTATTAGGCAAAATCCTCAATTTGCAGCTTTCTACCCAGCTCTGCTTTGCATAGCAGTCTTTTGCCTCTGAATTCTAGAGGAGAACACATTCAGCGGCTGTTAATTCACTTCTGTTTTAAGCCCTTTGTCTTTTGATAGGAGAAACTGTGTGGACTGAGAATATGGTGAGGAAAACAGGAAGGTTTTCCTGGAGCGTATTCTGCTGTGCTGCTCCTGTCCTTGATGTGCTTTTGCTTTATTCCTGTTGTTCTCCTCTATTCTGAATTTTAGTATTTACTTTGTGATGGGCTTGCTTGCATGTTTGTGGCGAGTCTTGATAGTTCTGTACCTCAGTTTCCCCACCTATAAAATAAACTGTGGTCTGGGTAGAAACCCTAAACACTGGAAGGATCTTGGACATCTAATGTGTCCAGAGGGAAGTTAATGGAGGCCACTGATCATTTAAACATGTCCATAGGTAATTGGGATCTTCAAATATCATGTTAAATCATAGATGAATTTAAAAAGTAATCAGTGATCATTCAAATACTAGTTTATTGCTAACTATTTTTTTAGTTAATTTTGTCTTTGTTATTTTAGATGCTGTAAGCATTTAAAGCAAATTAACATGTTTATTATCTTTTTTTGTTAATATATGCTGCTTTATCCTGAATAATTTTAGTACTTGAAGGGATTTATCTGCTGGCTGTTTCCTTTGCTTTTGGTTTATTAGAGGGTTGGGGTTTTTTGGTTGGCTTTTGAGGCAGTTTACTGCATAGCTATATTCTAGGAAATTACTCAGTTAAAATGGATGAGAAGCTGAATCAAATTTATGGAAAGAGGGCACCAAGAAAGTTCAGTGTTACCTGCATTCTTCCAATAAAAATGAGGATGGGTGAAGATCAATGAATACAGCTTGGTTAATATGACATATTTTAAATATGCCTTCTGAAAATATAAAACGTATAGTCAATAGCAAATTTGTAACTTCTCAGCAAAATGTACTATATTCCACTCTAGGAGAATCAGGACCTTGCAAGTCATCCATCTATACATAAAATCACTGAAAATGCAGTTGTTTATTATGCTTCTTAAATGTGAGTATAGGAGCAAAAGTCAAATATACTTTCCAGAGATTCAGTTTCTCAGACTCCTGACATCTGTTATTATGATTATGCAGCACTTTATGCAAACTGTTGATGGTTTATGAAATGTGGTTTCTGTGCTGAGATGGATGCCTGCCTGTTTGGTGCTGCAGTGAAAGCAGCCACCCCAAGTTGTCCATTCTGTGGTTCTCAAGAACAAAAGGGGTGAGCTGTAAAAGTTTTTCACAGTGATTTTATTTAAGAAGACCAGACTAAAGAGAGTCTGTAGAAGCAAGTGGAGAGAGCTAAGCATCCTGCCATTTCTGGGTGGGAAACCAGTGCCTGTCAGCAGTATTCTACAGCTGATCATGAGACATATGCAGCATAGCCTATGACTTAAACAAAGAACTGTTTAATTTGAGCCATATGGTTAAAGGCTGAAGGAGAAAAAGACCCACCAGTACTATATATCATGCAATCATTAGATGTGAGATAACAGTAAAATAATAATAAAAAAAAAAGGGTTACCATGTTTATGGCTGCATTTTACTGGTATTTTTTTGTTTCACAGGTTTATAATTCCTAACTGATTATCAAATCTCAGCACTGCTAAACCATGGCTTTTCTCCTTTCCTGGTCAGACTTACAGGAAGACATTTGTACTCCAGTTTCCATTCACCTGTGGCTTTGATCTCCGTGGGTTGTGTTTATTGTCAGCGTAGTAGTGACACAGCCCTGAAGTGCAGGCATGATTCCTCTCTTCTGAGTTTCCTCCTGTCTGATGCAGTTACTTCTTGTAGGTTTGCAAGTGTTGCCAGGGAAACAGGTGTGGATGTTTGATGTACTATAGTGTGCTCATGTGTTTCTGTTGATGTCTTGCTCAGTGGAAGGACAGCTTTTCTCAAAAACAGCTTGTGCTGCTGTGACTGCTGTTGCTATTAAAGCGAGGGGGTTTTGCTGGTTTGTCTAATGAGAAACGTAGACTTGGGGAAAGCAAAAAAAGTTGTCAACTTTATCATCACTTTGAGGCTGGACAAATGCAATGCAATGTCTAGGCATATCAACTCTAGCGTTGGCGATAAGGTTTTAAAAGGATGTTGTGTCATGAATTCTAGCTGAACTAACTTTCACCTCTGTGAAATATGTATAGAGTAATAATGTGAATCTTTATTTTAAAGCTATTGAAAATAATACTGTACACTAAAGGATATCTACTGTGTTCATAAATGTAGACTAGCATTGACATATGCTAACAAAAGACCAGAGATTTAAGTAACTCCAACTTGGCCTGTTCAGCTGGGTGACATTAAATAGTTCACTCGTTAAGTGGATATATGTTTCTAGTTGGTAGCTTGGGTGTAGAATAAATTAGGTGTTACGTGTTTGTCTCACCCACTTAGGATGAGATTCTTCTCTTTGCCTTTTGTATTTGTAAGTGTAGTTATAGGGCTTGATGTTCACCTCCTATAAGCCTTTTTCTGTGTTGCTAGGGGTCTTGTCGATGAGTTGACAGAGTAGTAAAATGAGTAGAAACCAAGCTATAAGCAAGCAAGCGAGTGTGACTAGGGAGATAGGCTCCTCAGCACAATTTCCGCATGAGCTGTTATAACTAGTCTGTTGGGAACTCTAGGGAAAAGCTTTAGCAGCTTGGCCAGTTTACAATCACTTGCAGACCTGTCTTGAGATCCCTGCAGTACTTTGATCATGAAACACATTCATATGTGTACTTTCACTGCCTGTTTAAGTTAGTGCTTATCTTCTCACATCCAGTTCCTCTCTTGCCCTTCATGACTGTGCAGGTGCTCCTTGGAGATCCTGTGCAGCCCCTCTTCCTCTGTAGGAAAGAGCAAAGCTTCCAGGTCCAGGCTGTCCTCAGCCTTTCATTTTGGGACCTGTGAGAGGAAAGGGCCTTTCACTCTAAATTCTCTGTTTCCAAGATTTCCTTCCTCATGGGAATAGAGGCAGGAGCTGGAGTTCCTCTGATCCATACCTACAGTCAGCACAGGGTCCAGGAAGCACTTGACTGTTGTCCTGGCTAGAGAGATGTTGAGGAGCTGGGCTATGGGGTCTGCATTTGTCAGCGTATTTGGGTTCCGGTGTTTCTCCCTCCTGTCCCCTACTGCTTTCGCTTCCTTCAACATATCTGGCACAGCACAGCTGCTTCTGTCAGCAGGAAAAATATTTATGGCATTTTATCTGTGAAATTCCCTGTTGGCCAGGATTAACTGGAGTTTAATATAATCCATGTTCCTAGTGTATGAGCTACTTGTCACCATCTCAAGAGGCTTTGCGTTTCCTTGGTGTGCTTGCATAATTTTACTCACAAATGGTATAGCATTATGAACTTAATACCTTACTCAGTATTTGTAGTTGCAAGCTGTTGATCTTATCTTTATAGTGCTCAAACTGTGTGAATAAGCAGGTTTGTGGTTGAACTGTAGTTTTTGTGCAACCTGTTTCTTTGGTATTCAGATCTGATACAGTGAGCATACAGCAAGACAGGTCTCAGCATTCATGTAATTACTCATTGAAAGCAAGGTATTAGCAGCTGACAGGGAGGTGAAGCATGTTAACAATACTTTGCCAGAGTTGAGACTTGGGAGGTTTGTTTCCCAGCACTGTTTTATATGTACTGGGTGGCATTTGGTTCTTTGTGATCAGGACTTGAAGAACTCCCCTGTCTTGCATGGCAGTGAGAATAAATACATTAAAGAGTTTTAGAGGCTCAGATTATTGGATTCAATAATTAAGCTTACAAAGATTACTTTTAGGTGCTTACACGATTAAAATATGATTAGACTGAATAATGTCATTTCATGTTTATGGTAATGCTCTTCATGTTGGTTGATGATGATGGGTCCTGACTGTATTGCTAATTAGGCTTGCTTACTCCAGGGGTTAATTGCTTATCCCTTAATATTGTGTATGTGTTTGTGCTGCTTCTTTCTGCACGGAGTTACTAAGCCTAATTTAGGGTTATGCTTTAAAGCTACATGTGAGTAGCGGCTAAGCTTTTCATTTATGGCTGCCACTTAAACTCTTTGTCTTCTGAGGTTGCTCCTGACTTCCCATTTGCTTCAATTTCCAAACCTGGAGACTGATATACTCTCTAAATATCTGTGTACTTCAGACCTGAGAGTCAGGTGAGCTACAGTTGAGCTACGGTGGCTCAGATTTTTTGGGTGCGTGCAATTGTGGAGATCATGAGTTGGATTTGATGTGAAAGAAAAGAAATGGGTAAGGCATAAAGTCTGCTTTTCTCTTACAAACTTTAAATTGACCTGTGGGCTTGTTTACATCTTAAACTAGGATTTTGGATTCACAAGACTATTTTTTTTTTAATTATTATTTATTTTACTGAAACTCCAGGTGGCCATTAAAATGCTCTCATAAAGGAGAAACGAGAAAACAACCCACCCACATGCTTCTCTGAGGTGTCTATGGAAACAGGAGCAGCATGAGTGAGCAAGTGGAAGGACACAAATAGGAGGAGGGTGGTGCTGAAGGAGCTGGTAGGGGCTTTGCTTACATAACGCAATGTGCAGGAAGCTTGTTGTTCAGCATCTAAAAATCTCATCTGCTTTGTCACTGGCTTTAATACTCGTTCAGAATTTCCAGGTGGAAGGTGTCAGAGGTACGGAGGCAACTCCCTTGTCAAATACACTTTCTGGTGCTGGTGCTTGGATTTGTCAAGTTATGTGCAAGAGAAGGTTTCAGAGCAGCAGGGGATCCTCATCACTGCCCTTCCAGAAAAAGCTAGGTGGTCTGGTGTGCAGGGTTTTGTAAAGAGAAAGGGAATAGTACTTAAGAATGGGCATCAGTATCAAGTGCTAAATGAATGGCAATTCATTGGAATCCAGGTATTCCAAATATTCACGATCTTTTTTGCCAGCTCTTTTTAACTGTTGCTGAAATAGATTGTTTGTATATAGAAATGCCACATAAAGGTCTCCTTTTCCATTTTCACTGAGGAAATCAGTTCCACTAGACCTCCTCAAGAAGAATGCTTTTTCTCCTTTTGACAAGTTCTCTTTCCCAGAACGCCTTCAAGGTGTTTGTCTTGTGTGTTTTTTGTGTACCAGATCCAGGAGCATGATCCAGTACCAAGTGTAGGGGAAGAATTTTTCAATTACAGCTATAAAATCTTGGCCTTTATTAATGTTTTCTGGTTTTCTCTCTTTACATTAATTATCAAGATCTTCAGAGAACAGGAAACTATTTAACTTCAGGTATAATGCTGTCTCAGACTGTCTCCATTCTTGTACCTCATGAAGGTGGTGGGTGTCTTAAAATTGAGCAGTGGGGTGCTGTCTGCCCATTATTGGTTGATGGAAGAAAAATAATAAACCAGTGAAACATTTCCAGGAAAAAGTCACTTTTAAAACAAAATAATTGAATATTTCTAACTGCACTTAAGTAGTTTTAAATATAGTACTGCTACATTGTCATAGTTTAACCTAAACATGTTAAGCATCTCATGACATGAGCCCAGTTTATTATGAACTGATCAAGAATTCATCTGGTATTGTGATGCTTTGCTTTCCAGAACACTGTACAAGCTTCTCAGGTTTAGACACGTGTTGCAGGAGGGGCCTAATCTTTTATTATTTGTTCTGAGTGAGTAATTCTAATACAAGTACTAGCTCAGACACAGCAACTTTTGAAGTTACCTCCCACATATATAACTTCTCCCCCACTCCAGGTGATTTTTGTGCCCAACATGAGGGTTGAATCTTTTCCAGATCTCTTCCCTTCGAACACTTGGTGTTTCAGTATGCTGCCTGGATGCATACAGATGGCTCTGTGGGAGGAAGCAATACAAATGTGCTCAGGCTCAAAGACCAGATTGCAAATGGCAAGTCAAATTTGGGATCTACCAACCTTTCAGAGTAGCCTTTGGACCTGGCATGTTCTTCAAGTTCCTCAGTAATTTAGTGGTACTCTTCAGTAATGCTGGAATTATAGTCAGCAGTATAGCTTTTCTCAGTTTTAGTTATGGTTTTCACATGTTGAGCATTTGTGAACTTCTATTTTGTGTAACACCTAGTTGACTTCAAGGCTCTGTGTGTCTCAGAAATAAAGTAATCTTTCAAATGACCTTGAATTCCCATCACTCATCAGTTCTCACTTCATGTAAGTATGGCTTTTTATAAAGCAGTTTGTATTGATGTACTGTGGTTTTGAACCATGTGGAGCAAAGGTCATTACTATAATAATACTCAAGGCAGATCTTGTCAAGATTGGTTACTTTGCAGTAAAAGAGATACCCATGAGTGTATCTATTAACAACCTTTGTCTTTAACACGGTACACAATACAGAAATGCTTGCAAGAATAGTTGTGATATTGAGAATATACTGAATGAGGCTTTTATTTTATTTGCATGCCACTTGTATTTGTGTAATGCTATTACATGAAAAAAAAAATATCCTTCTAATTGGGAATGAACAGGAGTTTAATACAGGAAGGGACCACCTGAGCCATTGTGTTTGCTTACCCAGGAATAGACATTTAAATTGTGGGTGACTACATCTACTCTAAGCATTGCAACACTATTTTTTTTCCCCCCTTTTGTAACATAAATCTGATCACCATGGTAAATAGACGTGTCCCTTAGTAATTCTTTGAAAGGAAGGATAGGGTGTGATCAGCTCAGGATTATAATATCCAATATGCTTGTGGTGCCCATGAGAATTGACAATTTGGAGGAACTGGATAGACAGCAGTCCCAAGGGAGAGGCTGCTCTGCCAGTGCCCATTAAAGCAGCTGCCCCTGTGCAGGAAGAGAGCTCAGCTGCTGGCTGTGCTCCCTAGTAAAACAGCCTGCTGCCAAAGGCAGTTCTCCCCCTCTGCCTATACCCAAGCATTAGCACACAGGTACTTCTCTTGCATGTGTGTATTCATGCACAACTTTCCAAATCCATATATTGCCTAAGCCAACTGACTTAAACCACACCCAGGGAATTTGCTGCAGGCTTTGAAAATGCCTGGATGTAAATGGGCTAAAACCGCTTCTGTTTCAATGATAAGAATTACTTCAAACCAGGCAGGACTAGTGAATTTAAAGCTGCTGTGCTGATAGTAACTCTGGGAAATGAGGAGGTAAATAAGTGTTTAGTACTGTATTCAAATATATCTTGGCTAAGGAGCAATTTTGCATAGCAGCAAAAATCAATTTAAACTTTGACCGCTTTTCTTCCCTCTAAAGCAAGTGGCAGTTTTGTTTTATTTTTTAACCTTGAATGTATTTCATAATAATGGTGTGCACGGAATCAGGTATTTTGCATGCATTACTGATGTTTGGCAGCGATCTTGCCTGTTGCAGGGAGGCACGAATTCCTCTGGTAAAATCTTAGCAACAAAGGAGCTGATGAAAAAAATTCCTGCTAACTTACATGTGGCCAAGATTTCACCCTTGATCTGTAGGCGGAATGCAAAAAATGTTGCTTCCAAGACCCCAGATGTAGGTATTGGTTACAGCACACTCTGTTCTCCTCCCTGGGCACGCTGTCTTCTGTAACACATAGGATGTGTAGAGCTGGGGAGAACCTCCTCTAAACTCATGGAAGGTTGGGGCTGGTTTGTTGGTTGGTTGTTTTTTTTCCACATTGGAAAAATAAATTGCTTTGGAGCTTGATCAGCAAGAGTAGCTTAGAAACAGGAAGGAAACGGCTGTATCATTTGTGAAACATTTCAAAGTACAAAAAGAAGCCAACCACGTAACTGCTTTGGATTGAAGCCAAGAGTTTTTCAGTGCTTTCTACAGGGGAAAAAAAAGGTGAACACCCACCCCAAGATAGCCAGTAATCAAATGGTCAGGGAACATGTGTAGGCTGAAGCAGCCAGTCTTTGGCTTTGAACTGAGAAACACATCTGATGATCAGATTAGTGTGCCCCCCCACCTCCTTCACCCCAAAAGAAACCTCTATCAGACAATTCTCAGCCATTTGAACTAGGAGTCAACATTTTGTTAACCACCAAGCAGCTAATCCTATGTGTAAAGAGTAACTTTACAGGACCCTATTCAGAGATGAAATTGTTATAACTCATTATCCAGACACTAACCACATGGCCAGTTCTCAGCTGTCCTCTGAGTCCATCATTGCTGATCTCTGAAGCTTAGTGATTTTACTGTGTTCCAGTTTGTGCCCACCAAGGAATTCCATAAAAGTACAATATTAGCCGTAGCTGTTGGTCTAGTCCTTGACTATTAAAATTTCTTCTTAATTTGGCCGTTTCTTTTGTAGAGCATCAGAGATGGAGGCAGGCTCCTTTAATTATGTATTGATCTGCTTTTTGGCTTTCTTTCCTGTGCTGCTAATGTGATCTTTAATGAATGAGCCTAAAGTGACTTCTGTTTCATTTTTCTATGTGGCAGAATTTCAGATGCCAGGTTAGTTTATTTGCTTTGACACTGTTATTTGCATCCTTTTTATCTTGACTTATAAAAAGCTGATAAAATATGCGTGGAGGAGACAAAATAGACTCAGATGACAATTAGTGAATGAAAGTCAAGATTTATACCTTATTTTCAAGTCTGGAATGAGGATATTTGTAAGAGCGTTTGTAGCTCCAGGAAGAAGATTGTATAGGACAGCTCTTTTCAGGCATGGTAAATATATATACACTGCACAGGGCAAGTCCATCCGTGTAACAAGTTAAAGTTTTCCTTATGACCTCCATTGAAGACTGTGGCATAAAGTCCTCTTGGGTCTACCTTGCAGTCATTCTTTTTCATAGTGTAGAATAAATGTGATGATCTTTTTTTATGGACTGATTTGGTTTTAAGGGTGAGAAAGGCTGGATTGTTCTTTTAATTAACTTTCAGAACAGGCAAAGAAGGGTGGATGAAAGTTGTGTCTGTTATCTGGCTGGGTAAATAGTAGTAAGTGCTGTAGTAAGTCACTCCCCTATTTAGTGCTTAAGGGCAATACACAGAAATTCTTTCATTGATTCAATTTAACAGAAGATTTAAGGGCAAGAGAATAATTTGAAAATTTATGGGAATGTGTTTAGGTTCATCTGCTCAGGTTAATGTTGCATTTTCCTGCAGAGAAGTGAAAAAATCAGAGGTAAAGTAACCCTTAACATTTTCCTTTAGACTTAAAATTTTGTGCTCTTCAAGTTTTAAGGCAGACTCCTGCCTTAGTATAGTGAGTTGTGTTAAAGAAAACCATCCGGTGATGTCTTCAACCTGTATGATGCCTCCAAATAGGGGCATTTCTTCAGAAAATACAGTTATTTTGATATGTAACTGACAACATACTAATGATTTAAGATTAATTGTCTTGTGTGTGTGCATTTTTCATGTTTATTGTAGCTTACATTATTTTAATAGCTTTGTGTTTGGCTTGTTGTACTCTGGTTTATACTTTGGGGCCTGTAGCAGACATAGGAAACATAGGTGCTCAAAATGTCTTGGCTGGCAGCTGGCCTGAGTCCAGCACTGACCTGCCTGTGTCCATGCTCCTGATCTGTCTACAGAGTGGGTAGCCAGCATCAGTTAGATTCTTGCCAACACAGTTTTGAAATCCTTCTGCTCCAGGGAAATTTGCCACCCTTAAGTAGCTCCAAAGTTGTGGTAAGGATGAAGGATCCTAGTTTGGATAATATGCTCTGTGAGCTAAATAATGTGTGGGGCTTTCCTGGAAAGATAATCTAGCCCAGTTCCTGTCATATAGCCAAAGGGAAACATGCTGACTCTGTGTGAAACAGGGTGGGGTTCTTTACAGAGAGAGAGTTCTATTTCCGCAAGAATTATATACCCATCCTGCTCCTAATATCACGTCTGGAAGTCAGAGTGTATTAGCAAGAAACTTTGTGCATTTTAAGTAGACAGTTTATCCTACTATCAGTATAATTTTGGAATGGACGTTATCTTAAACACATGTATTTATTGATTGCTAAAGCAGAAAGTTTCTGTTGCTATTAAGATTTGTTGCTATCTCAGTGAAAATCCTTTTTTTCACTTGACCATGGTTGCAATAAAATTTCAACTGATTCAGTGAAATTGCAGGCTCATGTTAGAGTTAGGATGTGGGTATATGATTCGATGTGGATATATGCCTTGCGATCAATTAAACAAATTGAGTTTTAAACCACCATAGTGAAGGATACAAATAGCTTTTTTGGCTTTGCTGTGTGACTAAAAGCAACCTTTGGGAAGGCTGTTTAGACTGAGGTGTAGTAACAGCAAGTCTGCTGCTTGGTGCTAAGCAAAACTTTCATGTCAGCAAGAAATTCTGGGGCCAGTGAAGCTTCAGTGTTTGTCATAGTTCTAATGCATGCTTGTTAAAACTATATATAATGCTCTCAGTCATACTAGATGAATAAACATGAATTGTCATTGTAGCTGTAGAAGGCAATATAAGGTGAGCTAAAAGGATATGTCTATGGGAACGCCTGTACATGTGAAGCTGATACATGATAACATACTACTACCTGCACTTTCCCAAGATGCATTTCTAATTATCTGTCTGCAGGGCTGTTAAAATGGAATATCAGTGATACGTGTATAAACAAAGCACTCTGATTTTTAGAAGTAATGAGTACCCTAGCTGCACATTGGTGTTAGTTGCTTTTAAAATTTAAAATGAGCATTACCGATTTTGTTAACCTTGCTTTTCATATTGCTAAGAATTAGCAATATATGTTAATATTATCTTTGCCATGCTTTTCTCTTTCAACCAAGAATTACATCTTTGTATATAACCTTATGTTTTTATTCATTTTAGACAAGCTGTATATGGGACCAGGGCAACTGTACCATGATCTGCAGAACCTTTTACATGACTTGACTGTAATTGGTCAAATTAGTCAATTAATAGGCAGCCTTAAAGGAAACTATCAGGTAATAAACAAAGCTGGATTTATTTTTCAAGTATGTCCTGTTGTAAAGTACCATACCTGTCTTTCCCTAGGAGCTGTGTAAGGCATTTTTTAGTTCTCTCTGTAGAGTGTTATAATTTTTACCTCTAGTAATTAATTTACTTAAAACTATTTAGTGTTATGAGTAGATTGTAGCTGTCTTTCTAATCTTGTTTTTCTTTTTTGCTTTTAAGTGTAAGTGGATGCTACAAGTGTCTGCATTTCTCAGTAGCTGATAAGCTTATATAGGAACACAATTACATTTGATCTTATGAAATTGCATTCTTGCAGTCAGACAAGGTAGTAGAAGGATGGTTATTTGTAGGGAGCTCTTGATGCCCATCCGAGCTCATAATCCTGGCTACTGGGGGGAGCTGTTCTTAAAACTGCGTGCAAAGCACAAAAATATGAAAAGGATTCTTAAGGGAACTTTGAAAGTAATTTGCTTTGGCTTTCTTCACATTCCTTTTATTTAGCTTATATTCTGGCAAGTGAATGCAATAGTTTAACAGTGGATTTCAGAATAAGTTATCCACAGTCTGAAGACTTAAAAATAAAAATATATGTATGTATTGCTTTTTTCCCCTTTGTTTTACTTGCTTTATATATGCTTAGGCACAATTTTTAACTCTTAGCTGCCACCATAGGCTGTAAATATATGTGTGTGAATATGTATATGAAAGCTGAGTTTCTCTTGGGATATCTTGTCTTCAGAATTAAGGGCATTAAATAAAACAAAGTTTTGTGAAAATATGTACTGTGAAGGAAGTTTATGGAAACAGTACCTTTGGACAAAATTTCACAAGTATCTGAAGGTAAACTTCAGCTGCATTTTTGGGAATATGTACAGCAGAGACACAATAAGATGTCACTCACTAAGATCTACAAAACCTTTCGGCCTGTATTTCTAGTTGAGCCAACTATGTTTTGAAAACTTAAAATTCAGTCAATGTTTCCAGGTAGAGGTGTTTTATCAATAATTAGATACAAGGTAATTAGAACAGTGTGGTTGAGGAATGAGGTCAGCTTCCCTATTTCTGAAAAAGACCTCAATTTTCACAAAATTCTGACTGTGGAAAATTAGTGTACCTTTGTGTATGAATACCGGTTACTGTTGATACTTTTAAGTGTCACCCAGGTGTGTTTTTGCCTTCTGTGACCAAACACTCTGATTGCTTATTAACTCAGGATATTATTTCAGCATTGTATTTAAACAGATTCCAGCTGCACAGGCAGCTTTCATGATGGCTCTGTAAACACTTTAGATCAAAGATTTGAACAAAACCATACTGGCAGTATGATTTGTAGATGTTTTTATGAGATTTTCTTTAGGAACAGGATTTGTGGGTTTTGTATAACTCCCTGAAATGAAGTAAAAGTGTTGTGTGTACACCTGATGCAAATTTACATAATCTGAAAAACATTTGGTAGTGTCATCTGTATATCATCAAACTGAGCAATGTGAGATTGAATCATCAGATCAGATATTTTGGAATTTTTTTACAGATATTTTTGAAATGTGTTTTCAAATATGGCTAAATTTTCCATGATTAAAATGTGGATTAAGTGAGGCCCAGGTGCCAGAAATTGTTTGTTGTATGCAGACATCACCTTAGCCTGTTGGAACTAGGCCAGTAGGCTGGTATTGAATCTTAGCTGTTCTAATTTTTCAGAATTTAAACCAATCTGTAGCCCATGACTGGACCTCAGGTTTACAAAAACTGATTCTGAAAAAAGAAGATGAAATCAGAGCGGCAGATCGCTGTAGAATTCAGCTGCAACTCCCAGGAAAACAAGACAAGTCAGTAGTAAACTTGATTACAAATCTTTCTAAATGGGCTTATGTATTAGACATAGAAGCACTAGGGAGGATTTGGGAACCTTTAGTTTTACCCCTTTTCTGTCTCCACAGTTAGCTTCTGACTTCTGCTGTCATGACACAATGCTGGGAACTTGTATGTTCCAGGGCAGCATTGTAGTTTTTCTGTTTCTCAACCCTGCATTCCAGGTGCAGGAAGAGAACAACTCTGACAGTGACATCTCATAGGCAACACCCACTGTTATATTCTTTCATCCACGGGGTGTTCTTCTTGTACCATGTCATGTAAAGTGTAAGAAGATGGGTGTATAGCATATCATAACCTGAATGCTTATATCAGAGCTGTGTCTTTGCCTAAGTATTAGAAAATACTGAAGCTTCATCTTACTCAGTGTCTCTAGCCTTGACTGAATCTCATACTCAGTGTGTTTACAGTGGCTTTTTCTTTGTTTTTTTTTTGTCTTGCAGGTCTGGGCGGCCCACTTTCTTTACAGCTGTGTTCAATACATTTACCCCTGCCATCAAACAGTCCTGGATCAACAACTTACAAATGGCTAAACTGGCCCTTGGTAATTCTTAATTACTTAAATTTCCTGTCAAGTTTAGGAAGCTCTCAGTGTGCAGTGTAGGGTTGGTTTGTTTGGGTTTTTTTTAATTGTATTTTTATTTTTTAGAAAAATTACTTTGAGAAAAATTTATCTGCAGATAATAAAATTGCAATACAGTGATTAGTAGTGATTGTGTATCACTACAAAGTAATGATGTTATAGGTAGGATGGGGGTTATGAAGGAATAGAATTTCTATAGTACTTTAATAATGTGGTAATCATTATTAGTTACTATATCTAAATTAAAAAGAATGAGATGCCCTATAGGACAGATAGATAAGGAAGTTAGTCCGTTATAAACTTATTTCTTCAGATCTTACAAACTCTATAAACTTGGAACTTCAGGTTCACATTTCTGAGTTTTAGCTCAATGATTTTAGCTAGTAAAGCCAATGAGTTCCTTTGGTTAGCTTTCTGAACATGAAATAAACTCGTGGATGTAGTTCTAATAAAATGCAATACTTCTGTAGTTGGATATGTAGAACTCAAGGTTGGGGGGGGGTTGTTTCTTTTTTCAACATAAGTTTATAGTCTTCACTAGAAGGATTATTACAAATAAACCTGATTTAAATGGGAGCAATAAAGAATGTGCTGTCCTGTGATGTTATTTGTTCCCTGTGTTTGCACAGAGGGCATAGATTTCCAAAGATACTTGGGATTTTCAGTGTCTAATTTGAGAAAGATTAAGGCTATGCACTTTCTAGAAATCGAAGTTCACCTGCACATCCTCAAAATACAGTGTGGTATGGTACTTTAATGGTACCTCAGTGAAGGCCGGCAAAATAACAAAAATAAGAGAGAATGGATGTCTACATCATTCCAGGAGGAGAATCCTTGTAGTTTTGGATAGTTATGATTAGTAGTTAGTAGTGATGTCACACAGGCAGAGAAATGCTATTTGCAAATCAGATTTCCTGAGGTTTTCTGTCCTATTTTAATAACCTAGTTGACAAGATCATTAAGAGAACACATTTTCCTAGTGAAAGGTTCTTTTTTTGCAGTATCGATATGTATCTGATCTACTATATTGAATTTTTGCTCATATTTTTATGCTGTCATTCATGCATATATGGCAGAAGAACAGCCTGATCAGTATTAACCAATCCTGACAGAATTCTTTTCTATTTCCCTAGAGAAGTGTAGGTGAATATTCAGTGTAAGCATTGTGGAATATTTGTTGTTTGTTCTTTCCATTGCAGCTGAGGATAACCTGTTAGGTTGGTTCTGTGTAGAAGACGATGGAAATCAAATCAAAAAGGAAAAACATCCTCTCCTTGTTAGACACATGCCAGTGATGATGGCCAAGCAACAGGAGTTTAAGGTGAACAGAATTTCTATATGAGAATTCCACTTGCTTTTTTTTTTGTGTGATATAACTGCTAAAGAAAACCATATTGTAAATACATCTATTCATATTTATTATTTCTCTTGAGGTGCTATTTTGATGTAAAACCAGTTGCAATGGAAGGTCCAAGAGGGCTACAGGAATGCAAAATACTGCAATCTTTGAAGCATTGGGAAACATAGTGTTGACTTTCATATAGTACTTCATCTGTTTTCGGGTGTAAGCTCATCATTCAATGAAAACAGAACTGCTGGGAGCTATGAATTGGTCTCAAAGTTTCCAAGTGCTTATTTGAGGTTCCAAACTGTCCTGCAGTTTACAAAGTGCAGGAATCTGATGCCCATGATAGCTGTCCTGTACTCGTGTGACTGTGTTACAGCATCTTCCTCAAATTTCTGATTTTTATTAGCTCACTCAAATGATGCTGTAAACGGTTTGGGGGGGGACGACTGGGAGGGTAAGAGAATGTCTCCTTCACAGGTTGACCACCCGAGAAGGAGAAAAAAGATGTGTAATTGCTAAGCACTTCTATTATATACCTCCCAAAGTATAGAGGTGGTGACCACACTGGGAACGTAAGCCAGATCAGTTTCATGATCAATGATTCTATTGTATTACAAATCATTACCATAAAGTGCAATGAGACAAGAACCTTAGCCCTTGAAAAACACTAATACAGCAAATACTGGCTGGAAGTAAGGTACGATACACTGAAACTGTGAGATCAAGAGGAACAACTTTGAGAGCCAATAAATCAGCATTGTGATGAGTGACTATTAATCCAAAACAATGAATGCTTATCACAAATATGATTAGACACACTCCGATCAGATCTGTTGTTATCTCAACCCCTCAGGTCCCTGTTCAGGCGCCAAAAAGAACTGTCGTGGTTTAAACCCAGTCAGCCACACAGTTTCTACTCCCCCCCCCCCCCGCCTCCTTTCTTTCCTTCCCCCCCCCCTCCCCCTGCGCTCCCGGAGGGATGGGGAGGAGAATCAAAAGAATGTAACTCCCACAGGTTAAGATAAGAACAGTCCAGTAACTAAGGTATAACACAAATCACTGCTGCTGCCACCAATAATAATAACGATAAGGGAAATAACAAGGGAAGAGAATACGATACAACCTGCCGAAACAAGCCTGACTGAGAAGAGAGTGCCTGTCTGCGTAACTCCCAGTTACCTCCCTGGGCATGATGTGCTGTGGTATGGAATACCTCTTTGATCAGTTTGGGTCAGGTGTCCTGTCTCTGCTTCCTCCTGGTCGAGCATGAGACTCACAAAGTCCTTGGTGAGAGTAAACATCGGTGTCAGCTCTGTTCACAGGCTGAAAGTCAAAACCACAGCACTGCACCAGCTAGTAAGGAGAAGAAAAATTGACTGCTACTGCAAAACCCAGGACATACAGAAATAGACTTAATGGTGCATTGCTTAAGGTAATGTGTCAAATTGAAGTCATATTGACCTGACTTTAATGCTGAAAATAAATACAGCATATCCAGACCAACAGACAGAAGGGAATGGTGCTAGGTACTGTTTTCAACAATTCTTCATCAGGATTTTTTACTGCCCATCAGTCAAGCTTGGGCAGTAGCACTAATGGTAGTAAAATTGTATATGGCTAGAATCCCAATGTTAAATTGACATCATTGCATGAATACTGCTTAGAGCAGTAAGTCTGCAGACCTCTTTGTTACGGCAGCCTAAACAGGATGGAAGTTCAGCTGGCAGCTTCACCTCCAGCGTGAGTAATCAGGTCTGGATATTGGGGAAAAATGATTTCTGGCTGCAAATGCACTTGAAATGTGCATTTCAAACCATTCCTATGATGCTGGTTTTCAGAGCAGAGCTATTGTTTACAACAGCCAAAGTCTACTGAAAGTCTCTGGTTTCCCATACAACCGTAGTTATTCTTGTCTTTTTGAACAGTCAGCTTTGAATACTTTCCAAAACCACCACTGGTGAAATAACCCAGCTAATTTATTCTTTTGCAGAACCTTAAAATGTTTGCCTTCTTAGAGCCTATGCATTTGTAAGTCCTGTAGCTCCATGCCAGGAGCCTTGAAGACCCAGGCTAAACTCCTGTAATCGGGTTACAACAGGATCAGCTTCTTTTGAAAGGAAAGGCATGTCTATGGTCCCTACAGTTAGGTCGTGGTCTTTGCTTTGGTCACCTCAGGAGAATACAATGTGTGGCAGTATTTACCTGAGCTTTCAGTCAACTTTGCCAGATTTACAGCTCCTTAAAATAACGTGGGTGTGAGCCTAGCTATCATGCCTGATTGTCCTAAATCCTCAATATTACTGAAAAAGATGATCTAAGTATTACTGGTTGTTTCCTTCAGCCTTAGTACTGTTTGGGTGTTAGGCCACAGCTTGGGGTGGGAAGAGACAATTGCTTGGCTTGTTACCTATCTGCATGCTGCTCAGGCTGCCCAGTAGTATAAGGAGCCTGTTAAAACTCCCATCAGAGCAAGTTTACACCCCAAGGCACAGAGCTTCTCTCAAGATGGAGAGTTAAACTATGAGGGTTTAACTGTGGAAAAACGTAACTGGTTTTGACTAAGATGCAATGTAACACAGAGAAGCAACAAGCAGCCCAAGAAATATCCAGCACGCAGGCTGTCTTCTCTTTCACTAGTGATGTATTTATCTGTCACAACTACTGTAAATCACCACTATGAGTAGATAGCTTCAGCATCTGTTAAATGAGTCATGGCATGGATAGTGCTTTTTTCTTTTTTCCATCTATTAGTTTCCCTCTTTCATCCTTATAGTGAGTTGCAGCTCTGAAAATTAAGTAAACTGGGAATTTAGAAACCTTAACATAAACTTGCTCATTATGGTGAAGATGTCTAAGTTAATGCTAACCAAATTGTCTCTTGTACTGCAGTATAATCACCATAACATTGATGTCTAAGACAAGAACATTAGTGTTAATTATAGAGAATTTTGTCTATAAATAGGTGTCACACCTCATCCAAAAACTTTTTATTCTCTACAAGGTTATGAATTGCTTGTATATATTTTAAAGTGCTTACATAAGCTTTAGGGAGCCTGCCATGGATATTGGGGAAAATAGAAAACTATGACTGTTCAGAAAAATGCCTGTTTTCAGAACCTTGTTACCTGAATGATTTTCAGAGTTGGGGTGGATTTAAATACACATCTTGAGTCTGGTGTTGCTTTCAGGTTTTTCTTAAGTGGCTTTCATAATAAAATTATGAGTATGGTTATTAATTTACTGACATGATGACATGAAGTTGGGAAGGGATTGGAGTAGTGAGGTTGATGGTGTTAGGATTCCAAATGAGTAACGCACCTGGAGAAATACTTTGAAGAAAAACATAATAAAAAAAAGAAGGGCTGATAGTAGGACAGACACACAAGGCATGCTCAGGCAGAAATAAAGAGCTTCACAAGTGCAGACTGAGGAGGTGT
Organism: Neopsephotus bourkii; assembly: GCF_033783945.1. Lineage (NCBI taxonomy): Eukaryota > Metazoa > Chordata > Aves > Psittaciformes > Psittacidae > Neopsephotus > Neopsephotus bourkii. The sequence goes on along the minus strand of NW_026901402.1, from coordinate 145,144 downwards.
TTGAGTAGAAGATCTACAAAACTAATTTTTCATAAGCCAGTAGGCTAAGGATTGGTTAAGAATGTAATATTTTTACAAAGATAAAATAATCAATGTGATGTGTACAAGCTTCAGAAGAGATATTCATGAGGCATTGCTGTTAACAGCTCTGCTAGAGTATCATGTTAAAGTGAGAAAGTTCTGCACTCTCAAGTATATGAAGCCAATTTATCTGCTGGAGAGATCCCAGTTGGAAAAGTGATAATAAAAAAATGTATAATAAAGAACTAAAAATAATTTCTTTCTTAAATTTTAAAATGTAGTTAGTTGATAATAGTTGATAGTCCAGGAGGAGAGACTCATGCAGCGTCAAGATATATTTCAGCCTTATGTGTAAAAAAGGACACTGCAGAAGGGAGGTATGTGGTAGCAGAGATGAGAAGTAACAGCCTAATGATTGTGGCAAGGATGATATTAGGTTGGATTGGTTCTTTTGTGATTTTTTGATACCCTTAAATGCTGTAGCTAATTACAGATAAATTGGGCAGAAACGGGCAGAAACAGGCACATCTTCTTAATGTGGTGACTGCTCTCTTTTCCTTTGAAGATTGAATGTGCTGCTTATAACCCTGAACTGTACCTCTCTGGAGAAACAGAGTCAGACTCCTGTGCCATGGAACATGGTTTTCTTTGGGTAAGTGTAATCTTAAAAGCTAAAAGGGGGCTGTCTTCTATTCCTCTGCTTTTTTTTTTTTTTTATTATTTTTTGTGGCTTTCCACAACATATGGATCTGAAATAAATTTTGGGATTTTTTTTGTTTTGTTTTGTTTGTTTGAAGATGGACTTCTATAAAGGATATCTAGTAATTTTGTCCATGGGATCTCCCTGTTCTCTGTAGGGTGTTGTGTATGTGTGTGAGATTTATTAGCGTGGCACAGAATGAATCCAAAGTGCTGAGCACATTCAGTAGTGAGTTATGTGCTGATTTACAATGAGGGCTGCTAAAACCCATATAAGCTCACACTGTCCTATTGTCTGTTTTCATGTTTTAAAAATGCTTTAGCCATAAATAATCTGTTTAAGTCTGTACATAGGAAAAACGTATTCTGGCATATTGTAACAGGCCCATATGTGCAGATATTCCAGCAAAGTGAGATAGCCAATACTTGAAAAAAAAACCCACAAAACAACAAAAAACCCTAATGATTTCAGTAGCTTTTCTTATTAGTAAAATACTGAAATTTTAAAGGAACCCTTGTGAAATAAAAGTAGAATTTAGAAATAGTTTTTGTCATTGGTCTTTTTCATGGTGATTCATGTAATTTCTTTCTGCTTTGTTATTTGTAAAGTTGTCACAACTATATGCCAATAAAATCTTTCTGCTGTCACAAAATGTTCTTTCTGTTTGCTGCATGTTCTCATTTCATATAAACATAAAGAGTTGCTATATAAAAACACTGTTGCTTGGGCAGACATTTATTTGTTGGGCTTTTTTGTTGTTGTTTTGTTTTTTTTCTACTTTTCCCAGGTCTCTAAAATGTACAGATTTGTGGACATATTGATGATACGTAGTTCTGGATCAAGGAGAAATTTAGGACTCTACTTCAGCAACTTTACAAAAGGGTTTATATCAATCCCTCTGTTGGGACAGAGCATTTATTTGTAGACCTGTTACTGTGTAAAGGACAGGCCTCAGCTATATTATTTGTTTTGACAGTCTGAGATGACTTAGAACACTGATTATTAATATATTACCACTGCTTATTATAATTGCATTACATTATGTATATCCATGAGTAAGACATCAGAATAGGCCATAGTATTGCTTCTTTCAGAAAAGAACTGGTTTTGTGACTATAGAGGGGAATTTTGTGTATATAATGTTTTGATGTCTCTTGTATTTGTGTTGAATTATTAACTTGTTTATGTCTTAGTGCATGAAAAGTCATATTCACGCATCTAACTTGAGATGCGTTCCTCAATTAACATTCCAGTCGTTCCTTTTTGTTAACGCTTGTCTTCCTGAAGGCAAGTATCAGTTGGTCATGTTTTGTATTTTTATTTTCTTATTCTTTATTTTTATTTCCTCTATCCAATTCAGATTGGCAGTTGTACTAATCAAATGGGCCAGATTGCAATAGTCTCATTTCAAAACTGCAGCCCCAAGGTTATTGAGTGCTTCAATGTGGAATCACGGATTCTCTGCATGGTCTACATACCAGAGGAGGAGAAACTGAAAGAGCAAAATCAGGCTCTAGACTTGGAAAATGTTCTTGCAAAAACTTCTAATGTGCCTACTATTTGCCTTGGCATGGAAGAAGGAAGGTAATTCCTATTTTTAGTGTATGGTGTATTATTTACTCGTTAGGTTCACTATTCTATAGCAAAATTCTCTGAGAATTTCAAGAAAAAGTTTAATTAAAAAAAAAAGTCTGTGTGATATCCCAGTGACCTCAATTTATCCTTTCCATCTAAATAAATATACTTTACATGATTTTAAAACATACTGTATAGTAGTTGAAATTAAAATGTGTATTTTTGAAAGGATTAATTCATCACAGATCATGTTTCAGAAATAGAAATACTACTTTTATAATGTTACAACATAATCTTTAGCTATTGGAAAATTTTCAGGATGGCGAAGTGCTAATAAGGAACCCATTGACCTTCTACACTGTGATATTGTGCAGGATTTGTCATGCAAATAAATAATTTTGCTGTTTACTATTGAACTGTTGACATGAAACATTTTGCTCTGTTTGAACTGGTGACCTTACTGAGTCATCACTTGATTTATAATGAAGAACAAAGCTACATTTTCTAAACTTATAGGTCAGTAAGCAAACAGATCTTGTTATAGCTAGTGAGGGCAAAAGTATGTAACTACATGCAATTTCTGAAGGTGTTGCTAGCCTGCATAAATGAAGGAAAACAAATTCTCCAAGGAATATGTTTCCAGAAACCCCAACATCTAATTGTACAGATTATCTTTGCTTGTGAAGTGCAGTCAATTCCATGTTTAACTATTGAACATTCCTAGCATACCTGTGGTAATAATCTCTAGGAATGGTGGGAATTCTAAGTATAATTATGTCTCGTAGTAAGCTTTTCTCTCTTTTCCCTAGTACTCCAGTTAATACTTAATCCATTTAGTATTTATTTTAGTATTTATTTATTATATATAATCCATTTAGTAGAAGTTTTGTTTGGATTTTTTAAATGAGTAGACTCATAATAAGGACTTTCAACAGAATTTTTATTATGTCTCCTGTTTCTCTAGACAAGATAATATGAAAAGTATTGTCATATGTCAATGTTGAGTAATTGCAAATTGTCTACATAGACATTTTGGAGAGTCAAGATACTCCTTTCCATACTCATCTTCCTATGAATGGAAGGAGAAATTTTCTTTTCCCTACCAGTATTTTATTCTAAACTTCTTTTTTGCATATTCTGATAAGAATTAAATAAAACATAATTTCACAGGTTTATTTCTTCTTGCTTCTTTTTAATAGTATTTCTATTTACAAAAGTTGCCAAGGCTCAAAGAAAATTCGACTCCAGCACTTCTTCACTCCTGAGAAATCAACTGTTATGAGCTTAACGTATATGTCTCAATACTTGTTTGCTGGCTTGGTAAATGGAAACATCTCAATCTACACAAAAGCAGAAGGTAATGTAGTGATATCATTTGATAGCATCCTGAGGAACTCATATGTCTCTGTATTTTGGCAGAAGTGGCTTCCCACTCATGTTTTCCAAAAATTCTCTGTAAAACTGCTGTACTAAGGTTACTGTACATCTTAGTACTTCTGAAAAAACTTTTTTTATTGTTTTGAAGGACAGTAGAAAGTTTGATATTCTTCCCACTTTTACCATATGATACATACGAAAACTGGTTTGCACTCCTTAGCTTAAAGCCTAAGGTCTTCAGTGTTAAAACAGGCCAGAAATTTGTGATAAGAAACAGTATACTGTATTTTACACAGCACAATGGTAATTCCACTTGACTACTCAGGATCAGTGTTTATGAAAGACAAAAGCTAGCTGTTAGTGGAGATTCCTGTATATCTCATTTGAATTGACAGCTCCATTTTTACTGTTCAGATAGAAGTCTTTCCCGTGTGTGTGGCTCATGCAGTTTACAGTAGAAGTCATTTTCCATTAACAACACAGTTGTTGTTGTTATTTAGTATTATTTTGTATCTAGCTAAGTAATTGGCTAAAATAATTTGAGTAAAGGAGAATCGCAGAATACTTCTGTACCAGAACTGTATTTTCCAGAGCTTGTTGGGTGCTCGTCTGTGTACTTCCAGTGTATCTCATTAACTTTCCTGCAGTATCAAATACATGTATAGTTAGATCAAAATCAGCAAGGCTTTACTCAAAGTTTTAAACCTTAATGTTTAAGTAAGATGTTAGCACAGAGACACCTAACCTTGTAAAGTACAGAGCCAGCAGAGATCTGGTGTACCTTATTAGCATGAGCTGCGTAACAATGGTTGTCATACTTTTGTAATGAAGTGGGCCCTCTAAACAGTGCAGTTGTATTTGAGTGGCACAATACCAGTTCCTTATAATTTATTTATTTATTTCTTACCACTGTATAATAACTTTTTTGTTTGCTTGTTTTGGAGGCACAGGAGTGAGGCCTTGATCCTACTCTTGTAACATCATTTTTGATGTTTCAGTTTTTGTGCCTGGCTAGGGTAGTAAAGTGAATCTGTCATCCTATCTGAAAGGGATTGATATATTTAAGCTGTTTGAAGACTGTAATTGCTGTCACTCAACTTCTTCCAGAAAAGACCACTTTAAAACCACAAGCAGCATCCTTGTCAGTATAGGTAAGAAAGGATACATGGGTTGCATATCTATAGAGGATGTTAAGCACGGGGCATAGCTGTTAACCAGACTGAATTATGTTATGAGCTGGAGTGTTGTGCAGCTAGGTATTCAGAGACTGCAACAAGCTCTCTTTCAGGATTGCTGAAGCTCTGAGATGGGAAATAAACGTTCATGTTTTTCCGACTCATCTTGTAGTTCCTTTCCTTACAGTTGGGTCTGTCTGTGTTACTTAAGTTCTACATGCCTCATGAAAGTTGTGCAGATCAGCTGTTCCTGTGTTAACATTGATATTTCTTAGAGGTGGCTGTGGTGGTCATGCGCGACAGTGAGCCCTGGAGGGGTGTTTTTATGAGCACTGACCTAGTTTACAAACAAAGGAATCCAAGCGGAGAAACAGGAGGGAGGGGGGGAATGCAGCCTCCAGAGAGCTTTGTGCAATTCGTCAGGGTCACCTTCTCTTCTAGAGGGGTTACTTTCCAGCCATGGCCTTCAACTTGGTTTCTGGACTGTCAGCATAAAGGAAATTAAAGGATGACTTAGAAGTCAATGTGAAATATAGTCACTGTGTTACAAGGCTTCTTTATTTGAAGCCTGAGAAGGATAAATGCTATGGGTTGCACAGGTAACGTGGTTGTGCAGCCTGTGTGGGCCTGCATGTATGAAAAGGGGTAGTCTTTCTTCTAGGATGAAAGTCCACCTTGCAGTCTCTAATAGAATTGTGATCCTTGTGTCTTCCTCTCTGGGCAGAAGGTGTAGTGGATCAATGATGCCGTCATGTATGTAGTCAAAGACCCATGACTTCTGTCATTCAGTTTCAGTACCCAAATAGCTCTGATTCCTCCTGTTTTCAGATGGCTCAATGCATGTGAATATCCGGCTTGTTTGCAAACAGCAGGCACTTTCTTCTGACTTTCTTCACAAGAGAACTTTGTCAGATCAGCAGCCACTAGCGTGCTGACTGCAGGAAGTCTTGACTTGAAGTAATTTAAAATGGAACCTGGAAGTATGTCTAGTAAACTGAGGAACACATGCTGTGTTAGTGGGGGAGTTGAAGGTGCACAGTGAGATTTCCTCCTTTATGGAGAGTAGTTATACTGATACCTCTGTATCTCTGTGTCATGTCTTACCAGTTAAAAAGTACTTAAGCCTGAATATATATTTGAATATAAATTAAAAGTCCTGTGAAAATTTCAAAGAGTAGGATGTAGGTCAGCTAATATATAAATCCTAAAAACAGGAACCCTAATAATTATGCTCAATAATCCTTAATTTTATGTGGGCAAGAAGACTAGTTTAAGGCATGGTGAAACAGCTAGTGCATTAAATGTTGTTATATACAACAGGAATGGTGGTGATGCTGGTTGTAAAGTTTCTGACTTAAACTTGTTTACATTGCTATTACTTGTTTACATTGCTATTAACTCTTGCACAGTTACCAGTCTGAAATATTGTGTATTTAATGTTTGCCTCAGGCTGAATTATTAGGAATATTCCCAGGCAGAGCACTTCTAAAAGATGTTAAGGAAAAAGTAATTGTACTGTTTTTGTTTGAAAAACATAACAAAACCCCTTTGTGATGGTAGCAGACAGCCCAGCAGATGTGTTTTCTGAGTGATGTAATAGCAAAAAAGGTCAGTGCTTGTTTGACTTCCATTCACAAAAGTATCTTAGGAAAGGGAAACCACAATCTTTATATAATATAGGTGTATTGTTCCTGATATTCTGTAGTCAGTTACAGCTGCTTCCTTTCTTCTGTATGCTGATAGAAGAGCTACTTCCTTTCCATAAAGTCTTGTAAAGGGTATGGAGAGGAACAGGAAAAAGAAAATAAAAACTCAGAATGATTGTGGCAAAAATTAAAATGTCAGTAACTTCAGAAAGAGTTTAATTAAGATCAGAGAACAGATGCACAAAAAAGACATGTTGCTTTGGTTGCAATAGCTATCCTTTCAGCATGTATTTGGTATGAGAAGCCTTTCACTTGTGTGTAGAGCATCCACATCAAGTCCTTGCACATTCACCCCTAGAGTTAACTTCACAGTGCTTCGCATGTTCAGTGACCCTTCCTCTTAGCTCTGCACTGGTGAAGCTGCACTTGGGGTGTTGAGTCCGATTTTGGGGCTTCTCAGTGTAAGAGACATGGATATACTGGAAAGAGTCTAGCACAGGGCCGTTCCAACAATGAAGGGTGTGGAGGACTGTCCAGTAATGAAAAGCTGAGAAAGCTGGGGTGCTCAGCATGGAGAAGGAAAGATCAGAGGAGTCTTGTTGGTGTTCGTAAATATCCTAAAGGAGGGTGGAAAGAGGATGGAGCTAGGGTGTCTTCAGTGGTGTCTAGTAACAGGACCAGAAACAATGGGCACAACCTAAAACACAGGAGTTTCATTCTGAACATCAGGAAACACTTTTTCACTGTGCAAGTGACCAAACACAGGAGCAGGTTTCCTTGAGAGGTTGTGGAGTCTCCATCAGAGCATTAATAAAAAGGAAAAGGACCAAAACTGAAAGGAAATTGAGTAGTAAGGGGGGAACAGTTACAACAGTGAAGGGGGTTGTAGGTCAGTTCAGTAGCAAGATACCTCGATCCGTTTGGCAAGACAATTGTGTACTTTGACCAATGTGGAAAAGAAGGAATATGTGGAATGTAAAGCATTGATAGCAGTCTTCAGAACTTGGGTGGATCCCATGCACTTTTCCAGGGTGTCTGAAGAGTGTGGTTCTGGCACATGATCTGCCACTTGAAGTGGACAAGGTGAGAGCTATTGCTGTGAAAAGTAGGGAATGGCGTTAGGGAGAGGACTACAGCAGCAATATTGAAAAATAAATAAATACTGTTGTCTTGACTGTGTAATCACTGTTAGCAGTATCATCTAATACTTGTTACCAGGAGTATGTTGACAATTCTGTTGGTTTTATTTGTTTCTCATGCTGGAACATCCAGCTCCACCCCTCTTTACAATTTTAGGTAGAGCTCTGTCAGCTGTTTAGCATGAAGACTTTTTGCATATGTAGGAAAGAATTACTATATGCATGTGTAGCACAGGAATTCCTGGTTGCGCCTTGTTTAGAAGAGCAGACCTGAGTGTCTCATCTTACTTCCAAATGTGCTAAACTTTTTACTTCTGTAGCTACCATTTTACTCCTGAACAGTTCTGGTTTATGTGTCATGTGATGGAAAAAATGTTTGTGCTCCACTGCACAAATTAACCAACAACCACTGTTCCCAGGGCTGTGTTGGCAGCTCTGTTGAAAGCATCAATAGCACTGCTAAGCAAGAGAGGGAACTACCAACAAAAGAAGCATGTTTGTTTCAGCTCAACTGAAACCACAAAGAAAATACTACTACAAACTTTAAAAAAAATTTGACAGATAAACTGTATTTTATTAGATTATCAGACTTCAGGGCACCATCAAATATTTAGAATACTAAATATTAATAAAATATTCTAAATAATGATAACCTTTTAAATAAATTGTAAAATAATATTTTCCGTAAGTTTTATGGAAGCAAACCACAGAAAGATAGATAGCCAACATTCTGTCCCATAAAATGAGCAAATGAACATTGGTTAAAACTTTTCCTATCTGTTTAAATGTAAATGAATAGAAGGATAACTGATTTTCTAAAATTCATAAAAATCCCAAGACTAATAACAAAATGCACTAATGGCAATAATGTCCTTATTCTTTAAAGGCATAGAAATATTTTATAAGCATAAGATACCTTACTTTGATGTCCAGTACAGGCATTGCAAGATACTATTCAACACTGGAGTATAAATTATGGCACGTAACTATTGGAGAGCTAGAACTTGCAACGGATATCACAAATGGTGGCATAACACAGGTCTGTTAGTGCATTGACAGAACAGTGTTTAAAACTGTGTTCTCACGTTTTAAGTATTTATCTAAAAAAGAAAAAAATACCAGAAGTAATGACATCTTATTTCTAGAAGCCCCTAGAATTGTTTTTGTATTTGACCCTGTTCTCAGATTTTGAAGATGGATCTCATTCCTGGAAATAGCTGTACCCACAATTCATATAGATGCCTGTATTCTGTTACATTCATGTTATAGAAACTGCCTGAGATCGTCATGTCGTGTGTACTAGGCATTTGGTGTATCTGTAGTAAGAGTCTATACCTGCTTTGACATGGTCAGGTTAAGATCTTGGTCAACTAAACTTGCAAGTAATTTTTATGTGGTGTTATTACTTGTATGAGCTTTTCTAGCAAAGCAGAAGGAAAACCCCTATCTCTTTTCCCACTGTTTCCTTCCTGTTTCCACCAGTGTCAGGCTTCAATCCTGTATTTGTTCAGGGTGCAGATTACTGATTTTTTTCCACATACAGGCTAGCCTCTGGTTATAGGTTATATGTGCTGCATATTGCATCTTTATTGTCTATGGCTTTTTAGCATTCTAGAAACAATGGTGACCATAAAACCTGTGCTTATTTACAGAACATAAGCCACGCTTCTGTGGGTTCTCCTGTAGGTATTCTCCAGCCAGGTCTCCAGGGGACACATTATATACATCTCCATTGCTTCTTTTTCTTTTACTCAATTCCTTCTTTTCAAAAAAAACTTTGCTTGTCTCCTCGCACTGGCTTTGTCCTATTGCATGCCTTGAGATTTTGTTAGCAAAAGTTTTAGCTACTCTTCTTCTTAAATCCGTAACTAACCAAGGATTTATAATATCAAACAAAGCTGTCCCATATCTTTTCAAGTGCTGCACCTAATTTTAAATACATAGATAGTGTCAGTTGTTGAGCCTGCTTGCATAAGTATATCTTGAATCTCCAGGTGTTTGCACGAGTAGAGATAATACTTCTTTTCACTTAGATTTTAGAAGCAATGGACTTTGTATCGGACATATAACATGAAGCAGCCAACATCGAACATGAAGTCTGTGCAGGCAGCTATTGAATAGGGTCTGCAGAGAGCGGAAGAGGGAGATGGAAGAGTATTATGTTTTCTTAAAGGTGTGATTTATATAGTCTTGGATCAACTTGTGAGCTAGACACAGATTTGCTAAGCAGTTTTGGTGATGAGTGATAAAATTCTTGGTCAGCAACATAAAGTTGCGATCTTGCTTTTAGTTAGCAGCTGTCGTTAAAGTGTTCACTGAAGTATGTTGGATTACCAGGCTTAATCCCCTGCCTTGTTTGAGAGGATTTGTACTCGTGCTTCCCAATCTCAGGAGATTTCCCTGGCTGCCACAAAATAAGAGGAGAGAGATGCACAGTACTTAATTTCTCCTCTTGGTGCCATTCCACTTTGTATAATTAATTAAGCTTTCACTGAGGCAGGGACCAGAACACAGCTGACCCATCATTTAAATACGGCCCTAATTACCAGACTAGAGAGTTCCTCCCCCTGTCTACCCTGGCCTTCCCCCCCACCACACACTCCATTTGACTCAGATGCTCTCTGATCTGGAAGACAGCAACATTTTCAGGAAGAAATAAAGTATTACGGAATAGCCTTATCACATGGCTAGGGTGTCTGGGTATCTTTGGATTTTTGCAGAGCTGATATATCAGGTGGGATTGCAGTTTCTCCACATGAAGTCATGGTGACATGAAAGACAGATCTCTATCTCACCTTTTTCATATGTCCAATCCCACTGAACTCTGAAAGCTAATTCGATTAAGTGCTCTGCTAACAGCACCAACAGAAAATGGGTTTGTGTGAACTGAGTTTTGATATGTGTATTTGTTGAATCAGATATTCATAACACTGATAGCATTCATAACACTAATATTGAACTCGCCTTCTTACCTTGCAGTGTTGTTTTAGAACTTTTATTTTGCAGTCAGCATCCACCTGGCACCATTACTAATTTTCCTTTTCACACAAAATTATTACATATGTTAGATAATACTTTTTTAAATAAGACTTGATCAAAATTAACAGCCTAATGCTCAGCCATCTTGAGGAGCTGCATGGAAATTAATGGCACAAGGATCCAGATTTAAAAAATAAAAAAAAAAAACAACTAGATGCTCAAAATTAAATTTAAATAAAATTTAAGTCTGAGTCCACAGTTGGGATTCTGAGAATCCTTATTCACCTGTCACTGTGGTATCAGATGTATCTTATAGATTAATGTGTAGCTTGAAGGTATTTAAGAGAGCTGTTGAGTTCCATTAATATGTTGGGGTTTTTTTTTGTTCTGTACATTAATGTGGTGTTCAGTGTGAAAATACAACTTCATCTTTCAGAAGAATCTTTATCCTTCAGAAGATACAATAAGAATGTACTAGAATTATGCCGGGTTTATCCCTAAAAAAGGAAACGAGGGTGCTATGTACTGGTTGCATTTACAACTTCTGCAGTCATCCTGATTCTAAGTTATGCTACACACATGCACACAGCTCTGCTCTCTGAAGGCTTTGCACTGAACTCTGCCTACAGTGATTACAGCATTCGTAGGGTATAGGCAGCTTCCACTTAAGAATTTGAGTATAATGTGGTTGCTAGCAAATGAAAACTTTTCAGAAGTTTCTTTGTTGCAAATGGTACATATGAGTCATGAAGAACACGGAGTGACTTTGAGATTGCTGGGAGAGTTCTAGCCTAATAACTGGAAGCACTCTTCCTACTTGCAAAGTAAAATCATGGACTTCAGTGCTTGACTAAAGATGTGTTTACGTTAGTGTCGTCAATCAAAATGTAAGCAGTTAATGAGTTGAAACTGGTGTTGATGGAAAATTTCTTTAGCTTATGAGGGTAGAAGGCTTTAAAGAGAGGATGTAAGGTCTTTTAACATATTTATCTCAATTGAAAAAACAGATACTTCAACAGATTTTGATATTACTAAAGTATAGTGGATAGAAATGCAACCTTTGAGACCTTATGTCAATGAGTGCATACAATAGAAATGAACTAAAAGTAATAAAATTATTATTCACATATTTAGTCTATCAGTCTGTATCTATAGAAGACATAGGTGCAACTATTTCAAAAAGTCTGTGTTACTAGCTCCTAAATTTTGGAGAGAAATAACCAGCTAATCCTTGCTCAAAGAAATCTCAAGTGAGAGTGACCAGAGCAGTCAGACATGGTGTGCAGGTTTTATCAGGTCTCTGAATAATTGATTGCACCACATACATGTGCATAATTTAATTTGGATCTGCCAAATACACTCCACAGAAAACAATGCGAGCTGTAGCGGGGGAGGGGGCAAGGCAGGAAAAGTGAAGATATAGTGCAAAATTAAGTTTTAATCTAGTAGCAGGAAGTTCATTCCATCCATGTGCTTTTAGAGAGTCCTCTGAGCTCATTAGAACCTACAGCACAAAACTTGCTGACTACTTTTCACATGAAAGATGATTCTGTCCTAGTTAGAAACTTGAAATAGGTTGGTTGTGAACTTCTTCTGAGTGGGGGAAATTATATCAACCATGGCTTTCCAGCTGTATTTTCTCTGGAAAGGAAAATAGAACAGCAGTGTGGATTTCTTGTTTATCAATTAATCCAGATAAAATCTGTTAAGAAACAAATACATGGGTGTTTGGCTTTGTTTTTTCCCCTTAATGTTGTATTACCCGTACATACTTACCATGGAAGCTAAAATTAAACACACACAAAGAGCAGTGTAGCTTGAAGTGGCAGCTTGCAGAGACTGGAGCAATAGGTAGGTTTGAGAGATAGTGTTTTCAAAACTGTTTTAAAACAAAGATTATCATATTGTTGTGAATAACCTTTGTTCTTTTCTATTGAAGATGGGACTTGGAACGTGGAGCCACAGAAGACAGTTAAACTGGGGGTTCTGCCTGTTAGAAGTCTGCTTGTAATGGAGGAGACCATTTGGGCTGCATGTGGTGGGCAAATTTTTATAATCAGCACTGTGACACATTCCATAGAGGTAAACACTTTTAAAATCATTGTTCATATACTATGCTATTAAGTGTAAGTGGTAAATTTTAAATGTTAAAATCTATTTAAGAAGCTTTACAATTCACAAAGCTTTTAATGGAAGATGTTTTCAGTTCTGTTAAATGCCGCTCCCCACAGTTTAAAATTCTGCCATAGTGCTCTCTGCTGATGCCTCGTTAGACCTAGGTTTGCTCCTGTTTTCTCCCAGGTTTCCATAAGGTGCTTAGAACTTGCAGAGTATTTGGGGCAAGAGGTGAGCTTAGAAATGAGTTCTGAGTAAAGGCAGCAAAGAAGTGGGTGGCTGTAGGAATTCCTGTTAATTCCAGAAGAAGGTTTAACTAAGAGACCGCATCTACATAATTAGATGTTACTTGTACTTTGTGATGATTTCACAGTATATTTCTTCAGAGTTTTGCATTTCAGTAGCCTACAAAAATTTGCTTTATGTAAGAACATAATCCCAATGAATAATCATTAAAACGTCAGCTTTTCTGGAAGGAGAGGAGTGTTAAGGATACAAGCTCATATTTGTCACCACATTTTCCAGCAAATGTTAAGCCCGCATTTCTGTCAAAACTGCAGCTTCCACCAAAAGAGTGTCTTGTTGGTCTAACGGTTAGAGTTTATGAAGCATTAGGAGTTAAATCTCTCTTCAGCCTACAGTACAGTTACACTGAGTTGCATGATGTTTACAGCCATGAAGTTCTTTCAAACAGGAGTTGTGATGAGCTCACAGCCTCCTTCTTTGTGTGCTTTGTTGCTGCTTTTTTGTTTCATTGATGATTGCGTTTTCTCCCAACAATTGTTTATTTGGTACAATTGATTCTGTGAGTCATTGTCATGGGTTTGCAGGGAAATAGCTAACATCCTAATTCCTCTGTCTTTATCTGTACTTTCTGAGAGATTTGTTTCATCAAGCAGATGCTTGGAACATGTATCTTCCTACTTCGTTTTTCTTTAAGGTTTGTTTTGTTGATAATTTGAATGGTATGATGAGAGAAAGATTTCTGGAAGAGTGATGTGGATAGGTGCATGTAACAGAATTTTATTAGCTTTGCTGGGGGGACCGGGTAGCTGCTGGGACACCTGGTTACTGTCCTACAGACTTGGATGATGAATCTCTGATTCTTACTAAGAAATACATAGTGACAGTAGGAGATTGCAGCCAGATTGCTCCTGTGTGAGGTGGTTACATACAACTAGATCTGTGTAAATAAGTTTGGCAGTTCTGGCCTAATTCTATCACAAAGCTCTTCATAGATCTGCTGGTAAGGCTGCAGACTGGGCTGGGCTGTTTCAGCACAGGTTTTCTTTATGTTTGTTTTTTTTCTCTTATTTTGTTTTGTTTTGTTTTGTTTTGTTTTTTTAGACTAGCTGAGGGTCATCTTTATTCCATAGCTGATTTGGAATCCTATGTATTAGGTTTGGATGTTACTCACTTTTCCTGTTTTTTATCTCCTCTGATATGGATAAGGCTTTTGATTCACTTGTTTTAATGATATGCTGCTGTAAGAGAATGTTTTAGGAAATGTCTTTTATTGGCACAATGCCTCGATCTCCTTGGCAAGGGACATGAGAGAAGCACATCAATTGCTGTTATATCTTCATTCTTCCTGTGAAGAACAAATTAGTCCTTAGTGTTGTACCTAGATCTGACAGTTGTATTGCTTTTGGTACTGACCTTGATCCAGTAGTGGTCTCTGTGCCTGTAGACCCTTATGCTCTGCAAAGGCAGTATGAGTTTGTTTCAAAACAACAGATAATCGCAGAGTATTCAACAGAATAAAGTCACCAACTGAACGGCATTCTATCCTGGTTTGTTTTGTCTTGTTTTTAAAACTTGGCCAACTATACATGAGTTACTCTGAAACGTTCAGTTGAATAAACAAAACAAATTAAAATCCCAATAACGTAAGTGTGTGTTGCCTGAGTAGTATAACGTCTTTAAAGTAGTAGAAGTCATTTGTTTTACCTTGTGAACAGTGGTACCATTATGCATCTCTTGTGAAGCTTGAGAAATGATGTTTCAGTTCTTGGCGCAATCAAGCACCCGCTCAAAAGAAATACTCCAGCTATGCCTGCTGCTGCTGAAACAATAGTGAGCTTTATAGAGTAGTGGGGCTGTGCTGCTGCGCAGGCAGGCTGTGGCATCCAGAACATCTTTTGCAGCCCTCTGGTTGCTACAGGGTTTGAAAGAGGCAGCCTGAGAGAGGAAAAGCTGGGCTCTGACTAGAGAGGAATGTAGGTATAAAAACTAGAAGAGAAAGGAAAAATGGAGTTCAATTTACTTATTTTTGAAATTTTCTTTTAACAAAGAGAATAACATTTTTGTCCCTTTGTATTTCTTGTTATGGGAAGAAAACAAATGAAGAAAAAGGCCAGATACTGGTTTTCAGATTGACATGTAATTGAAACATGTCAAAGTTACCCTTCATACAAAAACTTGTGCTTTTGTAAAAGAACATACAGGTTTGCAGTATGTTCCTCCTCCATATTGGAAGTCCCTTTGAATGAGAATAGTTATTTTTACATGCTTGTTGTGGTGTTTACAGTTTTACTTTAAATGTATCTGTGTGTTTCAGCAGACAGCCCTTGTCCTGGTTTAAACTCAGCCATGTAGACTCTCTGTCACTCCCCCCCTTGCTTCCCCCAGCTCCCTGTGGGATCGGGAGGAGAACTGAAAGAATGTAACTCCCACGGGTTGAGATAAGAACAGTCCAGTAAATAAGGTATAACACAAATCACTGCTGCTACCACCAATAATAATAATAATGATAAGGGAAATAACAAGGGAAGAGAATACAACCGCTCACCATCCGCCAACTGATACCCAGCCCGACTGAGCAGTGATGTCACCCTTCTGGGTAACTGCCCCCAGTTTATATAGCAGGCATGATGTGCTGTGGTATGGAATACCCCTTTGGCTAGTTTGGGTCAGGTGTCCTCTCTCTGCTTCCTCCCGGCTTCCCCTCTTCCCTGGCAGAGCATGAGACTCAGAAAGTCCTTGGTCAGACTAAACATTACTGAGCAACAACTAAAAACGTCGGTGTTATCAGCACTGTTCCCAGGCTGAAAATCAAAACCACAGCACTGCACCAGCTACTAAGAAGGAGAAAAATGACTGCTACTGCTGAACCCAGGACAGCTGTACAACAGCAGGACAGGCTAAGTGGGAGTATAATGAGTTGGCTGATAAATTGGAATGTGACAAAAATGCATGTACAAGTTGTTTACAGTGGCGCCAGCAGAATTGTCAGCTGTGGTCAGAGAGCTCCAGAGAAAATTCATTTTTAGGATCCACTTTGTTTTTCTTATAATTTCAAACAGTGCAAGTTGCTGGTCAGGTTCACTTCAGCGGCCTGGGATCTGGCCCTGAGAAGTTTTCAGGAGTCAGTTGGTCACCTTTGTAGAGATGTGTGAGTCTGTAAACAGAAGTTAGTCTTTGGAAAGCCTTTTTTCAACAGAAAACTATTTAGCATTATGGAAGTATCAGGAAATTTAGTCAAAAGAGCTGTTACTGGCTTTGAAAGTTGTTGTTCACGGGTGAGTTCTTCTGTTGAATAAATTGTATGATTTTCAAATTGTGTATATCATTTGGTAAAGAATGAGGAAAACAGTGAATATAAATGTGCCTACCAGATGTGCTTACCTTGCATTCCACAGTGGTGTTATACAGAGAGTCAAGAAGTAATATAGTAACACTCAGAATTTGAACCACTGCTTAGTAGCTGAAGAGAAACTTTTCTGTTCATTTACTAAAACCTGAACCTATGTAGAAGTGTTAACAGATGAAAGGAAAAAAAAAATCCTCTTATTTTTAAGCAGCCACTTTCTCAGTGGAAAGCACTACTTTATGGAGTAGTAAGGCATGAAAAGAATATTAAGTGTCTACTAAGTATAATATTAGAAGTTACACTTTGTGAAAGATTAAACTTCTCTTTATTTATCTATGATCTTAGACTGGGTGTTGAATTTAGATGGAGAATTTGAACAGTGTATCTATAACCCTAATATACTCAAAATACAGCTGCCTTAGGATAAGGGCTTATCCCGAGCAACATGTAATTCAGATTTTGATGCAGAATGACTAAGTGTAAATCTTAATTACAATGTATAGAAAATTTAGGTGTACCTTATGTAGTATGAATATTGGAGCAGATACTTACTTTCATATCCCTTAGAAAGAGATTTCTGTCCAAGGAACAGTTTGTCGTTTACTTAGCCAAGGAACTTTTATGTTTATCATACTAGCTGTCTGTATTTGATAATAGCTGGCACAACATTAAAAGGCTGTGTTTAACTTCAGAGGCAGTTTACTTTCAATATAAAACTGGGAAAAAAAATCCCTACTTTTTGTTAATAATTAAAGAACTTTGCTACAGATCTGTCTTGCACATTAACAGGGCCATGTAGAAAGGTTTTGGCCTTCACAGAGCCATGTAGAAGTTTTCATTGGGAAGGCACTAGATCAAGGGAAACATCTACACTCAAAGTCTTGTGTTACCTTCAGGTGGATTTTGTTGCTTCTAATGAGAAGTATCAATATTTTGAAGGACAGAAAAAAAAGCCCAAACTAATACTATTGAAAATCAGAAGTGTCTGAGTCAAAAAGCAAGCCACAGTATTAAGGCTCACATTGTTATATACATAGGTGAGCAAATAACTGTGTATTTATATTCATAAATTATCTATTATTTCTGAAAATTACTTTTTCCTTGATTCTATTATCTGTGTTCTGAAAAGACCACCTAACAGAACAGAAGAAATATTTTTATTGTTTGAAGAGGAGTTCTGCTGTAGATAAAAGTAACATATTAGGAAGAAATCTGCCCACTCATCTGTACTTCATCTGTGGTAGTTTTCCCAAAGGAGTATCAATAAAGAAATAAAACTGCCTTTTAAGTTTGAGCTGTTGCAGGCTTGCCAGCCCCTACCATATAAGAGTTTTAATAATTACAGTATCTAAGTTGCTGTGAAGTCACTCTGTCTTTAGGCTGAGAATCCTTCCATGCTAATGAAGATGTATTTCAATTAAGGGTAACATGAAAATTAAAGCATCATATGCAGTATTCAGAACAAGTTCTGAGCAGAGGACACATGCCCTTGACATGGAGAACAGAGATACAATGCATGCACTAAAAAGCTGATAAAGAAGGTTGAATGATGTTCCTCAGTTTCATCTCCCCCCCTGAGTCATTGTTTTTCTTACAGAGCCATTTTGAAGCCCATCAAGAGGAAGGGATGGTCATCTCCCACATGGCTGTTGCTGGAGTGGGAATCTGGATTGCCTTTACATCTGGATCTACGCTTCGCCTGTTCCACACTGAGACACTGAAACACCTCCAAGATATTAACATTGCCACACCTGTTCACAATATGTTACCAGGTAGCTGAATCACATCACGTGATAACATTTTTGTTTTGTCTTTATCATTGTTATGTACAACACTCTCCAGAGTGTTGTAGATTAGGACAGAATCAGAAGGTCCATCTAGGACTTTGAGTCTGATAACTGTCTCATGACTATTTAATAAATCACAGCCTGTTGCCTGCCCAGAAAAGCAATGTGTATAGTGAGCTGATTGAGTAGCAGCTGTCCTCCTCAGAGGTTATAAATGTAATTGTACGGGTAAGCAGGTGGACTCTTCTGTTCAAGGACGGGCTTGGGGTGTTTTTTTGTGACTGAAGCAGCAGGACAATGGAGTCTACCATAAAAATGTGTTTGCTTTGCAGAGTTTAGCATTTGCATCTGGAGCTTATTATAATGGAGTCCATTGGACCAAAACCCACTTGCTTAATTTTAATTATATCTGTAGACCCAGTGAACTCAGCTGAAGCACTCACATGCTGCCATTTCGAGTGTGTTCAGTGTTTTGCTGGATTGGAACTTTAATTTGTTGAATAAAGACGTTGATCTTATAAGTGAAGATGGAACCTGTGGTTGCTGGGATAAAGTCTAACAGATCTTTAAGAGTTTTAAAACAGAAGCTATTAGAGACAGTTGTACTGGCCTGTATCAGTTTTGAAAATGAATGGCTAGGACCTGAGGATCAGCACATCAGGTGGGAGCTGTGGCATTGCTAGCAAAAGGGACAGATGGAAAAGTGATGCTGGCATGGCTGAGTGTAAGTTCTCCATGAGACGACAACCGTTCTCTCTGTTTCTCCCTGTTCATAGACTGCAGTGGACCAAGCTGCTGCAGTTTTTATGGGCAACGTGTGCACAAGCTTTGTCACTTTGTTTCTAGGAGAAGCCAGCATTTCACACACTGAGATTATATTCTTACAACAGTTAGGTATAATCTTGCTTCAAAAGTGCTTCACTTCCTCATTCTTTGTCTTCTTTTCATGTTTTCTTTCAGATGACATTAGCTTTGCAATAAGGTCTATTTTAAATTGTGTCTGTTTATATTATGTTCTAGACAGGGTGTTTTTTATGTGTGGTGTCTGTAGTTCCAACACTGAGCAGCAGCAAAGGGCCATCCTTCAAATAAGTGATTTGATTAAATTCATCAGTTATGCAAAGAAATCAAAAGCAGTGGTAAAAAAGTTAACTTTGATTATGTTCTGATGTTTATAGCAGGGGGAAAAGGGAAGTAGGGCCTCCCTCACCTATTTTCTGCATATAAAAACTTAATAAAAATTAGCTTTAATGTCCATTGCCATGGCAATAAAACTGCTGATGTAACAAACCATCTTCTTTAAAAAAGTTTTAGCTAATTATATCTCCTTGGTGTCACTCTTCCCCGTTTGAGTTCCTTTTTTTTTTCCCCCTCAGTGTCTTTACAGACAGCATGCCATGAATGGAAATGGAAATTTATTTCAGGACTAGAACATTATTACAACAAACGTTCCAGGGGAGAATCCATTCTAAAAATGAAATTCAGTTTTTTCAAAGCAGCTCTTGGGGCTGTTTGTATGATCCCTACAGTGCTGCAACAACATATAAAAGTCAGAGGACTAGGAGATTTACATAATAAAGCAGCAGTAAAGACCTTTTGGAACTAAAAGCAGCCAAAAAGTAAATCAAGGTCTGTAGTATATCCAGAGATTAAAAAAAAAACAACCAACCAAACAAACAAACAAAAAAATCAAAAAACCCCAAAGAGAAACAGAAAAGGAATTAAATAGACGTGTATTTACAAGATGCATATTTGCCTTTACTGAGGACTTACAGAACTTCTATTTTTAAAGGAAACACCTCTGATAGTTTTCTGAAATCCAACAGGAATTCTTTAATATACAAAAAATAACAGACAAGTAAAAATTCAACTGATATCAAAATGAAAGTGAAGAAATTGATGTCAAAATATTGCTAAGAGTCTTAAAAGGGTAAGATTTTGGTATAACTCCAAAGACCCTGGACTTATTTTGCCAAGATTTTAGTAGGGACAACAATACGTAATGTTGACCAAATAGAATCATAGAATCATAGAATAGTTAGGTTTGGAAAGGACCTTAAGATCATCTAGTTCCAGCCCCCCTCGCACTAAACCATATCACCCAAGGCCTCGTCCAACCTGGCCTTGAACACTGCCAGGGATGGAGCATTCACAACCTCCCTGGACAACCTATTCCAGTGCCTCATCACCTTAACAGGAAAGAATTTCCTCCTTATATCCAATCTAAACTTCCTGTTTAAGTTTTAACCCGTTACCCCTTGTCCTATGACAGTCCCTAATGAAGAGTCCATCCCCAGCATCCCTATAGGCCCCCCTTCAGATACTGGAAGGCTGCTATGAGGTCTCCACGCAGCCTTCTCTTCTCCAGGCTGAACAGTCCCAACTTTCTCAGCCTGTCTTCATATGGGAGGTGCTCCAGTCCCCTGATCATCCTCGTGGCCCTCCTCTGGACTTGTTCCAACAGTTCCATGTCCTTTTTATGTTGAGGACACCAGAACTGCACACAATACTCCAGGTGAGGTCTCACAAGAGCAGAGTAAAGGGGCAGGATCACCTCCTTCAACTTGCTGGTCACGCTCCTTTTGATGCAGCCCAGGATACGGTTGGCTTTCTGGGCTGGAGATGTTGTTTGTGTCTCCATTTAAAGCAATGTAAATAAGAGGAGCATCACTTGATGAAGTTAATGAAATAATTTTTTTGTTATACAGTAGAAATAAGAAAATCCTGTTGTTGTCAGGAATGGTTACTGTGAATTGCAGCTCTGTATTTAAAGCATAGCTGCACTAATTAAGATAGAGGAGTAGGAGGTTCTCATAACCTTAGTAACCAGTCCTCATAGCATTAGATTTACCCGTTTTGTTCTTAGGAGAGGGCTGCTTTAAATACCACTGTCTGCTCTCCTTGTTGTAGAGGAGAGAAAGGAATTTACCTCTCCTCTCAAGAGGATATTCTGTCCCACAGGACAGAATCACAGGGGAATGAAGTGTAAGGGAAACGGCATAGGACATGATTCTCCTTACAATTTGGAAAGGTTTAGTAATACAAAGAGCAGGATGTGTCTGGCAGAATCTTTTATCTGCTGGATGTGACTTTGTAAATCTGTGGCAGTCTACTTATGAAGAATGAAGCTGGAAGGGCTCTTGCTTTCTGGAGTTACGGGAAGTTTGTGTGTAGGAATGCAGCACTGGAAATTAAACCAGTGTCCTGGAGTCAGCTGTGGGGTAGATATTCAGTCGAGAGTGGTCTGCAGTGCCTTTACTTCATATATCATCAGAAATACTTCCTAATAATGCATAAGAAGCTTGTGTTCTGTAACAAAACAGCAAAAAACAACAAATGCTATATGAGAAATGAAGGGAATGGTTGAAAGAGCAGTGTCATTGTTATTGATCCAGGCAACAGTTTATTTTACTATTTAGTAAACAACAGTACAAGTGGCCAAGTGCAGCTCTCCTAGCTGAACAGCAGAAAAAAACCCAAATCTATTAACACTTGAAGTCAAATATATCTGCTAATGCAGTGTACTTCATTTGTAAAGCAAGTTTATGCTTAGTGTTTATGATCTTTTGTGATCAGTGGTTCAAATCTCAACAAAGGCAGCTTTTTGCAGCCTTTATCACAATGCATCAAAACCAAAATCGTGCTGTATGTAAATAGGCTGCCCACTTGTTTTGTCATAGTCACATTCAATATTTCATTATTCAAGAACATCCTTGAACACGTTTTTCATTTCAGCTTTAAGAGAGTTTGCCCTTTTAAAGAGGTTACTGTGACCTTGATACATATCATTTCATTGCTTGTATGGATGATGACAGGTTACTTGTTCAACAAAGAGGTCATTTCTGCTGAAGGTGCTGTATTCTGATTATATCCATATATCCCCTAATGGTATGTGTGTTTCCTGGAAACAGATGAGAAAGGCAAAGAAAATAAGTATCATTTCCTCTGTGTGGAAAACAAACTCTACTTTGAAGCTTACAGCTTGCTTTTGTCCCCACCCTACCAGATGCCAGACCATAAAATGCAGTGGGTTTATGATTTTACTACTGGGAAACAATAAAAATATTGGGGGAAACTTTAGGTCAGCCCAATTGATCTGTACAGTAGGCTTATTTTTTATATAGTAAAAGCAGCATGGTCATGTAAGGGGATAGGCACCAGTATGCCCTTGCACCCACGTATGGCTGACTTCAGGAGATCTATATGGGAACACATGAGGATTTACCCAGTCTGGTGGTGGTTGTAATTGAGACCTGAGAAAGGTGAACAAAGAGCAGAACATAGGCAATAAAGCCATTTGTCCATGTATAAGTGTAATTGCTGGGTTTGTTCTTCATAAAGTTGTTCTGGTCAGATTATTTACAGGGTTTAACAGCTCTGTCTGCATTGGGACAGTGATCTAAAAAGTATCCTTTAAAAATTAGAGTACTTGATTA
This sequence comes from Neopsephotus bourkii, assembly GCF_033783945.1. Lineage (NCBI taxonomy): Eukaryota > Metazoa > Chordata > Aves > Psittaciformes > Psittacidae > Neopsephotus > Neopsephotus bourkii. The sequence goes on along the minus strand of NW_026901402.1, from coordinate 122,602 downwards.
GTTTTGGCATTTAGGTTTATCGTTTTCCCTTTTTGTTAATTTCTGTGCTTACTGTATAATGTATTCTGCAGAATTGGATATTTTTTTCTGAATTCGAAATATATCAGAAAGTCACGGAAAAAAAACAAACTAAAGAATATGATTTCAAACCTTGGCTAGCAGATAAATTAATATTTTAAACTAGTATTTCAGTATTTAAGAAAAAAAACTTTTTTTTGTATATATTTTTTAGTTGTTACATGCTATTTCAAAGTATATTTTCAGGTGCAGATGTTTCCTGCTTTTCCAGGATTTCAAAGCAGGTAGTTTTCCTTTTGACCTCACTATAGATGGTTCATGCCTGCAGTTATGCTCAGTGTTCAAAATTCTAAGTTGCTGGCTGATAATTTACTGTTTTCACCTATGGAAACAGTAATACATATAACCAGTTTTACCTGGTAAAAATTATTGGTTAGAAGTTGCTTCAGGGTTGGAGTATGAAATCATATAAAATTTTACATTTTAAATGCCTAAAAAAGCATTAAAGATCTATTGTTTTAAATTGTGAGCATCATGCTTCTGCGTGGGGTTTGAAAGGCAACAGTACAATTGGAGCTTTTGATAAAAGCTTAAAAATTGTACTTTGATGTGTTTGTAGTTTGCAAAACAAGCTTTAAGTAAAATGGAGTGAGATTAAGGTAACCTGCAGTTATTTTGCGCTTGCTGTGGCACTGGTTGTGGTAGAGGACTTGCATGTCATATGTAACTTGAGTGAGCCTGAGCTCTAAATCCTGGACTTCAAATACCAATTTTTGAAAACTCCAGTGTACAGAACTGTTTGGGCATCACAGTTTGAAATCCTTTTGTGCTGAAGGAGGGAGTGCCTTTTGTGCTTTGTTTTGGAAACTAGATTAATCCCGTTAATATCTTAAAAATCCAAACTCCCCCACCCTCCCAAAAAATAAAACAAAACCCAAAAAACCCACACCCAAAACCAAGCCCCAAACATCCCCACAAATAAAAACCCATGCCACACCAAAAAGAACACCACCAAAACAACCAACCAAAAGACCCCATCAAAACGCAAATTCCGAACTTTGAAAGGCTTGTAATTTACTATAGACATAGACCATCCATGACTGTTTAGCTGAGGAGGAATGATGCAGTCCTACCAGCATAAACACCTACAGTTTATGGAAAACAACATAGGTATCTGTGAAGGTCTGCATGAGCAGATGGAACCTCTTCAGCTTACTCGTGCCTGCTTTACACCTGCCGAGTGTGACTTAATCATCATGCCTTTAGAGTATTTTAGGATGTGGTTTTGAGTAGACAGAGCTGGGATTCCAAGTCTTGCCCTACATGTGTATTTTACAACACACCATTGTTGGGTTAACTGTAAAGTTCTGTGAGGAAAAACTTGACCTAGTCTGCCTTCTGCTATCCAGTTGAGTGCTTTGGGCTTCAGTCAAGCCACTCCTCCCCTGCTTTCCCACTGAGTTTGTGATTCATGTATTCTTGAATGTGAATTGGCTCAGCTTCAAGGAATGAGATGGAAAATGCATTTATTTCTGATACACCATAATTAAGGTCATTTTCCAAAGTGTGGAACATGTGAGTTCATCCAAGTTGTATCAGATGTGGAATCCAAATTCCCTACTTACTGATGAAGTGATTAACAACTTGAGAGTTGTGGTGAAGATGGGAATGACTGCTCTCTTGCATGTAAAGTTAACCATAAATGAAAGAACATGTAGGGTTTGAAGTTGGAGGATTCCAGCAGAGTTTAAATGCTCCTCCACATAAACTGTCCGCCTTCTGCATACCCTCCCATCACACAGGTGCAGACAGCACTTCTTTTAACTTCTCTTTATACACTATGTGCTCTACTCTCTTTGCCTTGGTTGCCTTCCACTGGATCTTTTCCAATATGTCGATGTCATTTTTGTATGGGGGACCCACACTCAAACAGGGGAGACAGGACTTCTGCTACAGTTTCACAGAATAAAAACTTGGAAAAAAAGTAATTGTGAACAGGTTTGAGTCTTGAGTATAGTGTGTTATGGCATATATTGTTGAGTACTGTGAAATGAAATTTCAGTTTTATTACTGAGAATATACAAAGTCTATATATAAAAGCATATTTGTGAGAGTAACCTATGTCTACTTTTAGATACTGTGGTTTAGAGATTTAGGACAGAATGTTTCAGAAATGTAATACTATTTAAATTTTCATGTATGTAAAGTTCTAATACCACAATCCAGCAAAATATTTGCCTTTTTGATGAGTGCTTTGCTGAATGAGAAGATGCAGCTGACTGTGTGTGTGTCTGAAGTGACTTTGATCTAGGCAAAGATTATTGCTCTAAAGTAATAGAGCACTTCCTGAACTCTGCAGGGCAGCAACGTGTTTCTGTGACCAGCCTCCTGGTGTGCCATGGCTTATTGATGGTTGGAACAAACCTGGGTATAATAGTAGCATTACCAGTGCCACGCTTGCAGGGGATTCCCAAAGTAACTGGTGAGTGAAATTTTCAAACAGATCAAGTCCAGTGGTTTTATACTTAAGATTTATTTTCTCTTCTGACAGTAGTTTAAGTAAACCTACCAAATTGTCTGCATTGTTTAGATATATATCTGAGCTTTGTGATGAAATGGTATTTGTTGTTCTTCCCGAGCTTTGCAGTATACCCAGACACTTGCCTAGTTTTGCCTCAGTTGTTTGAGCCGGAACAATTGTTTTTCTTTAAGGCATAATAATAGGATAGGCATTAATCCTGATGCAGTACAGTCAAATATATGGGGATGAGAAGAGAATGCAAATAATCTTTATTTCAGAATTGGGGAAAATAGATGCATTGGGTTTAGAGACACAGATGCTGAAAACAGTGTGTTGTCCAACTGTTTATTCAGTAAACTGGTTTTATGCCCTTTCTTCCCAAACAGGAGACATGGAATATATGAGAATATATCTTTCATTTTTATGACAATGATCAAGATTTTTGTGTTTTGGAGAGTTGAGTTACTTCATATTACCGCATTTGAAATACAAAGGCATGAATACTGCTGTATCACTTTGCAAATGTTTACGGTACTAGGAGAAGCAGGATTTTAGACATATGGTTAGTTAGGGGCTTTACACCAGTGTTCTGGATGTTTTGGGTTCACAGTTCTGCTTGAGCTTTGCACTGTGGTGGGAAGCTGGCAGGTTTTGAGGCAAGCTGTTTGAAACTTCCTTGGAGAGAGGGGAGAGCTTATGTAACTATGTAAAATGAAAACTAAATCCTCTGTGTTCAGCAAAATATGCAGTGATAATCCAGTATGACACAGGATAAATGGGGAACCTATGTTAGGTGAAAATAAATGCAATACAAGAAAATGCATAGTTGCAGAATCAGAAAATCTCTCATTTTATTCTTTCATTATCTGTTTTCATTATTGTGGTTTATATCATCTGTATGTTCTTGCATTTATTTTGGATTAAAATTTATGTCATATTTCACAGATCCAGCAACGTTACATTTAGAGATCTATTTTTCTAGTCTTTGATATTGTGTTTGGAATTTGAACTGAAAAATTGTGAATTTTTCCAGTTTTGCTTCCAATAGTGATAATTCATCTTTATATCATTGCACTTTCTATAAAAGCAGGATACGTTTTATTACATCCTGGAATGCATTAGGGAGTTAGGAATGGACAGAGTGATTTGTAGGGTTGTGGGGTTTTCCCTTTGATAGCCTAGCTCTTTCCCGTATTGTAGCTATTTTATAGAATCCCACTTTTTTTTCTCTTCTTTTTTGCTGTAAAAGCCACACACACTGATATTGTTATAGATTCTGAGTTTGGCCATACACAATTTGGGGGTTTTATACATTTTAATAATTTGCACAGTGTAAATCTTCCTTGGATCATAAACATCCCACTGTTTAAATACTTTTTTTTTTAAAAAAAAAGGGGGGAAAAATAATGGTTTGGTCATTTCCTCATGAATCTGACATGGTAATTAGACAGCCATTTCAAGGATGAGTTTTAATTCCTGCTGCATAGTGTGGAGGGGTCTGTTACAGTGAAACAGGTGTTCCTCTCTATTTTGAAGAGGTACAGAGGTACAAGAGGATTCATTGAAAAACACAGATTACTGGAGAAAACTCAGTGTTACAGTTTGTGAGAACAGAGCACAAAGGTAAGTCAAATTAAATTTATAATGCCATGTTTCAGGTGATTTATTAGTACAGTCCTAAATCACTTGTGGTACATTAAATTACTTTTTTGTGCTTATTTTTTCCTGTAAATTGTGTACACATAAGGCAGAATAGGGTTTTAAGAGTTATGCTATTCTGAGCAAATTTCACTAATCATGGTGAAACAATGTACTAAAATAATGTTCTTTAATTGTCTTTCTCTTTTGGCTCCAGGAAGAGGAATAGTGTCGTATCATGCACACAATGGCCCAGTCAGGTTTCTTGTAACAGCTGCATCTATAAATAAGAAGAACAGAAACAAATTGCGGAACAGCCTGCTTACTGGTTCAGAACCTAAAGATGATGACCAAAAGAACGTTCTGCACAATGAAAGACCAGGTTCTTCCCTTAGTAATGCCCATGACACGGCAATTTGGCTGGGGGGTTCAGTAGGATCCATTGCACAAAAAAGTGACTTGTCATCATCTTCTGGATCCCTTACTATGTCTCATGGATCAAGTTCCCTAGAACACAGGCCAGAAGACAGTAACATTTACGAGCTTTTGAAAGATCAGAATATCTCATTTAAAAGTAAAAGACAGAGATCCAAAAAAATGAAAGCAAGTTCAGTATTAGTCATTTCTGGTGGCCAAGGACACAGAAGAGTGAACAAGAAGACCAAGCAGCAGCGACAAGATGAACTAGTGTCTTCAGTGATGGTCTGGCAAATCCCACTATTAAATATCTAACTGAATTAAATCCAAGACACCTTCTGCTGTTAAAAAAATCTGATATCCTTTTACAGCAGATGCCAGCTTAGGACCCAAATGGATAGACTTTATGCACCTGGAAGCAATTTCAGCAGTCTGTGATCACAGGATTAAGAGTTGTGAGATAGTCTTTACATACTTAGAATATTCTGCAGTATTAGAGTATCGGAAAATGTTCAGCCATTGATGCTGTCCTTGATACTTAAAACAAAAAGGATCTGTTAGACACTTTTAAACAGTTTTAGAATCTCTGCCTTATTTATATTCACATTTATAAATACCATAATTATGTTCTATAGCACTTAGAGAAGGCAAGGAACACATGCCATGTTTCATGCTGGTTTTTGCTGATGTAAATCAGCTGTTGTTTCATTTTCTAATTTGGCATATTGCATGGACTATACATTTTAACACATAAGCAAATATTTTAAAACAATAAATAGTCTCATGCAAACTAATAATAATTTGGTAATTACTAGAATAGTTTGTAACATTATATCACAAGCCAGAGTTTGTCTGGACAAAAGCAGTTATTAATTGATTGGTATTTGTTTATTTCAACATAGAAAATAGATTTTAATTATTATTAATATTTCTAATGCTCAGTATTATTAAAAATGTTGCAGTACAAAATGCGAATGCATGTTCTTGGTAGGTGCAATGTGTCTGTGACTCTCCATCACACAGAGAAAGTTCAAAAGATGCTATGTCTTACAGAAAACAGAAAATACAGGTACAGGGCAGCTGTGCCTTGTAGTGCTGTTAATGCGTTCCCCCCGGCAACTCAGTACCTAAAGCTAGACGTGGACTATGCCATTTTTAAGGCAGATGCACATCCAGTAAATTAATAATTAAATCGTTAACTGGGGAGAAAGATACTAATATTGGAATATCTATAGGAAGTACAGGGTAATCACTGTGGGTGTAGGCACTACATCAATAGATTTGTGCTGTGTCCTCAGGCAAACGTCAGTCAAATAATGTCACAGCACAACAGGAGAGATATGGTCATACTTTGTGGTGGTCACCTCTTTCCAGACAGAATTTCAGCAAAATGTGGTCATGCAAATGGATATTGTGAAAATAGCATGCACAGCTTCATTCACTCAGCTGGGGAAGCACTTGCTTTGGTAGTGTTAGAGGGATGAGTTCTAAAGAGAGATCTAATTGTCATTTCTTAATGAATCAGTGTATTTCCAAAAGAAACTCTGAATTTGGGATTCCTACTGAAATTGCTTTTTGCGCTACTGACTGCATACGTGAAATATAAGACAAACCTTTCAGCTCACAAAGATCTTGTGATGAGGCACATCCTGCAGTCAAAATATGTTTAATACAGATAACATGTTGAATTGAGTCACTGGAAACATCCTTTTCCCTCATCAATAGACTGAAAAATGCAGATAAATTAGGATGATTAAGTTTCCGCTGATTATGTGAAGAACTCTAATACTGCCCATCAGTAAAATGCAAATTAAATATATCTGAAGCAGAACATTTGTCAGATATGTGCAGTGAGTGGAATCAAGTAAAACTTCTGGGTGCTTTGGTACCATAATTATTCCATATCCCGTTAAGGAAAGTTACTTGGTACCACTGAAATTATTTCTGCTACTTCTAAAACAAGCTCCTTGGTTCCACCATGTTTTTTTTCAATCTGCCTAGTTTAAATCAACATCAACCATAATTAGTGTGTTTCCCAGCATGTGGCAGTTCAAGGTAAACAGTACTAAAGACTGAACTATTTTGTTTGATATTAGATAAAGTTTTGGTTGGGTTGGGTTTTTTGGGTTTTCCTTTTTTAATAGTGTTTTTTACTATTAAGTGTTGCTGAATTTTTATTTATTTTTTTTTTTTTTTTTTTGCAGCAGATTTGTGTATACCTTAAATTTTAAGTCCGTTTGTTCTAACAGGCAAGCTTCTACGAAGGTGACCCCAAAATCACTGGCTGGGCTGATTTAATAAGTTTGACAGAACACCAGATTAAGGTTAGGTCTTCCGGCCACATGCCAACTAGTACATGGGACAGAGGGAATGCCAGCACAATCAGTCTTTGCCTTCTAGGTGGCACCAAGATAGGCATTTCAAATATCACATCAGCACGCTGGTTTCATCTTAGAGGTTTTGCCCACACCCTGCATTCCTATGAAAACAGGTTTCTTGAGCCACAATAGCACAAATTTCAATGAGTCACGAAGGACACTTGTTACAGATGGGATTGTAGGCTTAGGGTCTTCATTGTTTTGTGCTTTTATTCTGTGTCTTTTGCTGTGTATCTTGCTACTTCAGTTGGATATTGTCAGTGTTAGCATGGGCTTAGGACTGGCATGAGTCCTGGTGCAAGAAAAAAAATAAATAGGACAGAGTGCCTCTAAGCCAGGCAGCTGGCAACATTTCCCCAAACTTTTCCTCTTCTCCCTGGCTTACTGCTTGGGCTTGCCCAGCTTGAGGGATTAAGGCCAGTTGCATTTTCTACGCTCTTCCATAGCTATGGCCCTGGGAGCTGCTCTTTGCCCACTGTGTGGAAGTACTACCTTGTACAGTTTAATGTATGTATATTGAAAAACAAGTTAAAAGATTCTTATGTGTATAAAGCATATGTAACCTAGTATCCCTTTGGCTACACTGCAGTAAAAAGACCATAGGTTTTTTTCTGCATGCTTCTTGGACATGGGATTCCACATCTGTGCCTTCAGGACTACTCTAGGAGCAATGAGCGGAGTCCACCATATATACAACTGGAAATCCATACATGGCGTTATTACAGGATCTGCTAGGATTAACATATGAGAGTTTTAATGTGAATTCATTCTATCTACTGGCTGAAATGTAAGTTTTTTCAGTTTTATCAATAACACAGTAGAAACAAAGTACAAATCTGCTCCTCTGTTGCCAGTATGACTTCAGTAAGAGCAGACAGAACTGGGTCCCTCATTTACATTATGCCATTTGAAAATATGTACCTATTTATCTTACTAACCTGTAAAGCAAAAAAGAAGCTGTATGTCTTTATAAATATACATTGACATGAACTAGATTTTTAGTAACTGAGCACAAGGTGCATTGTTTGTTTTCTAATACTCAGCCAATTGGCGTTCCCTTATTATGGAAACAGGCAGGAACCAAAGTTTCCCTTACAGCTGGCAAATAGTCCTTATAGATGTTGTAGACTGTGCTGCTAGATAGGTTGGATTTTGCTTTCCAATACTGCTTTTCTAGATAAATAGAAGTTATGGAAAATACTAGGAAAGGAGGGGAGCAAGTGTAACCACTATGATATCTATATATGTTTTCTAACACATAATAATGTCTTTTATAACATGAGCCATACAACTTGTGTATTTATGTTCAAAGTATAAACTGAGAGAAATGTTTAATAAAAAATGTGATAAAAATTAACTTCAGAAGTACATTTCTTGGGTCACCATTTTAACTAGGAGACTAGAATTTGTAGCATGCATTAATGAATAACATACATATTAATGGACTCATGAAAGGGAAAATAGGGTATGTGATTAGGACAACAAGGATGTATCTTTTTAGGTTTTTTGTTTCTACAATTTAAACACCAGCAAATGGAATTTCTCAAAATGATTCAGTCTCTTAGAATAAGTTTGGTGTATCAGTGGACCCAAATACTGTTTAAGCAGTAGAATTTCTGCTGTGGAGAAATGGAGTTTGGGCAGCATGTGTGATACATAAAAATGAGAGGAATTAATATTCCAAATGAGTGTAATACAGCAAAGTGTTAACAGAGGAAATTAATTTTCAGTTGCTAACTGGCAATTTTCTCTAATTAATCTGCCCTAAAGAGTATACACAGAGCCCCATGATTGTGTTTAAATATGGAGACTTGTATTCATCAGAGTCAGCAATAGCCTTTTTGAGTGTACCCGCACTATTATAAGCAAACAAGAAGAATTACTGATTGCTGCATGGCTGCTAGTGAGGCCTGCCTTTTTGTTCCTGTTCTTACACATCTCTTCAATATATGGTTCTGAAAAATGTCAGATCACAAGAGTGCAGGATACTCTGTGTTCATGCATCTGAAGGCAGATTCTGTCCCACAGGGATTTTACTGGTCATTATTTATGGGTTTTAGGCTGAGAGCTAAACATTGCCCATTGGAGAGAAGACTGAGTATTGAGAAGTATTTCCTGAATTATGCTTCTGTGCTTAATGTCAATGTTTGTCCTCCTTCTATTTAATTTTCTGAGCACATGAAGACAATTTTTTTTTTTGTAAAACGCATTTGGGGAGAAAAATCTGTGGTTTGGAAGGTGCAGCTATAACGGAGGGCTCTGTAAGAGTTCATCTGTAGTGCAATGAGTGATACCATGGAGCTGATACGGTATTTTTAGATTGCTTTACATATATTCATAGTAATAATACTTCACATAATAGTCCTGTTAGGCAGATTAATATCATCTGTAGCTAGGAAGAAGCTGAGTTGAAGAATGTTTGCCTGACTTGAAGCTGCATGATGACTCTGTGAAAGCACACAGATTAAAGCCACTACTTCTCTTTAAGGCCATGATTAGCCCTTTAAACTGCCTCCTTCTTGCAGGCATCCTGTATGCGTGGTTGTTGAAACTGTGCTAGTGAACTGGCCAGGAGTAGGGCAGCAACAGGGGAACTGATCTATTATCATAGTTGTTGGCTCTCTGGAACTGAGCCTGACCTGGGCTGCTCCCACCAGACAGCACTGACAAGGCCGCTTATCTGGGATATTTTGGGTGCTGATCAACAACATGGATGTAAAATGTGTGGACCCACTTGCATAATAGGCTCTTTGCCTCTGGCGTCTTGATGCTAATGTGGCCTGACATATATCTATACAACCTACGTCATATGGGAATGTTGCCAGCAGCCTAGAACTTGAGACCAGTCTCTTACGGTCAGGAGACAGAAATACATACTAGCATAGACTTGATACCCATACGTATGTGTGTCAGTGGTTGGGATAAGGAGTCTTCTTGTTACTCTGTGATAGTTCAGCTGCATGTACCATACCACAGCTCAAAATTCTGGTTTATTTATAGTTGTATGTAGAATCTACATCCCACTTCCTCACAAATGCGGCATGCACACTGCAAGATCTATCTGCTATGATTTAAGAAGTCTAGCTCAATTATCTTTTCCCAATTGGTTGATATGCTGCTGCCTTCTACTTGTGCTTACTTGATCCTAGCATTTTTCCTAAAAGGCATGCCTGGCTACCAAACTGCCAGAAACACTCTTTGTCTCCTAAAAGAAAGAATCAAAATAGCAACACTGAAGCAGCTTCAGATGAAAGGTTCTGAAAATTTCCTAGGCAAATGAGGATTTACTGTGTGCCTCCATTTGAAATGCAACAATGTCATGTATGACCCAAAACACCTCAAGTGTTGGCCAAGCTCCATAAACCACATTGTAAAGGCAGTTAGTCTTTCACAGCATGACCTTCAAAGGCGTTCAAAGAGATTTTTTTTTACCTCCAGCAAAACAGGCCTTGACAGCAGAACTGCAAGTTCTCGTGTTGTATATATTATACTCCAGGGATAATCATAGTTATTATTAATGTGTGTCCCAACCTGGAAGATGAGTGAGAACACCTAGGATTAAAATGGCACACCTTGGGGGAGCTCAAATCATTGTAAGAATTCACTGGAAATACCATTTAAGGAGTATTTTGACATCAAAAGATGCAGGTGAGCCTCCAGCAGTTTTATCAAGCACCAAAGTACCTAAATTCCACTGAAATCTGTACCTTTACATGCCCAAATGAAGATAAAAAGAAAGGTTTTAAGGTTTTGAATTCAAGAAACTATCTAAAGCTTAGCTATGGTTACAGAATTTTAATTTTGCTTTCTATTATTCCACATTGGAGAGAAATTCTAGGGGTTTCACCTTAAGCATCAGGGTTGCCTTGAATGTTGGCACAAAAAAATGCATTGACCCATGACTTTCAAAGCAAAAGGTAGAAGTTGTTTCCTGTGGTCTTTTCTGGTTTGTTCTTTCTGTGTGCATTTCAGGTAGCAGAATGTGCCTCTCAGACTCCACTAAATGCTTTTTTAATGTTCCCTTACTGAAGAGGTTTGTTTTGTTGTTTTTTTTTCTTTTTCTGGAGAGTTGGGTAGCACAGACCACATTCATTAATGAGGATTACCCCTAGTTCAGACAAGATTTGTAAACACAACTTCTCTGCAATGTTGCTCAGAGCAGTCTGTGATGACCTTAATCCTGATCACAAGCAACTGACACCATCAGTTAACTTAAGCTGCATCTACACTGCTGAACTCAAGAGCACTTGGAATGTTCCTGTCACACATCCAGAGGCTCTGTCAGGTAAGATCCATCTGCCAGCCTGTGCCCTGCACAAACCCTGCTGTCTGGGCACACAAAGGTGGCTATAGCCTACACCTGTACATAACGAGGTCTCATTGTCACACCAGTATTCCAGGAGAAATGTACTGATGTTGAGGTGTTTTACTCACAATTCATAGTCATGGATGCATGTTGATGAGACAGGTGGTGGGACAACCCATGGCTGGTTATGGTTGGATAATCTCAGAGCACTGTACAGAGCGTGGGTTTGTTTTTATTCTCTTCTTCAAATTTTGGGGGGTTTTTTTACTTGTTTTGGGAATTATCTGCTGCAAGCTGATAATGCCCCTGATGCAACCAGCTCTTTTCATTCAATTCTACTATTTGGGTATTTTACAGGGATGTGTGAAAACTAACGCACAGACACATCAGCCGGGGTCAGCATTGAGTGTATACAACATAGCCTACGTAACACACCTACAGCATATATGGTTTTTGTATTGCAAATACACAACAAGCAGTTTAGGCATTTTTGGCTGCTCAGCAGAAATACAATAACCATTTTGTCTGTGCAGCAATAGTATCAAAACAATTCTTGAGGCTGTTGTGTTATAATACCAAAAAGCTTTTCATATAGGAGTGTTCAGCTGTCAAACACAGGGTGAGCAAAACGAGTTAGGTTTTCTGTTTGGGTTTTTTGTTGCCTTTGTTTTGTTTTGTTTTGGGCTTTTGATTTTGGTGGGGTTTTTTGTTTGGTTTGGGTTTTTTTTTTTTGTTGTTGTTTGTTTGCTTTTTTTTAATTTATTTATATTTTGGTGTTTGGACATGGACCTGAGCTCCAGCTACTGCCACTATGTGTCTGATACTCTGGTATGCACAGGTGGAATGCTACTGAGTTTCACTCATGCCAGTTTCAGAATTTTGATGCTGCAATGTTTATTTTTCCAAGACAGCCTTGTGCCAATCTAAACCACAGAAGAATAGCTTACCAACAGCTATGCATCTGCATAGACACTGGCAGCAAGTCTAGATTGTGTGGGCACGCCAGTGCTACCTCGTGTACTAGACATGTTCCCACAATGTAATGGACTCAGTGAGTGAAGGCTGCAAAATCCATCTAATTACCTGGGTAAATAACTGAGCATGGCACCATCCTCAGCTCCATGCTGCCATGGGTACACTACCTGCACGGTTCTACCTTGCTTGCTTGTAAAAGCTACCCTGCATATGCCTGTGTGAGCTACATTCTGAGCCCATTATCTAGGAAGGTTTCAAGCCTCTTGGTCCACAGGGTATAGGTTGAGTGTTTCATTTGGGTGAAATAATTTTGTTAAATGATTCCTAACCTTCTTAAACAAGAAATTCTGCAGCTTCACTTGACAAGAATCAACCCCCTGAGCCTGGGCTAATTAATTTTTAATGTGATCTGCTGGCAAATTTTACTGAGGAGCAGAGCATTTGCTCCAGCTAACAGGCAGGCCAGACCTACAGAATAGCCTCAGAGTTGGGAATCGCAGCAATGCAGCTGCTACTGCAACCAATGGGAGGAAGAAAAGAAATGCAGTACCTCTCCCAAGAAGAGCAGCACTATGCTAAGCACTGAGCAGATGTACATCTCTCTGGCTCAGGATGCCATTTGGTGTCCCTATCATGAGAATGGCAGTCTGCTTTACTGTCCATTTCAACATTAGAGTCATCACAGCCTGGTGTCTTCTAGGAAGCAGAAATCCCAAATCTTTTGTTTTGCCTGATTTAGATTGAACAGACAGAAAGGTGCATAAGATGAAAAAAAATTGCTATTCATATTTCTTCATCTGGATTTTATTATTTTTCTTTTACCAGAGAAGCATCTGATAGAATTCTTTTGTTCCAAACTGTAATCCCTTTTTAATATTGAGCATTTCTCCTGGTATGTGAGAGACAGGATGGGCTGTATGTGACTAGGCAGGAACTAAGGTTTCTGGGACAAAAAAAACATTCCCCTTCCTGCCTTTATTCTCCTCACTGTGCTCACCACTCTGCTGTTGTTGCTTCTGGCTAGTTGCCCCTTGCAGAACACAGGTATCTTAGCAAGTTTTGATGGCCAGTAGCAGCAGTTGTAAGCAATCAGTCCCTCTGAATATTCTTAATGTTGGCTGGGCTACAGAAACAAAAGACAGACACCAAATTGTGTATGAAATATGCTGCGTGATACCCGATTTCTTTTTTTTTAGGACAGGCCCTCTTCTATGCTGGGACAATTGTTCTACAGGTGTTTGTAGCTATACCAGTCTGACTTTACAGCTAATGGACAGAAACAAGGAATATCAAAGGATGATTTACCTCATCCTAAGATAAGGTGTCTAAGATCGGGGAGAAAAACTGCCCTCCAGACAGGGTTATTCATTTACATTAATTATAAATGGAGCTTCAGGGAACTCAAGTTGAGTAGGAAAGCCGAACTAGAACTGAGATGATTTCTACAACAGGTATCCCAGTTTTCAGCAGCATCTCCAGTTTCTACTGAAAACTGAAAGGCTAGTTGATGAGCAGCCTTATCCTTCACAGGAAGTTTCCCAGCCTATGATCCACGGAGGAGCAGTACCTCAGAGAAACAGTGCTAATAGGTCAGCAACTTGTGTTTTTACTGAATGTGTTTTTACTGAAAGGTTTGATGACAAAGGGTTATGGGGTACCAGAAAGAAACTTAAGAGGGTTACAGCACAAGATGGGGTACAGCACACTGAGGCTCACAAAGGTAGGGAATCACTGCCCAAAGTCAAACTTTAAGAAAGCAGAACTGAGGTCATTTTGCCCACTCTGCTTCTGGCTGTGTCCAGTGAGGGCACAGGATAAAGTCTGCAACAGCTGAATGCTAAATGACTTTTCAGGCTAGGACATCCATGGAGCCTGGATTCTGTGTAGGACTTTTACTGACTCCAGCCACAGGGGCAAATATGGCCTCTAAACACACAGTATGCTGCTTCTTATCTATCATTGACGTCCAATCCTTTCCAGAAACTGTAGCTCAGACACCTCCGTGTACACATGAACTGAAATGTGATGTGCCAGTTAAACCTGAAGACGAGCTAAGCAAATCTGTCTGTGCAGAAAATCATCATATATTCAGAAAGCATGAGTCAGAACAATCTCAAATGGTCTCAGATATGATACTGCTGCCACAGTCACATAACTCTTGGCAGTCAGGGTTCTGAACAGAAGTCAGGCACCTCAAGAGGACATGATCCTCCACAGAGGAATAGAACAACAGGGATTTTTAAAGTGAAAATAATTTCCCAGACCTGTATCAGTTGCCTAATTTCAGTGTCATCTTGAAATATATGGTATTTAAAGTAACATGGAACAGCAGGAAGATTAGTTCCTGATGTCAGGAGAGAATAATTATTTCTGGCAGGCTTTAATGGATCTGTGAAATCATCACACGGAAACTTCTTCCAGCCAGCTAAGACTAAAAGCACATACAGGAACTAACAGTCCAATCACAATGGGCCCTAATTAGGGGACAGCAGGAAATTCACAATTATGCCCAAGCCACATGTTGTGGTCACCAGTTATTCTAGGACCCCTGCAATACTGTATGATTCTTAATTATCTTACAGCACCAAAAAGCATGCTGGCTTCTCTCAGTACAGATGAGACATGACCTCAGCTTGAAAATCAGCGTTCTGGTTAAGCACAGCACTGAAGTGCACAACATGAACAGAGCCAAGGGTTTCAAGTGGCTACAGTTACCCAGTATCTCATCTGCTGAGTATGTACACTGAGTGTACAAAGTTCTGTGTATATATGAATTATCTGACTCCTGGAAGGCTGTCTGGAGACAGGCAAGATGGCCTAGTCTTATAAAGACCATTTTGACTCGACAGATGAAGATGTAGCTGCAGTCAAATCATAGAAATGTTTACATATTTTATTTAGAAAGAAGTCCCAAAACTTAGGTGTATGAAGTCCTGATGTTTTGAGGTTTCTTGAATTCTCATTTTCAGGTTTTTTTCCCCCTCAGTTTATCTGTTTTTCTCTTTTAAATGGGCTGCATTATTATTCATGTTCTCTCTTTAGTTACCTGCTGTATTTAACACTCGCCCATTTATGTTAGTCATTCTGTACTTGTGTGTTTGTTCTTGCTTGTTGTCCTTACTACAATCAGACCTAGACAGTAATTCAATAATACCTAGATATCAAGCACTTGAGTGTATTAAGGGCTAACTCAACACATATGAGTTTTAGCACAACTAAAGTAAAAAAGTAGGATTAATGGGACAAAATGAATGGGAAGACACCCAGCCATGCTTAACCATCACCACTATGATGCTGGAAGAACATACAGCCCCAGTGGTTACACTGCCAGCACACTGGAAATGAATGGTCAGGTTAATTTGAGAGAGGAGACTAGTAGCTTTGCAAGTCTGCTCAGGAGTGTCTCCACTTACTGGGTGGCTGCAGGAGAACCAGTCTGACGGGACCCTGGAGTCAGTGGAAAGAGGGGAAAAAGAGAAAAGCTGCGGATGAACAGTGGAGACATCAGTATCATAGGAAATCTATACATTGCAATGGCTACATGATACATCCAGGCACCAGCAATGGTTCAGAAAGGCTTAGATAGCACAGTGTCAGTGCCTACTACGCTGGTAGAAGTCACATTGTGGCCTGCAGCGGGACTTGAGCTAAGTATCAGCGACTGCACTGGGTGCAGATCCAGGGTACAACTAATATAACACCAGGGCTTTTTTCAAGAAACTGGGAAATGGGTGTAATTCTAGGAACCCCTTTACCAGCCTCAGCGTTGAAGAGCAGGACAAGATAGGAACCTGACCCAAACTGTAGTCAAAGGGAAACCACCTGGCTTCCACCTCACTGTGTCTCCGCGGGCAGAAACCCGAACAACCCAGAAGCTGCGGTTGGAAACCCCCCCGCAGCGAGAGACGGGGAGCCCCCAGCCGAGGTGGGAGGCCGGGTTGTCCGGAGGGGCCGTGTCCATCGGGCCGCCGTGTCCATGGGGCCGCCGTGTCCATCGGGCCGCCGCTGCAGCAAACCACACGGGCCCTCCCTTGGGCAGTGGAGCGGCAGCTACCTCAAAAACTGCTTCCCCCACCCCGCCGTGAGGTGAGGACCGCCGTTTCCCCGCCCGGCGGCGCCAGGAGGGAGTTTCTCCCCAGTGCGGGCAGGTGGGGCCGTTCTGCCGCCTGCCCCGCCTCACCGCAGCGGGGGAGCGCGAACACCCGGCCCGGAGCTGCGTAGCTTCCCGCCGCAGGGGCTGCCCCTTGCCGGGCGCCGCTGCGTGCAACAGGTCCGTGCTCCTTCCTCCCTCCGCCTGTGCGGGAGTGTGTCAGGCGAACAAAGGGGCTGAGCGCGGCCCCGCGCCCCCTCCACGCAGCGGCCGCCCGGCCCCTGTGCTTCAGCCATTTGCGTCGCCTGGCATCGCACCGCCGCTTCCCCCGCACCGCTTCTCCTTCCCGGCTTCCCCCGCCAGCTCCCGCTGCAAGAGCCGCTGCGCTGCAAGCTGCGAGGCGGAGGGGAGGGAGGGAGCTTCCCCAGAGCGACGTGGGGCTCGCCGGCCGTCACCCAGAGGTAAGCCCCTGCCTGCCGGGAGAAGAAGAAGAGGCAGCGCGGCGGCGGGCCGGGAAGAGGGTCGGGCACGTCCAGGAGGCGGGGGGCCGCGGCTCCGGACTCGGGACGTGCCCGACCCCCTCCGGGCCCCCCGCCGCGGAGCCTCCGGGGAGAATTAATTCCGGTATCTGCTTATAGCTGAGGTAAAATACACGCCGCGGAGACACGGTGTGGGGAGGTTTGGAGCACCCTCAGGTTTAATCGTGGTTTTCCTTCAGTACCCCTTAATCCATCTCCCCGGGGAACTAGAGAGTCAAAGCATATACCCGTATCCCTTCTCTGTATGTCGCAGAGGAGCCAAACGTGATGCCTGCGTATTTTGTTATCCTGCTGACCTACTAAAAATCTGAATGACTCTTTACAATAGCGTATAGAGATGTGTAACAGCAGCAGATTGCTTCCCGCTATAAATTCTTAATGGCGTGCTTCCCCATTCTGTTAAAAACACGTGAGAGGTGCGAGCCCTGGGTTTACACACGAGTGCATGGCTTTGCAGGGTGGAAGATGCTTGAATAAAACTACTGAATTTCGTTTGTCCAAAGCTCATAGGTTTCTTTTATGTGTGGTCCTTTAAAGCAAAAAAAAAAAAAAAAAGGCGGCTCCCAAACCCAAACTTACATGGCACAGAAATTGATAGTATTAGATCATATAGCCAACTTTTTTCACTTATCTAAGAGAAATAAAACCTTCTAGAAATAATATTATGTAAAGCTTTCCCATATCAATAGAAAATTAGAACAGAAAGCTAGAAAAAAAGTAGGGCAATAAAAAAATAGAATAGCAGTAACACAGAACAAATTTTTTTATATGATCTGAGAAGCTAAAGAGCTTCGTTTTTCATACTTAACCATCTGTCTCCCAGAAATTAAATGGAATGTTTATGGAAAATAGTAATTAAATTGCCAGTAGTATTGACAAAGCAATATGTGCTCCCCTGGTTTAACTCTGGCTCATTCTGCCTGTTCTGCATTCTTCTTTTCCCAGCACCCATCACACAGCATTTATTCACTCTTTAATTAGGACATCCAGTGCATGTCAGTGGGATCCTCCGGTCATCCACTGCTAATGGCAGTTTCTGATGAGAACCTGCCAAGAGCCCAGGACTGGTCCCTTGCCTGCCCCAGTTCCGCCCAGTCTGCATGGTCTTGCTCCTGGCAGTAGTGACACTGAAGTCAATGGTGACTCTTTTAGGAGATGGAGCTCACAGGACTGTGCCTTGTTAATACCAAAAGATTGAAATCCTTAATAGCTTCCTTTCTTCTATGAATGCTTTGCTGCATCGCTTTTCAGTGTAACAAATCGTCCAAATAGATGGACAGATCTGAAATGTCAATAAATATTAGAGCACCATTACTTGGCAGGAACATTCAATGAAAGCCATTAACTGGCTTTACTATAATAAAGCAGGATTATAGTATTTAGGGCTGGCCTGGGTTACTGTAAAGACAGTGATGTGGTTAGATGACTGGATCCAGATCCTACTTAGCAGGGGTTTCAGCATCCTATAGTATCCTGTTGCAAGAGGATATTAGGGGCAGCTGGCTGCTAAAGAAGGGTGTAATAAAACATGAAAGGAAATCCTGCAATTTCTTCTAACGTAGAATTAAACTTTTTTTTTCTTTTTTTTCTGGTGAGACCCTGTATGGATTTTGCAGGGATTTTGCTATATATCCCTTCTGAGAGAGATTCTGCAGCATTGCAGTTAGGCTATCTCTTTCCTGTGAACAGAAGTTGAGAAGTTATATACCACTTCACATCCTTGGAAATACCCATGTAAAAAATGAGCTCATTTTCATTGTGTTTTGATCTCATTAGGCTTCTCAGGACATGACACTTTTATATCTGCTGAGTTACTTTTCAATGGAATTGTCATCATCTGTTCTTCCCTGCTTCGGTTTTGGTCTCAGTGTTGTTTTGTCAGAGAACAGGCATGATTAGTTCCTTTCATTGGCAAAGAATTACTTTATGGTAGCTCAGGATTTGACAATCAGATGAACCTGATGCATGACTGAGCTGTCACTGGGTGGGAAGGGATCCTGCTCTTTCCCTAGCCTAGGACATACATTCCTGCCAGGTTCCTTGTGCTAGCACTAGTAACCATGTGATGGTACAGTGAATGGATAGAGATTTTGCCTTCCTCCTGCAGTTAATGAAGCAAACACTCAAGTTGACATGTGTCGGTGTTGGTATTATGAGTGGTCCTAGTCCTGTGACCAGAGCATTTAAATCTGCATGTAACTCTCTGCAGGATCAGTACCGTACATTGCTGTGTATTTTTCTTAGATAGCGTTAGCAATTAAGTGGCCTTTTTTCTGTCATTATCCTAAAATGCTACTTGTATGCTAACCATCAGTTCTGGCTTTGAAAGAATTACAGGACTGGGTCAGTATTGTATATGGGTGATTGAGTGTTAATGTAAACAGTTGGCTGGGTCCTTCGTTCTGCACTGCATGTTTGGTACTTTCTAGTGTCTTATTCCTCATCACTGAGGGTAGTAGGAATTCGTGATCGGTTAGATCAGTTTATTTAATGTAAGGCAAGATAAAATAAAATAAAACATCCAGTAGTTCCACAGATTTTGCACTCTGGTAGGGAGAAGATGTGTCACATAAATGCTTTTCACGTGCAGGGTTTCATGAACTGCCATTGCTATGCCTCTGGCTAAACCAGACAGGTGGACAACCATTTTTAATTTACTCAGAAACACATCAGAAACCACAACCTTTCCATACAAATCCACATAAATTGGACAAGCAGTTTCCATGCTGTTGTGTTGTCTGTCACAACATGATTTGCATTAATTAATAGTATTGAAGTTACCTTACACATGTACAGATTAGCACAAGCTGTTTGTTGTTTTTCTGGACACTGATTCCTCCAGAAGTGTTTTGAGAAGTAGAGTAAGGTTTGCATATAGATCTCAAAGTGCTGGAAGGCTGCTGGATTCCTGAATCATTTCAGGTCATCAACCTGTCAGAGATCTGCAGTATTTTTTTACTTTTTCTTTTCTTTTTTTCCTTGGAAGCAGCTCTGCTTTCCTCTCCCTCTCTTGTAAGTAGATTGGAAGAACAGACCCTAAGCTCTGGAGATAAACTATTATTTCTGTGACCCGTATTTTGAGTGTTAGGAAGAACCAAAAGCCAACCCTTTGCTACAGGAACAGCATGCGAACGACAGATGTTCTGATTCTGTCAGTCAGAGACAAATCTTTTTATGGTAGAGCTCTTCTCTTATCCTGTAGCTTTCTTTCAGCTCTTCTTTACTGCAGCTTCCCGCATTGCCTCAGTTAAAAAAAAAAAAAAAGCTGCACGTACATACACATTTGATTGTACAGTTGTGGTGGGTTGACCCTGGGAACATGCCACGTGCCCACCAAAGCTGCTCTATCACTCTCACAGGGGAAAGAAAAAGGCTTATGGGTTGAGATAAGGACAGGGACAGATCACTCGCCAATTACCATCACCAGCAAAACACACTTGGGAAATTAATGTAATTTATTACTAGGGAAATCAGAGTAGGATAATGAGAAATCTAAAAACACCTTCCCCTGACCCTCTCTTCTTCCTATGTGCAACTTCACTCTCAGTTTTCTCTACCTCTCCCAGAGTGGTGCAGGGGGTTGGGGTCAGTTTATCACAGATTGTTTCTGCTGTTCCTTTCCTCCTCAAAGGAAGGACTCTTCACAGTCTTTCCTTGCTCCAGCCTGTGGTCCCTCCCACAGGAGACAGTCCTCCAGAATTCCTCCAGCAGACTACAGTTCTTCACGGTGTGGGTCCCTTCTACAGGGTGCAGTCCTGCAGGAGCAGACTTCTCCAGCATGGGTTCCTCTTTCCACTGGGACACAGGTCCTGCCAGGAAGCCTGCTCCAGTGGGGACTTCACGAGGGGTCACAGCCCCTGCTCTGGCATGGGGTCCTCCTACACAGGTGTTAATCACTGTTGCTGATGGGCTTGGGCTTGGTCAGTGGTGGATCCATCTTGCAGCCAGCTGGCATTTGCTCTGTCGAACACAGAAGCTTATAGCAGCTTCTTACAAAAGCCACCCCTGTAGCCCCTTGCTGCCAATACCTTGCCATGCAAACCTAGTACAACACAGTAAGAAATCCAGATGCTCATAAAGTTAATGGGAATTTTCCCTTGACTGCAACAGGGCTGGGATTTAAAGTGATGTCATACTCTGGCTTTATCAAAAAGCTCTGTGAAACGTAGGTGGAAATTTCTAGCTGCAAGCTACTAGCACAAGCCTCATCCTCTCCAAAGCCATGGAAGTGGGCAGTATATAGATACCTTCTTGATTAGTAACAACTGATAAGAGTTCTGAAGGAGTTTGGTTTTCACAGCAGATACAGAAACAGTAAAGTAAATGTCACTTGAGTGTATTGCTTTTGTGAAGTTTACAGTCAGTTAGTGTCATGTGTCCCAAGAAGTTTTACAGTGTGATATGGGAAACAGAGGGCGAAGACTGTTTGTGTGTATTCATATGATAAAATCCACTGGTGCTGCTTGTCATTGATTAGGGTGAGGTCTATACCACTCATTCTTTGTGACGGAATACTAGAAGTCCTTCATGATAGGCAACAGAGTTGTCTGTGAAATTTTTAGCCCAATGCCTGGACAGTGTCCCTGCCAAGACATTTTGGCACCTTATGGGAAATAAATGGTTCTGTTGCATGCCCAAAATCAGGCAGCTTTTCAGAGCACAGTAGCTGAAAAGCTTCAATATCTGCTTTTGGGAAATGTTGATGTGTAACTAAAATTTCTCCCTAGTCAGAAGAAACTATAGATTTATAATTGAAACATCAGAATTTCAAAATGGTCAAGAACCACAAACTAGGACCCCTCAATCTGTGCTTCTCACACCTCCCAAATCATAACCATAAAACCAAACATCTCTTTGCCTCACAGCTTGATTGAAACATCTTAGTTCTTACTCCAGGTCCCCACTATGTGCAGCTATTCCCAGATTGCTACCTAATAAATGCAAGAATAGCACTGTGACTATCGCACATGATGTCAATTTAACTGCATGAAATAACAAGTCTTTATCCTGTAGCACTTGAAAAGGGCATGTTTGAATCATAGGTTAGTCAGCCACACTACAGTCTTTACTTCTCCTGTGTCAGGAAGTCCAAAAGCACGTGGGACAGTCTTGAGGTAGCTGTGATCATTACCACCATTCATGATTGTGCTGCCAGTCTGTGTGTCTCTTCAGAAAAAATATTGATCATTTTGGTAAAACAGAATACTCCCAAGTCAGCAGATATAAAAGTGTAGAAGACAAAGAAGTGAAGTCCAAAGTGAAAGGCAGCATGTATATTTCTTCAGGGTATCCAGGATGATGCATTTGACACCTGGTTTTCCATCAAGATCCTTGGCCAAACCAGAGAAACCATAGTTGTGAGACAGATGATTTGAGCAGAACAATGCTTTGACTTAATTCAGCCAGAAGTTATTGGCTTGGTACAAGAGTAGGATTCTTTGGCCTGTTCTTGCAGGAATAAGATTAGCTAACCACCAGGCAGTCTTTTCTGTTCTTTAATTTCAGGCATCTCAATTGTTACCTATCTGGCCTGCTAAGAAAAAAAATAAATACTGCCAGAGGTATTAAATTGCTTGCACTGATTTCTAGAAGTAAAAGTTCAGTATAGTCAGAGAAATCAGTGCAGCCAGAAAGCCTTTGCCTGAACACTCAGACTCAGCATATGAAATTCATATTATAGTAAAGAAAATTGTGTCCAATACAGAAGGTGTCAGGCCATAGCAATAAGAGTATTTTAATAGAAACCCATTTTATTTCTATCTTCGAATGACTAGCAACTGTTACTTTCTAGCAACATAAATAACATCCATTACAGCCAATTTTCTCCCCCTGTTCAGTTCTTATGACCACATGTTGCCTCATATTTTATTAAGCCCCTAGATACGTAGCTGTTGTGCTGCTAAAAAGCATTCCCATTGCTTGGTGAGTTCTGTGCTGACAGCCTATAGGTACTTCTGGTAGTAAAGTCTTGCCACAGAAGTACCTATGACTGTAGCATGTGTGTCTGCTCTGAGATCAGCAAAAGCATTTTTCAGTCCTAGCACAAGCCAAAATGGCTTGGATCTCCAGACAGTGTAACTGAGCCCTGCCCCACCCAAGACAGTGGGAGTAAGTACGGGAAGTTCTTTTTCATCAGGGAGCAGAACCCAGGATACTTCTTTCTCTCTCTCTTGGTAGCTTCTTTTTTTCTCGTTTCTGTAAAAAGTAATACAGCTTCAGTCTGAAGGACAGTAACTCTTCTTTCAGTGTCTTGATGGTTTGGGCACTGAGTTGACATTTGAAGCTTTTAATCCTTTCAAACAAAGGAAGGAGCATCATCAGGTTTCTCATAGGGCATGGTCAGAGTTCTGACCATTGAAGAGAAAGGTGAAGTAGCAACAAGAGTCAGTACTGCTAGCTTTTAAAATAATTTAGGTTTATTTTGGAGAGGATTCTTGGCTGAGGTACTCAAAGCAAGAACTGACACCTCCTGACCACAAAAGGTAAACATTTCATCACCGTAGTCTTTGGTGTTCTACTACTGGCTAACCCTTGGTAGTTCTTGTATGCCATTATTTGAAGATGCCAACCAATTGGCATCTAACTGTACCCACACAGTGCATAAGGGTACAGAACCTGGCCATGTGTTCCAGATTCCATTCCAGGAGCTGGTTTCAGGTAGATCAGCAGTACTTTACAGCTCAGACACACAACATCTGTCTCTGCCCTTGCAGGAGAACTGGGAAGTGCATCCCACTCACCTCTGGGATCAGTTCTATGTAGTAATATGGCCCCATGTCTCTCCACATTGGCCTGGTTTCCATGAAATAATAAATAAAAGAAGTCAAACTGCTCTGAGTAATAGTTAGCAGTTAGAGGCCTAACAGGAAACTCTACCAGCAGCATTTATGCCACAGCAGAAAGAAGTCTGTGCAAGCTAAATCTTTTCCTCCTTTCAAATTAGGGCTGTCATGCTGTAGTTTTTCTTGCTATCTGATCTGGCTGTCTTAGGTCTTATATTTCTGTTGCATTACCATCTGCTGGATAAAACTTCCCTCAAAGTCAGCCTTTGCCATGCTTACCATTGCAGCATGTCTCTCCATCTTTGAAACCAGTCCAAAGTCTGTGTAGAGATAATGTCTGCAGAAACCTGGAACTATTTTGTAAATCTAACTAGATGTACTGTAATTTCTAGCTGCAACTAGAATGACTGTAAACCTTAATTTTGAAAAGGTATCTGGGCAAAGAAACAATATATGATCTCCAAAAATGAGAAGGGTGCCATTCACTGTGTATCTGAAGGACCTCTGCCTTTCTAAGCATTGTTTACTTAACTCATCAAGAAATGAATGAGCCTGTTCAGTCTTTAAAAGTGGGGCTTTTTTTTCTCTTACATACCTGATTCCAAGTTTGCCTGGGAAAAGGTGTGATTTAATTATTCCCTCTTCTAGAAGTTTTCCTTTTGCTTTCTTTTCCTAGGCATAATGTTGGCTTTCCTTTGAAATCTATTGTTTTCCTCAGTTCTGTCTTTCCCAAGCTCAGTGGTGACATACTTTGTCAGATTTCTGGTGCTTTGAGCTATTTAATCTGTATGTATTTTCCATAATGATATTAAAAGCAAAATCCAGCTTTATTTTAAAGCAAGCAACTTAATTTCCCTCAAATTAATTGGCCCACCTTCTGTATTAAATGCAGTACATAGCAGGTGTGTTGCAAGAATACAGGATGTTCATGGAGATCAAATGCTCTTCTGGATTACAAAACCAATCCTGACTCTTCTATTTTCAAAAATCTATCTGAAGAAATATGCTGGTTTGTTTGACTGTTTCTCTCAGTGGATATTCTCATCCTCCTTTATTAGTACCAACATTGCCAAAGTGTTCTCAGAGACTGAACATGTTTGCAATTATTTATTTGTTGACAACTCAGTTTAATGCTGAGAAACATTTCTGCTATAGACATTACAGCAGTTAATTGCACTAACACTCAAGGCTTTTAATCAGCACAAGCTGATGCTTTGCTTGAGGTTAGTACTCCTAGTGTATGGCAATTTCCACAATTCAAGGTCAGAAAGAATCACTAGATCAACTAGTCTGCTCCTGTCAAATTTCATTCCCCCTGGACTCCCAAGTGCCTTCCAGCAAGGCACACACTCCTGATCTGCTTCATTGCATAAGAGTAAGGGTTTTCCTGTATCAGATCAAATGTCCTTCTAGTCTGATGTCCTTCCTCTCACTTGGACCATAATCCAGTATTGAAAGAAGTGTGTAGCAGAGTAAAAATGTGTGTTTCCTCACGGGATACTGCTTAATCTCTGAAGATTAATACTCTGACCATTTCCCAGTTCAGGATCCTACTAAGGTGGACACATTTTTAGAGTTTAGCATGTATTTCGGCACTTAAATAGATTGCCTTCCTCAAGCCCTTTCCTCACTTTCTCATTAGTTGATGTAGATTTCAGTGTCCACAGTATGCTATGGTAGGGTTGTTTTTTTTACTTTGTCCCTCAGTAGTGTAAATATTTTGCTTTGTTTACGCTATGCTTCTCCCCCTTGGCTTTTTTAAGGCTTTCTCCATTAGCCTAAGCAAGCCATTAGTATGCAGAATTTTCATGTGCCTACACTTGTGCACCGTCATCAAGTCACAGAGCAAACATACCAACCCTGAAGAAGTGTCAGCACTGCATTTCTCAGGCTTGCTCTACCTGTTCTCCAAGCTATTAGCAACCTTCTCTCCAAAGCCGTAGAACTGTGGCTGTGAGCTGATGCCTAAGTTAGGTATCATCTTTTTGCTTGGGAGCTGGCTCAAGAGTGGTATACACTGGGTGGAGACAGAGTAAGCTCATGTCTGGTTGCAGAGTGCTGTTACAAGTCTCTCACTGAAGTGTTTTTCTATAGCTCTCAAATAATTCGGTACATGGTCTGAAATCCTCCCAGATTTCAAAATGCTACTACAAAAATGTAAAGCCTGGAACATCCATCCATCTGTAGGTGAAAGGTAACCTTTTCCCGGTATACACATTCAAGGACTGCATCCATCTTTTCAGCTGTATCATTGTGCTGGTATGTTACGCACAGCTGTACACTGTATGTTCACAGCTGTATACAGCATGCACAGCTGTGTATGTATGTAATGTAATGTTAGATGCATCCTGATATGATGGAAGTAACCAGTCTTTAGTTTATCACAGACATAATCGTGCTCTCTCATTATCTAGGACTGTAATTAGGAGGTCATGTCTAGGGGTAGCACCCATTCTCCATAAAAGGTTTTGTTTGTGCAGTATGGTATTGCTGTGCCATTATCTCCTGATCTGTAGTGCATTAGTGATGAAGACATCACATCAGCCCTGGAGTTTTCCCTGAAGGTATTGTAATTATTCAAAATCTTGTTTATGACTGTTCTTTTTTTTGTTAGTCTTTCTTTCTTCTAAGAGATATTGGAGAGGACTTGCACTTAACCTTTGCTACACTTGCTTTTGTGGGAGTGTTATTTCCTTTTTGGTGTGTGAACTCCTGAGAGACACTCCTCCTCCCGAACTACTTGTGAAGAGTCTAAACTGGAAGGAATTTAAAAGGATAGCTTCCTTTTTAGAGATTGATTGTCTCTATGGATATTAGTCTTAAGAAAGCTTTTCTCTGATCATAATGACTGCTTAGAACATGTATATTTTTAGTTTAGATTTGCTAACTATAATATTGATTTCATCAGGCTTTTGATAATATTTTTATTATGACTTACTTCCTCTCTCTCTTCCTCCCTGTCAGACACACACAGACTTTTCTTCCTCTGAGTTTCTGATGAAAAATTGCTGCCCACATGTTTCTTGTATGGTCTGTAATCATAAGCTGTATTTCTTAAATGTTTATTTATCTTTATGGTTGTATGAAAATTACGCACTTAAGAGATAAAAACATTCATACCTCTATTACATGTGAGAAAATGACAGCACCTTGAGATGTCACAAGGAAGCTGCATAGGCAAGTTAGTATTGGATGCAATACTACAAAAGACATACATCCATCCACACTAGGATTGTATTGTAACCCAAACTTTGAGAACCCCTAATTTAAAAAGGGAAAAAAACAAAACAACAACAAAAAAGAAAAAGGAAAGAAATTTATTTCCTGCAATTTTTCTTAAGGTGGGGCACTGAAAGACAATTCTTTCTTTCTTTCTTACAAGCAGGAGGTTAATCAAGCAGTCAAGAGCTAGAGTTTAAATGCAGAATAGGATGCAAGAATTCAAGTGGTTCAAGCCTTTTCAGAGAAGTCCCATCTCAATGCTCCTGTTTTCTCCAGTGGTGAAGACTATGAAGAGACCATTTCCCCCCCCACCCCTCCCAAATTTCAAAGATCTGTTCAATGGGCAGCATAAAACCAGAATGTATTTATAATTATGCAAACTTCTCTACACTTGACTCTGCCCTCTAGAAGTCTAGAATACTCAGCATTCAACGCTGAACTGGATGTCTTCACACTGGCCAGTTCTACTTTTAACAGTCATCTTTTAGTTTTTAAAATAAATACAAGTGTTGTTTTCTCTCTTTTCATGATCCTACCTCTTTGGATTACTTAGTCATCTCAATCAGATGATGCTCCTGTCCTGAAGAAGTTCTCTACTGGGATGAAATTTGGCAGTACAAGTTTTTACAAAAAGCATTTCCTGGACTGAGGTGGAGCAGAATGGCATTCTGTCAGTTCTGATGTAGTGTTTCTTGGGGAAGATAGCCTGCTTATGTAAATTTGAGTTACTTATGATAGGGAAAGCACTACTTTTATTAACCCTGAGACTGAGTCAAAGCAGTTTCCATTTGTGAACTGGAAAGCAGTAACCCAATTCCGCCTATATGTGCATATTCCACAGAGAAAGTGGGTCTTGCTAGAGGACAGGGTCAAAGGTTATTGGCACTGCATTAAAAAAAAACAAAAAACAAAAACCAAAACAACAAACAACAACAAAAAACCCAAACAAAAACAAGCATTTAATTGGATTTTATCAGAACTGCCAAATGAATGCAGTGCCAGGAAACTTTACCTGCAGCTCTTCATTACAGTTCCTCTGTCAGAAAAAGCTATGCGACTTTATCTGTGCTGTTACTTCAGCAATGTCTCACAGCATCTGAGGTTGAGGCCACACATCCAGGATATTTTAAGTGTGTCACTGCCAAGTCTGTAAATACAGTTCATGTTTTTTGGCAGTTCTTCTGTCCATTAATATTACATCATCCCTAGACCAAACCCATGATAATGAAAACAGTTTTAGTCCAAGTAATTCAGCTTCTGACTTAAAAGTCCCCAGTATAAAAGGTGACATCAGTCCACAGATGCCCTGTACTCTAAACAGCTTGCTTCCTTTTCCAGTACCAGTTCTGTTTGGGAATTTTTTATAAAGGTTCTAAAGTCAAACTTGTTTTAAGCCAAATGAGATTGTTAGGAGCTCAGATTCTTTTGAATCAGCACAGCTATCAAATATCTTCTGCAAGTCTGTATTTTTTTAGTGTTCTGTGTCACCAGAACAGCACTACAACTCTTTGATCTCTGTAGATAAGAAACAAATGAAGGAGTTCAGTATTGTATTTCCATCAGCCGCTTTCAGCTTCTTCCTGTTTTATACTAAATCCATGACCTTTTAACTCAGGCCGTGTTGCTCAATAGTGGGAAGGTTCCACAATTCTCTGAATTGATTTTTCAGCTTCATCACTGTGTAATTCCCGCACTTTGTTTTCAGCTAGGCAAAGGTTCTGAGATTGCTGGAGCAGTCATTGACAAAGTCCTCCAAACCCTCTTTCATCTTTTCTAAGTCTTCAAGCTTCCCCATAGAGTTCCTTGTTTCCTAAATTGAATGCAGTGCTTTGATTCAAGTCTTTCTCATATTCAACGTGAATTTCAACATACTCTTGGTAGTTAGCTTTAAATATACCGGCAGGTAATATTCTTCAGAATTCTGCTGCTTGCCATTAGCAAGCAGTACCATCAGTCCTTCCTCCCTGTGATTCCTCAAGATGTTAACACAGGTGTTTGTAAGGGCTAACTATGGTGGGTGGCAAGCTTCTTAATAACATTTCAGTGTCAAGGCAGAGGAAGATGTCTAAGCGCAGCAGACATCTGAATATGGGAAAAGGTGTGATTAGTGTGTTTGTGAAGGATCTCACCCTTTTTATTTTCATTAGGCAAGTAAGTTGAAAAGATCACTTGTTCTGGATGCTGGTTTTAACAACTTTGATATCTAACTGGTGATTTTCTTTTGAGATATAGTGCAGGAAATACATTTCACCATTTGGAGATACTATTGGATTACAGCTACTGGTTTTGATTTTTTACATTTAGTCACCCACACTTTTTATTTTTGGTAGCATTCTCTTTCATTCTTGTTTCTCCTGTAAAATCAAGCAGGAGACTGAGAGCTTGGCACTATCTGAAGCTGGTCCTTCCTTCTTGTAAAGGAAGAGTACATAAGTAGGAGAACTCAGAAGTGGTCTCAAAAGTGAGGGATGTCTGAATCCAGGAAAGATAGTGAGGGTAATGGGGGAAAGTATTAGCACTCTTTGCATGTTCATAATTAAGGGCAGGCTCTCCAGAGCTGTAGCAGGGTAAGGATTGAGTATCAGGGTACTCAGCCCAAGAAAGAGCAGAGGAGATGTAAAATGTTTCAATTGCTTATGTTACAAATGATATACTGATAGCAATTTTATTAATGTAACAGGACATCAGAGCAACACCACATCATTCTAGGTGTTTTTCTAACCATCTCTATTTGACCTTTGTCATTTTACCACTGTAAGTTATAGTAGTGGCTCTTGAACAGAGCTAGATCATCAGGGCTCTGGCAGGCCTGGAGCAGAAAGCAGATTAATCTCAATGTCTGTAGCAAAATATATCAGAATTAAAATGACTATATAGTGAATTCAGTACTGTGAAGACTTACTGAAAACCAAAATCAACATCAACATCAAAATCAACAATGGGGCAACATCAACAGGGATGTTGCCTCACTTAAATTATTAAATGAATCAATATATATTCCACAGACACACTTGAGTGTCGACACAGATCACTGCACTTCTTGTCTAGTTAAAGCTACAGAAAAGTCAGCAAAACCTAACCTAATGAGTTTTGGTTTGGACCTCAGAAAATATGCCACTAAGGCTTTCCAAAGTTCATAAAATGTCACAGAAAGTTCCAAAATGACAGTTTTTTAAACACCTGGATGAGAAATACAAGGTTTGTGAAATCTACTAATTCAAGTAAAGAGTTTCCAAATGCTGTTGAAACCTTGGTACTGTTTCCAGGGCTCTAATATCCAGAAATCAAACCTCAGTATTGATTTATTGTCTAACTGAATGTGATCAAATGTAGTAGAAAGTCCTTCACAGGGCAAGTGCAAAAAATAAAAACCCATAGAAGAAAATTGATCCTGTCATTTAAGTGAAGTTTGCTTGTGCAAGTATTGGCTTCTACGTTTCATGTCAATGTTGTGAGTGTCCTGACAGTGTCAGTTACCAATTATGCTTTCATTAAGAAAAATCAGAAAGTTAGATTTTCTTAATATTAATTTAATAGGGTAAATAAATCCTCTCTGCTAAAAGGAACTCACAAGGTATATTTTACATAGAAATGATTGTTCCTTGAGGACTGTGAAAAACCTGTGAACAGGGATCTTAATGGAAATTAGTAACCTCCCTTAAAAAAGAATCAGAGCTACAGATACTTACTAAATGAAATTAAGTGCAATTTGACAGTTTTTATGCGTCATTCATCCAAACTTAAACCGAGCCTGGGAAATTTGTAAACAAACAATGAGGCAAACAAACAGCACTTTGTGAAATTCTAAAAGCTACATTTGTGAAACGGTGATATAACTGGGTGCTGATTGTGTTGACAGGGACTAACCTACTTACAGTCATGCCCTGTAGGCTGCCATTTTCCCAGAAGAAACTTCATGTTCTAATTATGTATTGTAATTTTTGCTTGCTTCTACTTTTTATTAACAGAAATCTTTCAGACATGAACCAGTCCCTATGAAGTGTGATTTATGTCCCCCTAATGCATTACAGCTACATACACTGTTACATACATGCCAGATCGCTTTTGTCATGACAACACAAAAACCTTTTTGATGTGTTTTGTAAACAGTTTGAATCTATTAGCATACTCTGGTCACTTTAAGATACTGTAGATATGCTGTTAAAAGAAACATGGCTGTAATAGCCCTAAACTTCTGAGTGAGCAGAAAATCTATCAAGTTTAAAACTAATCAGGTGTTTTTACGCTCTTTTAAACAGGGGGAATGCGTATGAGGAGTGGTGATACGAAGACACCTTCACAAAGGTCATGTAAAGAAAAACTTGGCTAGTGGGGAATCTCCTTCCAGAGTAGATTGCAGCCACTACCTTCCACTGAAGCAGTTGCACAAGGTGAATAAATTATGATGGTACTCCTAAGTACCTGCCTTTAAATGATGTTTTTCCTCATTGCCAAGCGCAGCGTAGGGACCACTTGCCAGGAAAAGGATGCAGTGCGCACAAACTGCTTCACAGTTTTCCATAGCAACAGGAAAACGGGAATTGCTTTTCAGGCTGTTGCGGTGCTCATCGGGGCGATATCCCCCCCCCCTCCCCAGAAAGAGGCCGTGTTTTCGGGGGATGAGCTAGTGCAGTTAGTCCCGGGAATTGGGAGGCAGCAGAGCCGCAGGACGGATCCTCCAGGGGAAAGGAGAAACGCGGATTTAGCCCCGGAAACCAGACGCAGCCCCGCCTGCGAGAGCGGCGGCTCTGTGTTAAGCCGGAGGAGCGGGGAG
Organism: Neopsephotus bourkii; assembly: GCF_033783945.1. NCBI lineage: Eukaryota > Metazoa > Chordata > Aves > Psittaciformes > Psittacidae > Neopsephotus > Neopsephotus bourkii. Next base: position 90,942 of record NW_026901402.1, on the reverse strand, counting down.
GCGGGCTGGGCTGCGGGAAGCTGAGCGCTCTTCGGTTTCCCTGCAGGTGATGGCCGCCCCGCTGCGGCCCGGAGCCCTCCGCACGGGCGCGGCGCAGCGCCGGCACAGCTAGCGGGCATCCATGGAGGGCAGCGGTGCCGCAGAGGAGGAGGAGAGCGGGGCTGGGCCCGGCGCCCCACCGCCGCCGCCACCTCCTACCCCGGCCGCCCCCTGCGGCTTCAGCTCCTCCCTCTGCTTCAGCGCCACCGCAGCCGAGCCGCAGCCGCCCGCTGCCGGGGGCCGGGTAGTGGAGAGCCAGTGGGAGATCAACAACGCCGCCTGCCAGCCGGAGGAGGAGGAAGAAGCGGTAGGGACGCTAGACCGTCCGGCGGAGGAGCCCGATCTAGTCATCGAGGTCTCGGGGCGTCGAATCCGGGCGCACAAGTCGGTGCTGGCGGCCAAGAGTGACTATTTTCGTGCCCGCGCCTCACGGGACGTCCTGCGTGTGAAGGGAGTGAGCTACGGGGCACTGCGGCTCCTCATCGACTATGTGTACACAGCCCGCATGGGCGAGGTGCGGCACGACAACCTGGCCGAGGTGGTGAGCGGAGCCCGAGTCCTCCAGATGCCCTGTGCCCTGCACTGTGCCGCCGAGGCAATGCGTGCCCAGCTCCGCCTCAGCAACTGCTACCAGCTCCTCTGCCTGGCCAAGAAGCAGCGGCTGGCGGAACTGCGGGAAGCTGCCTACCGCTTCATGAGCGATCACTACCTGGAGGTGTTGCGGGAGCCCAGTGTCTATGGCCGTCTCAGTGGCACTGAGCGGGACCTTATCCTGCAGCGGCGCATGGAAGCCGGCCGGCCCTGCTTGTTGGTAGCCGAGGTCAGCGATGCTTTCGAGCGGCCAGGTGGTAGCAGCCGGCCACAGAGCCGGGAGAGCAGCCGGCCACAGAGCCCCTCCTCCGTGGTGTCACTGGAGGAGAGTGGCTCCCTCATCCACTGCTACCAGGAGGCCAGTGGCGAGTGGAGGGTGCTGACACGCCTGCCCGAGGAGGCCAATGCTAAGGGCTGTGCCATGTGCGTCCTCCACAACTACCTCTTCCTAGCAGGGGGCATCATGGCAGGGCCAGCAGGCAGTGAATCCCGGGCCCGCCTTTCTGACAAGGTCTTCTGCTACAACCCCCTAACTGATACCTGGAGCCAGGTGCGGCCACTGGCTCAGCCCCGCTCACAGCTTAAGCTGCTGGCCCTGGATGGTTACCTCTATGCTGTGGGGGGTGAGTGCCTCTTCACTGTGGAGAGGTATGACCCACGGGCAGACCGCTGGAGCCCTGTGGCACCCCTGCCCAAGGGTGCCTTCGCTGTGGCCCACGAGGCCACCACCTGCAATGGGGAGATCTATGTATCAGGAGGCTCCCTGTTCTACCGCCTGCTCAAGTATGACCCCAAACGTGATGAGTGGCAGGAGTGCCCTTATAACAGCAGCCGCCGGCGCTCTGCTGACATGGTGGCCTTCAAGAGTTTCATCTATCGCTTCGATGTGAGCAGTGGCCGTGGTGGGGAGCAGGGCCCAGGTGGTGGGAGTGGTGGTGGTGTTGAAGTTTTCCGGTACAATACAGTGGCCAAGCACTGGAGCCAGTGTGCCAGCCTGCGGCCCAGTGGTGGCCCCATCCAGCCCTTTCGCTGTGCCCCCTTGGGCAACACCATCTACTGTGTCAACCGGACCGGCACCCTTCGCTTCAACCTAGCCCAGGATGGTGAGGTGGAAGCAGATGGTGGGCTCAAGGGCACCTTTGATGGAGAGCTTCTTAAAGCTCCGTTGGATGCCAAGGGTGTCCTCCTACCCTTTGTGCTCACTCTCCCCGAGAGGCTGGACAAAACAGGGGACCAGGAGGGCTCCCTCCCACTGTGAGGTGCCCAGCCTGGCTCTGGCTTCCCGAGTGGGGAGCGGGATTGCAGCTGTGGGGAAGCACAAACTCCCCCCTGCAGAGAGGACCCTCTCTGCCATGTTGCAGAGAGAGGGGACTCTCCCTTTCCTCCTCTCTGCTCCCAAGATGTTGAACTGGAGCTGCTTGGTTGTAACGCATCTGATGTTTGTTGTGCTTTGTGTGAAAAGCCAAGCACATGAAAGGAAAAGCTGCTATAAAGGATGACCTCTGGGTTATGTTTGTGCCAATTCCCAATCTGAGCAAAAAAAACCACAAGACAACTTCTTTACACCTGGATTTCTGAAAGATTCCTGACAACAGTGTCCTAATGGGACGGTACTGATAGTATTGGTTGTGCGTTTACACGTAGTTGCAGTCTGGGCTGGAGCTTTTTCTGCCATTTATTTTCCTTCTTTCTGGGATGATAGGGAGGGATAAACACAGCATAGTTTAGCTGCATTTGTTTTTAGGTTAAACCAACTATTTCCTGTGGTGGAAAAGTATAGGAAGAACATCTCCATCACAGCCTATTCTGGTGCAATAGAGGGTTTAAGGAAGTCTTGGCACTGTGTGGTCCCAGGAATTTCAACCACAAATGATTTAACAGATACCAGACTTAAAGTTTTAAGTAACACAAATGTGTGCCACATGTTTATATTTTGAATAAAGAAAAATAAAAAGAAAAAGGCAAGTTACCATTTTAAAATGTGGCATATCAGATATGAAATGTTGATATGTTCTTTATTTGAAACAGGCAATGGTTTCTGTATAGAAAGTCATAATTTTATTACCTTTTTTATTAGAGATCTTAAATTATAACAGAAAAGAACTGAGCTGTTCAGACTGCAAATGACTGACATGGCCATGTACGCCATTAGAATTGGGGGAAATACTTTGTACTTCAGGCTGCTCTTTAATTAACTGCAGGTCAAGGAAGATTAACCTAAACCAAATGTAAATTTTTTGAAACTGGCTACAGACAGCTTAAATATTTCACTGTATGTTAAGTATCCTATGGCAAGAGGCTTTTCCAGCTTACTGCAAGACCATCAGAGGAGGACATGGAAAACAGGAATGCGCTACACATGTTGATTGTATTGTGCACTAGCATGATGCTGTTTCCCTATCTTTTGGTTAAGAGACTGCTTTATTTATTTCGATCCAGTGATTGCTGTAATCAGTAACTCATTAACTACAGTATGCGCTGACAGCATATGCTGTCATTGAGATTCTGAACCACCCAAGAGCACTGTTTGTGGAGCAGCATCCTAATGAGATGAAACCATACAAAGCTTCTTGCTGCCTGTGGGAAGTGGGAGCGTACTTTCTGTCATGTTACTCAGAACTGGAGAAGTGCAAACCATCTAAACCGTCTACACAGACAGACTATATTGAAAAGGGCACATGGATTTATTTTATACATTTTATATAAGAAAAAATCAGTAGGAAAGGCAAATGTTTTATCTTTATGGTAAATCACTGAGAAACCTTTTCTGAAAAAAAAAAAAAACCTAACAATGTTTTTGCTGGTATATTGCTGTATATTCAGCCTGGAACTGGCGCGCACTGTGGAAGGGAATTGTTTATATTCAAAGCTGTAGCATAGATTCATATTTTAGAATGAGATAGGGACCTTGCATCAAAGAAGGCAGATCTTTTTATGTTTTATGACAATGTTTCTTTTAAACAGGACATTAGCATTCCTTTACTTTATTGCTAGTTCCAAATGAAGGCAGCAGGCTCTGTCCTAAGAGGCACCATCTTCACAAGAAAGAATAGTGGAGTTTATAGATACTTCTTTACTTCGTTTTCATGTGTTTTTTTTTTTTTTTTTCTTTTATCTGTCTTGCATGGGAGTTTAATGCAGCTGAGTTGGTTAGCCATCCTGTAGAAAACAGTGGTTTACTCCTAAAAGTTCTTAGCCAAGCGAGCCTGTTCCCTAGTGGGCTACCTAAAGTATCAGCTAGGTAATAGCTATAGGCCTGAAGAGTATGATGCTTAACTTAGCCTCAGTACAGGTTGGTGCAGTGGAATTTAATACCATTCACTGAATGATGAACTTAATTTGCAGACAGAAAATCTTGGAAATATTGACTCTAAATTAAGTTAAAGCATTGTACCTTGAGCAGGAGAGAAAATCTGTGTTTGCCTTCAATATGTTAACTGTGGAAAGTATTTCAAGCTGTGTAGTGAAACACTTGTGTATGTCTTCAGTTTAACCATGCGCCTACTAGTCCAGATTTTGAATTAGCAGAGTCACCAGGAACACACAAGGAAATGTCTGTCTTTCAACATAATGCAATTTCATAGTTCAAAATACTATGTAGTATATAGTTCTTATACTACAACATAGTGATGAATCAAGCCAGCTGTTGCATTCCTATTAAGCATTTATTAAAATGATTTTTGGGAAGTCACCATGATTTAAACTGCAAAAAATATGCCACAGAACTATAGAACCATAGAATGGTTTGGGTTAGAAGAGACCTTAAAACTCATCTAGTTCCAACCCCCTGCCATGGGTAGGGACACATTCCATGACACCAGGTTGCTCAAAGTCCCCTTGAACCTGGCGTTAAGCGCTGCCAGGGATGAGGCAGTCACAGCTTCTCTGGGCAACCTCTGCCAGTGTCTCACCGCCCTTACGGGAAGGAATTTCCTCCTAATGTCTATAATCTACATCTCCCCTTGTTTAGACATCTGTGAAAGAATGAACTATATCCTTTCTTCCAGTATTTTTTACTGTACACCATGAAGAACAAATTTGGAAATAATCTTTGCAGTAATAAGCATTCTGTGAACCTGCAGTGGCTAGTATTTTTGCTAGCTCCTGTTATTAGAAAAGGTTGAATCAAGTGCTTACCCCCTTTCACTGTTTACACTGTGTAAATGAGGGCAGAGTCTGGTCTTCATTAGTAGCTGTCTGTCAAACCTGTTTCCTTTGTGTGTTCTCTGCATAATCACAGCCTGATGATTGACAACAGAGGCATGTTGCTAGCCAGATTTCCTACTGTGTGGCCTCTGTTTCCTCCTGGGTGAGCCTGAGGCAGGTTTGCTGAGAGCTGTTTTTTTCTCCTAGCTGTATCTTCAGCATATCCAAAAACCTCACCAAACCTGGGTGCTAACACCAGAATTTAGAAATTCAGGTGTTTGAAAATCAACATTGTCATTCCAGAATTCTTCACAACCCCTATCACTTTGACATGCAAAGGTTCTCTTCTGTCCGTACAATGAGCAGTTACCCACCTACCGAGCTACTGCCTCAACTCCTTTGAGACTAGATGAGACCTGGAAGCTTCTGGTTTAGTATGGTTTTATGGTGCAAGCTAAAGGGTCAGCCCATCGCTCCCTCTCCTCCCCCCCAAATTGTGTTTGCATATATTTTGCTTTTAAAACAGAGCTATTTTATCTAATAGCCCGAAGGCGACTGTGTTTGCATGGGAACATAAAATCTCAGAAATCACTGAGGTAGGGGAATTCAAACCCTCATCCTCACTGACTGATCTGAAACTAGCTGGAGAAGCATAGTCCTCTCTACTGTCTGTCTTCTCCATGAATCCAGTCCCCTTCTCCCACTTTTAGTAGGATGTGCAGAAGAATTTTTCTGCTTCCTCCTTCCTAGAGTACTCCTGTTTTCATGGTCATCTGCCACAGGATGCCGACTTGAATTCCCTGAAGCTGAGTAAGGACTGAACTCAGGTCTCCCACTTCATGTGTGTATGTTCTTAAATCTGGATGACTAGAAGAGGAGTGTTGGGACTACTTCCTGTGGCTCTTTTTCAGGGATGAACCTCATGCAAATTCTCCAAAAGTGCACATAGGCTTCTGCACAGCAAGGTCTGGGTAGATTCCAGGCTCCAGCTCTTTGATGGGTAATTCAGGACACATTTAGTACATGTTACTGCAATTGGGCAAGTTTTCTTCTGGGGAAAGCTTTTCCAGGCTCTGTATTTTGGGTTGCCAGTCAGAGCAGGAATGCCAGGCACTGCACTGAGAGGCCAAGCAGGTAATTGGGGTGCTTCTCATGGCTGACACCTTGGTAAAGAGGCACTGCAGTGCCTGACATGGAAATGCTGAAAGCCTTCGTCACATCTAAAAGTAAATCCCCGTTTCAACATAGAAACAAGCCATCTTAGCAAATGCTAATAACAGATAGGACTTCAGTATTTCCATTATAAAAAGATCTTAGTTGCAACAAAGGCATGTGTACAAATTCTGTTTACACTTGGAAGCTAAGTCAAAGGAATAATTGGCAAAAGAATATTTGATCAAGACAGGCACTGTTAAGCAACATGGGAAGGATGCTAATCATACCCTATTTGTGAATACAGTTGTGCAGTAAGTGATGTAAATTCTGTCCACAAAAAAATTCTATGTAAGTAAGTAAGTACCTGGTAAAATTTAAAGTGATAAAAGAATAAATTATTCACATGAAAGCTGTAACTCTCCTGTGCCGTTTGATTGGCTCTTGGTGTTGTATTCCCATTATTGCTATTCATGAGGAGCTATTGCTTTTCCAGCTTTCCAGGATCCATTCCGTTGACTGCTCCATAGCTGTGTTACCCTTTATTATTGCAGAGCTTGACAGTGGTACCAGAGTGATTTGCATTTTGTCTGCACTGACATGTAGTGCTTTCTACTTGAACGAACCTATAAGATTTAGACAGAATTGTATCTTTGGGCTTTTGTTTTTCAGTGGCATTGCTCCTGGCAAGCTTAAGAAAGTGGAAGAAGGGATATAGTGGTACCTTTGAGCGGTTGTAATAGCAAGCATTTAATGAATTTGGTTTTTTGTCTGCCATTATTCTGCATACTAGAGTTGCACTGGATTTAACAGAACATCTCTGTGTAGCTGTTAGGACTATGAGCCTGGGTATTATTGTAGCAAAATATGTTTTTATTTAAGTATATTTACTGCCTCAGCTTCTACTCTGAGATAATTTAATGCAAGTTTGTAATAGTTCCACACATTTAGTAGACTACTGGAACTATTCTGGCTTTACGTTACTGCTAATAAAGGCAGAGATTGACACACAAGTTCAGTAAAATTGTGCACTCAGAATATTATAATCACACTTTTCATTTGCTTTGGCCTACTGAATGCTGAGAGCTGGTGGAACGAATCTGTCTGTAATAGGAATCAGCAGGTGTGCTGGTTTTGGCTGGGGTAGAGTTAATTTTCTTCATAGTAGCTAGTATGGGGTTGTGTTTTGGATCTGTGCTGATAACACAGGGATGTTTCAGTGCTTACACAGAGACAGGGTCTTTTCTGCTCCTCACCCCACCAGCGAGGAGGCTGGGGGTGCACAAGGAGTTGGGAGGGGACACAGCCAGGACAGCTGTCCCCAGGGAGCCCAATGGGTATTCCAGACCATGTGGCATCATTCTCAAAATATAAAGAGGAGGAGGAGGAAGAAGGAAGGCAAGGGGGGGGGAACGTTTGGAGTTACGGCATTTGTCTTCCCAAGTAACCCTTGTGTGATGGAGCCCTGTTTTCCTGGCTGAACACCTGCCTGACAATGGGAAGTGGTGAATGAATTCCTTCTTTTGCTTTGCTTGTGTGTGAAGCTTTTGCTTTATCCATTAAATTGTCTTCATCTCAACCCATGAGTTTTCTCACTTTTACATTTCGATTTTCTCCCCTGTCCCAGAGGGGGCGAGTGAGCAAGTGGCTGTTGGAGCTGAGTTGCAAGCTGGGGTTAAACCAGGGCAGCAGGCTATTTTGGAGACTCTCTACCTTTCATAGATTATTTAGTGGGAAGAAACAGGAGTGTGGGACAGAGGGATAGAAGAGAAGCATTAGAGGAGTCAAAAATATCTATTCTGTATCCAGCTGAAACAAACAGTAGGGAAGGGGAACCAGAGTTAGCACTTGAGTCAGTGATGACTACAGGGACAGATTTTTTCGAATGTTTCTTAAATAGCCCGAGTTTTTTCCAGTTAATGTTGTTGCTGTTACCATTTTGCACCTACAACTCAACCAACCACATTTTTTGCAAGCGTCTTGTGCTTTCTTTTACGTCTTAGTGGATAAACCTTGGGCAAATTTGTGGAATCATGAAGTAACAATGTCGATGCTGCCACTGACGACAGATCAACTAATGCAAATGCTTTAGATGCTGTTCACAATTCAGATGAATTATATGTGTAACTGATGTATTAACAGTTTCATTTTTTAAGCATATATAGGTAGAGCTTTTTATGTACTCAGAATTGCGCTGTAATAAAATAAATACATACAAAAAGCTTATGCTTCTCCTTAGGGATTTCTGGGTAACTCATGTTTTTTCTTTATCATCTATCCAGTCAGTTACAATATTGTATTTGTTCCTATAAACAAAGACAAAATTATATGGATTATCACAGAAGTAAAATGTTGAGGAAATGATTCTAATGCTGAGCAAAAGGGAATCTTCAGGTCACAGTTCCCCAAGTATTTGGAACATAAGATTAATGTAAACTCCAGTTAATTTTTGTTTCTTTCTTTTATCTTGTCAGTATTTTTAAGAACATTGTTTGTAAAAGTTACCTGTAGGTTTTTCCAGGATACTCTCCCATCTTACGTCACATCAGATTTTTGTCTGGAGTAAAGTTACAGCAGTGTAAGTAAAAGCAGAATCAGACACAACTTGAATTTTGTACTTTGCCTCCTACATATTTTCTCATCAGCTAGTTTGCTTGAAATGAAATCATATCACCTGTTTGAAAACTCCACAATCCATAGAGAGCAGGTGGGGTTGGACCTGCTGTCATTTCCGTTACTTCCTTAGCTGCCCCAACATGCAAGCTCTGCCTGTTTCAGCTTTCTTACGTTTTCTTCAGAACAGCCAAATTCTGCCACTGGTTAAGGCAGGGTAAATCTGAAATACCTCAAACAAACCTCTTAGACTGTGGGAAAGCATGTTCCATTCAGCCAGAGCTTGGAGTCTCTTGTAATTTACTGGGGGCCTTCACTGGAGAAGAGAAAAGCTCAGATAAGAGTAAAAACTTGGGCAGTCACTAACATGAATTTGGTGGGGATTTTTTTTCTTTAACGTCACTAGAATGTAAATTCTTTAACTTTGTCATTTTTCTGTGCTGAGAACTAGACACTGGGAAGCTTAGTGCCAATGAAATTTTATCTCAGTATATACTCCTGCTTGGTTCCTTCACCATTTTGGATCTACATCTCTTCAGATGCTTCTGCCCCAGGCTCAGGCTTCAAGTGTATCCAGAGTCTGGTAAATGATGTGGCTGGATCCACTAGTTTGTGTCATGTCACAAGATTAATCTTGCATTTCTCAAACACTGAAACCAGCAGTTGTAGCACAAAGGATTCAGGTTTCAAAGTCCTCTTGGTTTGGGCATGGAGGATCCTCCATTATCATCTGTTTCCAGGTACAATGCCTGTGGTTAGCATCACTTGTGTTCATGTATTGGACTTCAGTAATTACAAAAGATTTTGTATGAAAACATCTGAAGGTAGATGGTGTTGACTTGCATTCCCCTGGAGAAGTCTTGGTGGAAAGGCAAATCTGCTTCAGTTCCTAGGCAGCACAAGCAGGGAGGTCATGTATACCTGGAAACTTCTGTGTCATACTGTCTAGGGTGCAAAACAATGAGGTTGCAAAATGAGACATAAATGTGATGCATGGACCACCCAGTGGATAAAGAATTGGCTGGATGGCCGCATGCAGAGAGCTGCAGTTAACTACTCAATGTCCAACTGGAGACAGGTAATGAGTGGTGTCCCTTGGGTGTCAGTGTTGGAACCGATCCTGTTCAACATCTTTGTCGACGACATGGACAGTGGAATTGATGCACACTCAGCAAGTTTGACAATGACACCAAGCTGTGTGGTTGATACACTGGAGGGAAGGAATGCCATCCAGAGGGACTTTGACATGTTTGTGAGATGGGCTGATGCTTGGGGGTGTCGGTTGATGAGACACTTAACATGCGCCAGCAGTGTGCACTTGCAGCCCAGAACGCCAACCGTATCCTGGGCTGCATCAAAAGGAGTGTGACCAGCAGGTCGAAGGAGGTGTCCCTGCCCCTTTGCTCTCATGAGACCTCACTTGCAGTATTGTGTGCAGTTCTGGTGTCCTCAACATAAAAAGGACATGGAACTGTTGGAACAAGTCCAGAGGAGGGCCACAAGGATGATCAGGGGACTGGAGCACCTCCCATATGAAGGCAGGCTGTAAAAGTTGGGGCTGTTTAGCCTGGAGAAGAGAAGGCTGCATAGAGACCTCATAGCAGCCTTCCAGTATCTGAAGTGGGGCTATAGGGATGCTGGGGAGGGACTATTCATTAGGGACTATAGTGATAGGACAAGGGGTAACAGGTTAAAACTGAAAGGGGGGAAGTTCAGGTTAGATATAAGGAAGAAATTCTTTACTGTGAGGGTGGTGAGGCACTGGAATGGGTTGCCCAGGAAGTTGTGAATGCTCCATCCCTGTCAGTGTTCAAGGCCAGGTTGGACAGAGCCTTGGGTGACATGGTTTAGTGTGAGGTGTCCCTGCCCATGGCAGGCGTGTTGGAACTAGATGATCTTAAGTTCCTTTCCAACCCTATTCTATGATTCTAACACTACCTTCAAACCTGTGTTTACAGCCTATGGACAGATGCACCCATGGTGGGTGGGGACAAATGCTACTCAACTTAGTAACTAGCACTAGTGGGACCATGCCTAGAAACAAATCTGATTTCCGTTTCAAGGTTGTGCATTCTAGGCACCTGTGAACAGAAAAGAAAGAATTCATAGATTAAATAAAACCATCTGTCTAAAAGGTCAGGGGAGCAACAGGCATTTATTACTCAGATGTGACAGTACCTGCAGGCTCCATTTTTAAGTGTGAAAAGCATCTGCATCTCAGATACCTCCAGGAGCAATTATTAGTGAGTCAGGTCATCTGTGGAGGGGAGGGAATGTGGTCTGACAACTGGGATACCTGCTTATCAATGACAGAAAGGAGCTGAATGAGTTTTCTGAATGAGAAGTCCTTGGAAAGGAGAGAGAAAACAATATACTCCTGGCGGTCTTATGCTATGCCCTTCATTGCTGTGCTCTCAGTGTGCTGGCAGGAGCAGCCCTCGATGGATTCCCAGTGAGTAGGTTGCTCATGGAGAGTTTTGAAGGTGAGTTCTTTTTCTCTTCCTTCTTTTAATTTCTTCTTTTTTTTTTTTTCCTTCTTTCTATTTTCCTTTTTTTTTTTAATTTTTCTCCTTTTTTATCTCAGGTCATCCTCTCTCCTCCCCCTTCCTCTTTTTCACCCCTCTCTATTCCCCCTTCCATGCCCCAATTGCATTTATTACTTAGATGTGACAGATTTCTCAGATGTTACTCAGATTTCTCTCTCTGCTTGAATGTTCCAATAGGTCATACAGGGGAGGTTGTGAGTTTGGAAAAATCACCTATTGGAAACCAGTGAAACTCCTTTTCCTTTTCTCAGGAGGCAGACTTTCCTTCCCTAGCCTGCTAATTTTTTCCCTTAATAAAACCCTTAGTTTCTAGATGAAGTGGGGAAGACTTAATTCATCTGCTTCTTGGCAGAAAAGTGCAATAAACCAGGAGCTGTTTGCTTCCTCAGGTAATAAACAAGGCTGTGAGCAATTAAATTACTCATAATACAGACTTAGGGAAACAGTTTTGCACCCTGTATTAAGCTTACCTGTGCTTTTAGTCACTGCAGACTGCAGCCAAAAGAACAAGTAACTGCAGGATTAAGATACTGACCATGTAGGAGGGCTATGAGGAATGAAACAAGAGCATAAGCTGCTGTAGAATTCAGTTAATTCCCACACCATTTAGAAACTTATTATTTCCGTGGTTGGGTCCTAATTTATTAACAGCTTGTTAGTGCACTGCAGATGAAGGGGGGTGTTGCGTGTCCCCCCTGCTGCTTTGCAGTTATTTGCACATGTGAAAAATGACTGCAGAGTTTCTAAGCAGAAAATCTGTAGCAATTTTTTGCCATTTTGCATGGGTAAATGAATCTGTCATCTGCGATGATGGATTATGTCTCTTCCATAGTTTTCTAATTAAAAAAAAATGTTGAATCTTGATTAGAATCCGAGAAATAAAAGCAGAGATTAATAATAACTTTAGGGAATGCAAGTAAGACAATTTTTACTATCATTACCAGTCTGTTATGAGATCATAATGAAGTTCTAAGCAGGCAGAGACCCTTCTTAATGTGATTTAAGCTGTTAGGAAAACTCAAAATCACACAGGTCCATGAGAGATCTCCTGGCCTGGGAACAGTGTGGTTTGGGAACAATCATAGGCTAATTGACAGAAGCTGAACCTCTTTCCTTTGTGTTCTTACTCCAGTTTTGTGCTCCTTTTGAAAGCAAATACTGTGATTTGATAGAATACCTTGGAGGTGCAGTACTCTTATCACCCTATCCTAAAACAAAATGAAATGTTAAAATACTAAGGAAATAAAGAAACCCCTTAATTCATCTGCAGCTTCCTTCATATCTCCTTGTTAGGCACTAATTCAATTAATTAAGTGCTATTGAAATGTAGATTCTGGCTATGTCCAACTCTGGCTTGCCTTTCCCAGGGTTGGAGTATGAAGGTATGTCGATACTGCATATTGATGTATATAACGTTTGTTTGAAAAGGCCAGTCCGTACAAGTGTAGTTGTCCCTCATGCAGCTGACTGATGTGTTCGTGGAAAGGAGCACATCCCACCATTTAACGTCCTTGCTGTCATTGCTATGTTAGACTTTTCAAATGGGTTGTCAGCATATAGGCATATATCTCTACACTGATCACTATATATGCCTATATTATGCTTTTATCCCAGTCTAGAAAGGGGCATTGTGCCTCCAGGAGAGAAGAGGAAGGAGCAGAGGCTGCTCACCTCACACTCCTTGTTGTAAGCAATGACTGGAAGGACATGGGGAACACAATTTGTTCTGGCTCCCACTGCTTTCCTGACCAGACTGCCTGGCACAGTGCCCACAGAATGGCGCAAACCCCTATATTCCCTCTCCCAAGAGCAAGAGAGGCGCAGCGGCTCAGTTGTTACTTGTTTGTAGGTCTCCAGGGAGAGCACAGTTCCAGGCTTTCTGTTACTCAAATTACAAGATTGCCCTTCATTCCCAAGAGCCAAGAAAATAACTCGGCTTACATGTGGTAAAAAAGAGCTTGTAAAAGAAGTTATTTTTGAAGGGCCAGTGAAAAAAATCAGTATTTGCATTGGCTACTCTTGATGTTGCTACTGTATTTGAAACAGCTGGAATGTACTGTAGGTCTCCTCATCAGTCCCAAGACTTCCTCATGCACAACTAAATGTGAAGGGATCCAGGCAATAGGTTCACTTCTTCTGAACTTGCCCTGCTCTCTGAGGGTATTGGAAAAGGCAGATGAGCCCAGTCAGTTGAGTTGACTGCAGGAGTTTATCTTTCAGAGCTACGCAGAGATCCCTAGTGTTGCTGATGGCAGCAGAGGGGCAAGAAAGCGTGCGGAGCAAAAAGAGTCTTGAGTGAAGCATTCTCAGCAAGAAGAAATCATAGGTGCAGATTACCTGGTAAACTGTCCCCTGATACATTTTTTCTGACTCCTACATATGTGTGCACATCCTCAGTCTGAAAAAGGAAAAGACATAATTGTATGAGCAATGACTCGTACAGTTACTGAATTATGGCTGGTTTCTGCTGCTCTTGCATTAGGAAAAAGAGTCATTAGGAAGACCTGGTTTTATTTCTGGTTCTGTCATAAACTCCCATGTATTGCTGAAGAAAAGCTGTTTCAGTTTTCCCTGAAAAGTGGAGGTGGGGATGGAAGGAAAGTTGATTCATCCCACCAGGTAGGGGAAATAAATTCTTCTGTTTTTTTATTTTTGCATCAGTACGGTAAAGCATCGTGGTAATGTTGGTGCTATCAGAGAGTGCGCTATTTTACTGTTTAATCGTTTTACTGTGTTTGCTCCATGTGAACAGAATGCTTTCTTCTTGTTGAGCTGAACAGTGTAAAAGTGGAGTGAAACTGTTCCTACCTTGGCCTCTATTTGTGACCTTTTGTCCCCAAAGCCAGGACTCTCCTGGGCTCTGAAAAGGGAGCAGGATGCCCATACAGACATCTGTGGTGGAGAATCAATGTGAGTTACCGCATAGACATACACAATTCAGGAGTGGTAATACTGCTGCTGAGGCCATTCCTCCACCTTCACCTCTTGCCCATATATTTTATACTGAGAAGGACATATAGTCAGGAGAGAAGTGGGATGGAAAAGTAGAGCTCTTCCTCATAGTCTCTTCTCTGATCCCTTTATCTGAAATGATATTCAGTGCTTTGCAGTCTGCTTATAATTAAGGTTACAAATAATAAATTGTTAACTTTTTAACTTCAACTTTTTTAGATTTTGGGGCTGTTAATGTCTTTGTCTGAACTCTAGCAGTCAAAAGCACTGTGCAGGTCATTAGAGTCCTTTGTGTGAATTCAAACAGCTAGGACCTCCTTTCTTTTTCTCTTCTACATAAAGTCTTAAAAGGGTGAAATCTCATTACAGCATTGAAGTGTTCCTTTCTGTAAGCTTCAGATTTCTTTTTTTCAGGAGAATAAATAATAATAATAATAAAGTAATAAAGTTAAATCCCTAATACTATGGGGAAAGAAACAACCAAACACATTCCCTGGAAAGGTTGCAGTGTCATTAGACTTCGTAGGTCTTGTCAAGGGCTGCACATCTGGATACATGAAATCAAGAGAACAGTGCTGATTTGTGCTTCCTGAAAAATCTCCTTGCTGGGTCACTTTTGACAGTGTCTTTCCACGTGCAGCTGTAAGGATCTGAGGTTATATGGATCCCTACAATGCACTAGCCATCCCTGTGTCAAGACGTGTTAAAACATTTTTGGTAGTGTATTTCACTGAACACTCAGTTCGTCCTTCTGCCAGCCAGCTGGTGATTGCCACATCATCTCTGGGTTAACACTGCAAAACAAAGTATGGGGTAACCCTGGCCAGTTCCCCTCGGCAATGTGCCAACTCCGTCCTCACCCAAACTAGCTATCAAGGGTGTTTTGCTCCATTCCGAGGGCACAGCCTGCTTATTGAAACAGCTGCTTCCTGCTGTCCTTTGTATATAGCTTCCTCTTCCTTTCAAAACTGGAAACTTGGAGGTCTCTAAGCTGGAAATCCTCTCAGATACTGGTTTTTAACAAACTGTGATACTTCTGGGTGTTCAAGCATTCTGCGTAGCCTCTTGCATTCACCTCTGTAAGCTGTTTGGGAGGAGGGAAAACCCATGAAGAGGTGTTACAGAAAGAATACTTATTATCAGTTTCCCCTTACGTCCACTTGCCAGTTTTCTTCTGGGCAGCTGGCCTACATCTAAATTAAAGCCAAATATATCTAAGCATAGCTGTGTTCTTTTCATAGTAAAGAAGGCATTTTCCTGCAGGCAGGATGGGGCTGCTGGAGACAGCCTGTTGATCCAAGCCAGCATTTGTGGATATTACTTACTTTAGACTGATTATGCTTTCAGCAGAAACCCCACTTAAGAAACCACACTGTGTGCAGGTAATTGGAAACAGAACCTGGCACAAGCATCTTCGAAAGTTTAACTCTGGGCTTTGAGTTTGTAAACAGAAAAGGCCTATGGCCCTGCTGTGAAATGCAGTTCCCCCCCAGTAAATTTCATGAAGGAAACAGAGACCACATTATTTTCTCTCTCCCCATATAGTTTTCCTTTTCTCTGTTTCTCTCTTTGATCTAAAAAAAACTGTGGACAGCTCCTTTAATTAAGGGGCAGTAGGCAAAGATTTGTCTACAGGGCAATGTTTGTGTTGACACTTGAAGCTAAGCCTACAGGCTTGCTTTTTCCTCACCTTTTTATTCTATTTGGAAGAGCACGACATTTTTCATATGACCCTTTCTTAAGGTTATAATGTGCCTTGTTTTAAAGGATACCTTTCCTCCCTACTCCTACCCTCCCCCAAGGAGTTTGTGTCTAGGCAGACTGCACACACAAGACACTTTCTGTTGTATCCTCTGGTGTTTTTATGGGCACAGCACCAGTGGTAATAGTTTACATAATTATATATAAGAACCATAAATTTCACTTCTATGTCTGTTGTTAAGCAACTATGATTTCAGTCATTTCCTTAAGCATCTGTGTTACTTCTGCATCTTACATTGTTATTCTCTTTTCTGCTTCTACCCAACTTCTTTTACTACTCTTTTTACAGTGCCAGAAATGAGCACAGTTGTAAGCAGATACATTTTCAGGAGAAATTATTCTAAGGTTTTGTTTTAAAACAGTCACGTGGAAAGCTTCCCAGCTAAGGAAAGGACCGTTTGATTCACCCTGCAAAATATGACTTTTCATAATTACTGGTGGCTAAACTCCTACTCGTTCAGCATCTCCTAGGTGACGGTGACTGCACGTACTGCAAGATCTTTAAAATAAAATATCCCATGGTTACAATCACTGGTTGAATCATGATGATGATAGTGGGGTTTGGTATCTAGCCCAGAGAGCTCCAAGAGGCCTCTGGGATTGTATGTGCTGTGCTTGCTAACCCAGCTCAAAGAGATCCACGTGAGACTGAATTTCAAGCACTGGTGATAGTATTTTAAGTTAGGTTGTCTATCTGACCATTGCAAGCATCGGTGGAACTTAACTAGACATAGATAAAAAGAGGGGGAATATCTGTCTAAAATATCTCAGGATAAAGAAATAGTATTTTGAGTCCTTTGAAAAATGTTCCTCCCACTGTTAAAAATAAAGTTCTCAAGGAAGTATATTACTTATTATGGAAGGAAACAAAACTATTGCCTTGCTGCTAGTAGGTGGCATATAAATTTGAATGAAGCAAGAAATAGTAAAGCTGAAGACATGTGCATAAACATGTGAACTCATGGGCTGGATGACAAATACTGAAGTGATACTGCCAGTGCAGAGGTGCTGGTGCAGGCAGGGGGGATAACAGTCTCTCGGGTAGATGAGATGTGACTGGAGCATAAGCATCAAGGGAAGATCAGAACTGTGCTCAGACAGAAGCCTGTTCCCACACCCAGCCTTCAGTTTCCTTTGCCAGCATTGCTAGCTGCTACTCTACTAATGCCTCCCTAGCATAAACAGAGTGGAGGCTTGAGAGTGAGGGATGGATGTCTGAGTGTTTGAGAGCTGTGCTCAACCTCCCCCGGGTCACCTATTTGGTAGCTGCTGCCTGTTGTGCTTCCTTGAAATCGGTTGTTGCATCAGAAGACACAACGTTCATATATTGTGGTTTCAGATCAGGACATGGAGGAAAGCCTGAAATGCTTACAAAAATGCAAATTTTTTTTTTTTTTCACCATTTGGAAGATTTGAAAGCATTTGTAATTTTGGATGCCCTGGCAAAATGGGCTCAATGGCAAAATTAAGCTCAATGCTTAATGCCCAACATTGAGCATTATCCACTGCAGGCTTAATTTAAATTAAAAAAAACACTGATGGCATAACATTCATGCTGTATGCTGCTCTTCTTCTGTCTTGTTCCTCATGGCTTCATTTAACTGCCTGGAGTACTGCTCCCATTAGCTTCTGCCACATCAGGAGTGGGCAGTGGAGACTGAGGAGAGCAGGCAGGGAGAAGGATTAGGCTATAGTAGCAGAGACATTTTGTGCTGCAGACTTTGGAAAAAAATTAGAAAACCAGAGAAGATAAATGTTCCCCTTCCTCCTTTGTCTGTGTGTGAAAATGAGCATGTGGGATTCTGCCTCTGCTGCTGCACAAAAGGGCCATTCTGTCTGCCCATCCCCAGGCTGAGTTTCCTCACTGTTCCCACTGTTCTTCCCTCTGGATACCATTCAAGGGACAAATTGGGGTAACTAAATGTCCTCTGCTGTTCAAAGGGGCCACTGCAGCTTATATAAAATACACCAACTCTTTAAAACCACAACCAATTCATGAAAGTTTGTTTTTCTGTGTAACTCTTTTTTCTGCATTTGAATAGCTTTAAAATTTTTTAGAGTATTGTATTGTACCATACACATGCATTAGTTTTCTTCCTAAATACGTATAAAATATCCTCAGACTTTAACTAGAATACCTGCTGTATCAGCACTCTTGTTCTTAGCTTAACTGTTTGTACTAACATAGTCTTACTTATTAAATGCCATACCCAGGTGAGTCAATGGAGAACAGGTCATTTTTTACTGTAATGGAATCAAATTTTACCCATGGGGCTCACTGGCATTATTTTGTGTGGAAACTAAGCATATATCAGTGCCACACTGGTGCCATATTTGCAACAAGCACAGAAAGAGGAATACCTCAGGGACCAAATCTCATTTAATGACTGCCAGAGATATTAAAAATGTGTCTTTTCTGCAGGGCTTTGCTGTAACAGGTTAGAATTTAATGAAATGCCTTGGCTTTACCTTTCTTCCCTTCTAGAATGTCTTGAAATTGTGTAGGAAATTGCATGACAGACTTGAACAAACTGACTGCAATATTGTTAAGGGGAGGTAGCACAAAGATGGTAAACAGTAAATGGAGAACTGGAAGGTGAGTTTTCTTCCCTGAGATTGCCAGAACAAAGTTGTCCATCTCCTGGACATAACAAAAGGCTAATTTTCTTCCACAAGACTGTGGATACCTATGCCTGTTTTAATCGTTTGTTGTCTCTCGTGTTTGTCTCTGTCTTGTAGTAACAAGCCTATCAGTTTCCTTATGTTTCCTTTTCAGATTTTGCCTTCTGCGTCACCCACATGGAGGCCGAGTGTGTCTTTTTGTCCCATATGCCATGGCTGGCAATAAAAATGAATTTCATGACAACAACGGGGAGTTTGCTCTTCAGAGCTGTTTTATCACACAAAGTGTCACAGCATGCATCTTCTGGGGATGGAGTCATGCAGTGATTAGATATTACAGAAAGCAAGGGGCCTCAAGTCAGGCATGAAAACTGTGGGCTATTCCTAAGTGGAGTAAAAAGCAGGGCATTTCCCTCACACCTTAAGCAAAAACAACGAATGGCTGCTCTTATGGGTAAGAACTAAATGTGAAATGGAGGTAGGGAGCAGCTGGCCAGGTGACAGAATCCCAACAAGTCCCTTGGGGTGGTGTTGGAAAGGAAATGATACTGAGTTACTGTTGGATTCTGTTATGTACCAAAGAGAAATTTGCTATTTAACAAAAAGTCTGAACAGCAGCATTATTTGTAAAATGGGGATTAATTACACTGCTCTTCTTGGCAGGGGTGAGACCAGCTGAAATACTGCACCTACTTTCAGGCATTGTCCTTTACTGGAAATGTGGACTCCCTGGGGAGAATTCAGAGGGCAGCAAAGGGAACATGAGGTTTAGGAAGTGAAGAAAGGCTCAGAGCACTGTCTGTGTTTAATCTAGAAAATGAAACACTGAGTGGGGAACATGAGAAGTCTTTCATTATGTAAAAGGGTGCTATTAAAGATAATGATCAGTTGTTCTCTTTGTTCATTTAGGAAGTGCAAGAAGAGATCAGATTAATTTTTGCTTACACTGCAGTTAAAACAATTTGGGCTGGATACTATGAGAAGTTTGTTAAAGTAGTCATGCCTAAGGATTCACAACATCCTCATTTCTTTATTAGTTAATTACTAAAAATTTCAGTGCTTGAAATGTGCTTTAGATACACTTACTGTATATTTTGTAAATTCTTGAAGTATCTCTTCAGGCCACACAGGGCTGCTGAGCAATTTCTAGATAAATCGAACAAAGATGCCACGTTTCTAACAATTTATGTTTCTAATTAACTTGAGAGCACTGTCTGAGAACTTATGGGCTCATGTTCAGCTTTGGAGAGAGCTAAACAGGCTTGTACTCTAATAAAGCACAGGAGAAAAGTAACTTGGAAATCAAAAACCCTCAAGGAGAATAAAATAAACATGGAAAATGATTGATTGATGAAATGATTAATGAAAAAAGAGTCTGAAGATACTGTGGGGAGGAGCAACTGTTGCTGGAGTGTGAGAAAGTGACCTGGCAAAGTGAGGCATGGAGGTGATGAAGGAATATCTTCCTAACAGAGCTGTAAAAGAGCCATGTGGAAGTGAGAGAGTGGGCAGATAAAAGCAGTGGCAGATGAAGTGTAGGTGGCAGCAAAGAAAAGCTGCAACATACAGGAGGATGAAGTAATAGATCTCATTCCCCCTTCCTTAAATTACTGGATAGGTGGTGGATCTAGTTTGAAAGAACTGTAAAGGAGAACGAAAGCATTCTTTAATCTGGACCTGACCTTCCCAGCTCATGGGGAAGACCTAGTGTCATCATAAGTCACCGGCTGTCTCCATGCCTGCCTGTTCAGAAGCAGTTTCCTATTTTGGTCACTACAAATACTCAGAGGTATCTGGAGCTCATGCTCCTTCTCCTGTGACAGCCTGTGGACACAGAAAATTCTTCTCTGCTTTGGTTTCTTTGCTCCAGTTGAATCCTGAATTTGCATGTTAATGACTCAATTCCTTTGTTTTATTTTGTCAGTTATCTTACAACATACTGTTCTCCCCTGCTCCAATTACAGGCTTCCAGGATTACTGGTGACCTTGCCTTAATACACACAAGCTGCTTCACCTCCTGCTACTCCTGTGATGCATCTCTCAACCTGACCTCACTCCAAATGCTGATATTGCTTCATGTTTTTTCATTCTCAATAAGTGCTGCATTTTAAAATCTACCACGTTCTGGGCTTACCAGCCATATATATGTACTAATAAAATTAACAGGGTATGGCTGCCATGGCTGATCCCTAGAATTACTGGCATGGGCATGTCTGCACTGTAAAGCTATATCCTAGCTAGCAGAACAAGAGGGCTGCATCCAAACCTCCATGGGCAATGCTTTGCTTAGGTTAAATCCTTCCTCTGCTCAGGAATTGTTTGAGAAAGTGCCATGTGTTCTAGTCCAGAGGTGCCAAGGAACACTGTAACAGTATTGATGACTGAATTACCATGCTGTCTGGTTAGGTTCATGAGTAGCCAGTGTGTTCTGCCTTCATAAGTTGCTTTTGGAGAAGGCTGCTGCTCCAGGGTCTGATCCAGGCAGACATAAACAGGATAACAACTCAGCCAACCTCGGCTTGGCTGTTGTCCTTTTTGTCATGAGCAAGTCTAGTTTGTCTTCATCTAGCAGGGCTATTGAGCCTCACCATGCTTGTTCCTGTGCAGAGCTGATATGAAAAATTAATTTTCCTGCAAGTTGGTAAACAACAGGAGTCTGATTTTTCATAAGCATAGAAACAGAGCATGGAGTTGTGTGGGACAGTTTATGGCATTGTCTAACCATAATGTGACCAAGCTTTCCTAGAATAGTTAACTTCAGAGATCAAGGTTTATGCTTCTCTCTCCTGCCTGAGGTTTACTGTGTGGATAACCTCCCACTCCACATCTTCCAAACTTTCAAACAAACTTTTGAAGTCTTTGCAATTAATACGTTCTGGCTTATCATTGTAACTCTAGGTTTATGCATTTAAGTTAAAGCTGAAATTTTGTCACTTGAACAGTGGGAGGCTCCCGGAAAAGATCTGATGGTTTCAGGTAGGTGGTTGTAAAGTTGCTTTACAAATCTAATGAACCTGAGAGATAAGCTTATCTTTTTCCTCAGAAGACTACTGCATGTTTTGTTAAACACAAAGCTAAGAAAATGTGTCTCTGAGAAGTAGATTGCAGGGACCATTTTGCCTACCTCTAAGACCTCTGTAACTTTGACATCTATACCCAAACTGCTTACCCTAGGACGATAATTTTCAGACATTTACTTCAGAGTGGGATGAATTCCATTTGTGAAGTGGCTGTCTCCACTGGCAGTGAAGATAACCCATAGTAACAAGTTCAGGTACAAATGTGGGGATAAGCTACGTAATAACAGCATTGTAGGACACTCACCTAAATCATCAGCTGAGGATCAACTTTGAATGGATTAGATGAAGAACAGTTGTGGGTCAAAGTGAATACAAATCAGAATGATGTCTTGGATCAGTGGTTATGGTTCTGTCTGTGAAGTGCAGAGATTTTTGTTTCTTGACCCCTTGTGTACAGGTGAAGATCAACATTTTCTGTAGACGTGGATCTATGAAGCAGAAACAGGGCAGGAAAGCTGATGGATTTCTGTGACTGGTTGAGCACTCAAGCAGACCAAGCCGGAACTGAGAGGTCTCCAAGGACTATTGCTTGTTGGAGACACTTTCCTGAAACAGAGAGGAAATACATGCTGCTGCTTGTATCACCTTATTCTGTCCATGTCCTCTGCTGTGGGCAGGTGAAGCTGTGGTTCTATATAGTCAGAGTTATGTGAAACCTTCTGTTTTTTATTGGTAGAATACAGGGACTTTTTTTTTTTTTTTTTTTTTTAAAGGAGTAGATACCTAAGAAATTTGGGGCTAGAGGTTCTGTGCTTGCTTTTTGGGGCAGTTATTAGTAGAATATAAGTCCCCTTATGAACCAAGTTCCAAATTCAGCTTGCCCTCTTAAAGTCCTGTCCTGCTTTCAGCTGTTAACAGTTATTTTTCTCCTTCTTAGTAGCTGGTGCAGTGCTGTGTTTTCGACTTTAGTCTGAGAACAATGCTGATAACACCGGCGTTTCAGTTGTTGCTAAGTAATGTTTACTCCGATCAAGGACTTTTAGTCTCGTGCTCTGCCAGTGAGGAGGGGCATGGAAAGCCTGGAAGAAGCAGTTAGGGCACCTGACCCAAACTAGCCAAAGGGGCATTCCATACCGCAGCGCGTCCTGCCCAGTATATAAACCACAAACACTCCTTTAGTGGTTCTGATATTTCAGACGACTATTTGCCGTTGTGATTAAGTCTCCTCTGGAAATGGAGGTTCTGAGGGCGGACCCGGCGTTCTGAGCTGAGAACTTCTTGCCTTGGGGCCCCATCTAGTGGGTAGTGGCTTGCACTGAGCATCACTAAGAGCAACTTGAGTTGTATTGCTTCGAGAAATAAAAAGCAGTGAAAGGAGCCGATATGAAGATTCCCTACGGAGTTTAATAATCGCAAATGAAATCACTGTGTTTTTATTCTTCTCCTGCTGATACTTTGTTTCCGTGTCTCTCCATACGGACGATGTTATTTAGCATTATGTGCTGAAGCATTTTCATAACATAACTGTGAAGTCATCCATAAGTTAAGAGGCTTATTAGGTAACCTTGCAAATAGGAAGCATTCCAGCAGCACTTCAAGGTCTGTCAGAGCCAAACTTTTAAAATCTGTATTTTGTCTTGACAGAACTGGTCATGTACCAGATTGTTAAAATGGTAAATATGTTCAGACATGAACTTTTTGTTGTACATATTTATGTACAAGAAAGTGGCTTGAGAAATGGAACAAAGTTTGATGGCTATATCTATGTTAGTTTTACAAATGACATTTTTCTAGTCCATCTGTCAAATGAATTTAGTGAGCCAAATTTGTACTTTGCTTGCATTTAAGTTGTTCAGTGTTATCCAAGGGAGTAAGATGGATAGCTAGACAGAACGTGCGGCCCTAGCTGTCTAAAAATTTGAGTTTGTTTTTTTTTGCTTTTTAAACAAAAAGGAAAAGAAAGAAGGAAATAGCTAAACTATCTGGTAAGTATTAAGCTGTTTTCTCTGGCAAATGTGTTTTACAGAACTAGCTATTTGCAAGAGGGTGTCTGTAACTATACCTATCTTGCAGTCTTTCAATTTTAAATGAACCCTGACAAAAGCACTTTCTGAAGAGTTTCTGTGCTATCTGTGTCTTCAGAGGGGATCCTAAGGGATGGAGACTTCTGGATCTGTATAAAAAGGTTATTTTGAAAAAAAATGTATTTCATAAAGGATAGGCTGATTATTTTCATTAAGCTGCATAGCAGGGTTATTTAAAACCTCAGCATGAAACTCCCCAGGTAGAGATACTGGAAGACAAATGAGAGTCTGACTAAAATAAAAAGAGTATTGTTTGGAATGAAACTGGTGAACCATGATCTTGCACCTCTTTGCCTTAGTTTGGCATGCCTTGAAAATCTTCAGTTTACTGTTTATAAAGGAGTAAAAATTTTAAAGGAGGAATGTGTCAGTGTGTGTCTTTGTGTGAAAGTGATGGACAAGTGATTTTTTCCTTATTGACATCATATCCATTTGTATTATTTTTATTGGTTCTCAGCCTCTCATTTTGTTCTTTGCCTTCTATAATCACATACATTTTGCAGCACACTTACAGCTCCCTCTTTTGATAGCTAGGTTGGTTTTACACTGTCTCAGGATTCATGCAGAGAGTAAGATCTTTAGCTGTGCAAATCCTGGAGAAGCTCTAAATTAATTTCTGGTGTGGAAAAGCTCTATTATTATTATTTCTTTTTCATTGTGTTTCTCAGCCTTTAGCCCCTAAAATAGTTTCCAAAATAAATGATCCTGGATAAAATGACTTTCAGGGTAAACGATCTGAAGCTCAGTGCTAGAGTTCCAGCAGTTGGAATGGTCCCATAAGATCCATTGCACTGACCAACAATCATCCTAGCTCAGCTCCCCAGAACAGGTGTGAAGGGTTGGCAGAGGTAACTGCTGATAAGGTGTTTAGAAAACAGATCTTATTTGCAAGAGAACCTTTGTGTTACACCTGTATCCCACTCTAGACTGGGTGAATGTCTTTTTTTTCACTATGATTTCTGTTTTCCAGAAAAAGTTCTTGAACTGAAGCAGTACTGATACTTGTGATAAATGGAAGTCCTTTTCTTGCCCGTATTGAGTGTCAAGTCCTGGGCTTGGGCTCCTGTGTGTTCTCCTGGTTAAACATTTTCTATTTGGTATTTGACTATTCAAATTTTAGAGAGACTGGGCACAGTGTCAGAAAGAGTCATTTGGAGAGGGAAGATTTAATCCCTTTTTTAATCCAGGAAGAAGTTAATAGGAAGAGAAGAGGTGCTCCTGAAAAGCATGCGTCTGGGGGTAGAGGATGGTCAGATGTAGGGTGGAGTGCTAAGTCTCAAGGTGCATGGCCAAGGACTGTGGCTGTTTCCTCTCTCAGCTCAGAGGGCAGGCTGCCTCTAAGGATGCCTTTGGAAAATGGTCTAATGCTTCCTTTATGCTGAGGAAGATCTTCTGACCTTGGGCTCAGGCTTGGTGAGCCAGTAGCAGTAACAGCTATAAGGCTGGTGGGAGCAGCCTCATATCCGGTCCTTTGCCTGGTATGTGTCTGACCTCTCATCTCTTCCCCAAACTACTTGGTTACAGATCGGCCCCTGCACTCAGGGCTAATCTGCTATCCTGTGCTTTCCCAGTCTGAAAGGGAAGGCAGAAGTGTAGCCTGAGAATTCATAAACAATGTAAATACATCCTCAGTGTAGCCTGAAACTCCTCCTTGGACCTGAGAAGCCTTTCCTAGCAGTTACATATACTCAGATGTACTTATGTGGAGGCAATTTCTGTTGACTGGAAGCTAATATTTCATATAATATAAATATGAAATTTAGTATGAGCTTCGATATTTCTGACATATATTGCAGCATAGAGTTTAAATAATTGGCAATACTGATATAATACCTCATTGAAACCTGCCTATTTGAAACTAGTTTTTGTGAATCATAATATAGTGCAGAAGTTAAATGAGGCTTTAAAAGAAAATTGGCCAGCTTAATGGTCCAATTGTCTAAGTGCAAATTCACTGCCATGGAAACACTGCTCTGTTATTTCTGATTCCTTACTCATAAAAGCTATACTCTGTGTTATAAGGCAATAGACATTTCCTAATCAATGCAGTTTTACTGGTGTCCAACACTATGCAATGTGTTTGAAGGGAAGCCAGAGGCATGGAGGAGGCTTTTAGCAAATTTCTTTCTCGCATGTAGTTTTGGAGTTAATAAGAGCCTTCCCCTCCCCTGCCCATGGCCCCATTTCAGTATGCCCTGGGTCATCTGTCCCTGCCCCAGTGATGATGGAGCAGTGCTGATCTCCAGCTCTGAGCACCACTGAAAAGAGCCTGGCTCCATCTTTACACTCTCCCTTAAGGTATTTATACATGTTCATATGATACCCAGAGATTTCTCTTCTCCAGGCTGAACAGTCAAGCTCTCTCATACTTTCCTGGTGTGTCAGTTGCTCTAATCTCTTAATTATCATCATGGCATTTCAGTGTAAATGCTTATGTATGTAAATTTTAATAATGTGCATAACAATAAATCCAAGGATTGTAAATGAAATGCCAGCTAGTAGTGGCCAAAATTATGAAGTCATGAAACTTCCTTGAATGTTTAAAGAAATCTAAGGTGATTCTGAGTAATATTAAACACCTCGTATAGATAGTTCGATCTTTGGACAGATACTGTTTAAATTATTTCCTGAGGGTGTTGTTGATCTTTGTTGCTGATCTTTAACTGTAATGTTTCTACCTAGAAAGATGTCACTGTACTTGGCTCCTCTTCTGATCTCTTCTGATCCACTGATCCTTCTGATCCTCTTCTGATCTATACATTCTCTGATTTATCTTTCCTTCTTACTTAGTTGCTGTTTCCCTAGTCTTTTTTTTCAACAGATTACATTCATCAAGCAAATGTTCATTAGCTTCTGGAATGCAAATCAATTTTTTGACCTTTTCCTCTTTAAGATCCCTGGTGCATATTTTATAAGTGTGGTCTCAAAATAAGAATGACTTTATTAGACCAGGCCTAGAGGTACTTTTAGTGTCTTCTCCCTGTCCATGACAAATAGCAGGTCCCCAGGAAGGATTTAAAGAACAAACCAAATGTATGTGTTATGCAGCTCCCCAGAGTAGTTTCTATGCTCTCATACAATTTCAGTTCAAGGGATCTATGAGAGGAATATAGTACCTCTGCAGCTGTGAGGAATGCTTTCAGGACCAGCATTAGCCCACTGTGTTCCAGGTGCCTATGGGGTCCATCAGTAGGATATGTGACTATAAACAATGGCATCAGAAGACTGATGGATGGCATCATCATTAGTGATAATGCCATTAGCCTTGGGTGAGATGGTTTAGTGTGAGGTGTCCCTGTCCATGGCAGGGGGGTTGGAACTAGATGATCTTAAGGTCCTTTCCAACTCTAACTATTCTATGATTCTATGATTATGCTGGTAAGTTATAGATAACCCTGCTTGTTCTGTGTCTCTGTGACTAGTGAGATTTGGTAGCATTGTCTTCCTCTCATTCCCTGGGCTGGCATTAGTAATGTGATATGTGGACATCTTACCTTTCTTCATAAGAATTTTTTTTTTTTTTTGTGGGGGGGGGGGGGAGTAATGGAAAGGGCAGGAGGAATAGCAAAATAAAAGTAATGAACAAAGCACACCAAATCAGAAGTCCAACTATCGAGACAGCAGCTCTGTATTACTTGAGGCTGGAGCTTTAATGGACTATTAACATGTGGCTCTCATGAGGCACAATTGTTTCCCAGGGCAAGTAACACACTAGGAAATTGCTGGCATACTTCCACTAGAGAAGGATTGACACCGCACATGTGTGTCCTTTCTGTTAGTAGGGAGATACTCTCAGTGCTGTGTTTTTTAAAACCTGGAAATGAAGGCAGTATTTCTGTTTGATGTATCATGCATGAGTTTAAAGTGCTTGATTGATCAAAGATCAGATCAAAGAAAACCAGACACCATTTTTTGTTGCCCATCTAAACTCACGGAGACTAGAACAGAGCTCTTACTTTCCCTTCCACATACCTCTGTTTGCTGGTTCCTTTCATGATTCCTACAAAGACACAACCTTCCAAGCTGTCAGGCAGCATCTGAACCAGCAGCAATCAGAATCAGCATTACATTCTTTATATCTTTATGTTAATTCCAAATATGATTAACCAGGGAAAACCATCTGTAAAGTATATGTGTCTTTCTATACATGTACAGCTGAAGTTCAAGTTGAAGCTTTTATATTAGAGTATAAAGAATGTAATGCAGGTTGCTCATTTAGTATTTCCCAGAAAGCTTCCAAAAAGATCATAATCCTAAGGTGTCCTTTTCTCAAGCTTCCCTTTTCTGCAAACTTCCTATTTCTAGATGATTTATTTTTTTGTAATGTACCACTGCAAACTATTTCTTCCATTTCTTCATGTTTATCATGACCTATGTCTATCCCTCATCTATGATTATACAAAGGTCAACCCATAATGCCAACTTCCTTGTTACTTCATTGCCTACTTTTAGCATTTTCTAAGCAATCTTTCTTTTCTCCCATGTCTAGAAAATAACGGTTATAAACATCACCAAACCAAACTTGTTCTAATTCTTTGGTCATTTCTACCTTGCTCACAGAAGTCCTGACTGTTGTGTACTAGCAGGCTGTACCAGCATGATACAGCCAGAAACAGATACTCTCTCTAGCAATTGTAGTGTGAAGGCAAAGTGTGAGGGTTAGTGTGTGAGCACCTTCAGGAGAAAAAAATATTACTTTTATTTATTTATTTATTTTAATCTGAGATACCATAAAAAGTTGTGGGGGTTTTGTTTGTTTGTTTGCTTTTTTTTTCACACTAAATATAATTGAGTTGAAAGAAGGTGCAAGCAGTGGGGAAGAATTAATCCATGGATAAATCCAAATTAAGACAGATTTCCTTTTACTGAGCAAATGCTTTAGCCAGGTGGTATTTTGACCATATGCTTTATTACTTGCGTGGTGTCACTGCACAAAGGTAGCAAACATGACTGAACAGGCTGTGAGGTATAAATAAGACCGTCAGGATGATCCTTCTGGCCTCAAACTTTGTTTCCAGCCAAGAGTTCCCATGCATTGGAAACTCCAAGCAGCTATTTCAGTCTCTTTGGAAGGATCAACGATCTGTCACTCTCTGAGGTGTCCCAGGCAAGCCCAATGGTTGCTGTAATGTTATGATGTTGCTGCTGTTGTTGTCCTCTCGTAAATGCCCAGACATCTTGACGACTGCACTCAGCTCAAGATTCTTTCCTCTCCTGCATTGCTATAGTATTTGTGTCACTTGGGGAGCACTGCCAGTGGGTGAGATTGGGCACAAGTGTAAGCAGAAAGGCCACCGAGGCAAGGAGGGAAGACAGCTGTCCTAAGCATTCAAAGCTTTACATTCTGTGCTGCTCTAATGTGACCTGGGCCTCAATATATTTATTAAGATGGAAGAAAGCCTTTTTTGGTCTTGAAGCTCTCTGAATCTACCTACATATTATTTAGGATATATTACAGTAAAATCCAGAGTGGTACTTAGTGCTGCCTGATTGCAATAGAAATTCAGAATAAAAGAAACAGTCTCTTTACTGTCCACAGAGAAAAGAAATTACTGCCATCTCAAGCTGTTTATCTGGGACCCATAGCTTCTTCAGATTAAAATTAAGAATAATGGAAAAATGTTTTGATTTGGATATCAGTAAGGTGGGAGTCAAAAGGTATGTACTTACATCTGTAAAAAGTTTTTCAGTTGCCAGTGCAAATATTACCTTGTGATAAAATTATTGTTGCTGAGGAATACTCAGCAAGCCCAGCACATGAGACAGTGTCTTCGAATGTGAAGTGTGTTTGTGTGGGGAATCCTACAGTCTATTTGGGTAAAAGCACCCTTTGAAATCAAATGAGTGTTTAACTTGAAGGACCAATGGTGCTAGTGGGTGACTGATTTAGTGACAAGTGAATGCCCAAGGAGTGAGAAAAGTAAATAATCAGTTAAATGGCATGGACAAAGAATTCAGCAAAATGTCCCTCCCAGGAACACTTGCAGATAGTGGGGTAGTGGTGACAACTGGTGACCTCCAAAGGTAGCTTGATTTGAAGCACCAGAATATGGACCATGGAGAGAAAAAGTAGTTAGAGGCTGGAATGGAAAAGCGGGTAGGACTCTTCAGTCTGTTTTCTGTAACGAAATTTTGCATTGTTTTATGCACTATGGCATTGCTCTTGAAGACCTGGAGGAGAAACTACCATTGAAGAAAGATTAGCATGACTCACTGGCACTTCTGCACAACAGTGAGTATTAAAAAAGTGTAAATTTGAGGCCTGCCTGGAGCTTACAGTCTTAGCACAGTTCTCATGGTACCCACCTGTGGTGAGCTCAATCCTTTCGGTTATAACAACCAAAGAGTCAAAGAAATCCAACAGTAGTGAGGAACAAAGATTAAGGGGTAGTTGCAATTATCCCTAAAGAAAATCATGCCTGGGCTGGTTTCCTTACAGTTTTTATCCATTTACAGTGAAAGCTGGTCAGACCTTCACAGTATCATTCCTTCAAGCTATTGTGGATTCAGCCTTGAAGCCAAATGGTATCATTTTACTAATGAGATTTACCTGCTTCCAGGAATATACTAAAGGCTCTAGAGCACATTTATGATGATATATAAGTCAGATAGTATATCATGCATGGTACGGATCATATGCATCATAGCTACACGTTACGTATGCACACAAAGTTCAATAACATTGAATAGTTGTATATACCTGAACTTGATACCGTTTGACATTTTCACTTCAGCTCTCACATTGGGCTCATCGTACAGGTGATCTGCTGTGTGATCTGTTATGTGTTTATTTCCTTCTCCTTTTCCCCTGTGAAACAGGAGCAGATAATTTCCATGACATCTATGTGAGGATATGCGGAGTATGAGAGTGGTTTTTTTCTGTAAGATTATCTGACCAAGGACTGTGTCAAATGGGATGATAAGGAAAAGGGGAGAGCCAAACACACAACCTGAGTCAGTAGTGATAACAAAGACAACCTGAGTCAGTAGTGATAACAAAGACCATAACCAGAAACAAACCTGGTTAGTGGCACTAATTGATAAGGATAGTGGAGTGTGAGAATCCATAAAGGTGATCTGATTAAGGAGCACCTAAAATCAGGTCGATAAGAAAAGATGAAGGGAAAAACCATAGAGACACAGACCTGACAATGATGGATACTATGAGAAGAAACAAACCTTGCTTGTCATACTAATTGATGCATTATTCCAGAAAAGCTAACCTGGACTTTTATGAGTTTTTATAAACTTATAAACTAGTAAGTTTATAACTCGAGGGTTTGGGGTAGGGTGGATGAAGAGGACCAGAGGAGTGGGCATTGGTAGATCTGTACAAAGCGATGAAGAAATGTTTAGGGGAAGGAACAAAGAGAGGAACAGGCAGGAAGGGGTAGGAAAGGATGTAAACTGGGGCCAGTCAGTACGCTTGTCCGGCTGAGCCCTGCACCTCATTACCACAGGCTGTCTTATATTCTTTAAAACTTTTCTTAACTATCTCTCTGTGTAATCTCACTCTTTGTCCCATGTGTGTGAGTGGTGATGGACTGAGTGCCAGCTGTTGAAGTCAGACTGGGGGTGTAGGTGCTCCTACACACTACGTGTAGGTATTGGTATTGGTGGAGGAGAAGACACTTGCAGATATTGAATGCCTGTGGGATGAGTGTATGAGTGAGTGCATCTGTTTGCAGTGGGCGCTGACCTAGATCAGAGAGCAAGAGTAGGTGGCCAGACAGCAAATGTGTGTGTGCTTGTGAACCTGAAGTGTCATATATGTGCCTGTGCTAGTGACCTTCAGTGTCTGCCAGCCCAAAAGGAAGAGGGGACAGGACCAGGAGCAATGGACACAAACTGAAACACAGGGACTCTGAACATCAAGAAACCCATTTGTTTAGGGTTTTTTTCTCACTGTGAGGGTGGCCAAGCACTGGCACAGGCTGCTCAGAGAGGTTGTGTAGTCTCCATCCTTGGAGATACTCAAAAGCCATCTGGACATGGTCCTGTGCAGCCAGCTCTAGGTGTCTTTGCTTGAACAGGTGGGCCGGACAAGGTGGCCATAAGAGGTGCCTTCTAACCTCAGCTATCCTGCGCTTCTGTGACTGGTTTGTCTGTGCTTATATCTGCTGTGAGTCCTGTATGTAGGTGCTGTTATGAGCAGTAACCCCTACAGTTGGCAGCAAGTAAAGCCTGAAGGCATTAAAATAGACTTTGCATGGTGGTATCCAGCATTGAATTTGTAACTCTTGCCTGCACTTCCCAGGGTGGTGAAGCCTCTGCACCCACATGACTGCTGCTTATGTATTTCCTGTCTTTCCCTCTTACAGCCTGTGGTTGTGTCTGGATTTAATTTGTTATTGCTGACACTGAGATTAGTTGATAGAGATAACTGTTGCTGCAGCAGATATCTGCAGAGCATGCTGTGACTCTTGCATAAATATACAAGGGTAAGACAAAAATCTTTATGGTCCTCATCTTTTCACCTGGTTGAAAAAAAAGATCTCATTGTAATGGTAAGTGAAGAGGTACCACTGAGCTGATATATTGATAGTGGGATCTCCTATGGTATGGTTTGTCTAACTACAGTTAGTAAACTGTAGTAAGCACTGTTGTTTTCATTAAGTTTTATCAGAAACACTTCCAAAAGGTTTCATTAAATTAAAAAAACCAAAACCAAACAAACACCAACATTTGAAATCCGAGCCATAGCTTCACAGCAGTGGTAAGAGACTGTAATTTCTTGTCTCACCTTAAGATTTAGCAAAGCATATTTAGCTAAGCATTTGCACTGGCTGAAACCCCAATTTTAGTTAAAGTATAGCTGTCACCCTGTTACCAGCTCTAGAGTACTTTATGCGGTCCAAAGCAGTGGAAAATACACTCTTGTTGCCACTTGCAGTAACTCACCAAAGCAGTAGTTGAAACACTCTGCTGCAACAGGGAACTGTGTATATTCTGTTTGTGGCTTAACTAACCCTCTGTCAACTTTTAAAGCAGGCATTAAATTAAGAAGGATATAAATCAGGGCCTTCCTGAGTCAGTAAAACCTTACCACTGAGTCTGATGTGCTTGAGAATGGGTCCTTGGGCAGAAGGGTGACACATTACAGTTTAAATACCTTCTGAGTGATTGACTCAGAGTAATTTAGTGGTATGTTTGTCTTCTTACATATAAAAAAAGGATACTTACTGAGAGATTCACTCTATCTTGCAGTGGAAAAAAAATGCCACAATATTTTGTATTTTCAGGTATTTTCGTATTTGTTCAAAAGCTTGTACTATGAGTGAGTGATGTAATGGTGCAGTTCAGTCTAGCCTTGTTGAATTGCTGCTTGAATATCTCTGTCTGGGGTTTAAAACAGCTTCTAGCAAGTGTTCTGTTTTGTTTTGTTCAGCTGCCACTGTCCTCTTTCCTGGGAGCTCCACAGCCTTCTCTTGGTTGTGTCTCCTCCTTTTCCTGCTCAGAATGTCTTGGCTCTTCTATGGTCTCATGTCCACATGGCCTATCCTCATTTCTGGGGAGAGTTTTAGCTTTTGGATGTTTGCAGTTGCATGTGGCTTTAAAATACTTGCAAGTTGGGTATCGAGAAGGAAAATTAAAAGGTTCTAATAGAGGAAGAGAAAATACATCAAGAAAAATTAAAATAAGCAGAAAGCAGGAGGTAGTGAGAGAAGTGTTTAAGCTTCTTACGAGCCAGGGCTGTTCTCTCCCCTCCGGAAAGAGGCAGTCAGGTGTGTTTTCCTGTGGCAATCTGTGCTCAGCTGCATGAACACATGTATAGTGCTATCAGCAGCCAAGTGCATCTGTTTCTGCTCTCTCGTCTGCTAATCTTTATAAGCAGGTGCACAGCCTCCAAAATTGTTTTAAGTGTTTCAGGAGGTAGCATTCTCTTTTGAATAAGACACATCCTATTTGGTACATATATGGACCTCATTCTTGACAATCCTGAACTTCTGACCAGAAGCAGTAACTGAGGAAAGAGAACTATTTATTTTTCGTATAGTTGAATGCATGCATTGCTTTGTCTTTCATTTGTAACACCAAGCAGGATGCTATTTCCTCAGCAGCTGTAAGGGAAATCCAAGAGACTTGTCTACTATCACCACTGCCAAGTACCCATTGTTCTAGCACAGCTTTACAAACCTTACTATAGGGTTTTGTGAATAATTAGGATTGCTGCAGAGTTGAGGAACTTTGTTGTTAGTTACCAAGCTTTTAATTTGTATGAAACTATAAATATACTTCAAACATTTGAAGAATTCAAGAGCTAACATATCACAAAGATGACTTCAGAAGCTGCCATGTAAAGATGCATCAGGTTTTCTTGTAACTGGATAAAGCTTAAAGCACAGGCCACTATTAAGATGCTCTTACAGGCTAAAAACTTACCTCTTCTAATACCTTTACATTCAATTTAATTACTGAATGGATGTTTCCTCCAGCAGCTAAAAAGCTAATGCATCTTTTTTCTGAGATCCATTTCAGGTCTTTGTCTCCCTGTTTACTGGAGTAGCTGAGTCGTTACTTAAGCCTGTATCCCACATCAAGGGACTAGTATAAGATAAAGAATAATTCTAAAATACCACATTTACAAAAGGATTTTAGCACATGCTCAGTTTTAAGTACTTGAATAATCCTTTTGATACCCTGCTAAATCTCTGCTTAAAAAAAACCCCCACCTCTTAGGGAAGAACTTCTATTTGGGAAGTGGGATCAGGAGAACATGCCTTTAGTGTCAGGCAGGAAGTTTGTTTGAGAATGTAACACAAATTATTTAGTGATTAAAATGCTGGATAATTTTTGGTGCTCTGCTGCCTAAATTTCAACACCACTGAATAACACAATAGTGCAGTTTTCTATCCTATTTTGTGAGTACTTATGAAGAGAAGGAAAATTTATTTATTGACTTACCTGCAGACAACCTGAGACTAGCCCCACTGCATGGATTGTTCTTGCCTATGGTGTGTTCCCCAGAGCCCTCAGGGTGCACTTTAACATTTTTGACATCCATCCACACCCTGAAGAAAGAACTTTAAATAGAAGAGAGATCAAGTGTAAAGGCAGACAGAGCAGGCTGTACATTCCTTCAGTTCTTTAATCAATATAGAACAAGAATTAAAAGTAGAGAGTGTAATCAGAACTTTAAAGTTTTCCTGCAGACTGACCTTTTACCTCCCACAGGAAAAGGCAGTAGGAGAGAAGGAGTTAAGCAAAGTGTGTTTGCTCTGGATTATTACATGCTAATTACTTCGACAGCTGCTCCGACGCAACATTTATGTTCAGTTCATATGCACACATTCCACTGTGTCTGTCTCCGTAGATCTAATTCTGTCAGACTGAGTTATAATTTAAGACCAATGGGAGGAAGGGAAAAGTCTGTGTCGAGAAAATGGTAGTCCTAGACAGTAAGAAAGTAGGAAGATCCTTACCAGAGCTATTTAGAAAACTTGGATGAATACTGTGGACGTGATATGAATCAGTTTGCTAAAGGCTTTTCCACATTTTGCCTTTCTTCCCATATGTGTATGCATAAGAAGAAAGCATGACTTCAAAGAACATTGTTCACGTATCAAAGTTTCTTATACCAAGCACTGGAAGGTCTTAGTTGTCATTTAGCGACTTTGGTCTTGACTGCATTCCTGTATAAGTAAATTGACAATATACATTGTTATTTTTGAATACTTTGAATATCAATAAATTCCTTACTTATTATATATTGCTGACTAACTGGATATTTGAGTCATTATAGGCCAAGACATGTGGGTTGATTAGGTCTGCCATATAGCAAGGTTTTCCCAGACATGTTGTCATATTTCTAGACAGAATAAGAGGAATGTGATTACTTCCTTATGCTTGTCACAAAGCCTTGTCAGTCCCTTCCCTTCCTTTCCCTTTTTCTTCCCGAATAGGGGCTCACATAATGGGAAAAATCCCTATGGGGTTGCATACCACCAGAATGGAGCAGATAGAGCCCCCATTCACCAGATCTGCAGAGCAAGTGCCACTAGCCCATTGCATCTGAACATGTCAGAGTCACCACAGCAGTGCCTTTGAGTTTCTGGATAGAAATCTTGGAGACCTACAAACACCAAACCTCTATTTTAGTTGATAGTAATCAGCGATCATCAGGGTCTCACAGAATTTAGTGCTTTGGCTGTGTTTTTTTCCTCTGCCTGCATATGTCTCTATGCATATTAACTCTTCCTCCTTTACCTGCAAAACATAGAAAAGTCTCTCTCAAGTTGACTGGTGACATTATGGACATGGAAATAGTGATTAGAAAGTGGTCTTTATTTAAATTCATGTCAATAAGTTGCTATGCCTTTGCATATTGCAACCATGTTCTCAAATTCAGGGAGCTCTTAATGAGGCAACAGGGAGGCTCATTTTACAGCCTGAGACACCAAGGGGATTTCGTGTCTCTGCTAATAAGATTCTGGAGTTTATGTCTCCTCACTAGTCTTGTAAGTTAATGATTATTTTAAAGCATCAATGACTTCTAAATAAAAAATAAATTTAAACTGTTTTCTGACATTAAAATATTTTCAATGTACTTGATATTGCTGTGAAAAGAAACCCCACTCAATATAAACAACTTCTAAGATCAAGGTCTATCTTTTATTAAAACACAGAGTAGAATTGCATATGGTGTAGGGCTTTTCTTCTGCCTTTATATGACACCCTTATTTCCTATTAGGCTGACCTCACTTTTGAGAGAATCACTTGGTTAGTTCTAAATATAACCCTTCATCTTCCCTTAAATGGGAGTGAAGGGGCAGTAGCCTTTAGAGAGAGGAATTATTTTTGTTTTCCTCAGCCAGAGTTTACTAAGCTGGGAAAGGCTGGTCTTCCTCTCTGCGTTGAAATTTTCTATATCCCTTGGTAAGTCCATTTTTCATCTAGGTTATTCTTGCTCAGAACAAGTGAGGGTGATTGTGGGAGGTGTTGGGTATTTCTCTGTAAAAAAAATGAATTACCTTCCTTGGGGAAAGCAAACAATAAACAGGACATACATTGATTTATGAAAAGATAATAAAAATCTAAAGTAAAATTGTTTCCTTCTGTGTATAGTAAGCTTGATTTTATTCTGTATTACATTTCCTATGTTCTTTCTACGTATAAAGAACTACATAATGCCAATCCATTGCTGTCTTGGTATATGAGCTTCCACAACTACACATATATTGGCAATGCAACTTTCTTGTATGCTATACTCTGTAAGAAGACAAAACATGATTTATCTGAAGTATGTGTGTAAATAATCAACATAAAATTCTATAGTAGCTGGCAAAACTATTAGGCATGCTGAAGAATAGGATGTAGCTAGGACCAAAAATTCTGCTTTGATATTTTTTCTACCATACTTCCAATCACATGTCTTCAGAAGATGCATTTCTGGTGTCTGTATTGCTCTAGGCTATGTGATGAGTTCTGTGCCACATGAAAATTCCAGCTAAATACCACTGATAGAGCCTTGGGAAATTATGTTTGTGCTCTTGAAAATATGCCTGTGAGTTGATAATACCTATGAGTCAGTGAAAGTATTGTAATGAAGGATAATGAAATTTCGGATGATGGGAAGTGACTCATCATCTCATTGTCTCACATTCCGTGCCGTCCATTTGAGGGGATGTAATGCAGTTGCCAAGTGAAGGGAAATCTTAAAACTTCATTGGAACATGTTGCAACTTCTTGTGCATTTGCAATGTTAGGATGGCGAGGTTTAAATTCAATGTGAGCAAATTCAGCCTCATTTAATTCCCAGTCATGTAAGATCATGAATTCATAAGAAAGCATCTCTGGGCTCTTTTATAAAATTATTAATAAAGAATAGACACATCTGTGATGTCCAGTATTGTCAGCTGCTCAAAAATACTGCTTTGCTCTATATTCAGGTTACTGGAATTAGATGAGGGAACTCCAGATTAAGGTTTACTAAGGAAAGTAATACATGCACTTCTGGGGATAATTGGAACCAGATTGAACTTGTCCACAAGATTTCTGTTTAAAAATTATTTGTGAAACTAGGATAATACTATTCCCATACAAAGGAAATATGATCATTAAAACATGATCACTAAAACTTAAGACCAGCTATGATGTAGCTAAAGATGGCAGAAAAGACAGGCTTGCTAAGTAATGTCTGGAATTCAGTGGGGTTTAAGCAAATGAGAATTCCATATGTTTTTTGATTTTAGAAGAATTTGTATTCTGTTGTCAAAAAAGTTAAAACTGAATTCTTATTATGCAGAAGGGAAAAAGCCTCTTTAATGGAAAGGACAGAAGCATCTTAAAATGACAGTATATTGTGTGTTTAAGTTCATCCTTTTTAATGCACAGAATGTGATTTTCTGTGTGAGATCTAAATACACACATGTGCACAGAGATAGAAGACTGGAAAGACATATTAGCATTTTAAAAGTTTATTACCACAATGGGGAAGATGGTATTAGACCCTCTATATCCCATTCTGTTTTAGACTGCAGCTTCTATGAGCTACATAATGATTCATGCTGGTTTTGCAAGATTTCCACCAAAATAAGTTTCCTGGGGGAAAATGTTCTTATGTTTTTATCTATGGCAATTTCTACAGGACTGATACAACCATCTGGAAAGGACCACATGTTTTCTGAGGCAATATGATAATTCTTTAAGCTGCTCAGCAGAATCAACTGATGACTAGAAAATCATCAGTATTTCCTTTTGTTTTTCTTTATCGTTCACTGTGGTATATAGGTTGTATGGATTGTTATATATTTTATCAGCTAGATATCACAATCTTTAATGTTCCATGGAAGTATATGTTGGCAAAACAAGGCTTCCTAAAAATACTTAACTTTGAACAATATTGAGAACAAGCAGCAGAACTACAGACAGGTAAGAGGAAACAATGCCTGCGTCATGGGAAAACCAGGACAAACTCTCAAATCAATACAAATGGTCAAACCTATTTAAGAAGGATGAGATACAGAGGAAGATCAAGAATGAGGATACATGTGTAGGAGCAGGATGTACTGATCGTTCAGCCAGAATGAGGAGGATAGGCAGCATGAGGTCAGGCAAGAGCCCACAAATCGTTTTTGGCACTTCTGATGGACAAGGACAGAGATGAAAGTGCATGTTGCATGCTACAGCATTGACAGGTCAGGCAGAGAAAGTACATGCCGTATAGTGCATTGCTTATGACAGGAGCCTCCTGAGTTTAGGAATGCAAGTTTCTTATCTATGGTGAGCACAATCATGTTCTTCCTATGGCATTTGTGAATCCATCCATCAATTTGTTTGGTTGTGTGCCTGCTGTCCGAGGCTGTGTCATCATACTAGAATTTACTGCCTGTCCTTTAAATCTTAAATTAACTCACTTATCAAACTAACCATGTCTATATCAGACCTTTGGCTTCCCTGCTCAAGAATGTGGCCTGTTATCACATGGTCCTAGATTATTGTTTTCTGTTCAGATCAGCATTACTATGGTATGAAACTATACATATCCTGGCCCGGGAACTCTGCTTTTAACTCCTTTCCAGGTATAATTTGTTATTGTACACACTACTAAGCATGCGGAAATGTATATCTGTGTAAACTGATTTGAACAGTCTAATTAATCTGTATTTATATCATTAATTCTTAAAGACATTTTGGCTGACTTAATTTTTTTTAGGTTTAATATTCTCTGAGTGGTTTCTACAGTACATAGATTAGTGCAGTTTAGAGCCTTCTGATGTCCCCAGCATTCACAGTCACAGAAATAAATAGTAATAGTAATAATAATAAAGGTAGGAGTATAATGGTGCTCTGTTCCATCAAAAAAATAAAGGTTGGGTGAGAAACTAAGTATTTTAGACCATTTTATCTTGTAACTCCAGGCTTTTTTCTTGAAATCTAAGGATGTTAATAGGATCTGCATGGATGAAGTTCAAAGGTTTTTTGTGAAACATAGGTCATATATTTGTTATGATTATCCAGAAAATAATTTTATCTTTCTCTTGGTCTATTTATGCCTTTCTTTCCGTTATTAAATTTTCAGTTTCCCATGGGGAAATATTGTTGGTTATTATTTCACAACGCATTTGCCAGACCACTACCTGCATCTTCCCTTTGGGTCATGTCATCAAGTGATTTGCCAGTATAATTAGGTTTCCAACGACTGCCAGTAATAATATCATGGTTCAACTAAATCAATAACTTCAGTAAGGCTAAGCTGTCACCTGCATATCATGTTATCTAACTGTGTTAGTGGAAGGTTGACTAAATATTAATATCTATTTCAGACATCTCACATTAATATGTATTAGAGGAAAACTGGGAAAGTAGTCAACACATTCCTCCTAGGAAGACAATAGGAACTTCTCTTATTATAAAGTCAAGGCACCCCACATCCTCTGTAGACTGCTGAAGCTGGTTTTACAATGGGGCTGTGATTTTGCTCTTCAGATACTTGTCTTTGAAGCAGTATAAAGTATTAAATATGTACTCTGCAAGCATCATTGTAATTAACTGGTGATGATTATTATATTTGGAATTGTTGCCAAGCAGCTCCCCTCTGTGTTAACAGAAGGCAAAGTGAGTCTGGCTGCTAATAAACTCAGTTAATTGCTTGTATGGAGGCTGGAAGTGAATGCAACACTTGCTTCTATTCTAAGGATGTTTGGATAAATGTGAAAACATCTGAACCCAATTTTGATAAATCTTGGGTGCTGATTAATAGAAGATACACAAATTAAAATGTAAATTTTATATATAGTGGAAAAGGCTGAACTGTAAATGGCAAAGATATTTTCTCCTATCTCAAAAACGAAAATAACCCAGACTGTGATCCCTCCAAACACATGGGCACTACTCTGCAGCTCTTCTATGTCAGACCTCAGCGGGAGTTATATACATAGCAACACATAAATTGCACGTTGATAAATTCACAGAATTAT
Organism: Neopsephotus bourkii; assembly: GCF_033783945.1. Taxonomy (NCBI): domain Eukaryota; kingdom Metazoa; phylum Chordata; class Aves; order Psittaciformes; family Psittacidae; genus Neopsephotus; species Neopsephotus bourkii. The sequence goes on along the minus strand of NW_026901402.1, from coordinate 50,497 downwards.
TCAACTGGGCCTCATGTAAATATGAGTAGCACTTAACAGCTGAGGCTACCCCTTAATCTATTGGTTTGCCCTTTGCACCTTCATCTAGGTGAAAAGTTTAACTAAAAATAGGAAAGAGGGAACATTATACCATTAACTGACCAGTTGATGTATGAACGAAGGGGGAAGTCAAATGTCATATACACAATGGTCACAGTTAGCAGAAAGGAAACTAGTATTTAATGTCTTCAGGTACAACCTAATGTCATGTACAGATACCAAAACTAGGAGAAGCCAAGGCTAGTCATGGGCATTGTGTCTGTGTCATGTAACTAACACATGTCGTATGCCTAGTTAATATTATATTCATGTCAGCTCAGCATTGCATGAGGGCACCTATCTAAGCTAGTATCTCTTTGAGCTGCTGCACCGTACTGTACTTGGGTCTTGTTAACTTTCATGTTCCTCTAGAAATGTGGTAATATACTTCATTAGTGTCCCATAGTAATGTTATAAACTTGTTCAGTTTTTGTCTTGCACCATCTGGTATTTTGTGTAAAGCTCTCATTCCTGAAGGTGTGATTTGCCGTTCTTTTATCTCTTGAAAAAGACTTGAAAGGTAACATAGATGGTAATATGGATTATGCAGAAGATGCAGCTATCAGGAGATAAATTGTAAAGATTCATCTATTTAGATCTTATTACTTTTAATAAGGTATATCTGCTATTAAATATGTCTACCGTCTTCTCCTGCAGAGACCTTTTTCTTGGAAAATTAAAACTAGCTGATGTGTACATGACATCATGACTGGGGGCATCTGATTCCACTTTTAAATACCTAAAACTAAACACAGCTGAAATATATTATGCTACTTAATCAATAACCAGTATTTCCTTTTGTTGGCAAATACTATATGCTGAAAATATGGCATTTATGGGTATTTTACTGCATTTAAAGATTCAATTTCTTAGCCCATAAAACATGCTGGTTTGGGTTTTTTTATTATTTTATTTGTTTGGGGGGAGTTGTGTGGTTTTTCTTTTTTTGTTCTTTTTTTTGTTGTTGTTGTTGTTGTTGTTGTTTTTTAATTTAATTTTATACAGTTCAGAAAAGAATGCCAAACAAGCATGGATGAAGAATGAAGTGACTTGCTAAATTCAGAATTTCAGTCCTTCGTTTACTCTCCTATCAATTCAGTTAAAGTTTCCTGGTTCAGGAAAAAGGTGGTTTCTGGTAATATGAGATTTAGGTCAAAATTGAAGAAATTCAGTCACTATGTCATTGCCAGCTTTCAAATTCCATGTTGGTTTTTGTGAGGATTTTTACTTCAATAATCTTTACTTTGTGAAAAGTACATGAGATCAATGTACTTCAACAAAATATTGCTGAAAATAAGTTTCTAAATGTTTATTACTTTTTCTGAAAGCAATGCTGTTTTTTGTCACATAATGGAAATTTTATTAGCACCTCATGTTTTGAAAAATTATTCTGTAAAATCCCCGTTTGAGAGTGGGAAGCAATGATAAAATTTCAGAAAAGATACAAATATTATCAAGACTTCTGCATGATTTTTTTAGTGTGACTTGTTAATGTTGTCTCTGATTGTGTTACTAGCCAGACTGTATATGCAGAAAAAATAATTTTCTACATTTCTTTGCAGCAATTTATTCCTGAAATATGAGATCTAGATTTCCTATACAGCGCATTGTATTTTTAGAAGGAAGAATGTAAGATTGTTATTGCAGGAATTTGCCTGACTGAAAAAACTTCAGGATTTGGCCCAGGCTTATGGACTTTATATGTGCAATTTGTTTCCGTTGTCACTGAAGTGCAGACATCTCATGGGGAAGGTGTTGGCTGTTCAGTTGCCCCTGGCATCCCTCACCACTATTCAGGCCAAGTGGCCCAGGAGTAAAAAGCCCCACATCTCACTGAGACTGTAAATGGGATGTATTCAGCAGGCTGTAGTTACACAAGCTGGCACCTACTCAGGACACGGCTAGTAGTATTCCCCACTTGCAAGAAGTTGTCATATTTCTAATGAGCACAAAGGGATTTCTAATGGGCACAAAGGGATTTCTAATGACCAAAGGGATTTGGTCTCCTCCAGGTTCTTTTCGCCATGGCTGGGAATTCGCTTAACTCCAACTCAGTGGGAAATGTGCTCTTCCGACCCACACTGCTTCTGGGAGCTTCCTGAACATTTCTGAGAACTTTCTATCCAAATACTGATCAAACTATTCCATGCTTTGGAGAAAACCCATAGGAGGGCAACCAGAAGGATAGGTGGTGTAGAAAAAATAACCCATGAGAAAAGGTTGGATGAGCCAGCTTTGTTTAGTTTAAATGAGAAACCTTAAAGGAAATGTGAGCACTATCAACAGGCTTCTGCAAAAGTGGGTGTATTTTTTGTTGTTATGGTGAGTTGGACAAGAAACAGCACAAATTGCAACAGGGGAAAAAAATAAAAGCTTTGAAGAGCAGACAGCTAAAACACCTAAAAATACCCAAAAGTTAAAATTTCCATCTCTGGAAATTTCTACAGAGGTGTTAAATAACATCTGCAAAGAAGGGAAAAAGTGATCCAACAAATTCTCTCCTAGCTCTATCACCTATGATTCCTTAGTTTACGTGTCTGTTAAGATATAGCCTGAGACCCATGTGTACCATTGATGGATTTATTTGTCATAAATGGATGGAATTTTATCCATCAATACACATACATGTCTACATATAGAAAAATATCAATATAAGTGTCTGAAATATATGGCTAAATGTGATTTCCCTCTCTGTAGGAATTACTGATTGTAACACACTGAAATATGTCTTCAGTAGCAGTGCCATTTTACCAGAGGAGGCACAAACACTTTGATCAGTCCTACCGCAACATTCAGACAAGATATGTCCTTGAGGAATATGCCGCAAGAAAGTAAGTACTGTGTATTTCACATACAGAGCATAGAGAGTTTTCAATTTTGGTTCTTAAGATATTAAGCTTCTTCCTGTGTTCTCCTTCCTCCTCCCCAATTGTGATTTGTTCAGAATAAATTCTGAACATAAATTTGTTCTGAATAAATTTATTCTGCTATTTTCCAGTTCCTTTCATTGGGATGCTCCTTGTCTGTAGTCTGCCACCAGCATAGCTAGACTTTCTAGTTACATTGGAGCACACCTACACAGACTTTTTAGCTCAGGGTCTGTTCTGTTTTCTACCTCCAAGTTGGAAATTCTTCCTTTTAGACTCTGATTGAAAAAACTGACTTCAGAAAAATTGCCATGAAATTTATTATAAATCAGAAACAATTTTTTACCCATTATTCCATACGATATGAGGACATTTCTTCTCCTGAAGTTGGCTATTTATAATTATGGTTTTGTCATTCAATTTCCTTTTTAAAAATTAAATAAACGATTAACTCCTCTCACATGAAAAATCAGAGTTTTAGTCACAAGATACACATTTTTTTGTATCCCAAAGTCTCGAGCATTGAATCTTGGTTGCTTAAGAATCGCTGGCCTCCCTTCTCAGTAAAGATGCATAGCTAGCCTAGCTAGCTGTCTAGCTTGTCCAGTTTACCTTATGGCTCAGAAGAGTTAATGCAGAAGGTTTTGTGATGTATAGAAAGGCAGGAATATTTAGAAATAATGGTGTAGGGTTTCTATGTGACTTGTGTATTAGACAGGCTTGTACTCATAGTTCACTGAAGGGCTATAGTAGAACTTGAACGATCAGAGACTGAGACAAATATAAATTTAATAGAATGAAATGCCTGATAATCCCCAGTGACAGATAATGATGGGCCCTTGAAGAACAAGTAGAAGTGGAACCCTAGTGCAATCAGTGAGGAATGAAAAGTGAGTTCCTCACTAAACTGTGCTCAGTCATGGTATTCAGGTCATTTAAAGTAATTTTTTTTGACTTTTGTAAGTTCATGTTTTACCAGAATTGCTGGGTTATAACAATGTCTTTTATATTTGAAGGGCTGCTTCCAGACAGACTGCTTATTATGAATTACCTGGCCTGGGAAAAACAACATGCAGACTCTGTGCCAGGAGGGCACGCAGTTTGGCTCATGAGGCAATACAAGAATCTAGGAAAAGGTAAGGCTCTGTTGGTCCCATCTGACCTGTGTAGTGGGCCTGGTTTTGTTCTTCAATAATCTATTTTGGCTGGAGTAAGTACTAAATGACTGAGTGTCATTTTCAGTCTCATATTTCACCCCAGGGTTGTTTCTCTAATCTCCTCTCTGACCCTTGAAAACAGCTTTAAAACCAAAATAAATTAGAATCTGCCTGGGATTCCAAACCAATTTCTGAATAGATCTACTCCAATATTCCTAAATTTCTGATTTGAATCAATTTAAACTTTTTGAGTTCTTTCCTTAATATCAAGAGGGATTACTGTCACATCTCAGTTACAGCCTTGATATGAAGTCCTATAGTAAGTGTGCTGCTGATGGCAATGTTCGTGCTTGAGAATTTGAATGTACACTGCCATGCTCTCCAGTAACAGTACCAAGGACATAGATAATTTATACTACAAGAACAATTTCTGCCTTTTTTTTTTTGTAGAAAATGTGTTGCGAAAATAATATACATCCATATGGTTCTGTTACTTTGATTGTTTTGAAAGATATATCTTAGAACCTGAATGTTCTAGGAAAATTAAACTAATTTGTATGCTCTAATTTATTTTATAAGAAACTGTCTTAAATTTTATCAATTAAGAAGAAAAATGTGGCAGAGCAAGGCTGGTATTTACACTGAAATGGTAAAAAAGAAATATTTTTAAAAATAACGGACAAATAACTTCTTGGTCCACTGTTCACTGCACTTCATGCAGGTCTTCTTATTTGCTTTGTGACATGCAAGTTGGGTGTGGGTTTTTTTAGGAATTCTGAGAAATCTAGGGAGTGTGGTTTTCACAGAACAACCCACAATTTTCTCAAAACACTGTCTTTTCCTGGTAGTTTCTAGAATACTTCCTGGTCACTCTTGCCCAGGGACAGCCTTTTTGCATGGATTTCATCAAACCCTTGTGAACTCCTTGGTCTGTATTTTTCAGGTGAGCTCAGCTGATACAGCCCATGGAGAGCTTCCCAGCTGCTAGGGCCAGAGGCACACCATAAGCAAGGCCCAACTCTTATTAGGATGCAAACAGGCACAGAACATGCCTGCACTCCTCTGCCTTCTTATGTTGATGGGCCGGAAAATTAGGGGCCAGAAGGAAACCAGGCAGGTTCTTGATCTCTATTATCAGAAGACTAGGACTGTGGGTTACATCATCAATGTGATCATGACAGCTTTCAAAATCTGAAGCTATCTATGGCACCAATATACTAGGGAAAAGAAAATGAAAGAAAATTCATATTCATTTCACATATTCATTAGGATAGGCAAATAGACTCTAAGAATATTTCTTAAATGAAATTTTACATCTTGCTGATACTGTTTCAGAGTTCTCAGTTGCCTAATGTGTATGAACGACAATCTTAAAGCTTCGTATCGATTAATCTTACCTGATATGTTTTCTTGTCCTACAGAACCCATGAACAAAAGACTCATGCAAGTGAAGAGAAAAGAATACGGTTCGCCAATGAATTGTCTGTTTTGGAAAAAGAGATTCACACAGCCAGGCACCGTGCTAGAGAACATCTGGATAGACTTGAAGTGCAAAGGATGGTATGGTGCCAAACCTTTTTGTTCCTATCCAAGCAGAATTATAAGATGTACTGAAACTGAGGCCTGTGTTTCAAACAGCAATAGTGATTTAGCATCTTTTAACTTTGTGGATTTGAGATTAGATTTTCTACCTATTTGAGTCTTGTGCTAGATGTATTTTTTTTTTTTAATTTTAATTTTATTCCTGTGTTTAATAGGTGGAAGAAAACATGGCTCTAGAAAGACACGCTCTTGAAGAAAGTATAAGTCGAGCTCCTGAAATACTAGTACGCCTGAGGTCTCACACTGTCTGGGAAAAGATGTCTGTGAGCCTTTGCTTCACTGTGCAAGGATTTCCCACCCCTGTTGTACAATGGTAAGAGGCTTTCCTAGCCCTCTAAAAATGTTGTTAAGCTCTTTTCATTTGTAAGTTATGGCATAACTGATAAGTGTCACATACATAATGGCTGTGTTAAACCTCCTTTATAATCCTCATAGATGTGCTGGATTGTAGCAGTTGATACTGCAGTGGAAGGAGTGGGAGGACAACTTGCTGAATGGCCCTGTGCAATGTGAGAAGCAAACTCAAGTATTTCAGAAGGCAGGCTGTGGAAGGCATTCCAGTCTTTCTGGCCATTGAATTCCCTCATGATGAAGTAGCAAATGGCAAAATAGACAGACTACTTGCTAAGCCTGTGTAAACTTGTACGTTATTGTCATGGGCTGTTACTGTGTTCAGTTTGTGTCAGCCTCTCTTGAGGTGGACATTAATGTAACATCTCTGAAGCTGCCCTACTCTCTGGACAAGTGCTGTCCTGTATATGTGAGGGCCCAGGCTAGACAGAAAATCTAACCTGAGTCACAATCCTGTTGCTGCTTCCCTTATTTGTGATGAAGTGCTTTACTATGATCTAAGACAAAGTTTGCTTTACATGTTGTGTTTTGTCATGGCAAGTGGACTGGAAAGTTCAAGTCACATGCCATCTTCTCTCTACTTCACTGCCTGCTTTTTCGATTTGGGTGCACATCTTCTCTTTCCAGTTGCTTACTAGAGTGATGGTCCCCCTTTTGCCTTCATGGCCCAGTGTGTAACTATTTATACGTGCTGGAAAATACTCTATGCAAGTAGAGAAGATTAATAGAGAGAGATCAGATGATAGTGAATGGTATCTGGATGTAAAAATCTACTAAGCTAATGCAGTGAATACTAATAGATATTAATTGGTTCTTTTTTCCTTGATTTTCAGGTACAAAAATGAAGAATTGATTAGCCCTGCAAGTGATCCAACAAAGTACAGAATTGAAAGCAAATATGGAGTACACGTGTTGCATATAAACAGGTAGATTATTCTAGGGTGTACAACAGTTTTGTATACTCTAAGCAAAGCATTTTGTATCAAATACAGTTAAAAATTCACACAAAGGCTGCAAGACAGTTGTTAAATTCAGCACAATTTTCTGTGGTTCTCACATTTAGGCTGGAGAAGGTTAACTAAGCTGCTGAATGAAAAATGAAATGAAAAATTAGATATTTCAATTATTTATCTCCAGCAATCTACAAGAAGATAAAAAAGGAGAGGGAAGTAGCTGAAAGAATGGTAGTTCCCTTTTTTATTAGAATTATATCTTCTCAGCATTCAAAGTGGAAAAATGTCTGTGTTTTAAGTTCCTGCCGTGAAGAAGCTAAAATTTAGCTGATCACACAAGGATACCTAGTTATTAGTATTGTATGTTAGGGTAAGTTTGCATGTTGGTCTCCATTTTTTTGTTCTCAAAAAAGTAAGGAAGTATAAGTTATTTTTTAAAAAAGGTTCTACTTTAATTAATTTATTTTTTCAAAATAATTTTAACCTAGTGGGATAGAAAATGCTGGGGTAGAACAGCTTCCCAAAACTAATCCCACACTGTCCTAAACAATGCTGCATGTGACTTGGTACAATGTTTTGTAAAAATGTAAAAACCCAAAGAAAAATGAAGATATGACTGTGGTGTTTAAAAAGAAAGCTAATATGTAGAGCAGAGACACAAAACCTCACTTTTAATTTATCCAGAACATGAGCATCAGATGTGCTGAAACAGCTGTAATATTTGTGGCTAATACTTTGCTAGCCAAACATTTCGTGTTCTATCCTGTCTCTATCTGTCACCAGTGGAAGCAGCCCTGAGCACAGTCTTGTGGCATTAGTACAGTGCTTTCAGGAAAGACTACTTGCCTTTTTCATCCTGTAGCAGTCGGGGATTAACTGTCAGTCCAATTGCCCACCTTTTCATTGTTCAGGATGGGAGAAACGTACCTCTGTACAGAAGCTGGTAGCAAGAATTACTATGTTGCTGCTTCTTAAGAGATGTTTCTCAAGGAGCAGTAGTACTTACAGGTACTTCTAAAACACTCATGTAATCTTCTACCCCTAGGACATGGATTACTTGCTGACTGCTACATCCATGAGATGTCTCAACACAGCTGATCCTTCCCACCAACATTTCTTTTGGAGATAAGAGCATGAGGTTAAAAGATAAAACCATGTTGTCCTCTTGCAATCCTCTCCCTTGCAGCAGGGAAAATGGAAAATTCATTTGTCTGGATTTGTGAGCAACAGTCAGGAGATGAAACTTTGGTGACTGTGACTCACAGCCAGTCGGTGTCTGTGACTGTTTATTTCGCTTGGTTAGTGTTCATGAGCAACTGCTTGTAGGGTCCAGATGCTGGATATGTATTATGTAGGTTCCTTTGGTGACATTTTGGGAGTAAATGGCTTTTTGAAGACGTGAGAATCAGTGCTGATGCTCCTTTCTGAGCCTCTGTAACCATCAGGCTGAAGGGTACTAGTGGCTTACATCCCCTTGGTGCTGTTTTTTCTCTTTCGAGTGCTTGTTATCAGTCATTCAGTCACCATCCACAATCAGCTTTGGGAGTGTTCAGACCCAGCCATATTTAATCAGACACACCACAGAGTCATTTATTGGCACCCACTCAGGTTCCCACACCCACCTATATCATTACCCTTTGTTTATTAGTCTCAGACCTGCAGGTATTCATGCAGGCTCTCTCACATTCAACCAAGCTGCCATCTTCAGAGACTGTTGCTCCATTTCTCTTTCCTTCTGTGTATCAGTGTGGCCTTTTTGCCACCTAAAGATGCCTAGCTGTTCTATTCCAGGTTTCCTGTCTTCTCTTAAAAGAATACCTTGGGGACTGTTATGATTTATTTACCACAGATTGATACAATTAATTAAATTCAAGTTTCTAACCTTAAATTTATTTAAAACTAATCTATTTTATTTCAAAACTTGAATATCAGCTGTATTTTCTGTCCCAAAAGACAGAAAATCAACATGCAGAAAATGGAATAATGTTTTGATAGTGCATTACTATCATTAGATGATTTTTGCATTGAAAACAATGGATGTATAGGCAGTGGTTAAAATATATATATATTATTAATGTTTGTATATAAGCATGTGTCAATTTGCTCTTGATTTTCCATATGTATCTTTCTGCACATGTATTTGGAGGTTTTTTTTGGTTTTTTTTTCTGTAAAGTAGAACTCTTGGGATTTTCTACCTATCAACTTCTGTGCTGTTCTCAGCTGTTCATACCAAAGTGCTGAGCTGCGTGTCATCTGATCTGCAGTCACTCAGAATGGCCTTGGAATTTCTTGGCTACCTTTCTGGCCCTTTAGTGAGGCTCCGGGAGTGAACTTTTCCTTCTGATGCAAGTGTGATATTTATTCCTATGAGTATTCCTTGATACCAATGGAAAAATTCTTGAGGCACCAAAACCAGAACGTCACCTCATCAACTTAAAGTAGTAACTGGACAAAGTTTCATACACTCTGTTTGTTGTCTTCCAGGGCTCATCAGCCTATACAGTAACCAGATCATTCTAATTTCTCTGTCTCATATTTTCATGATGCTCTGTACTCAATTTACGACATTTTCTGCATGCATTCAGCACTATCATTATCATATAACATCTCTTTCTTCCTCCTTTTATACTTCATCAAATGAAAGCTTGAGCTTAATGTCCCCCTTGAGCAGTAAAGAAAAGGGGTTTGGAGTTTCACTATTTTTTTCACACCTCTCAGAATTATAGGAGAAGAGGTATTGCCAGCCTGCACAGGGGTAGTCATTCATCTCATCTCTCATCTCACTTATGATATGTGATTCAGAGAATACTGTGAGGAACCCTCTGAGGGAAGGCTACTGGTAGTTGAAGTGATTGATACGTATCTGAGAATATGAGGATTTGTTTAAAGTATATTTCTTTACCCCACCTAATTTAACTATAGGTAGGGAATGTAATACAAGATTTCTGTATCAGAGGTGTTGAGATGAAGATGTCCTGTTGCTTTATAGCATAGCTGCAAAATATATTCTGCCTTAGTGTATAACTTACGTAGTCATTAAAAATCACAGCACTTTGAATTTCTTGGTTGCCACTACTTGTTTAGCAACAGGCTTTGGTTTTTTGTTTATTTGCTTACTGTGATGATTCCTGATGTGAATCACTTAGATTTATGCAGCTGTGAATGGCTACATTGCATTTCCTGGTACATCCGCTGGGGCATAGAGGGGACAGCAATGTGCTCCTGTCTGAGGACATTCCTGACCCCCACCCCACAGTGCGCAGACAGGGGAGCTGATGAAGGCTGGACAGCAGAAGGAGCAGAGGAGGAGGTTCTGTTCTCCACAGTTCTGTGAGTGTGATGTGACTGCACAATCTCATCTATGGAAGTCTCAAAGTTTGGGGCATTTTGTCTTTTAATAGGGGCCTCTCCTGTTTCATTAAGCCGTCGCTTAAGAAGTGCTTGCAATTGCAGCGGAAAAGGTTTGTGGTTGCATCAGTAGAAATGCGTGATCGAGCCGGCAGAGTGCAGTGTAATACCTGCTGCCAGGAGGCAGAGCTGGCCGCCTGATCAGGCGCTCTGCTGAGCACCACCAGCATGACTTTAAAGAAAAAAAAAAAAAAAAGCTTAAAAATTGAATGAATCTTCTGTTCTAACTATTCTTATTTAACAAATGACACTGTGCAGTCAGTGCAGAGCTATTTTAGTTTGATTAGGCACAAAAGGTTTGAGGTGATTTAATCTGAGCAGAGAGGTAGTGAGACCTGCTTTTTCTCCTGCTGTAAGCAGCAGTAGAGCAGAGGCATTGCAGCAAAGGCAGTCGTCTGGTGCAGAAGGAAGAGCCTTTAAGCAGAATAAGGTTAATTGGATGATAAACTGCAGCTCCCAGGTCTTTGCAAATATGCAGTACCAGTGAGTGCGTAGGCAGCAGGCTTGAACTCTGCTCTTCTTTCCTTGCTGAAATGCAAGAAACAGCCCGCAGTCTGTGATCTTCTGAACTGTCACTGTCCATTATAAGCTGCAATAGTAGGGAAGTGGCCACCTCATAACAGAGGTCCCCTCTTCAGTAAAAACAAAACCCAACCAAACAAAAAGGATGAGTCAGATTCAGTGTGACTGGGGAATCAGTGCATGAGGTGGTAATTCCATACAGTATTTCCACATTTTGATGTCATATATCCATAACACTGAAAATTTTGTCATTTGGATTCAAGGGAGGAAATTTTAACTCTGTAATTTACTATGCAGTGCTTCCTGTTCTTGACACGCACTGAATTGTGTTCCAATTCAGGCAAAAATGTTATTTCACTCTTAACTCCTGTGTTTAAAATTACACTAGGCAGATGGATGAATATATGCATTTTAAACAGATGTATCTGCCTAGGGAGTATTCCCTGCACAAATATTAGCACTTCAGAACCTCATGTGGATTCAGGGCAATTTAATTTTCACAAAAAATATTAGTACCCTGGGATAGATACAGCTCTGTACTCACACTTCATGCTATCTAAATGTATTCTATGCATATTTTATATGACCTTTGTAAAGGTTGGAAAACACATTCTCCATAGTGATGCAAGAATAACTGTTGGAGAGACCACACCTTAGCTCTTGGGTACTTGACATATAATTTCTAACTGATCTTGACTCAATGAGCTTTGCAGTGCAATTTAGGGAATCAAGAGGGTTTAGCACCCTCTACTTAGGGAAGTAGATAGTTGCCAGAATAATCCTCAGTCTTAGCATTATCTGGCATGAAAGGAGAGTCAGGACCTATGTGATTTGCCATCGTGTCCAACTTTCTTCAGAGTGGGTATTAAAAAAATGTGCTGTGTAGCTCTTACCCACTAACTCTATCACTTCTAGTATCATATTTGAAAGCATTCGACTGAGTAGTAGGTTATCTAAGATGGTTTGATTTCTCAGCTTGAGTGTCAGGTTAGAGATCATAGCAAGGATTTGTAAATTACTTTAAAAGCAGTGACCTCCAGAAAATGGGTAGAGATCTTAAACAGCAGAAAGTGCTTGGCTTGGGGAATTGTTCATAATAACTGTAAGTACCTTGTTTCTCTTCATGAAACCAAAGGATGTTGTAAGAGTGTGGTCAGTAGTTTGATCAGTAACTTCTTCCTTTTATTCTCCCTGAGAAAATGAATTATCAGTCCATCACTAACTTTTGTCAATTGGTTGCTTTCAGACATTGATCTTCTTGGGCTAAAAAAACCCCACCTTTGTGAATTTCCTGTCTCTTCTAGAGACTTTTAGGATCCTATTCTGTTTTCTCTACCTTGGAGACCACCACAGATAGGAAGATTTCATCACGACATGTATTTTGCTACTCCTTATGGGGAGGGGACTGAAATAAGCACAGCTATATATCCCTTTGAAAAGTTAATCAGGTATCTGCCATCCTTTTGACAAGCTGGTGCATGCCAAAGTATGCCAAGTGCTGTTGTAACACATTAGCACTAAGGTGATCAAGATTCAGTTTCTGGGGACAAACGATGTAACACTGTTTAATTTGCTAATACATAACGCGTTATGAAGCATACTATATACTACATACTATTTACTTTATAAATATCTCCTTAAAGTAAGGATGAAGTACAGAGAAAACCTTACAGTTCCAGTACAGTTAATTCTGCAATGCCCTTTCTTAGAAGAAAATTCCAGGATGCCTCATTTGTTGTTAGCTTATTTCATTATAGCAAGGCACTATACTGAGCTGTGATAAATGTATGAACTAAGTGCATTTCAGTATAGAGACATTATAATATGACTTAGGAAAAAAGCCTATACTGCAGTTTTACCCTGCTTTTGGCTTTTTATCACCCAAGTGTTAAATAATGTGAAACTGGGATAATAAAAAAGATCTTCATTTTTAGGAAGGAAGCTAGTGCAAGGAAATGTCATCAAGTCTGGCAGCTTTCAAACAAGTCCAGGATCAGTTAAGCTTTATATAGATCTGTGAACAGGTATTCACATTTTTTAAAATCCTTCCTAAAAACAAAACAAACCAAAAAAATTTAATAGTATCAAGCCTATTTTTTTTTCCAGACTTTGTCTGTCCAGTCTGTAGTAGGGCACTGAAGGGCTTCATACCCAACTGCAGGTTTCTTGGTTAAATAGCCTAATCTTAGGATTTACCCCTGTGTCTTTGTTAATTAATTGTATGATGAAGTTTGCATTTTACTGCTTTATTTTGTGAAATGTGTGTCTGAAGAGTTCCCTCCAGGAGGAGCTGTTAGCCCTGTATGTTTGGAGAGAGAGATTTCAGTTTAACAGCGCTTTCATCAAGTTGTGCTTTAGACATTACAGTACAGACACTATCATTTTTTGTAATATGACACTGTCCAGAGTATATGCATAAGCTGAAAAATAGGTGTCTGATGTGCCTCTCACAGGTGCTGCATATTCCAAAATTGGCATCCTATTATGCAATTTACCTCAAACGCTCTTACATATGCTTTCTTTTCCCACAGTTGGGATACATGACCTCTTAGAAGACAAACCAGAATCTCATCCCTCTTATGGCAGTTACTAAGAAAATACAGATTTATTCTTCTGAGAGGAAACTAAATGTATGCATGCAGAATATCATTGTATCTCATCACTGGGAATTTCTGAGTCACCTCCATTAAATTCATTACTAAATGAGCTACACACAGGCAGGATTTAATTGTGTGTGTTTCAGAAAGCACTCTGATTATCTAATAATTAAAACTAAGAGAAATCACAATAAATAAAAAAAAATCAAAAATATTGTTTGATGGACATATTGTAAAATACGTGACTAATGGAAAAGTTCAGGAAAAAATACTGAATTGAACCAAATAAAAAGTATTTTGATTAAAACCCAAAGTATTTTCTTTCCTATTAAAGTAGTTAGTATGTTTATGAGAAGAAAGCAGAATTCTGATTTTTTTTTAAGATTCGTTCTGAAATGTAAAAATTAAATATCATGGTGGTTTTTTTTTTTCAAAATTGTTACTTCATTCAGAGTAAGTTCTTTCATAAAATTTGAGGAAATTTTATTCCACCCTGGGAATCACTACAGAAGGAGAAATTTCTGTAAGCATCACGTGTACTTTTCTTTCACATCTTCATCAGTGTTCAAGATCAGGTTGGACAAAGCCTTGAGTGAGATGGTTTAGTGTGAGGTGTCCCTGCCCATGGCGGGGGGGTGGAACTAAATGATCTTAAGGTCCTTTCCAACCCTAACTATTCTATGATTCTATGATCTTGAAGTATGTGGCAGAAGGGCAAGATGGCTTAAGGAAAAAGGTTACATACAGAAAAAGACTAACCAGACTGGCATCCTCCAGCTATGTCCTTTTGATCATCCTCTAAAGGTCATTTCCAATTCACTCAAGTTAATGCAGCCTGCCACTAAGCTGTGATAAAACTGCAGTAAAAATCAGCACCACTTTCTGATAGTCTTTCATCAACTTCTTGCACTGTGTGACAACAGCAAAGAGCTCTATACACTTTCCTTGTGGTCGACATAACCTGTTTTGTAATATCAATCATTAACAGAATTTGTATTTGTGTAAAGAGTCATCTGTTTTCCTCCTTTCCCTTTTCAGAGCTGATTTTGATGATTCTGCTACCTATTCAGCAGTTGCAACAAATATCCACGGGCAGGCATCAACTAATTGTGCTGTGGTTGTACGAAGTAAGTCCTACTTCATGATTAAAACAAGACATAAATACAATGCTTATGTCATTAAATGTTTATTGTATGTTTATCTTATAGGGTACAGAGAAGGTGAAGAGCCTCACCCAGCTGGGATAATGCCCTTCCACTGTAAGCATTGTTTTGGTTTTGCTTAGGTAGTTTATGTACTCTTATCAGATTAATGTTTTACAGATGAAAGAATTGGCTTTTTCTGGCTTTTCTTTCTAAGCATTCAGTTACAGTAGGAGCTGTCCAGATGCTTTTGCTTATCGAGCTGTATTTCTAGATCAGCATTCAGTATAATAGAGAGCTCCATCTCCTGTTCAGATTGGATAGTAATCTGTTTGTGCCAAGTACAATTATATTCAAGAATGTTTTCCTTTTGTCATGTATAGTACCCCTGTCGTATGATGTTTGCTTCACCCACATTGATGTCCAGTTTCTGGAGAAGTTTGGAGTCACTTTTGCAACTGAAGGTGAAACACTGACCCTGAAGTGTTCGATGTTGATCACCCCAGACCTGAAAAGACTACAACCTCGTGCTGAGTGGTACAGAGATGGTAAGTTAGTACACTGGGTAGAAGCTACCTGGAAAATGCTGGGGGAAACACTGAGGGCAGAGATCAGGCTTAGAACATGAGATTTTCATAATTATATTTGGAATAGAGCAAACAAATATCTCTGGTTAGAATTTATAGACCCACATTCTTTCAGTTAAATCACTTGGTCAACCTTTTCTTGAGTCCACATTTACAGCAACAGGGACAATCTCATATTATCTAATAACACAGTGGTTAAACATTTACTGACCAGGTGGAGATCCAAACTCACTTCCTAGATTTGACCATGATTTATAGTTGAGTGCTGTGACCACTGAGCTGAAGGGCACTCACAGAGCAGTAAAGTTTGAAGCACTGAGGTGTGTTCACAGGCCTTTACTTGCATCTTATTCCACTGTTTATTGTGAAGTTTATATTAAAATCAATTTAATGCATAGTTAAGAAATACTTATAGAAACTAGGCCTGAAACACGTGCCTTTGCTCTTCTGTTTAAATGCCATGTTTGTAGGTTTTCCTTGCTTCTTTTGTCAATGAAAAGTAACGCCATGATAACGCCATGAAGCAGTCTTAACAGGAAGGACTGAAAACTGACGCATATCAAATACTCTGGTGGATGGTATTCAAACCCTGCACAGGCAGTGTTTGTTCACCGTACAAAAAAAAAAAGGTCTTGAAAGGTAAAATTAACTACTTAAATTTAATGTATACAGGCTCATAATGGATATTTAGCTTACCACTTTTAACCACTACAATCTCTGTGTAGGATTCTAAAGTAAATATTTTGCCTGAGGATTTAAGGAAAGCCTTGGTTATTCATAAATGGTGAGACCTTTCCCCAAAAGGACCACATTTGAGAATGGTGGACTCCCAAGACTGATGCTTGGGCTGATTCTAGGCAAAGAGGCAGAAACTTCCATAGCTGAAAAAATGTAATGCATGAAATAAATGACTGTAAGATTAATAAGACAGTCAAAAGAATTCAAGGTTACTAAAAACAGAAAAGGATGCTTTTATTGGTGCTAGTTATGCTTTTTATTTCATATACATAGAAGTTTTAGTTGGATTCACATTTGATCCTTCAGGGAGCGACTGCTACTCAGTGCTCAGTGTTTTATTCCTATTAGTCTATCACTGTGGATACTTCATTGTGATGGAATTATTGGATGTTACTAAAAAAAGATGAGCTGGTCAGAATGGCTTTTTTTATTGCTTGGTGGATAACATGAAATCTAAGGCTCATCCATGAACCCAGATTCTGTTGCCACTGAAAAGTACAGGGATTTGTAATCGCCATTAACACTCACCTCACTCTGAGGTGAGCCATTGGGACCTTTACTTTGTCTCTTACTGTGCCCAGTTTCTCAAGGTGCCAAACCTCTGAGAGTTTGGGTTTGGACCTGCAGCTACAACAAACTGCTAATTTTCAAGGGCTATCCCATATTGTTCCATTCATTCATGAATTTTTCTTGCACTGTGGATAGGTGAACAAAAGCTTACAGCCCTTTCAGTTTAAGCTTTCCTAATGCCAAGGCATTTCTCTTGACATGTAACAGTATCATGTTCCTTGTTTTCTGCCTTATTTGACTTAAGTTTACCTTACATTTCACACACCTTCTTACCTTTCACACACCTTCTTACCTTTCACACACCTTCTGTATGAAAACCAGAGATGAAAACTTAGTCTCTTTGAAGCCAGTAGGTTTTTGTTACTGAGTCAGCCAGGCTTTCATCCTGTTATTTTACTTATATTTACATGAAAAAACACAAATAAGCTTAGGATTGTCTTTTGTTGCTTATACATGTATTGCAATATATTCAAGAGGTATATAGGTGCATCAGTTGACAAACTTGTTCCTAAACACAGCAGGAATTCATGCACTATGAACCTTTGCTATGTGCTGCACATTTCCCTATGTTAACTCTCATGAAAGCTGGAGGCAATGAAGAAGTTTAAACAATGAGAAGGTTAATAATTTGTTCAAAAGCATGTGGTTTATATATTTTTTTAAAGGGAATGCTTAATTCTCCCTTGCATTAAGACAAACTGCATTTTTCCTAAAGTTTTTCAGTTTGTGTTAATAAAAAAATAATAGCTGAAGCCCTGAGATAGATATGTATGATTTACTTCCCATAATTGTACACAAGAGAAATATGTATTCATTCAGCATCAATAATCTTCACACAAGTGAGCCTCATTGAGGTTATCTACTAGACTCCTATGTGAATATAAGTCAACTGAATCAAATCCTCTAAAGTGGTTTGGGATTTTATAAACACGAATATGACGTCTATAATTCATAGCCCGCTTAGAACAATTTAAGATACTGAAAGAACTAAATCAAAATAATACTTGAGAAATGTATATCTAATCTAGATATGAGCTCAGCTAGTAACAGGAGCTTTCTGTTATTGATCTCTAATGTAATATAAACATTCTATCGCTATATGCACCAGTATTCTGCAACCATTAATACTGTAAGCTAGAATAAAATAACTGTATTCAGAGGGAAAAATGGAGTGCTGAATTTAGCTGAAACTTCAGCAGACATGATGAAAAGAAGCTTCAGTATCAAGTAATGCCCTGATTTTTATATGAATTTTCAGCAGAGTGATGTTTTAGGAAAATTATCTCATGTATTTAAAACAACATGTAAAGCTAGAGTCACACTGCCTCCAAATTAGTCTTCTAGAGGTTTGTTCTTTGATAAATTCTAGGAGAAATGACATAGCCCAACAAGTAAATAGACTGGGAAATTGAGAGCAATAGTGAGACCCTGTAATTGTAATATTGTTGTGATGGCAGGTGCATGAATACTTGCTTTATTAGAACTTCTGAATATGTTTGTGTCCTCCAAAATTTACTCTTCTTCTTGGCTTGTCTAGAAAGACATCCAGACTGCATTAAAAAAGAGAGCTCCTGGTTTCTTAGGGGATCTGGTGGGTCTTTGGCCTTGTGTGAAGGAGAGTTTTTCTGTTCTTACCGAACATGACTGCTTCTGCAGTTTCTAGTCTCAGGTACACATAAAGGGTAGAATTGGATGATTCTGGCCTTAACAGACAATACGAGCTTGTCTACAGTTTCTGTATGTTCAAACTAGAGTGTCTACCATTCCTCTCAAGCTTTTCAGGTGCTGTTCACTGAACTTCATTTTTTCTTCAGGATTTTGCACAGAACTCATGCGTTGAAGTTTCTAGATTAAGATGTTTACTGATTTAATTTAAAGTAATTCATGAGCCTACACGTCTTTCAGTACCACTGTGACATGCATGACAGAAAGGGGACAAGCAGATTTTCTAGGTAGGGATTTCATTACTAAGGATCTCGTGGGAAGGAGTGTGACGGAATTTACTTTTTTCACTTCTCAGAAAACAGCTGTATGCTTAGGTGACTGTGGAATTTACTGCTGTAATTTTTAGTAGCGTGTGTCTTCCAGATGCTTTATTATCTGAATGCGTGTAATTTTTTTATACCTTCTTATGCAATTCAGCTGGAAAGTGGGAAAACTGATTCCTTTGCAGTTGTTTGAATGTCTGCTCCAAAGTGTATTTAAGCAATAAAATAATAAACATTTATAGATATTCAGCTTCTTTAAATACAGTTCTGCTGCACTGATTACAATAAATTAGTATGAAATAGGTCTTAGGAGTTAAAAATCAAAAATAATCCAATCAGTTATTAAAAAAGGTGGTATGAGAAAGTCCCTTGGCTAGCATAAAATATCCTGCTCATTCATTTGCTCTGGTTCCACTAAGCAATCAGATTAATTTGCATTAATCATGGGTCACCACCTCTCACCTGTGAGAGATTCAAATTTAATTTTACTCACTGCTCAACAAGCATGCCTTGAAGGTTTAGATTTGGTGCATATTTATAGCAGTCTTCAGATTAAACTAAGATCTGGTGTTCCAATTTGGAGGAAGAAATTGAATAATCTGACTTTTGACCTGAACAGATAGCAAAACTTACTTAAACATGAAACAAAGTTCTACCCTGCATTCATTACAGGGTATGTCAGACTTTTATGTCCATTGTTTTGAAATGTGGGCAACATCCTTCTCTGCCAGTGTATTAAAAAATTATGATGATGGAAATTCTGTTGTTGGCACTTCATAGGGTAGTCTGAGGCCTCATGTTCTCTGAAATTCAATGATGAAATAAGTTTAGAGAGATGCATCTTAATTTCTGTAGAGTTTTCAGAACATCGAAGCACCATCACTCTGCATAAAGGCAGCATAAAGATTAGTTTGTGCAGGTGATTAGCATAGGGCTACACTAGGACACAGATTGTTCTGGCCAGCATACTAATATGTCTGATGGCTTTTCTCTTCCAGATGTGTTGATAAAGGACTCCAAGTGGACAAAGCTGTATTTTGGAGAAGGCCAGGCAGCTCTTTCTTTTACCCATCTGAACAAAGATGACGAAGGTTTATACACCCTGCGCATGGTAACAAGAGGTGGTGTGAGTGAATACAGTGCATACCTGTTTGTCAGAGGTAAGTTTTTCACCTGTTTCTTGAGGAGAACTTAAAAAAACAAAACAAAACAAAAAAACAAAAAAAAACCAAAAAAAGCAGTGAAAAGGTTAGTTTTATTAAAAAAACCAACATGTAATGGCTGAAGTACAAAAGAAATCCAGCCTTCTGGTATTTTGTAGTCATTTGATTTATATATAATAGTCTGTGTTATTAAAATAAATCATAAATAGGGGGCTTCAAGAAGAGTACACTTCTGAGGACATGTTCTTTCCTGAAGAACCATAGAAATCTTTCTTTTGATGAAACAGCTTGTTTCTTTCTTTGACATCTCCTTTCCCTGCAGGAAATAAACAACTTTGCATACTACCAGTCCTCACTGTGATGGTTTTAGCTCTAGAGATTGCCAACTAGGAATAAGCCTTTTTGGGCACTCTCATATCCTGTGCCTGGCCTTAGGAGGAGGCACAGAAGAAATCAAAAGAAATATTCCTACCACTCTACCACTCACAGTCAGCACAATAATCAGAGAAAAGAACTAAAATAAGAAATTAACTCACTGAAGAATTAGTTTTCACAAGGGACTTAGTGAAGAGGAGGTGAATGCATTAAAATAGAATAAAGGTCAGAATTTTCCTTCACATTTGCATGCACAGCTCTCTGAATTGAGAACGAGCTTCCACATGCATCTAAAAGCAGAACCCAGTCTTCACTTATTTTTTTCAGTGAAAGACTGAAATATCTCTTGTTGAGCAGTTCTTTCACTCTCTTAAATACATCTTCCTTGATGCTGGCAAACTGAAGCAGCTCTACTGAAGCCGTTGGAGCTGTATTAATTTTAAACTTTGTTCTTGGAAATGTATT
This sequence comes from Neopsephotus bourkii, assembly GCF_033783945.1. Classification (NCBI taxonomy): domain Eukaryota; kingdom Metazoa; phylum Chordata; class Aves; order Psittaciformes; family Psittacidae; genus Neopsephotus; species Neopsephotus bourkii. The sequence goes on along the minus strand of NW_026901402.1, from coordinate 29,933 downwards.
GGAACATACGTGTCTTGCAGAACTGTCATGCAGACAATTGGTATGAAGTGAAGGGACATGAATATGTTATCAGGGAGTTGAGATCCATATTCCTCACAGGACTTCATGAGGGCTTCATCAGCTTAGCAGTATGCCCTGAACAAGCCACTCTGCCACCCTAATTTCACTGTAAACAATTTGCTGAAGTTCTCTATTTCCCAGTTACCTTCTAAGAAAGAAAGTGCTCAGGTGAAGAAGACCCACTAATATATAATAACTTTCCTATGAGTTTTTGTTGTAGTGATGGGTCTATTTTAGGTACATGTGTTTGTCCATTTTATATTATGACATCCCTTTGCATGCACAGGACCTTAGACTTGAGCTATGTCCTCTGGAATCTCTAGTGCCCTCTGTTGGCCTTCCTCTTGCCTTTATTCATGTAGCCTCTGATGTGATATCGAGCACCGGCCACCTCAGAACTGATCGTAATTAGGCTGTATAATTTTAGAGTTCTTAAAAGTATTTTTGTGTTACCTTTATTTGAAGGGAGAGAACTTTACCTGTTAGTAGACTTCATTAGGAGTTGTAGATTCACATCAGTCAACACATCTCAAAATGAAGCCAGAGAAGGGTATCTTAATGGTTGAACATAGATTATTTATGCCTGTTGGTATTGTAAGACTTTAAATAATAAGCAAACTTAGAAACATGCCAAGAGTTTGCAAAGACTTTATTCCTTAAGAGAATTATTTTCTTCAGCTACATGTTTTTTACTGAGTACCTTGGGCTGATCAGCATCCCACTGAGCCACAGTTTTCAGTAGGAAAGAGCATCAAAACCACATGGGCTTTTAATTCTTGTGAAAAGTAATAGGTGTTTTATGCCTAAGCTGCTTCTCTGTCCTCAAAAATATCTCAAGATCTTTATCTATGTGGAGATGTAGACATGATGGACCTTATTCATTAGTGCAGTGAACTAGTGTGTAGTGAAATCCTTGGGCTCCCATTCATATAAACAAATAGTACAGTGAACTGGAAATCTTCCCTTTCGTCAAGGGAGGGTCAAATCTGATTTATTTTTATTTGTGATTCAGATGCTGATGCATTGATCGCAGGAGCACCAGGGGCACCGATGGATGTTAAATGCCATGATGCTAACAGAGACTATGTTATTGTTACCTGGAAACCACCAAATACAATCAATGAGAGCCCAGTCATTGGGTATTTTGTTGACAAGTAAGTAAACACTGGGGTTTATTTAATTTTGTTCATTGCCAAAACCATATAATCACTGAAGAACAAAAGAGTGACCATTATATCATTCAGTATGTGGATTCTTTAGATATATTTTTACAAACCATTGGCACTGGAACTCAGCTGCTTACTGGGTTAAATTACTAGATTGTTCCTTGGCAAACTTGTAGCCCAGATGTTCTAGCACTTTCCCAGGTACAGTCTGTGAGTTAGCAAGAGATGGGGGCCATTCCCAGTAATCAGGTGCAGGCAGACACCTTTTATCAGACACTAAAAATGTTCAATAGTATGGATGTGGCCAAATCAGAGAATAAGCCCTGACTGGTTTATAGAAGCCAGAATCCATGAGCGTCTTCAATTACATTCAATCTCCTTAATCTGTACACTGTAAAAGCTGAAATCTAGGAGTTACTACATTACCTTTTTATTTCTGCTTTAACTGTGGTATGCCAGAAGCTCCCAGGAGCTGCTGGTTTAAATCAGAATAGCAGTCTTCTCTCCTTCAGTCTGTTTTGCACTTTGCTGGTGTTTCAGCTGAGGGAAGGCAGCCAGGGAACAGGGGATCAAGCACTGTTTTGCATTTCTCTTCCACTGAAGTGCATGCTTGCCTCTTGTAAGCAGAGCAGAACATCTAATCCTTAGTGTCTGAAACTGTCAGTCAGCAAAAACATTACTGAAATGATCTCACAATGGACACTGCTCTACACTTAAAAGCAACATTTGCAGCTCATTGCTATTTACTACCCTGCAATTTGGTCTAGTTCAGTGACCGCTGTCTGGGAATTGCTAGAAAATGTTGGCTTATGAGTGGCAGTCAGTATGAGGAAATTAACTTAAGTCCTGGGGACACTACCACTTATATCTAATTTATGCAGTGCATAGATCGTGGGAGTATGTCACCTGTTTTATATATAATTTAGTCTGCTGTGCCTTTTGACATTTTGCTTGGATTACTTCAGAGTCAAGGAGACCTTGATCATGACCCTATTTTTCCTGGTACTGCCAGGGCACAGGGCAGTCATCTCCACAAAAGTTTATAGTAGTAGGACGCAAAATACATGTATACGCAAAGGAGCCAATATGAGAACATCACTCTGCTTCTTGATGACTCCTGCAGTCAGTGGCCCAACCATTGTTGGAGGGAAAACCACAATGATTCTTGTTTAAAAGTATGACAAGAAAGAGATGGAAAAGATTGGGTGAATGTTACAACTTCAGCATGTTCTGCGGAGATGCATATTAAAAATAAATGTGAATAACTTAGTTTTTACCTGACAAGGAAGAGAACCAAGTGGAAGGGAAGCAGGGAGTTGAAAAGGCCAAAAAACATGCAAGAGAAATCATAGAATGACCTTTGCGATTGCATTATGAATAAATACTGGCATGGTGGGAATCGGTTGCCTGATCAGAGGAGAGAGTATATAGGAGTGTGACTTTCATTAATAAGGTGTATGGTTTAGTTCCTCTCTTTAGTGACTATGACTTGTGTGATTTTGTGTAGAATGATATATATTTATTGTGGAATGATACTGATAAATGTTGCCTTCTGTTATTCCAAGATGTGAAGTAGGTTTGGAAAACTGGGTTCAGTGCAATGATGCTCCTGTAAAAATCTGCAAGTATCCTGTGACTGGCCTTTATGAAGGACGTTCTTACATATTCCGTGTGAGAGCAGTGAACAGTGCTGGCATTAGCAGGCCTTCTCGAGTGTCTGAACCAGTTGCAGCTCTTGACCCTGTTGACCTGGAGAGAACACAAAGTAGGTTATGCAAGGCTGAAACAGATGTTGAATACTTATTTATTTATTTATTTGCTATGTTTCTCTTTGCTTAGTTAGCTTAAGAAGCAGAGTTTATTTCTTCCTTTCATTGAATATCTCACTACTTTCAAGGTGGGGGATGTGGTTACAAGGGCAAGTTCCATACTGACAGGGCCTGGGGACCTCCATCTAATTATGGCTATTTTTCCTTAGCTTTAAATTTAGATACTCATTATCACAAGGAGAAATGTTTTCAAAAGAAATACCTGGGAGCTTTTATCATTTCCACTGGCAAATGGGCCCTCAGATCCCATAAACTTCTACGTGTGCTGGTAGTAACTTTTGAAAATGCTATTATGTCTTACTTAAAGAAAAACAAAAAAATTTCATATGAATTCATTGGTTCACATGCTGTTGTATTTATCCACATCTTTTTTTCCCAGTGAAGTGCAAGTACTGGCACAAGGCCCCCAGTGTTACAGGGTGCAGGGGTCTCTGAGATTGTGACTTTTCTAGCAGATGGAGAATCAATCTATCTAATGAACAAGCTCTTTCTGAAAGCTGGTTTTGTGCTCAAGGCCACTGCAGACTGCAAAGGAGCCTTGTGAGAGCTTCTTCATGAACAGAGTAAGCTGGCTTGCTCTGGGGAGTAGTTTTATTGATTTAGCTTTGTCCTAAACCCCTGTACATGTTCTGTATATCATGTGCTTGCACACCTTCTGTTTTGTGTGCTTCTTTTACTCAGAGGGGAATTGAACTCTTTGTGAAGACTGCAGAGCACTGCCCCAATGTTGCCTGTAAAATCTGAGATGAATATGCTGTGTTTCCATTAGCTTTTTGATTAATTCCTAAAAAAAGTCTAGTTCATGATACAGTTGTTTACTAATCTGCCGCAGTATTGAATCCATCTACTGTGGTTATGACTGTTGCTTTTAAGTACATCTTTAAATAGTACTTCTCATGCTCTGTTTTTCTGTGAAAGTGAATGAACCAGTGTATGACATTGAGTTGAAACCATCTGGGGAAAGATTTAGTAACAGGGTTATAGAAACAGAGGTATATGGGCTTTTGAACAGGTTCTGGACAATAATTTGCAAAATCTGTAAATTTATTAAATTGGTTCAAGAAACTAATTGAATATTTTGATTAACAGCTATTCATGTGGATGAAGGGCGGAAGGTTGTGATCAGTAAGGACGACCTAGAAGGTATGTAGCATTTCAGTGACTTCAGTCCACCTGTTTATATTCCAAGAATGTAGCATTATAATTAGAAATATAGCTTGAAAAAAATCCACATAGTAGGTAAATTCTTTGTAATAATCAATAAAGACAGATATTCTGGTTTGCAAGGCTGAGAAAACACAAGTGAGAGGTGAGGTCTAAAAGTACAGAGAACATCACATACCCAAAAGCATGCTGACAGCAACTCCTCACCTTTTTGCTTTGGCTAGGGCTAAGCTGAGTTTAAACAGCTGAACACTGCATCTGATTGCTCACATTTCCCTTTCTCCTATACTTCTGGGAGCTAAATATAGCTTATTTATACTGAATTTGATGATCTGAGCAGGTTATTTCCATTTTCATGAAAACTTCTGCAATCCATCTGAAGTCTTTAATTAATATCTCTCTGAATAGAGAGGCTGTGCATAAGGTTAAGGTTATACACTAGATATTGGTTTTCCTTAGGAAAAATGAAGAGATCACTGCCAACTTCCGAGATAAATCCGCAATTTCTTCTGTCTTTGGTTGTTTCTATATATAGTGATAATTTTTAAGCTTGGATAATGATCTTCTTTTCACTTAAACTGTCAAAAACCTTAACTATAATGGCTCAGTATTAAAAAAATAAGGCTGTCTACTCTCTTCCGCAAAGGTTATAAAGCTGTATCTCCAAAAATAGTGAACTAAAAGAGAAACTGTGTGAGAACAGATGTAATTTGAAGGAGAATTAGACATTAAATGTATTCCCCAGTGCATGGTCAGGACAGATGAATTTTCTCTCTTTTACAGAGATAGTACCCTAGGTGAAATAATATGGGTATTACAGGATCAGAATCTTATAGTATAAGAATATATTTGTGTTGCTTGTTTGGCATCGCAGAATGTACTCCTGGTCTTGCGATGGCCTGAGAATGATCAGAGGCATTAAATGGCCTCTCTGGCACAGGCATGAATAATATTTGGAATTCAGTTACATGAATGTGCAAATTTAATAAAGGAGTATGGATATGCAAATATCATTGCTTATATAGAACATTACTTTCATCTGCTAGATTGGAGTTTCTGAAAAAGAGATCTTATAGTCCACAGGTGGGTTTACTTTTTTAGTGCTATTCTGGGACAGCAACCTGTGTCATCATGTTTTACCATTGCAAATTATGCCAGCTTTGGGGTTTTCCAGGATGTAAGAAAACATACTGGGATTTAGTTACATGAAATCAATTGAAAACCTTTTGACTTTGCTTCATTGTGCTGTGAAGTATTATTGTAATTTTTTTTGACTGTATATTAGCAATTTTGTCCTAAGCAGCTGATTCATGTGCCTTCCTTAAAGAAAGTGTGTTTATAGGAAAACAAGTACAGAAAGCACTGAGAGAAAATAATTTTTCTTTGGATATGTCAGTTAGTTTTAAAATTTCTGGTTTTGATTGGGAAATGCGTACGAGGAAAGAACTTCAGTGCACATTTTGAGCCCAGTTGGTTCTGCAGATATTTAAGAACTGTTAAAACATCACTTCCATGATTTAAAGATTATTATAGAAATATTTTTGTCTTTTAAAATATCAAATCCTGTGAATTTAGAGGCCATATGCTCCTTGCTACTCTGAGAAGTGGCGAAATGTATCTTAAAAGAACAAAACTTTTTTCTTTCTCTATTGCAAGCCATAAAAAATAAAACATTTCTATGTATTTGCTGAGCTGCTACTTCTGACCCATTTCTGAAAGGAAGCTTCTTCAGAGCTGTGTAGCTATGCCTGAAGTGGTCCATCATAGGTCTGAGCCTCTTTTACCTAGTGCACTGTTGTAATTCCTCAGATAACAAAACTGTCTTTTTCACACACTGGGTGGATGAGTTGAACACCCTGGTCCATGGTACACAGCTCCTGCCCTATGTTTATGATAACCCTGCAGAGTGAGTGGGGAGAAGGCCAAACTAACTAACTGGCGGAGTCAGCAGAAGTGTGGGGCCATATTCTGATTTCTCATGATAGCTCTTTAGACTTCTGTCTTTGATCAAAAAATATCTCTTGTTTGCATATAATGTGTAGTTTCTTTTCCACAACATTCTGCCCAGCAGGTAGAAGTAATTCAAATGTGATCAAAATAAAAAATGTGTCAAATGTACAGGTTTTCAGGGGGCATATATAACTTTTACTGAAAAAGTACATAACTAGCTTTTAAAACTGATGCCTTATTTCTCAAAAATTAATTGAAATGTGCAAGAAAACTGCACAGATGATACCATAGCTCCTAATAGCTGAGCATTGCACCGCAGGGTGTGAGTTCAGAAAGATGAGCTGTAGCATAAGTACTAACCCAGGGATTGATTTGCTGTTTAGCAGTCACTACCTCTGTTACTCTTCCAGGTGATATTCAGATTCCAGGCCCTCCCACCAATGTACATGCCTCAGAAATCAACAAAACATATGTTGTACTCAGCTGGGATCCACCTGTTCCCCGTGGCAGGGAGCCACTGACGTATTTCATTGAAAAGGTACTGTACTGTACAGTGGCATTTGTCTGAAAGGTGTTTCATTGTTGTGTGCAATTGCATTCAATTCATTTTAGATCTGCAGAATGAACAATAAAACTAACACTTTCTGTGGTCTCACAGGATTTGGTAATGGGATGCCAGAGAAATATGGAGAATCAAATGTCTTATTATGTGATTTAATGAGCATTGAAATTCAAGGCCCAGGGGAAAGGACACCCCTGTGCTATTTGCGTACTGGTGTCTAAAATGGGAACAAGCTACACATGTAAGGCAGTGGTTTAATGGAATAACCATTTTAAGATTTTGCAGTCCTACAGGCAAATCGGGAAGTTTGCAGTCTGCCTGTATTAAAGGGAATTTTCTGGTAGTCCTGTGGTAGAGCTAGGAATAAACAGTGACTCATAATTTGATCCTCATTTTCATTTTTTCAGGCTTACAGCACTCTCTGCTATACCCTGACATTTCCAATTTGTTCCCTGTAAGGTCAGCAGCAAGGCAGATGCCTGTCTCAGGTTCACTGCTCCCTGCCAGTCTTAATGGCTGCCTTTCTCTTCCCTTTGACTTGTCAGGGGACTTCAGTCATCACAGTAGGAGAGGTTTGTTCTTCTCCCATTTAAACTACTAAGATTTAGATACATCTGTCCCAGAGCCAGGTTTCTAAATTAAGTATGTTGGATTACAGCCAGAGGTCATAATCTCTTCTCCTTACTGCAAAGTTTCCCCAGTAGGTAAATGGGGCCTCATACCTGACCTCTAAAACTCTTACGTGCCAAGCTATACTTAGTTTTTATGAATTATGCCTCTAGCATATGCCTCTTCTTAATGATGCACTAAAACTGTCCATAAAACTACCACACATTCAATTTGCATCTTCAATATTGTGGCAGCCTTTTCTCAGGCCCTTACCATGCAATTTTTTTTCTTCTCACATCTGTTCAGCACATACCTCCAAAGTTCATTTCACAGCCAACCATTCTGTTCACGTCACTTCTCTTTTTACAGCCCCCATCTTGTCTTTTCCTTCTAAGTAACATCTAAATCTCAATTTCAAAAGACCTTTATATTCCATTTCTGCATTCTGCATCATCCATTACCTGCTGGATGTAGAACCAATGGGTGTAAAGTGAAGTCCAGTCACTAGCTAAATTTTCCAGCAAGCATGTCTGTGCTTTCTCCCACTCTCCTTTTCACATTCAGAAGAAGTAATGAAAGTTTCCATAGGTATAAATAGCTAGGTTTTTCTCTATGCAATAAAATAGTGTCTTCCTTGTACTTATTCCCAGTTGCATACATCTGCTCTTATCTATAAATTTCAAGCATATTGACTTCAGGATTTTCAACCAGCTGTTGGCATGAAAATACCTCATTGTTTCCAGAATATACAGAAATAGCCCCCAGAAAGCTCAGATGTAGATTTCTGCTGAGAATACACCTACGCATGCTTAGTTGAATTTCATATGAACTGGAAAAGATATGTATCTGCTTGTTTTACAGAAATAGCTGTATACAGCTCTAAAACCAGTATAGAGCAATGACAATAATGAACAAACAAGACTTAATTAAATGCCAAACATAGCAGGGGAAAGTGAGAATGAGGACTAGAAAGTTATTATTAGGGGGAAAAAAAAGTATGATGCATTATACTAATTAATACCTGAATCTAAAATCTTTTTGCATATAAATAGCTTATATATATGAATAGCTCAGTTTGTAGATGAATGTTTGGTTTTTTGCTTTCTACAGTTATCTGTTAATTTAGAAAAGCACAATTCTAGAAAAACACAATTTCTAATTAATTTATTTCAAATAAATAAGCCTCAGTCCTGAAGAGCGAAAATGAAACATGAAAATGAAAATGAGTTCTCTCTGCTCTATACACATATTTTTTTAAAGTCATTATTTAACAGATAAATCAAATAAAAGTACAGAATAAAACATAATGTTGGTTCTCTCCTCTGTGAAAATGAAATGAAACAATTAGCATTTTTCATGGCCAAAAGTAGACTATATGTCAAAATAATATTTATTTCATATTTTCCATCTTTTTATTATGAATAAAGTGTATGGCTATTATTTCTGTTATCTATGAAATAGATTTTGATAATGGGCTCCAGCTGTTTGTTTTAATTACATACCTATAGTAGGCCTCTTATATACAGAGTAGTTTCCAAGCACCTATGAAACACTGTTCCTCCATTAAGAATTTCACAGTCTATCAGGTTTTGTTCCTAGGCTCTCTGTTCCAAAATTTTATAAGCATTTACCTTGTACGCACCTTTTTGTGCTTGAAGGAAATTTCATGTATGCTATTTACTGAGCACTTGGGTTTTACTAGAATTGCCTCAATATTCCATGACTAATTTTTGATTTGGGTCAACAGTTTATCTGGAGCCTAGTGGACAGCTGACCTCTTAGAGTACTGGCTTGCTGGCTCTCTTCCATGCACAGTTGTAGTGATGAGTAGCTCAGCTGCTGCACTGAGAATATTCAAAAGTAATCATTACATTTGATCAATATTTTTAGGGACATGACCTTACTAAAAAAAACCCCAAACTACATAAAGATAAATCACTGTGTAAATTAACATCCCCTTCTCTACCTTTCTGTAGAATTTGGATTAGAACTTCTTGCTTTATATCAAACCTTTGGGCATTCGAGTGAGTTTTGCAGGGCATGAAATTCATTCTTTTGGAACCAATCACAGCTGACAGTCATGGCCCTAACTGAAGGCTAGCTGTATGTACAAGTGTGCATATTTTGAGGTCTACACAGGCAGGGAGACAGTGAGGTATTCAGATGTTTTTGTAGGGTAATGGAATGTATAAGCTGTTAGAATTTGCATGTGTTGGAGCGAGACGTTTTGAGTGATCCTTCTCTCATAGTTTTAAATAAATTCATAACAGGATGCAATACAGCAATATGTTCATTTTTTTTTACAGTTCACAGAAGTGACTCACAGGTTTTTTTTTCTTATTTATTTATTTATTTATTTTTTGATAGTCCATGGTTGGCAGTGGAAGCTGGCAAAGAGTCAATGCACAGGTTGCAGTAAAATCCCCTCGCTATGCAGTGTTTGACCTTGCAGAAGGAAAACCATACGTTTTCCGAGTCTTGTCAGCAAACAAGCATGGCATCAGTGATCCATCTGAAATAACAGTACCTATTCAACCAGAAGATACCATTGGTAAGAGATAAATTTTATGGCATCAATATTAAATTCAATTGTTATTTTACAAAATGGAAATAGAAAACTCATTATAATAAAATTAGTATAACTACAATAATAGTAATTGAATCAGTTGTTCAATACTGTGAAGGATTTCAGAAAGACCAAGATGCTAAACTTCAGAAACATTCAAATATTTTCCTGATGACCACAAGTCTCCTTGCTGAGACCAGTAATTGTTAAAAAGTTAAATTATTTTTAGCTATTCATTCTACAGAGTGCTCTATTAATGTGGCTTGTCAAAAAATAAGAAAATACAGGTTAATTGCCAATTTGGGTAATTATACTGTCTGGCTTAGATAATTATATACTACCTAATTCCCTACAGTTTCAGATAGATAAGCTATCCTTTAATTTCTTTCTCAGTATTCTAAGTTGCAAATTACTGCTGGTACAGAATACCCAGGGCATGCAGATTAGTAGATTTCAGGGACAGGAGAAGATAGATCTGCATATTCATTGGTAACTTTCCAAATGAAAATTAAGTGTTTCTCTTGGGGCCACATTCATAAACATAAGTGAAAATTTAGAGAGTGGTTTCTCAGCTCATCGGTCAAATATCTGCTTTGCTTTTACAGTTTTGCAGAGGTCATATGAAACAGCTCCATGTATTGACAACTGTAACCTTAAGATCATATGTATTATATTACTGCACTTGCTAAAAATATAAGAAATATTTACAGTATCTGATATATCATAGTTCTCTTAATGTTGGTAGATATAGCCTTCTAAACATTTGCCATAATTTTTAAAAAATATAATCCATCACCTTTAGCTTGATCTGTAACTATACATGATAAAATAAAGGCATCTTTTGCTTTTATGTACCCTTGATTTGATGTCTCATTAATGCATATAAAGTATTTAAACCATTCAACATTCCCCAAGGTAGAGAAGAAAAATACTGTATTTATTTCACTTAGTACAGAAAATAGGCTCTTCCTTAGGGATTAACACAAGACAACCTGAATAAATCATAGCTATAACTTAAAGCAGAAAGCAGAAGATGATATTTTAAAGAGAAAATGCAGTTTTTCAGAGATGGAGTTTACCACTTGAGCTAAAATATATCAGAAGCACATAGCTCCTTTTAGTAGCCTGCACATAGCACCATTTGACATTCCTGAGGGTAGCTAAAGGTAGGTACCTCAACATTTGGCATTCCTGAGGGTAACCTCATATTGAGGGCAATCATTACACTAGAATTATGGGTAGTTTTCTCTCTTGAGCAGAAAGAAGGATGGGGTATTCTAAATCATACAAAATGATGCAATATTACGCAACTGAATTGAGTGGTAAAAGAGTATTCAGTTTGAAAGCAACTCTACGTTTAGGTGTTTCCATGTAGGCACCAACAGGAAATGTCTCTTCTTTCACTGTGGCAATTGGAGTCTGGAGGATAAGGTGACTAGAGATGCCATAAGCTGCCCTGTGGCACCTAGCTATGGAATGTCTACGTTGGGGTGAGATGAATAATTTTCAGGACTCCACCAACCACTGGTCAGATGTTTGGTTTAATTGACCAAACAGACATCTAGTACCTTTTCAGATCATTTCAGTTTGCTGTTTCAGAGGAGTGTACGTATTCAGTCTTATGTGTCAGCTCCATGGAGAAGTCTAAGTTGTTCTAAAATGGCCCTAAATGGATCTGTTTGGGTAATTGAAATAAACGCTAGCTCTTTGACTATAATGGCAGCTTAAGAACATGTGGAACATATATGTGCAGGCACACATAAAGCCCTAAATGGAGATAACTTTACCTCAAATCCTTCTGACCTTACAGATTTATTTCATAAAGTACAATGGTGTATAAGTACTATATTTTATTTTGAGATTGAAAGAGTAAATAAAAAAAAAAAAAGAAGCTTCCTTTCTTTTGTTATGTGTTTCTTGTAGTTCTCCACAATATATCATCTAAGGAAACTAAAACCACCTTCAATAGGCAAGTGCTGGACGTCTCTTAACCTGCCAGGAAAACTGAGACACTGCCTTAGTTCCTTATGGACAGATATTTTATAGTGTAGAGACTGTGTGTTGCCCCTAAGTAAGATTTTTTTTCCATTTAGATCTTGATGGTTTTGGTTCTATTTGTGCACATTCAGAGTGTTTAGTTCCACATAAACTAGCAATAAACTTTCATTGCATGTAAGTGAGCTGCCTACTGTTGGGAGAACTGTAGTCCACAGATTGAAGGAAGCTTTATCCACTTCTGCTTGGTGCTACTGAGGTTGGTTCTGGAATATTGGTTCCATTTCTGGCTTCCTTAGTCTAGAGGGATGGGTGTACAGGACCTCGAGAGGTCCACTGGATCACAACCAAGACAACCAGAGACTAGAGGTTGTGAGATGTGGAGAGAGGTGGAGGTAACCAGGCTTGTTTCCTTTGGTGAGTTACAAAGATGATTGTGCTGAACTGTTCTGAGAAATGCCAAATGAGAGGAAAAAAACAACAAACCAGCCATAAAATGTAGCTTACTAAATTCAGGTTGGACTCTTTTGGTGAAAAAGGTGCAAAAGTGAAAGCAGGTGTGAAATCTCTGCTGTCAGAAGTTTTCAAGACTTGGACAAACTCATGACTGACAATCCAGTTTAGTGTTAGAATCTCACTTTCAGTGATAGGTTAGACTAGATGGTCCCCAGAGATCCCTTCTAACTAGTGTTCTTATGATTCTGTGCAATCCATCTAGCTAAGATTAGTTAAACACTTAGCATTCAAACATGTGCTTAAAGCTGTCTTTAAAAGTTGTTCTTTTCTGAATTCGGGTTGTTATTTGAGTAGAAGGCACTATTTCTTAATGCTCTTTATATAATACCTCTACAGTTTATGTGCATTTCTTACTGATGAAGTTGTGCTCCAGGGGTATAAACTATACACAAATCTTTTATTTGAGAGAGAATATTAGAGAGGGGACTTCTGAGAGCAAACATTTTCATACCTATATGCCTTTATCCATGCTGATATTTGAAAACATGTTCTTCAAGGCCAGATTGGACAGAGCCTTGGGTGACATGGTTTAATGGGAGGTGTCCCTGCCCATGGCAGGGGGGTTGGAGCTAGATGATCTTAAGGTCCTTTCCAACCCTAACTATTCTATGATTCTATAACTCCCTCCTCAGAAACCTGTATAAAATCAGAGAAGTAGCTTACTCGTAGCTTAGAGTAGGTTTACTCTAAGAAAACAAATAGAAAAATAAATATATTTGTACACACATATATAGAGGTATCCAGACTTACAGTGAAAAAAAATACTAAAAGATATATCTCATATAGCCATATTAACATGGTAGGAGAAGTCATGTCTGTAGTGATGAAATATGATGAAGGTATACACTGTTTCATTTGCCTCAGCTTCCATTTATTTTTATGTATTTCATAATAGTACATGTTTTCTCTCTTTTTCTTAGTTGCTCCATCTACACCTGGTCAGGTAGTGGCTACAAGAAACACAAAAACATCAGTTGTGGTTCAATGGGATAAACCAAAGCATGAAGAGGATTTATATGGCTACTATATTGACTACTCTGTGGTGGGATCAAATCACTGGGAACCTAGTAACCATAAACCTATTAAATATAATAGGTATTGACAATAATTCTATATTTTGGGGAGGTTTGAAAACTGCAGGATTGTTTTAAGCCAGTTTGCATGCTAAACAATGATGTTATCATGCAAGATGAATGTTGAATGAATGTGAAGAAAAACACTCTGCAGAACCTCAGAGCTAAGCATTTCAGTTTGCAGGGCAGACTTTCCCTCCCCCTTCCCCCCCTCCTTTTTTTTTTTTTTCTCCAAAGAGAAGCATCTTTTGTCTATTGCATGACTCTGAATTACAAAAGCAGGTTATATAGTCATGATTCCATATTGACATAAGTAAGCATAAAATAAATGCCTTTCTTAAAATCTAAAATATATTATGGGGTAAACAGGCCTGATGCACATGAGGAAGAGTGTGAGAAAGAGAGGGAACTCAGGAGCTTTCTTATAGCCCATGAACATCAGGGCAAAGGGGCAGGCCATGTCTGCTATAAACATGGTGGGGAAAGTGCTGCGGCTGCGGATACTACTGTGCAGGAAACCCAAATGTCCCATCCCAGAAACATTAGGGGTCCCTGACCTGCTACATCTATGGGTAAAAGCCAATACCCCTTGTTTCTAGTTCCCTTTTCATGATGCCAGCCCTGTCTGTATTGCTGATGGTTTCTTACTCCCTCGTGAAAACATCACACTTCATATGTCATTCTTCAATTAATTTCCTTTGTGACAATCATTCTTACTTTTGTGGAATCACTCACCAAATGCAAAGTCTAGATGTGCAATTTATGTTTTCTTATGGGTATATAACAAGCACATTATGTTTAGTGTATTTTGTCAGTTATTAATTGAGTGACTTTGTATTCTGCTGAATCCTTTGATCAAGTAGTCAAGAATTTGATGAAAGAAAAAATAGAGAGTAATTCTTAATAAAAGAGACTGGGAGAACACGAAGATAATAATAATAATAATAATAATAATAAAGAAAACGCAAACCAAAACAAAATGTTTGCTTTATGTGAACATATCCTGCAATAGGATAGTTCTATCTGCTACAATAATTACCTAGAACCTCAGATCAAAACTGTAACCTGTTTTTGATAGTGACTATGAAAACACAGTGAAAAATATAGTCCCCTCCAAGAATGGATTAGAATTCAGTGCGCCAAATTTCAGAGGGAACATACTATAGTTTATCTGACTCTAGGTGGTAGATCAGTGATTGCAACTTAAGTACTGTGACTTTTGTTCCAGCATCCCGTCTAACTGCATTGTACTACATTGTATCATTGTATTAAAGTTTCCCTTTTGGAAATATTTTCCTTTGTTAAACACTCATGACGCTGAGCTTTCTGATTGTTGCCGAGATTTCATGTTACAGTACAGAATGGTACCTGTAAAACACTAATACCTTTCTTTTTAAACTCAGGTTTGTTGTTCATGGTTTGGAAACTGGACAGCAGTACATCTTTCGTGTGAAAGCTGTGAATGCTGTAGGATTCAGTGAAAATTCACAGGAGTCAGAGGCTATAACAGTACAGGCAGCCCTTAGTAAGTATGAATCTCTGCAACTCAGCTTCTTTTTCTTGAGTCATAGAATCATAGAATGATTCAGGTTGGAAGAATGAGTAACATTTTCAGCAATCAACTCCTTTGGTCTCATTTGTGTAACAGTACATTTTGCAGCCAATGAGTACATCCCCTTAGTGACATTTGTGCTCTGGGATGTGTTCTGGGATGTGTTCTAGAGAAAAAAAAAATTGTTTTAAAACCCAAAGATGTTATGCATAATGTCTGTTGCAAATATTGGGTCAGACTCACTGTGATGACCAAGTTGCTTTCTGCTCCTCAGCTGTCACAAAGAAATGGTAAGTCTTGGTTAAGTTAGACAAGTAGCTTCTGGCTAAATTGGAGTGGTGTAGATCGGTTCATCACAGAATTTGCTTCATTTAGAAGACTTTCAGGAAATTTTATTGCTGTGTGGCTGAAACAAAAAGAAAATTCCCTTTGGCTGCTCCAGGTTGGAGCAATCTACCTCCTCTGGTACCCTGCAAACAAAATTTCACTGTAAGAATAATCCATTGTGCAACCTTCAGTGGATATGATGCATGCTGACTGAAAGGATGGATAATAAAACAAAAAGTACACAGATCTGGGCTACTCTGCCCCATTTTTAATTTCTGCACAGTTTCAGTATCATATTGAAAATTTTTAAGTAAAACAACTTTTCCCCACCTGAGTGGCCTCTTTTTCTTGGAGAAGACCAATAGGCATACTTGTCAGAAATAGTTTTCTAACAGGTTTATAATTCAGAATGGCTATTATAACATAAATTTGGATGAGATGTTACTAACAGTCAAACTATTTGATTTTTTTTAGGGCAAAGTGTATCTCATATGGGTAGGTGGTGCACGGACACTTGCACATATATCACCCCTATGTCATAAATGCACTTGCACCTTTTATTTTGTCCCTGTGTGTTTTGAAGATGAGGATTGCATGGTGTATGTCACTGAACACAGAGCACATGGATCTTACACACAGCTGTGAGATGTGGATGGCTTTTATCCATTTCAGTAGACTTAACAGGATTTTCACATCCTATTTTGCTATTTAAAGGTGACCTTTATTAGAGGGGACAGAATCTTTCTGTAGTATTATTTAAGGGCATTTATAGTAGTTCGCTGTGGTCACTCTTATTTACCAAGAAGTGGTAATAACTGCAAAAGCCATGCTTTATGGCCGCTCAGTATAATGCCACCTTTTGAAAACAGAACAAAATGACAGTTTTGCTGATTACTATCTGTTTTCATGCTGATCACCAGTACAGCTACAAATTAGGAATTGTATTAAGGGCCTCTGCTACCTTACTCTGTTATGAATGAGGTCAGTCATATTCTCTGAATTTATACTGGTAATTCAACTGAAAATACCCAATGAGCTTTAGTGGCAGGAACTTAGCCTGTACTGACTGCAGCACTACAGTGTTAAGAAAGGGGTAAATTCAGGCAAACTTTCATGCACAGATGGCAAATACAAAACAGTGCTTGGTGGGAAGGGTGTTTGCTAGTAGTAGGGGTGTAAAAAGCTAAGGAAAACAGTTTTATACATCTCTAGGAAGATGCCTGGGTGATATTTCTCCTTATGCTACAGATGGAAGTAAACTCATACAGGTAGACTCATTAAGGAAATGTCTTTTTTGCCTCAGCAAAGGTTAAGCTAGTGATCATCTAAATATTTTCTATTCATTATACGGCAAAAAGCACTCTCAGTGTGAAGCAGGCATATAATATGGGAATGGGGGGGAAACCATGAAGGCCATAGATAAGACAGTCATATAACTTAATTTCATTGAAGTTCCTAGGCACTTTTTTTTATCATTGTGTGGGTCTTATCATGTTCCAAAAGTATTTGTGTTTACTGGTTTCTTAGTAGAAAAAGATCTTCATATCCCTTTCAATCTCCTACCATAATACCTGCTCTGAAAACATTTTTGCTTGCATTACCATTTCTATACCAGGGATTATCTCTTCCTTCTTGCTGTCTACTGAAAGGGACGGGCATTAAACAGATGTTCCAAAAGCTTCCACATTTATGTTTGGAAATAAAAATTAATTTTGATTAGCAGCTATACAACTACTTTGTTACCAATATGCAACTGATAGCAGTACAGTGCAGAAAATAGAAAGAATACAAAAAGTGCTAAACCACTTATACAGTGCCATGTTTTAGGCTCTGTCCTAACTCTCAGATTATTTATTTCTTTATAGCTTGTCCATCATACCCTCATGGTATCACACTTCTGAATTGCGATGGTCATTCAATGACCCTTGGCTGGAAAGCACCAAGGTACAGTGGAGGTTCACCAATCCTTGGTTATTATATGGATAAACGGGAAGCTAATCATCAAAACTGGCACGAAGTCAATTCTTCCCTTATTATCCAGACGATTTACACGGTTGGTACTTTTTAATACTTGCATTTCTGGAGCTGATTTGTATTATTTATTTGCTTTTGGCAGAGTTTTACTTTCTTGCAGAGAAATTCCTTAAATACTACAGTAAAACCAAGCCCTTCATTATGTATTTTGGAGGGCAACATGCCTATAAACTGTAGGGAACTAATGGCTTCCTTTGCTAAGACATTCTGAGACCAATTCAGAGAGGTTATGTTTGTAGAAAAAGGTCTGAAGCACATTTTTCACAAAGAACAAGATGAGCTATAAAATGCTTCATTAACTATATTCATTAATGAGCACTATATGTATTACTGTAATAGCATGCAGACAAAAGATGGAAGAATTTTCAGAACAGATGAACACACTCTCTGTAGAACTGAAGACTTGTAAGTGAAATGCAGATGGGCTGTGAACAAATGTAACTGTTCCTGTTCTTACCCCCAAAATCTGCCTGCAGCTGGAAAGTGAGATATATTAATAAACTTAGCAATATGTTTTCCTGCTTCCTCTCCAGAATGCCAGGGTGATGATTTTAGTTTTAAAATAAATTACTTCTAGTTGGACTTGCAATGTATTCAATATTTCTTAAAATAGCAAAATTTTGATGTGAACTTCCATGAGAAAAGGTTAAGAATATACAATGTAACAACTAATTAATTGTTCTAATACTTTTTAAATGAATCAGATTTTATTCCAAAATGTTTTTTGAAAGTATTTCTTCAAGTCAGCAACTTTCTTGTAAACCTCAAGGCAGAAATGCATTTTTAGCAGATATTTGACACTGAAGTAGAAAATAACACTGCAGATGAGCTCAGGAAGAATGTTTCATGCACAGCCGGCAGTACTCAGGTGTATATATGCTTGTGAGTGAGTTTATAACTGGCATCTCTGACACTGCAGATGGAGCATGGGTATTTAGAAATAAAAAAATACATGGAGGATAGGCATGAAAGGGTACTACAAATCAATACTCTTCAGATCTTTTAATTTTTTAATGCATTTGTAAATGAGTAATGTAAATTAAGGCAAACCATTCATGGTTTAATTAATTGGATATTTAATTTGCATAACTGCCAGTAACTGTATTTGTGCCTGAAGGTGCATCTTCATACATTAGTTTGAATGGCTGAAATCTGAAATACTGATGGGAAATAAAAGTAAGACAGCTTTTAGTAGTACAGAATATTTTATGACATACTGCAAACAGAGAAGGCACTGAGATATACAGTGGAGCACTGGGAAATCACTGAAGGCTTAAACCTCTCTGATTAAATTAGTCTATGGGAACCCAACAAATATTCTTTCCTTTAACAACCTGAGGTTTTAAAATAATTTTTACAGGCTAAACTGTTATTCTTTCTTGTGAATTGCACTCTACAGCCCTATGTCCTCAGGAATTCTGTCTAAATTTTACTAGTGCCTGACTTTTCTTAGCTTACATTGTTTGCTTTGGTCTTGTATTTGATACTACCCCATCACATATTTGTTACCATCCCATTATATGTTCGTTACCATTAAAAAAATCATACTAAATTTCCTTTTTATCTCACATTTTTACATTTTCCCAGTGAATACAATGATAGTTTATTTATTTATGAAAATCTAAAACTGTTCCATATCTCCACTGCATGTTCTACCCTCAGCTGTCTCTTTCTCTTGAGACATGTGACTAGATATAACTTTGGGAAACTTATGCAGAGCACTGAGGTGTAGAAGACTTGTTTAGTTATTTAGACAGTCTGGAAAATGAAGGATGGAAGTGGGTTGCTATCATGTGGTGCTTAGGGTATTAAGAAGCTCATGACTTATAACTTGTATACCTTGACCTCAAAATCTGAGATGATGTGATGGACTTACTAGGTAAGTCTGGGTTCATTTACCAGGGATACTTGCAGAGGTATAGCACGGGTACTGGTCATCCCATTTCCAGTGCTTACTTCCTCCCTTTGTAATGGTAAGTAATATTAAGAGAAAGATGCATACAAGCCAGAAAAAAATACCAAGAGGATCTTTCCCAAGCTTATATTAGACACTGTGTAACTAATTGGGTGCCTTTAGATTCCCTGGTATGTCCACAGTGAACTCTTTAGACCAGAACACCATTTAAACTCTTTCTGAAGTGAATGGCTTAGTAATAGCCACTCATAAGAAATGCAAGAAGATATTTCATGTTAGAACAGTCAATCATAAGTATCTCCTAGTTGTTATTCATTGATTGGGCTCCCTGGACCTTTGCTCTAACCTTTTAAAGCCTCTCATGCCAATATATTGAGTACTGTTATTCTTAGGATGATGTGGCTGAAACATGGAAGTACAATGTAGATCTCTGCATTACTCTGTTTAAGAGTAAAATCTTCAAAATAAATCCTTCCAGTGCTCCAGCACAGCAGTAAGGCCTGATAACGAATTAAGTAATGCTCATTTTTAAGTGTTTAATTTATTAAAATAATAAAATTATGGATTTTGATATATTGAATTGTTTTCTCAAAAAAGGTGGAGGATTTGACAGAAGATGCCTTCTATGAATTCAAAGTTGCTGCTGCAAATGTGGTTGGAATAGGTCAACCTTCAGATCCCAGTGAGCATTTTAAGTGTAAAGCCTGGACTATGCCAGAACCTGGTAAGTCTGTTACTTCCTCATGAAATTCAATTCAATTCACCCTCCTTAAAGCACAGTCAGTGTATTGTTGCAAGTGTATTGTTCCAGGCAAACTCTGCTGGATGTTAATTTCTGCCATATTACTTGTTGAGATTGCTATTGCTTCTGAGATCTCCTTTTAAAAGTTGCTTTCATATCCCCATTTATGACACTGAATGTCCTGGGAAGTTAGTGGTGACCTTTACTTAGCTTGCTGAGTGTTTCCTTCTTTCATTTCCCACATCAGCTCAGAGGAAAAAGTCTTCAGTTTTCAGTCTATGTTTTTATCACTATCATCTCTTCAACTTCATCCTTACAAGCTCCACTTCACACTCACCACCTGTAAAATATATAGGCATCTCTGCACCATAATCATAAAGTCATAGAACGGTTTGGGTTGGAAAACACCTAGTTCCAAACCCCCTGACATGGGCAGGGGCAGCTTCCACTAGACCAGATTGCTCAAAGCCCCAGCCAACATGATCTTTAATGTTTTCAGAGATGGGGCATCCACAGATTCCCTGGGCAACCTGTTCCAGTGATAATTGCAGTCTATTAAGAATATTCCTGGAGTTTCAGACAACATGGGCCTGTTTCTTGACATAGAGGCAAGTATACAGTGTGGCTCACACTTTATAGCTAAAGTCTTCAGTCTCAGCTAGTGTGCCCTGATTCATGAATTTCCCCTAGATTATACTTAGGTGTTACCTGAGATATTATTAGACAGATGTTATAACAAACATGATAACAAACATACAGTAGAAATGACTGTGTTAATACTCAAACCTGTGTTTAGACTGGCTTTAGTCTAGCAGTGTATCACAGTATCACAGTATGTTAGAGATTGGAAGGGACCTCAAAAGATCATCTAGTCCAATCCCCCTGCCAGAGCAGGAACACCTAGATAAGGTTACACAGGAACGTGTCCAGGCGGGTTTTGAATGTCTCCAGAGAAGGAGACTCCACAACCTCCCTGAGCAGCCTGTTCCAGTGTTCTGTCACCCTCACTGAGAAGAAGTTTCTTCTCAAGTTTAAGTGGAACCTCTTGTGTTCCAGTTTGTACCCATTGCCCCTTGTCCTATCATTGTTTGCCACTGAGAAGAGCCTGGCTCCATCCTCATGACTGTTAATTGCAACACTGACTTCATAGAAAATGTTAAATAAGAATTATTGTGAATTCAGGACCCTAAGAAAAAGAAAGTTAAATTTTAGTCTACCTCATGGGCATTTAAATTTGTGTCTAAATGTTAGACATAGAGGGAATTGGTTCCTCTCAGTAATGCTTGAATTCTGTAAATAAACTATGAAAGGGTTTTGAAAAGCCCATGCTGCTTATTTTGTAACAGTCTAGCACCCTCACCCATACTGAGCAACACATTTGCTGAAACTGTTTCTGATGTGTGGTACTGGTTTGCCTAAACAAAGCATGCCACCATACAGCCCATGATGAAAACACAAACACCTATCACTTTAATATATTTTTTCCTCCTTTTCCCCAAAATGCTGTAAAACAAATCAGATTGCTGTGGTGTTAAATCAAATTATACTTATGACATTGAGTTTTGGTATGCAATTAAGGATCCATTCTAATACTTGCATATGTCAGCAGGAGCTGTCTGACACCTGCACACATCTGTTTCACATCTAAATGTACATGCAGTTATTTTCTTGGCAAAGAAAAAAAAGAAAAATCCAACCCCTAAATCTGGTTTTGTAAAACTATTGGAATTTTTAGTGATTTCAAAAAGGCATAATTAGCATAAGGTGGCAGGAAAATGTCAGTTTTCTTCTTTATGTTATATGTAAAAAGTAATTATGCTATATGTAAAAAGCAGTTCTTGCCCGGAACAACAGCTCAGTAAGATCATAAGCTGATTCAAATGGAATAATTTACCAGGAAAGAGGTGTCAAATGTCATATAATTCAACTGCTTATCCACATTCAGGATCAACTATGCCCATCTTGTTGACAGAGGCTTGTCTAATCCGTCCTTAAAGACTTCTATCCATGAAAAAGTCCAGGTTCTTTGGAGAGGATCTATTCCTAATCTTAATATGTTTACAGTTTAAAAAGTTCTAGTATTCATGAACCTTTCTTCCTTCAATCTAAGCCAATTTGCTTCTTGTCCTGCTCACCAAGGGCATGATGAAGAGATTATTCTTTTCCTCTTTGCAACAACTTTTCTCTGTGTTTAAAGACTTCCAGACTCGCAGATTTCCCCTTTAAGCTGAAAAAATCCAGTTCATACATTCTTTCTCATACAGCATGTATTTCCTATCTCTAAATGAACAATTTTCTGATATTTGAGCTTTTTCTAGTTGTCTCATGTCTTTCTCCAATGACAGTGCATGAACTGGAGACACTATTTCAAATAAAGATTTTTCAATGCTGAGCAAAGGAATGGTAACTCCAGACGCCATAGTTGTTTGCCTGCTTACAAATCCTCTTCTTATTTTCTTTTTTTTTAAATTTATTTAATACTGTTATTCTAAGTTCCAAGTTTGCTTCTTTAATACCCACATTCTTCTCTGCAAAACCTTGTCAGAGAGTTGTTCTCCACATTTTCTAGCTAAATTCTTCTGAGTTCATATATCTTATATTTGGGATTTAATGACATGACAAAGCTATCAATAGCAAAATGTTTAATCTCCTGACCTTAACTCCCTTTGTGTTAGCTACATTTTCTTATAATCTTGTAATATTTAGTTTAAATGCATCCTCAGTGGAATAATTATTTTCCTTAAAGGATCTCCGATTTGTACTCTCTACAGTGTTTTCAAAACATCAGTGAAACTGCTGAGTGTGTAAATGAATGAAGATTATACTTCATTTTAAATTATATATAAAGAAATAAAGTAAAAGGCACTTTCAGGAAATGAAGAGAGTGAAATTTCCATTTTCATAATGAACAATCTGACCTTTCTTCTAATCCTTAGCTGATTACTTTGTTCTCATTATGAAACTAGTTGAACAGAGAGTATTGCATTCTTCCTGCTTAAGGAAACCAACCACCCATCTCTCTCCAAATTACCGAACATGTTAAAATATTTCACAAGCCCTTTTTAGAATAAGTTTTCAAACAATACCTTAGCAAAAATGAAAAGAAATAATTAAGATTTAAGACTGGGAGAAAGAGGCTGACCCTCTTCTCCGGCTTACCAAAGATACTGAAGACTAATGTAATGTGACTGCAATAGACTCCCAGTGTCAACAAAATATTCTTCCACCTCTTGATATGGAAGGGAGATTTCCTTAGAAAGGCCAAAACCCCTTGCAAGATTTCCAGCATAAGTAATGGATTCCTTGCCCATAATTATTTCATCTTTCTGCAGAGCTCTAGTATTAGGTATCTCTGTGAGCCTCTGTGAGTTAGCAATGATAGCCAATGAAATATTTTACATGACGTGAAAAAACAAATCATCTGTGGTCTCAGAATCCTCAGAATAGAACATATTTCATTACACATTTTTTTCTACTGTCTACATTTCTAGCAGATGAATCTGCCAGTGGAATTTTAATTATCTGTGAATATATAGAGATTCATGTTAGGATTTTTGAAGAGCCCTGAAAGAAGGCTTTAGACTCATTGAAACTTGCAGTCTTTCCATCAGAAATCTATTATTTATCCTTATAAGGTGTGTAACAGGTACTTAAATGTTCTTTTCTGAAATGTGCTTGTCTAGTATGGGGAAAAGCTTTTCTAAAAAGAAAACAGTTCCTTTTTGCTGTATATTTGCTTAATATCATCCGTTACAAATTTCACGTTCATTCAGCATTGGTTAACATCATGTAGGCTGTAATGGCAATCAGGTTTATTCATAAGGGTTTTTTTATTCTTATTTATTTTAAATGGTGAGAGTTGTTCTGAAGAAGCAGGCCAAACTGACAACAGTGAGAAAATCCCTAAGTCTCAGGTACTTTCAGGTTTCTTTACTCTAAATTTAAAGCACAAGAAGCAAGCTTCCAATTACACATAACTTGACCAAATATCAGTATTTTGTCATGGATGTTTTCGCCACTGTAGAAAACTGATATAATTCTGCCTTTATAGTCTACAGGCATAAATAAATATCCAGATTATAGCAAAAAAATAAATGCCACAAGTTAAACTGAATGGCACTGGAACAGTTCAATGAAAGAAAAGGAAAGTGTAGTATGAAGAACATAATTCAGTAGATACAAAATTATGAACTTTCACTTATTCATAGGACATATGGATGTTCTGGGCGTAAATAGTTCTTCTAACATGTATCATCTTGAGAAGCTCTTCTTGGTTATTGTTACCCACATCATCTGTCAGGGAATGAGAAGACTGATCCAAAGTCCACTGGTGCCAGTGGGTATTGGATTAGTCTGAAGGGTCATGGTTCAAGTGTATCAACTAAAAATAAAAATCCTGATGCTAACTTATGAACCTGAGTCAGGCTCTGAAGCAACTTTGATATGGATTGGTGAAATTATTTAATAGACAAACAACCTCTAGTACTTGTTGGAAAATTTTAAACTGCATGGATTTTCTGCATGATTAGCTTTGCCTTAAAATGGAGTTACTGAGATCTAGCTAAGAATGTGTGCTTCAGAATACTAATGTCCTTCGCTGCATAAAGCAAGTATTGCTGTATACAGCCATGAGGGAAAAATGACCTAAATATCACATATACCAGTTTTATTGTAAAGGATGAGATTTTGGAAAACAAGCACAGTCAAAACAAAATTGACCTCTACACGGCCAATTTGTAGAACGTTATTATATTGAAGTGAACTTCTTATATTGAAATGTTTTAGGTCCTGCCTATGATCTCACCATTTGTGAAGTTAGAAATACATCCCTGGTTCTTCTGTGGAAAGCTCCTGTGTATGAAGGCAAAAGCCCTATTACTGGGTATTTAGTGGACTATAAGGAAGTAGATACAGAAGACTGGATCACTGCTAATGAAAAGCCTACTCCAAAGCGCTATTTTAAGGTAATATTTCCATTGGTTAGTGTTAATTCAAAACTTAGTTCAAAAACCCTTTAACTGACTGCAGCAAAGGTGTGTATTTGAATTTGGACTTTGGCTAACATCTTCATATAAATAAACATAAGAGTAGATTCTTTTTAAACTGGTTTTGCTCTTTGTCTTGTTCAAGGTCACTAATTTACAAGAGGGTCATAGCTATGTTTTCAAAGTTCGTGCAGTAAATGATGGTGGGATAGGCAAGTCATCTGAAATATCTGAACCAGTGCTTGTCGAGGCACGGCCAGGTAATGAACTGTTTTACCTCCCCTGCTTCTGAAATACTGAAATACTTAGAAGTGACTTTAATCAATCTGATTTGATATTGTAGAATAGATAAGTGTTTCAAGAGTTAAGAAGCTTTTAGCCTTAAAGCTTAAAGAAAAAGTATTGCGGATACAGAGGTCTTCAAGGCTTCCCATTTTACTTGCTGTGAGTAAAAAGAAGTATGACCACACATTTATTAAAGCTTCAAGAGTGATAATGAAATTAATTGACTTAAACTGTTCATATCTCATATTAATTTTCATTTTGTATATTTGCCTCTCAATAAGAATTTATTATTTTTAAGATTCCTTTTTTTTTTTTTTTTGCTTGTATAGTGTAAGAATCATGCTAGTTTGTGATGCTGAGTCAGCATATGACATAAACAGGGTTCAAGATCTGCAAGTAAGATCTGCAAGTACCTGTTACTGAAAATGGTCAAAATTTGCATGGGCTTTAGTAATTTCTGAATTGTAGCTCAAAAGAGAAACGCAACCTTGATATTTGAGCTGATTCCTTTTTTGCAGGAACAAAAGAAATCTTTTCAGGTGTGGACGATGAAGGTAATATTTACCTGGCTTTTGAGTGCAAAGAAGCTACAGATGCATCTCATTTTGTGTGGGGTAAATCATATGAGGAGATTGATGATTTTGACAAGTTTAAGATTGAAACAGAAGGAAGTTGGTAAGTCTTGCCAGTCTACCAAATTATTAGACATTTGTCATGTTAAACATTCCAATAACATTAGAAAGATTGCTAATTATATCCTTTATTGGTGATTTTAGTTCAAAGCTGTACTTCAAAAATCCTGATAAATCAGACTTGGGAACTTATTCTATCTCAGTTAGTGACACAGATGGAGTTTCATCCAGCTTTGTTATGGATGATGAAGGTAAGGTTTTTATTGGCTAAATCTTTCTTCATTTTATCACCTCAACTGCCTTAAAAGTTGTCCAAGAAAAAAAAAATAAAAAAAATCCCATAACTCTCACTTTCTTTCCTACACACAACAAGCTTTGTGTGAGTACTTATTTTTCTGATTATCACAATAATGGAAGTGGGCATAAATTAAGGCAATATTCTCTTAGAAAAAATAAATAATATGTCCAATTAGAATTGTTTTTTTATGCTGGGATATAATGCTGTTTGTAAATGTCTGTTACACTTTATATGTCTGAAATTCTTTGGTTTTTTGATTGTTTTGTGAATCTCTTTTTCTAGTTTGTTGCTTTTGCTCTGCTTTGACTTTATAGCTTTTTACATTTTATAATAATTGGTTCTCTATTAGCTTTAAAGTAACCATCAGATTTTTGTTTATCATGGAGCCCAATATAGAGACAGACCTTGAGGGTCTAGGTATAGTTTCATAAAACTTAGATGCAGAGAATTAGTGAGAAGAATGTGAGAAAAAAAGATGTTGCTTTAACATCTGAATACATTGGGTTGAATGACCCTTTGGTTTAAATTTAAATTAGTTTGGGTTTATTTCATTGTAGCTTTTTTATTTCATTTGAGATGCAACGAATTTTGCTTTAGGCTGACTTTGGCTTACCATAGAGAGGTGCTGAGGTGAAAGGCAAGGCAGGGGACTTTTCTGATTTCAGGTAGCACAAAAATTACTTTGATGCTTTCCCAGTCCACAGGCTATAATTGCTATGCCTTGTTCCTTAAGTATGAAAATCCCTCTACTTACCTTCTTTCTAAGGAGACAATGTAAGACTGAGTGTGAGCCTGATAGCAGACAGGGCTTTATCACTGTATGAACCATGTCCAACCTCCCACCCATAACAGGTGTTGAGAATAAACCCATATGCAGCCACAAAAAATATGTTTCTCCAGGACATGGACCATTAGTGTGGACTCCTGGTTATTACCAATACCTGCTTCTTCTAGGGAAGCTAAACTGTAATATTTTTTATTTTCCATAGAGTACTGTAGGAAAAGACAGGTATACATTTGAGCATGAGAACTTCCCTTTGGTTTAGTTTTGAAGCATCACTTTGAAACCTGTCTGTAAGTTTTGACACTGTTAGTGGAAGTTTTTTTTGTAGAAGAACACTGAAGGTGCTTCCCATCCATCATCTAGCCCATGTCTTTCCTTGTCATATCTGTAATTCAAAATTACACTTTTATTTGTACTGGATCGTTGCACAAGTGCTGTATTTTCATCTTAGCACCAAACCCCATTCCTTCACTCCCCATTTACTTCCTCAAATGCTATAAATTCTCTTGTAATTTTGCTAAATTCTTGACCATATCATAAATCTCTGCTAATTTCCTCTAATCTTTTCATTATCTCTAAATTTGCAATTGGCAGTAATGTTCATCTTACAAATCTTTATTCCTAATGAATACGATAAATAGGGTTAGTATGATATTCTAATGAAGTGATTTCTAGACTTTCATGCAGATTTTATTAGGATTCAGTGGCTAAAATAGAACTTTCTGTACCTTTGTCAGACTAGCTTGCACTCAATCTTGTTTTCTGCCACAGTAAACCAAACTTTTCGGGTACAGTGTCAGAAGGAAAGTAAGTAGATAAAGAAACTTCATGTGTTCAGAAGCTATTGCCTCCCGTCTTTTGTTTAAATCCAACAGAAAGCTTAAAATGGGTTTCATCCCTTGTTTAGATTATTTTTCATAAGAGGGTGTGCATGGAGATGAATGAAATTGTCTAAATGTATGCATCAGAATTTTAAGTTTCTTAAATATTATTATTTCTTCTTTTTAGTCATCATTTTCTGAAGACAGTTGGGTATTTAACAAGTAAGACTTGAGATCATATGCTGATGCTGATATGTACCTTCTTTGATATTTGTTTTCTGACTGTATTTTTCAGAATAAATTAAAACATGAGTATTTTTCTTCATTCCAGAGTTTGAACGTTTGATGGCATTAAGCAATGAGATAAAGAATCCAAGTAAGTTGAAGATCTCAATCTATTTGATACTTTTAGAAGAATTATAATAACATACTAATGGCTGGAGTTCCAAAAAGATTCTTCCTGAAACAATGGCAGCTTCATTGTTCATGGAACAACTTGTTTTCTTATCTTTTCATTCATCTGAAGAATATTCTCTTGCACTGAATAAAATAATCTTTGCTTACAAGTCTTTTGCAATTTAACTTTGATGAGAGACTATAAGTTGCTGCTAGCCAATTCCTTAAAAAATGTGCAAACTATAAGCTGCAAATTCTTTTCTTTCTTTGAGAAATAAATTTACAAATCAGCCAAAGATGGCTTTAGATGTATTTTCCCTGCATAAAATTTATTCTATAGCCAGCATTCCATAAATAAGAGGCAAATACTAATATTTTACTACAGTAGTCCTTTTTCTCACAAGAATTCATGCATTATTGACTTTTGATTGCTTTTCTTTCTGCAGCAATACCTCTGAAATCAGAATTAGCTTATGAGGTTCTTGAGAAAGGACAAGTTCGTTTCTGGATTCAGGCTGAAAGCTTATCACCAGATTCTACCTTCAGATTTGTTATTAATGATAGAGAAGTTGAAAACAGCGATGTAAGTATATATTCAGTACTATATATGTGTGATTTTGTTTAATAAACCTTTCTGCATTAATAGTTATTCTGTTTTTATCATAGAGCCATAGAATCATTTAGGTAGGGAAAGACCTTAAACATCTGCAGAGGTATTGGTATATATAACCTTTGAAGGTCTCTTCCAACCCAAACTGTTCTATGGTTCTATAAACATTGAGTTCAACTGTTAAACTAGCACTGCCAAATCCACCACTCATTTCAGGTAGTTGTAGAGTGATAAGGTCCCCTGTGAGCCTCATTTTCTAATGCAGGTTAAACAACCACAGTTCCTTCTGCTTCTTCTCATAAGACTTGTGCTCTAGACTCTTTACCAGCTTCGTTGCCCTTCTTTGGACACACTGCAGCAGCTCAATGTCTTTATTGTAGGGACGGGCCTAGACCTGAACACAGGATTTGAGATGTGGCCTCACCAGTGTCAAATACAGGTGGACAATCACTCTTTTAGCCCTGCTGGCCACACTATTTCTGATACAGACCAGGATGCTATTGGCTTTCTTGGCCACCTGGGCACAAGCCAGCTCAGGTTTAGCTGGCTGTTGACCAACATCCGTAGGTCCTTTTCCACTGGGCGGCTTTCCAGCCACTTCCCCAAGTGGAGAGAACAGCCGCTCAAGCCATGAGCAGCCAGTTTCTCCAGGAGAGTGCTTTGGGAAACGGTATCAAAGGCTTTACTAAAGTCTAGGTAGGCATCATCCATGGCCTTTCCCTCATCCACTAAGTAGGCTACCTTGTCATAGAAGGAGATCAGGCTAGTCAAACAGGACCTGCCTTTCATAAATCCGTGCTGACTGGGCCTGATCACCTGGTTGTCCTGTATACGTGGTTGTGCCACATGATGGCACTCAAGATGATCTCCTCCATAGCCCTTTCTGGCACCAAGGTCAGGCTCACAGGCCTGTAGTTACCTGGATCCTATAGCTGCTTAAGGTCTGATAACACATGAGGAGTGCCATTCTTTAACTTGAATCTTTTTGCAGGATTAATTTCCTGTTGCAGAGTGAGACTATACATACAAAAAAAAAAAAAAAAAAAGAGAGCAAAGTTTAAG